>NC_055685.1:8632358-11032358 GCF_017639745.1 Melanotaenia boesemani
ATAGTTCAATGCAAAGTAAATTCAATAAGATTTATTTGGAATATTTAATATTAAAGCTTTGATTTAAAATATTTAGAGATTTAAATGGGATGACATACATTGCTGTACAAAAGTCTTGAGACAGCTATGTGGGACTCTGCAGGATCTTTTCAACCTCTGTCAAGACAAAGTTTCAGTGGTGAGGAAGACAGTGTGTAATAATTATTGGCATGTAGTGGTAAAGATGGGTATAGAAATGTCTTCAAATGCCAAGCACAGTTGTGAATGGACAGTGGCCATCAGTGGTCAAAATTCTTCCAGACAAAAATGTTTTTATTTTGCAACTGGATCCAGTGGTCTCGGGTGCACAATAACTGCACTGCAGATAACTACTTCCAAATTATGTAAATGTACACTGTCTTCTTCTATGTCCCTTTTTAGGGCATTACTTATCCCAAACGGTGTTCTAGCTTCTATTCACCAAAGCCGGTACTCCAAATTTTTTTAAGTTAAATTTACTTAACTCTAATAAAAGTAGAATGATGGTCTAGCTGCTGTGTTGTGCTGATTAAACTTGCTTTGCCAAGAGGCGCTTTATGGGTATAAGGCTCCTCTTGATAATCAGATTTGTTTATTTACTTATTTATTTTAAATTACAGAATTTAAATACAGAAGACAACGACCCTTAAATCCAAACTAACACCAACCAACTGCTACACCTGTACAGAAACACAACAGAGAGTTTCTTACAGCTTTTACAAGAAAGCAAAGTTGACAATCATCAGGAGCTCCTAAAAGAGACTAGCAAGCTGACAAAAAAACAACAATGTATCAGAGCAAAAACCAGAGTACCAAAACACACACACAAAAACCTAAACAAAAGTAGATGTTAGTGTATAACCCGCCAGGACAATGCAGCGACTGTATCAGCATACAGAGGTTAGAGGCAGACCAGGGCTCACAAGAGACCCGTGTGATCAGAAGCAATACCGGAGCACGAATCCCAGCCACCCCACCAGAACTGCCGAGAAGGTGGAAGAGGAAGGCCACAGTCACGGGGCACAGACCTCCGCAGGCCAAGATCAGCAGCCGCCAACCCCACCAGGCACTGGCCATTCAGGGTAGGTAGTGTGCAGGGCCCAGGGCACCAAGAGCCCAGAAGGACCAGGACCCCCCCCATGACAACCCGGTGAAGGCCAGCACTCACCCCAATGTTCCAGCCAGGCATCCCATGAACCAGGGCACCTTCACACACTTCCCCCCTCCCGTCACCCACCCTTATACACCTACCAACCCACATATACCCACACCCCTCATCTCACCTCATCAAATCTCATCCATCTTCCTTCACTGACTACAAACTCCCAAACTATCTATTTATCCATCCATAGATCAGGAATGCTAACGTCACAAAGCCCTGGAGAAACTTTTTTGGCTTGCCTAAGGCCCTGTTTACTCAAAAACCCAAAATTTTTCCCTTTTTGTTTTCGAAGATAAAAAAGGCATTTACACAACAACAGATTGTGTGTACCTCTGTGCAGATGGAAAACACAAATAGAACTAGGAACAATGTAGTGTGCATGCTAGGCCTGTAGTGGAGAGTAAAACTTTGCAATGACACATCTCATGCATCCTCATAAGACCAGAGGAGAAAACAACTGCTTGCATTGATTATCTAATACATACAATCTATGCATCTTTGCTGTTTGCATACATGTTTAAGTGACTAAATAAATTAAAAAGATTCAGCAGCAAGAACTGAACAAAGAGGTCCGCCATGTTGTTGTTGTGCTGTTTGCGGGTGTAAACAGGGCCTGAGTGCGATAGTGTGGCAAAAGTCTAGTTTTGTTTTTGATTTCAGTTCATGTTTACAGGGACAGGAGTCGCCTTGTGTTTCAAGAAACTTTCACTCTACAGCCTGTTCTCATACCTTTGTGGTTTTGTCCTCCAAAAACTCTGTTACTGTGTAAACAAGAGGCCAAAACTCAACAAAATGTTTGCTGTATACTGTCTCTGTGTTGTCGTGTACACGGGGCATAAGTGAATAATTAACATCCTTTCAGGACCCACTGGATTTCGCTTTAGCAACGTTGTGGGTCATATTCTTTCATTTTACCTGTGCTTTTAATAAATTTCAGCCTGCATCATTTTGTGAGAAGCTAGTGAAAATAGTAGATTTCTCCAAAATCAGCTGGATTATGGACTTCATGGAAAACAATCTTGGATGTAAACAAAACTAAGGAGATGATTGTGGATTTTTCAGAGGATCCTGGAAGAGAAAGATACATATACCTTCACTTGGACAGACTAAACCAGAACTGTAACACTGCTGGCTACAAAATGAGACAGAGCAGACTCTACCCACTGAGAAAACTTAGGTCCTTCAAAGCTTGCAGCAAGATGCTTCATATTTTATCTTAATCTGTGAAGGAGTGTGCAGTCTACTTTCCAGCCATCTGTTGAGGCAGTTGCATCAGAACTCCAACAAACAAAATATAAACAAATGAGGAGTGGCTCAAGACTTTTGCACAAGACTGCATTTTTACATAATTTTTGTTACTATTTGCAAAAAGCACAACCCAAATTCTTTTCAGGCCCCGTTACATTGTTTTTCACAGACATTTCTACACCTGTGAACTACATTCTCCTGTCTTTTTCTTTTACCACCTCCTTTAGGCGATTCGTAAGCCTTAAATTAATGATCGCCAACACAATGTGCCGGACCGTGTGCTACCATCCAGAGGAGTTCCAGATCATCACCAGTGGCACTGACAAAACGGTGTGTTGTGGTTATTTATTTATACATTTATTTTTAGTTGTTTTGTGTTTTTTTTTTTTCCGCTCATTACAATACATGTTATAGCCAATCTAACTGAAAGCTATTGAAGTATATTTTTCCTTATGATATTTCCTAAACCATCAGAGTCAGCTCTTAATTCTGCTTTTGGGGGGGTTGTTTCATAACTCAGCTGATAAGCTTCAAGACAACAATGTAATAGTGGTAATCAGTGAACACCCTACAGAGTCTGAAGACATTGGCACTTATCACTAAATTTAAATGCCACATTATGCTGTCATTGTCATTAAAATGTACAGTTTGTGGGCATGGGAGAAAAAAGGCCTATTTCTCTGGTAAGAACAGTACAGAGGAGCGCAGTGAAGCCTTTCCACAATCACACACCAGCATGTCTCCACATTAGTTTGAATAGCTCACAATTTGTTCCTCATCTCAACATAATTAAGCCATTGTGCTGGCTGCTGGGGACTGGGGCAAAAACACGCCCTCTTATTTAGTTGGTCATTTTGATTAACTGAGCATTGCTGATTTGCATAAGGTTGGAAGTTCACTGTGGCAGAATGACACCCTTGTTCTTTTGATTGTGTACTTTACCCACACCCCTTGTACCCAGCCACACGCTAGACCCATATTGTTGCCGTCCCTGCATGCTGAGAGGTGAGTACAAAGTGTGCTGATTAACACAGCACAGCGGATGTGAGCAGAGAGGGAGTGAAAAGGAGGCATTCAGAGAAGGCGAAGAAGAGGAGAGATAGAGAGGAGTGCTGTGGTGTTCATGCCTTCCTGCGGATGTGCCTGTGCCACCCAAGTGCCAGCCAGATCCACCATCTGCTCATCCCAGGACACAGGCGCTCTGTCTGAGACAACAAATAGCAGCACTCGCTCTCTCTCTCTCTCTCTCTCTTTCTCCCCTCTTCGTACTCCATCCGTTCTTCAAATCCCAGCCTGCCTCAAAGGAAATTCACACCAACAGACCTAAGAGAAGCAATAAGTACTTTGGTGTAGGATCAGAGAGGGATTGGTACTGAGGCAACAAGGAGGAAGCTGGAGATGATCAGTGGGAAAGGAAAAAGGGGAAACATTGTCACATCTATTGTAATATTCAGCTCATTGATTGGCCAGGACCGAAAACGGCTTATTCACTGCAACAAGATGTATGATGTGTCTTAGGGCAAAATGGTGTGACTATACAGCTGAATTTATGGTGTGTTCCACTTGTCTCGGAATTCCAAGTGGCCAAAAATATGCAATGTCATTACCAGGTAGTTGGCATTCCAGCTGTCCCAACTTGGAAAACTGAAACGCCTCCAAAACAGCGAATTTATGAGCATCTACAAATGATGTATAAAAAGTAGAAAATCACAAACTTATTGTAAAAATGGGCACCATGAGAACACCAGCCAATCTTGGTGATGAAAAGTAATAAATCACACACATTAATGCACTTTTTCACAAACAAACCTGCCATGACAACATAATTATCGATAATAACAACTCGCGTGAGTTTACACTAGAAACTTAAGGAACACAAAATATAAAGAATTTTAATAAAGACAACAATGAACTACAAGTGGTACTGGACAACTACAAGTGATACTGGACACGGCCATCTTTAAATCTGGTTTCTCAGTTCGCAGTTTGAAAAAGCAAGATTACTTTGTCATTTCCTGCAAAACTTCCTCAGAATTTCAAGTTTCGAAGAAAGTTGGAGCACAGGTCAGGCACGAAAATGGCTCATTCATCACAAAGAGACGTAAGACGTGTCTTTTTATAAAACGATGTGACTATAATGCTGGATTTATACTCGCTTGGTGTCTGCGTACGGCGAGGCCGGTGCAGCTGACGCTGGTAAAATGTGCTCTCGCACGCAAGCGTAAAGTTATGGCGCTGTGTTGTAGTTTCTCCTCCACAGTTACAGCAAAAATTATGTGAGAAGCTCCAGAAATCTGTAAACACACAATCACAAACTGACCAGTCACAAGGGAGTACTTCCACGTAACCGCAGGGCAAACACAGGCGCATGTGAGGTCTAAAAGAGGTGTGTGTTGAGCCTCTGTGGACCTGGGTGGAGCATACGGCGGTGACGGCGTAACCGACCTTACGCAGACGCCACGCAAGTATAAATCCAGCTTTAGATTGCACACAGATTAGCTTTAGCTAACTAATGAGATTATGTAGTGATGAAATAGCAAAGCAAGTGAATATGTTTTTTTATTTATTTATTTATTTAATACTAATACTTGTTTCACTGCACCAATTTAGATTTTTTGTAATTTTTTTTCCATAAAATAAAAAAATAATCCATTTTAATCAAAGTTTTTTCTGGAAGAAAAAAAGAAAAACACCAAAAGGGAGAAATCCTTTGGCAAGTGTGCATAAATATTATATTGATATCACAAACAATATCTCATCATCGACAGAGTAATGAGATGTGTTTGCTGAAAGATGACTGAGGTCTGGAACACACATAACGAATTTTTTAATCTTATGAGATTTTTTATCTGGTCGAGAAGATGAGACGTGAAGATAAAAAAATCACTTTTGATCGTATTGTGTGTGGTGTACTCCGAAAATGTAATCACAGAACAACACACACATAAAGATGCTGTCCCGCAGCTCATCTACAATCTCTAGTCCTCCGATCCGGACAAACGGTGAAACGTAGAAGAACCATAGCAACAACCGGCAAAAAACAAAGAAGAAGAAACATAGTAACAACCGGAAAACTCTTACTCTTCTCACATTGATGTTACTGAGCTGTTTAACCTCAGATTATTGCTCTGAGAGTGCCATTCTGAAGCTTTAAATATTCTTTATTAATTGTACATTTTGTTCCTCTATTCTGCCCTGACCAACTATATTTGATATGTGTGTGGTTTTATATTTCCTTTCTCTGTCGTGTGTGATAAGCATGGCCGTGTGCAGAGAAATTAAATCCAGTCTAGGGGCAAATTCCAGAAATGCTGGTCTTTTCCTGAGCAACTCTGTGTAACTTTAACTTTTCCAGTAATCAAACTATGTATGATAATACTTATTTCCATTTCTGAGAAGACTTAATAGAGTTTGAAGTGTTATTTGTGTAGCAAATGACCTCTGGACTTTTTAACAGACATATGGGAACTGATATTAGTGCCCGATGAGCTGCTAAATCTCTACCTGGAGACTCGTTCATACATTCCAACTCGAATGCTGCTTTGGTGATCAGAGCTGTCTGCGCCTTCATTTACATTTACAGCAACTTACTTAGATTTAATCAGCTAATTTGTGTAAATAAGAAGGAAGGACCAGTCTTGCTCTGCACTACTGACATGTTTATGCTCCCTGCGCTATAAATAACCTCAGCCAACAACATCCTTTTGTGAGACTTGGTACTTCGACGGTTGTAGATTGATTCATGTGCATACAGGGTGAGAAAGTGAAGCTGTAAAAGTGTTTGTTTTTTCCCCATCTTGATTTCTTCCATAAGCAATGTTGTTGATGAATGACTGACATCTGCGTTTGGCATTTTAAATGTTCTGTTTATTTGATTTTAAGATTACGTACTGGGAGTTGTTTGATGGCTCTGCTATCGGAAAATTGGAAGGCTCCCAGTTTGGGGCCATCAATAGCCTCCACATCTCGCAGGACGGTCAACACTTTGTGTCAGGTACAACCCTTTCCACATCTTCTTGTCACATTGCTTGCTACGCTGATCCCGTGCTCTCTTTCCATTCTTCTCTCAGATTTCTTTCACCTTCTAAATATCTTTTCTGCCATTTTTTTTACCAGGTGGAGAAGAAAAACTGGTGAAGGTGTGGGAGTATGTGAAAGGTGTAGTAACCCATGTAGGTGTAGGTCATGGGGGCAGTATCACCAAAGTCAAGCTCTGCTCCAACAGCTCCACCTTAATCAGCACCAGCGCAGATGGGGCTATTCTGCGGTGGAAGTTCCCTCGCCCTCCCCCATCTTGATAACGTGGGATGAAGTCCTGCAGTCTAGAGAAACAGACATAATATATCAGTCAACTCATTCTCTAAATTTTTAGAGTTTTCTCGTGTTATTTTGTTTTTGACTTGGCATGAATCGCTTTTAAAATTAAACAATGTTGAATTAACATTGAAAAAAAACTGAAGAAATATAATAAAACTGAATATAACTCAGGAGTGTTCTGACTTAACAAGACTGTTGCTTAGTCAATAAATAAATTAATTAAGCAATAGTGGCTATACAGGATTCAGGCAGTATTCAGAAACCCCGTTTTTATGGACATAGTTTAGAAACTCCTGGTACCAGACTGGACTTGACCAGCATGTGAAGAGTTGTAGAATGGCATGTTCATGTTTCAGAACAACACTGGAATAAAAACATCAAGGAAATGATGGAAACGTTGAACGGCTACCTGACTATTCATTTCAACAAATCAGCGCATCTGCTACTAAATTTAATCTTTAGCACCGGTGAGCTGTGAAATTAAACTTCAGATGATTAAAAGATGGGACTGCCATATAATGCACTAAAGATGCTGGATTTCTATTGAAAAGCAGAACTGTACATAATGTGTTGGGTTAAATAGTACATCAGATCCATTTTACCAGCTTTGTAGGGCTTCCTGTGTTGCAGCAGCACTGAGGTGTATGACGACAGCTCCTTAGCTATTTTACAGAAGGATAAACCTGCTGTAAATGATGGTGTGTTTCAAGACTTCATCAGTGTGATGAAACAAAAGACGTATGGAGGGGAAATAAATGGTTCATCTGAGAACTAGTTGCTGTGAGAAAGCTGAGATCTTACATTGGATATAAGATCTGGACATGTGTGCACATCTACTGTCACATTCATTATTTTCTTTTTTCAGTTATGCTGTTGTAGATTTGGTGCTATACTCGGGCTCATTGCTAAGTTCTGTCCAAGTTGTATCTGTCAGATGGCCTTTCAGTTGACTCTTGAAAACTTTGGCTTACAGAGGAGTTTGTGGTCAACTTAGTGGTTGCCAGGTTCCCATGTTTTATGCATGAAAACAAGCCCAAATCATCAGTCCTTCACCTGCGTGCGTGAGAGTTAGCGTTAGGTGTTTCTGCTAATATGCTGTGTTTGGTTTTCCTCAAACATGGTGCTGTGCATTATTATGACCAAACATCTCCACCGTGGTCTTGCATGTCCAAGGGACATTGTTCCAGAAGTCTTGTTGTTTGTTCAGATGCAGCTTTGTGAAACTAAGCTGTGCTGCAAAAGAAGAGTTTTTTCTCCTGGCAGCTCTTCTTAACAAGTCATTTGAGTTCAGACTTTTTGTAATTGCTCAGTTATGAACTTTAAAGTAGTAATATTTAACTTTCTGGCCTTAAAAACATGTGTTTCTGACTTGTTTTGATGGCACAGGGACATTTATTTTGTAAATTCCTGGAGCCATCGTTGCCCTGTAGTGTTTCTAGGCTGAGAAACTGCACTCTGCAACTTTTACTTTCAAGATGCTGCTTCACTTTGCATCAGAGCTCTGCTTAACACACCATGTCACATGCTGGCAACTGGATATCAACACTAGGTTTTTTGATTGTGCACCGTGGCTGATTCATCAGAGAAACACAAGAGGACAGTTTTGGATGAAAAGAGGAAAAGAAAGAGAAAGAGCTGGAGCAAGAGTACAGGTAGGATTCAAGATGGATGCAAAATTTGCTGCGATGGTGAGAAAATCTGAGTTCAGCAGTGCTTTACCATTTACCATGCTAACTGAGCTGTGTAGAGGTTACGATGTAATGAGCATTGCATGATCTGACGTTGGGATGAACTTACTGGGACGTCCACTCCTGGTTAGATGGCAGCTGTCTGTGAATAATATTTCTACATTTCTAACTATAGATTTATGAACTCCAAATTGTTTGGATATCGCCATAAAAGGTTCTTAGATTGATGGATAGCAACGGTTGGCATTACGTTAACACACACCTGAAGGTCCAGTAAGTGATGTTTATTCGTATAACACCTTTCACAGTCACAAAGTGCTTCACAGAGAAAGTAAGATGATGAAATTCACAACAGAAATACAGAAATAAAAAAGCAGTCATTAGAGTCAAGGTTGAGACTTTAAAGATTCTGATATGATGATCTCAGACTGGGACAGGTGTTTAGCTGAGGCAGGTCAGTAATATAAAGAGGACCATGAAGGCTTCTCTGACCATGAGAGCTCCAGAGCAGCGAACTGCCAGAATGTCTGCTTTCATAGAGGTTCTCTGCAGCACCTGACTGATACTATCCTCTTAAACTACTCACAAAAAGTTGGGTGCAATTTAGAGAAAACTTAAAAAGTTCATGCTACACTCACATATCAAGGTTGTAGGAAATTTTATCAATAATCATGCAAGTTCCTAGATCTCAAACAATTTATTAAACAAAAGCCAAGAACAGTGGTGGGTATACCGCAACATAAAAATAGTCAGTGTCTAAACAGCTGATCATGTTTTAGGTGTGGTTCTGGTCTGATGACGTCTCAGTGTGGACAGTGTGATGAAAAGAACTGTTTAAATACAAGTTTTAGTTGAACCAGAACATTTAGTAGTCGATTCATAGACACTTTTTTTGTAGTTAAATGAAACTAAATGAGATTAAAGAATTTAAAAATACTTTTTTTAATCCCAGAGGGAAATTACAATGTTGTAATAGTTTTTTTTTTCTTTTTCTTTTTTTTTTATTATCTTGAAGGACAGCATGTTGGGCACTAAATACTCAAAGGGGCTGCGTGTAACAAAATCAAAGGTCTAAAACAGAAATTTTTTAGAAATCATTAAAAACTATTTCTGCTAGTTTCTAATGACTTTACTAAAATAACTTGAGGTTTTATTCTTTTAGAATGAGCCATTTATATCTACTTGGTGTGGGTCCACACACAGGGCAGCTGCCATATTAGAGCCACAGTTTTTACTACGGTGTCTCTGAATGGACAAACAACTCTGTGTGTGAAGCGAGAATCCTTTGAGCTTCTAAACTGCAGTACCAGCTCTATTTTTATAGGAACTAGAGCACTGTTTGGGATAAATAACACCTTAAAAGGTACATAAAAGAAAACACATGTACACAGTTTTGAAGTAGTTACCTGTAGAAAAGTTATTTCCATGTCCATCTTTACCACTAAATGACAGTAATTCTTACACACTGTACCTTTAAATATTGAACAATCGTACATGTGCATTTAAAAAGTTCAGAAAAGTCAAATTAAATTAAACATTAAAGGTTTTAGTACATTTTTGGTTCATTCACACAAAAAGCTGAATATCATTAACTTTTTGTGAGTAGTGTTATTTCCTTTGGAAGCGACAAGGATGAACTTTTCAGACTGCTTCTGCCATGGGAAGCTGATTGTGTCAGAAAGCCATTTACCACATTTTTAACATTCTAAGGTTACTTTTATTTGGTCATAATTGTGTAAAATCATACAGTGGAGAGAAAATGTGTTAATCATGTCCATATGTGTGCTGCTTACACACGGGACTTGCTCTGGACGAGGTCGAACAGCGTTTTAGTCACTTCTCACACCAATGTTATATTGACTTTAGATTTGATGATGAATATACAATACTATTTTTTAAAGACTTCAATTTTACAACCCCATACTACTCCCACAGCAACTGCAAGTGATAAAGTTCTTCACATTGAAAATGCAAGCAAGGTGATGGTGTAATAGTCCTACAGGGGCAGTTTAAAGCCACATGGTTTGACACTTATTAAAGGCAACTTCCCACTTCCCGGTGTTTCCAAACTAGTCGTACAAAGTTGAACAGTCTTTCGGAAGGATGATAACTACTGTTCCCTTGTACAGAAACTCTAGTCATTTCTGTCATGAGAAATTTAGCTAATCTAATCCGGGTTGATTAAATTCTCGTCTGGTGACGGGCATTAGACAGGATTCTCCAAGTAGTTCACTGTGACTTCAAAGACAGGGAGGGACGGCGGTGTTGGGAGAGTCAGGACGCCAGGCGCAGGATCCAGCGCAGAGCAGTCGACGAGGAAGCGTGGCCCCTGAACCTGAGCTGTAGTTCCTGCGGAGATTGTCAGCCATCAAAACGCGCGAACCGGTGACACAGGCTGGGAGACTGTCCGTTGGGAACAATAACAGCAGTCATGTGCCTTATTGGCACCGAGACGGTGCCTCCTCAGCGTTAAGGTTTTGTCGAAGAAGTAAAGCGGAGGAGGAGGGGTAGACAGCCTGGCAGACAGGTGCACCTCCTCAGTCTGTTTCATTTTCTGTCGCTCCTGAGAAGGAACTGAGCCATGGATAGTCGCAAGGAAAACAAGGTAAGAAAACAACCGATGAAGCCCAAAACGTCGAGCCGAAAAGAGAAAAAATTGAAAAGTGGGTTGTTTACGAGGAGGAAATCGCTGCGATCTTTTGGGAATTTCATGGGAAGGGTCCTCAAAACTTTGGGTACTTTTGGCGCACTTTGGCGACGCGGAACCGGACGCGGAGGATGACGATGGCGGCTTTCGGACAAAGCGCTTCAGGGGGTTCAAAGACGACTTTTCGCAGACCTCAAGGGAGGGAACCATGAAGAAGAGCTCCACGGTGTCCCTCCGCCCACGGCTCAGTGAAAGCCAGGCTGTCGTGGTGCTACGGCGACAAGACCCCCGGCGTTGCTGGGAATGCGAACCACGGCAAACACCTGTTTCATGAACGCCGTGGTTCAGTGCCTCAGCAACACGGACCTGCTGGCCGAATACCTCGGGCGGGAGAAGTACAGGTCGGATATATGCCTTGGGAAGGTGAAAAGGAGAGGAGCCCGGAGATACGCTGAGAGGGAGGGGAGAGGTGACCGAGCAGCTGGCGTCCGCTGGTTCGAGCGCTGTGGACGCTGCAGTACACCCCACAGCTGTCCGTGGAGTTTCAAGGTGAGTGTTTTCTGAAGCGTTACCTGCAGTTTTGCTTCCGATAGATCGGCAAGGGACATTTGGCAAGGGCCATTTCACAGTTTTTGGTGTTGTCCATCTTTCATTTATTAATTTACTTTTGTTTTATTCTTTAGTAAAATTATTTAAACCCAGATTTGACCAGTAAGCCATGTTTGGTCAAAAACGTGACTTAACTGGTCACATCTGGGTTTAATAAGTTGACAAAAAACTAAAAATAGATTAATAAATGAAAGATTCCTCAAATTTCTATTGCTGTTTTGTTAAACTGTTGTCTTTAAAAAGTCTTTATTATTTCAGTTCAGCTCAGCTTTATTTGTACTTTAGCGCCAATTCACAACAAAGTTATATCAGTGCATTTTACAGACATAATCCAATTCAAGCAAATTCATTGTGGTCCAATTAAAACAATCCACATTAAGCTGTAAGTGATCATTCATTCATTCCTCACTGGATACAAAACGTTTGCAGGCCAAATAAGTACTATTTTTTAAATAGTGTATTTATATTAGATTGGGCAAATTATATAATTCATCAGTGTATTTTAAACATGATCTTGCAGAATGTCTACAGATAGTACTATAATGATTACCGTCCCCCTGTCAATACCTTATAGGCAAGCATTTCAGGAGGAGGAGATGAACATGAGTCATGTAAAGACAATAAAGTTACCTCACCGCTTTAGATTATGGCTTTGACTTGTTGTTTGTTGAGCTAGCGGTAGTTTTGTGTGCACATGCTATTTGGTTACTGATAACATTAAAACTTTGGTATCTCAATTTGACTAAACATTGTAGGTTTTTAAGTGGTTGGTCTGCATTCCAGACTGTTTCAAAATGGTGTGAAGGGAGACAAGCATCTCGGTATTTCACACACACACTTGCAGATGCAGATGTTGGTAGATTATGCTACAGCTGCACATTTACCAGGTAAACGTAAGGATATTAAGTCCACCAGGATCAAACCCCTCACAGCTTGCAGTCTGTTATGAGGCTGAGCTTTTGGGTCTTGAGGGGGTTAAAAGTAAATGACAGAGAGCCAGCAGGCTTTCCAGCTGCTTTCCTGCACCAGGGCTGGGGAAGATGGAAGGTGATTCAATTTACTGTAGAAAAAGGTTAAAACTTGACATCCTGTTGGACCAAAGACACAAAAAGCATTTATACACAGTCCAGACCAGAGAATGTGGCTGAATCTCTTTTATTAAGACGTTTTCAGAAGGTACTTAGTGAGACAGTTTAATTGAAGAGAAGGGAATTTGCATGAATCGAGATTATTAAAACAGTAATAAAACAAAGTGTATTTGGATGAAATTCAGGGTTGCAACCCTTCCTAGGAGTGAACACTGACATCTCACCAAGAGCTCAAAAGATATTAAGAAAACAAAGACGAAAAAGCAGCCTATGTTAATGATGACACATCTGCAAAAAACCTGAAGTGTGTCCACTGTTAAGTAAAACACAGAATGAAGATGTAATTCAGCTCTTCAGACAGTGAGGAGAAAATGGAACTTTTGGCAGAAATGCAAAATATAGTTTGTGTGACATCATGAAAAATAGAAATAACCAGAGTTGAAGATGTGGAGAGCTGGAAACTGCACATCTGAATGAGGGTTGATAATAAAAATTGGATCCAGATCATTAAAAGTTAATTGCTTTTACTCTGAGCTCACATCTATTAGAAGTTTCTTTAAAAAGCAGGCCTCGCTTTTTGAGTAATTCTGTGAACAACTTAACACATGACCTAGTCAAGATCTTTAGTCCCTGATACAATCCCAGTACTTTAAAATTTAGTAATGGTTTGACACTGAGCTTTAAAGGCCATTTATGCTCCCTTACGTATGCCTCTGCAGCCCTACGCAGAGCCTACGGTGGTGACAGCAAAACTGACCTGAGCAGACGCCGCGTTGAGTATAGCTGAGGCCTTGAGAATGCAGCTGCCCTTCCTGCATACTTGTCCTTCTTCTTCAGATACGCAGCCTCCATTCTGTCCTTGCTGGATTGGTGAGGAAGAATCAAAGCCCTATGTTGTGTTGTAAGAAGGTTGGGGTTCTCTCTTAAGGGAACCTTATCAGCTGGATGGGGTCAGCCATTGTCTTCCTCTCAGTTCCAGGTGTCAGGAGCGACCATGCCCTGGCAATGTTAGACGTAGCCTGGTCTCCCTGTCTAACAAAATTAATTTGCCTCTGTGATCATACCGGGCTGGCCTTGTTAGTGAGTTACCTAGATTTCCGCAAGCTTACACAGGATCTGGGGTCTCATTTATTAAACATTGCATAGGCATCCAAAAGTTGAAAATACATATGTCAAAAGAAATCCAGACTTATAAAATCATGTGCACACACACCAGCAAACAATTCTCTTTATAAATCACAGACTACTTGGAAATGTGTGCACTGGAATCGGCCTCATGTCCCGCCCTAAAGACCAAACCAGCGAAAAAGTTTTTTGTGAAAAACTGTAATGGAAATGCAATGATGTTCTGGAGGCTTGGAAAAATGTCACAAATCAACCTGATCAAGAATCTGAATAAAACTTGGTTTACCACTGCTTCCCAAGTTGTCCACTACCCTTGATGATGTTGGCCAACTGCTTCGATCTTGTATGACTCCCCATCTAGCCTTACCACCTCAGAGATCACCAGGTCCAGCCTCTCCTTTGCATTGGCTCTGGATCACATTTTTGGCATTCCTGCTAAAAAGACCAGTCCTGCTCTGTTGCAAAACTTCCACGACCTCTCTGTCTTTCAAACAGTTAATGGCGTGGTTTCACCATTGCGATGTTTATGGTGAAATAGTGATGGTTTATGTTTTTTCTCACTATGTCGAATTCCTCATACTTGTCTGGAATTGGGAAAACAACAAAACAAAGGCATGTCCTTCAGCCACCTTTTATCAAAACGCCTCATTGCACGGACACAGCGATTTGTGTCCTGTGCATGTGTGAAGTGGGCGAGAGGATGTTTACTGAGGAAAGTGCATTTGGCTCAGAAAACTGGGTTTCCCCCCTGCTGAGAAGCCAATAACGGTGTTCACTCAGAGAGATGACATTGCTTGAGGACTGAAATGCCCAACCTAGCCTAAACCAACCCGTCCCTGTAGCTTGTCAGGAGGAAACTGATTATTGATGCCCAGCTTTGTCGTGTTTAAAGAGAGGCCTGAAAGATGTGGAAAGTTATTTTTGTTTGAGATTAAGTTTAGGTTTAGGTAATAGAGGACAGTTGTAGGACATCAGTAAAAGTCATGCCATCTAGGTTGTTTATACCAGAATAACTTCAGGGAAACAGCTGGAACATCTGTCAGTATTTTAATATTAAATGAATGTCGTGGAAATTAAAATGCACATTTAATGGAGATGGAAAAGTGAGATGTTTTCTTTTGTTCATTCATTTTATGTTTTACTTTGCAGAAAAAAACCTCATGACACAAAATGATTAAGCTGATCAGTCTGGATTTATAATCAAGAATGAGGTGAAAATAATTGCTTTTTGTTTTTTATTTAGTTACAGAAGGAAACCAAAACATGGACTCATGAACCACAAACCTCAATTTTTTTATATTCATCATCAATTAGATCTCCAGGAATTTGTGATTCAGTGATTGCAGCTCTGCAACTTTACTTCCATGTTTGATTAGGACCATGTGGATCTGTATGACTGATATGTGTCACATGTGCCGTTCTAAAATCATGACTTTTGGCATCTTAAATAAGGCAGATGATCACAGCTAAGCACCATTTGCGACTTGTCTTCTGCGTGGAAGTGTATGTAAAACTGTTAAGACGAAACTAAAAATGTCAGTTGGCAAAGACTTTTTCTCTACAGCAAAAACACCGCCAGAAGAATTTCTGAAGTGCACATACGAGAAACAATCCCCCAGATGGAGCCTGTAACATTCAGATTTGTTGCAAACGCTGAAAAAATGACAATTGTTTGATTTATCTTTTCTGCTTTTGTGTTTGCAATAAGGTTGCCAGGTTTAAGAACATTCTGCTCATTGGTGAAATATTCTCCCAGTGCACTGATTTCAATAGATACTGTTGAAAAATCATTGATTTTTCATGGCCTTTTGCAAAAAAAAACAAAAAAAAAAAACCCAAAAAGAAAACGGACGTTAAAAACCACAGCAAATTTTGTGGCAGCTTTCACAAAGCTTCAGTAAAACCAGCTTTTTTATGTTGCAGCAATCGGAAAAAATGCCCCAATATCCTAACAGGATTGTTTATTTTAATCTTTTTTTATTTCCACTACAAATTCAATCTGAGATCCAGGACTGTACTGAAGAAAAGTTTAATTGCTGTTTGCTGTGGGCGAGATGCATTATTCACCCTGAAATATGACCTCAGCATCGGACAAACCTGCTTTTTATTTCAGGAATGACCAAAGTGTATTACCATAGACTGTCATTTCCTCTGGTCCTTGACCCAAGTCAACCTCATTTCATCAGTGCCTGAGGAAATTAGCTAGCTTTCTTCTGGCAGCTAGCTGTACAGATTTGAGATTCATAACTGAATATCACTTGATCCTCACATCTACAGTCAGCCCCGCTTCTCTTCAGCCAACTGTAACCCTTGTTTTCTTTTATTTAGGTGTTATTTGACCTTTTTTTTTTTTAATGCAGAGCCTGTGTTGTTCTAGTTTCGTACGGTTGAATCACAAACATTGACTTCTTTGTTCTGCTATTTATTTCTATTTTTTTGTATATTGCTTAGCATTTTTTATTTATTTTTTTGTTTTTAACACCTTCCTTGATTTAACTGTATGTCTCCCTTTCACAATCTCCCTATTTTGTTTGTATTTTTTCTCAAATTTAAAAAACAGCTGAATGGGAACAAGCACAGTCTTTTATATTGGTTAATTACCTTCTCAAGAGGTTTCTTCCTCCTTTCCGTATTTTCTCTTGTAGGGGCCATGTTTCCTGTCAATCAGCTAGATGCAACAGCTCATTAAAGTCTGCAAGCACTCTCTTTTAACTGCACACTCAGTACACATTTACTGTAGAAATGTGCAGGAATTTACATTAGTTTAAACATGAAATGTGATTCCTTGTTTTTTTCCCTTCTTGATTCATTGTTTGTTCTCTACATGAGCTTAAACAAAAATACAATAAATTACAATTTAATTATATATATATAGTTTTTTTAGATGTTTTACAAAGTCTGCATGTTTAGCTGTTATTAGAAATAAAAAGGTGTCATATTTGACCTTTTTTTTCTTCCAAATTATAAAACAGCTGAATAAATATCCTCTTAGAGGGGGTTTTTTATTTAAGGAAGTGTTCAGACACCACTGAGGTTGACAATATGGGAAAAGCTAAAATGACTTCGTTATTTATACTGTTTGAACTCTGCTACAGCTTGTGACTTGGTGTCCATGGTTTCAGATGGCACAGAAGCCAAAACAAGATAGACAAAAGAGCTAAAGTAGGACTGCGGAAGAGCAATGTCGGAGGCAGAAAATAATCTGAATGACCTTCTGTTCCTTATTTTTCTTCACAGATTGCCACACACACATGAACACAAAGTTTGGTCTGCAAGCAGTGTTTATTTTCCACCACATCAGACAGTATTGATACTCAGTCTGACTTAATATATCTAAAAATGATATGCAACATGTTGGTCCACTTTCCCTTCTTGAAAAGTAGTCATCTTGAAGGAAGTATCTGTTCTTAAAAAGCATCACTAATGGGACCCCATATCAAACACAAATGTGTCCTTTAAGTTATTCCTTGATGACATACTGGATTATTTTTTGCCTGAAACATGTGCAGTAGTGTCCCTGTTTAAAACAAGCAAGCAAACAAACAAACAAAACAACAAAAAAAAAGATTGAAAATGTGAACCTTTCAGACCACAGAACAGTTTTCCACTTCACCTTGGTCCATCTTAAATGAATTAAGGCTTAGAGACAATTAGCATGTTTATGGATGTTGATTATTAATGTTTTTACATGTGTGGATATGGAGGTGAACTGTTCCTCACTGCTTAACATTAAGCTCATGAAGTTAATTTGACTCCAGTATTGTGTCCTACAAATAAATTTCAGCAAGCTCTTTGCATCCATCTGAGAGGTTAAATCCACTGGCTTGACTGGAAATGATTTACTTTGCCCCATTATGATCCGCATCTAAAAGTGTTTGGTGTTGAAAATGGTGAGAACCAGGGTTAAATGGAAAGATACATTTACCAGTCCAGTAGTTTAGACACCATGAGGGGCAGGAGTGCATATGAAGAAGTGTGTCTCCATGCTCATAGGCATGAAAAAGAAAGAAAAAAATCACTGGAAAGAAGTTCATGTTTGATGTTAAAATGTCTTGAAAAGGGGTACAAGGCTACTTGGTGGGATCAGAAAGCATCAGCGTATCATTATCACTAGAAGTCCCAGGAATTTTGATATCTCCCTAAAGTCCCAGAGAAGGGTCGAAAGACCTTTAGTCCAAACTGACGGACTCTGCTGGCAAAAATTAGCATCTCTTCATTTGTAAATGCAGCCATTACCTGAGGAATGCACCCATTGCATCCAGCCCCTCCTTGTTACCTTGAAACGTCTGGTAAATTCTGTGGCAGTGGGGGCTGGTGGGCTGAGGGGATAAATAGTAGCTAGCTTCACCTCCAACAAATAGACAGGAAGCAAAATGCAGAGGCGGCTTACAACTCAGCAGGCATTGGACCTGAATCCTCAGCGATACCAAACCCTTGTGACTCAGATGGAGAAGAGATACAAATTCAGCTGGATTCGGACTCTGACTCTGAGCCAGTCTTCAGGTAAGATTTGAAAACTATTATTGAAACTTTTTTGGTATGACAAATTTCTTTCTTTCTGCTTTTGTCCTGTACTGTGAGTTGCAACACTGGAATTTCTCCATTTGGTACAAATAAAGGATTTTTTTTAATCTTATTTCCAAAACATCCTATTTTCGTCCTCTGAAATTGTGAAATTGTTTACCCTTGCAGATGATGAGACTGCTCCACTGCCAGAAAAGAGGGTCGGTTGGGAAGTGAGAGGACAGAGATGGCTAAAGATGGCACAGTGTGGCATGAAGAACAGCTGGGACATGTCTCAATTCACCCCAATAGAACCATACGGCACAGATGGAGAGCCAACTGCTAAGGCCAGAAGAAGTATCCGACTCGTCTCAAAGCTTCTTCTGTTTTATAACACTTGAAATGCTTCGTAGCATTCAAGAATGGACCATTCAGCATGCACGGCAAAAGGAGCAGGCAGATTGGTTCATGAACCTCCCAGAAACTAATGGCATTTATTGCAATTATTATCTTGCGGGGGTGAGAAAGTTCCATCACTACGTGACAATTGGTCAGCAGAGCTGGGAAACCCACGAATCATTGCTACTATGGCCCGAAACCGCTTCCAAAACATCATGCAACACCTACGCTTTGATAACATGTTCACACGCAGTGAGCGAGTGGAGACAAATAAGTTTGCTGCAATTTCTAATCTGTGGGAATCTTTTGTCAATAACTGCATCAGATCTTATAACCCTGGTCGACACATCACTATTGATCAACAGCTTTTCCCGACAAAGACTCGCTGCAGTTTTCTGCAGTACATTGCAACAAAACCGGACAAATTTGGCATTAAGTTTTGGCTGGCTTGTGACTTGAAATCAAAGTACATTTGCAATATCCTGCCATATCTTGGCAAGGACCCCAGTCGTCCCCAGTGGAGAGAGACTCTCTGAGAGTGTAGTGATGAGGCTGATGGAGCCGTTCATGGATAAGGGCAGAACTGTAACAACAGACAATTTTTTTACATCGCTGTCCCTTGCGCAACGACTGCTTAGCCGGAAAACCACCATCCTTGGCACAGTCAACAAGATTCACCGGGAAATTCCTCAGTCAACTAGACAGAAGGACCACACTAAATTCACCACTCGAGTGTTTTCCACCACTGGTGCAACACTCACAGTATATGCGCCCGAAACGGAAAAAGACTGTCTATCTTCTCAGCAGCATGCACAATGTGGTTGAGACTGAGAATACCACCAAAAGGAAGCCAAACACTGTCACACAATACAACACCACAAAGTGTGGTGTGGATGTGATGGACCAGATGGTGCGGGAGTACAGCGTGCGTGCAGGAACACGGAGATGGCCAGTCGCCGTGTTCTACAACATGATCGACATGGCGGCACTGAACGCTCATGTTCTTCATAAGGAATGCACCGGAGTGCAGGAGAGAAGAGTGGACTTCCTGGTTGAGCTCGCGAAAGAGTTGGCCAACTCTCATGTGAGTCAGAAGAAGGCACATAAGGAGCAACTGCTTCAGCAGCAACCTCCCACACCTAGCCCTGGGAAAAGGGCAAAATGTCAGGTCAACCATCGATGCAAGAACAATTGCGCAACTGTAAGATGTGTTGACTGCTACAAATACACATGTGGCAAATGCAGGATGGAGATACCATGGAAGTGCCAAGCATGTTTGGACTTAGCACAGACGGACTGCCTGAAAGAGCAGAAAAGCCATTCACACAAGGGCATGCCACTGTAGCCTTGTGTAAATATTTGTGAAATTGTTTCATTACTTGCATTATTTTAACTGTTTTGTTGTTTTTTTTTATGACAAAAATAAAAAGCATTGGAAAAAATTCACAGTTGTTCTTTTATATCTTTGTCATGTTGACATTTATGCCCTCTTGACTTAGACACTAATGCTTCTGGACATTTTACTCACAGACCCTGCCTGTACCACCACAATCAAAAAATGTTCATTTTAAATATTCAAAATTGTTCATTGCTTGGCTTTTTGGACATAAGGTACATGAACATTGGGTTAGAAAGTTTGAAAAATTGGTCAAAAATTCTGAAAAAATTTGTATTTTTTCATTTGTATGAAAAGAGGAGAGCTGGACCTTTTAAAGTGATTTTTAAAAAAAATATGAATTCATCATTTTGTCATATCATTCTAAATTGTTTGCTTTTTTATTGAAGGCCCACAATGATTATCTTTTTTTTTTTCTTCTAAAAGCACACAAATGTGTCGAGGAGGTATATATCATATATCATATCAAATATATTTTTAATTATTTGAAATATACCAGAATGCAGGAAAACCTTTTCTGAATCTGTTTGAGGTCTACTCCAATCTCATACTCAGGGGACCAAGCAGTGTCTCAAGCCAAGCTTTGGGCAAAAGTTGACAGTCAGGTTTCAAGAGTCTACAGTGTCTCCCCTAAGTATGCGCCCTCCTGGGGTGTGCCAGTAATTGACTCGTCTACAAACAAAAGAAGCTGTTCACAGCTTAAGACAGGATTTTAGCTAAAATCCTACTGGTCAATCGACCCATCTCTGGGTTGTAAAGGTAGAAAGGTCAATTGACCCCTCTCTGGGACTTCTAGTGTTATATCATGATATAAAAACACTGCCTGGCCAAAAGAAGGTCACACACTAATATTTCATTGAATCACCTTTAACTTTGATTACGGCAACATTCACTGTGGCGTTGTTTAGATAAGCTTCTGCAATGTCACAAGATTTATTTCCATCAGTGTTGCATTCATTTTTCTCTAAGATCTTGTATTGATGATGGGAGAGTCCGACCACTGCACAAAGCCTTCTACAGGACATCCCAGAGATTCTCAGTGGGGTTCAGGTCTGGACTCTGTGGTGGCCGATCCACGTGTGAAAATGATGTCTCATGCTCCCTGAACCACTCTTTCACAGTTCGAGCCCGATGAATCCTGGCATTGTCATCTTTTAATATGGCCGTTCCATCAAGGATGAAAACAATCTATTGATGGAATAACCTGCTCATTCAGGTATCAGCTGACCTCACTCTATGTACCCCAGATCACAGACTGCCCCCACAGGCTTGTTCAGTAGGAACTAGGCATGATGGCTGCATCGCTGATGGGTTCTGATATATTTAACGTCTCTATCAAAACATCAGAAAAAATGCTCTGGTTCACTTTTAGCATTTAATTTTGCACAGTTCCTCATCAGACGTTATTTTACTAATTCCTAAACGAACTAGCCTGCTATCCACTGGTTTTCACAGAATGAGAGTAATGTGGTTTTCTTTTAGGAGGAGATAACCATTTACATTTTTCTAGTGTATTCCAGGTGAATTTACTCTGACACAGTCACACATCTTGATCCTGACATCTGTAATAATCTGACATGTCCCAGCTTTCTTTTGAGACTAAGATTGAACGTATAGTCTTTTGTAGTTGTGAAGATATACTTTATTTATTTTGGGTTAGTCATTTCAGACAGGAAGCAGGAAAAATAGACCTCGTGAAGAGGAGGTTAATCTTGACAGGGTTGAGTTTACTTGATCAGACAGATACAGCCTGTTATAAGTGGTCTTGTTTGTTTTGGAAGTTAAGTGTATGTGGGGGTCTGACTGATGCTTTGTTTACCTCATCTAGTCTCTGTTCTCCTTCGTGGACCACTCAGTGCTGAGCATGTATCTGCTGTACCCTCATAAAGCAGCGGGGGCAAGCAGCACCTGGACTCTGTGCTGAGCTGCACGGAAATGCTCCACGAGGCCGCCGCTCATTCCAGGTCGATCACTGCACTTTTTCAGCAGATGAAGGATTGTTTTTATTTATTTAGTTATTTAGTTATGGTATATTTTTGGAGTATAAACTCTTTTAAGCTTGATGTTTTGTTTGTGTTGCCTCTTTTCTTTAGCACATCATGTACATTGTGCATCTTTTGCTTCTTCCATAGAAATGAGACCACTTACAAGTGTGTTGACAGAGCCTACATATGCTCTCGGAGAGCAGCATGCTTTCCTCCGACTCAGTGAGCCGAACTCCATTATAACTACACTGCTGTGATGGCACACAATGAAGAAACATGGAGCGTGTGTGAGATGCTTCACTAAAAACTACAATATTAGACCATGTTTGAGCAGATTATCATCCCTCCCATGATTTATGTACAGGAATAAATCAATCTTTACCTTTCTGTTGTACAAAACAGTGGTCACAGAGAGTCTGCTTCACCTCAGTCTAGAATTTTTTGACAGTGTGACAGATGCTGCTTTCTGCTCCGTCAGCTGTGCCCCCCTGTAGCCAATTTACAGTCTCAGCTGTGCATCTTCAAAGAATCAATTTCTCCCTTTCAGCAGAGCCTTCCCTGGCCTGTAAAACACTCAGAGGTGATTATGTCCATCACAGCTCATCCCTTTTCAGTTTTACCGACTGCCTGTGAATCTCACGCCAGAGACCTCTATGGACAGGTAAGCTTTGCTTAGGATTTTGTTGCTCTGACCTGCTACTAGAGGAATTTCAGGCTTTTCAGAGTCTGAGATCCATCTGATTTCAAAATGTATGTCTGTCAGAGACATTTTCCCCACTGCTTTAGAGATGAATCTGGAAGAAGTAGAGTGAATAAGGTTGGGGGCTTAGGTGCTAAACTGCTGAGAGAGGCTGTTTAGCTGGGTTGACAGGAGCTCAGCTGCTACTGATTAGTGAAGCGAGTGGTTCTTAGACAATAGAGAGGAAAGAAAATGATACAACATGGCAAAAAGGACAGAGATGGTGTGTGTGTGTGTTGGAGACAGATAGATGAATGAGGAGGTGGAGGCTGTAGGCTGGTCTGGAAATACCAGGCTGCTGAAAAATGAAACTGCAAATGGAGCAGCCTGTAATGAGATTCAATCTTGTCTCATTCCAGACACACCTGTACAGGGAAAACAAGAGCATGTGCAGGTCTACTTAAGGTTATGTTTTATTTGTCAGTATCACTCTGTCTGTCACTGAGGAATCCATCCAGGCCTGTTTGGCAGGCTGAACCACAGAGAGGTGAGGCGCTGTCATTTTTCTTTTTTTTTACTCTGTTTGGTTAGGGGGTCATTTGCCTGATGCATGTTTATAGTAAAGCCCTGCCAGCACTCTGATCCGTCATTGTTTACACAGTGGGAGAATGGATGTGGGGAGGGTATCATAGTGGTGTGAGGTGAAGTGAAGGTTGAAAGATAAAATGGTGAAACAGTCATCTGGGTGTGGATGTAGGAGATGTTGGCAGAGTGCAGTCCAGTCCCTGCAGGCCGCAGAGAGGTCATGCCCCCTGCTGCGAAGACTACACAGACATCTGTCTTTTGTCATTTTGTTATCTTGTACTCCTTTTTCATTGCTGTTCTTTGTGAAAGCTCACAGTCCCACATAATTTAACTTTATTTCTCTGTTCAGATCAAACTGCCTTCCCAACTTACTCGGCCTTGTCTCATAAATTCTCATTTATCGGCAGATTGGCTCAATTTAATGTGCTCCAGTTCAGTAATTTCACAGAATCGGCCGCCTGTTATTGGATTAGGCCATAAACAAAAACATAATGTAGACTTTTCTGTGTAGGAGTTTATTATTATAATTTAGTGTAAATTTTCAGTCATCCTGGCCATTGTAACTGTGAGAGCTTGGATAAAGAGAACTGGGCTTCTTTGGGAAATAGAAATGCTGTGTTTATCACCATTATTATATGTTAATTCATTTCAAGTCACTACAAATGTCTAAAATCACATGAACACTCCTTTTAGGTCTTTAAGTAGTTTAATTTATTTCTGTCTTTTTATGCCAATATAGCCACATAATGTAGAAACAAAGGAAAGTTACCAAAATTCTCATTTCAGCTAAATCCCCTCTGGTCTGTAAATATTACATATTAACTAAGTATTTCTCTCAGAGAAGACATTTGTACAAGGCTACATTACTTCTACATGGATTTAGGATGCTTCTTTCTGTTAACTACATTATAAATATTATTATTATATGTTCCTCGCCATGTATGATGTCATTGTATGTTACTGTTTTAAATCCATCAACCCTCCTCAGGCCCACAGATGGGAATTAGACACTGGCTATAATCATGGATATTTATGTGAAAGTGCTCATTAATATGCCTGGGCTCTTTTCTTAAATAGATCAATTTAAATAGATTTAAAACAAAAAAAAAACTTTTTCTGAACCTCAGAGAAATTTGAAATGCATAAAACAAACAAAAAAAAAATCATTATCTAGCTTCTGACTATCAGCTGTTCTTTATCAGAGCAGCTGCTGTTTGAGATGTAAATAATACTGGAACATGTAAATAAAGAAATAAGACCATATATCCCCAATTAAATACGGTTTCTTTTACAGCCCATTACACAACAACAACAAAAAATAGCATCAACCTCCAGCTGAGTCAGAAAAAGGGCCGCACTCCTGCAGGTCTTCAATGTTTTGCTGCTCCAACACACCTGACTCAAGTCATTGTGCAGAACTTTATAGGCTGTTGGATCCATTTAATTTGAGTCCGGTGTGATGAAGCATTTAAAACCTGCAGGAATGTGACCCTGGTAGGAACAAACTGAGTAACCCTGTTAAACCTGCAAGTTAGTTTTATTCTTCCAGAAAGAGTATTTTCCCAAAAAAGGGGGGGAAACAAAGACAAGCTTTAAAATGAACATGTGGTAAAACTTTAGAAGAGTAATTTATAGATTACAGTATGAATTACTTAATACCTGATACATTCTAAGTATTCATATAAAACAGGGTAATTGTTGCATGTTCTTTGATTAAATATAAATTAAGTTATAATAAAGTTATAATAAATTAATAAATGAAACCATTTGCTTCAGAGAGGCTGCGATCTGCTGTGGGCTGAGAATCGGTTTCTTTGTCTAAAAGGGTCACTTGGTCTTAGAGTAATCTCTATGCTCTCTCAAGCTGAGCCTTCCACCCACCTTTATCCTCTCCCTGACTACTTCTGAAGTGTTTACTCAACAAACACTTAAGATCCAACCAGAGCTGTGTGCAGGACAGATTTCGAGGACTGTAGCTGTTTGCAGAGGAACTTGACATTTCAACCCACCTGCTGTTCTTATCATTGTATCCTCCAGCCTGATTCACTTACTGCTTTTTCCTACTTTTAGGCCTCCATACTAGAAGAAAAGGACACTGTAATATTTTCTCTATGTTTATATAGTTTATAAATGCACATATTTTCCCTTTTTAAAAGAGTATGTGTCTAAATACATGGGATAAGATGTGAATCTGGAAGGATTTGAGTGTTTATTCATTTTTCAAATAATTTGGTTCAATTAGATGCAGTTTCAGACTTCACTGAATCTAGTCAAACATTTTTTTAGCACGGATATTAATTTTCCATTTGCACATAAGATAAAATTTCTATATCTTCTATGCATAGAAAAAATATTTGATGGTAGTTTCATTACTTTGCACAGGTCTGTCACATGATCGTTGGTGAAATTCTGCCTTGTTTAATTTGGCCGCAGCCTTAATGTAAAATATCAAAACAATAAAACACTGACTCTTAGTGTCATGGTATGTTTGCTGATCTTCAGCAATAAATCAGACAGTAGGTGCTGTAAACATCACCCAGCTATGGTTGGAAAAAGTGTCAAGCTTCTTTTATCCTCTGGGGTGTTGCTGCTTGTGTTAGCTGTATGAGTGTCCAGGTATACACACAACTTCTCATCAGGTGACTGTCCAGCTGTGGCATGCTGCAGCTGTACTAAATCACAGCTTTGAAAGGCGTTTGTCTAGTTTGGGTTCCTACTACTCTATCCAAGTGATTTCCAGATGTGAGAGCTCATGGTTTATTGTAAAATGCGCCAGATGTTTTGCCACAAGCAACTTTAGGTGTGTATTTGCTGCTTTCACAGTAAAATCTGAGCATTCAGCAGGTGGATTGGCTGATATGTTATGTAAATGATAAGACTTTGCTAATCTTGCAGCCATTGGCATTATAGGATAATGAACCCATTCTCAGGTTTTACTCTGAAGTCTGAAGTGCAGACATCTTCTGCAGTAAAACCTGAAGGACTGTGACTGTAGAGGCACAATTAAAAAAGTTTATGAATGATTGTTTTAACAAGGGGTCTGTGTACAGATAGAATTCCTTTTTTTTTTAATCAGATCTCGTACACCTTTTATGCACATACATATCCAGGAGCATACAAGCACAGGGACAATGAGAACAATAAAAAAAAATGTTGATCGGTTATTATTGGCTTGTGTGAGACATTATGAATCTGCCCTCCCATTTATTTTCTGTAATATATTTAAGAAAGTGCGTCACATCTTCTGAAACTTCCTGCTCAAATGCTGGACTTAAAATCTGATCTTCACAAGTTTTAAACAGTTTAAACTGGATTAAGCAGTGTCGGGTGGAAAGAGAGGAGGCATTGGTACGTTTACATGTTGAATCCCAGCTTTTTTGTGAAAGGAACATGCCTCGATCGTCCCCCCCATGCTGCTCTGAGTCGAGCCATTAGGGCAGACATTATGTTAGACAACATGCGGTAGAGGACTGAGATTAGTCTTTTTTTGTGGTGGATCTAAACAAAGGACTGTTTCAATAACTGTTGAGTCTGGAAGAATAGCCAGACCAGGCTTAAAGGAACGCAGATGGTGTCTTGCTTGCAAGTATCTGGAAAAAAAAAAAAAAAAAAAAGATTTTAGGAGTCTGAATGTTGCGCTTAACTGTTCAAATGAAGCCAAATTTATGATCCTCTTCTTGTGCCATTCCAACAAAAACAAAAAAAGTGTCCTGACGAGCAGGTTTAAAAAGTGGTTTGATGCAATAGGGCTTAAAAGACAGAAATCACACAAGCCAAATTATTTCCTGAACTGAGCCCATATTCTTAGGGAGTGTATAACTATAAGATAGATAAGCAATTACATCTTTAAATGTTACGTTTGGATTGTGACTTGTATTGATTAATCTTTACTACCCTAATAAACATTAAAGACCCACTACAGAACCTTTGCAATCTTCTCAGTGATGTACTATCTACAGATAATTTGGCATTCTTCTTGCATCCTATCTGTACTGTGAGCTCTCTCCAGCCAGTAAAAAAATCTTGATTCTTATCTCTTGTTCTGTCTCTTTTTCTTTCTTTTCCTCTCTTCTTCTGATAATACTGTCTTGTGTTTCTTTGATGAATCAGCCACGGTGCGTGTTCAAAACAGCCAGTGTGTTTATATCTGTTTGCTAGCGTGTGACGGGGTGCTTAAATTGAAACTCAGCTGCAACGTCACGCGGTGTCCTGGAAGAAAAGGTTGTAGACTGCGGTTTCTCTGCTTCGGGAAGCTGCAGGGCAGCGATGGCTCCAGAAATGCACATAATAGATTTCACTGTGCCATCAAACACGGTCCGGAACGTGAAGTTTTAAGGTTACATATTGCATCTTTAAAGATAATTCTTTATTTTTTTTTTTTTTTTACCAGATGACTTGAACTGATTTATTTGAACATGGTGATTATACATAATTTTGAATGGAAGCACTTTTTTTTTTTTTTTTTTCGAAAACCAGAAGATTTAGGAGGATAAATGATGCTGTGCTGTTTGTTGTGCTGTGAGTCTGCATGAGATTCCACTATTATCCCGTCAACCCTCAGGACTACACTCCTTCATCCACTGCGTTGTGATGTTTGGTAAAGCAGGGTGCAGGATGGTGCTGAGGTTGGAGACTTATTACAAAACATGCAGCCTTTCCTTAATGGTGTTCTCCATAACCTGTAGGGACACACCACTATCCCTACTACAAGAGTAAGAAGACTGGAGCGCAGAGAAAATAAGTTCATAGCCGTCCTGTCCCTCATGCCTTGAAGAGGGAAATAGGATTGGTCTGGCAGAAAGAGGGTGAGGACTCCTGTATGAGCAGAAAAGCATTTCTTTTTGTTACAGAGATGATTATTTTTTACAGGCCTGCAGTTTCACAGCAGATAAATGACTCACCTCTTCATTCTTTTGGTTTTCTTTTTACAATCAAAATTTTTGAAACAAGATGGAAAAATGTGTGCATATATCTGAGATCCCACAAATCTAAATACATTATGCTATATGAAGCAGACTTCCCTTGTAGATAAGTCATGAAAAATGGACATACTAGGCAGGTCATCTTTGTTATAATAAAAGAAAAATAAAAGACAAACGGAGACACAAAAAAATAGAAAACCTAAAAGGTGTAGGTGAAAGCTCATTCAATCTCTTGGTGAACTTAAACGGCAAATATTGACAATGAAACTCTGATAAAAAGATGATCTGGATATGAACACATTTTTCTTTATATGATTTAAGTATAAGTCTTTGTGTAGCAGTGATAAAGGTCTCATTTGTGCCCCCCTTGTTCTGGTCAGTCCCCCTGCCTGGCCCCTCATCAAAACTTTTCTAGACCCGCCCCTGCATAGCTGAAGTAGAAATCCTTTCCACCACCTGTCAGCTACTTTGTTAGAGAAGGGTCCTGCTCGGATTTATATCTCAGAACCTGTTCATAACTTCTCTCAGCACTTTCATGACCCCTTTGCTTCCTTTTGCTGTTTCACTCTGACTAAATATCTGAACCTGATAGATGTGTGCATGGCTGTCTTATGGCTAATAGATTTTACAGCTGTGTCACTAGCAAACACCATTAAAAGTGAAAAGTAATTTAAAACAAATGCAAATCTAATTGAAATGGGCTGTTAATATTTTTCATTCTTCAGCTTCACGTGACGGTGACATGGGTCTGATTGATTGACTTGAGACTGATAAATTTTCCTAAATATATGCCGGTGTGAACCATAAACCATGAGTTTCCTCTATTTCAGCTGAACAGTAAGCAAAAAAGCTGCAGACTGCGAGAAAAGTTGTTTAAAAAAAATCCAGGAAAAGTGAGGGTGTTCATCCTCCATACGGTGCTAAATGTAAATATTTTCCAGTAGTTTTCAGAATTGAGGTAACCATGGTATGGGACAGCAAATGTTTATCACCAGTTTTCATGTAAAGGAATGACCTCTATTTTAAATTATTTTTTTTTATTTCCCTTCAGTCAGTGAAAGGCACTTACATGACATGATTCTTTGTTTTGCTCAGTAGAAGTTTAAACATGACATGGTTGTGTTTATTTGCCCTTTCTGACATTGCATGTTGTGCTAACTAGCTACCTGGCATGCACACAATGAAGAGAGGGAGCTGAAATGATACAACATGCAGTTCTGATTTCTCTCTGTCATTTTCATTTTTTAAAGAAATTGATTATTGAAGAGGACCAGACGCCTGGGAATACACTTTTTCTGCTTTCCCAAAGCGTCTTTGAAGCTGTGTGGCACATTTTGCTAGAAACAGCCTTGTAAATAGCTGTCGAAGAGATGAGCAAAGCTAGGCTTTCCAGCTGTGAAGACAAAGATGAGGAAGAAAGCGGCAGCGGTGAGGTCTCCCTAGTAGTCATCCAGGCCCCCTGATTTCACCTACAACTGCACTCAGCCTGCTCATCGTTCTCTTGAAAAGCCTCCTCTCATCTTCCTCTGTTGTGTTGATAACTAGTGAGGGTGTTCAGCCTTTCATTTCATTTTCCCACCTCATATTTCTGGACCTGCCACAACAGCACTGTCCATTTGACAGAGACAGAAGAACAAGCATTGGTCCGTTGAAAGTTTGCCTGCATCCCTTCCCAACTCCACAGCTTACCTCTCTCCATCTGTCCCACATCCCTTTATTCCCTGTGAGTGTTCCCTCATAGAGATGAAGCTCATTAGTGGGCTGTCTCTGTCAGATAGGATGGAGCAGGAGGGGGCGGTACACCCTCCTGTGTTTATATTTAGATACTGGGATACTGCAGGTATGATGTGGTGATTTTTAATGAGGTTCGGATCAGAGTCTGGATTCTGTCAGTCACACGCAGAGAGCGCGAAAGGGAGACAAAGTAGTAGCCACCTACTGTAGTGTTAATGCATTCGTTAGTTGTGTGTGTCATTTTCAGTCTGCGCTCACCCCTTTCCTCAAGGTTGAATTAGACAGACTGGCTGTGTTTCTAGTAATAACACCTATCAGGTTTGGATGTCTTTTCGCTGAGTCACCCTTTGCAATGCGGTGCACTAATGTGCTCAGAGAACAATTTTCTTAAAATATATTGGTTTAATGGGCACATAGGTGCATGATTTTGTTTATTGAGGCTGTGGAGCTGCCAGACGGAGCAATCTTGCTGCATTAACGAGCTGCCTAAAATGAAGGAAATAGGAAGCAGTCGCATCCTTTGTTCATTGTTCAGTCTACCTGGTATATTTGTTCTCTTCATGTTAATGAACCTTAACCTCTTCTTCACAAGGCCCATTTTTCTGCTTCATGTCCAAAATGACAAACCAAAAATAAATGAAGTATGTCTTCACAACTACAAGGTGAATGATCTTAGTCTGAAAAGAAAGCTGAGACATGTGAGATTACTACAGATGTGTTACTGTTTCAGAGAACATTTAACTGGAACACAAATGGTTATCTCTGCTTATAAAAGAAAAAACCACATTACTTTCAGCGAAAACCAGAGGAAAGCCTCCCAATTCTTCTAGGAATTAGAAAAGTAATGTCTAAGTCAAAACTGTGCAAAAAGTAGAAGCTACAAAAGCGACATTACGCAGGTAAATATCTCAGGAACTTGTTGGACGATGTTGATAATCCACACCTCTGTCAATCATCAGTCTGAAGAATCAAAGGAAAGCCCCCAAATTCACCTTAGAAACACCATGAGGATCCAGAAAGAAGTGAATTCCAACATAAATGAATTACAAATTTACTATAAAAGCTCTTTCATCTTCATGGAAACTACCAGGATCATCATGATTCATACCAAACAATGACATGATTTATGATTATGTGAAGTTTTTGTTTGCTTCTCTTCGCCTGCAAGCTCCCAGAAGTTTTGTCACACAGTGACGAGACGGACATCTTTGTAATGAGTCTCTGCTTTCATATGGCACCTTGTTTCTTTGTTTTCTTGAAGTGGAGAAATAGGCAGAAGCTCTAAAGTGGACATTGTTGTTTCCATGTTTTTATTACATTTCTGTATAATTGCTTGGGGTTTGAATTGTATTTATTTGGATGCCTATGCTTGGTAGAGTTTTATTTGAGTCTTCCCGTCATTCTGACACACTGCATGTGAGGACTGGTGCTTCCTCGAGTGTGTAACTTGAATGGAGCCACTAAATATAAATATTATCCATGTTAAGCTTACCATTAATAAAAATTACTACCTTACCTTCCAAGTGCCACAAATGCTCTCAACCAGAGAGCGTCAGTAATTACTGCACATAAGGTATCTGCCCCATGCATCCACTGCTGATCGGCTGTGGCTCGGACTCTGCTGGCCTCATTCTAAAATACTGACCATCAGACAGTAATCATGAAAGAAAACCGTCCTTTCTTACCACCCTTGCTGAAGTAATGCCCAGCAATGAGCTACCAACAGTTCTGACAGAATCCTGACAAACTCAGATGATGAACAGGAGACTTTGAGTAGCGTTTGCATAAACCGCATTTACCAGAATGTAGCGCCACACACACATTCTTTGGTAAGTAAGTAGATATAAAATACAAATGGGATGAAGAGTAAAACTTCCCTGTTTTGAGCTGCCTTTTAGTGAGCACTTCTGCTTTTCATTTTTTTTCTCCAAACTTAGAGGCCACTCAGTGTTGTGCACATTTATGCTTTTCATGAACTAGTTCAAAGTTAAAATGAATAGTTCATGTTCAGAGTTTACCATTTTAATTTTGGTTTAGGTTAAAGTTTTGGTTAGAGGTGAGAGTGAAAGACTGAACTTGAAAAAGAAACGAAATGATAGTGTTGTGTCTTGCAATGAAATCAGTTATACTAAACCTTAAATTATATCACATAAAATAGAAATGCATGCGGACAAAAAATATTTGTATTTTTTGTTTTATTTGTTTGAAAAACCTTTTTCAGTTTAACAGAAGGGTTTTTTTTTTTGTCAAGCAGCTATTTTCAGTTCACCTCTTCCCTAAATATTAAAGGAAGAAAAAGGAAAATGCTGGAAAGTGTAGAAATATTAAAAACAAATATCTTCTCATACGGGACAAATGCTTCAACCAAGCTTCTTTTCAGATTAAAAGTTGGCCAAGCTGACTTGTTTTTTAAGCACAGGCGAACATTATTTGCGCAGATGAGGCGTCTGATGTGCAAGCAGCTTCTCTGCACCTGCATTATTGGAACGTTCCAGTTCCAGGAATTCTGAGTTGTTGGGTGTAGGTGACGTCATTACCAGATATTTGGTATTTTAGCTGCACCAACTCGGAAAAAAACAGCCAATTCGTGAGCATCTACATAAGCTGTAAAACAAACAAACAAAAAAAAAAAAAAACTAGAAAATCACATTTATTGTAGAACTGGCCACCATGAGAACAGCAGCCACTTTTGGTGATAATAATTATTAAACTACACATATTGACTCGATTTTTCATGAACAAACCCGGTTTGTTATCGATAACGATAACTCGCTGCTGGTAAAAATGTATTAGAGGAAATACATTGGACTACAGCTGGTACTGGATCCAGCCATCTTTGAATCTGGAATCTTGGGATCCTCTGAAATTTGTCAGATCACCGTTTGGAAAAACAAGATCACTTCGTCATTTATGGAAAAAATTCAGGGATATCTGGAGTGCACGATTATTAGAGTACACAATGCATTGTGGGTAATGTAGTGTGAAGTAAGTGTAGCGCTGGAAAAAGCGTAGACAGTGACCGCAGGATGTCACCTAATCTGACTTCACTCATAAATAGTTTGCAAAACTCCACATAAAAAAAAAAAATGAAATATCAATCCAAGTTAGGTTTCACTTTTGTGGTTCTTAGTTGTGGTCTTGGTCTTTCCATCACTGCATCATGTTGACTTTGTGGCTTTTTTTAACCTGTTAGTAGCCTTATTTACCTGTTTAGTGTCATTTCATAAATGCTTATATGGGTCACATTTGACATGGGGAACACGTGGTAGTTGAGGTAAAGTTTTTTATAATTATTGTAATATATTTGTTTAAATAACGTCACAGGATAATGTCCATGCACAATCAATAAACACATATTTCAATCAAAGCAACTGGTCCAGCTTCGCCTACATGGAGAAACTGCAAACAGCTTCAATAGGTTTTTATCGAAGCAATAACTATGCAACTATGAACTTGCTGTTGTATGATTTTTGTTAACAGTAATAAGACCACAGCTTCCTAATGGGACAATTGATGCTTTTCTTTGTTAATGCATTAAGTTGAATGTCTTACTTGTCTCACTGAATAAAATGTGATTTTAATGATTTTGAAAGAAAGCGTTGAAAGACATTGATTTGCCAAATGAAGCAGTAACAAAGAACTATAAATGCAGTCCTTCATGTTTATGCGTTTACAATAAATTCAACTGAAAACTTTGCTGCAGCGTCTTTAAGTTTCAAAGCATCATGTTCAAAGAGAAGTTTAATTTATCTTGTTGGGAAAGACTTGCTTGTTTCGTCCAAAGTGATGAATTAATTCTGGTGTCTTGTTTCTTCTCAGAGCATTGTGGCCAAATACGGTTCTCAGTTTCGAGGAAACTCTCAACACGACGCCCTTGAGTTCCTTCTCTGGCTTTTGGACAGAATCAATGAAGATGCCAATCCCAGTCCTGACAACAGCAGCAGTAAGACCAAAGCTAGTGCCACGGTGAGTCTGCTTTGTGCTTTGACACTAATGTAAAGTTCACTGACAGTTGTGAAGGCTATGCCCCTGTAACCTCTTACAGAAAGAAAGCACTAAGTGACTTCATATATGTATACAACAGTAGAATTTAATGCTGTTTAGTTAATTTCTCCACTGCTCACCACAAATCTGTCATACTGGAGCAGGAAGTGGAGCTGGAGCTGTGAAGAGCTGTAATACTTTGAGGGCTGTTCTTCCACCTGCAGCTGGGTTGAATCCACTTAGTCTGAAATGAATCTTTGTGTGCTGCAGCTCTTTTCTCGTGAGAGATATAAAAAGAAAAGCTGTCGAAGTGGCTGGCATCCTCTCCATCTCTTTGTTTCTTTGTCTCTGATGTGGGACTCTTACCTTGCAGCTCGCTCTTGGAATAGAGCCAAAACAAGATGTGGTATGTTAAAGAAAAAACGAAGGGCACAGACATCATCGTGGAGTTGATGAGTTTTTTGTCATATCAAGAGTCTGGTGTTTACACGACAGTAAAAGTAAAGTAAAATGTGTTTTTTTTTGCTGGATGCATTTGCTGGTCTGGAGTCTTTATTCTGTTCTGATTAAACTAGATGAGGAAAAATCCACTCTGATCAAAACTGTAAAACAATTTTTGCTCCATTTTATGCCTTTATTTATTCATTTTGCCACATTCATTAGTAACTTCTGAGTTACAAACTCCACTTTTGATTTGATTACGTTTATGTTAACTTGGCATGATCTCTTGGTTTCGGATCAGGACATGAGAGGACATTAGAAATGATCCCCAGTGGAGACTGTGATCACTGCTTATTGTCTAGCTGTCATAGAACAGCCTGGATTTCTGGGCTTCTTGATTAGTGTGTGTGTATATACTGTGTGAGTGTGTGCACGCGCTGCAATATTGAATAGTGAATAGGACGACCTGCTGTGACAAACCCCCAATGTTTGATTACATTTCTTAAATATCAGCCTGCTTCTCTTTGAGTTTGCCAAGAGCTCTGCTTGTTCTGCCTCCTCTCTGCCCACTGAGGACTTGCAGTCCAAATAAGTGAGCACTGTAACTAACTTAACTGTCACTGTGGTGCTGTCCACAGCCCAGCTCCCCTACTCTGACAGCAGAGCTAGAGGCACCATTTATGTAACATGAAGTAAACTGCTTAGGACTTACACTCTCATTAGGCTCCAGTGAATCATGGTAGGCTGATTTACTCCACTGCTGCTATGATCCAAGCAGCGATGCTTCTGGAGCTCTTTTGCTTCTTAAAGATTCTTCTTAGCTGTATTTCTCACCTCGAGGTGTTTGTGCAGCAGAACCCTACTGCCTAGAAGCATAAGTTGTGTTAATTTCCATAGAGTAGAGACTTATTTCCTGTCCTGTCTTCTAGGCTCAAGGAAAATGAGCCACAGTAACTTCCCTACACACAATTCCCCTCCTTTAGAACTCTGTGCAGCAAGAATCTCAACTCTGGTAATCGAGGGCCACCCTCTTCCAGGTTTTTAGATGTTTCTCTGCTTCAACACACCTGACTCAAATTAATGGGTCATTGTGCAGAACTTGACAACAAATTGTTGGATCCTTTTAGTTTGAATTAGGTGTGTTTGGAGCAGGGATACATCTAAAACCAGTTGGACAGTGGCCCCCCGAGGACCAGAGTTGGAGATCCTTGCCGTTCAGTGTTCCCAATCCCAACACAAAACCTGCCATTATTACTCTGTTCTCTCAGTCACCTGATACATTATTAATACTAAAGTAATTTTGGTGCTAAAAACTAACATTAGCTCCACAGCTAAGTTAGCCAAACCAAAGTTAGCTTGCTAAAAGGCTTGCTTCACTTTTAGCCATAGCTAGTTTTCAGACGGACATTAAAGAGTTTTTTTTTTATTATTTCTTAAAGAATCACACCTGAACTTTGCCAGACTTGCTCAGTGAGGCGCCCCTTATGATGGCTTCAGTTTTCATCCTACCTACTCTGAGCTCTCTCCAGCCAGTAAAAGTCCTGGTAAAAGTTTGTTTACACTCTCTGTCCATCTTTCTTTTCTTTCCTTTTCCTTTCTCCTCCAAGATTGTGCTCTTCGATCTCCTTGCTAAATGAGCCACATTCAAAACTGCCATTGTGTTGATATCCAGTTGCTAGCTTGTGAAGTAGTGTGTAAAGAGTGACTATAACAAGCAGCTGTGAAGTGATGCAGTGTCCTGAAAGCAAAAGTTGTGAAGTGCAGTTTTGGGACACTGCAGGGCAACAATGGCTCCAGGAATATACATAATAAATGCCACTGTGCCATCAAAACAAGTCGGAAATACATATTTCGAAGGTCAGAAAGATACATAGAGCTACTTTAAAATACATCCACAGTAACATTAATTACTGTGACGTGTGAACTGTATCACTTTCGCATCTTGTTTGAAACTGTTGTACAAATAAAACTGACTCAATCACCTCTCTGTTAAATTTCTCATGAGTAATATTTGGGGATCTTCATAGTCTTAAATTGCAATATGAAATTCACAACTACTTATGTTTTCATTTTTCAGAATAAAATTAGTTGTTTTCATCACTTTAGACCAAGCAGTGTCCAATCATGGGGGATTTTCATGTAAATCTCTACCAGTTTTATTCTGGATGCAATAAAAAAATAATCTGGTTCTTAGAAAAAATGTATTTTGATGTCTTTTTAGAAATGTAATTAGTCACAAGACAATAGTATTTTTTTCATGTATAAAGAAAGACTAAAATAAGCCTGAATGGTGGTGGAGGGAGGCAGTGACTGCTTTGTCTGGGATCAAGGATGATGCAGTTCATTAAATTATTGTTGGGACTGAGACTATTATTGTTTTTAATTATTTGTCTGTCAAAAATGTTTTTCTCAAGCCATGGAAAGAATTGTAAGCAACTTTACTCTTATCAGCAGAGCTACATCAAAATGATTGTCATTAAAGGAAGTGACAAGTGAATTTCTGTTAAAAAAGACCCCAATTAATCTACACGTTCATTGTTTTCCATCACTAATCAGAATTACTGCCTTATGTTTTTCATACAGCAGCATATATTTTATATGAATTTTAACCAAGAGGACATTCTGTAACTTTAAACTTCTGTAAATCTGCAACAGACCGACACCCACAACTCATATATCTGTGTTCTAAAGTAGACTTATAATACATCATGCTTATACAACAGCTGATTTATTAGTTTACTAAGTGCATACACAATATAATCAGTAAAACCGTCTGCAATAAAACCCAACTAGCTTCAGGGATTTTTTTTCTTTTAGGTTTACATCATCATTTTAAATACATTCAACCCTTTGGTCATTCTGCAGGCTGTTACTGGTCTTGTACTTTTATTGCATGATTATTGCTAATGTTTTGTCTTCCTCCATTTGCTCACATATTAATCTGTGCAAAGTGACTAAGACTACATGTCTCTTTGAATCTAGCTAATGGGAATCCAAATAAATCAATAAATCCACCCAACCATTCTGTAAACCGCTTATGTCTTGCACAGGGACTAAAATCTATCCCAGCATGCATTAAGTGAGAGGCAGGGTACCACACAGGGTGGTCACAAGTCTGCATCACAAAAACTAGATTAATGTTCTCAGTAGCAGCACCTACACAGACACTGGTCCCAAAACATCCAGCTTTAACCACATTGTGTCAACATCTAGATAATTTAGATTATATAGTGAAAAGCATCTCCGACACATATGAGGCAATAAATTGACTCATGTTATACATGCTCATATTTGCTAATCTGGGTATTCATCCATGCAGCTATTTGTACACACAATGTTTCTCCCAATTCCTGACCAATTTGTTTGTACGATTGTACATTTGTACACCTCATAACTGAGGAAAATTTCCTTTGGTTTCAAATGACATTGGAAAACAAAGAGTCCCATACTCATATGTCTGTTATAGGGATGTCACGATCATAGATTTTCGTGGTATGATTATTGTCAAAGAAACTATTGCAATTTTATGATTAATATGCATTAATTTCACTACACTAAAATCACATCGACATGTCCTTAAGTTGAAATTTTTTTTATCTTTTGATGGAGACATAACTAAATAAAGCAACAAAGTAAATTAAACTGTCTCATTACCAGCACATCTCTCTGCTCTGTAAACAATAAATTAATACTACGTATTAAATCTGGATTTCTCAAATCTCAAATGTAAAAGGCTACAGGACTGCAACCTGGACCTGGGAGGCCTCTTTTAGTAAACTACTTTTTTAAAAATGTTTTTGAACATTTCTTTTCAACATCAATAGAGAATTTAGAGACACAGGAAAAACATCTCGCTAGCTCTGGTAGTGAAGATGGAACAGTGGAAATAAAGACTGTATATGTGTAATTAAAAACCGTTTCTTCTACACGCTTCTACACTGACAACAAAAACAGCATCAACCTCATGTTGAGCTGATTATGTTTAAACAGCAAAACTATTCATGGAAGAAGACTTTCCTGTTTTTTTTTTCTTAGTTTAATGTAACGCTCAGTGAACGCTGCTGGATTGTCACGTAAAGCCCAACCTGAGTCGGATATGATTACAACATTGCAAATGACATTAAAACATTATATTTCAGTGTTACATTAGATAAACAAGACTGTAATTTAACCAAACTACTGTGCATTTATCCAGTTTTACATTACTTTAGCGTATAATGCTGGTGGTTATCCTGCAGTTACTGAAACATATTTAATGTATTTCCTCCTTTCACTGCAGATTTTTTATAACACGCTTTACAGGCTGACGAGCCGTCTTCCACAATGCCATCTTGGTCTTTTCTTTTATTTTGATATTTTTTTCTAACCAAAAACAAAACCCAGCGTGGATGACTTAATCCATTTGTTTGGAGGGAACAGCTCTTCCTCTGCCATACTTTCCCACTCAGACACTCTTCTGAGACTCGCATGGAATGAAAAACGTTAGACTACATCTCCCTGTGTGGTTCAGAAGTAATCTTTTATGGAAAGTGGTGAAATTGAGGGATCTTTACAATTAATTAATTGTGGCATTTAATACTGAAATTAATTGTGAAATCAAGGTATGTCTGTTATGGGCCCATAACAGTGGGTAGAGTGGTTGTCCTGCAGCCCAAGGGTTGCCAGTTTGATCCCGGCCCGGAGAGCTCATGTCGAGGTGTCCCTGAGCAAGACACCAAACCCCTAATTGCTCCTGATGGGGCATGGTTGAACACCTTGCATGGTAGCTTCCGCCATCAGTGTGTGATTGTGTGTGTGAATGGGTGAATGTGACGTACATGCAAAGTGCTTTGAATAAAAGCGCTATATAACTACAGGCCATTTATCATTTATATTGTCCAACCTGTATATTAATCACCCTCTGCATTCTGTACAAACTTTTGCAAGGAATTTGATTTGATGTAGGGTGGTTTACAGGGGGCTCCAGTCATCTTTCAGACCTCAGTTTTGCAGCACAACTGCTATACATGCAGTGTGACCAGTCCACCAGTTTCACCCAAGCACCATTACATAAGATTGAAAACACAGAAAAGCAGCTCAATAATGTTAATCCTCCCTCAAAAGGGACCTCACTAAACTTGCTCGGCTTCCCTTTCACCTCACTGGCTCCACATTAGCAGGATTCCTTACCAGCTAACAGAGGACCACAGTGAATTTCCAGCTTAGTGCACAATAACATCTCAGATTATTGCTCATGTCAGCGATAGACTTGTTTAAATATATCAGAAAAACAAGTGGGGAGGTCATCAGATTAGTGTAATATTTATTGTTCACAATGACAGCTTCTTTCTTCTAGTAAGAGAAGGAAACAGTTCTGGATCTAAGTGGTTTCCCATGACCGTCAAGATGCACTGTTGAACTGACCTGCCACTGAGTAACACCATCTCTCAAGAAAAGGACTCCTTCTCTGAGAAAAACCAGCAACCTGAATGGGCACACACAGCAGCGGGAGGTTTTAGCTCAGGCTTTTAAATGAGGGAGGTTTAGGGGAAATGCATTTAAACACAGCTACAACAACAAAAGGAAATCTAATCTCACCCTATGGACAGTCATGTGATGGGATTCCTGGTGCAGCACCAGTGCCAAAGAATTATGGATTATCTGATTTTTACATTTAAAATTTTAGTTGGCTTATTTGCCCCAGGTGGATTGAGTGTGCAGAGGGGAAAAGAAATCTCCAGGATGTGCTGCTACTGCAAAGACTTGAAATCGGGTCAGTGGCTATGGTAAAGTGAGTGAGCCCTTTATCTACAGGGACAAAAATGGTGAGCTCAGTAGCTCTTCATGAGATTTTGACTCGAGTTCTTCAGGGGCTGGAAAGAAAATTTCAGTGATGAGAAAAATTAGTTGACAGTTACGGTGACAGAGAGGCTGATGGGAACTTTTTATTTGGTTTCACATCAAGTGACCATCACAACATTGATGCTCTGATTTCACACGTCCCTGATTCCCTATGTCAGAGATGAAGATGAGATGAAGGTATACTTAGTTATTAAAGAAAAACATCCTTTATGTAAAGAAGGGCATGTAGACATGTTGTAGTTTATTTATAATTAGTTGTTGTTAAGGGACTGAGAAAATATTCCAAAGTTCATTAGTGCTTCTTTAAAACTGCAAAAGAGCACTGGCTGTGGAGGATACGTGTGCTAACTTATTCTTAGAGTAATCATTATGTGAGCAGGTTGGTGTGTTCATCCAGGCAGAAGGTCTGCTCATTCCTTACGGCTTGAAATTTTCCTTTAGCTTTCACATAACTTAAGCTTTTGGCAGTCATGGATTCTGATTTAATCAATCATCGATTGCTTCTTGTAAAAAGAAAGAAAAGAAAAGAATCTGTAAACAAAGACAACAGGTGTTGCTTTCATGTTTTTGGGAACCTCGTGGGAAAGTTTTGAGTTGTAACTAGTGGGGGCATCAGAAGCATTTAACCTCTTTGTAAGGTTGTGTCTGACTTTGAGAGCCTTGAGGTCTGAAGTGAGTTGCTGACTCACCCAGCCATCATGTGCTGCTGCGAGGTCACATGACAAACTTAGTGTGTGATTATTTGTAGCCAAACTGGTGTTAAGGAAGTAAAAAGTTTTATCTTTTCCCTTAACCATGGCAACAAATAAATATAAACATTTGAATGAAGTTGCACCTGAAATTCTTCCTGGTTACTCAGCAGTTACGGTGGCTGTCTTGATCTTCCTCCTGCCTGTTATTACTGTGACTTTAGTGGTCCTGGCACTGCCTTTATTTTAATAACCCAGGTTTTATTGTCTTTTGATCTGTTAGATCTAAGAGGGACTAAAGGGAAGAAAGAAGGACCAGAAGATAACATTCCCTGCCTTTCTTCTGACCTTTGTGTCAAATCCAGCTGAAATTCTGGTGGTTGTGAAGCCTTCAGTTGTCATCTAGTAGCTCTCGCCCTTCAGTGCTTCTCTCCCATCACAGGGTACATCAAAGCAGTGTCACAGCCATGACCCCGCACCCAGCTAGCAGCCTGATTTTAAGTGCAAGTGACATTTTTGAGATGCCACAAATTTCTCCTGACAGAACACAGATTCTTGACAAATCTTGAATTTTTCTTTCTTTTTTTCAGTGAGTTGGTTGAAATAGGAAGCTGTTATAAAATAATTTTAAAAACTCACTGAGACCTTCATAACGTGAGCTGCCAACCCTTACTGCATGATGCGCATGTTTTAATGGCAAAGGTTGACGTTTCAGTTTCGTGTAAAACAGTCACATCAGAATGAGTGTGTTGGAACAGGGAAACATCTAAACCCTGCAGAATTGTGGCCTTCGAGGACCGGAGCTGAACAACCCTGCTGTAGCTTTTAATGGAGCCTGACCACTTAACCAGTAACTTTCATGTCAAAATCTCAAAGATGTTTGTTTACTTCAGCAAAGTAAAGTCCTTCCACCTTGGTTCTGGTTAAACTGGTGTGAATGCGATCTGGTTCACCAGAAAGCACCAAGATTCTGAGACTCCACACTGGGCCAGAACCAGAGCCAGAACAGAACAGTGTCTGTCTGAAAACACTGTACAGAGTCAAGTGAGCCAATATTCACAGCTGGAATTTAGCTGCTCATTGACCGCAGTGAGAAATGCTGCTGTCTACGTGATGAACAAGACAGCTTACAAACTCCCGCTAAGAGACCCATATGATGAGAAAAAAACCAGGTCGAAAGAGATTAAAAATTTGGTTTGCTGCCTTTTTATTACAATGGAATGCCTGGCTTTGTTCACAAGTTGTTTTTTTATTATAATTTTTTTAGTACAAGAAGCACATTTATATAAGAAACATTAAGTTTAGTGTTTTTTTTTAAATATGTTTTTAATGAATAAAAAATAGATTAATTTGGTGAAAAATCGAAGATTTTATTTTTCACCCAACCAAGTGGCTGTTATTGAAGTCAAACCACCTCTAACAGCAGTTTTGTAATCCTTTGCTTCACCTGTAGATTGAAGGAGTCTAAAGTCTGTTTGTGGTGGTGTTTGTTTAAAAACGATAAAAGAGAAAGAGAGAGAGAAAGAAACATTTGTTTGCTTAAAAATTTAAAAGCATTTTTTCTTTTTACCCATGATGTAACCATCCAGATTTTTCCTGACTTTTACCTTATTGTGTCATCCCCTCAGACGTTCATTGATATACATAATAAAGGAGTGAAATGCAGAAAGGGGGGGGGTTGACTGTCTCTCAGATTGCTAGCACAGATTTACGAGATGAAACCTGACATAAATTAGAAAGTCATCAGGGTGTACCCACAAAGGAAGAAAGTGAGGTAGAAAGAGCAGCTGATGCAATTACTTGTATTAGTTTTGTGTTGTGAGGTTGGGAGTTTTAGTTCAGAGGTGAGGACCGAGATCCAGCAGCGCTATGAAGACAGAAAACGTCTTCTTGTCTGTTTGAACAACAATGCCGTTTTCAAACAAGCTCTTTCAAAACATCAGGGAGCCACGATTGTTGCTCTACATAACCTTTTACGGCAACAAAAGACGAGCTTTCAAAGGTGATGCTAGTGTGAAATGAAAACCACAGCAGGTTTCATCTCAAAGATTCTGACTTGTGGGGGTGGGCGGTCTGGAAAAAAACACATGGCTTTTAAGAATCGAGTCAAACGGCACAATCTGAATCTCAGTTTTCCTCATGGATGATGTTGAACTCTCACAGGAGCACAAAACATGTTGTGCATACAACTACCTGGATAGACCAGAGAATTTATGCAGGATGTTTTTGGGCAGAGCAACATCAAGGCTCTCAGGCCAGAGTTTGTGAGCCCAAGGATCTGATGAGCTTCCTCCCCGTCCACGGAGCAGCCATACAGAGGAACGCTGACTGAAATGTCATACTGTAAGAGGTTATGAAAAATTCAATATGTCCTCTCAGGGGGTAAAACAGTCAGAGATGCACACACACACACACACACACACACAGAAGATCCATGAGTGGCAGCAACATTAGCCAAGTGATTGATTGTTCATGAGATTGCGGCAGGTACATCATCCTGACCACTCTGTGTCCTCTGCACTTCCTTCAGGCAGCCTTTCTGAGTGTGTGTTGTTGCAAGTGGAAGAGTTTTCAGAAGATTTAAAAACCCTTTTAACAGAGATGTCCTTTCCTGGTTAGACTGGACTCCAACTTTAGTTGCTTTGGTTTATTCTTTGAGTCTCTGGTCCTAACTAGTTGGTATCCAGGTTTGGCCTGTATTAGTGGGAATTTAAGGGTTTACAGAGATCTAGTCTCAATCCACCTGAGCTGTCTGGAGCTTATTCAGTAATACCAAACAAGCCTGTGATTCAAAGCAGCAAAGCGGAGGCAGTTGCCAAGCAACAGTAAACATCCTCAAGGCTTATATGAGCTACTGTAGATAGATATTGAAACTTGTGGTATGGTTTTAAAATTTTATTTTAGATTATTTTCTTCCAGCAGCTCCTCTGTCATCATTTAGAAATGTCCACACATTCATTTTTTTTCAGAGCTAACTGATGCGGTTTGACCTTAAAAGACACCGTCCACCATTCACTTACACAGTAGTGTTCTGTTGCTAAATGCTTTTTTTGTGTCCTACTCCACAAATACCATTTTCACATTTCTTTAAAAAGTTTTAATTGAATGCATTAATTTTTCAATGGATGTTCCTTTTTTTTTATATTAGTCAAAGAACATCTGTTAGGGGAACCTTGTCATTACTGAGAGTCACAATGAAAGTCAACCAGACTGAACAATGGTGAGAGAGCTGGGAGACTTGTATAATTAATCCTGAGGAAATCAGTTCACATTGTAAACAGTAAAGCGCTTTTTCAGAATGATTGCTGCACAAAATCAGACAAGATGACTTTTACAGTCTATAACGCTTCAATCATTTTCTTGAGGTCTGGGTTTAAAGAGGTTACTCTAGTGGATTAGACTTTAATAGGATATCAGGACCCTGTAAAAACAAGTTATTTTTGATAAATTGAATAAGTAATAATACGTGTGGTCAAAGCTCAAATAATATGGATGCACCTATAGAGTATATGTGGAATAATATTTTGCTGCTGGGGTGATTGTACAGTTCTAGTGCTTGCTCCACTCTTGCTGCAGACTTGTTTAATGCCTATTTGTGCTTAAATATCTTTGTATTAGACAGATTTTTTTTTCCACAGTTTTATTTTATCTCCCCTTTGGGTTTTCTTGGTCATTAGCAACCATCTTAGACGTGCAGTACCGTCAACCAGTGGACTGGAGTGTGCTTAGGGAACCACTTCTGGCTCTGTAGATGGATTGACTATAAATGTCTCAAGCTTATTACTAAGACTTTATTTTATTTGCGATCTAATTTTCCAGTCGTTTTATCACTCAGTCCTGATCCTCAGGTTTTACATCCTGTTTAATATCCAAGTAAGTTGTATTCAAACTCTGGTATGTGGTGGCAAACTTTGCAGTTCTGTAAAAATGTAAGCAAATTCCCACCTATCTTGGTTCTCCTCACACTCCGAGTTAATGCTCAGATACAGGATTTCTTTTTTCCTAATCCTTGCATTTGGGTTGTGGAGAAATACAGGTCACGTCTGCCTGGCAGATCATTATAACCTATGAATGTTTAAAACATAGCAGGTTATGTTGTCAGACGGCGATCTCACTGAAAATGATTGCTGGGAAGCCAAGAATAAACAAAGAATGATGGAGAATCATCTTGTAGCTATCAGGTCAGGTGGATGAGGAACTTTTCCTGAGCTGAAGGGAGGACAGCAGAATCCTTATAATGACAGGGTAAGGACAGGACCAATCAGAGCCCAGCAGTCTCTGTAACAGACATTACCATCAAAGAGACCAGAGTTAGTTTCGGCTGGTCTCCCTTGTGCTGCGTCTTTGCTGAACTGCTTTTTAAAGGTGTACAAAACTCTGACATCAAAATAATCCTAAATGTTTCTGTGGTGCAGAGTCAGAGCCTTGTTCTTGCTACATGTCACTGGGGTTGCTAACTCACAAGTTGTGTTTGCATGATCTAAATGAATTAGCCATCCAAGGAAATCTAAAATATTTCCAGACTTATCCTTTTATATAATATGAAATGAAAATTTTGTTAGAAATTGCTTGAAGACTTGAGACTTTTTCCCCTTTTGGAGACAAAGGAAAGCCCATCTTCATTCTTAAAAAAATAAATCTATATTATTTGGAAGGTGATTTTTAAATAATGATGAGAAATAATGTCTTGTACACTTTCACAGTAATGGCCTACATATGCTTGCTGCCAGGTTGTCCAGCGCCTACACTGTACATGTTGATGTCCCAGTTTTCACACCTTGTGATTAGTTATTTCCTGAAGTACAGCATGCACTCATGTTTACATGGAATCCCCTCAGGCTGTTATGTTGCACTGCAGTTTTAATGATGAGGTAGATTAGATGGAAGGTGTGAAATAAGTCAGCTCAACTTTATTTGAATCTCTCCTTCCAAGTACAAATGTATCACAAGTACTTAATAAAAATCAAGAAAGATCCAGAAAGATGCCTTTAAAAACAATTTGTAAATAGAAATATAATTCCTAGCACTGAAAGCAGAAATAAAAATGATAACAAACGAAAACACACACACGCAAAAAGAAAACAGCCTTGAAAAGTCCTAACTTTTGTTCTAAAAACAAACTTTCAAGACTCTTTCTAATCTGTGCCTCCTGTTCTGGTGGTTATTGGGTTGATGTGGAACAATAAGTTCTTTCAAAAAGATGGTGCCAGGATTTTGTATGTTTTAAGAAAAGAATTTCAAATATTCTAAATTGAATGGGAAGTGATGCTAGAACAGGAGAAATGTGATCTTTTAGTAGTGCTTTTGTTGCACTCTGGTGGCAGTCATTTGGATTAAATGGAAGATTTGTAGTGAACTTTTTGGGCATTTAGCTAAAACTGGATTACAGTATTTGATCCCAGATGGGATGAAAGCATGAATCAGTTTGTCAGCATTGCTTTGAGACCTAATATTTTGGATGATACATGAAATGGACATTAAATGTAATGAAACTGTTCACCATCATTTTGTTAATTTCTGCACAAGCTTCCGAATGACCCACTGATTTGAATCAGGTTTGCTGCAGCAGGGAAACATTTAAAACCTGTAGGACAACAGCCCTGGACAATCAGACTGGTGACCCCTGACCTAGTGTAACTATACAATTTGAGAGAAAATTTCTTGGGTATCAAAAATAAACTCAGTTTTATTTGAATTAAAAAGGAAATAATTGATTATATTTTGAGTGCGGACTGTGGCTGATTCAGCAAAGAAACTAAGGATCGACCGATGGATTTTTTTTTTTTTTTTAAAGGTCACGTATTATACATTTTTCAACAACTTCATATGGATATCAGAGGTCCAAAACCATTGTTTTCAAAATGTACTGCCTCAAATTCAGCCTTGGTCTTTAGTTCCAGCTATTCCAAAAGCAGCTCTAGTGAGCTCTACTGAGAACGGGCTGTTTCTGTGTCTGAACCTTTAAATGTTCATGAGTGGGGTCTCTCCACGCCTCTCTCTGGCAGAGGATCTGGCTTTCGCTGGCACGCACTCTGTGATTTTAGAGAGCAAGCTCTAAAATAATTTTTGGGCCTCATACACAGGCTGTGTGGACACATATGACTGTTAGAAAACCTTTAGAAAGTGAATTTTGCAACTATGGGACCTTTAAAGAGATGCCGATACCCCTTTCTTATTTTTTTTTACAGCCATAGGCGATGACTGATACAGGATGCCAATTTTCTTGAGCAGATACTTGGAGCCAATACTACTTTTGCTCCCTTAATTTACTTAATAAAAATGACACATTGATAACAAATGTTATGAATGTCTCATTAAAAAACAATTATGTAACTTAAAACAGAATATAGAATAAGTAATGTTGCATAGAATTTAAGAGCTTAATCTTGGTATTTTTAATTTCAAGTAATTTTTTTAAGCATAAATAAAAGTGCACTGAACTTACAAAATCTCGTGTGTAAATGTCTTTCTAAGATAAAGTGTTAACAGCAACCAAAAACAACTTAAAGAGAATTGGGCGTGATATGCGATAGTCTTCACCCGACACACCCTTCACTGAAAGTTGTCAGTTCTCCCAGTTTAGGAGCTGCATGTTGTATTAGAGGAAACGGAGCATGTCTCATGCCGTGTGTCAGATCTTCTGGCGAGTTGGATGCATTTTGTTTTCACCATTTAAGCGGCCAGCCCATCTGTCTGTCAATCAATGGCTCTTGTAGGTAAGGGTCCAGCTGCTCAGTGAACTGCTTCTCCTCCTCCTGCTCTCCTCAGAGGTTGGTTTGTGTGCCCCTAAAAGTTTGGCATACACCTTTTCAAGCATGTCAGACAGACCAGCATCTTCCTCCTCTTCTTCCTCACTCTTATCTGTTTTGTATCTTGGCCATGACCTTCCGAAGGAAGCCCTTTTCTGTTTCTCGGCCTCAGAGTGTCATGCTCTTCCTTTATCCAATCTTTTGCTTTGCTCAGTGTCTGGTATCAAGGCATGACCCCTGTAACGAGGATCTAGCTATGTTGCACGGACCAAGCATTTGGTCTTCTCTACTTTTCCAAACCTTGGCTTTAAACTGTCCATCATAGTGTCGGGTAGTGTTTTGATGCCCATTGCTTTAACAGCCTCGACTTCAAGTAGCATTTTTAGTATGGTGATGGAGGGAATTGTGCACCATATTGATGAGTCTGATCACCTCATTTTCAGGGCTACCTGTTCAAGCGGCCTCAGTGTGTCAATCAAATTGCCAAATCTGTTAACAGTGACATCTTTCCATGTCCTCGCCTTTTGCTCCAGCATGTTCTCCAACATGTGAAGAGTGGAGTTCCAGCGTGTTGGCACAGACTGGATTATTCTGTGCTGGGGGGGGGGGGTCAAGATCACTTTGAATGTCCTTCTAACGCTCTTTGGCCAGTATGGAATGATTAAAATGGATAGCAGAAGACTTGAATTTTACAACAGTGTCCACCACTGCCTGCTGGGTGTTAATCCCTTTAATCATATTAGCGCGGCTATCGCAAACTGGTCTGCTGGTCTGCACGTGGACTGCAGTAACACAGAGCTTCCTGTGGACGCCTGTCTGTAAATCGTGCCGGAAAAAATATATTGGTGAATGCACCCGTGTATCAGTCAATGCCAGTACAAGAAAAAAAATGCAAGTCAAAAAAAAATCTTCAATATCTGTCTGAAAGCTAGCTGTTGCTGACAGTGAAGCTAGTCTCTTAGCAAGCTAGTCCGCTGATTTTCAGCAGTGCTCCTTTAACATGAAGCTTCAGTAGCTGATTGGTGTCTTCAGGCTTAATGCAGCTCAGGATAACAAAAGAGGTGAATCATGTTTCCTATTGATGCTGCACAGTGGAAGGATGTAAAAAGGAAATAAATTGTCGGGATTTACAGAACCAAACTGTCCTGTACTGCCCTTGACCCTCTGGTGGAAACGGGGCTTAAAACAGAACTCTTGATCCCAATCATATGTTCAAGCCTTTGTAATAAGATGTTATGGTCAATAGTGTTGAATGCAGCACTGAGATTTATCAGGATCGGCACAAAGACACAACCATTATCAGAAGCTATAAGAAGGATCCGGACTGAAGCTCTGGTTTCGGGTATGAAAACTAGTGTGGTTTCTGCAGTAAGTGATGAAGTCATTTATGGTGTCACTGAAACTCCCAGGAAGGCAGTGATGGTCTCATGTTCTCACAGGGATTTGTGGCATTTCATCTCTCGTCACATATTGTTTTCCATATAATCAGTGTTTAGTTTTGAGAACTGGTCTTGCTGGTGAAATCTGAGATGACCTGGACATGCATTTTGTTGGTCTAATTCGAGTAAACAAGCCTTGCATGCAGGTTCATTGTTCATCCTCACTTCCCCTAACTCCACCTACAGGATTGTTTTCCTTATGTGGTCATCTTCCTGCACGGCCTGTTGAACAGGACTCGTCACCGCGACGCAGTCTGACCTGTTTGTCAGCTATTTCTCATTGTTCATCATTCTGATCAGAAAAAATATTTCTCACTCAAACACAAATGCTTTAGTGTGCTGTTGACTCAAAAAGAAAATCAGTGATCATGAAGAGTAGATCAAGCTGGAGTAGAGGGGAAAAAAACTTTACTCAAAGAAGATTAAAAAGATTGACAGCCATTTATTTACTGGACAACACTTTGTGTTGTGGCTCACTCTATTTGGGGGCTTTTCTTTATATTTTTCCTTGGTTATACTGCAGCGTAAGAGCTAATGTGCCAGATTTTTCAGATGGATAAAGGGTTAAAAATCAACAATAAAAAATCAAACCGAAACAAAACGGACAAACCAAGTGTGGCTCAAACCAGAAGCCTTTCGGATGGTAAGACCAGCATTACCACCAAATGTCTTATGAAAAGCGAAGGAAAAAAAAATCCACCAACAATTCACAAAGGACCTTAAAGTGGTTATTAAAACACATCCGACTAGCTAAGCCTTAATCTATGTTTTTTGTTTACACTTAAGAAAAGGGAAATTAATGACCACCCCCTCATTTATTCCTCATCAGTTTCAGATCAATTTGGTTTAAGCTGTTGAAGCTTTTAGTTACAAGGTTTTAAAAATATTTTTAACTTTCATCTATATTTTTTACATTTGGGGAGGATTTTGTGCCCTGTAGTGAATTACCGTTAATCTTATAAAACATGCATTTACAATGAATTGTAAAATCTAACATATATTTGAGATGTGCAGAACAGCCCAGCCCACCCCTCTTATTGCCTGGTACAGAATGGATAAGAAAGTGGCTGCAAGTTTTAATGATTTTGAAAATGTGTCCACAGCCAGACCTCAGTCCTCCACTGAAGTGTAGTTTTTAAAATAGCATTTTTCAGCTTGTCCTTTTGTACATGATGTCTGTCAGTATTTCCCAGGGTACCGAGCAGCAATCAGGTGTCAGGGCTGCTGCTTCTTTTCTTTTCTTTTTTCTTTTTCAGTTTTAATTTATATAACTTATAAATCAATAAGAACTAAAAAGGCAGGTTTAAATGAAAAAGTAACTGTGTGTATTATCTGATCTTGATATGATTCACCCCGGGGCCCCAAATCAGAAAGGATGTACTAAATATAAATAAAATTCAATCAAATTTTAAATATAAAGCACTTTTCATGCAAGAGCAGCACAAATTGCTCCACACAATAAAAACATGTGTTTAGTTTTGTTTCTGCAAAAGTTGATGGAATACCAACAAAAGTTAAAGATAACTTAAAGATCTGGATATCTGAGATATTTGCAAACATATTAGACAGGATGATTTTTCCTCTGCACTCCAACCATCAAGTCAGAACAAGGTCTTTCCTCCTGGTAATGGAAACAGTGCCCACTCTCCCAAGAAAAACAAGAGATTAATGTAGAGCCAATCCCACACGTGTTGTATTTATTTACGTACTTTCTCGCCACCTCAATCAGCTCAATCTGTTCAACCTCGCATCAGGGGAAATGCGGAAGCCACAACTTTTGTTTTCCTTCTTTTCCACTTTAGACACGCCCACCTCGACGGTCCGACCAATCACGCAGTACTCAGAGCCCAAGTTCTGCTCAGCCGATGTCTCGATAACAAGCCGGAAAATGTCCCCAAACACGTCCGCGAAAACAAAATGACGTCTTTTTGTCCTTGTGGCCTCGAGAACAAGAAAAAATTTCTCACTTCTTGCGAGTATGTAACAGCCTTCACTCTCATTGCATACAGATGAAACAGAGGAGAATAATTAGCTCAGTTTGAACTTTGAAAAATAAAAACAATGAATAATTCTTCTTTTCTGACAGGACCAGAGGCTCAGACAGCAGCTGTCGTAATCCTCCGCTATCATCAAAACCTGTGCAAACACCTTTACAGGCCCCTCCCTCATCAGAAGCTGATGAACTCTCTCCCCTCTATTTCGATGCATGATATTAATTTCTTTATTTCTCTGAATCATTATTTGCAGAGGAATAAACGCTTCCACTGTGCTGATGAAAGACACACACACAAGCCTTTGCTGCTGGTCCAGATTTGGCTGTCAGGACCCTGCCAACGGCTCTGGTCGGAGGCTGCTTATTTTCTGCACTGCCTTTGTTTTGGCACTCCTGTCATCACCATAGTAACAGCCAGAGAATGACAAGCCTGGCTGGCTGCACTTGGACTTGTATGAAATGCAGTGGGTGCATGCAACACTCTCTGAGGACAGGTTTGAGATCAGAGAGTCATACTTTGGATGCACACACTTTGACCTTACTTAATAAATTCCAGTTAATGATGATTAGCCATTTTTGGGCTGGAAGAGAGCAGAAAAGGAGAGGATGAAGAGGGGTTAAAAATGCCTGTGGTTTCCACCATTATCTCCCAATTCGCCTTGTTATCATAAGCCAGCTTTGAATGGGCCGAATTAGCAGCTCCCTGGAGCTGAAAGAATAGAGGTGACTCAGCTGGTTTCATACACGGACAGCATTTCTTTCATTCCTCCCCTGCTCCGGACCGCTTCCCTCTTCTCCCTCTGGGAGTCGGACTATACTTTGCTCTCTCTGTGTCTCACTCTGCTAGTTTTCATCATTTTACAAGGTCTGTAAGGTTTGAACAGGAGAAGACAATTTCCTGACTAACCCAAACTGAGGTCGTACACTCATTGTCTTTTAAAAAAAATGCTAATTTATACAGTTTTATCTTTAGAGAATTTAATTTATTATAGAAACAGGTAATCTTCATCTAAACTATTTCTTTTATTTCAATGGATATACTTTTATTTTGACTTATTTAGCTTAGTCTGAGACACACAGTTCTGCAATTTTGTCCTTTTATTATTAGTAAATTTGCCCATTTTAAAGCATTTACAACCCCAAGTCCAAAAAAGTTGGGATGCTGTATAAAATGTAAATAAACATCATTCTACGTTTTCCTATAGAACATTAACAACCAATCATGTTGAAGATGTTTATCATTTCATGGAAAACATTAGCTCATTTTTAAGTTGATGGCAGCAACAAGTCTGTAAAAAGTAGTTCCAGGGTGATGTTTAGCGTTGTGTAGCATCTCCTCTTCTTTTAACAACTGTCTGTAAATATCTGGGAAGTGAGGAGACTAGTTGCTGGAGTTTTAGGAGAAGAATGTTGTCCCATTCTTGTCTGATGCAGGATTCTAGCTGCTCAATAATCCTGGACTTTTGTTGCTGGATTTTTGCTTTCATGATGCTCCAGATGTTTTGTATTGGTGAAAGGTCTGGACTGCAGGCAGGCCAGTTCAGCACCCGGACTCTTCTCCTGTGAAGCCATGCTGCTGTGGTGGATGCAGTATGTGGTTTAGCATTGTCTTGCTGAAATCTGCAAAGTCTTCCCTGAAAGAGACGTCTGGATGGAGGCAGATGTTGCTCTGAACCCTCCATGTACTTTAGCTTCACAGATGTGGAAGCTGCCACAGACACTAATGTAACCCCATACCATCAGAGATGCTGATAACAAGCTGGAAGGTGCCTCTCTTCTTTAGTCCACAGGGTTCATGGTTTCCAAAATTGTATTTCAATTTTGACCCATCTGACCACAGAACATTTTCCCTTTTGCCTCTGACCATGTTAAATGAGCTCTGGCCCTAAGAAGAAGGTGGTATGTTTGGACTGTACTCACATAAGGCATTTTTTTCACATTATAAAACCTTACCTGCATTTGTGGATTTCAAGGTGATGTGTTTAAAGACAGTGATTTCTAGAAGTGCTCCTGAGTCCATGGAGTGATTTCCAGTAGAGAATCATGTCTGTCTTTAATACAGTGCACCAGCATCCTGCTTTGACTTTTGTTCTTGTCCTTTTATGTACAGAAATTCCTTCTGATTCTCTTTATCTTTTGATGACATTGTACACTGTGGATGGTGGGATTTTCAAAGTTTTTGCAATTCTAAATTTTTCTGAAATTTTTCCACAATTTTTAGAAGCAGCTTGTTGCATATCAGTGAACTTTTGCACATCTTTAAATCTGAAATGTTCCATCTCTCATGTTAGACCTGTTACCAATTAACATAATTGTCAGCAACATTGTCAGATGCTCCTCCTGTTGTTTTGAGTTGTGCCAGTTACTTTTCCAGCCTTTTGAAATGAGGTTATATTGTTTTGAAATGAGGTTGTATTGTATTCAGTCTGCTTGTATTTTGTGCGTAGTGAAAAGAGGTGGAGGGAAAAACATTCACATGTCTTGAATCCTTAGCTCATCAATGAATGGCTAATATAAAAACTGTCAGTTTTCCAACTTTTTACATTATCTGTAAATGCTGCAAAGCTGAGACAAAGTACAAACTCCTGCCTGCATCAGTTAATTTAATGTAGAGAAGAGGAGCAACTTTAGGTTATTGCAGAAATATCACAGAGGTAAACCTGTAATGTTCACACATCTGTGGCCTGATTACGGTTGATATTCCGAAGGTAAGTAAGGAGCATCGTAACTGGAAACTGCACAGTTGAATATGGCTTATTTAGACCCAAGACAGGAGTTTTCTGCAGCCACCGATTTAATTTATCTGCAGAGAAATGGCTTTTTTTTTTTGTCATTTTAAGACATCCCACACAGCATTTTATTTTTTTTTGGCTGAGCTATTCTTTGGACACAATAATCTATTTGTTATTGAATTTACTGGTTTTCAGCGATCAGCTTCCTGGCTGTTATCAAGATTTGGAGGCCTGTTCTCAAGCCAATTAACGGCTTCTGCATTCACTTCCATGGACAGCTGCAGACTTAAAGCAGTTATTGTGGTTTCCACTTTTGGGCAGGAATCAGACTTTCACAGATGGTTCACGCAGATCTTTGCAGATATGAGCTGGTGAACACATTTATGTCAGACTGTAACAGTAAATCATCTGCAGCACAGCTTGATTTTCTGTTAGAAGCTGTTTAATTAGGACGCTGAGCAGATTCTGACAGATTACTGGTCCAGGTGTTGATGGTCCAGGCCTGTTTTTTTTCTTTCTGATAAAACTTGGCTTATACTTACACTACATGCACTTTACTGTAGTTTCTATGACATCACCATCCCTGTAAAAGACAAGGCAGTATCTGTCTCATGATGCAGCCACCAGCTATGTCAACATTGGCTTGGGTAATTCACACGCTCAGTGGGAAACGTCCTCCCTTCCTGCAGACTAAAAACATCAAGCCGCTTCCGGGATTTTAACTTTGACAACTGCAGCTCTTCTGAGATGTTCCCGAGTGTTTCTACTTATTTAGCTTAAAGTGACTGACATGCCTTTAACTGCATACACCCCATAACAGCACATACTTGGAGTCTGAATGAATTTAAAAACAAAACAAAACAAATCACAGACTCCTTAGTGGGGGCTTTAATTGAAGTCAGGTTTTAAGGATTTCTGCTTCTTACCAGGTCATGCAGTTCTGTAAATACTGCCTCTAATGCAGTGGGAAAACTATTAACACCCTTATTACTTTTAGCTGAATTAAGAGGATAACTGCTGCTAATCAAATATACTCTGCTTACTCATATCCTTTAAAAACCGACGCTTTGGCAGCATTCAGGTTCAGTTCAGCTTTATTTGCATAACACCAATTCTGTCATCTCAGTGTACTTCACATACATTCAAGCTAATTCCCCGTGATCCAGTTCAAACAAATCCACATTATTCCAAAGTAGAGGTGTGTGTTGACCTGATGTCAATTGTAACTGTAGCTGCCCATCATTCAGAAGGGTTAAAAGACGTGCATGTCCCAACACACTGCATTTAACACGTAAGGATTATATGTCATGAATGGGGGGGATTATAAATGACCAAATCTACATGATCCTTCCAAGACATCTGTGTTTCCATATTATTACTTTGAATAATGCTCGTCAGTAGCTGGCACTAGTTTTCTGAGATTGGATCTTCATGCCAGGATGTTATGCAACGTTCTAAAAACAACCTGTGGTACAACACTCAGCAGCCAGCCAAGTTTCAGATAAATCCTCAGACATGCTCAGTACGTTGGTAGTTTCTGAATGTTGGCCACACTGGCTAGATTCCTCTGTTGTGTTGAGTGGGAGACCATTATCAGCTTCTTTTGGGATCAGTGAAGTCAAAATATTATTACTTCTACTTAAAAACAATTAGCTCTCTCCCAGCATCTTGAATTCAGTTGTTGTTTTAAGCTATCTTTTTTTTTTTTAAATGAATAGGCCAGTGTAGCAGTGCTGTAATGGCGTTGGTGCTGCATCAAACACCCCAGCAGGGCTGCCGATCGCTCACATCCAGGCTCAGTTTGCCTGGTTTTATCAGCAGAATTTCCTCAGACATTCATGATTTAAGCTGGAAGAACAGTTGAGTGAGGTTCTACGCAGGCTGAATTTAGCACTTCAGGCCTCACCTCGCTAACATAAAAAGAATAATATTCTCAGCACAATGAGAATGATTGCACCTCCTTTCAGCGCCTTACACACTGCTGCCAGACTTTTCCTTTGCTAACATAAAGCAGATTTGACTTAATTTATTTTAGCTACAGAATGAACATTACCTCCATTAGCTAAAGTTAATTCTTACCCAGTCTGAATACAGAAATTTAAGTGTGGGGCAAAAGCCAAACGTCAATTTCTATACATGCAACAAAAAGGTAAAAAGGTCACAATGAAAAATACTTGACACCTTTTTTTTCTCTATTCTCTTAATCCAGTTTCTGCTTGATGCTAATTTTGTAGTTGTATTTAGATCCAGATTTTGTTGACCGTGTTTTTCTGTTTAGTCTTTCCTCTGTGATGAGATGCATGTCATCCTGAAAAATGACCTCAGCATCAACAAAGCTACAGTCGATTGACAGAGTGAGGAAATTGTTCAAAATTTCAATATACACCTGTGGATTTACCGGATAGGTAGTACCTGCCATCTCTTCTGCTCCTTCAGCTGACATGAACCCACATTTCATCCATGACTGGAAATTGTTTTGTTTTCTTCAGTCAGGCAGCTCTAAACGTTTCATTGGACCTGCAGCATCGTCTCAACGCTGTGCAGATGTGTGATTCATCACTGAATCACCATCATCTCATCATCAACAGTCCTGCTTCTCTTTAATCTTTGTAATTTGCAATCATCCAAATATATCTTTTTTTTTTTTTCCAGGACAAATTCCTTTTTATTTGATTACTCTGATCTCCAGAAAAATCAAATTTTCTGCTTTTAGGAGCAAACAGCTGCTCTGCCTTTTATCCCACTGAAATCTCAGTCCTTTTGTTTTATTATAAAAATGGTGCTTTTTTCCTTTTTTCACCTGCTGATTTGGTTAAATGCATAAAAAACATGTGGCTGATTGTATGGTAAAGGTCTGAAAGGCTTGAAGAGTATGTCAGTGAGGGGATCAAACATGCAGGGAGTCCAAATAAGACATTTATATTTATTTTTACTTTAGTTTCTTCAGCTGAGCAACTTACCTACCTGTCGGTGACATGGCTAAAATCCACAGCTATGCCATGTTGCCACTTTGACAATGATCTCAGACTTTGTGTTGAAACAAACTCAGCTCTTTTAAAATCTAGTATATAACAGACACATTAAGCCAAACTCCCACTCTTCTTCTTGCACTCTGTAAGGTGCCTTAGAAACATCACACATGACTGCCTGCGATGTGGAATCAGCAGGGCTCTGATAGCAGCATATGTTTTCATATAGGGATTGCAGTGTGAAGATCTCAAGAGGAAAGCTGTGCTTCTACCAGCAGACAAAAGGGCATAGGAGCAAAAAGATTTACAGTGGTTACACTGGAGAAATGTTTCACTGGTCACAGAGCTGAGCCTCAAATCATGGTGAGTTTCAAAGGAGGCAAAGTTTGAGAGGATCTCTGCTCACAGAGAAGTCCTTGTGCTGTATCAAGTAAACAAGAAGCGGCTCATTGGTTATGACGTGATTGTTTTAATGCCATGCCTCAGTTATATGGCGTGACAGCAAGCAGCCCCGTGACTTCCAGAGAAGTTTTTTCTCTGTCAGACTGGCTGCTTTGGTTCAAAGCTTATCTGTGAGCATGTAGTGTTGACCAGGGGCGTAGCACAAAATTCTGGGCCCTATGTACAAACCATCTTAGTGGGCCCCTGTACTGATAAATATTTCTCACAAATATTTTCCTCTCCTCAAGCTTGTCACCACTCTCAGAGCAAACTTCACTTCCCCTGTTTTTACCTGCATCTTTTATCTCTCTCTGTTTCTGTTACAAAGGAGACAAGCATTGCTGCTCACCTCTTCTCTCAAAGGAACGAGTGAGAAGCTGCTCACCTCACATTCATTTTCTCACTTTCTGTTTTATCCCTTCTTATATTTTCTGATATCCAGACTTAACTTTTTTTAGGGGAAGCCATGACTTTCATCTCTGGCAGCATAGGTAAGTTGGTTGAACAGACTGGTGCGGGTGTGGACTAAACCATCTTGCACAGGGGTGTCAAACTCTGGTCCTCGAGGGCCGGTATCCTGCAGGTTTTCATTGTTTCCCTGATCTAACACACCTGAATAAAATCAAATGGATCCAACAGCTTCTTGTCAACTTCTTCACAATAACCCACTAATTTCAGTTAGGTGTGTTAGATCAGGGAAACAATGAAAACCTGCAGGATACCGACCCTCGAGGACCGGAGTTTGACACCCCTGATTATGCACGATTCTAGAGGGGGGATAGGGCCTTCAAAGAGCAGCCATCTTTATAGTCAGTGCAAAATTCAGTTTCTCACCCCCTTCATTCAACCAGATTGGCTGAGATCTCAGTTAAATCAGACAACACTGTTAATCTGCCAAACCCTACATATCAACATTACTTAAGATTACATGAGTTTATGTATCACTAACAATTAAATGAACCAGCTGAAGCCTTTATCTGCTCAAAACGGACGGTTCTAGAAAAGTTTTGATGGGGGGGCCATTCATGGGCACATGTTGGAAAATGTAATGCCTCAGCATATGTAAATGAGACCTGAACAACTAAATAAGTAAATGGGGGGAAAAAAGGTCTAAATCTGAGAAAATAATTAACTGATTTAAGTGGTCATCTGATGTAAAATATAAAGCAATTTTTTATAAACGCAAACAGCCAATAATGTGTTTGATAAACTGTTATTTATTTAGGATGATCCTGCATTATATGTCTTTAATCACTGCTGCACACATACTTATACCAAACTTTGAACAAAATCACATTTTTTATCAGTCAACTTTGCACAGTTGTTGCCCCTGGTGGTTTTATGACTTTTTCGTCTTCATAAAATGTAAAAAGTTTGGATAGACAAGCATTATCACCATGTAGTGGTGAGATGATGCTGTTTGAATCCTGTATAATTGTGTATAAGAAATGTGATTTCTGATGTCAGTATAACCGGAAACTTTTCATCTCAAATGGTTTTCTATCACAAATAAAAATTGACATTAATTAAAAATGAATACGTTTTCCTCTTATTCAATATTGCGACTGTAGCCAAATCGTTAATGTTTAAAATAGTCTGTAAATTGTTGTTATCCCAAACTGATGCACAATAAATCAGCTATATGCTCTAAACTACAACATGCTGAGTTTGGAGACCAGTGCTGATCTTAGAAATCAGTAACTCTTCCAGGAGCATGTGGATGCTGCTGGTCTTTTTCTTGCCAGCCAGCAACAGGAGGCAGTTTAATAGGGCCTATCTGCTGGCATTCAGGGACATTTCGGATAATACCCAATGTGGCAATTGAGCAGCTTAGTGCTTCTGAATATAGTATTCACTTGTTATTGCAGTGCCAGGCCTCCACATCTATTTTTGGCAGCCAATAGCTGAGCTGGAACTACATTAGGGTTAATAGTCATTATTCCCTGGATTCTTCAGCCACAGTACACCCAGTTCTCTGTCCGTTGGTCTTTGTGTATAACTGCTCTATATGCTGTTAAAAAATGTTTATATATAATTTTGTTTAGATAAAAATGTAAAAAATAAAATTACATGTTTTGTTGCTGTTTTGATTAAGCTGCACCTTAATGGAAGACATGACGTACTTTGCACTTAGTGTTGCATGACTGTATGAAATGAGGCTTAACCCACAATGTACATAACTGAAGATGATATATTTCCAAACGAACGTATATATCTTGTTTAAACAGGGGCCTTAGATATTGTGGGTCCACATTCAGATCATACATCAGACATATTTTTAGTTGCTCTGGAAATAATAAACTCTGAGTCTGTAGAACATGTTGAATGTATTTAGGTTACCTCCAGGTCCGCCTACCACTCCTGCCCTCTACACTCTGGAGAAAAGACCACCCACTCCTGGACACTGAATGGAAAAAGGATTACTTAATTTACTTTGTTCAATGGTTGCCAGCAGATTAAAATAAAAAAAGCCAAATAAACAAAGAAAAAAAGTAGAAATCTACTAGAATATCAGATGTTTCAGGCAACTCTAATGGCTCTAGTGAAAAATGTTCCCATATGTTCACTGGGGGGAATGAGTTTGAGGTTTCCATGGTGATATTTGTAACCCAGTCTGTCTAAGGATTGTTGTCCTCTATTGTCTTTCAGAGTAGAGGAAGAAAACAGAGTATATATAAGTAAGAAAGTCAAACGCGGCTTGGATGTAGAAAAAAAGATATGGTGTGTGTGGAATACAGACCACTGATATTCAAACACCTGTATGGAGAACAGAAACGGCCTGAAAAGAAAGTAGATGCAACAATTTATAAATTGCTTTTGTGGATAGATTAAAATGCCAATAAATGTTATTTTAGTTTTAGTTTAGTTTTAGATGCTACAGGGCCAGTGAAAGCAGAAAGTAACAGATGCAAGTATTTCTTTAAACCAATATCCGTAACACTCCTTAACAACAAACCAGCCTTGTCCCCTTTAGAGACGCGGTCAGTGTACAGGACTTATTTTGCTTTTTTTAAACTTCAGTTTTAACCTCTTATTTTTAACTAGGTCACTTATTTAATTAAATTTAATTATCTTATTATTTCTGGGTTTCTTCTCTGTTCAGATTCCTGGTTGTTTACTGCTGTTTTATTGTTGTTTACTTACCATTTGCACACTGTGTTTGTGACTGTGTTTAGAACTATGTCAGCACCTGTGTCCAAGACAAATGTCCTGCCAAGGACAAATAACGTTTATCTTATTATATCGTTTATTGCAGTAATTAATGTTTAAAATCTGAAATGCATAAAACATTCTGCTTGAAAGAATTAAACATATTAAATGAACTTTAATGCCCCAATTTATTTATTTTTTCAGTCATTATTTCAAGAGTTTAATGTATTTATTCTTTTATCCTTGTATTTGTTTATTTTTTCTTTTGAATTTCCTATTTCGTTCTCGTAAATGTGCATAAAATAAATGCACCAGCTGATAATTTATGCATTTATGTATTTGAGAAAATAATTATACATTTATTGGAATATTAATTAACTACACTGAAAACAAAATTTTTAGATAACAAACTTGTCACCATGCAACAGCACAAAGTGTAAACTCCGCTTCAGGCAACTCCAGCCAGGCGGCTCCTTATGGCCTCTTTAACTGTCCAATCTAAAAAATATACGGCTAAAGGTTGACTCCAACTCGGAGGTACCATCTACAGTTGTGTTCAGTTTCAGTTTACATGAGTTAGAAATCTGATCTGGGTATATTGCTGTTGAATTGTGACTTTATAGAATGAAACTGCATTGCACTGTTTTTATTTTCTGCTTGGTAGAGGTGGATTTTGAAGTGAGGACAAGGCCGAGTCTGAGAATGAGCTGAGGTGAAGTTTGAATACAATCTGCCACACATTTATCGGGCTTTGTGCTTTTGCCTCATTACATATTCAGGGAAGAGCCACGCTTGGAGAAGTCTTCAAAGTTGCCAAACCCAGCTCATTGTTCAGAGAGAATGCAGCAGAGATTGGATTTAATTTGAACAAAAGAAAAGCCTCATCAAAGTTATTCATCATTCATCTTTATTTCTGTAGATAAAGTTCAAGACAAGTGCAGGAGATGTGAGACTAGATCCTGGTACCTCTGGACACTGGCTTTGTTTTTCGCATGTCACTCAAGGATCTGAATTTAGATTTTTTGCTTTTTTCCTAATTAGTGCATATTCACCTCGTAATGATTTTTTTTAGTAGTAAATATAAACTTTCTTTTCTTTGTGGTGAGAAAAAGCTTCACTTTTTATGAAATTCATCCTTTCATAGCATCTGAATGTTTTTAAATGTCAGCCGTAGTTTATGTGGAAGTTTGTAAGATTCAAGTTGTTGCTCATTATGTTTGTTGATCCATTATTGTTTGAAGGTTTCATTAACATCAACTGACATCTGAACTTTAAGAATATTTAAAGTGACTCTGCTGAATATAAAAGTTTCATCAGAACATTTAAAAAGTTTAACTTTTCTTTCTTTCTGGAGTGGTTTTTTTTATTATTTTTCTTTTATCACAGCATTTCTGGCTCTGAATCTGGGAAAACACCGTATTTTTATGGTACTTCAGAAATGCACAAAGATGTGTCAGATCAGATTATTACAGTAATCTGATTACTACCAGATAACTGATTTTGATTGTCACGTGTTACGACCCTGTACAGGGGTATGAAGGGTTTAACAAAAGAATGAGAATTGTGGACAGATGTAAAACCGGGAGATAACAGAATTCATTGGTACAAGTGGGAATGAGGATAAATACAAAGACAAATGGTGGTGAATCCCGTGTTGGGGTTAGCGAAGCTGCTTAAATCAAGAAACCAGTAAAACAGCTATTTTCTAACATTAACTCAAAACAAGCCAGTAAAAAGCAAAACTGAAAATAACCAAGAAAAAAGGTGAACAAAAACTGGCCAAGTAATCCTCTATATAGTAACAAAAGGTGAAGCAGCTCCGATATCTAAAATTTAACCAAAAGAAATACTATAAACAACTACATACCTAAACTAGCCTAACACGTTCTACTTTTACCACTAAGCTAGCTAAATATAACTAAGGGAGAAGCCAAAAGGGCTTTAAGACCTACCACAAACAGAAATCAAGACGATCAGTCAGTAAACCACAAAAGAACACAAAAGCCCAAACAGTTTTAACACCTTGGAAAGCTACAACAAAACTCTAAGTTCTTCTAAGCACAAAACCACCAAATCCAACCAAAGTTCTCAAGCCAAGGGCAGACTGTCTGTGCAAACAGTTGCCAAAGAACCACAGCTGCAGTTGGCTTTTATTTATATTTATATGATGATTGGCCCGACAATTATCCAATCAACTGGGTGAAGGCAGAGGTGTGGCGCATGGAGCCAATCCTTAGTAGGCAGGAAGCAAGGCGTGTAGAGCGTAAACAAACGTAAATGAACTCGGTGTTTTATAAATATAGTTATCAGATAATGTCTTTAACATTCAAGAAAAATAAGTGCTGTTGCATAAGAAGCTGTAAATTAATCAATATTAAATTGAATCGGATTTAATCGTTTTAAAACGAAATAGGCTGCTGTGAATCATATTGAATCCATTTAGGAAATTAGTGACAATAGCCCGCCCTAATCACCGTCTTGTCCTCTTCCTCTTGTCCCAGAACCAAACCACTTCAGCTTCAGTACGTTTTCTTTGTGTCTCTGGCTCTTACGTTGCTGCACGAAGTGATTGCTGCAAGGGAGATTTTTTGCCACAGACTTAAACTATGCAAACACTGAACGACCTAAATTCCCTTAGTAAGTAGTGGAGTTGGGTTGATACCGATATTATCATTGGAAATACTTGCCGATTCTGCCAGAAGTAAGTAAGACGATCTGGATCGTCTAGTATTTCTGTCTAGATGCCATCTGCTGCCACTGAAACGGAATAATCATTCATTTTTCAGCTCAACCCCACCACACACAGACACAGGAAGTCATGTAATCTTACTTGACTACTGTTTTGAGTTGGTAGGTTGAGAAGCAGCTAACATTTAGCATTAGCGTTATGTTAGTAATTTGGTGTTATAACTCATTAGAAAATCCAACTAGCAAAACAGCAACATGCTTCATATGCAGGGCTGACGTTTCCAGAGGCGGCACAAGTGCTGCCAAATTTAACAGCAGCTACCTTATAAAGCATTAGCGTTGCCATCACGTAGAAGAGCATGAGGAGCTTGTTTCTTTAAAGGAAAAGCGCAACGAACTACAGCAACAACAAACACTGACAAGTGCTTTAAAAAAAGCCAGAAAGTCACCACAATAACAAAGTTTTACAATTTATTGTCAAGGATGACCAGCCTGTCTGTCGTTTTAATAGAAATTCTTTGATTTGAATTTATTTATTATTGTTATTTTCATGTGTTAATTGATGTTTTATTGTTTAACTTATGCCAGGCCATTGAATGACAGTAACAACAATATCATGGATCAAAGTCTGTAATGAATATATTTTATTTAAATGATAAAAGTAATAGACCACTTAATGAATCAACACAGGTCTGGGATAAGTACTCTGTATTGGCTGATAGAGGTATCGGAAAGAAAAAACAAACAAAAAAAAAAACTGAATTGGAACCTCCTTCAGTAAGCAGAGTTTGCCTTGTCTGTTCGATGAGGCGTCTGCAGTTCTTCACCACCTCCCCTCCCAGCATGGAAGTAATGTGTGGATTGTTCTTGGTTCTCCTAAAATGCACAATCATCTCTTTAGATATGTTCATGTTCAAGATGAGGTCACTGTCCCTACACCATGCTGCAAAGTGGTTGACCAGTTGTCTGTACTCAGCTTCTTGTACATGACTGATGCAAGAACTGTGGCCACTGGAGTATTTCTAAAAATGACATGACTCAGTCGTACTGGAAGTCTGAAGAGCAGAGTGTGAAATAACATAAAAACAAAAAACAAAACCTAAGATTAAAGTCTCTTGCTTATGCTTTTGACCACCTTCTCAGGCAGACAACTGTTCAGTCTCTCAAACCCGTGTCTGCTTGTTAGGTAGTCCATCCAGCTGGTTTGTTGCGGTGTCTTCCTGTATTTTCTTGAGCTTCTCATATAACAAGCACTGAAGAAGAAAAAAATCAAAACAAAAAAAAAAAAAAACACTGCATGACCACATGAATGAGCTCACTGAGGTAAGCTTTATTACCAGTCTGTGGCTGATAAGCAAACACAAGTGGCTTTTAAAAGGTGCTTACTTATTTTTCTGCATAAACAGCTTCTCAGGGGCATTAAAGATGTGGGATGTTATGTTACCTGGTTTGTAATTGTAACTGGCATTTCCTACAGCACTGAAATGTTCTTATGACTCAGGCTAAAGTTGTAGAGATCCTGTTGAATCCCACATAGCTGCTTTGTGCACTCCTGCAGGACCCCAGGGATGACACCATTCAGGTCTGCAGCTTTGTTTTGCTTCAGTGTCTCCACCTGCCTGTTCACCTGACTACTGAAGACACAGGCTGGAGAGGGTTGCAGAGGAGGTCTCAATGTGTCCTGATGTAGGGGGAGATGTTAAGATTTATGACAGAACTGCAGAAGGTGTGACAGGTTAGCTGTTGGTCCAGGCAGGGAGTGAAGTCTGAAGATGGTGTGAATTGTTCTGAAACGGAACCAATAAAAATGTGTTCATCCCATTGGCTCTGTCCAAACTTCCATCACTCTGGCCAGATCACCTTTCTCAGTGAAGCTTGTGATTCATTTATTTTTTAATCCCAGCCACAAATCCCTCACATTATTCTGCGGAGTTGGTTTTTCAGCTTGCATTCATTCATCTTCTTTTCCAGATGTTTCTAGCTCTTCAGTGACTCTCCGTCTCCTTCCCCAAAGGCTTACTTTTTCATTTTCAGCAACTTTGTCAGATCACTGATGATCCAGGGTTTATCACAGGGGACCTCAGTGTCCTTGTGGGGATGATGGTCTCTACACAAAAGATGATGGTGTAGTCTTGCCACACTGGGTCATCTTGTTGTGGATCACAAAGTGCATTTCAGTGTGTGACCTTAAAACAACCCTTCAGTTTCTTGTTTTTCTTAAGACCACCACCGACCATCTACGGCTTCCAGCAGAAAGCTTTTTTCCTGGGAGCCGTACACAACATCATGCTTGTTCATATGTTAAATCTGTTGCTCTACATTGTGTTAACTGACATCTTTACCAGCTCTGGAAGATAAAGATGCAGCAATCTGAAAATGTCCCTTCCTGAGTCATACTACTTCATCTTTTATTCATCGCCATTACTTTCCTTTTCTTCCGGTTTTTTGAAGTCCCTGTGCCCTCCTGCATGGTCAGACACAGCATAGAGGGCATCACTACTGGATCATTTATTCAGAAGATATCAGCAAAATACTGAGGGTGGCTGGCATCTCAATAGTCCTGTGACTGTAGAGAATGTGAATTCCTGGTTTACTATTGAAACTTTCCTTCTGACCTGTATTTACACATGCACAATCCCTCCTTGCTTTATAAATTACATTCCTACACACAGTACGCAAAAGTCACTTCCACTGATAATGTTTTTATTTTAAAAGTTTTGTTTTTCTTTCATGACTGCATCTACATTTTCTACATTCTTCTGTCAATTTGGTTTTAAGTAAAGTTGCTGCTTTGCTGCAGCTTCTTTTAAGATGTTCTTTCTGAATTGGGGGAAAACTTTGTAAAGTAGAGCTTAGTTGAGTCTTTCTTTCCTTCTCTGGTTAAACAGTTGCTGTAAATTTGGTCAGAATCACCATTTGCTGCAGGTTTTTCAGCTGCTCTGTTGTTTTCATATTTATTTAAAAGTAGAAATGCAGAATACAGAGACGGTATAAGATGTAGGAGGAGGAGAGAAAAGTAGTGGTTATTACAAGCTGGTACTTCTAACATTTACTCAAAAATACACTGAATAATTTTATTATTGATGTTATTACTGTTTATTGTTTTTGATATGATTGTTTTTTATATTGTTATTTTCCCTCCTACTATAACTTTACAGCTCAATTATAGTATAATTTGTTGTGTAGGGTGGAATTTAGTGGTTATTATTATTATTATTATTATCATTATTATTGTTGTTTATCAATAATAATAATAATAATAATAACTTAAGTTATTAATTGAAACTCCTATTGCAGTCAAGTATTATAAGCTTATATGTTATATTGTTACTGTACATATAATCATTACTATTATTACATTATTACTATAGATATTACAATGAGAAGATATTAATATATACTTCCATTACAAGCTTGTATTCTTTAAGGAGATATTGATGTATATGCTGTGTGTTATTATTACTATTGCTACTATCATTATTACTATTGTTTTATTGTAAGATGACGTAATAACTAGTAGTTATTAATGATGCTTGTGACCATGGTATAATGAAAATTGTTGTAATTTACTTGAACGAGGACATTTTATTATATTTATATATTTATTGCTTTTATTCCCCTTTTTGTTTTTATTTTTTACCGTTCAAATAAATAAGCTCAATCAGCCAATCAATCAATGTAGATGAAAGTTTTTTTTTGGCAGCTTTCTGGTCAAAAGTTGCACTAAAATAAATGAATAAGTAAGTATATAAATAGAAAAGGTGATGATATAGACAACAACCTCCTCCAAAACTAAAACTAAAAGAACTGAGAACTAAGCTGTGACAGTTCTTCCTGTCACAGCTTAGTCAGCTTCATTCAGCCATGGCTTGACACAGATTTTTTTTATATGTCTAAAGGTGCTGCACACTTTGACACTAAACAACAAGAATTTCCACATCAGAGCAATCTCATCTGGAAATGTTGTGTTCACATGTAATAGAACATTAGGCAGGTTTATTTGTATAGCAGAGTTCAACAACAGGGTGATTCAAAGTGCTTTTTCAGTTTCACTTTTTTTTCCTCCCAATGTCCTTAATGCTTCCTCATACACACCGTCAAGTGGTCACACTGATGAAGAACTAGTCATAGACCAGGCTGTAATACGGTGTGAGATGTGTCAGTATAATTACACACAGAAACGGCTTCTTTTATCACACGGGGTGGCGTGGCTCAGCAAGGTAGAGCGGTCGTCTCGTAACCCGAGGGTTGCCGGTTCGATCCTCGGCCAAGTCGTGTTCATGTCGAGGTGTCCTTGGGCAAGACACCGAACCCCAAATTGCTCCTGATGGGTCGTGGTCGAGCGCCTTGCATGGCAGCTTCCGCCATCAGTGTGTGAATGTGTGTGTGAATGGGTGAATGTGATGTATAATGTAAAGCGCTTTGGGTATCATTCCAGGTACAGTAAAGCGCTATATAAATACGGACCATTTACCATTTACCATTTATCACATGCACAACAAGATCTTTTCCAAGTCATATCTGATACCAGATATTAACTTTTGAAAATACCCTTCAGATGGATGCACCTCTTTGGTGTTAAAAGAAAGACACAGAAACAAGTACTGAATGAGTCTTTTGTAATATTATTCTCTGCTGTATTTGTGCATTTGCCCTTTAAAGTTCTCCAAATATATACTGTGTCCATAGAAGTGATCACTGGCTGTCTGTGTGTTTGCAGGGGTCCAGTTCATTGGAGAAACCTTCCAGTCCCACGTCAGCCAGCACACAGCATCCTCGAAGTCGATACAGTTTTGTTCAGGAACACTTCCAGGCTCAGTACAGGTGAGAGGTAGAAACATCAAAACATGCTCAAATAATGAACGACTAGCACTCTTGGAGCTTACCTGTGGCTAATTTCAAAATTGAGGATAATAATAAACCCAGTTTTATTGATATTTAGTTCTTATTTTTTGCAGTCAAACTACTTCTTAAATATAAATCTCACATAAATTATTCAGTGTGCTTGCACTGTAATGTCCTGGGGGGTTGTGTAAATAGAGTGCAATACATACTGTTAAAGAGAATATCTTTTCTGCCCTGAGGAAAGTGTATTTTTACCCCTGAGGAGAAAAATCAGCACCTAAATAAAAGGGGGGGAACTAGGTCAGACAGACCTGTTAAGGATTCGAGGGATTTATCTTATAGTACTGACTTCTGGCTCTCTTTGCTTCACACAGTGGAAAGCAAAGTTTTCTAGTTTAGTAGACCTGCTAATGAAACCTTTCAGAAACCTTGTCAGCAATCAAGACCTACAATCACATTGCCTCCTGCCTGGACTTTTCACCTGCTTCCTTCAGAATGCAAACTTGATATTAGATGGTAAACACAGACATGCTGATATAATGGCAGGCTTTAATCAGCTCATTCTTTACTGTGATTGGACAGTTTATCTGAAATTGGTCAGTTGGATGGAGCAGAAATCCATTTTGCCTCTTGGCCAAAACGCGACCGAGATGAGACTAAATTTAGCTGTGAAGAGAATCAAGTGAGTTCTTTGTTACACACTGATTAAAGTGTGTGTGCATCGTCTGTGTGTTACTAGTAATACAGATAATATGTTCCTTAGAATAAGATATTTTCACCGTTCTGCTTTTTGGCAGAGACTTACTGATCACTTTTTCACAGAAGCAAATACAGCCATGTTTTTCCTGCTTATAGAAAAGAAATCATCTAGGAGAATATGGGAGATAATCTGTCACTAAAGACTAATAACCTCCCGCTTAGTGCACACTTACTGCGTGTCAACCTACATCCTAATGGATCTAACGGGGGTATACCAACTGCTGAGGAGGACAGGTCACTAATGCACGATGCACAGTACACCAGAGGGCTGCCAGGGTGACTCGTAGAGAACTCAGTCTGTACTCCGTCAGGTTGAATAAAGGTTAGCGTTGTGCATCTCCAGACTTAAATTTGCTTCTAAGCTCAAGTTAGCAAACATAATTAAGGGTCAGTATTTTGATGATTGACTAGTAGTTTGAGTTCTGTTTCACCTTTTACAAACTGCTCCACTTCATGGAAGAACTAAACCTTTTACTATGTAAACACAGTAGCTGCTGTTATAGGACCATGCAGAGCACCATAGTTTAGCAATGCTTTGCTGAAAGAAGTAAAGCCTTCACTGAAAAAGACACTATCTGAATCACAGAATGTGCCTTTACAGATGTGTAAGCTATCCATGTTGGGCCACTTGTACACCCCCAGGCTGTCAGGAAAGCTGACTTCAGGACTGATGAGGTTAATAGTCCTCTTCATCATTTGCCCAGAAGCTACTGTGTCCATCAGGTTATCGTAAATGAGCTCAATATTAGAAAAGGAGGCAGTGTTTCTGATTCTTGCTGATTTATATTTTAGGGCTGTCAAGTGATTTATCCATTTAAAAGACTTAAGAATGGTAATTAGACACATTAGATTTATAACCACTTAAGATTATTTTAAAATTTACTTACCACAAATGATTTTATTTAAAAAAATAGTATATAAATATAAAAATAGTCAATGTTGTGTATCCAATGATGGAGGGAGACAGGTGAGAAAAATTAGACATTTTTATTCAAATTAAACTAACTTAGTTAGACCAACGTAACACTGTGACAAGTAAGGCAGGAAAAAAACAAAACTGCGTGGCAACTGTAAGCACAAAATAAAACTGAGAGGAGGATCTGGCAATAAATTAATGAAAATTAGAACTACAGGAAGACAACGATTAACACAATATAGCTGTGTCAATTGTTAAACTAAAACCAGGTGAGTGATGGGGAGCAGACATAATAACTGGAATAAAAATGTGACTTAGAATTAAACAACCTATGAAACAGAGGAACAAGGTAAATACTTAAAGTAGTAAAACAAAAGAAAACCAAACATAAACACGAACACAGAAACCATTTAACCACGACACAATCATGATTCTTGGTGATGTGTATTATTGAGAAATATTGAATTCTTATGAAGAAACAGACAAACCCACTGTGTGGATGACAGCAGCTGAGTAGGAATAAATAATGAAAAATAAGCTGACCAGCCAACCGTACGTGAATAATGACACCAGCATTGCTGTGGAAAAGTCTGCCTGCTGTAGAGAATAATTGACCTGTGGTCACACTTCTTCCTACATTGTGGGTGGATCGGTCTGTTGCTGGAGGAGCGTCTTAGAGCTTCAACAGTGTCACACATGGGTTAGCTTGACTGACATCCTTATTTCAGCCACCTCTAGAGTTCTGAGTACAGACCCTCTTAAGAAGCTTGTTTAGTCCATTCCAGTCGTGCTCGGTGCATCTGCCACTCCAGCAGACCACAGTGTTGAAAAGGGCTGATGCTACCAAGGTCATGGAAGGCTTAAAGCTGTGTTCAATGCACCTCAAAGAACCTCAGTCTTCTCAGGAAGTGGAAACAACTTTGGCCTCTTACAGAACATGTGTTGTTGGACCAGTTCAGTTTATTGTTATGGTGAACAGCCAGACAGCGTTTAATCATCAACTTTCTCTTTATCTCTGTTTGCTGGTGGTTTGTAGACGGTCCCAGATGTTAAGATAACCATTATCCTAAATGCTGTTCACTGTTTTTAGCTCAGAAGTAGAAATAAAGGACAGTTTTACTGTCACAGTAAAAACAAGTTAGCAGCTTTACTGCAAATGAGGACTCGATGGAAGACGCCCAACTACAACAAGGTGCTTCACTGTCTGGAAAGATTACAGTACTAAACACTTTCTGATACCTGGAACACTGCGGTCGCTTTCTAGGAGTTTGGTGCATTGTTTAAAGTCTCTTTTAACCCTTGGAGATATAAAAGAAAAGTAATTTTCATTCTATCTGAGAGGTTTATAGATAAAACAGTTGACTGACAAAGAAAATAATCACATTCAGAAATGAGAATTTTAAGTGTTTGTGTTTTAGCATCTGAGATGAGCTTAAACCAGAGCATTGTGCCCATGAACCAAAGTGTGTTAAAATGCAGTAAAACATCTGTTAGTCAAGGCCTACAGTTGACTTGAAGCAGATTAAAGTGTGAGCCAGTCAATAAAAGGTCACACTGCCTCATGTATAGTATTAACCACTGCTCTCTGAGGTTAACCAGCCATTCTTTCATGAGGTTACTCCTTTCCCTCGCTACTGGATAATACGCTAAATGCTTAGTGATGACAAATATTCCTGCAAAGACCAGACTGATGCTCTTAAACATGCATTGACCCTCACACATATAGTGAGTTGTGGCTAATTTAGTAAGCTCCTCTGTCTTAACTCTTGGCTGCAATTAGAATGTAGAGAAATAGATTTAGTTTTTTTCTTTTTTACATTTAAAATTTTTTTTAAATTTCTTCATTGTTTTCCTTTTTTTTTAAAAAAAAAAGCATACTGTGGTGTACTCTACATAATTTGCAACAACAGTCAGATCCCTCTCTCCCTTTTTTTAAAAAAAAAAAGTGTAATAATATTTTTGAGAAGTTTCAGTCCGGCTTATATAAACATCACAGCCCTGAAACTGCAGTCCTCAAAGTAACTAATGGCCTTGCAATGGCGGCTGATGTCTGTCTCTGTCTGGCTGATAGTCTGCTCTGGCCTGGTTCTGTTGGATCTTCATGCTGCTTTTGACACACTCCACAGAATGGGAGTATCAGGTACAGCGTTACAGTGGTTCATAACTTAATTATCAAAAAATAAATAAATTGTGATATCGTAGACCACTGAATTAGCCAAGACATTCAACAAGTACTTTTAATACTTCGAGTATTTAAAAACAAATACTTACTCTTACTCAAACAAAAATGTTAATGTGGCACGTTTCCTAGGGTACATTTTTGTCTGTTTATACTTTTACTTAAGTACAATGATAGTACTGGTGAACTCTAGAGAGACTGGGACCTTTGGGAGTTTTCATCAGCCTTGCTCAGTGTAAATGTGATTAATATCCACTTGTGTTCTTGCCTCATTAGTCGGCCTCAGCCTGCGCTGGTTTCATTATTCTAAATCCAGAGTAGTGCTTTCACTTTCCCCTTTTCCCTCTTATATTTTCTTCACTCTTTACATCATCCAGTCACTGGGGAACAGAGGAGTCACTTTGCTTCTGAATGTAAACTAACAAAAGATTTGTCACTCCATCATTTTACTGCCTGCATCTTCGTCTGTCTCTCTCTATCTGTGCAGCTCTCTGGCCTTCACCTCTCTTTCTGTCTATAGCGCTCACTTCGTCTCGCATTCTTCCCATTTCTTCCCTCTTGATTCTTTTTTTATCTCACAGCAATGCTCCTGAGAGGAATGCGCTGGAGTTGTCTGATCTGAATAAATGTTTGTGATTAGAGCGGGGACTGTCTTGTGGTTTGGGCTGCTTGATAGCAATCGCTTATTTATCTAGGATAACTTTTAGGATTTTAATTGTTGTTTTTAACCTTATAAGTTACACCAACAATTAGAATTACCGGGACAGGACACATGCAAACCTATTAGCAAGTTTTTTCTTGGTATAGAATTTAAGCAAGCCCTAGTGGATGGCTTGCCAACCAAATTAATGCTATATAATGAAGAGTTGTACATTTCTTCTATACAATTAATTTCCATCTGACCTAATGTTTTTGCTCTATATCAGTGGTTCTCAAACTTTTTACAGTATGTACCACATGAGAAAATATCGAGCTCACCAAGTACCACCATCATGAAAAACCTGAACATACAGTAGCAAACATATTAAGCTATAACATACATAGCTATTAGCTATGGACAGTTCATAAAGGAACTGGGCTGCACGGTGGTGTGGTGGTTAGCACCACAGCCTCACAGCACGAAGGTCGCTGGTTTGAATCTCAGCTGGAGGGGGACTCGAACTTTGTGGCCTTTCTGTGTGGAGTCTGCATGTTCTCCCCGTGTAGGCCTGGGTTCTCTCCAGGTTCTACAGCTTTCTCCTCTTGTGGTTGTTTGTTCCCTATGTGTTGGCCCTGCGATGGACAGGTAACCTGTCCAGGTGTACCTGCCTCTCACCAGTAATGCTGGAATAGGCTCCAGCTTACCCGCGACCCTTAATGTTTAATAATTTTATTAAAAAATATTTATGACTTTCCTCTAAGTACCACCAAGAGGGCTCTCGCGTACCTCTGGTGGTACACGTACCACAGTTTGAGAATATGGGCTCTATATGATTTGGGGTTTTACTTACCATGGCTGATTACCATATTCAGTCCACTTCACATGGAACACCTGTGCAATCTGAGCATAATGTGTGGGTGTGTTACAGGTGATTGAGTTACCAGAACAATGAATGGTTCTGTCTAGGTTGTAGTTTTGTCAAAAGAAGTTAGTTGACATCAGCCGAGGAAGTAGGGAGTGCTGTTTATGTACACAGCACTAAGTAAGTAGTCAGCTGAAGGGTGTAACAGATAACAATTTGAAGCTGAGAAATATTAATCGAATTTTAATCTCAATTACGATCTGGGTTTTCAAAAATCATAAAAATTGAATGATCCGATTATTTGCTCATTCTCAGTTTACTCTTGTGCTGTTTTCAGTTGCAAATCGAGCGCCACTGGCATTGCAGCGCTGTGCTGCAGATTCCTCCCACAGTCCAAGCCGCTTTGGTTTTATTCAACGCGAGTTGTAAAAAAAAACCAATTTCGACTATATTTATTAGGGTCCTACTGATTAATTGGCACACCGATTAAATCTGCTGATATTAGCCCTTTTCAAAATGGCCAATATCGGCTGTTGTTTTGCCGATTATATGCCGATATAATGATTGACTCAGCATGTCTGCAGTTTCAGTTTAACTCTGTTTGCCATGCGTAATGATGAGTGATGTGTGCTTCGTTGTTTCGGACAGCTTTTTATTTATGCTGCATTGCTAAAATTGTGCTAAATTAGCTTAAGGCGCTCCCGTATCCCAAACTAGCATAGCATTAGCTAAGTAGCCAGCAACTGCAGAAATAACATAAGTGTATATCTGAGAGCACAGAACGACTGTTCATCACTCCATCAACTGCAGGTTCAGGCGTATTTTAGGAGGAGAAATGTGAATGCAGAGGAGAGGAGGTTTATTCACTGCAACACAGAAAATTTAACATTATTGGTAACAATTATGAGCAAAAGAGAGAATGACAAGAAACTGTGCTTCCTGCACTTCAACCTACCTCTGCGGAAGTGGCAGTATTAAGAATAAAAAAACAGGGCTGTCTAAAGAGTTTTATTTTAGTATTTTTTATGTGTTGCTTCCCCTTTACAAGTTATCTCATGTTTACATACAAGACTGAAGAACAAATTTTTAAAAATATATTTCATAACTTTAATAGATTTACACTTAAATTCTTTTTTTTTTTTTTTGAGAGATTTAATACCACTTTACATGTAAACATTTTGTACTTAACAGTTTTTTGTTCTTGAAAATGTCACGTAGGACAGGGGGTTTGTGAAAACAATGTTACCTTGTGATTTCCTGTCACATTTTCCTGTTCACAACCTTTGAAAAATGTTTTTCTACCTGTACTTTAACCTACTTCTAATTTGCATCAGCAAGAAGTACAAAACAAGATGTATTTAATAAATTCATCATTTATTTATACGGTTCATTTATAGATTGACTTCTTTAAAGGTTATATAATTTCCCAGTTATTTAATGCTTTGTTGCATGTTTTTGGAAATTCTTCTGTTGTAAAGTTAAACGTATAAGGACAAAATATTGTGAAACAGTAAAATGTTCTGCCTGTAATTCATATTTTTGTTGGTGTAAGCATTAATGAACCAAAAATTAAGTTAATTTATTCATTATATATATATTTTTTTTTTAAATCAGCCGATTAATCGGTAATCAGATTTTTATTATTTTTTTGTCAAATATTGGAATTGGTAACAGCCTTAAAAAATCCATATTGGTCAGGCACTAACATTTATTTAAACACAACAAAGAACTGAACTTTTATTGATGACTACTGATCTGTAAAATATGCTCTTATCTAATATATAAGAGTAGGGCAGCATTTCAGACCCAAAGAAAATAAATGAAATGTGAAAACTGCTTGTTCAAAGAAAGGGCTTAAATAGAGAAAAAGAAAATTATGGCAGGAAACGCTTGAATTTCCTCTTTTCTGTTTCACATCTTGACTCAACAGTCTCAACCAGTTTTACAGTTAAATCTTGACAACAGTTTCAGAAGCTACTTTTTCACCTTTTTTATTCAACTACCCCACTTTTTCTAAAGTGAAAGAACTGAGCTCCAGCTTGTCATGTCAGGATTTTAAACCTGGACTGGAATGGAGTCGGGACCGTACATGTGCTCATTGATAAGACTGGAACCATGTTCGGTTGTTTTTTCCCCCCCTTCCAGTCGTGTTTCGGCTGCAGCATTCTTTGACAGCCCATCCATCAGTCAATGATTTTTTATGTTGAGCTAAAATCCAAACATGTCTTCAGGAGGGTTCATTGGCACGGTGTTGGCCAGTGAATGTGTGGATCAGGATCCTGGTGGACTGGTCATACTGGGCTCTGAGTAATCATTTTCTGTGCTCTTACTTCAGATTTCAGTGCTTAAGTTTGTTCAAATTTTTTATAAAGCTGTTTCACATTGGTACTTTTAATAAGCGCTACAGTTTCTGAACATATGCGGCACACTGCAGAGCTTCCAGGTGGAAGTATAAATGGAAATGGGGCCATACTGGATGCTCTGTTTTCACTCCACTTTTCCATTTTGTAGAGCATCATTTCTTCCTTATTTTTTCTCCTTTTTGCCATCTCACCTGTTCTCTTCTGTTTCTCTTCCTTTGTTTTTGTTTTTTTTTCTAAATGTGTCCTTTCTTATTTTTTCTACAGTCTTTTCATGTGTTACTTGTCTGTAAACTCTTGCATCTTTCTGACTGGAATGCGCAGACTTGATTGGCTGAGTGGTGTCACATGGGAAGGCTTAACTTGCAGTCGGTCTGAGCGATTCCTGGTGCACCAAAGCAGCGCCTGTTAAAATAGAAGCACTCCGCCAGGCTGTAAATCATAACTTTTGGCTGGAGGTCAGGGTCCATATGGGACAGCTTCTGGGTCTGGACCTGGACCACAGTCTGCCAGTTGGTGACCTCTGACCTATGATTTTTACCATTTCAGTCTTAAAGCCAGAGCTACTAGGTTCCTTGACCCAGTGATTTTCTGGAGGCAGATGTTGGTTTTCACCCAGTGTTGGTGATCATAGTCTGCTGTCTCAACACTAAACTGACTCAAGTGTGGAGCGATTTCCTGAAAAGATGCCATTTTTTTATTTGAAGTTGGATTGTGTTAACGCTTTATTAGTGTCATCTTTAATAGCCCTGCTGCTTGTACAACACAATACAGAAACATGTGTCCAGAAAGAAATGTGGTCTCTCCCAATCATAAACTTTTATACCACATCCTTTGAAGATTAAACACTCCATAAAAAAGCCTAATTTTCCTCTCATCTTCAAAGATGTCTGCGAGGACTCCACTTTTCCCTAAAGGCTTTGCTTGTGCTGACCTCTCTGAGGCATCGGCCTGGTCACTCCTCGCCACTCAGCTGAGCTGCTGCTGAAAATATGGCTGAACATTGACCTTCTTTACTTTTGATGCTCTACCACCCATTGTGCTGTCCTCAAGCCCAGCCTCGCACAGCACTTTCCCTCCTGCTGACACCCCAAACCTCCCTGAACCAGACTATAAAGTGTGCATTAGCCAGTTAGTGTGTGACTTTATCAAGAGGAAAAGGTCTTTTTTCCTATTATGCAAAACCAAGTCACAATTTAATGTGGAGTGGGTAAACCTGCGGAAGTCTCACACTACACACTTAAATAGCCGCATTACTAGAACTAAAACTGATCTCTACTGCTGATGTACAAATAACTTTTTCAGTTAAAAGGACTTTTTTGATCACAGAGACACAGCATATCATTTGAGAGCTATCTCTAAAGGAGGGAGAATGTTAAAATCAGATCATGAAATGATCATTGCTCAGTGTGGTCGACTCCGTGGACTCTTCTAAAAAGCAATTTCAAACTATTTTATTTAGGAAAACTTTTTGTTGATAGTTATTATTTATTTTATGAAATTCTTTTGTTTAATTGCACTCATTTTATGTAAAGCACTTTGTGGTTTTTATCTGTCAAAAGTGCTTTATAACTAAGCTTTGCTTTTTATGACCTTTTCTGTTTCTGGTCCCTTTAATTAACATTGTTGGCTCAATTTATCATCACACTTATAATTTCTTTCAACATACTAATCCTTTTCCACAGAATGCAACTTTCCTTATACTCAAATAAACTGATGCTGTGGGGAAAACTTGTATGTGATCTTTACTTAACTCCAGCTGAATCCTCTGTTTTTATTTCATCTGTGTTTTCAAGCTCCAAAACACAGTAGTGAGCCTAAATGTAAGATGTGGAATCTCTTGTTGACAATGTTTTGTCATAATTATATAAACCCCTGGGGTTGACTTTATTTTTTAAGGAAATTAAGGTTCTCTGAGTCTTAATGTTTCCACCAAGTTGTAAAGACACTGAACATTTAGATAAATGAGTACTCATGACATATGAAAGAATGATGCCTCTATTCTTTGCTCTTTGTGTGTGAACTTGGGCTGAGCTGCAGTAAACACGGTGAGAACGGAGGCCATAGTGGACCAGAGCCCTTTCAACCCGTTGCTGGAACATCCTCATTCTGCTTCCCTCAGCGCCTGCAGATGCACGTCCATATGTTCTAGTGTTTTGCTGTGAGTTTGAGGGAGTAGTCAGAAATATATAGAACACTCTGAGCTGTGGAAACTTTTGAAACAGTTGTATAAAGAAGATAGTCTCTGGCAGCTGTTTTCTCTGCTTTTCACCTCTGCTCCTTTGCTATTTATACTTTCTGGCTCTTTATACTGCTTGTTATGAAATCAGTCATCAGTCACCCTTTTTTTAGAGCCACTTGGGGCAGTATTCCGTCATTTCTTGGAAAACTTTGGTGTTCCTTTTGGTCTTTTGGCCGACTTTCTGGGTCAGTCTTGAGGTGACGTCACAAAGACAGGAAGCTGCAGCGGTCAGAATAGGTTTTACTCTCCTCTTTTCTTGTTCTTTTGACTCAGACATGGTGAAAAACTGCTGATCACACCCTTATATGAGCAGATTCCACAATAATCTCTGTTTTACAACTGATTCTAGATCCGGTGAAATGAAGGGATTTACTCCGCCTCCTAACACTGGCTCTTATGAACAGAGGTCTAAAATGGGCTAAAAAGGGATCTTTTGTGTGTCTGTTCCCTTTAGTGGAAAGCGTGCCATGAGCATTACAGTCAGACCTCAAGAAAATGTCAACTTGTGGGGAAAAAAGAGGCATTAAATCTACTTCAGTATATCAGTAAACAACTATTACTGTGTGACAGTAGTTGTGTAAAACTTATGAGACTGTTGTCTCTGTCCATCTCTGAGTTCATATTTTCTGTTGTGGCAGCTGGCATGAGTATGGTGGAATAGTCAGTATTCATCAGGAACCTTCCTCAAAGTGAAATGTGCTGGAAATGTCTGAGCTGTTTGAATTCTTCAGATGCCAAGGAAAAGAGCTTCAGTCTTTTCTTTATCTTACCATAGGATACACTGGACCATCCTTTATGAAAGAAAGGAGGTGATTATGTCCTACACCAGCAGGTGGCTGCAACTTTTAAAGTGATGCGCAGTCATGTTTTTCCAGTTCAGTGATTCATGTGAATAGCTATGATGACGGGGTCAGTGGTAGCAGTCTGACATGTTTCCCTGTGGAGTTTTTCTTCGCTTAATTGGGACTCAGTAATATTTGATAATATATCTTTACATAGTAATATGATGGTCAGTTCCTGTGTATCGTTTTGCATCCGATTGCATTGGATGAGCTGTCTTTGGGACTTCTTGCAGAATATTTATGAACAGTTTCAGTGCTGCAAACCCACACCAGTTTCGTATTCAGTTGTATTTCCCCAAGTCCTTCCAACTTTCTCCTCCCACCTCTCCATAACCCCATGGTGTTTTTCTAGTGAGGTCAAGGAAAAGAGCGTAGAAAAAGAAAGATAGGAGCTTATTTTTTTTCCAGTATTCGACTGAGGTGACTCCCTGCTGTGGATTACAGACTGAAAGAGCTTGAAGATTTTTCTTTAACCATGTTCTCAGGCTAAAATACCTCCCACTGAGACGGGGACAAGACCAGAATCCACACTGCTGTTTTTTTCTATAGTAAGCTCCACAAGCTGCTGAAAGGGCTGTAAATGAGGTTTTACTCTTGGTTTGCTTTGAGCTTCAAGTCTTCTACTTTTATAAGACCCCAGTGACTTTACAAGGTCATGTATTGGATGTCTTTACAGTGTTTTTCTCCAGATCTTCATGATTTTAGCATCTGCCTTTGAGAAAAGTGTCAGGATACAAATTCTCTGATAGCAACCTGCAGGATGAGTTTTTTACCCTGCTGTCAGTCCTCCACTCTGATCATCTCTCCTTCTTTCAGCAAAAATAAAACCTTTGATAGGGGCTGCCTGTGTCTTTCTCTGTCAGCTTTGCCTTGTAGTTTTTGTCAACTAAACCGTCCTGCTGCCGACCTTCTGTTCATTTTTCATCTGTCCTCCCTCTTTGTTGCCTCTTTCTCCCAACATGCTTCCTCTGCCTTTTCCAACCTTGTGTGTCGGTTGCCCTTCATTTTAGTCTCAGGTTTGTTCTCGTTCCACTTTAACTTTTTTTTTTTTTTGCCACCATCTGTGCCTTTAATTCTCTTACAACATTCATCTTTTTTTTATCCCCGTTGTACCCGTTGTATCTAAATTTCATCATTTCCAGCATTTTCTTTAGTGTTTGTCAGCTGCTTAACTTGATGTTTTTAAGCAAACATAAAGAGCATCCCACTTCTTTTGCTTTGCTTCCCTTTTCTCAGCTGCAGGTCAGAGGTCGATTTAAAATACTAAATTATTTTTCTCTTGACTAAAGTTCAGTTTTCTTTATACAATCCAAATTTAAACAGTGGTAAACTCAAGGCAGCTTATTTCAGAATAGAGCATATGATGAGCAAGATTGTTGTCAACAAAGAAGTATGATTAAATAAAAAAAGAATATTAATGATTTCTCTCTCTCTCTGCCTCACTCCAGGTCTTCTCTGACGTGCCCTCATTGCCTTAAGCAGAGCAACACTTTTGATCCATTTCTGTGTATCTCTCTGCCCATTCCCCTTCGACAAACCAGGTGATGTATAACACACGAGACAAATGGTACAGTGGAAAGCCTGTCTCCCTCTCATACATGTATTTTAACACAATGATTTTTATTTTTCACCCACACATTTTTATTCTTATATTTTGCAATCCACATTCATACATTCATGACCTTGTTCACAAGTCATTTCTATGGGCAGCAGCCAAGCTGGCATTGTGCAGTTCTGCAGAAGCTTTTCAAGTGTATGAGAAGTTTGGACACATCCAACTTATTTGTTTTGAATGTGTAGCTGTTTCCAAAATTTTGATTGTAACTATAAATATATATAACTGTCTATGCATGTGAGTGTGAAGGGTTGAGTTGGTAAGACATGAGGACGCTGTGGTGGTTTCAGAAACTGTGGTTTTACTTACGCCAAAAATGCACAAATTTGTTTTGCACAAAAAAAAAAAAAGCACAAAAAAGATGCACAGAAACTACAAAAAATGACAGCGTCCCTAAAACTCAAACTAAAATGAACTAAAGTCATAACAGTAACTTAATCAAACAAAGTAACTCCGAATAAACTGCTCAAAAGAAACAAAAGTGACCAAACAAGAAACCAAAGGGACTGAAATAGTGGCAGATCAGACCAATCATACACACCCTGTAAAATCTAAGTAGCTGGATTTACTAAAAAAAAAAAAAAAACCAAAGATATGCAAACTCGTTGCCTCAATTAAAAAAAAAAAAAAAAAAAAAAGTTGTTTTAGTTTCAGTTCAGTTTTAGGTTAATCTTTGTTATCTGTGGAGGACCGGCTGGGGGAGGAGTTACTTGGTGGGCTGTAGCTGCTGCAGTGGCAGTCAAGCAGCTGGAAAGATGGACATGTCTGGCTGCACTTTTGATCATTTTTTTTTTTACAGTCGTGGTATACGTCTTCACTTTCTGAAACTGATTGTTTCTTTGATCTGGAGTTTTTTTGTTTGTTTTGATTTTAAAGTTTTACTGATTACTTTTAAAGCTTGTTTAGGTCTGGCACCCGGCTACATTACAGATTTACTGACACCCTACGAGCCTCCCCGCAGCCTTAGATCCTCAGTCAGGTCCCTTTTAGCTGTGCCAGGGTCGAAACTCAAGACCAGAGGTGACCGAGCGTTTTCAGTCCGAGCCCCTCGACTCTAGACCGACCTGTCGGAGGTCATCAGATTAATCTTTTAAGTCACTTCTTAAAACACACTTTTATCGACTGGCTTTTTTATAACATTTTTATTTACTTTATTTATTCTCAAAATGTACTCGTGCATGTATCTTTTCTTTGTTGATTTTATTACCTTACTTTGCTGTGTGCTGTTCAGCACTTTGTAAACCTGTTTTTTTAAAAGTGCTATACAAATAAAGATTTATTATTTACCCCCTAAACACAGCGTGCAATGCAGCATTGACAGCCAACATTTGTCTGGCCTTGGCTTTATTTTATTTTATTTTATTTTATTTTATTTTATTTTATTTTATTTTATTTTATTTTATTTTATTTTATTTTATTTTATTTTATTTTATTTAAATACAGCATAGCGGCATTTTATGTGGATGAACCTAGCATTTGCCCACCAATGACGTCAGCTGTGATTGAGAACCACTGTTTTTTTTATGCCCACCAAGAACCGACTTTTCAGGTTCTGAACCAACATTTTTTTGGTCTGAATATGCCAGCCGGTTCAAAATTAGGTTCAGGAACGATCACAGTGCCGGTGCCTGGCCAGACTGGATTATGTACCATGAAGTGATCTTGAGCTGCACAATGTATTGAATATATGTGGCGATAACAACATGGGCTTTACTTTGGACGGCACTGGTTTATTAGTCAGGGCTGCGTTACAGTTACAAGACGTTCTGCTGTCGTGCTTATTCTACAACTAACTGCATGCACAGGTGCAGAAGTGGAATGTGACTATAATTAATCCATAAGAACCCGACGTGACATATTTGTCACATACAGTTTCTGAGACATTTTGCTTTAATTTATGGTATAAACTTTGCTTAAAATCCTGTTGAACACAATCTGATACTTGTCTTTTGTCCCCTAATAGATACCCAAAATCAGAAAACCATATTGTAATATTTTTAAACTATCACATGGCAATAAATGGTAGATCCCCCCCACCCCCCCCCCCCCCCCCCCCCCCCCCCCCCCCCCCCCCCCCCCCCCCCCCCCCCCCCCCCCCCCCGTATCATTTTCCTGTCACTAAGGAGAACTTCGTAATTACAATGTATAAATTAAGTATGTATTACATTTTATACTATATTTATTTTTTCACTCAGTGGAGTGTATTGGGTGACTCAGTTATGTCCAATAAGGTGGCTTATTTGCAAATATACCATTCACATCCATACATACAGTATACTAGATAAACAGCCTTTAAATAGATGTGCATCAAAGGGTTAATACTGTGTGGTCATTTATTATCCCAAAACATTATTGTGGCCAACAACAGAACTTGTTGGGTTATCAATCATGGAATCAGATATAATTTTGTATTTATTTTGCTGTAGCACTGTATTGAGATATTAACTGGTTACATTACCAGCTTATGGTGGCAGACAAAATGCAAGCCTTGTTGCATTTTTTCAGCTAAAAATATTTTTTAAAAATATTGTATGTTTTCACTTTGGTCTGAATAAGTCTTTTTGTCTTCAGAGGTTCTGTCGCGTTCTAGAAATGACCCTAAAATCGTAGACCATACCAACGAATGCTTTCCAAGTAAAATTTCTGTAGCAGTTGATGGTAAACATATGCAGTTATCACCAGGCCTTAGTGAAATGGACATGATCGTCTATATTTTTTAATATAAATCCTATGTTAGGCCCTGTGATGGACTGGTGACCTGTCCAGGGTGTACCCCAGCTAACCTGACTCCGAGTTGGAATAAGCGGTATAGAAAATGAATAAATATAAATCTTAGCTGGTCAAAATACTCATATTTCTAAGGGAAATTTGTCCACACCTTTGCACAAGCAAGCCTCTACACACCAGCAGCTGCTGGCCACGGTCACGACAAAGTGATAAATGTTGGTCGTCAAAAGTCCCTGACCAAACACTTTGTGTTGTTTCTGTTTTTAACTGTAGCAGAAGCAGCATGTCAGCAAGATGTTGCTGTAATACAGTACGACTTTGACATGAAGAGAAGGGCAGACAAAGAGAAAGAGGTAAAGATAAGGAGAGGAAATGTAGATTCATACAATAAACATAGGCATAAGAAGAAGCAAATCAGTGTCATATTTTTTTGTTTTTCGTTTTACAAATAAGGCAACAAAATCAAAGAAGGGCACCAACTTAAAGTATTCCAACACAGTGACAGATCTATCAGATCAGAGTTTTTGCAGCAGAAATAAAATAAATAAAAGAGAGACAATTTAAAAACTGCTTAGATGTGTGTGCTGCTTGGGCTATAATCATGAGAGGAACACAGCAGGCTAACGTTCAAGCTTAGCTTAGCTGTGTCGCAAAGGTCTGATACAGACTCCCAAAAGAAAGTTGCACCTGTTAGAATACAGCGCTTGTTATGACCCGGGGCGATCTAGGGGATCTGGGTCCCTAACAAAACAAAGTCAGACACGTTGCTAAAATAATAATACTAATGTTTATTACAATTCCCAGGTTCAAGGGTAAAGAAACAACAAAACAACAGAATGAACTAAAGGTGTCCGTCTAGTACGGTTTAAACAGTAATACCAAAATAAACTAAAAATGTCCGTCTCGCGGTATAAAGTTACTAATAATCACAAAAAGGAAACTTAACCAAAATCTCTGCAACAAGGAATAACGTAAAGCGACTCACAAAAGGTGAGCGTCTGTCTAAATCCAAGCACAATGGAAACTTAACACAAACAGAAGGTGAGAGCTTCTCCGCTCGTTATCACCCGTGAACTCTCTGTTCCAAAGTTCTAGCTCCAAGAGCATCCAACTCCAATACTAAGCCTGCACGAAGACCGATCTCTAAACCACCACAAATCCCAGCCTGGCACACTGTAATCCTGAAAGAACACAACTGCCTCGATTGCTGTATTCCCCTCCCTTTTGAAGTCCCAGCTGAAGTGACGGATTGGCTGGCGGAGAGGGGAGGCGGGATCATCGCAGCTGACCGGGTGTAGAGGGAGCCTAATCAGGATGCAGCCAGAAGGGCGTGAGCGGGCGGAGCTGCCATCTCTTGTTGAGGACGCTGCTGTTAACCATACGACCTCGGCCAGCAGGCCTGGGATCGTAACAGCGCTCCCGCCACTCATTCTTGTTTATAAGTAACAAAAGAAAAAACAAAAACAGAAAAACACTTGTTATCATATCTTTACTTTGACTGTCTTGAATAATCAATAAATCTGTCAGTGCCAGTGTAACTAAAGAAATGCAAAAATGCACGTACTGAACATGAAATTAAATAAAAAAGAACATGGTATTCATTAAAACTAATTAATACCTTATTAACCCCCTCTCCCCAATTTTCACACCCTGATCTCCACTGCCTCTGATTGGCCAACAGTAAAACTGGGATCAACTGAACCCTGTCCATACAGTCCTAGGGTAGTTAAAGAGAAAAACAGAAAGCTAATCTAAACAGATATATGGAGAAAGATATAGATAGAGACTAAGTTCTTTTTTGGCTACCATGGCCTGGCCTTTTATTGATGACCCTGCAGAGGGCGCACGCTAAATTCAAAGCGCATTCAGGCCACCAGCCCCACAGGTTTTCAGGGGAAGGACCCCCACCAGTAGCAGTGGTCTCCGATGTTGCCTTGGTATCTACAGTGCAACTAATTTACAACAACAAAGGACAAATACAGAACAAAAAAATTTCAGAACAAATACATTTCTTCAAAGGCTACCTCCCACTCTGAAGTATGTTCTTGTACTTTTCCACCTGCTGCCAGGTACGCTAGGTCACACACAAGCGCGTATGGACACAATAATCACAAAATATGATGATGCATATTGATTATTGTTATTGTTATTGTTATTATTAATAAACTGAGTAGGGCCAGTAAATCTTATACAGCAGTGACATGCAGTCAGGAGAGGCAGGTGAGGCAGGCAGTACTCTGCCTCACCTCAAGGGGGCATAGTTGCATGCTGTTGGGTGAATAGTGAAATAAGATGCTCTTTTGGCAAATAATATTAATTTTAGTCATTTAGAGACTTGAAATAGATAATTTATGTATATGATAATCAATTTGGGGCCAACACTGACCCCTGGGGGACACCACAGGCAACCTCCATACACCCAGACACAGACTGTTGTCTCTCAGATAAATAACTTGTAACCCAGTTCAGTGCCACTCCCCTAACTCCAAACAGCATAAAAAGGCACACCAGTGGGCTTGGTGTGAGGGATTTCTCATTAGGCAAGTGATTCATACTCTGCATGTGGCAGCCTCCCACCCTGTCTCTCAATCCAAAAAACAAAAGCTCACTGTCCAAAGTTGCTGAGGCGATACAACGCCCAATGATATAACCATGGTTAGGGCAGAGGGATAAAACTATATCTGGACAACATAACAATCATATGCTGATGCAGTGATGTGGTCTGGCAGGAGTACAGAAGCTTTGCTGTTGTGACAAAAGATTGAGACAAAATGTTTGACATCTGCGTTGCCCAACAGCCCACAAAATTGTCCTCGCATAATTTTTGTCAGTGCACCATTCTCATCAAACCTGTGGTTCACCTTCAAAAGAAACAAAATAACTATTTCAATGTGTATAGCTTTAGAGGCTGGATGAATGTTGGGTGTCATTGTAACTGTTCATGAAGGTTTTTTTTGATATACCAATCCTCTTTTCTCTCACTGCCCAAGTACCCAGTCATCTGAAAAGGCATTAAATACATGCAAATGAATAAACAACATCAGATTAATTCCTGTCACACCCAGTTCTTTAATTTGTCTCCATTTAGTGTTCAATGGGTCTTTCCCGTATCTCCAAGCACACAGATGCCACTGCTCTGCATCCTCTCTGCATGGCTTCCTCTGAGCTAACTCTGAACTCAGTTTTGCAGCTTGAGTTGTCTGACAGTGTGTGGTCAGTCCCTGCAGCTCCCTCAGCCTGGTACAGGGGGAAATTCATTCAGGTTCAGCGTGGACTCTGCCAGCCCCACACTGACCTGACATGCACACATACACAGTGACTGCACTGCACTGTACCCCGACTGAATGCCTAATAAGTCTGAGGTCCCCTGAGAGGCAGCAGAGTTTGGCTGCCTGTGTGGAGTCGAGGCATGGGTACTGCTGATAATGCCAGTGAGAGGAAAGTAACTGGAAGTGTTTTTTATAAACCATCTAGCCTTTCACAGGAGTAGCAGCCTAGTTAAGATCATATTTAAATTTAAGCTGCTTAGAATAAAGCTACAAATTGACTACATATATTATTAGAATTCATTTTGATAGAAAAGTTATTTTACGTTCAGAAGTTAAAACTCTTCATTGCAGCTGGCCCAGGTTTTAATCCTACCCTGAGGCCCTTAGTTGCTTTGCCACCCTTATTTCCTCTCTGACACCTCTCCTGCTAAATAAAGGTCTCTACTGACCAAAAATCCTATGGAAAAAAGAGAGACTTTTATCATACGGGTTTTTGTATTTTAAATGTCTGCTTCATGCAGATGAGTTTAACAGAGTGAATAGTGAAGTTTACTTGGGCAAAATATGAGAAGTTATTGTCAAACATTCTTCATAAAAGGCAATTTATATCATTACGAAGAACATGTGATTTATAATCTCAGATATTCAAGCAACAAACATGGAAGAGTGCAGAGAAACTGACAGTTGCACATTATTTATCTGCACTGAAGCCTGTTACACACACAAAGTTTTTTTTAAATCTGATGAGATTTTTTATCTGGTCGAGACTTCACACGTGAAGATAAAAAATCAGGCATTTATCAGTGTTGATCGTACTGTTTGTGGTGTGTACCGATAATCTCATCACAGAACAACACACATAGCAATTCTGTCCCGCAGCCGATCTAGAATCTAGCCCTCCGAGCCAGAAATGTCACGTGATTAAATGTGAGCTAACAAAAACAAAGAAGAAACACAGCAACAACCAGAAAAACAAGGAAAAAGAACCATGGCAACAACCGGAAAGCAACATGGCATAGAATATACAAGATGAGGGAATGATGGTGGTCTTGGGACAGAAAAATCCAGAACTGAAAAAAACCCCCCAAAAAAACAGACTGGAGACAGTGTGAACACGAACTTTATATCCTTTCTTGCTCTCCATTCAGCTCGCTCTCTGATTGGCTACATTTCATTTCACAAAATCCACACAGCCACAACTCAGGAGTTGTCGACTTTCCACACACACGTGAAGATTTATGGTCATAAATGGTTGAACATGTTCAATATTTACGATTGTCAGCCACTACCTGTTTTAGAGCTAATTGTTGGGACGAATTTACTCATAACACACCTCAGACCAAATGATAATCTTAAAAGACTTAAGACAATTGGACGTTTGCCATCCTTGGTCGGGAAGGGGAAAATTCGGGACAAAAACAGCCCGTTAATCTTAATGTGAGTACCAGGCCTAAGAAGCACTTTTTTTCATAGTTTGGCCGTTCCTGCGACTTATAATCAGATGTGACTTGTATATGTTTAACTAGGGCTGGGCAATTAATCGATAAAATCTATAAATCGAATTTTCCATTTCTGGAGATTAATTTTTTTGAAAATCGGGATTTTTTTCCATAGTTAGTTAGCAGCAGACTTCGCCCTCCCTCCACACCAGAATGGTGTTTGTCTGACAGATTTTCGTTAAAGTGACCCTTCACTCACGCCTGGGATTTAGCTGTGCGTATAACTGCAGTGAGAAATGTTCTCTATGAGATGCAGAAGTCAACTTAACCCACAAACCCAAGTTAAGAGACAACCTTCATCAGGGGAATTATTTCTGCAGTGGATCCTGTATGATAAGGATCCAGATGGAAAGAGATCACGGATGCATTGTGTCGCATATTTCAATGTAAGATATGAAGTCATTTATATGGTGGAAGAGCTATGACATTATATGCTTTATTTTTTGCTAGCATTCATCTATATAAACAAATGAATGTTTTTAATAAGTTTATTTATGTTTTGTAAAAGAAAAGGGAAAAAAATCGATTAAAATTGGAAATCGGATTTGGTTATAAAAAAAATCGGAGATTTTATTTTTAGGCCATATCGCCCAGCCCTATGTTTAACATGTTTTTAAATGTTATTTCATACCGACTTGACATGAACCAAGGAATAAATGACTGTACAGCCACGAGAGGGCGCTCTAGGCTTGTGCTAACTATGGTTTATGCTGCTCCTGTACCACTAAAAAAAATAACTAAAACATTAACTTAAAGACAACCAAGAAAGACCACTAACAAAATGCCCCCAAAGAAGAAAATCCTATTCTGCAGATTACAAACTGCAGGTAGTAAAATACACAGCTGAAAACAGTAATCCAGCAGCAGTTTGTGAAGTTTTCATGAAGAATTCAATGGCTTCAGTGATGTGAAATGAAATCGGGAGCTTGGTGAACTTGCTTACCTTACTTACTTGTTGGAGTCGCTCGCCTCCCAGGTATGTTATTGATGCTAATATGAAGCTGAATAATAATAATAATAATAATAATAATGGATTAGATTTATATAGCGCTTTTCAAGGCACCCAAAGCGCTTTACATTGTGTGAATCCATTATTCATCCACTCCTCACTCATACCTGGTGATGGTAAGCTACTTGTGTAGCCACAGCTGCCCTGGGGCAAGCTGACGGAAACGTGGCTGCCAGTCTGCGCCTACGGCCTCTCCGACCATCACCGAACATTCATCCACACATTCATACACCAGCGCTGCCAACACTGGAGGCAAGGAGGGTTAAGTGTCTTGCCCAAGGACACAACGACAGATGACTGCGGGATCATTGGACGACCTGCTCTACCGCCTGAGCCACTGCCGCCCCATAACTGTTAATGTGTTCTGGGTTTCTGCTACATAAATGATTGTGGCGTACCGTCACGGCAAAATAAAAGCCACCAGTCCTTCAGATTTTTTTTTCTTTCCCCAGATGTTACAAATGTAAATTATATTGTATGGAAGGAACCATATGAACACAAAGTCTATATTTGTGCACATTTACAGACCATAATAAGAGTGTGAAATTATACAAATAATTATATAAATAATGTAACTTTGAAAAACGAACACTGGAGTCTCAACTTCCTGTCTGGTTGTACTGCAGTTAGCTTGATAGTGGTGGTCACGGCCTTTTGATATGTGTATCAATAGGAAGATGTATTTTTAGAAATAAGTATTGGAACTGAAATTTGGTCCAGTAATAATCCCAGACTAAATAAAATGATGATGACATGGGAAAAATAAGTTAATATTGCCAACATGTGTTCAGTATCTATTGATAAATAGGTGACAAAATGGAGTAAAGCTTGCCACATACTACAAGAGAAGCAAGAACTTTGTTCTTGCTCTCAAGGTTGTTTAAAAATGTTCCCTGTGGTCCGATCAATTCATACTATGTCTTTAGATGCAATTTTTTTAATGTGAAACTTTGTTGGTGACAGGGCGAGGTTGTGCACACCGTGGCATTGATGTCTTTAAAAGCCAAATGTGATATAAAAATTTTCATACTTTCTCAGCACCTCAATCAGTTGTTTATTAAGTGTAATAAGGAGACTAGTTCTCCCTAACAGTTTTAAAAAATCCTGCCGGAAACCCTGGTGTTGTGTTAACATATTGGACACATATTCAGCCTGTTTTATAACACTTGAATAACTTGCCTTTCCACATCAAATGTTTCTAATATTTCTAAATAAATGCAACTTATAGTCCAGTGAGATTTATATATATTTTTTTCCTCTTCATAATGCATTTTATTACTGATGCGACTTATACTCCGGAGCGACTTAATAGTCTGGAAAATACGGTATGTGTGTGTGTGTGTGTTATTGCACTGCTGCTTTGTGCTGTGATGTGTTGTGACTGATTCTGCCACAAAGCTACTAGGGATGAAAATGAGCTCTGTGTAAATCTGGCACATTTTACATGTACAATGTATAAGAACGTGCATTGTCCCTTTTTGAAAAATAAACTAAAATAAAATACAAATAGTCACAGTCAGTTGTAGACCTGATGTTTGGTTTTTTGAGTTACCATAGTAACAGAGTGACTTTACACTAACTAAAGCATATTTGTGAATATTAGTTTATGTTCCTGTTAAAACTTCACCTTCAGTGTTGCACAGTGGAAACTTAAAGGACTAGTGTTTAGACTTTAGTGGTTATTTTCAGTGCACTCAGATCATAGATTCTTTAAGAATAAATGAAGAGTTAATTCTCATTTCTAATTTTTAAAGTTGTAATTTTTAAAATTGTTCTCGTAGAAACCAAATACACAATATACAATTTATGTGTGATTTTATACAGGTAAGAATTAACATTTATGCAGAACTTTAGATGATTATGAACAGATGTGAGATTGTGCATACAAATCCTAATTGAAAACTGTCTTCCACAATAGATTTTGGTCAGTCTGTGTTCTCATTTTGTGCCTCTCAAACCTAGAACACATTACCTGTGGAAATACAAGAATCCCCTACTTTATTTAAAAAAAGGATAATTACACATTAGGTAGGTATAATGACACATTGATAAAAACTTTTTATTTAAATTTTAGGCTTCTGCTTTGGTTTATTTTATCTGTTTACACACACACACTGTTATGTCCCGCTTCAGGGGTATGAGTGGGCGCAACACAACAGTAAGTCGTTTTGAGCAGCACCCGTAACACACAAACACACACACACACACACACATATGAATGAAGATTATAATTTATAACAAAGAATAGACGGGTGAGATTCACAATTAACAGTTAAATTATTTTGTATGTTTATGAATTCAGAAAGGCTGCTTTCAAATACATACATCATGGTTAAACAGAGTTTGGGTCAGTTTTGCACATCTCGGTGGAAATTTTTATTAAATTTAAATAGCTTGGATTGTTTCAAATTTTCTCATTTAAAATTGTTTTGTTTGTACAAAAGGCAGTTTACTATGACACAAACTGGCCTGTAAAGCTGCAGCATGTCACATTGTCAATATTGCTGAAAAAAATCTAATGTGGGGAAAATGTCGTAATACCAAATTTTGTTGTGCGATAAATTTTCTCAGAAATTATCGCGATAAGCGATAATTTTGAGACCATTTTCAACTAATATGACAATGCCATAATAATGCAAGTACACCCCCATAGATTAGCAGATTGGTGTGTATTTTAGCGTGAGAAATCGGAGGTTTAGCACGAGAGCGTAAGAAGCCACTCAAATGCGTGAGTCTCACGGCCAATGCGGTCCCGTGCTGCCACATGCTGCTGTCAGGTATGACACGAGCGAGATCACTCCACAAGAAACGAGAGCCTTCAGTCGAGATACTCCATAGTGAAACCTACTGTCATACAGTCTATGGTAAAGTAATAGAGAGAGAGAAAAAAAAAGATTGCAGCCGGCAAACGTATCGCACTCATTTTTTCTTACCGTGCAATTAATTGACTTATTGCTTATCGCGACAGGCCTAATCCTGATCCTGTTTTACTCTAGGAAATGTAAAAATTGTGAATATGCCAACCTCAACTATTTTAAGCACAAAGAGAGGATGTTTTAAGTGTGGATATGGTGTGTTGTTTTGCTTTAAGTTAACCTGTAAATGCATTTCAAACATTTCTCACAAATCAGTTATTTTAAATGAACTAGCATCTAAACTCATCTTGTCATCAGTCTTTAAACAACAAAGAAAACCCCACAATGTCAACAGCTTTCTTTTTATATATACTTTATGTAAATAAACCATTTTATGAAAGCATTTTTTTACCGTAACAGTTTAAGCTAATGCTCTGATTTCCAAGTAATTACTTTTCTCGTTTCAGTGCAGATATACATTTCAAATATTTGAGCTATTTTAATTTAACGTTTTAATGCTCGTTGCATCTTCAGCATGGCTTCTAAAGATCACTCAGTAGAAGAGTCTCATTTGTTTGTTTGGATGGATGTGAGAACAGATGACAGATTGTTATTTTTAGACTATCAGGCTTCAAACCAGCAGGGAGTAAAGAGGCTGCAAAAAGACTCCTTTGTAGGATGACATCTCTATTTCCTCTTCCTATGGAGCGACTTCCCACACTCCTCATCCCGTTTCATTTCACATTCCCGTGTCTCATCTTGGTGTAACGTAAACAAAACAGCTGCTCAGATCCTCCGCTGTCTGTCCTGTCAGCCCCCCCGACTTGTTACGCATTACTCACCTGAATAATGCATGATGGGAAACAGGAAGTAGAGGTGTCAGCGACTACACTGTGTTCATCCCAAATGTAGTGTGACCTTGCTTTATTTCCCTCCCCTTTCTTTCTCTATTTCTACCTTCTTTTCTGTTCTCATCCTCTGATTAAACTGTACCTTACTGCTATCTCACCAGCATTTCTCAATCTGTCTGTCCTGTAATTTTCATCCCTGCATCTTCCACAGGAGGTGTTCAGATTGCTGTAGAATTAGGGGGTGGCCGATCACCCTTTGGCATGTCCAGTCAGGAATAAATCTAAACAAATGCAGGGGAAAAACCCTAAAAACTTTACATAGGCAATATCTGTAAATGCTAAATCACTTCATGAATTAAATCAGATGCTGACAAATGCATTGTTTATCACCACAAAATTATACTTACAAAGAAAATAGTTTTATTATTAAACAGACACAAATTAAAGCAGTGCATTTTAGTTAGATCCAGTCAATGTTTTGCTGATGTTCGCTTTGCTCAAACACAACTTTTGGAATACATTTTTTTTTATTTCCTGCAATTTTTCACACATTAATCTTCTTTTTTTGGTCTTGTGACAGTTCACAGTTGCTTCATATGCACATCTCTAGATACTAAGTGCGTTTGTCTGCATACAAATAATGTAAGAAACTCAGCACGCCAAGCTCAGTAACAAACGTGGAAAATCAGGATTGCTAAACAATTTGTTCTGGCCTGTCATTTATCTTAATGTGTCTCTGTGCCACTTCCTACCGCACACATACGCAAACATACACAAACATACACAAACATACACACTACACTGTGCTCATCTCTTCTTCTTTTTTTATTTTTTGTTCTGCCCCACAGATCGATGTGTGTGACGGTGGTGTTCAGCTCGAAGAGTCAGAGATATCTGCGGGTGGGACTTGCTGTGCCTCTGTTGGGTTCTGTATCCTGCCTGAGAGCAATGGTGGCATCGGAGGGCAACATCTCCTCTGACCAGGTACACAGAAGCAAAACACACAAAGGTGACTTATTTGTACAGTATCTGCAAGCATCTGGCAGATGTAAGTAAACTTGGCACAAAAAGTAAGGTAATTAATGTTTGATTATTTCTTTGTTGTCACAATGCTTCTTGGTAGTAAATCTTATACCACTGGAAAACCTGTTTATTTATTTGTAAAGAAAAGGCATTTGTTGGATGAGCAGGAGAGTTGGCATGTGGATGGGGACCATATAAAATGTGGCAAACTTTTCTGTCATTGCCATGCATCTAATTCTGCTATTGACTGTTGTCTGATGATTAAGGTCTGAAAAAAAGATTAATATAATTTAATAATTTATTCATTTAACAAACATGGGCTTCAATAGCATGTGGAAGAACCATGCATGACGACAAGGCTTTGTTTAATGTTTTATTTTAGAAGGTTAATTTTTGCTCAGTATCAAGAGGATACCTGTCTAATGGAAACTGACAACAATGGAACCAGTGGGCTTTTATCTAAATGTTGTTCTCTTGATAATGACATGCAAGCCATAAATCAACAGAACAGCACTTTGACTCAGGAAAGAGATGGCCTTTATACTAGGTTGGAAAATGGTGCTTATCTTAAAGAGAGACACAAAAAGCTTAAAGCTGAGAAAAAAGCTGCTAGCGACATGAACGGCCACTTGAAAAAGAAGTCAAACACCTGAAGGAGGAACTTCAAGCTCAAGAAAGATGAACTTAACAAAGAAAACCAGCTGAGGCAAGTTAGAGCTCAGATCCAGTCAGATATGAAGAATGGTCTTCCTACCCAGGAAATTCCACAATACCATAAACTGCAGGAAAACTCTGCGCATGAGAAAAAAATCAAAAAAGTTCAGAAAGAAAAGAAACCTCAGAGAAGAGAAAGCAGAAGCTGGAAACAGCAAGAAAAAGAAAAAAGATGACACAGACTTTGCCAGTGGAATGCAACAGAAGCCTGAATTTATGATCCTGGAGTTGGCTGGTCCACGTATTCCTTTAGAGAACGACAAAAGAATCTTAACCGACCTAATCACACTCTAAGAGTTTGGGAAGAGAATCTAAACCAGGTACCATCAGAAATTTTGTTCTAGCAACAGAAATGCACAGCAGTTTTACAGTGGGCTCCTGGTCATTCCCAGACCTGGAAATGAAGAGTCAGTCTAGTGTTTCATTAGACCCCACTGTATAACATGAAAACAGAACACACAAAGCACAAAAAACCAAACCACACAAAATAAAACAAACTACACAATAAAACAAACAAAACACAACAAACCAAACCACACAAAATAAAACAAAACAAACATCAAAAAAAAAAATTCAAATACATAAATAAATTCATTTATCACCATTGACAGAGAAGCTGGGACAGCAATAGGATTAGCTTGTGGCCTTCTTTATTACAACAAATTCATTTAATTACACCAGTCTCACCAGTATTATTTTCCATTGAAGTTAACCTTACCTGGACAGGGTGGCCTCTCAGCCTGAGGAGAGCTCATCTGCATCACCTCCTCCACATGTTCGACCCTGAATTGGGTCTCATGTAATAATTAGAAAAGTAATCAAGAAACATTTGCCAAGTCTTCATGAAAATTCCTTCACTGCAATGCTTAAAAGGTAAAAGCTTCAACACCTTCCAGTACCACTGTGTAACTCAAGGAGGTTTATCTTTTATCTCCTGAAGCAAAATACAATGTCTAGCTAAAAACAAAAGTTTACCCAACAAGTTGAGCTGTATTTTAAGATCAGTGGCTCAGCCTGAATAGTCTTACATAATTTTAAAAATAGTTCTTGAACAATATTTTTATGTACATATCAAAGAACTTAACCAAAAATAATGAAAAAAGCTTCCCACTTCTTGTATTTCAATATTTAGATTATTTTAAAGGAACAGACCCACTCACTCTCCCTGTCTGGCACTTTTTACTCTATTTAAACCAGGTGGTCAGCCAGGGCATCAGCTGGATGACCCGTTCACATCCCACAGCAAAATCCTGGCTTTATTATTAACTTTAAAATTATTTTTATGATTAATTTCACCTGAAAGATCCATGCCTCTTTTGTTTTGGTAAAACATCGTTCCACCGGCAATATATTTATATATATAACGATAATATTTTTGATTCATTAATTTATTTTTGCATTAACACTTATTTCTTTATCTTTTTTTTTTCTCTTTATAAATACTTTTATTTATTTATCAGTCAATCACGTTTATTTTATAATGACATTCCATTTAATGTGTAACTTTTATTTTGCTGTCCCATTTATTTTCCTTATTTTATATCAGGTTCTTATATTTGAATGAAGGGCCGTGGTTATCTGTAACCTTCGTTTCCCTGCCTGCTTTTTTTTTTTTTTTCACAGCCCACACATGCCCCCGGTTACTGATCTTGGATAAAATAGTGCTTTCTAGTTCTTTATATTTCTGTCATGACAAGTTTTCCTCATTTGTAGTGACAGGTGTGCAGAACACTATGTTACAAATTACCTGGCAGTTATTTTAATTGACTAATAATTATCAAGCACCCTCGGTCATGACAGGGCAGACTGACCGACTGTAGTGTGTCTTTCTGGCGGCATCTTTCAGCACTGCTCTGGAGAATTTTCACCGTCCCACCAGTGTTGGCCTGTTGACTTTTACATACCAATCTGCATTAATAACTATCCCCTCATTCCTTTACACTTGTCTTATCCACTTCACGAAGTAATAACTAACTACTTTAATTCCTGAGGGAACGATGCTCTGACCAGCGACGCCGGGCACTGCAGGAGGTGATGGACAGGGAAGAAGTAGCAGGCAGGCAGGCAGGTCAGTGAAATGAAATGAAGGAAATTGCGGCACATCTGGAGAACTTTCCATTATGACGTTGCAGCAAGGAGGACATTTCTACTGGGTCCGTGTGTGCCTCGTTCCAGCTCCGGCCTCCGGAGCTAATCATGGCCGTTAAAGTCAGTGGTCTGGCTCACAACAGGCGCTCTGCCGGAATGAAACCGCACCACAGCCGGAACACGGTGCCTACTGACATCACTCAGGAACCTGGTTGATTCCTGATATGAGACTGGACTGAACGGTGCCTAGTGGGAGGAACATTTTGCTGTGATTGGTCAGTCGGGTTTGAGACTTTACGTTTGACTTTTTGAAGTGCAGCACCTGGGCCAAACCCTGACAGATAACCACGCCCCTTAATTTGAATACAAGAACCCGAAATAAAAAGAATGAAAAAAAAGCAAAACAAAAGTTACACATTAAATGAAACACCATTTAAAAAAAACCTGCTCTCTCCTGATTACATCAGACACACCACTGCAGCAGGGAATGGAGACATGGACGCCATGTTTCTGTCATTACAACCAGCAGCCAGCAAAAAAAAAAAAAAAAAAACCTTAATGCACGATTAAAATTAACATTGTTAATTAAGCATTGCGTTAAGTAAGCTTTGCGTTAAGTAAGCTTTGCGTTAACGCGCGATTAACGCGTTAACGTGCCCAACACTAATAAATAAACAAAAGTATTTATAATAGATAAACAAAAAAATAAGTGTTAATTCAAAAATAAATGAATAAACATAATAAATAAATTGTCATTAAATAAAAACTGGATATTAAAAATTTTACATTTTTAATTTATTTTGTGTTTGTTTTATGGGATATTTATTCATTTATTCATGAATAAAATGGCTCTCCATAAAAAATGAGATGCAGCAACGGTGAGTTTATTCCATTAGGTTTCCAGTCAGATCTAATATTCGGTTTTATTATGAATAAATGAAAATGCAGACAATGTCAATGTCTGTTAAAGGGAACATATTTGAACAGTGTTTAAGGGTAACAGAATAGTTACTTTTTCGAGTAATTAAAGGGGTAGTGCACCCTAAAATGTGTTTTTTTAAGGTGTAAACAACCCAGTATTACCTCAGTGTGATGAAAACCACATATACCCACATATACTGTTTTTTTTTTCCATTTTTTTAAAAAACAGGATTTTGTGGGTAAATAACGCCCCTACAGGGTAAAACCAGGTTTTGATTTTCATGCTATAGAGTCGTACTTGGTGCTTCTTAACACCACCAGAAAATTTTAAAAACTTCACAGCCCCTCCCTCCAGATGCAAAAACCTCGCCTTGCAGGCATAGAAAAACACGGCCACCAATGCATATGAAGGGAAGTGAACTTATATGGTGTAGATTTGCTAGTTTCAGACTTCTGTTCTTTCACAGAGTTTCTGATGAAATATCCCTGCAATGGTACAGATTTGTGCTTTTGAGGGGTGTAAAAGTAAAACCAGACTTTATTCTTTACCTGCTGATCCTCATCTGGTGACACAAAGCAGCTGAAATCGTAGCCGCTGCAACTTCAAGCAGCACTTCCTGCAGCTGCCACAACCTGCCGCGAGTCTCCACAGCTTTCCAGAGCTGCTGGAGCTGTTAACAGGCCAGCGTAACAGCGCTAACAGCTCGAGCTAATACTGTTCATGACCACCTTGTTCTTGTGTAGCTGAGGAGATTCACATCAAATACTCTGTGGCGTAGCTGCTTTGTGAATCTTGCTTTGCATCTTTCCAGTAAGTTGAGCTGCTGTCTGTCACTCATTTCTGCCTGTGTGTCCCGACCCGCCCACTCTCAGCTACCTGGTCACCCCACACCTCCCACCCCAACCCTTGCAGTTTCAGGCATTTTTAAAATTCAACAGTGGGTGGACTTACACAAAAAGTAGGGTGTGCAGTTACACTTTGATTACATTTATAATGCTGTAATTCCGTTTCTAACACCATTACTTTTTTGCAGGAAGTAACTAGTAACTATAATTAATCACTTTTTAAAGTAACGTGCCCAACACTGCTGGTAAGTGGTTGTACAAGCCGAGTAACAGTTAACAGTTAACAGTTAAACACTTAATTTTTCCAGATGCTGGCGCTCCAAGGAAACCCATTAGGGGTTCTATTGTTGAGACTAAATCTTTGTCTTGCTTTGGTGTGTGAGTCACTTATTTATTTATTTATTTATGACAGGTTGATGACTCTTGATTTTCAACTGATAAAAGCAGATGTAGTAATACATGTGAAAGACCTTGCCTATGCCTTATTTAGTTTATCTGTGCAAATTATTGAACACAGGCAGGAGTAACAATATCATATAATTTCATCAGGATGCTAGAGGAAAACACAGATATGACACAAACACTATTAAGAGAAAAGATCTGGGTGATATGCAACAAAATTGCTAGAATTACTTCATTGTGTTTAGTGGAAGTGTGTAATTGAAGCAGGAAATGTTAATTGTTAAGGCCATAAGATGGTTTTCTCTCATTATATTCTTAATTTAGTCATTTAAACAGTAAAGCTTAAATTGAGTAAACTGCAGCAGTTGTTGCTTTTTTGTGGTAAAAATGTAATATTAAATAATTTCTTACTATTACCTTGTTTTTTTAAACAGTGGGTTGAGTCCTGAGTCCCTGACTACTCCATATTGACAGTGTAGTATCCTGAGACTTCATTTTTAAACTGAGCTTTTGGCTCCAGGTGTGAATTAACTGGTAGGAATTCTATTTTCAGGAAGTTGTGGTCAGGTTTTTGCCTCTGCCATGTGCCTGTAAAAAGTTTATTGTGGTGTTTCGTGTCATTCTTGAATCTATAGAGTCGCAATGTTATATTGGAGACAATGTTAATCTGGAAACCTATTTTTTGTCTTTTGTTTTGTTGCCCTGCTCTCTTACAAATGTGGATGACTTGTTTGGATTTTTAGACCCCAGTTGGTTTTATATCACTTTCTCTGTAATAAACTTACAAATGGTAATTGTATTTAGTTGCAAAGTTGTGGTCTCTGATGTTATGTTTTACTTTTGTACTTGCATCAGGTCAGTTAAATTCTTTTTGTGTATTTTGGTGTGCAGGTGGTAAAGAGTTAGTTTATGTTTTATCTAAACTAATTCCTCTTTCTGTCCAGGTCATTCTGTCAGAGCTGTACTCCACTGGTTTCCAGCGGTCTTTCTCAGATGACGACGATTTGACTGCGATTGCTGATGGTGACGTCGTCTACGCCTTCCAGGCTCCTCCTCTTTCTAGTCGCGGGGGCTCTGTGTCACACTCAGGTAACCATGGCAACAGGTGGATGGTCAAAACACTGAGACTTTATGCAATTGTCTGGCAATTTTGCTCATCCCTTATCAGTTTTCTCTTGTCAGCCTCATTCAGTCCTCTTGATTAACTTTCATTCGCAGTGGTTCACACTTACACATGTAACCATATTGAACCCATATGCTCCATTAATATGTTTTTCAGTCAGGCATATTACTTTGGAGACAAGAGGGCTACTGTATTCAGTACTTCACTGTTCTTCTGTATGCATGAAAGCACCATAACAAATTAGATTTGAATGGTGGCATCATTCAAAATAAAAAGTTTTCCTGGGTAATGTCTCACATGGATGAGCGTTTGCAAATTGAATTGATAAGGCTGAACCTCTGAGTCTTTTGATTGCAGGGAACGGAAAACAGCTTCATGCTTATCTGTTGCTCAGTTGTGAAACACCTTTTTAATGTTTCCAGGTTTTTGCACCATTCTTGCTTTTCCTTTTCATACTCAGTCTTTAGGTAAGCTTAAAACGTAACCCGATGGCACACAGTCACATTAGGTTGTACTTGCTTTACCTGAATACAAAGCTCAGGATTATAGGCACAGTTGGTAGTCATTACTGTAGTGGTGGTGCTTTCTGAAATCAATGACAATATAAAATAGTGCATCAACATGGATTAGTGTATTTGGCCTCTAGGTGGGACAGGTGATGGGTCTGGACTGTTTGTGCCTATGCACCAAGCAGAAGTTCAGAGTACCCACTCATTTTGGAGTCCCGGAGGAGTATTGGGCTGACATCTTAATTTGATCTTAAAAAAAAATATATTTTTTACTGGGGTGAAGCACAGCTTAAGTCACTACGTTTCGTTTTAACATTTTAATACAGGATACTGGTTTGGCATAGGTGTGCTGGGGAAAGCTAAATTTAGCTAATGTGTGTTAGTTTGCTAACCTGTAGCGTATTTTAATCTTTGTTATCGGTGGCCTGTTATACGGTAAAACAGAGAGATGCCTGTAGGTGTTCCACCTGAACTGGCTGCTGCCATAGCGTTGGTGGATTTTGTTGTTACTCTTGTGAAGGTCTGCTGACATTGACTCAGGATGTTGTGGATCAGTGGAGAAAATACTTTGAAGACCTCCTCAGTCCCTCAGACAGACCTTCTGATGAGAAAGCATAGTCCGGGGACTCAGAAGTGAGCACTCCTATTTCTGGGGCTGAAGTTGTGGAGCCATTTTGGTTAATGTGGTGTGCAGCATCACACGGACATTGGACGGTGCCTCTGAACTGATAGACCACGGTAGTGGTCCCCCTCTTTAAGAAGGGAGTCAGAGGTGTGTTCCAACTGCAGGAGAATCACACTCCTCAGTTTCTGTTGTAAGATCTATTTGGGGATCCTGGAAAGGAAGGTCTGTTGGATATTTAAACTTCAGAATCAGGAAGAACATTGTGGTTTTTGACCTGATCATGGAACAGTGGACCAGCTTTACACTCAACCACCTCCAGGATGGAAGATAAATGGGAGTTTTCCCAACCAGTCTACATGTTTTTTGTGGACTGACCATGTGCCTCAGTGAATCCTGTGGGGAGGTCTTTGGGAGTATGGGGTACCAGACTCTGTGTTAAGAGCTGTTAGGTCCCTGTACAACCAGTGTCAGAGCTTGGTCTGCATTACTGGCAGTAAGTTGGATCCAGTACTTTACTTAACTACTTTTCCCAAGACTCCACCTTGAATAAAGGATGGATGGATGGATGGATTTTTTTGCTAGTCTTGCTAGTTGCACCTATTGAAGAAAAACTTGTTGGCTGAATCAGGGTGCGTGAAACAGAGAAACTTTGCATGTCATAGTTAATGGATTGTGGCAGTATTTGTGAAGTTTTTAGGCGCTTCGACAGTTTTTCATGGACGACAGAAGATCATGGCACTTTTTCACATATGCTAATAAAATACCATTTCTTATAAATTGTGAATCACATTCCCTGTCACGTACTGTACGGTGGTCTACAGTAAAAACAAACCCAACAGTCAAATCAGGAGCCAAATCATAAAGGACATTAAGTGAATCATACATTGGCTGTGATATTTGCTGCATTTTGTGTCCCAATCTGCTACTAACTGAGGCCTTTAAGGGAATTTTGTCATCTCAGACGAATCATGATAAATAATTCATTTGTTGCTCATAAAAAATTAAGACACTTCACTTTCTCGACAGGAAGTGTTTCTGTTGTCACTTCACACAGTAAAAACTGTGTCATGGTACTGGGCGAGGGAGCAGGCAGACGATATGCTGTCACTGGCAGTCGCTCACAAACTTACATGTGTGAATAAAATCAAACCAGCATTTTAAAGGACACTACACTGAATTCTTGGAGTCTCAAACCATCATGACCACATTTAACCCATGTACAAACATAATCTATTCATATGAGCCTTTGCTAAACTTAAAGTAAACTTAAATCAGGTCCTCACCCTAAAGTTAAATAAACTGAATTGAAATCTGTCCCCAAGAGGTAGACAGGTCCCCACAGTATGACTGTGTTCAAAGTTAGGTCCCCATAAGTCAGTAGCAATACATGCACATGCACAAACACACTACTAGCCCATTACCATAACCTTAACCATCACAACTGAATGCCAGACAGTTACCCTTAAACTACCCATAGCCCACATTTAATTCTGACCCTTAAACCAAGGCCTCACCCTCGATAATCTCTTTGTACCCATGGAAACAAAGCTACTTTTACTAGAAGTCTCCATGAAATTAGTGTGCAGTCTGGTTTTTAGTTCCTATCACAGTGGTAGAAACAATTACACATACTGCAACTTTGTCATATTAGTAACAAATCCATTAAAATTATACTGGAAAACCCCAAATACATGGCTCTTATGGGGGCCCTGCAGAGAACAAGAACACACACACAGGCAAGGCAGTTTATTTGTATGGCACATTGTATAATACAGGACCATTCAAAGTGCTTTACATAAAACAAAAGCATTACAGATATCAAGAAATAGTAAAAGACAGCAACAAATAGCAAGAGTCACAATAAAACTATAAATTACATTAAAATGATTAAAAGCAAGATAAGTTAAAAAGTTACCATGTAGATTTCTAGCATAGGCTCATGAGAAAAGAAATGTTTTGGATTTAAAATTGTCTACATTTGGTGAAAGTTTAATCTCCACTGGCAGTTTGTTCCATTTGTTTGCAGCATAACAGCTAAATGCTGCTTCTCCATGTTTAGTCTGGACTCTGGTTTGGACTAGCTGACCAGAGTCTTTGGATCTAAGAGCTCTGCTAGGTTTATATTCTCTGAACATATCATAGATGTATTCTGGGCCTGAACCATTCTGGGATTTGTAAACAATCAGAAGGGTTTTAAAATCTATTCTCTGACTGACAGGAAGCCAGTGTAAAGATTTCAAAACTGGTGTGATGTGTTCAGATCTCTTGGTCCTGGTTAAAACTCTAGCAGCAGCATTCTGGATGAGCTGCAGATGTTTAATGCTCTTTTTAGGTCCTGTAATGGTCCTGTTAAAAGACCATTACAGTAATCCAGCCTACTGGAGATGAATGCATGGATGAATTTCTCTTGGTCTTTCTGGGAGACTAAACTTTTAATTCTGTTGATGTTTCTGAACTGGTAAAAAGCTTCTTAGTGAAGCTTTGATGTGGCTGCTGAAAGTCAGGTCTGAGTCTATCAACACGCCAAGGTTACGAACTTGGTCAGTGATTTTAAGAGCCCGAGTCTCCAGGTGTTTACCAATGCTGACCCTCTTCTCTTTGCTACCAAAGAGAATAATCTCAGTTTTGTCTTCATTTAATTGTAGAAAATTCTCCCTCATCCAGGTGTTTATTTGCTCCAGACACCGACACAATCAGTCTATTAGACTGCAGTCATCTGGTGACAGAGACACATAAAGTTGTGTATCATCTGCATAACTGATAATTAATGCTATAGTTCTGTACTATTTGACCCAGAGGGAGCATATACAAGTTGAACAGAAGAGGTCCAAGGACTGACCCCTGGGGGACTCCACAAGTCATGGCCACTCGCTCGGATTCATAGCTGCCGATCGTAACAAAATAACTCCGGCCTTCTAAGTAGGACCTGAACCAGTTAAAGACCTCTCCAGAAAGTCCAACCCAGTTTTTCAGCCTATGCAACAGGATTCTGTGATCTACAGTATCAAACGCAGCACTGAGATCCAACAGAACCAGGACTGATACTGGACCAGAATCTGTATTCAACCTAACGTCATTTAACACTTTGACCAGAGCTGTTTCAGTGCTGTGATGAGGTCGGAAGCCAGACCGAAATTTATCAAGATTTCCACTTTCATTTAAAAAGTCATTAAGCTGGTGAAATACAACTTTTTTAATAATCTTGGAAATAAAAGAGAGGTTAGAGACAGGTCTATAGTTGTTCATTATAGAGGCATCTAGAGTCCTTTTCTTTAGGAGTGGCTTAATAGCAGCTATCTTTAGTGACTTGGGAAAAATGCCTGATGCCAGTGAGCTGTTAATTATCAGCAGGAGATCACTTTCTACTGAGGTAAAAACTGTTTTTAAAAAGTCGGATGGTATCATGTCCAGAGTGCATGTTGTTGATTTCAAATGCCAAACTGTTTCTTGTGGGATTTTTAAAACAACCATTTTAAATTGTGACATAACATCAGAATTATTTCTGGGTTTTAGACACAGACTAGTTTTCTTGTTTGACTGTGTGGAATTAATATTTTGCCTAATTGTTTTAATTTTTTGTTCCTAAAAAAGTTGGCAAATTGGTTGTATTTCTAAGTGGAAAGGAGCTCTGGGCTTATCTGTATAGCAGGATTTGTAAGTTTTTCAATAATAGCAAACAGAGTGCGAAAATTGTTGGCATTCCGGTTAATCATTTCAGATAAATGCAGCTCTCTGGCTTTGCACAGCTCATTGTTATAGTTACGCAGGCTTTGTTTTTACAGCTCATAGTGAATTTGAAGTTTATTTTTCTCCTATTTCCACTCAGTTTTCCTGCATTCTCTTTGTAGGCTCGTGACCACAGTGGTGTTTCTCCATGGTGTTTTCTGTTTGCTCAAGGTGCTCTTGATTCTTATCGGTGCAACAGCATCCATTACATTCAAGATTTTCAGACTGAAATGATCCATCAACTGACTCTGCACTGTTTGTTGGTTACATAGCTATGACCTCCGCAAACTAAGCACTTGTTCTTTCATTAATACATCTCTTCCTAACCGAGGAGCAGGTTGGTTGGACATTCTGAGTGATCAGTAAATCAAACAAAATACAAAAATGATGTAAAAATGACAAGGCCAAATCAGTGACTGCAACAGAAGAAATATCAACACCCTTTGAATTAACCAGGTCCAGAATGTGACCTCGAATGTGGGTCGGTTGTTTTATAAGTTGCCATAAACCAAACATGTCCAATATGGAAGAAAATTTCACACCTCTGACATACACAGAAATGTACTAGTAAAGAATCATACTCAGGGAAAAATTACTCTCACTCAGACTAATTCTTGATCACAAATAATATTCCACAAAAATCTTAACCTGCTTTATTGAGAGTTACTCCCTTTATCCATCCCTCCATCAGCTATATGTGCTCTTCTTGTGGAGGTAAAGACATTTTTTCTCTTGTCTCACTTTAGGATGCAGCATGTGAATTCAAAAACTTTATACTGCAGAGAGCTCTCCATGGTATGATGGAGATGAAAAAATAATACATGGATGTATTGTTTTCTCCATAATAAGTTTTTGTAATGACGCATGGTTGAAAATAACGCAGAATGCTGGTCTTGTCACTTACAGAGTGATCTAAGTAATCTTAACGGCTAAGCATTCACAACAGTCTTCAAAAGACGAGATTGATCACAGATTGAATGATGCTAACATGAATTAGCTTCATGCTTCTTTACGTCACAAAGATATGCGAAAATATAAACAAAAAGATTGGCAGTTGGGTAAAACAAAGACTCCAGGATTAACTTAGCCTGGTTTGGATCTCCATCTCCATGGAAACTTAAATTCCAGTGCTTTTGTGAAAATAAATCAAGGATAGGTTTAGCAAGGATCACCAGTAAATCCTAGCTTCATCCTTTTGGATTCTATCAGCCAAGTACCACATCTGCCTTTAGTTTGTCACCAGCTTACTCTGTATGAATTCTCCCTGGTTTGCTTTATTCAGTACCAGATTCTTGTCACTTCTTTGCTGTATGTCACATCTCTCTCCAAGTTGCTAAGTTCAAATAATGTTACAGGTGTACATATGGAGCTACACGCACTGCATGCTCCCATTCGCTTCCACTGTGGTGGAGCCAATTAGGACTACATGGTGATCAGCAGGTTACACGAAGGTCTAGCATGATGGTCCCAAATATGCTAATACAACCTGAAAATCTTGCTTTCAAACCGTAATTAAATGTTTTTGAACAACATCTTCAAATAGAAAGCTTACGCTTTTTCCTCAATTAGTTGAATTTGCTAGAAGTTTGCCCATAATTGACTTTAATATCAGATTTTAAACCAGGGTGGGATTAACCAGAGAGCTGCACACTTGCACAATTCATTTTCAGTCTTGAGGGGGATCAGAGGTGAACATCTCCTGCTCTGACATGTGAGTGCTTTGGGCTGCTGTCTAGTGAGAAGAGTAAGAATAGCAGATTCTGTCATGTCAGCCTCCAAAAGTCTTTCATTACATCAGGAAAAATGAGCTATTTTTAAAGAGAGTCATCAGAGAAAAGTCACTAGATATAGTAAGAAAGTTGGCAACAGTGGCTTCAGCTGGTAATAAGTGATTGAATTAGATTTATCCAAGTACCCAGCTCCCATCCTGGTTCAACACATAAAGAAGTGTCGCTTGTAGTCCCTGCACCATCCACTGTACTCATGGTGCCAACTTTGACACTTAAACAGAGCAAAACATTCCAGCAACACTTATCAGATTTTCAGGCAGTAGACCAGCTCTTGTGTATTGATATATATTGATGGTCTTTTTGCATTTACTACTTCTACTATTAACAAGTTTATTTTAAAACAATTTCCAGGTTTAAAGTGAAGTTTGAAACTTTTGAACCAAATTTTAGTCTTGAACTAATCCAAATGTTATGGAATAATAGAAACCCCCCGGATTCGATTATCGTCGTTGTATTTGCCATGTGATAGCACAGCTAAAACATTGTTGTTTTTTTGTACAGAATAAGAGATGTTCCTTCTTGGAAGGAACTTCAACTTCTCTAGGGTTTAAAGCTTGAGCTAGAAGAGGGCTGAGAAAACATGGGACCTTTACACCCGCAACACGTGTTGATGACTTTTGAAGAAATTGTTTATAAATGTGATGACCTCAAAACCGTTTCTTCAAATATTAAAATAGCTTCAATAAAAAACAACAAAAGCAGTTATTATGCATCCCCTCAATGTTTACCATAGAAAAGCTAAAGACTTGTTTAGCAAGGGGCTTAATTTCGAAAATATTTAAATGCCTGGTAGATGGATGTACTGCAACATCTCTAGAGAGACTGGATGCAAATCGAGGGAAGAGTGGAAAGAGATATGTACCCAAACAACTAATAATCGATTGAAATTTCAGCCAAATAACTGGTTAATTCAAATATATATATAACTCTACGAAAACCATCATCATGATATCTGTACAGAATGTGTGATACAAACAGACATTTTACATGTTCAAATACTCTTAGTTCCATATCTGTAGGCTTATATAAAAAATCTCAGGCTTTCAAATAATTAATAAATATCTCTTAATTTAAGTACATTATTAGCATAAAAATAATAGTTTTAACATGGAAAGATGTGAGAAGAATTGGCAGATGGCTCTTTGTGATATGTACAATTGTTCCTTTAGAGAAAATAACTTAATAAAACATCAACAACATGATTTCCGTCATATTTGAAACTCATGTATTTCCCGTGTTAAAGGAACAGACTTGACACACATGTTGGAAATACCTAAAGATGTGTAAATTACCCTCTGCAGTAACCATTATTACATACATTTGTGATGGTTATTTTTTTTCCTATGAAATGTATTAAAACAGAGTAAAAAATTTTAACCTTATCCTGAAACAGTACTGGAATAAACTGGGTGGGTGTGGGGTTTGTGTCTGGTTATTTAGTCTCTTTTCTTTTTTTGCTGTTGTTATGTATGTATGGATGTATGGATGTATGGTATGTATGTTTTATTTCTCTCTTTGTTGTGAAGACAATACAAAGGTTAGAAAAACAAATAAAATAAAAAATAGAACCAATCTAAACATCTCATTGACATCTTTTAAACCAAACCAAACTTTATTGAATATTTTGTGGACAAAATCATTGTCAACGTGACTGCAACAGGCAGCTCTACCTACACAGCTAGGTTGTGTTTCTTTATGTTGTGTAGACTTGATGTTTGTTTGTGGGCTTAGTCTCAAATGTCAGGCAGAGCTACAGTTTTTCTGCTGTCCATCAGGTTTGTTTTCCCAGCTTTTGTGAAGCAGTAAAGTCTCCTGCTGCTCATGATGGATGTCTGAGTAGAAAGCCTGAAGGTCCAGCAGTGTAATGAATGGCTGACTCAGATGACAACTTCCCCATTGGTCTGAATTTTGATTTCCAGAGTTGTGACATTCTGTCTTGCTGCAAAATAAAACATGGATTTGAACAAAATGTAAACAAGTCTAAACTAGAGCTGTGCTTGAAGCTCTGCTAGAATGTGTACACAAAATTTGAAGACAATCCATTGTTGGGATTTTTTTAATCTGGGCACAAAGGATGAATCAGCTGTCCCTGTTTCCTGGTTAAATTCATTCACTATGAAAGGCATGTGGAAGATTTTCTGAGGATGTGTGGCTTTCTCTGTTGGCTTTTAGTTAATACACATTTCTCTGTTGGAGGAAGATAACTAATGAATAGTCCCTCCAAAACAGCAGACACTGTAGAGCTCAACATCCCATAATGTCTCTGTGTTTTAGTGATCTTAGTGAATTTCTCCTTCATAAATAGATGTCTTCAAACATTCAGGAGTTATTGAAACAACAAGGCTCCTTGGTACAATAATGAGTTTTTACATTGAGAAGAAATGGCAGCTGGAGGTCTCGTGATGGAAAACACTAAGAAATCAATAAGCCGCAATCACGTCCTATTTCACCTTCAGCTATCCAGGCAATTTGCAAGTAAATAGAGTAATAAAGCTGCATGGGAAGATGAGGGCTGAATAGAAGCTTAGCCTGCCGATAGCATGCGATGTTGACTTGTTCCTTTTGAAATGAAAAGAGAGAAAATCTAATTTTAATCAGGATTTTGAACTGACTGAATTGTCAGAGTTGCTTGTAAACAAGAAAAAAGTTGTAGCTGAGTGTGTTGATTATACTGTAAAAGAGAATTTCTAGGCCATGTATTGAAGAGGAAATTAGATATCCACTGACACAAACAGCTCATGCATGTTTAGGTAAATGCATCGAGCTGAACAAATCTCTATCTTAGCTTTTTATTTGCACAGAAGTACAGAATTAAAACTTCACGAGGCTGCTGTCATCTCATCTCTTTAATCTCATCACATCCTTAATTATTTCCGACGGTCGGTCGTTCGGTCGGTCACCCACCCAGAAAAAAAACAGTACTCTCATAACAGACAATATGCATTCTACCAGATTTAGCCACCGATTAATTTCCATCTGTGGTCTCAGGACAGATGAACAAATGAATACAGTTCAGTTAAATAGAAGTTTTGTCCAGTAGACAAAACTGATACCTTCAAGGTGGGTCCGGGATTTTCCAAAGACAACCCCGGACCAGGCACCGGCCATCCAGGGCAGCCAGAGCGAAGGGCCCAAGAGCCCAGAGTCGCTCCCCTCACCTTCCCTGCTCATGACTGTTTGTGAAGTGTGTGTTGTTTTCAATTAAAATTGAGGGGCAGGGACCGCATTGTGCTGGGGGCGACCTTATTAGCCCCGCCTGCCATGCATACATAGCACGCCCCCCAGAAGTTGTTTGTTTGTTGTGTTTATTGTGTTTTGATGTGTAAGTTTAATTAAAACTAAGGGGCGAGTCACCACAAGGTGCAGTCAACGAGGCCACTTAGACGGCCCATTCCACTCTACCCAGCATGACGCCTCCCAAGACCCTACATGTATGTGTAAGAGAGACCGGGTAAGGAGAGGGGTGTTCGAGTGATTTTTACTGGTTGAAGTGAGCTCAAAGTAGAGGCAGGGTGCAAGAGGAATGTTAAATTAGGTGCTGAGGGGTGCTCATTGAAAAGATCTGCTAAAGTTCAGTAGAGTGGCTTTAAAAAAATCCAAATAATTAGATATCATGGTCATCAGACATGTTTTGTGTTTACCCGTATGCACCTATTCATACTTCGAAAGCCACAAGTTGGTATATACACCGTTGTAGTGCTAATCCTGAATGGGACAACTAGCAAGTCGGTGGTGAACGAACAACACTACTGGCGCTGGCTCAGCGGAAGCTTGGACCCACTTCTTTGATTACTCCAACAGGGATATGGAAGTGTTGCTTAAACTCAGAGTAGCATCTACAGCGAAGCTTTATTCAACAGGATTTAATGATATGATGGCTTTTCTTCTATTCTAATGATTTAGTTTTTGTTTTTTGTTTTGTTTTCATGTTTTAAATAAAGAATTCAATCATTGCTTCATGGTGGAATCTGGCCATCGACACATTTTGTCTGACACCATGGTTACTGATGTAATTACATCTTTATCAGGATTTTAGCGATTATACCATGCTCATTACGCCAAAGACATAATGAAGAAAACTATCCATTAAGTGCTGTTTTACTTAAGATGGATACAGGAACCTTAAAGCAAAAATCTTCCATTCACAAGGCAACTTGTACCTCCAGTAGCTTTTATCATTTAAAGTAACCTTGAGAGAAACAAAACGGAGAGGAACTTGATGTGTTCACATTTGATGTTATTAGATTAGAGCACCTCTGAGAAACACCAGCTACACTGGGCTAAAGTGCCTTAAGAAAAATATATTACACTGCATGAATTTCTATGTAGATGACCTCCTGAAAGCTTCTTATACCCAGAGGCATGTTAAAGCTCCTGCTTTACATGTTAACTGTTAACACAGCTTATTATGGTAATTAAGTGAAACAGTCAGCAGTGCAGAGGATGAAGATGTTACAAGGATCTATTTTTATCTCTCTTGATCATTGAAATCTAAACCTTTAATCACACAATTCATTTGTAAGACTCCTGCAGAATTCTAGCTCATAAAACAGCACATATACTGCTGCATGAAATGTATTTACAGGGCCTCACAAACGGTCTGATTTCAGCATGCTGGGCTAATATTTGAGACATGATGTAACTAAGTGTAAAATCCCCTGGGATGTTTGGTTTACTGCAGCTTTGTTGTTTTTACGTGTTTTGTTTTAATATGAGGTTGCAGCATGGATGCTGTAGCAGCTGCTGATGCAGTTTGGTTCCTCCTTATGGTAGATCAGAAAAGGGAACAGACGAAAGGCATGACGTGAGGAAATAAAGGTAACATAGAGAAGAAAGGTGAATCTAAAATGAGATGTTTTTCTCCCTGTTCTGCCTTTCTAATCTTCTATATTGCTGTTAAAACTCAGCTGTCATCATGGCTGTTGTGTTGTCAGATGATTGTCTGTCAGGACTTCCAGCTTTTTCTAGGTGTAAGTCCATTTTAAAGAGATTTTTCCTCCTGAAATAATCTTCTTTTAAGTATTTTTTTCTGTCTCTCTTGCAGTTTGCAGTGTCATATGTTTAAAAATAAGATCTTTACTTTTCTTAGTCCTCTGCTGCAGCTGTAAACACAACTAATATACAGCCTTAGAAAAAGATACGGAAAACACAAAAATGTTTTTAGTGCTGTAGCCACCTTCATGGCATCATGTTTTAGCTTATCTATATTATGAAGTCCATTTTGGTTTTTGAGTCCACACATTATTACTAGAAATCCCTGACAGTCTTCAGATCCATATGGTGTCATGGGCACAATGGAGGGCTTTTCCTCAAGTGGAAGAGCCAAGCTGTCCCCAGATTGCAAGGTTTTTTGGATGAGAAACTGAGCCCCAGGTTTGTATGAAATGTTTTACAGTTTAGTGGTAGGTTTTTTTCATTTATTTTTTTTCCTATTTATTTATTTTACATATCCTGTCCAGCATCATAGCTGAATGATGGTCTGGCTGCTGCCTTGTTGCTTCACCATGGGGAAGCTTAATGGACATAAAGGGAATGGAGCTTTTTGGATCTGAGGCTTCCCTTGGCATTTGAGTATTGTTCTTTTGATAGAAGGAACAAAAAAGGAGAAGACTAAGGAGATGAGAGAGTGAAGACAAAACAAGAGACAAAGATTAAAAAAAGATACCGGTATTTCACAAATTATATCTGACCTAGGGCTGCAGTGATTAGTCAGCATTGTCGACAATAAAAGTAGTCGGCAAAAGAACAAACAAACAAACAAAAAAAAAAACCTACAGAGTGAGACATCGTCTTCTTTTTTATCTCTGCTGAGAGTTGCACATGTGCAATAAAGTCTGCCAGGGTAAAAATATGGCGGCGGACCAGGGAACAAACGACAGTAGAGAACGTCAAAAGTCTGAATTAACTTCACATTAAACTTACAAAATAAATTAAATACATGTGAGATTTGTAAAGCGGACCTTGCGTACCACAAAAGTACGTCTGCAATGCTCGAACATTTAAAGAGGAGGCACGTCGGACTTACATAACAACCTCATGCAAGATTTCAAAGCTGAAAGCGAAATAAAATCCATTTAATAATTATGAGAAACATAATTGGTCGACTAGTCGATTAATTAGTCGATGACTAATCGACAATCAGAATAGTTCTTGATTACAGCCCTAATCTGACCTATTAACACTTTGTACCCCTATACTGTACCTCGCTTCCTGGGCAGGGGTCTTTCATCAGTTTCAGTCACTCTACAGAAAACAGCTTTTTCAGTCTGAGCCCCAAAACTTTGGAACAACCTGCCCTGAATCAGGGCAATCTTTTAGGATTGATTTATAAAGCACTTTGTGACACTTGTTTATTATTATTATTATTATTATTATTATTATTAAGCATCAGCAACAACTCAACAGTCAAAGCCTGAGCAGATAAACCGACGACCAGCTGTTATACATGTAATGAAACTAAGCAGAAAACATCTTGTAAGAAAACCAAGCAGAGAATCATCAGGAGCACCTACGAGTAAACAAAGTTACAAGAAGTATGAACAGTGACATTATCAGACAATAACAACAAGTTATTGTTCATAACTGGAAAACATAACTGGAGCTACAGTGATTAAACCAGTAACTGTATGAGCATCCATGTTAGTTAATGAGTATGTGTTTGTGCAAGAAAAGAGTTTATTTATTATTAGATTTTTTTTGTTTGTTTTTAGGAGCTAGAGTAGAACAAAGATCTTCTGGCTAATATTTGACAGCATTATGGCATTCATGGTCAGTGTAACATACATGTTAATTATGGCCTGAAAAATCAACATACATCTCTGACTCTGGAAAAAGACAAATGGAGCCTGTATCTACTTTAACTCTGCTTTTTGTTTGTGAACTGATTTCTGCAGAGGATCACCAGGAGTCTTCAATCTGAATGAATTTGTAATGAAAACAGACAGCTGGACAGTACGGGCCTTTTTAACTCATTACTAAGATGTTCTTATTTAATAGCTGCAAGCCTGAACCAGAAGTAAGTTATTATATAAGTCTTCGTGCTTTTCCAGGAAGCAAAAAGTTGAAATTAATTGGGAGATCTTTGATTTGTAAAAGTGTCTTAGATAGAAAAAAAACGTTCCATATACTGTTACTGCATGAAAGCAGTTCTGACTTTTGAGCTATCGGGATAGAAATTGTAACCGTGTCTTTCCCAACAAAAAAAGCCATTCACCAATTCTACAGACATGAAACACTCAGAAAATTCTATTGTAGCAGTTATTACTTCAGTCTGCTCTCATTACCTGACTGCTGATTCACCCCGAACCGTCAATGTAAAAACCAGTGTTTGGTGGAGTCTCTGGGAGAGGAGGGTGTAAAATGAAAAACAAAATGAAGAATGGTGTTGGAGAGCAAGTGCCCGAAGGGGCATTGTGTCTTCTGTAGCACTGAGCTGTTTAATTATTGTTAAAATACACACCAGTTCACATTCTTTCCTTCTTCAGTACTCTCTGCCTCAGAGTTTAACTTGTTCATGTCAGGCTGAGTTTTAATGACAGGTAATGATAACATGGAAGGTCCTACAAAACAGTGATGACATGACAAAACAGCTAAAGCTAAATTATCATTAAATCCATGTATTTCTGTGATATCTCACACCTCAGTGTGGGAAATAGGTTTTTTTTATTAGAAAGTATTGCTCTTTCCTTTAGCATCAACTCTTTGCTGCTCTCTTTTACTGGTTCCTATTTCCACTTCGGTAACACCTCCCTCAGCTTGCGGATTGCATCTGTCCATCTCACGAAGAGGGATTTGTGGTGTGAGATTGAGAGTCTGGCAGGATGTCGACCCAGACCTCTAGGGACACGTGAGTGAAATGACGATGGTAGTTATGCAAGACAAATCACTTTCTGGTTTCAAACCGCTCAAATAAGAACTTTTCGCAGGGAAAAATTGGATTGCCTTGACAAATAGGATTCCCCTCTGCTGAGGTTTCACTATCTCTGTTTACTGGAGATGTGGATCCAACAGTTTTAGTCAATGAATCCACAAAAGTAAGCCGCTCTTGTCAAATGTTTTATATTTTACTTCCAAGGAGGCAGACTTTCTTGTATCCTTTTAAAGTATCTTGTATCTTTAGGCTGTTTGTTACCTGCAGCCTACTGCAAAGACACATGCATTTAGCTGTATTTTCAGAAAAATTCTAAAGATTATATATTTTGATGGACTAGAAACTGTTTCATCAAGGTGAAAAAAAAGCGCTGTTAGTCATACCTCAGCACGGTGTGCAGCATCTCAAAGCTGAAGAAACTGGACAAGTGGAGGACAGAATAAGTGGCATGCCTAAAACTAAGGGTGGCCGTCCAGAAGCCATTTTTAAGGAAGAGAAACAGAAAGAAAAGACTGAGGTTTGTCAAATAGCACAGGAACTGGAAGTGAAAGTCCATGGTAACAGGTATCATGGAGTGATTGTTAGTTTCTTTTGTTTGTTTGTTTTTTGTATTTTCAGATGATGTTAGAAGAAAACGATGTCAGTGAGTGGCTACAGCCATTTGTAAAACATGGTGGAGGCTCTATCGTGGTTAAGGGCTGCATCTCAGCATGTGGATCCTATTGAAGCTGATTATACAGCCAGGACATAAACCAGGTTAAAGTGGGCCATGGCTTTCAAGAGCTGAGTCGTGGCCCATCAGTCGGCGCTGCATTATGAGATCTTAACCAATGAATGTTTCTCTTTTTTTTCTGAGCAATTATAACAATATTTTGAACAGTTAGGACAATGCCATTAAACTCTTGGTTCTGTTTCTGATGGGAAAAACCAGATACCAAGAACACATGACTATCTGAGCTCTGACTGGAGCTCTGTGATCAAAGATTCTCAAGCATTGGGCTGATTTTATCTTTTTATATTTTTCCCAAGCATGTTCTTCAGTTTGAGTCCGTTACAGCGATGACAGGAAAATAACAGGAGGTATGTGAGGTTATTAAAAAAATTCAAGCTTAAACGAGTAACTACATCACATCTGTTCTTTTAAGTACTTGGTGAGTTAACTTTAATTAGAAGTGGGACAGAGGAGATATCAGCTAGACAACATTGTTCATCTTTCAAACACGTCTTACATGTTAACATTACATTCGACACCACGAGAGTCTGTTTCACTTCCATTAAAAAGACATTGAAGAAAAACTTTGAACCAAGTTTTATCAGCTAATTAACTGTGCACAGTTGTCACATCTGGTTTTTATCACTTTTAGATCCTCTTCATGAATTGTAAATAGTTTACAACATAGAAAATCCCAGTTTAACCTCTGACATCGCCACCAGTTTTTTGTTCACCATCTGGAAAGCAGCTGATTCCTTTTTCAGCACGATCATGATCCCAAACAAACCTGTAAAAGCATACCTGCAAATTCACACAGTGAAATGCTATCAATCTGGAGACTGGGATCATCTTGACAAAGAATGCAACAAAAAGCATCCAAAAAAGAGCTTTAAATGTCCGGCTAGAAGCTTGAAGAGCTACTTAAAGAAAAAGAGGATTTAAGAGGGTTCAGGCTGAGTTGAAAGATAAAAGTACAAATTCTGTTCTGTATGCTGGGTTTCTATTCAATATTCAAGTTTGCATCTTTCAGTACATTGCTGCACCTGTTTCCTATTTATTCTTGCATCATTTAAATAAATAGCTCAAGACTTTTTTCACAGTCCTGCAAGTTACGTTATTTGCTGCTTGTTCAGGACTTGAAATGGTGAGAACTTGTTATGAAAAGAGATTTGGATAGATTTGTGTGGTATGAAATACTTCTATTATGCAACTTATTGGAGGTGTACACAGCTTAAGTCGCATGGAGAACCCTGCAGTGAGGAGGCTCAAACATTAGTCCAAACCTTATGAGCATCTTTGCTCCTTTCATCTTTTTTCTTTTTTAAACAAAGAGGGTATGAGCCGGATAAAATTCCACTTTGTGTGCCACAATTGTCTGTCTGATTACTATAGTGGACCCTTTACATTTAGGCTTTACATCTATTCACATGAATATGTTCAGGATTCTTTGTGCGTGTGTGTGTGTGAGAGAGAGACAGATGTAGGAATTTGGCAGTGATTAATTGCATGTTAGGGATCAAACAAGCAGTGTTTAATTAAATCCTCTGATAATGTCAAAGTTTATGTTTCCTTGGAAACAAGAGGTTGTGCCTTCTGTATCCCCTCCAGCTATTACCCACTATTAATCACAGCCGCAAGTTTTTGTTGTGTGGAAGTGTGTGTGATGGCAGATTCAGTTCCTTTGTGCATCACCTCGGGTTAAACCAGATTCAAAGGGCAACTTTACCACAATAGAAACTCTTTAATGTGTTCTGTATCACAGTAAACATGTCGGGTTGGATGGCAGTCTTTATGTAGCTGTTTCTCCTTTTGGCCCCAGAGCTGTTTCCTAACCGCAGTTTTCTTCAGTCCCCCAGCTTGGAAGGACTGGCTTTTAAAATGAGCAACATTTTTAAATGCATGCGGGAGGAAAGTAACCTGTTGAGACGTCTTTCTGTTGCTTATATTCTTTAAAATAATTTGAACATATCTGTATATATAAAACCTGTGAACAGCAGCTTGTCAGCTCATCAGTGTGCATGGCCGCATTTTTACAGCGACTCTCTTCCTCTGTTGCATTCAGGGTATCACCACAGCCTCCCCTCCTCTCCCTACACCTCCACTGCTGGGCCCGACGTTCAGAGGTTACCTCCATCTGGCCGCCTGTCTTCTGAGCACCTGAACCACAGCAGCTCCAGCAGGGTCCTCCTCCTCCTGTGCAACACAGCAGGATCTGGCCAGCAAGCTGTCAGGTAGGGAGTAGAAACATTGTGTTTGGTTTACTTTTATTTGACTTTATATTCAAGTTTCTCAACCGTTAGGGGTTTTATTTTAGGTGACTTTTAAAGACAGTGTATCAGAGTGAGTTGAACTTTGAATGAATAAATGAAGGCTTTATTTTGAGCATTTTATGACGACAACAAAAAAAAAATCTTTTTGTATTGTGTAACTGAGCCGTGCTTGAACGCTGCTTTAGATCCCCACTGAGCCTGTTCCACAGCTTCAATCCACAAACTTGAAAAGAGTTTTTTTCGGTTTAAGTTCACTCTAAATCTGTTACCCCCTTCTCTTAAAAAACAAAACAACATTTTTAGTATATTTTCCAGTAGAGGCTTATTTATTGTGCCGTGTAAAACTAATACAGATGCGTGAATTTCAACATTTTTGACATTTAGAAAAGTGGATTAGTATATCTGTAACCAGTGTTGTGGATAATTGTCACGTTTATTTCTTTGTTAGTTTTTTTTTTTTTTGTTTTATAAATAACAAGCAGAATAAACATTCATGTGTTTAGCCTCAAACAGTCATCTAGATATGCTGAAACCAGGGTACAGTAGGGAATATGTAGTGAATTGTGGTCTGGGATGTGCTTAGTTTTAACATTTCCACCTCCAGTATGTAACTTATTTGTATTCGTTTTACAGTTAAATAGTATAGTTTTAGTTTTAATTAGATTTAAAATGAACTTATTGCTGTAAAACCTCTTTTTATTTTAATTAGTAAAGTTCAGGTGAAGTTAACTCATCTTATTACGACAGTACTTCAGCAGTTGAAAACATTTTCCAGGGTTGGTTTAATTTGGTCTGTGCAGCCGAACGTTTGAGCTGATGGAAACTTTCCATGTTAACAATGTGGTCAACACACCAATAAATTTGGATTTATTGGTGTGTTGCTCTAACAGGGATAGGCAGCATCATTACGTTGCTCAGCAACTAGAACTTATCTGATGTACAGAAGCTCCCCAGCTTGATGTTCATTGCTTACAGGTAAACTGTGGTTTGGTGTTTGAGAGACATTCCACCGGAGCAGAATTACAACATGTTCAGTAATGATGAGCCTCTGGAGACAACATGTATGATGAAAGTTCATACATCATACATGTAGCAAAAGCAGGATGGATGTCTGACAGATTCTGTAGCTTCCATGAGCACAGCAGTCATGCTTGCCCACTTCAACGTGGCTCAGATCTGAACAGATTGCTGACGTTTCTAAAGGATGAATGTCAGGATTTGACATTTGAAACCTCATCTGTTCACAAACTACAACACACTCTTGTTCTGCTGTGGTAAAAATCCTGAGTTTGTCTGCGGAAGGATGCATCTAATCAAAATGTAAAACAAAAAAAAAAAACAAGATACTGCAGCAACATTTCATCAGTTACACAAAAAATGCTTTCTGAGACTGTCATGCAGCACATTATAATTAACAGCTGCTAACAGCAGAATTTAACAGTAGTCCAAAGATCAGATTGTCTCTGCTCCTGCGTAAAAGGCAACAAGCCATTAAGCCAAGGGAGCAAAAGTCGTACATAACCTTTAACCAGGTTTAAAGGCAACCAGTGGATTTAACTAATCATACTAAATTAATTGTTTTCTGATTTTCTTCTTCATAATGCCTCAAACAGGTCTGGCAGGAAAAGGCATGGTACTACAGAGAGGTCACACACATGCAGCCCACGTACGGTCTCATGCTGGTTTTTACACTTCAGAGTTACCTGGATGGGTGTGGAGGTGTCCCAGAGCAAGACACTGAACCCCTAATTGCTGATGGGTCGTGGTTGAGAATGGCAGTTTCTGCCATCAGTGTGTGAATTAGTGTGTGAATGGATGAATGTGACGTACATGTAAAGTGCTTTGGGTAAAAGCGTTATGTAAGTACAGACCATTTACCATTCAAAAGCCGGTGTTGAATGGAATACCAGGATGCTTTGTTTTCCCCAAAAGCAGCTGAAATTAAACTCGTCGGACTAGAACATGCGTCCATCTCCTTCTGTCTTCATGAGATTAACTTTGCCAGCAATTCTTTACTGAACTATCATTTCCTCATTGTGTAGAACAACAAAATATCAGGTTTAGTATAAATAGTTCCATGGTGCTTCCTGACCCATGTGGTTGTATTGATCTCTGTGCTGTGACAGTTTTTCCTGTAGAACGACCTGAGAACTACACTCAAATCCAACAGTGGGTTTTGTCCTTAACTTTGACACACTGAGATTTACACAGACTTCCTGAATTATTTATTTATTTATTTTTTTTTTTTTAGTCATTCATTGAGATATATTTATTGAGTTTATTTGTGAGTGAGTGAGTGAGTGAGTGAACAATATTGGCCACTTTGAAAAATAATTTAAAATTTTGTTATAGTTACTAGTTACTTCAGCATTATATTGCAGCGTTTTATCCTTTTGTTTAGATATATTCCTTTAATGGAGCTTTCATATATTTATATTATGTTATATTTATATTATTGATTATTGATAATAAAGGTAAATAATTTTATATAATTAATAAATTAAATGGGACACTAATCACCACTTTTTCGTAATGTTGTGGGACAATATGTCACCAGACACCTGGAGTAATACATTTTTGAAGTGCAGAAATATGAAGTGTGGGCTGTTTGGATGGCACGGTACAGTTTCAGTAATTAATTAGATCGCCTGTTAGTGGAAAAACGTAAAAAAAAAAAAAACAAAAAAAAAAAACGCTGTTTATTTTAATGCTGTTCATCAGTGCTTTGGCAAGACTTTTATACCAAATCCTGACACCCTTACCTGTCACCAAGCAATGTATTGATTGCTTGGTGACTTCTAGAAATTACAAACTATTATTCTAAACTTTTTTTTGTCTCTTTGACTCTCGACCAACTTCTTTTGAGTGTGTTGCAGTATCAAATTTTAAATTTGTTTATATGTTCTATATACAGTATAGTTGATCGGTGAAGACACCTAAAATAATTTGTTTTGACTTGTGACTGATTAAAGATGCAAAGAAATTAACTAATTACAGATTCAAGAGGGATTTTATTTTTATTTTGTTTAGGAAATAAGATTTGTAAAAAAAAAAGCAAAAAAAAAAAAAAAAGCAAATCATTTTGTAGGTTTTATGAACTGAGTCACTTGTTTTTGCCTATTTTACTGCCACACCAAAACACTGTCCTCTCCACTCAGATTCGGGCCTCCTTTTCTCATGGTTGAAGACAGGAGCATCTCCTGGGACCAGCTGCAACAAAGCATCCTCAGCAAGCTCTATTATCTAATGCTGAATGGATCTCAGGCTCAGGTATGTTGTGCACCTTCATTAAACAATAACTTCTTACCCACTCTGGTGTCTTCAGTCTGCCAGTGTAGGGCTGTTTGAACTCTGACCTGTGATGGTGGACTTCAGTGGAGGGAAATGGAAAAGTGGAAAGCAAAAACCTGCTTGAGAATTGAAGTAGGGATGCATAATATTAGATTTTTGTCCGATAACCGATACCGATGATGTTCTCCCAGCACCTGTTATTTTATCGGTTAATTATAGTGGTGGCTGATATCTGCTATTTAATTTTGAAGCCGATATTGGTCGATAGCAATATTGTGCGATTATATTGTGCATCTTTAAAGTGAAGTTTGATTTACTTCTTTTTTAAACTGTACTGTGGTGGAGTAAAGCTGAGCTATGTTATTCATCTGTGTGCGTACACACAAGCATATTAAGTGTTTTGGGTATCAATAAAGGTTTTCTGAGAGTGAATTCAGTTGTAGCAGCCCCTCAAATCACATAGAAGATCTAAATGTTTAAGTAAAGAATAAAAAGAATTGAACTTCATTCAGTTTGGATAATTTTAATAGTGCTCCTTCGTGCACACCTCACTCCTGGATTCCTTTGTTAGTATTTACACAGCACCTGCTGTGCTTCTAATGTGTTTGTTTTGCAATCAGCCTGTCTTGCATGATAAAATTCCCCTCCACCTTCTCGTCCGCTCAGTAGGTGCTTCTAGCTTTGACAGCGATCACTGATGAGCTCCATGTCGGCTTCATTTGTCATCTAGAATGAATTCAAGTGATCTGTCTTAAACCACCCCTCGACACTCTTCAGTACACAGCTGGATACAAGCATCCATTTGCGCACACGCTGGCCCTACTGCAGGTCGTCGAGTTGCCATGGGCAACGGCATGGCCACAGACAATGTTTGAGGTGGCCTCAAGCAGAGGCGGGCTGAAGATGAGAAGAAAGACCAGTGTCTGATTGCTACCTCACTTTTATAGGTAATTCCTCAAAACCCGTCTGGTCAGATTCAAAGTGACTGAACGCTCGTTTGTATTCAGCAATCAGCAGGATTCTTCAGTTTGGTTGGTTGAATCATTTGAGGCAGAAAGGATCACCTGCATCCTGAGTCGTCATTTACTTCCCTGCTGATGACAAACATTAAAAATGATATTTAGCTTTAGGGCTAAAAAAAAAAGATGCTCAAATGTCCAATTTCCTTTTCTATTTACAAATATGTTCTTCTTCATGTCAACAGCTTGTGTGAATCCTTCATTGAGTCAGCCCTTGTCTTATCATTGGACAGTGTTTTGGTGCCACCTAGAGGTTTTTTTTTTAAGATACAAGTGTATGTGTATAGAGAAGAAAAACTTGAGGTGTCACTGACACTGATGTAAAAATCAGCTTTGTCTTCAACTTCTTTTTGTTTCAGCGGTGCTTTGACGCCACCTGCAGGGTTTTTAGTGAATTACAGCTAAGTAGAAATCAGAAAATAAGCTGAGATCTTACTGACACGCATGTCAAAATGAATCTTTTTATGTGCAGTCTTGTGTGGTTTTTCATACCAGTGGACATAGATTTCTTTTTTTTTTTTTTCTTAATTTTTTATGAATCGTAGGTAAACAGTTTATTTCACAAAAACTGTGTAGTTGCTGAAAATAACTTGAAAATACCTGGATCGATGATGTGTGTGTTGGTTAACAGATACATAAAGGCCTACTCTCCCTAGAAGTAGACAGTAACCACACAGGGTTCCAGCTGTTTTTCAACTTATACGAAAATATATTTTGTGCAGTTGCATACTTTTGATTCTTAGAAATGCATCAAACTACCTTAAAAATATGTGTTTCTGACTTGTTTTGAAGGCAGAGTGACATTTATCATTTACATTCCTGGAGCCATTGGGTGAGAAATTGCACATCCCAACTTTTTTTCCCAAAATGTTGCATCACTTTACGTGAACATTTCGCTTTGCGTCACACGGCAGCCTGGACATCAGCACACTGGATGTTTTGAACACATACTGCGACTGATTAAGCACAGAAACGCAAGAAGACAATACTGGAGGAAGAGAGCAAAGGAAAGAAAGAAAGGACAGAACAGGAGATGAAGCGTGTCAACATTTTACTGACTGGAGAGAGTTCGGATGCCCCCATCAGGCGGCGCCTCACTGAGCAAATCTAGCAAAGTTCGGTTGTGGGGCTTTAATGTTTTTAGTGGACCGCATAACAAACTTACACTCATCATTCACTCCTTTTGGGACATCCATGCGTGGTATCCCTAAGCTTTGCTGGCTTTACAAGTTTTGTTATGTGCAGCTTTTATTATCACTGTCATTGATGCAATTAAGTAAATAAATCTAAGTGAGGTTGCAGTTTGCTGTGGTGATGGTGCAATATCTAAATTTAGAGGTGCTCCAAAAATTTGTTCCAGATTCTTTTTCATTGTACGGGTTTTCCTGATCAGTGTGAATGGTTATGTATTTACAAGGCTCCTTTTCGAACATGCTTTTACCTGAACCTTATTAAATCCTTTTTAAATTTTCCCACTTTATTTTTCTGACGTTCCACACTTTTTTCATGACAGTAAATTTAAATGTGTCGGCTTTGACTTTACGTCACATTTCTGGTTCTTTTTTCATACAGCTGAAAACTTTCAAGAGTAATGTCCTCCTACAGCTCCTCATTTTTTCTTCTTTTTAACAGTTGATAAAGAAGTCCTGTAAAGAAAAACTATTCTTACTAATCCACTCTAAACATTCCTTTTACATGGAGCTTTTAAAAAGCAGTGATGGTGGGATTTGCAGGCTGAGAAGGAAGTTAGATGCTTAACTCTTAAGTTTAATCAAACTCCGCCAAATCCATGTTATATTCTACATTAGGAACAACGTGTGCTCATTCAAGCCGAATATTTAAAGACTACGTGGCTCAATAGCAAACTCATCTGCTCTCTTTAACTGTGCTCAGTATAACTGGTGGAAAGGCTTTTCGTGCTTTGGAGTGCTGATATCTGTTTCAGAAATGTGAAATCTTTCAGGCCCAGATAAAATTACCTTTGGGTTTGCGCAGTGTTTGCTGGAAGTGTCACACTGAACTTTGCATAAATTGTTCTGTAATCATCATTTTAACATTCATGGCCACAATGATTTTAAAGGTTTAACATCATCTTCAGGTCATACATGTTGTTTTGTTGACATATTTAGACTCTTCAGACTCTGTTAGATTAAACCATTAAACCACTGATGTCTTTATTTATTTATTTACATTATTGATTTAATCCATTTATTTACTTTTATTTACATATTTATTTTTATGTTATTTCTAATTTATTATTAGTTACTATATCATTTTATTTTATTTCAGTATTTTTTTTCTGGATTCATTTTCCTTTAAAATAATTGTAAATAAATTCAGGCGTTAGGGGGTCAACACACACTCACATTGCTGTCATTTTACAGGAGACAATGCTGACAGCACGACTGCTCACAACACACTTGGCTCATGTTTTATTTTCAGTCCAACACAGTGAAAATGTGTGCTCTAGACTCTAAAGACTATTTGGGTTGTAGTTTGATGTAAAGCACTTTTAACATGAATTCCACTTAATTTTTTATGTCAGTGATAACAGCTTGTTGAGTCAGTTAACTTGAAATTAATCAGAGAACTGTTGAACCAGCTTCAATGAATTGCCTCAATTTGTAACAAGTGAATTAAATTAGGGTTAATTTATAAAGTTAGCTCAAGTCAACAGTCAGATCTGCTCAAATTAACCATTGCCAACTCTGTACAGGCTGCAAACACTCATGAAATGTATATTTAGCAGAAATTTAACCTTCTGTGATTGCTGAATTTCACATTTTAGTCATGTAACTAACATTACGTACTGAACATAACTCTACAAATATAGTTATTTGCTTTACTGCCTGTGTTTTGTTAACATTTAGACAAAGTTGCTGGAAAGTTTTTTTTCTGGTTGGATGTAAATGTTGGCACCATGAGTCTAAAGGACAGTATAGGACTGACACCCACCACCATAATGTTGAACAACTTGAATCCTTTAATTTGACCTTCCATGAAAGTGAGCCACAATGATTCAGATTTTTTTTGTTTGAAGGAAACAAAATTGTTTGAGTAAGTCTGAATTAAAACTGTTGAGCTGACCGACTTAATAATTAAACTTGAATAAACTTAAAGGTGTGACGTGTAACAAAATCAAAGGTCAATGACAAAAAAAATCTCATTGAACATTTGCTGGTATCTAATCACTTTACTAAAATAACTTGTGTATTTATTCTCTCAGAATGAGCCATTTATATCTACCTGCCATGGATCCATATACATGGCAGCTAACATATTTGTGCTACCATTTATTTTACTAAGGTGTCTCTGAATGGACAAACAACTGGGTGTGTTGCAAACTGCATTATGCTTTGTTTGATAGGTGCTGGAGATGTAAGTAACACCTTAAAAATACATCAGAAGTAGCTAGGTGTCATCTGAGGCCACTAGATCCACTCGCAGATAAAAAACATCTTTTTGTTTGAAAGAATTTTGTCCCTTTCCATTCACAGCTGTGTAGTATTCTATGCCCATTTTTACCACTGGATGTCAGTAGGTCTCACACATTGTACCTTAAAATCAATCAATCATTACTAACTGAAGTAATTCAGTTATGTTGGTTAAATTATTCATTTTTTACAGTGCAGATAATATTCCTGTCTGTGTGGGACACATCGACTTTTAGAGAAGTAGCACAAGTACCAGCTACTTTTTCCTCTGACAGTTGGAACGGACGTGTCAAACCTTTACTCCCTTTTACACTTTTCTTTGATAAACCTACATAATTTTATAACTGGCATTCACTTACTGAGAGTTTTCCAAAAAATACTTTTAAACTATTTTTTAAATTGGACGTTTTGTATAAAGCACCTCTTTGTGAGTAAGGGTTCATTTTAACAGTTAGGTAAAACACATGGTTAATGTGTCACTACACTGGATATTCTGAATTCCCTCTGCTTCTTTTATTTTTCATTTTAAAAGCAAAAAATCTTGAGCACTTGGGTTTATGAAACAAGACTCCAGGCCGAGCTACTTTATTTCACACCCTTCAAATGGCTTTTCTTTAATAAATGAAGCAAACCTGTGCATGTAGCTGTGTTATGAAAGATGGGAAATGGACAATTTTACAGCCTAATCGGACTTTCCAAGGAGAAAGTGAATAAAAGATGCTTGAATAATTTGGTTATTAAACTTTTTACAAAAGACCAAAATTTATGGAGGGGAACAGTACAGTAATCTGATTATTTTAATTCAACACCAGCTCGTTTCCTCCTTCTTTCTAATATCCAGATATCTATTTACTATTCAGAGTTGCTGGATGCTTCCTGTGTTTGAGCTGCGCTGCTTGAACAAAATGCTTTGGGCAAATTTCTGTAGACTGGGTTTTAATGGCTTTTTCTGAGCTATTGTGCAGTTAGAGAGGATATACATAACATTTAAACTAAGTGCAACATTTGCCCATAACTAATGTCAATCCTGTGTTCTGACTTTTCAGTCATCCTCAGACTCTTACATCAGGGAATGGAAAGTGAAGTGGAAAACAGAAGGAATACATACTTGTGATTTCTTCACATAAATGAACAGATGAATCCAAAGTAGCAGAATGAGTGAAATCCCTGGATGTCAGTCTGGATGATAATGGCAGTAAAATGGTACAAGGAAATACTTTTTACATGTAATGCAGTGTGCAGATAATCATTGTGGTGGCACATGTGCATAAACACTCCATACACTGGACTGTTATGACTGAACCTTACAACTTTTCTCAACAACTGCTTGTCTTGAGTCGATTAGAGAACATGTGTAATTTTTTCAGCTCCAGAAAACCTCTTGTATTACACTCACAAACATATCTGTATCTCTTCCTGCAGAATGCTGCAACGCTGTTTAAGATCAGAGTGGTAGGAGGATCTACAGCCTATAACTACCTTTCCCCACAGGACAGCAGGCCACTGTACCACCCTGCAGTTGATAGGTAGGACACACACCTACACTCACAGCAATACAAAAATATACCATGTTTTATACCAACACACACACAGATGCATGTGTGCAGTCAGTCCAATGTTTCTCCACCAATCATACATGTGTAAATACAAGGCAGATCCTCGTTAGATGCCCACACTGAAACATTGAGAAAAAAACCATTGTACAAATAGCACTGATAATCAAATAAACACATACATGACAATGAAAATGTTTCGCTGGATAACAAATGGCAATGGAAGATGTAAAAAATGGCCTCCCTATAAGGCTATATAAAAGATTACATGATGTGGGTTATATCAATGTCAATGTTGTGTGATGAAAGCATCATTGTGAAATCTCTGCTGTACTGAGCTGTGGTGAAAGCCAGATGAGACTGCATGTCTTTTTTTTCTAAGGAACCCATGTGATGATTTTGCGTCAGCATATAAAGTCTCTACAGATCAGTGCTTATAACAAATTCAAAATATTACTTTGTTGACTTACTTTTAAAACACCAGGCAGCAAAAGAATTAAACAGTATTATAAACTGACTTCATATTAAAGACAGAAGCTGTAAATTTTGCATGTCAAATCCCTTAAAAAATGTTCCCAGTCATGGAGCATTTTAAGTTCTGTTAAAGCATGAGATACACATACTAAAAAGATCTGAGACCTTTGTGTCCACATCAGCATTCATAGAAGGAACTTTCTCCATTCCCTGCCGACTCACCCTGTGTTTCACAAACCCTGAACTTATCCAACCGGTCTTGACTAAGTATGCTGCAGGCTTTTTCTTTTATTTGCCAAGTCCCTGATTTTTAAGTAAAATGATCAAGGACAAAGGAACTAAAATGAAATTTTGAAGAGAAACATGGTCCTCGGAAGCTGCAGTGGTCATAGTTACTTATCAGACTCCAATGTTTGATCCTTTTCTGTCATTCTTTTATATGCAGCTATTTAGATCTTGAATGTCCCTGAATTGCTGTGTTAAGTAATGTTAAGTAATAGTTAATGGTTGTTAAGTAGTAAATGTTAAGTAAGCCTGACACCTGGTGGTTATGCTCTATACATACCTTACACTTTTAAACATGATCAAAAGGCCGGGCCATTGATTATTGTGAGCGGGCCACTCTATCAAGTAGACTTCTACTTTGTAATAGATTAATTCTACTTTAATAATTCAATATATGGCCCTTATCAAAGTAGAATAGGTATAGAATACCATTAAAAAGGTGTTTTTCTCTACTATAAAAAAACCCCCACTTATGTCAACACTTGTCAACAGTAAATTACGTTTTGTAATCTCAACCAGTTTTCACACTTCGTAATTAATAGACTGAGGACGAGCTCAGTTTATCAAAGTTACTCATCAGTGATATTATGAGAAGGAGCACCATGGATCACATTTCACACACAACACACATGCTTTCATTATGCTCTGGTCACTACAAACATCCCAGTCAGCGTTACTGGGATGAAATGCTCAATAACTAATGTAGAAAGTGCTTTAGTATATTTATCAGAAAGGCTGCTAGAACTGTTCCTGTTTCATTTTGTGCAATTTACTTCAGCTTTGTAAAAATAAAGGCAGACAAAACGCTGACATTCTAAATATTCTAATGTCCTGGGTGCTCATTTATAAAGCTTGCTTACGCACAAAAAGCGGCGTAAGTGACTTTCTACGGAAAGTTTCTGATTTATAAAAACTAACGTGGCGGGAAAATGTGCGTACCGGTACGTAAACTCTGAAACTTGCTTACGAACATTTTGGAGACGGGAAACTGGCGGTGCTGCTGGTGAGGTGATGAACTTCACCTTCATTCATGCATGCCATCATGCCATCATATCCGACACTAGTGCCATAGAATCATAAACACAGAAGCCTGAAATATAGATGCGTTCCTGAAATCATACCTGTAGCCGACTTATAGGCACCCCATAGGAATTTAATGTTGTCAGTGCAGTATGGTCTTACTTGTTTTGATCGTAAAGCAAATGCACTCATTTGTTCACAGAAGCCTAATTGTGACAAGGTGTGTAGTAATGAGTGTAATTACTGAGTAAACATAAATAGGTGAATTACGACCGTGCGTAATGCAGAACTTCACAATGGATGCGCTGGCACTCCTTGAAGATTACGCAAACGGCAGGATCAGGATGGAGAGAGTTTTTAGAGACCATCAAGATTTCCTGGCCAACGATGATGACTGGCTGATATGCCGATTTAGATTTCCTAGAGCAGTGCTCTTAAATCTATGTGCTGAGTTGGGCTCTGTTGTGGAGCGAGCCATCGGCCTCCTTAAAAACCGGTGGCGGTGTCTTGATGCGTCGGGGGGGAGACTTCTCTACCAGCCCAATAAGGTGTGCAGGATCATCATGTCGTGTGGTGTCCTGCACAACGTGGCACTGAGGAATGGTGTTCCCCTCTCACCTGGCCTCCCTCCCATTCACCATGAGGATCCTGACGCACAGCCCCCTCCCCGGCATGAAGACCACCAACGGGGAGCCAGGCTACGTCAGCAAGTCATGCAGCGTTTGTGAAAGGAATACAGTAGGCAAATCTCATTTTTTAAAAAGTTCTTTTAATTCCGTGGAAATTTCAGACAGTACAGCACACATTCCGCTAATTACATGACGGATTTGATGTAATTCATCACGAATTTCCTTCACAGCGTCGATGGTGTCCCTTTGTGTTTGGAGGACCGCATCTGTCAGCACGCGGCCACCTCCAGCTGTGCCGTGCGCCCGGGGCGCACTCGTGGTGGGTCTGACCATCTCCTCTGTGGATGTACCGGGGATCTCCTCACCCACTGCCTCCATCTGTAGAGTGACTGGAGATAAATAAAAAATGTTATTCGCTGCTTTTTACATGGCTGTTAAATTAAATAAACAATAATTTACCGGTCTCTGCTGTGGCGTCCGCCTGGTCTGTGTCCCCCTCATTCTCTGGCACTATGCCGTAGATGCTTGCGGGCCCAAGAATGGAGGCTATTTTCAGCTCCAGCGGCGTGGGGTTTGGTGTGGCAGGACCCCCGCCTGTGGCACACATTCCCTGGCGGTGGCGTGTCATCCTCCTATTTGCCTCCACCTTGAGATCCGACCACTTTTTTTTAATGTCTGGCACGGACCTCTCCGTCACCCCCACACTATTGACAGCTGCAACAACGTGTTGCCACTCTTCTGTTTTCCGTTTGTTGCTGATGCCACTACCGAGGCCGCCAAATAATATGTTTTTGCGAGCCTCCACCTCACCAACAAGTACCTCCACCTCCGTCTCCGTAAAATTACGCTTCCTCGTCTTTTCGGTTGCCATGATTTAGGTTTAAATAGCAGAGATCAGCTGGTTCATTTATATGCAGAAATGTCCATGAGGTGCTTTGCATTGACCATTTATAGTAGAATGTGGGCGTGTAGGGGGCGGGCTAGCAGCAGAATTCACTTGCGCAATCTTTCAGGCAGAGTGTGATTTATAAAGGGAAAATTGCTTGCACCTGTGCGCACGCACGGTTTTATAAATCAGAATATTTTGTTGCTTACGCAAACTCTGGATTCTTGGCGGACGTCCACTTTTAGTAGGAATCCTACGCAGAGTTTTATAAATGAGCACCCTGGTCCCTGGGGTCTTGGCCGTTGGGGTGGGCGCTGACCTGTGTTGGGTGGCCATACGGGACGCCCTGGTCTTCATATGCGTTTGGCCCTGTTCTCTGCTGCGTCTGGGTGGCTGGGCCCCGCTGGGCCGGTCATCCCTGGCCCCCTGGTGCCTGTGTTTCATGGCTATGGGGCGCACTGGCTGGGGCCTTCCTCTGCCATCTTCAGGGTGGTTGCATGGTTGTCACAGTGGTGGGCTGGCTGGGACCCCGCCACGGTCTGCCTCTGATCTTGGCAGGGGTGCATTTGCATAACTGCACTCATCACTGATCACTATTCATTCCTGATATTTTGCACTCACATTTACTATCTTGCTGATACAGTCACTGTGGGTTTAATCACCAATAATTACATGTTTAGTTTTTTTTTTGTTTGTTTTGTTTTTTTGTTGCTGGTGTTTATCTTGTTGTTTTCATCCTTTTTCGTCGTGTTGTTTTGTAGATGCATTTGATAATTGTCAGCTTTGTTTTCTTGAGGATGCCGTAGGTTGTTTTCTGTTTGCTTTCAGCTGTAACAGCTGTAACAGCTGTCCTTTGGTTTTGACTGAACAGCGGGCTGCTTTCTCTTTGGTTTTTTTTCCATCAGCTGTTTCTTCTGTTCACTCTCTTTTTCTCTTTTGTTTATTTCAATTTAAAAAAAATTGACTGCACACGGAATATACAGCTTTAATAAAAGTCTAAAGAAGGCATAAATTAAAACTGTGTGAGCCGTGGAGCAGAGAATTGAACATTTCATCACTTTATCATGTTTCTACAATGGTGCCAAACTAGTGGCCACATGCTCCGGCAGCTATGCTCATATTGTGTCTTTCTTTGTATCTTCTTCAGATTTTCTACTCAGCTTTATCCTTTTAAACCCTGATCTTCTTGAGAAAATTTCCAACACTAGTTCGGATGGTGCCCTACTTAAGGCAGGGTCCATGATTGTGAAGCCGTATCACGTAGCAACACACACCACAGTGTCAGTATGAAGCCAATTTAAAGTATTCTTGCTGATACTTTTTATCATCAGATACGTGTGGGAGCAGCTAATTTAGCGTTTTAATGCCTGAACACATGTTGAAGAGGTGAAATCAAGGTTGTAAAGCAAGTGAAGTATGGACACAAAAAAAGGAAGATAATTTATTCCTTCCTATTCCCCTTCATCAGGAATGTGAGATCGCTGGCAAATAAATTGAAGGAGAGTGAAGCATTGATGAGGATGATTGCCAATGCAGTTTTATACTTTTCACTGAAACACGGCTTCAGGAACAAATTCCAGACTCCAGCACCTCTCTTCCTGGCATCCAGATTATACTGGGAGAAACTGCAGACAGAACAGCGACAGTGGAAGAGTGATTGCTGTGTTAACAACAGATGATGTTATTCTGGGCATGTTATTCAGTAGGAGCAGCTGTGCAGCTAAGATGTTAAATTGTTAGCTGTCAGGTTTTGCCCATTTTGTCTGTTTAGAGTTTCCCTGCATTGTTTGCCAAAGGTGCTCTATTTGTGCAAACATACCAGCAGCACCAGTGCTTTTACGTAATGTTTAGATTTTTCAACCATCCATGTTTCTGTGCTGCACTCCCAACTTTTTTAGATTTTTAGAATGTGATATAAGGAGAAGATACCAACAATGTTTAAAAATATTTTGGATATTCTGGTAAACAAGTTGTGTTTTAACAGAAAACTAGAGCGGCAGCTAGCTATGTTGAGAAACACATGACTGTGTAGCTCATTCCAGTAATATTGTGCATCTGATGATGGAGCAGAGGCAGGAAGGGAGAGAAATGTTTACAAATCAGAAAATCTATTATTTGAAATTTCCATTGAAAATTGCAAAACTTCCTGCAGTTATTTTTCTTTCTTTTGTTTTTTAGAGCAAAAACAGCTTCCGGCCTTGTACTTTACTCATCCATCAGTGATTTTTGTTGAATACTAATATTTTGTTTTTTTTTTCTTTTCATTTGAGATTAAAGCCGTGAAGGTAAGCTCTGAAATATAAAAACACAACTCCTACACACTCTGAGAATCCATGTGAGATGTTTGCTGTTTACATGATGTGAAGCCAATGTCCTGTGTGCAGTGAGTGTGTGAGTGTGTGAGTGTGTGTTTGTAGAAAATTACTCATACACCTTCAAAAGCTAATTGTCACAAAAGCAGCTCTATTAGTTTTGGCATCATAGTCAAACTAATATGAGCCTCCTTTTCTTTTGTGTGTGATAACAAGAATGTGTATACATTTGTAAAGGAATTGTGCTGTGTTTGTCTTCCTTGTGTTGCAGAGCTTTAAAATTCTGTGGCCCAGGGGGACCGCCCCATGTGAAGCTGATTATCGAGTGGGAACACAGCTCTAAAGAATGGTAAGCACTGCGCAAGCGTCTATTTTCCATTACACATAAAACTAGAGAAATATGATCACAAGACACACAATCAGACAATAGATCTACTGTTGTTGAAATAATTCTGCGTGTCATTTTTATTCTGTTGGATGAAATTAGCATGCGCTCCCACTGATCCAACCAGTCTAAGTAAAGCTTATTTTGCCACTGAATGGAGACACCTTGTTCTTCTTTCAGTCTGTTTGGCAGCATCCAGGAGGAAGTGGTGAAGGATGCAGAGAGTGTGAGGAACCAGCAACAACAACACCTTCAGCAGCATAGCTGCACCTTGGACGAGTGCTTCCAGCTTTATACCAAAGAAGAGCAGGTGAGATAGACGACAACAGGGCATAAGAGCAATATAAGCTGTTATTGTCATCCTTCTGTTTTCAGCCGTCCTGTATATAATGATCTGCCTCCTGATTCACTGCTCCTTGCTGGATTGTTCTACACTTTTTCCCCTCCAGTCTGTTTGAAGTCTATTATGTTTCTATTGTCTAATAATTGAAGTAGTTTGTGCTTTTTTTAATGCAATTTGTGATGAGAAGGAAAATTCATAATGTTTTATTGACATAAGGCACCAGCATCAGGTCTTAGAAAAAAAATTATCATAGAAAAAGAGAATTTTAATATGTTTAGTTGATAAATGATGTTTGCAACATGTAGGCTGTAATACAAGTAAACAAACTAGAATCCCATACACCGGTCTTTTCTGCTTGCTCAGAAACTCAGCTTTGTTTGGGGGATTGTAAATGCGCAAATGAATTCTGATTAGAATCAAAGAAGCAGACTATCCGCCTACAAACGCAGGTTTCGGTCGGTTTTGTAAATACAGGAAGCATATTACAAGACAAAGTGGATTGTGAATTCAGAACACAGCATCTTGGGTAAACGCAACCAAAACATGCACGTGTAGGGCGACAGGCAGCTAAGGAAGGGAGAAATGACTCGTGTTCATACATGGAAGAACTTGGTAAAAGGTCTTTAAATCTTCTGATTTGTGAAAACTTTATTCTATTTGTGAAATTGCAATTGGCAGCACCACACAAGCCCTGCCAGCAACCTCTCCGATCATTACTTAACAATCATATACCTGAACGGAAGTGGATGAGGTGTTTTGCCAAGGGCCAGACTGATCAGGATGAAACGGGAATCGAACAACCAACCTTCTGTCTACTGGAAAATCTGCTCTACCACCTGAGCCACTGCTTCCACTTCATTCATGTTTTATTGATCTTGTTTTTTCTCAAAGTGAGGGGAAAAAAATGCTGAAAACAAGCATTAACAGGCTGGTTTTGAGCGGTTTTTTCACCTAATAACAGACTTGAAATGAGTGTTTCGCAACTTGTTTAAAGATATTTGTCACTACTCTAAAGTTTAGATATTTTCTCTTATTAAAGGAAATCTGTGAGAGTGTGTACTGGGAGGTCTTAAAAACAAGTTTTACAGCTAAAATTGGTTGTGATAGATACAATGTGATTTCGAACAGTGTCTCAGTGAGATGATTTAATGTAATATGCATGTAAAATAACCAATTTCAAGATTCAGTTACTTAGTAATCGATAAAAGAAATACTCGCAGCACAAGTTTAATAATCTCACACATTCTGCTCTTGCCAAGTCTAATACTCTCAAAATAAGATCATAAAGGCTTTTTGGTTGAATATTCAACACTCGAACAAGTTGGACACTTATGTTTGCAAGTAGGAGAAACTGCAGCTATGTTTGCCTTCAAAGCTGAGAAAAGTTGTAAATTAGAGCCATACATCACTGAAAAAGAGACAGAAGAAATTGAAATGATCTGAATGAAGGTGAGAGGAAGTGAGAAAGTTTAGGTGATGTAACTGGAGAGAAAATGATAACATAAGATGAAGGAAGGAAACAGTCTGAACAGAATGAAATAGATAAAGAAGTACATCAAATGGTAGCTTTCAAAAACAGTAATCTATCTATCTATCTATCTATCTATCTATCTATCTATCTATCTATCTATCTATCTCTCTATCTATCTATCTATCTATCTATCTATCTATCTATCTATCTATCTATCTATCTATCTATCTATCTATCTATCTATCTATCTATCTATCTATCTATCTATCTATCTATCTATCTATCTATCTATCTATCTATCTATCTATCTATCTATCTATCTATCTATCTATCTATCTATCTATCTATCTATCTATCTATCTATCTATCTATCTATCTATATATATATTTTTTATGAGAAACCAAATTAAGCACAGTAGAGTTCAAAGTTATAGGATGAGCAGCTAAAGGGCCCAAAAATTTCATTAAAATTCCTTCACACCTGCTGATAAACTGTAACCGTCTGACAGGAAATGATGAAAGGGCATGTTTTATATGGGTTTATTTAAAAAGTCATAACGAAGGGTAAGGTTATTAAAAATGTGACCAAAATCCAGATTCATGAATGGAAAGCAGCTGGAAAGGAGCTTTAAAAACTTGAAACCAGACACACTTTTATTGTAAAGAAATAAAAGCAAAGATGATCTGGTGTTGATAAGGAAACGCTGTAGTATATGTATAAAACTAGTCTGACCAAATGTCTACTTTAACCCGGGCATATCCTCAATTTAAAGCTAAATAAAATTGCTTCAGGGCAGAATTTCAAAATCGTTCAGGATCTCAGCCTTAAATATGTTTACATTGGATTTGTGTTGCGTTTCACTCCCCACACTTGCTTATTAATGATATCCACTTTCTCAGACAGCGAGGGACAGGACGGGGAAGGGGAGAGGAGGCAGTGCAGAGAGGCCAGAGAAACTTGGTGTTTGTGCAAAACTGTGGAGAAATCTCAGAAAGGAAAGTCCCTCTCCTTCCTCATAAACTGGGGTGAGCTCCTTCGGGGGATGCAGAGCCATTCAGACTTTCCAGTGAGAGGTTTCAACTCCCTCACTTTATTCACAGTTTTGCACAGACAACTGAATAAGAGGAACTGAACACAAGCTGCATGTTTTGGACTGATGGCTTTGACAGCTTGAGGAAGAAGCTGTTTTGGATTTTTAGATCCGAGTTTCCAGTATCTAATAAAGCCAGAAAAGGCAGAAACATAAATATAAATTCACAAAGTACAGAAAAAATTCCCACTTTTATCTTGATTGTGATGCATTCAGTGTCTTATCCTGTGAAATTATGTTGCTGGTCATTCCTGTTAGCCTTTCTTTCCCCTCTCAGGCCACAAAAACTTCAAAAAGTCTTAAGTTGGAGGAGAAGGGAGAAAATCCTAAATCAATCAATCAATCAATCAAACTTTATTTATATAGCACCTTTCATACATAAAAATAGCAACTCAAGGTGCTTTACAGAGAGTAAAATCCCCCAGAACCCCAACCCAAGAGCAGCAAGCCCACCCCCCACCCCTTCACATCAAACACACACACACACAGAGGGTAAAAGCAAGTTAAAAGGACCAAGGAAACGCCATCATAAATTCTGGGGTCTAGTGGTGTGGGGAAACACTGAGATAAAACACTGTAAAACCAAATCTAAAACAATCTAAAAACCAACCCTGGGTAAAAAAGTAATATTGCTAAGACCCATAAAATAAGAGAACCCGTGAAATAAGAGAATACAGAATGATAAAACAAATACATAAATGATAAATAAATAGAAGCTGAATACAGCCTGTGTGTTAAGAATAAATAAATGAATAAATACAATAGTAATAATAAAAGTAATGATTAAAATGCTAAACTAAAAAGGTGGGTCTTGAGTCTGTTTTTAAAAATATCCACACCTAAATCCACATACATTATTTGTAGGAAGCGTTCATGTGGAAAAATAAACTATCAAAATGCAAATAAAGTTGCCCGGGGCTACAAGAAGAAGAGAAAATGGTTTTGCTCTGTTCATCTAAGGACACATTTTATAGTTTTAGAACGTACACAAACAAGTAATAATAGCTGACATTAACCAAGGAAAATACCCACAATAGACTGATGTTTAGTTTTTCTTTACTTGGCATTTATTCCCTAAACAAAATCCCTTTCTACAATTTTGTTATGAACCCACAACTGTGACTAAAGATATGGATTCAATGTAGGGCTGGGCGATTAATCGATAAAATCGATAAATCGAATTTTCCATTTCTGGAGATTAATTTTTTTTGAAAATCTGGATTTTTTTCCACAGTTAGTTAGCAGCAGACTTAGCCCTCCCTCCACACCAGAACGGTGTTTGACAGATTTTCAGTAAAGTGACCTTTCACTCACGCCTGGGATTTAGCTGTGCTTATAACTGCAGTGAGAAATGCTGCTCTCTGAGATGCAGAAATCAACTTAACCCACAAACACTAGTTAAGAGACAACCTTCATCAGGGGAATTATTTCTGCAGTGGATCCTGTATGATAAGGATCCAGATGGAAAGAGATCACGGATGCATTGTGTCGCATATTTCAATGTAAGATATGAAGTCGTTTATATGGTGGAAGAGCTATGACATTATATGCTTTATTTTTGCTAGCATTCATCTATATAAACAAATGAACGTTTTTAATAAGTTTATTTATGTTTTGTAAAAGAAAAGGAAAAAAAATCGATTAAAATCGGAAATCGGATTTGGTTATAAAAAATCAGAGATTTTATTTTTAGGCCATATCGCCCAGCCCTAATTCAATGTAAATTTTTTTCTTGTTTGACCAGCCTATCTGCATTATGTGTTACTTACTTTCATAAATAAGTTCTTTTTAAATGTGACTATTTAGTATTTATTTGGACAAATGCTGCATTGGTTTGCATAATAAAATGAGCAGAAATCCACAGATGAAATGATGAAGTTTTAATTTTCAATGTGCAGATTTAGTTTGTAATGGAGTATTTTAGTGCAAGCATGGTTCATTTTAAATCTTCTTTTATCTTAAAACAGGGTTCTTCAACTCGATGGCCTGCAGGTTCAAGCTGTTTCCCTGCGTACAGTTGTCTGGCCCAAATTAAAGAGTCATTATCAGGCTTGTGCCGAATTTGAGAACAACGTATTTAGGAGATCTAATTCATTTGAAGTATGTGTGAAGCAAGGAAACAACTAAGCCCTGCAGGAAAGTGGCCCTTTAAATCCTGGCCTACCTCACACCTCTCCAACCTGTGTACATTTATGCCCCTTGCATTGTCTCCTAAAATAGAAAATGTTAAAAATCGTCTCCGTTTGACTTGCATAGATAATAAGTGTTAGTGTTTAATTCACTGGGGCAGTTTGTATGCAGGTAACATGATGAAAGAAAACAAAAACTATACACAAGTAAATGACATGCAATGATGGCAACAAGTGATCAAAATGAGCTAAAAAGCATGACACGGGATGAATAAGCTAAAGGTAGAAATGGTGTTGGAGAATATGATCATTTATTGTAAATGGGATATATTGATCTCACTGTGGACAGCTTAAAAAACGTAAATCATTTAAAAAGGAAAGAGTATACACACAATCAACCTTTAATCTAAAGACGAAATGAGGAGCACGTTAAAGAAACCAAAAGATCTACAGGGACAAGTCTCATGTATAGCAGTTTGCATTGTTGGCAGATATTTTTCCTCCTCAGAAACGTTCAGTTGCATTGATTTGTTCACTTTATATTTCTGAGTAATAATCTTTAGACCAGGGATGTCAAACACTGTCCTGCAGGTTTTGGATGGTTTCCTGCTTCAACACCACAGACCCATTAATGTCACTCAGGTGTGTTTAATTTTCCTGTGCCACAGCCTCAAAGCAGACTGTTTTTACAATCATGCTTTGCAGGAGATAAGCTGTTCTTTTCATCAAAACCAGCTTTTTTTCTTTCTCCCAACAGTTTTATTGGTTCTGACCAAAGGGATCAGTTTTAATTACACTTGTCCACCAGTGGTCTCTGACATCAATCAGTTGCTCTTTGAAGCTTTGTAGACATCAAACATTGATTTTTGTGATGAGGTTGAAAAAGAGGCTTACTTCTGAGTTCTCTTGAACATGTTTGTGCATTGACCGTCTTCCTCTGTTTATCTTCACGACTGCATCCTTCATCTTATTGTTGTCTCTTACTCCCACCACTGCCAGTTTTATGACACAGGTGGAAACATTTTGATGTCTCTTCTCATTAGAAATGCACAATATCGGCATGACAGGATGCAGATATCATACTTGTCATACTTATCATACATATTTTGTTTAAAAACAATTGTCATTATTTAATTTGACATGTTATGCATAATGCAAGTTAACATATTTTTCTTATCTGCACAAGCAGTGAATATTACGTCCTGATCATTCAATCTTATTTCTGTTCACCTTTACCAACAGACCAACATGCAAATGAGTTGCAAAATATCAGATATCAAAAATTCTTCATCGTGCATCCTTACTTCACATGTGTCCTTATTACAAGGCACAGTTGGAGTCAGAGGGGCTTGTAGTCAGCTAATAACTTCTTTTGACCCTTCTTTAATAATTCCTAATGAGTTTACTAAAACTTTAAAAGAAAAAAAAAAAAAGGTTTTTGTTTTGTTTCAGTTTTTACCCAAACTTCTGCAAAAACACTGAATATTTACTACACTTGCCATGCAATTAGTTGATTAATAAAACCTATTAAAAAAATTAATTTTTAGAGGATGAATATTTTATATTTGGTGCCAAAGACTTAAGCTTAGCAGTATCTCTTCATGTCTTTTTTCAGACCGCAGCTTGTTTTTGTGAAAGCTCCCATTCATTCAGGCATGAAATGATTCTATTGAACTAATATTGAGAAAGTTTTCAGTGAATGGAAATCTAGAACAACCTCTTATCTTAGCAGGGGTTCCATGTTCTACTTTCTGGCTTAGCAGCTGACGGCTTCTGCTCCACAAACATGCCTCTTTCTGATTCATTAAATGTTAACAGTGCAAAGAAGCTCTTCCCCAGTGTGGGAGGATTAATCACAGACTTGCACCTTTGTAAATGTTTTGGAGGGAATTCTCTCTCTGAGGCTGCTAAAGAGGTCAGGAGCTGCACTGTCTCAGCACACAGAGACCCCACGTTTAATAATAACCTAGAAAAGTTGACGTGTATGTTAACAGCATTTAGGCTGCTAGTCATACTTATGTACCTTGATTATTTTTGTCCTTGGCTTTGAATGGGAAATTAAAAAAAAAAAAATACATGGACATCCACAGGTAGAAGTAAAAAAAGCTGTCATTAATAACCACAAAATTAAAACGTGCACATTTACACAGCAATTTATTTCATTGCAGACAGTTATGAACTAAAGATATTTAATGTTTTGTAAACTTCAATTGTTTATATGCATTGGATGAAACTTAGAGATTCAGACATGTGAAATCCCTGTTGGAAATGCACCATGCTGTGTAAGATAATTGGCACTTGTTCAGCTAAATCTGGAACAGAAAACTATCATTTCAGTGCTCTGATTTCACAAGTAGAATTGTCACAACTGCAGATTTTCTTGGTACCATTATTGTCAAAGAAATAATCACAATTTTACCATTAACAGGATTATTATGAGTACATTAATTCCACAACACTACAGATATCTAAAATCCCTTTTATTAACTTAAAACTTCTTTTATTTATTTCTGTATTTTGATGCCAACATGACAATGTAATAAAGAAACAAAGTGATCAAGAAGTCTCGTTCGAACTAAATCCCCTCTGTTCCGTAAACAATAAATAAATGCTAAATATTAACTCTGGGTTTCTCTCTGAGGAAACAGATGGAAAAAGCTACAGTTCATCTACCTGAGAGGCTTCTGTCTGTGAACAATGTTATAAAAATGGTTTTGAAAATTTCTTTTGGAAGACATATAGATGGGTTTGACTTCCAGCTGTCCTTTAGCAGAAAAGCTGCAGTTTGAAACATGAATAATATCTCAACTGTGAAAATCTGTATAATGTAACATTCAGTGAACTTATGACGTTGCTCTGTAAACTTGACCCAAATCATACATTATTTACAAAATTGCAAATGACACAAAAATATTTTATTTCAATGTTAATGTCTTAACATTAATGTCATTTCACCTAGTTACAGTGCATTTAACTTCACTTAAACTTAAAAAGTGGTTATCCTGCAGGTGGTGGAACAAATTGGATGTATTTCCTCCTTTCGCTGCAACTTTTTTAAGATTGCTTTACAAGCTTGTGAGCCGTCCTCCACAGTGACACCTCTGTGTTTTTCTTTTGTTTTTTTTTATCTTTTGTTTTTTGTTTTTTTTCCTCTATGACCAAAGAAATCTGACAAGGATAAGTTAATATGTTTGGAGGAAATAAATCCTCATCTGTCATTGTCCCTCTGATGCACACCTGTTGCGAAAATAAAGCAACAAATGTGGCAACACACAGATGTGGTCCTGGTTGTAGTAAATGTGCTATACAAATAAAGTTGAACTTGAAACTTGAACTTAATGGTTCAAATGATAGGGGAGCTAATGTGAGCCGTCCAAACAGCGACCACTTAAAGACTCACTACAGAACTCAGTGTTTTGCCCCCTATGGACGGCTAATTCGGCATCAGTCTTGCATCCTACGTGTACTGGGAGATCTCTCCAGACAGTAAAAGATGGTCTAATCATGACTGTTGTCTTATCTCTTGTTCTGTCAGTCTCTTGCTTTCTTTTAATTTCTTCATCTGATAATTATTTCTTGCATTTCTTTTAAATAAATCACAGTTCAAAACGGCTGGTGTATTTAAATGCGATTGCTAACGTGGTGTGATGCGTAAAGCGAAACTTGGCTGAACGACACGTGGAGTCCCGAATGGAAAAAGTGTGGTTTCTCAGCTCGGGACGCTGCTGGGCTGCAGCAGCTCCAGAAATGCACATAATAGATGTCACTACGTCATCAAACAAGTGCGTAATGTGGAGTTTGTAGGTCGGAAATTTACCTAGCGTATCCTTAACATGCTGCTTTTTGTCGTTAACAGAACTTTCAATCTGTGTGAGATGTTTCAGGCAGCTTTTTCAATCAGCTGCATAACTAGTAGCAGAATGTTTTTGGTAGTAACACTGCACTAATTTGTATGCACATGCACATATGTTGCAAAGTGCACGCCCGAAAATAAGGCTACCCCGAAAGCCTCTTTGTAATTGAAGCCCTTGATGTGGTGTAACTGCTTTAGTCATGTGTGGAAGACGAGCTGATCTGCCAATATGGTTCAGAAACAATATTTTATGGAAAGCGAAGATTTTGAGGGAACTTTATGATTAATTAATTATGACATTCGATACCATGTTTAATTGTGACATTAAGTGATTGAGACATCCCTGCTCACAAGTGCATATCCATGAAATAAAGGCTGTTTATTCCTGAAAGCAGAGTTACAGTAATCACAAGTTTTATATTCCAGATACTGCAGAGCTTATGATGCTCTTATATCTCTATTTACTTTTCTGCATTAATGCTGCATTGCTGCCATCACAGAAGAGGATATTATCTTTGCAGAGAGCATTTATAAAAGCTCATACATCTACAGAGCCTGGCTTCTTCTATAAAATGTGTGATTGGTTCTTGTTTAATCTTGATTTCAGCTGGCTCCAGATGATGCCTGGAAGTGTCCTCACTGTAAACAGCTTCAACAGGGCATGGTGAAGATGAGTCTGTGGACACTACCTGACATACTCATCCTGCATCTCAAGCGCTTCCGACAGGTAGGCCCGAGTAGCTGTCAATCCAGGCAGCTGCTTTAGTTTATATAACATTGAATTAGTTATGCCTTGCGATGGACATAGATGTGATGTGAAAGCTTACTAACAAAACTAAATGTTTATTTTTTTTTAAACCAGACTTTTGTGCAAAACCCTGGCAAACAAAGCAGTCTCTAACAGCTGAAGCACTAAAGATTCAATATAAAACAAAAAATGGTACAGAACATTCAAAGGGAAAATTGTTTTAAACTTGTATCATCCTTCAATAATAAGATTTCATGAGATGAAGGGTAAAAGACTTCATGTGTAGAATAAATCAAAGCCAGATTCGCTCAGTGGTTAAATCCAGTTTCTGTCACATGAGGCAACTGGACAAAATTAATCACCTTCTAGCGCGACAGCACTTTGAAACAGTAATCCATGCCTTTGTAACCATGAAGCTGGATTACTGCAATGCACTTTATTTTGGGGTGAGACACTAATTTATCTCTCGAGTGCTGCTTGTACAAAATGCAGCTGTTCGTCTTTTAACTGGCACACGCAAGCATGAGCACATCACCCCGGTTTTATCTTCTTTTCACTGGATTGCTGTGCATTTCAGGATCCGTGTTAAATTGCTTTTAAGTTTTTGGATGGTATTGCCCCGTCGTACATCTCTGAGCTCCTTCGTTCCTATACACCTTCTCGAGGTCTCAGGTCGGCTGAACAACTCCTCCTGAATGTGCCCAGAACTAGCTGAAGGCTCAGAGGGGACCCGGCCTTTGCAGTAGCAGTACCTAAACTGTGGAATGAGCTTCCTTTTTACAGTAGACAGGCCTCCTCTATCTATGTTTTTAAAATCCATCTGTTCACCTTGGCCTTTAGCACAGAAGGATATGTTGACATTTTGATGTAATTTTGGTTTATTTTATTTAATTTAAATGTATTACATTTTTTAAGGTCTTTCATATGCTATTTACTTTGATAGTTTTTAATGTTATATGCACATTATAGAACGTCTCTCACCAACAAACTGGACAAAATTCATCTGCGGATCGTCTCACGTAAGACTGACAGTTGTGTGACAATCTTTACAGAGACCTGGCTAGACAACAATATCCCTGATGCATCAGTGGAGCTAGTGGTGCACTCGGTCCACGTATGTTCAGGCAATTTGTTTTTTCGTTTTAAACCAAAATCGGAAAAGCTGAAGTACCGTCGTTTTTCAGTTTTTTTAATTTACAATCAAAATTGGAAAATCAGAACCGATTTTCTTTTCCTATTCCCAGAATTCAAAGATGGAAAAACAAGAACACTTAATTAAAAACTGTCCGGTTTTTGGATCTTGGTAATTCCTTTTTTTTTTTATTTTTCCTCCAGAATTAAAAGGTGAAGACATTTTAACAGGCGGACTGGAAGTTAGAATAATTCTTTCAAAATAAAAGTCTAAATTAACACATAACATCATGCAAGCACATTAGATAATGCAAACATAAATAACTGTGTTGAACCATATAAAACATCATTAATATGTTCTTTCTGGCAGACAGTGACCCCGAGGTAATGAAAAACAATAACAATATAACTATCAGGTAGGATTTAACAGTATTGTTAAATTACTTTTGCTTTACAAACTGTGGCGATTCTTTACTGTAATCATGCAAAAATGTCTGTGTTTTGTATTGCAAGAAATACCTATTATTTTATAAATTATTTAATAAAGAAAGAACACATATTACCATGAAAGTGGATGAGTTGGAGTGATACTTTGGCCGCTTCTTTTCATTTGACAATTAAAGTCTTCAGTTTCTAACCAGTCAACTTCAGTGTGGTGTCATGGGAAAAAAATGTCTGTTCCTTTAATTTCATGATTATTCATCAGAAAGCTTCAGGAGTTTTATCAAATTGAGGCTCTAGTGTGTAAAATTGTTACTAGTTTTCTTTGATGTTTTTTTAGAGCTTTAAAGCACGTCTAAAATGGAAGTTAAGGAATTTAATTTAAGAATTAAGGAATTTAACACAGCGTCCAGCAACTGTCCACCCACAATAGAGAAAAAAGCATGAAATGCCAGCAGGAACTGATTTGCTGTTGTTGGTTTTGGGGAAAAGAGTGAATGTCTTAGTCAAAAATCCAAGTCTGCCATTATATTTTACATCAGTGTGTTGATTCTTTAGGTGATAAGATTAATTTTGGTTTAATTTCCAACTTTGAAGTACACAAGCACATCACAGTGGGAGGTTTTACGTTGGAGACTTGCTCTCACAGCTGGAAGTGTAAGGGAGGAGCTGCAGGTTCTCATCCATCTCAGAGGAAAGCAAAGCGTGTGAGCACTCTGTGAAAACTGTAGTTTTCTTTACAACAGGGTGAAATCACCAGATCAGCTTCCTTGATGACCTTTGTTTTGATGTTAATACTACGCGTCGCTGAGCTTGGGCCTGATAGTGAGGACTGAGTCAAAGCAGCAAATAGGTCAGCTGACAAGTAGATGAAGCAGAAACTCAGCTCAACATTTTCATTAGCAGTGAATACTCCAGAATATTCTCTCCTACATTTGAACATTGTCCCATCAGTGTATGTTCAGAAGATTTTACTGGGAGTTGGGAAAAATTACATTTCTTTTCTCTCATTCTACCAGGACTCGACCATGAATTCATTTCAAGGAAGAAGTATTCTGTGATTTGTAGACTGTCAGTAGTATGTTAAAATCTAATCTGTGACTGACTGGAAACCAGTTTAAGTATGTTAAAACTGGTGTGATGTCTTTAGATCTCTAGCAGCAGCATTACGGGTGAGCTCTCAAGTGTTTAATGCTCTTTTTAGGAACTCCTGTTAAAAGACCATTACAGTAATCTTGTTTACTGGAGATAAATTTATGGTTTCTCCTGGTCTTTTTGGTAGACTAAAAATTGCATTCTTTATTTTATTTTAAATGTAGATTGTAAAGCACTTTGAGCAGCGTGACCTGTTGAAAATGTGCTACATAAATAAACCCGACCTTCCCTGACCTAAACTTTTAATTCTGTTAACGGTTTTTGAGTCGATAAAACGCTGCCTTGGTAACAGCTTTGATCTGGCTGTTCAAAGTCACATCTCAATCTATTAACACACCGAGGTTACTAACTTAATCAGTGATTTTAAGAGCCAGAGTCCTAAGGTATTTACCAGTGCTGACCATTTTCTCTTACCAAACAGAAAAATCTCTGTTTTATCCTTCTTTAAATTTAGAATAGTCTCTTGCATCCAGTTTCCAGTGGCCATCATTTTTACAAGATATACTTAAGTGCACCATGAACTACAGCAGGAGACTGCAACTTGCGGCTATGGCTCTCTGGACCTTTCCACAATGGCTCTTAATACATTGCAAAAAATTAGAAAGAACAAACTAATGTTTTTAAATAGATATAAAGTAAGAAATGCAGGTTTTTAGGTTTTTTTTTTTTTTTTTTTTTTTTTGCTGTTTTTTCGCTGTTTTTTCATAATGACACTAAAAGCACCAGTTAAAAAAATATCTATATATATATAAATATATATATATATATATATATATATATATATATATATATATATATATATATATATATATATGTAAAATCTATTTTTAATCTATTTTTATTGTCATTAAGTTGGAAACTATGGACTTTTTTTTTTACATAATTTTCCACAAATATCTACATCTCATTGAAGAAAATTTCTTTTTGCAAACATTTAAATTTTTTTCTTTGTTTTAAAACCTCAAAATAGTAGATTTTTTTTTTTTTTTTTTAATTATAAATTGTCCTTTTTTAAAAGGTTTTGCAACATTTGCGGCTCTAATCGAGTTTTATTTAGCTGGAAGCAAAAACCATGAAAGCTTTCTTTCCTACAGTCATGGACAAAATTGTTGGTACCCTTCAGTTAATGAAAGAAAATATCACAATGGTCACAGAAATAACTTGAATCTGACAAAAGTAATAATAAATAAAAATTCTATGAAATTTAACCAATGAAAGTCAGACATTGCTTTTCAACCATGTTTCAACAGAATTATTTAAAAAAATAAACTCATGAAACAGGCCTGGACAAAAATGATGGTACCCCTACAAAAGACTGAAAATAATGTGACCAAAGGGACGTGTTAATCCAAGGTGTGTCCACTAATTAGCATTACAGGTGTCTACGATCTTGTAACCAGTCAATGGGCCTATATATAAGCTACAGGTAGTCACTGTGCTGTTTGGTGACATGGTGTGTACCACACTCAATATGGACCAGAGGAAGCAAAGGAAAGAGTTGTCTCAGGAGATTAGAAAGAAAATTATAGACAAGCATGTTAAAGGTAAAGGCTATAAGACCATCTCCAAGCAGCTTGATGTTCCTGTGACTACAGTTGCACATATTATTCAGAAATTTAAGATCCATGGGACTGTAGCCAACCTCCCTGGACGTGGCCGCAGGAGGAAAACTGATGACAAATCAAACAGACGGATAATACGAACGGTAACAAAAGAGCCCAGAAAAACTTTTAAAGAGAATAAAGGTCAACTTCAAGCTCAAGGAACATCAGTGTCAGATCACACCATCCGTCGTCGTTTGAGCCAAAGTGGACTTAATGGGAGACGACCAAGGAGGACACCATTGTTGAAAACAAATCATAAAAAAGCCAAACTACATGTTGACAAGCCACAAAGCTTCTGGGAGAATGTCCTATGGACAGATGAGACAAAAATGGGACTTTTTGCCAAGGCTCATCAGCTCTATGTTTACAGATGGAAAAATGAAGCATATGAAGAAAAGAACACCGTCCCTACTTTGAAACATGGAGGAGGCTCTGTTATGTTCTGGGGCTGCTTTGCTGCATCTGGCACAGGGTGTCTTGAATCTGTGCCGGCACAATGAAATCTCAAGACTATCAAGAGATTCTAGAGAGAAATGTGCTGGCCAGTGTCAGAAAGCTTGGTCTCAGTCGCAGGTTATGGGTCTTGCAACAGGACAATGACCCAAAACACAGCTAAAATCACCCAAGAATGGCTAAGAACGAAACATTGGACTATTCTAAAGTGGCCTTCTATGAGCCCTGACCTAAATCGTATTGAGCATCTTTGGGAGGAGCTGAAACATGCCGTCTGGAAAAGGCTTCCTTCAAACCTGAGACAACTGGAGCAGTTTGCTTATGAGGAGTGGACCAAAATACCTGCTGAGAGGTGCAGAAGTCTCACTGACAGTTACAGGAATTGTTTGATTGCAGTGATTGCCTCAAAAGGTTGTGCAACAAAATATTAAGTTAAGGGTACCATCATTTTTGTCCAGGCCTGTTTCATGAGTTTATTTTTTTAAATAATTCTGTTGAAACATGGTTGAAAAGCAGTGCCTGATTTTCATTGGTTAAATTTCATAGAATTTTTATTTATTATTACTTTTGTCAGATTCAAGTTATTTCTGTGACCATTGTGATATTTTCTTTCATTAACCGAAGGGTACCAACAATTTTGTCCATGACTGTACATGTCAGCTGCACATGGAAGTGAGGCGGGGATTAGAGGTGACTGAATGACAACTTGTTGTGCTGCTGCATGGTATTGAAAATGTACATTTATCTTTACTGCATTCACCCACAAAATTGTGTTTTTTTAAATCAAGGTTATGCTTCTACTTAAAGAATTTATGTGACATTTTCCTACAGAAGAGACTTTGCAGTGTTTAAAAGTAGATTAATAACCCAATGACACCTTCACACTTACGGTGAGAAGTTTTAAAGAAAGAATACAAGATAGAGAGAGCAGAAGAAATAACACTCTATAAAGGAAAGTTATATTTTTATTTAACTTCTTGAGGAAAAAAAAACATTTATCAAGTGAAATGACTAAGTTTATTGATGGGAGTGTTGGGAGTGCAGTAGACAGGTTTGGTTGAAATGCATTTGGTTGCTATGGTTACAATTCGACTCTCAACCAGAGTGAAGAACGGAACAGGGCAACTACTTCAGTACAGCTAACAAAATAACAGATGACCTCTATCAGTGGAAAAAAATATATAATTCAGGGTGCATACGCCATCTGTTACAATGAAATCCCTCTGGCTTTACTCTTAATGCCCTGACTGCAGTCATTCTCTGCAAATGAAGTCTGAGAACAAAATATAGACCTGCAGACACAATCCAGGATTCCTTATTATGCCCATTGTGTCCTTCTCAGTGCCCCAAGGAGTTCCATCTTATGTACCAGGTTAATCATTTTCCTCTATGAAAATTGAGGAAAGAAATGGTTTGAACCTACACTTTTCTCTCTGTTTTTCCCCTGTCCTACATCCTAGACCAGGACTACTCAATTCAGTCCCACGGGGGCTACAGCCCTGCAGGTTTTTAATGTTTCCTTTCTCCAAAACACCTGACTCAAAAGAAAAGGATCCAACAGCCTTTGATGTTCTGCACAATGACTGATTAATTTGAGTCCTGTGTGTTGGAGCAGGGAAACACTGAAAACCTGCAGGGCTGCAGGCAAGACATTTACTCTTTTACTGGTCTGGATATTCAAGCAATAGTGGGGCTCTGGAAGGCGTGTTTATCTTGTGTACATGTCAGTGATACACTTGTAGGCTATGGAGGACATGGAGGGTCTTTGAAATAGCAATACAGCATTTTGATGATAAGTAGTTAATAATAATAATAATAATATATATATATATATATATATATATATATATATATATATATATATATATTAAATCAAAATGTTGTGTTGCTATTTCAAAGACCCTCCTGGTCCTCCATAGTTGTCATGGTAAGTCATGACATTTAGCAGCAGAAATACAATTAGTAGCATACCATCTAAAGCAGAGTAGAACAATCATTAAAAAAATCTGTATTTTCATGATGAAAAGCTCAGTGGAAAATCAGAAGATTCAAAGAACGACACAAAATGAACGAGCAACAGGTGTCCATGGCACTCCATGGTGTTTTCTTTCCTTTCCATGGGACTGTTTGTCAGCCATCCGATTCAAGCATTTCCACCAAAAGCTGCTACTTCTGTGCTGCAACTCAAGAGAGAAAACCATTTATGAGAGTTTATACAGACAAAAGTGGTTTAACTGGTCAAAGAAATTTCATTATGCTTGAACAAAATGTCACAAAAAAAAAAAAGATTGCTTAAACATATGGGGGGAATTTAATATCAGAAGTTGCAAATGTGTATTACATTATTAATAATTGTGTACAATAATTTGTAAGCAACTCTATGCACTTGCAAAAATGTGTCCGTATCCACACACAAATATAAAGAAATTTAAATACTTTTAGCTCTTCATCACAAGGCCTATTTTTTCTACCTCCTGTCTAAAATTACAAGCTATTAATAAATATATCTTCACAACTACAGAGGCTGTATGTATAATTTTGTTCTCGAAAGAAAGCTAAGACATGAGATTATCATAGTGTGTCAGAATCAAGATATGCGTTTCTGTGTCTGAGAAATTCACCTAGAATACATTAGAAAATGTAAATTGTTATCCCCTGCTAATAGAAAACCACATTACTCTGAGTAAAAGCCAGACAATAGCAGCCCAGTTCATGTAGGCATTAGTAAAGTAACTGTGCAAGAGTAGAAGCTAAAAAAGTAAACTGAGCAGTTTTACTGATTTTAATCTCTAGTAATTTCATATGTGTCAGCTTACTTTTGAGACCAAGATTTTACAAACAAGCCATGTAGTTGAGAAGACTTCATTTATACTAATAATAATACTTCATTTATTCGGGGCTTGTCATTTTAAACAGGAGGCGGGAAAAATGGGCCTTGCGAAGAAGAATGACTTTATATATAAACTCATTTATACGTTAGAACAGTTGGTGAATGAGGCCCATTGTCCTGTTTCAGATACAAAGAACAAGCTTTTAAAGCATGATACTCCCACTGCCATGCCCTAGTGTAGTAATTATACAGTATTAAGAGATAAGGACCAACAGATGTTGTCTTTCATAGTGCTTTAGTGCATAGAGTTATTTGATTATTATTTGTCTTCCCCAGTCCTTAAAATGGATTTTGACTAATTCCAGTGTCATTCTTCTAAGTCCTAACGTAAATATATTTGCTGTTGAGATAGTCAACCTTCCTGAGGACTGCTGGAGCTCTGTTGGATTGACAGTTGTCTTCTTTTTTACCTCCCTAACAAAATCCCCTCTTGCCCTTCTTGTCACTTGGTTTGGTCAAGTCTTTAAGAGTCTCTGCACATTGAAATACTTTTCCATTTTTAGGAACTGAAAACATTTAAGAAAGTTTTATTTCCACTCCTGGATCTATGCTCAACTACTGTATTGACTTTAGAGGTTCGTTAGTTCCTTGGATATCATTGAGTGGTTTTCCTCCTGGCATGCAGTGCGTACAATGGCTACCCTAAGACATAAGTGCATTTCTTTCTAAACTCTAATTCATGCCAGTTTTTTGCCACTGCTGCCACTTCAAAAGGTCCCAATAGTTTTGTAAAGGACTTTTTTTTATAAACTTAAATGGACATGATTCTCTCTGACATTCCTGATGATGGCACACCACTAATTGTCATGGGAGACATGAACATTCACATTTGCAAACCACAGACAACTGACTTTCTGGCTCTCATCTACTCTTTCAATCTCAAACTGGTACAGACTCCAGAAACTGCTCCACAGCCAACCTGTCCGTCACCCCGCTGCATCTCTCAGACCACTTCCTGGTTAAATTCTCTGTCTTCCTTCCTCATGTCAATCAAGCAGCTCCAAAAATGGGGTCCTACTGCAGAAACTTGAGATCCCTCAGACCTACACAGATTTCTGATGAGGTTTACTCTACCCTCCCTTCCCACTCAGACTTCTCCTTACTGTCTGTTAATGAGGCTGTTAATGCTCCTCTCTCGCCTCCTCTCTGGACAAACTCTGTCCTCTGGTGTCAAAACCAGCCAGACAAAACCCTCCCAGTCCTTGGCTCACAGAGGTTCTGAGGGAGCACAGAGCTGGACTCGGGGCTGCAGAAAGAAAGTGGCGCAAATCAAAAGAGCACACTGACTTGTTTGAGTACCAGCAAAAACTTGAAACTTTCACATTCAGCCTAAAGGCGGCCAAGATAGCCTTTTATCAGAACAAGATCCGCAATGCTCCCAACACATGACAACTGTTCATGGTGTTAACGCTCTTCTATCTCCACCACCTGCTCAGCCTCCCACTGTGCTGACTGCAGAAATGTTTGCTTCCTACTTCACTGAAAAGGTTGCTACCATCAGTAACCAATTCACTGAGCCTGACCAAGTCAGCCTTACCAAACCAGCTACTGGTGCCTCTCTCTGCTCTTTCCGCTGTCTAAATGAGGACGAAGTCTCTAAACTTTTAGTCAGCTCAAAACCCACAACCTGTGCTCTTGATCCTGTTCCCTCTGACATCCTGCAGAGCATTTTACCTACAATCAAAACTGCAGTAACCGATATTATCAACTCCTCTCTTAAATCAGGTGTCTTTCCTTCTGCCTTCAAGCAAGCTCGGGTTACCCCGCTGCTGAAGAAACCCACACTCAACCCAGCCCAGGTTGAAAACTACCGGCCGGTCTCATTGCTTCCATTCATGTCTAAATTACTAAAGGGTGCCGTCTTCAGTCAGGTCTCACAGTTCCTCCAAGACAACAACCTGTTTGATCCATATCAATCTGGCTATAGGCAACGTCACTCTACTGAAACTGCTCTCCTGGCAGTTACTGATTCCCTACGACTTGCCAGATCCACTGGTCAATCCTCAGTCCTTATACTGCTGGACCTGTCGGCTGCCTTTGACACGGTCAACCATCATATACTGTTCTCCAAACTCTTGGAGCTTGGCATCTCAGGATCTGTCCTCTCGTGGTTTATGTCCTACCTCACAGGGAGATCATTCAAAGTATCTTGGCAAGGGGGAATGTCCAGATCACATGGGCTGATAACAGGGGTGCCTCAGGGCTCTGTGCTTGGCCCTCTTCTCTTTTCACTATACACCTCCTCACTCGGTGCAGTCATTAGCTCTCATGGTTTCTCCTACCACTGCTATGCAGAGGTTCTCAATGCGAATATCAGCATGCCTTGCTGATATCTCCGCATGGATGAGGATCGCCACCTTCAGCTAAATCGGTCCAAGACTGAGCTTATTGTCTTTCCAGTCAATCCTTCTTTACCGCCACAGATAAGCGTGCAGCTCGACTCAGTCACACTTGTGCTTACGTCTTCTACCAGGAATCTTGGTGTCATGGTAGACAACCAGCTGACCTTTAAGGACCATGTTGCCTCAGTTTCCCGGTCTTGCCAATTTGCTCTCTACAACATCAGGAGGATCAGACCCTACCTGACTGAACACACAACCCAGCTCCTGGTGCAGGCTCTGGTCATGTTACGCATTGACTACTGCAACTCCTTACTGGCTGGCCTGCCTGCATGCTCAGTTAAACCTCTGCAGATGATCCAGAACGCAGCACCATGTCTTCAACCAGCCCAAAAGAGCTCATGTCACTCCACTGCTAATCACTCTTCACTGGCTTCCAGTTGCAGCACGCATCAAATTCAAAGCTCTGCTTCTGGCTTACAAAACAATAACCCAAACGGCTCCGGTCTACCTTCACTCCTTAATCCAGAGCTACACTCCTTCTCGACAGTTACGCTTTGCCAGCGAAAGATGCCTAGTGCTCCCACCACAACGTGGCTCAAAATCAGTAGCTAGACTCTTCTACTCTGTTGTTCCCCGGTGGTGGAACGATCTACCAAACTCCGTCCGATCCGCAGAGTCCTTATCCACTTTTAAGAGCAAGCTAAAGACTCAGTTGTTTAAGGAGCATTTCCGAACTTAGCTTAACTAAATGAGTTAGAAAGATTTGTCCAGCTCTTTGGCTCAACCATGTACTGAAGAAGCTGTGTGCACTTATGCCCAAGATAAAATTGTGTGATGAAATCATGATCTTGTATTTAAACAAAATGACTTAGAAAAATAAATAAATAATTACATGCACTGCCTCTAGCACTACATGACAGCACCTGGGTCCAACTGGACTCAAAGCAGTCTGACTACCACTTAATTATGACTTCCCATCTTGTTTGAATTCATGCTTGTGTTGTTCTTACTCTCAAATGGAAGTCGCTTTGGATAAAAGCGTCTGCTAAATGACTGTAGAATAGAATAGAATATTCAAATGTGTTGAGTGTTTGTCAGTATGAACAGAGGAGTAGAGGTTGAAAATAATAGCAGTTTTATTTTAATAGGCATAATAATAGGCATTTTATGTCTATTGTACCTCATTTAGCACAACTTAAAATTCAATTTGTAACACAATAAGTGCAGAAATGGAAGAATTATGACTAATTTTTGAAGCAATTGTTTGTAATTGTAAATGTGAATGTTTATTTTGTTCAAACAGGTTGGTGAACGAAGAAACAAGCTGTCCACGCTGGTACGATTCCCTCTGACTGGTTTGGACATGGCCCCCCATGTAGTGAAGAGAAGCCAGAGTATGAAGAACCTGCAGCTGGGGCAATCCCTGAATTCTCGGAAACATTCAAGTCAACAGCACCAATCTGTCGACACAATCCTCCCCCACGATTATCTATACGACCTCTACGCTGTGTGTAACCATCATGGAGGAATGCATGGAGGACATTATACTGGTATGGATCTTGGTGTCATTAGACATAAATTCCATTAGTTATACAACCACTGAAAATATCAACAATCTTTTATTCTTACTTTGTTTTCTAACATATCTCAACATTTAACAATTCGCTGCACGGCTAAATGTTTATAGGATTAACAGGATTACATTTTGCCGCATGTATTTCACAATTAATCTTCCTGATAAGTGACTGTGACATCATCTGTTCAGTTTCACCATAAGCTGTTGGACTGCAACCTGTTTCTTTGTTTTTTTATGCTCTAGCCACCACGGCTACATTGTTAGAGCCACACCTTCAAAATGCCAAGAATGAAATCATTTCACATGGGTGTCAAAATTTCTTAATTGAGCCAGTATTGCCACTTCCAAAAGCGTGGCAGCGGTGGGCTACTGTCAGACATCTGCTCTGCACATGAACACGGTGCCCGTTGTTGAGCCTGTAGCTGCAGATAAGTTGCTTTATATTTTACAATTTGAATTGAAATTCCAATATGGCGTTTCCAAAGGGGCACGCTTGAAAACTGACCGCACGCATGAAAACGGAGTACGGGCTTGGTAAACACCGGGCACGTGTATGTGATACAATCAAGTAAACTAGTAGTGAAAACATAAATCACGAGGAGGTATTTCTGCACGATGAGGGAATAACACAGTATTTGCAAGTAGAGAATCACCCTCGTGAAAGCTCATCAATCCACTGTGTATACATATGTGGACGAATGGCCTCGCGGCCATGACCAGCGCGCTCTCAGTTCTGTCACTGTTTGCTCAGCTAAACAGTTGTCAACACGTAAATAAACAACACTTTAGCTGTAGCTTCTGTTTATGAAATAGCTGCTCAACTATTTGAGCTACACACCGCCCCATAAACACTGCTTTTCTTGAATTCTTGGGAACCTAGACCACATTAGACCAGTTCATATAAAGTGAAGTGTCACAACTTGGTACACAATGGTCGAAACCCTCGCTGGTTTGATCATTGGTACCACCACAGCTGCGAATTTTTGTAAGGGAAATGCTGAAGTTTAACAGACTGGGAAGAAAAAGACTGCATGAAATAAACAAAGTAATACATATTTGAACATGTAATTGTACTTCATTTCATTGTACCAGAATCAAATTGTTGAAGGATAAACTTCATATTCTTTGATGTCATTTTAGCATTAAGAAAAAGGTGGCATTCAGTTCCACTTATGGTGTCCTTTGTTTTTTGCCTGTCACTTTTTAATCCAGCTTACTGCAGGAATTCAGTGGATGGTCAATGGTACAGCTTTGATGACAGTAGCGTAGACCTGGTGCCAGAGGAGGAAGTGTGTACCAGAGGAGCTTACATCCTTTTCTACCAGAGACGCAACACCATTCCTCCATGGTCCGCCAGCAGCTCCATTAGAGGTATGTAATCAAGTGACAAGTAAACTAGATGGCATGAACAACTCCAAAGTAAGTGGCTGGTTTATTCAGATTTTAATTCGGAATTGAGTAATTCCTCCATCATATACGTTCTTTCCGCTTTAAATTAATTACGGTCATCCTGCGCATGCGCGTTTCCTTGTCCTAAAGTGACGACAGTACGGTACTCTATCTCCCTTCTCCTTAGCTGACCAAAGTGACGTAGTATAGTAGAATTGTTTCAAAAATATCGGCTATGGCTATTAAACATGTCTAGGTAAACCACAATTCGGAATGACTATTATCATGTAACCACGAAGGAGAATACTTTAATTCTGAATTATTTCATTCTAAATGAACAATTCTAAAAAAAAAAACACACAATGTAACCATGGCCAATATCAAACAAAACTAAGTCAGTCTTAAAAATTATAGCTAGCTTTCAGTAGGTGAGTCGTTTGTCCGTGTTCATGCCATCGAGTGGACACGGAGAGCCATAATTTGTGTTTACATTCATTTTCTGACTTTGTGTACCTGGTCTTTTAATTGTTTGTTGTCTTAACTGTGTTTGGTCATCTTATAAATGGTTTTACTGAGCAGTTAGCTGATATTCTGGACTTTTAACTATTGTTGTCTTAACTGTGTTTATTGATGATAGAAATGATTTTGCTGAGATTCTGGACTTTCTGTGGATACCATACATGTTTGTAGTTACATTTATAGACCTAACGTTATGGATGTTAACCACTTAACTCCCGTAGCAGAGGTTGAGGGTGCAAGAGGTTAAGCTGAACAGTCAAGCTAAGAATGCAAAATTAGAAAATTTATAGGCCAGCATTCTGGATAATGAAGCACTAAAGGTGCATGGATCGAAGTTATTGTGCACGTTGTGAATATTTCTCTCTCCTCACCATCTAGAAGCCGTGAGATTCTAATCCTGAGTCTGTTCACCTGGTGCTGATATTTATCAGATATTGTTCCTTCTGTCTTTAGAAGGAAGCAGCTTCACACATCTTTAAATCCATCCAGCTGTCTTGATTTTATATATATTAAGAAGAATTTTAATGTTGCTAATGGACAGTTGCTTGACAGGAAGAGGGGTGAGAGAAGGAGGGGGTGACATGCAGTTAAAGGGCCCTTGGCTGGGATTTGAATCTGAAGGACTGCAACCAACTGTAAACCATGTTTTTTTGTTTATTTTTCTCTTCCTTGGCAGGAATAAATACTTGGCAGTCTCTCTATAAGTAGTTTCATTTACATCAATCAAAAAAATTTCACAGATCTCTTGTGCATCCTCCAGGTGCAGCTCAAGCAAACACTTTGATGGAAGCTGCTTTCGTTTTCTGGCAACTCTCCTCCTCGGTAGACATCCAGTAAATTCTGAGCCTGATGCTTCACCAGAACCAGTTTTTTACACTTTGTCTAGAGCAGCATGCTTTGAATTCCTACCATACATAGAGCACTACATTGTATTTTACAGTGAATTTCTCGTTCACTCATTAACACACATTCATGCAGCTCTTTCTTCATCTCACACAATCACAGATCATTGAGCACTGTGGAGGCAATGTGAGGTTGAGTGACTTGCCTGAGGGCGCACTAACTGAGACGGCAAACACTTTCTGATTGGTGGATAACCAATCTACTCAAATGGGGCCACCATATAATTCTATTGTACCCCTAAGAACCATAAAATTGCATGACATGACCAAAAATATCTCTGTCTCTAGATTCTCTCTCTCTTTTCCCTCAATTTCCATATATAAATATATAATTACAACATACTGAACAGTGCAAATATACAAATGTGAACTGCTTTAAGGTCAAGCTACTCCTAGTTTTGACATGTCTCACTAAAAGAAAAATCATGAACAAAGGATTTTTTTAGAATGTAAACACTTTTATATCAAACGTGGACATGTAGTAGTCTAAATATGGTGATCAGTGTACAGTCACTTTGATTTAAAGCCATGCATGTGACTATGTTCAGCAATTCTTCTCATTGGCTGTTACATTTCCATACCATGCAACTAACAGAGTTAAACAGCTATATATATATAAATATAAATATATATATAAACTGGCTAAATATGGTGTCTTACAGGGGTCAGTTACAGGACCACTTTTTTTCTGCTATTATATGCTTCCTTGCGCCCTCCTGGTTAGATTATTCAGAGACATGGTATTTTAATTTCACTTTTATGCCAATGGCACACAATTGTTCTTACTTACCCACTGATTCTAGTATGCTGAGCACATTACATTACTTCAAATTGTTGAAAACTGGGTGTCTCAGAATTATCTGCAGCTTAATACAAACAAAACTGAAGTTGTTATAATTGTTCCCCCCCAAATAACACACACAAAAAAAAAAAAAAAATTCCTGGCTTGTGTTTGGTTGGACCATTTTACATGCCTTTATCTCCTTACGCCTAGACTATTGCAACAGCCTCTTTACATGTCTTACTAAAAAATCAACACAATTTTAACTAGAACCCAGAAGAAGGTACATTACTTCTGTTTTAGCCTCTTTGAACTGACTCGCAGTATATTTTAAAAAATATTTTAAGTTTTGATAAGGACACAAAGTGTCGAAACGTTATTCCACTAGTTTGCACAATAAAGCTGTAAATCCACCATTGAGCTCCAGCTCTTTCTCCTTTTGTGTTTTTGCAGATTCGAAGATTTATTGAAATGACAACAAAGGAAAACCTTGAAGGAATCGAAAACTGATACCCTGTTTTTAAACACATTCACTAAAGCAAAGATTAAAAACAAAAAAGGAATAAAGACAAATCTTAAGGAATAGAACAAAGTACAGATCATAAAACACAGAAATATTACACTGAACTTAATGTCAACGTTAAAACCAAAGAACAGGCTGAAATAACAATACAGGGAAAATAAAAACTGACAATTTGATCATTTGGCTACGTAAAAAACTATACATAATAATTTCTTAATATGTAAAATAAAAGAGGAAATATTTGTTTCAATTATCAGTATGATGATTAATCAACAGAGCTACTATCTGAGAATCAATATATACTGATTTCTGTCAGGTTTAACTCTGTTCCCAGGGTAAAGGGATTGGCTGTTTTCCTAATTCTGATTAAACATTCATCGTCTCGGACTATACCTGGAGATCACCACCTGTGTCCTCTGCTACCTGTTGGTTTTTCAAGGATTTTCTCTCGCTGGGTGCCGTTTGGTGTCAAACGTTTTTGTGAATAACTAACAAAGCCTGACAGGAGCTGGTGCAGTGCTGCTTGTGATGTTCGTCCTCACACATTCCAGTCACGGATAATCCTCTGTGGAGAAATAAATCAAATCTCAGCTAAAACACCATCAAAAACAAAATGGCCACTCATTTTTTATGATTTATTGTATTGGAGGCATTATCATCATTAAATCAGATGCAAATGGTAAAATAAATGAGGTAGGCTCACAAACAAAAAAAAGCAGAACCTCACATGGTTTATTGTATGATATGAACTGAATGTCATACGATCACAAACAAACCACTGTGGAGATTTACAGTCAAACAGTAGCTGGGAGCGTCTTTAAATTAAATAATCACATTTTAAAAGGTAGAACTTTGTGTAATAAGATATCAAGGAGTGGTAAAGGTGCACTATTTCTGAGTCAAGCTCTTGCAATCTCATTCACAATCACTGTCCCTTGCTCAGCCTTTTTCACCCAGAGCCCAACATGGAGCTTTCTCCCTTGAAAACCACTAATCAAGTCCTGAAGTCCAGCTTTCTCTTCTATCCAGCTGTTCTATTATATTGTATCTCTAATCGTGTAATGTCATGTATCGTGTATTGTCTCACACTATTTTGTTTTACTTAAAGGTGCTTTCAGTGATTTCACCAACAATGTCAAGGGAAATTGATTTGACTACCAATCCTCCACGTCATTGTTTCTCTCATGTAGCAACACGAAGTCTAATTTATCTCCAGATCTGTAGACTCACAGGTGAAGCATTAGATTAGTGGGGAATAATTTATGATGCTATATGGTTGTTGCTAGTTAATCTTCTGATATCTAGAAAATTTAAATATTTCTATGATTGGATTGAAAGCAGTCACCCAGTCTGCTGCACTACAAATGTCTCTGTTCCTACTGCAAAGCAGGAGGATGAGTCCTGAACTACTGACCTAACCTAACATTACTGTGATAGATGAGAAAATAAATGCAAACAATTTTTATGTAATATTAATAATTCAGAACTTTTTTTCTATTATATAATGTTTTTTCACCACAATAATCAATTAATTCAACACTCAGCTGCTCACCTCATTCCTCAGGGGCCACCTGGACAGGTTCAGGTGGGGCGGGGAGAGGGGGGGGGGGGTCTGGCAGCATCTTCTTCTGCTGCTCTTGTGTCTGTTTGGACATGCATGATGTTTTAGCAGAGCAGCTTGATAGCAGTGAAATTAAATAAAATCCAGAGTTTTCTTCAGAAATATGAGCTAATATGGGAGCAAAGTGAGCTAGCTTATATGGACAAAGTTTAGAAGAGACAACAAGCTGATGTTCCACAACTTTCCATCAGACGAACTAACCGACCCACCTCGCCTCCGAAAGAACTGGGTGACGTACTGTCCACCCCTCTGTTCTCTCTCCAGTCTCAGCTTTTTTCTTATCTTTTTAAACTTCCCTATTTTTGTTGCACTGCTCCTCAGCTGAAGGAGCAGGTGGACTGAACCATTTAAGTGAAACATAGAGGGGGAGTGAGTGTTTCCAAAACAAAGAAACTTAGTGATACCAGTGCATTGTAACTAAAATGTTTGTGTGATTGTAGGTTTATCATTGAGTATTAGATAATTTTGTTAGTATTACAACTGCATTGAGGGCCCTTCTGGGCCCCCTGTCAGTCATGGGCCCCGAGAATCTTTCCCCTTTACCCCCCCTTTTCGGCGCCCCAGCCTACTTGTAACATTAATCTTTTGTAAATTTGCACATAAATGTACAGAATAAAACTTGTTCCTTATCAAGTCAATAAGGAACACATCTTTTAACTTTTAGTTACAGAATGATGGTCAACTCCAGCAGTAACTAGCATTAATCCTCCTAACACATTTAAAGTTTATTTACTGTATGCCTTTATCTCTAACCACTTCCAAGCTGATTCAAAATTGATTAAAATTGAATATTTTCTTTGAAATAGCTCAAAGCATGGTGGACCATGTGAGCCAAATTACTGTACAGCTTCTGTGTACCATGACATGAGCACCTAAAATATGATTTTAAATAGTGTAACAAAATGGCTGACTCACTACTACTGTTACCAATGACATAAACAGGCTTAAACTGAACATCAACAGCAAATACAGAACTGTATCAAACTGTCAAAAAAAAAAAAAAAAAAAAAATATATATATATATATATATATATATAAAGGCTGTTGCAATATTCTAGGTGTAAGGAGATAAAGGCATGTAAAATGGTCCAACCAAACACAAGCCAGGATTTGTGTGTGTGTGTTATTTCGGGGGGACCAATTATAACAACTTCAGTTTTGTTTGTATTAAGCTGCAGACAATTCTGAGACACCCAGTTTTCAACAGTTTGAAGTCAGCCATGCAATGTGCTCAGCATACTAGAATCAGTGGGTAAGTAAGAACAATTGTGTGTCATCGGCATAAAAGTGAAATTAAAATACCATGTCTCTAAATAATCTAACCAAGAGGGCGCAAGGAAGCATATAATAGCAGAAAAAAAGTGGTCCTGTAACTGACCCCTGTGAGACACCATATTTAGCCAGTTTATATATATATATATATATATATATATATATATATATATATATATATATATATATACACAGACGTGGACAAAATTGTTGGTGCCCTTCGGTTAATGATAGAAAAACTCACAGAAATAACTTGAATCTGACAAAAGTAATAATAAATAAAATTTCTATGACATTTAACCAATGAAAATCAGACATTGCTTTTCAACCATGCTTCAATAGAATTATTTAAAAAAATAAACTCATGAAACAGGCCTGGACAAAAATGATGGTACCCCTAGAAAAGAATGAAAATAATGTGACCAAAGGGACATGTTAATCCAAGGTGTGTCCACTAATTAGCATCGCAGGTGTTTACAATCTTGTAATCAGTCAGTGGGCCTATATATAGGACTACAGGTAGTCACTCTGCTGTTAGGTGACATGGTGTGTACCACACTCAACATGGACCAGAGGAAGCAAAGGAAAGAGTTGTCTCAGGAGATTAGAAAGAAAATTATAGACAAGCATGTTAAAGGTAAAGGCTATAAGACCATCTCCAAGCAGCTTGATGTTCCTGTGACTACAGTTGCACATATTATTCAGAAATTTAAGATCCATGGGACTGTAGCCAACCTGCCTGGACGTGGCAGCAGGAGGAAAACTGATGACAAATCAAAGAGATGAATAATAGGAATGGTACAAAAGAGCCCAGAAAAATGTCTGACGAGATTAAAGGTGAACTTCAAGCTCAAGAACCATCAGTGTCAGATCGCACCATCCGTTGTTGTTTGAGCCAAAGTGAACTTAATGGGAGATGACCAAGGAGGACACCATTGTTGAAAACAAATCATAAAAAGCCAAACTACATGTTGACAAGCCACAAAGCTTCTGGGAGAATGTCCTATGGACAAATGAGACTAAAATGGAGGAGGCTCTGTTATGTTCTGGCTGCTTTGCTGCATCTGGCACAGGGTGTCTTGAATCTGTGCAGGTACAATGAAATCTCAAGACTATCAAGGGATTCTAGAGAGAAATGTGCTGGCCAGTGTCAGAAAGCTTGGTCTCAGTTGCAGATCATGGGTCTTGCAACAGGACAATGACCCAAAACACAACTAAAAACACCCAAGACTGGCTAAGAGGAAAACATTGGACTATTCTAAAGTGGCCTTCTATGAGACCTGACCTAAATCCTATTGAGCATCTTTGAAGGAGCTGAAACATGCTGTCCGGAAAAGGCTTCCTTCAAAACTGAGACAACTGGCGCAGTTTGCTTATGAGGAGTGGACCAAAATACCTGCTGAGAGGTGCAGAAGTCTCATTGACAGACAGGAATCGTTTGATTGCAGTGATTGCCTCAAAAGGTTGTGCAACAAAATATTAAATTAAGGGTACCATTGTTTTTGTCCAGGCCTGTTTTATGAGTTTATTTTTTTAAATAATTCTGTTGAAGCATGGTTGAAAAGCAATGTCTGACTTTCACTGGTTAAATTTCATAGAAATTTTATTTATTATTACTTTTGTCAGATTCAAGTTATTTCTGTGACCATTGTGAGTTTTTCTTTCATTAACTGAAGGGGGTCAACAATTTTGTCCACGTCTGTATACACACACATATATTTATATATATATTAGTGCTGGGCAATGAAATTTTTAATCACGATTAATCGCATTGTAACGCCCAAAATGTCTCTTTCCTTCAAAATAAGGTCTACGGCTTTATAAAGAAAATGCAGTAGGTTTTGGTTTACAAACACTACATCAGGGGTCTCCAACCTGCGTCTCTGGAGCTGCAAGTGTCTCTCTGGACCTTCCACAATGCTTCTAAATATGTGGCTAAAATATTTTTTTAAATCTATCTTTCTTGTCATTAGGTTGGAAACCATGGACTTTTTTTTCTTTTTTACTTTACATAATTTTCCACAAATATATACATCCCATAGAAGAAAGTCTGTCTGTCCTCTGTTTATAAAGGAATTATGTTTTTATTTATTTTAAAACCTAAAAACGGAAATACAAATATGGTTCTTCAGAAATAACAAACATCCTATAGTGGCTCTTCATTAAAATATATCTTAAGTTGCCTTTTTGAAAAGTCTCCTAACATTTGCATCTCTAAAGGAGTTTTATTTATTCTGCTGAGGGAAAAATGGCTCTTTGGATTGGAAAGGCTGCAGACCCCTGAACTAAACACATAAACAGGTTTAGCAGCAGTTTTCTCTTTAAACACCAACAGTTAAAATATTTCTTCATATATATTTATAAAATCAAATATTTATGAGAAACAAGGATGAAATGTTCAGGTTTTACTAACTGAAAGGTAAAAAGTCAGCAGGATGAATTTAAAGCTGTGAAGCTGCTTCCTTCTAAACACAGAAGGAACAGTATGTGATGAATATCAGCATCAGGTGAACAGACAGAAAGCAGGATTAGAATCTCACAGCTTCTAGATGGTGAGGAGAGAGAAATATTCACAATATGCACAATAACTTCCATCCATGCACCTTTACTGCTTCATTATCCAGATTTCTGGCCTAAAAATTCTCTAATCTGCATTCTTAGCTTGACTGTATTGTCTTCACCTGCAGCCTCCGCTACCAGGAGTTAAGAGGTTAGCATCTCATTTCCGGGTGTAGCTTCTGATCTGTAGATGAAACTATAAACATGTGTGGTATCCACAGAAAGTCCTGAATCTTAGCTACCAGCTCAGCAAAACCATTTCTATCACCAACAAACACAGTTAAGACAACAATAGTTAAAAACCAGGTACACAAAGTCCGAACACACATGTAAACACAGATGATGTCTCCCCATGAACACGACTCCTCTACTGAAAGCTCACATCTCACAGATTGACCAAGATTCACCGAACCAGAGGCAGAAGAAGGCCTCGATTTATGTTTCACATTTGGAAAAGTCAGAAAACATGTCTGACCTTTGCTGCCTTGCATAAATTAAAGCCACATTTATTTAAAAAAATATATAAATAAAAAAAAAGTTTCTTGTTGTCTTTTGGGAGCAGTTTCCCGTCCAAAAATCACGATGTTCGGTCCATCTGCATGGGTTTAGACAGACAAAGAGAAAGTCAGTTCTTCTTCTTCTTTCTTAAGTTCCAGACAGAAAACGTCTCATTTTAATAAACCCACTCTCTCCTGATTACATCAGACGCACAGCTGCAGCGGGGAAGGGAGACATGGACGCCATATTTCTGTCATCAAAGCTAGCGGCCAGCAAAAAGGAAAAAAAAAAAGAAAAAAACATTAACGCGTGATTAAAAATAAAAAATGAGCGTTGCGTTAACACGTGATTAACACGCGTTAACGTGCCCAGCACTAAGATATATATATATATATATTTATATATATAGATATATATATATATATCTATATATATACATTTTTATTTTTACTTAAAAAAACAGTTACCTGAAAGTAATCAGATTAATGTAATAATCTGATGTAACACATCTACATGGATTTCATCAAATGCTGTGATGAAGAGAAAAAAAACCCCCATAGGACAGAGAAAGGTTAAACTTTTTAAATGACCTGATGAAACCATTTAGTTCAGTGGAGTCACTAAATGTTCTTAAATTCCTGATCTCAGATAAGGTGTTGATGTTAAAACTTACAAAGACTGCTGGATCCATTTAAACCCGTAGTAGGACTCAGCAATTTCATCAGTGACATAGATTTGGGTTGTTCAGCTGTGCACGTTGCCATGACGACCATGTAACACCGGAGCAGGAGAAATACTCCATCACTTTTCACTGGAGCAAGATGCCTCCATCTCCACCTGCCTGTGAGAATTTAGAAAACTCATATTTTTGTCTGATTTTCAGCTGGTTGACGTGTTTTCCAACATGTGCACTTTGTCCTCTGACAGTGTCTGTATGTGCTCACTGTCGTGGACACTGGGAGCAGCTATGACATGCCGTCATGTAAATCAGATAAACAGTATCAGACTGTTTTTTTTTTAAAAAAGGAAAAAATGAAAACATGTCCTAGAGGAGATTTGAATTTAAATGACCATGTCAGATTTATTTCAAAGTACATACGTGTGTGGTGACATCACTTCTTGTTTTGGAACTTGACAGTGTCTGTTAGCATAAGGAGCTAATATGAGTAACCGCAATCACTAATGCCGGCGGTAATACACCCAGCCCTAATATATGTATATATTTAACAGATCAATACACAAAATGGCCTATAACTGTTGAACAGTCCGTGTCCGTGTCATTTTGTAAACCTTTCAGTAGGCCACTCATTTTTTATTAAGTTTAAGACCCAAGTTTATTTTTCGACTGTTTTTAACTATGAATATTTGGCTCAGTGCTGAACACAATTTGCTCTTATGTACCAAACTGATAACATAGATTTTTTTTCCACTTTTACTTAAGCTTTCACCAGCTCTGGCATCAATAACAAAGTTCCAAAGTGCATGGACACCAGTTAACAAAACTTTAAATAACAAAATGTCAAAACCCTTTTAGTACCCTCTCTGCTAATATTTGACCTTAATTTATGTGTTTCTTAAGACTTTCTCTGCACCTCTGCACATGGCAGGTGTGTTGTGAAAGAAAGTGAAAATGGTGAGTTAGAGAGCTGTTGCAAAGCGGGAGGATATAACTTTGAAATAAATCTTCATGTCAGCAGATAATGTTGGCAGTGTCAGTTACCATGACAACTGGTGGACAGGTTAATGCTGCCTCTTTCATTGAAATGCGTAATCCACAGTTTTCCTTATCTCAGTAGATGTACCTGTGCCTTTGTGTGTGTGTGTGTGTGCGTATATATACAGGTGAAACTCAGAAAATGTGAATATTGCACAAAGTATCATTTATGTAAGTAATTCAACTTTAAAGGGAAAACCAATATATATATACTCAATACATACAAAGTGAGATATTCCCAGCATTTATTATTATTTTGATGATTAGGACTTACAGCTTATGAAAACCCAAAACTCAAAATCTCAGAAAATTTGATTATTACATGAAATCAATTTTGAATCCTGAAATATTGTCCATCTGAAAAGTATAGTCATGCATATGAGCTCAGTACTTGATATTCTATTCTATTCTATTCTATTCTATTCTATTCTATTCTAGTCATTTAGCAGACACTTTTCTCCAAAGCGACTTACATCTGAGAGTAAGGACAACACAAGCAAGAATTCAAACAGTATGGGACATCATAATTAAGTGGTAGTCAGACTGCTGTTAGTCCAATTGGACCCAGGTGCTGCCATGTAGTGCTTTTAAGTCCTTTGTTTAAATACAAGATCACGATTTTATCACACAATATCATCTTGGGTATAAGTGCACGCAGCTTATTCAGTGCTGAGCTGAGCCAATGAGCTGGACAAATCTTTCTAACTCATTCTGAGTAGAAGAGTTAAGCTAAGTTCGGAAATGCTCCTTAAACAACTGAGTCTTTAGCTTGCTCTTAAAAGTGGATAATGACTCTGCGGATCTAGCGGAGTTTGGTAGATCGTTCCACCACCGGGGAACAACAGAGGAGAAGAGTCTAGCTACTAATTTTGTGCCACTTTGTGGTGGGAGCACTATGCATCTTTCACTGGCAGAGCATAACTGTCGAGAAGGAGTGTAGTTCTGGATTAAGGAGTGGAGGTAGACCGGAGCCGTTTGGGTTATTGTTTTGTAAGCCAGAAGCAGAGCTTTGAATTTGATGCGTGCTGCAACTGGAAGTCAGTGAAGAGCGATTAGCAGCAGAGTGACATGAGCCCTTTTGGGCTGGTTGAAGACCAGACGTGCTGCTGCGTTCTGGATCATCTGCAGAGGTTTAACTGACCAAGAAGGCAGGCTAGCCAGTAAGGAGTTGCAGTAGTCAATGCGTGAAATGTCCAGAGCCTGGACCAGGAGCTGTGCCATGTGTTCAGTCAGGTACGGTCTGATCCTCCTGATGTTGTAGAGAGAAAACCAGCAAGATCAAGCAACCGAGGCAACATGGTTCTTAAAGGTTAGCTGGTTGTCTACCATGACACCAAGATTCCTGGTAGAAGATGTAGGCACAAGCGTGATAGAGACAAGCTGCATGCTTATCTGTGGCGGTAAGGGAGGATTGGCTGGAAAGACGATGAGCTTGGTCTTGGACAGATTTAGCTGAAGGTGGCGATCCTTAACACACAACCTTGTGGAGCTCCTGTACTCACTGTCACATTAGAGGAGTGATTAGTGTCCATCCTGACTGATTGTGGCCTGTTAGTCAAGTCAGGGTCATGCAAATTGACCTTTTGTTGACCTGTTGACCTTTTGCACTTGGATGCACACTGATGAGTCCCAGAGTTGCTCAGAGGCTCCCTCTGGCCACACCTGTATCCCTTTGATAGCTGTTGACAAGAGGTCCATATACTGGAGTCAAAAATAGGGATGTATGGTCAGACAGACCCAGGTGAGGCAGAGCTGTAGCCCTGTTCACCTGCTTGATGTTTCTATAAACATGGTCAAGAATGTTACTTCCTCTTTTGGGACAGTGGACGTGTTGATGAAATTTGAAAAGGACAGTCCATATTGGTCTGGTAAAAATCACCCGCAATTACAAACACTCCAGCTGGGTAGACCTGTTGTTTGTTTATGGCTAGTAGCAAATAGCCAAGAGCCTATGTTTCTGTTAGGAGGTGTGTACACAGCAGTAATTACAACAACAGAAAATTTGCGGCAGATAACATTTTACTGCTAAACGCTCTAGATCAGGAAGGAATAAGTGTTTATCATTGTGGCATCTGAGCACCAGTTGTTATTTGTGTAAACACAAAGCCCCCCTCCTCTTCTCTTACTGAAGTTAGCAGTCCTGTTAGCCCTGTGTGCTATGCAGCCCGCTAGCTTGATAGCCTCTATTGGGATGGTGTAATTAAGCCATGTGTCCATAAGAGCACAGCAAAATACAGCTGTCCCCGATGTTCTTCTTTGTGATGATGAGAGGTTCCAGCTCCTTGATTTTAAAGAACAGCTTAAGTTTGTATGAGTTGTAGACTAGCCTGGCTCGTATTCCAGCCCTGCAGCTCTGCTTCTGTTTTCACGGTCTGCGCCGCCTTCATCACCTCGCAGCAGTCATGATAATTCAAGGAGACCCCTCTGGTCTAGCGAGCTCTGTCTGGATGTTGTGACGTGAATTTCCTGAATTAAAAACACAGCTTTCTTGACTCGACCTGATGGTAAGCTTTCTCTTCTGCTGTGTATAAACATATGCTCATATTTACCACATGCATACAGGGCACTCAATAAGAAATAAACGAGGAATATACTAATTAAGGAGTACCAATCCCTGGAATGCTGAGCCGCTGCACATATGTGCTCTGCCACGTTCATGCTCACAAAAGTAGTGTGATGTTACATGTATGTTTGGAGTGTTTTAACAACACATGTTCATTGTGTGGAGAAAGCAAAGAATTTAGTTCAGTTTTTCTGTTGCTCAGTTTTGGTCACATAGTTTGTCTTAGGTGAGGCAGGCCATTTAAGATCAATGTCTGGCATAATGAGGGGCTTCAGGTGGGCCTTGCTGAATCTGTCTTCTGCCTGCGTTGAACCTTGAAGAAGCTTTTTTTGTGAGCAAATCTGACATGTTTCATGTTTTGAATAGATATTGGTGCATTTTTGTCTTCAGTAAGATATATAGTAGCTCTCTGCTTTCACATGCAATGTGGTGATCTACCTCATGATGCTGAGCAAGTGAGTGTTGTGTGTTTAATATAACTTTATATTGAAAGAAGATTTTTTTGTGTTTGCTTTTATTTTCACAAGAGAGTTGGAAAAACACTATGAAAAGCCAATTGATGATAGAGACAAATAAGTTAAAGCTTTGAACATCACTTCCATGTACCAGTCATCTTTCAATTCTTGAGTGGCCTGTACACCTGTTTTGCCATCTGTCATTTCAAAGGGAGCTATGCACACAGGAAACAGAGTAAAGTAAGATTTCAGGCAATGGCATTGAGTTTTTATTTTTTATTTATTTATTTTTTTCAGTAGTTGGATCACAATGTGATGTGACAGTCTCATTAGGATGAACAAAACTTCCATTTGAAATCATCAATGTTTGAAAACACTGGTAGAAACTTAGAGTTGTAGATAATTTGAAATATGAATTTATAATTTGGAAACAAAGTTCTCATACAGGTTTCATGGTATCCAGAAATTAGCAACTGGCGAATTGGGAGATAACTCCCAGAATGACCCGATTTTTTTTTTTTTTTTTTTTTTTCCCCCCACATAGACTGTATAAATAATGAGACACTAAGCTGATGCAGAAGTGCATTCATTAGTAACGGCTATTAGGCTCTGGCTCTATAACATTTTTAGTTTTACCAGACTTCCATTCATTAGATACACAGATGTTCTGGTGGTCTTTGTGAAAATGATTTGACATTGGAGGCTTAGGTCTGCCTAATGTCAGGCTATGTAGTCGGCCATTGGAAATATCCAGACAAAGTAGACATTTGAAGAGAGCGGAGAAGATGAGGCTCTAATTTAAACACAAACTTGTCAGCCCATTCACACCAATGGAAGTCTTCTCATATGGATCTGAAACAAATGGTCCTGATCACTCTTCAGACAGTGTTGGCTTTAAATTAGTGTATAATGTAGACCAATGATCCTCAGTCCTGCTCCTCAAAGGCAGGTGTCCTGCAGGTTTCAGAAGCTGATTCAGGATCAGACTTTTGCAGAGCTTCATGTCAACCTGGCAAAACACCTGGAAAGCTAGCATTAGTACACTTGAACAGGTGATTATTACAGTGGCAAAGAGCCACTTTCGTTTATGGTAATTACCATCATTATTTTTGTAGTGTCAACACAATAAAACATAATTAAATTATTAAGCCTCAGAGCACCATCCACTAATTACAACAGGAAAAATGATTTAAATCATTAAATAAATCAGTCTCAAAGATGCTAATTTATAGAGTTCTTATCACACATGAGAAAAACCACAAACTGCTAGTTAAAGTCATATATTTAGCTTATCTACAAACTACTTAAGATAAAATGAATATTAAAAAAGAAACACATAGGCAGAAAATATGTAAATATGATGTTCAACCATAATTCAAATGGTAAAGAGATGTAAAATAGTAAGAAATATTAAACATGAGTTAATTAAACATTGTGGTCAATTGCTGTTTAAGAAAATGAAGAAAGATAAGACTTTTATTCGTCCCCAGCAGGGGAAAGTCTTGTGCAACAGCAGCAAGACAGAAGGACCAGCAGTAAAAGCCACAAAAGAAATTATAAATAAAGAAGAATTTCTGAACAGGAAAGGAAAGGGGAGAAAACAGGAAAGGATTTCTGAATCTGATTCGGTGTTTAACTGAGGTGATATTCATGGCTGGTTCAGTTCGACTGCTCCAGAATCCAAAGGAAGTGCAGTCAGGTGGATGGGCCCTTATAACACCTCCCAACCTCCTGGAAGTTTGTTCGTGACTCTTGCGGCTTGTCAGACCTCAGTATGGGAGACTGCAGGTTCCTCTCTCTCTTCTCCATTCAGAGACGCGTCTTCAAGACTGAAATCATAGTGTGGGATAGCAAAAGAGATTGGCCAAAATAACCACAGGAGTAATTGTTGTAGAACAATGACCAAGAGTATGGAATGAGTAAAAGTATAACAAAGTTTATTAAAGGGAAATAACACAAATTACTTGCAACTAATGAGAGTGGTTGTTCCGACTCGCATGAAGAGACTCTGAGGAAGCAAGAGGACAAACAATAGTTATACATTTCAGTTGAAAGAATCCTCCTTCCTGAAGACCTTGGGTGGACACACAACTCCAAGGGCTGGCGTCAAAGCAACCTCACATAGTTGTGTTTCCACAAGAACTGACTAAGGGTCTGAGGAAGGACCAGATAAGGGTCATCTTACCCTTGTAGTGAACTTTGAACAGAGCATGTATATGACAACAATTAACCTTAAAATTGAATTAAAGCATGATGAGTAAAAATGTACAATATAAATAGTGTAATAAAAGTGTAATATAGTAACAATAAATGAATTAATATATAATGAAAGAAATAATGGGATAAATTGACCCTTAATGAAGTGATGTTCTCTTCCGGCTCTCGACGAAGGCAGACGCTTTTTCTTCTGCCTGGTCATTAAGGGGTTAACATTATTGTCACCTGTTCAAAAATGTCATCTGCGATAGGTATTCATGACCCAAGTGCCATCAGATAAATATTCTTTGTGGCTCATTTTTTTCTTGGATCCCGCTTTGTTCTCTGTGTCACAGGATCCACAAGTTCATCAGTGTCTGACCACTGGCTGATCAGGCTGACAGGAGACAGCAAGAGGGGCAGTCTGGTGTCTCGCTCCCCCACTACCTGCCCGTCTTCCATACCTGACTCTCCAGAGTCTCCAGTCTTCCATGACAATGGCTTCAAAGAGGAACGAGGTATGGGGCCGGCTCAAGAAATTGTTTAAATGATTTATATAAGATTTTGATTTCTGAATATGTAATCTAGAGTCCTTTTCTCTATATGTGTTTGTCAGGGGGTTTTGAGAGCAAGCCATTTGTCAGGGGTCTTCAGGGGCGCAGTGTGAGCATGAGAGTCCCCAGCAAGGCCAAGGACACCCTGAGCAAAGTGCTTCCTCTGCGCTGGTCCCTTGGTTCCAAAGACAGACGAAAACATGACCAAGTGCCTCCTCCGGTTGAAGATCCAGCTCCTGTGGAGCTGGTACAGTACTTGGAATCTGGCCGGAGACCCCGATACACAAAGGATTCAATAGTAACAGTGATGAGTGAATCACGCAACAAAAAGGAAGCTGCTGAGGGCCAAAGGGTCGCAGGCAATGTTCCATCTTCCCGTGTTGGGAGTCTAAGTTGTGTAGGTAAGAAGGGAGAGAAGCCATCTGCCCCACAGGTCCCGGAGGGCCAGAGGCGGCCATCAGACAAGACGGCCAGTCTGAGGCGGAACAAAGGAAGCCAGCAGAAAGAGGAGAGTACAGTGAATATCAGTACTAGTGTTAGCAGCAATACTCTCACCAGGAGGAAAGACACCACAAGGCAGAGCTCTTCTAAACCTTCACATAATTCAGAGACAAGGGGGAGCTCTGGTACTGGAGTTCATCCCAGCTACAGTACACCCAGTCTTCAGGAAGGAACTCTGAGAAAGCAAAAGGGGGACAGGGTTGATAGGGATCACCACGGTGCACATGAAGAAAACTCTAAGCCCAAGAAAGAAGTGCCCAAAAACCATGATGGTCTACTTTCTTTCTTCAAAGGAAACTTTCTAAAGAAGGATAAGGACCCTAAAAAGTCCAAGGAAGGTGAGTCTGCGAAAGAAGGAGATGAGAAAGGAGGCAAAAAGACCTCATCAAGAGGATCATTGTCTAATGGATCAGCAGGGGGCAGAACTGGAGTGGAAGGAGGCAAGTTTAAGAGTTCAGGTCGTCAAATTGATGATCTAGCAAACGGCAAGGTGGGACGCACCAACGTCGACATTAAACGCTCCCAGAGCTCCTCCAACATACCAACCAAAGCAGAGCACAGCATGCGTAGGACAGCATCCTTGCATCGCAATGGGATGTCTACAGCACCATCACGGAGCTTGACTACAGAGAAGCAGTCTTATGACACCCTGCAGAGGACTCGCTACAGCACAACTTCACTGGGGCGTAAAAGGACAGTTCCTGAGTCCAGCTTCTGATGTAGAGATACAATAAACACTCATACCCACAATAAGCCTTATACATGATGGACAGGAAATGAACTCAAATCTCTTTGATCAAAGCAATAGAGCTCCATTCACAGCAATGCGCCTTTCTTGTTCCCTGAAAATGAAATGGCTCGAGTGGTTTGCACATTAGATTTGAGAGATAAAGCAAAAAGTCATTTCAGGCAAATGCAAGCTGAGATGATTCAGACTGTCCATCAGAGGGAATTCATCCCTATTTTGTTTTTATGATGTAAAAGAAGTGCCTGAGCAACCTAAATGCAGTTTAGACCAATGAGTTTTGTCCGTTTTAGCACTGAAGGCAAATACAAACCTACTCTACGCATTTGTGTCTTATTAAGAAGGAGAATGTTGGAAGTCATCACTCCATTTTAACTCCTTAAGGTTGTTGCTTACAATCAAAAATACTGATTGTGTTCATTTATGAGAATGTATTTTGTCCACTTGATTAACGGTGGTGCTTTTGAGGCTGCAGTTTCTGATTAACTTCAAGTTATTCATATTTAATTACCCATTTAGGTTTATTTACATTGCAGGATGGCTTTGAAAACAATCTATTTTTATTGGTTTATCATGATTTGATCAAGGATGCAGTAGCTGCTTATTCATGCTTTACCATTCAGGAATTTAAAAAGTGCATTTGTCCACCGTGATTTTAAATATTATTGCAGTATGGACTTTGGGGTGTTAGAAAAATGTGGTTGACTGTTTTTAACCTCAGAGTTGTGTTCTTTTACTGCTCTTGTGTAGCCACTTCTCTACTTTTTTCTTGATTAATTCATGTTTTTTGAATGTATTAACAGACAATAGACTCATTTGGCTGCGGGCAAAAACAAAGAGTGCAAGTATTATTTTTTCCTCAAAATGTTGCCACATGTTTTATATAATGTGAGGTTAATGAGAGGAGGAAAAAAGTATTTGAGTTTTATTTTGCTTAATGTTCCCTAAAAATTAGCTGCAAGTGAAACATACACATTTTAAGATGTATTACTTTTATTTGCATTTACTGTTTCACTGTATGTTAACACAACTTCACTAGACATGTATGGTAAAAACAAAAATTCTGTTCTTAATATCTTCATATCTGCATACATGAAGTTGCAGTATTGTTTGGCTTCACCAGAATTCTTTTTTGTGAAAGATGACAAAAAATAATTTAATGAAGTATAATAGAAATATAATTGGATAAACAGCAGGAAAAAAAGATGTTTTGGGGCTCCCAGCTTTCAGGGATCAGTTTAAATTTTAATTATATTCCACAATGTATTTCATTTAGACCTCTAAAAGAACAAGAGCCTCTTTAACTTCCTTGTGAATGTGAAACACAGTGGTTTGCCTTTGGTGTTAGCAGGTGGATGAAGGAGTAAGCTGGTCTCCGCCGACTTCTAATCCACTGACTCACTTTTCTGTAGTGATTAGATTTAGCTGCAGCATGGAAAATTTGGGCAGCAAGAGATAAATAAATTAATGATTTATGTATCAAACTCAGTAAATGTATATAAAAGGGGGCATTCGACATGTTTTGAATATGTTTTATTAGTTTTGTTTTCTTTCAGCTATTATGTTCTTTTGTCAATTCGGAAAAAATAAGGTTTTAAGGGTGTCAATGGAAGTAAAATACATTTGATAGTGTTTAAAATGGAAATCTATTAAGTTTCTTCTAACATTTATTTAAATTTAAATGTCAGGACAAATGAAAAACCTCCAATTTGATCAATTTTTATTGTATAAGCCTGTGTAATAACAAAGCAATCAAATACATCCAGTATTTTTCATAATGCAGTTTATAGGTGAGTTCGTATGGGATGTAAAATTCTGCACATCCTTCATCTACATGTATTTCTCTCTCTGCATGAATTATTAATGTACAGCTTATTTAGCTCCTTCAGCCTTCAGCTACAAGACATTCAACACTCGGACACAATGCCTGTGGACATTCATTTTGATTGTTAAGTCTGTGAATCTACTTTACTTTTCGTATCCATGTGAGAAAAGCTGTCCTTCAGTCTGACACGTTTTTAAAAGTACTTTTTGTAGATTTCAATGCATATGTTTTATAAGCAAGTCGATCCTCCAACAATACAGTTTTTTGAGAGATGACATAAGTTCTTTGTGAGCATCTGTGTGCTGAAACACATTTTGAAGGTTTTCGTTGAACATATTGGATGTATTCTCTCTGCACTAAACTGCTAACTCCTTTATATGTGAAAACTTGATTTTGATGTTGCAGTTTATTCTTAAAAGTTAACCTTAATGAGATGTTGAGATGTGAAGACAAATGTCACTTTGAATAATAAATTTGCTTATAATTAGTTTGTATGAAGTTATCCATCCCTCCCAAATTTTTATTATTGTTGGAATTATTAAATTTTTGTTTTAGCTACTTGGGAAAATTGATAATTTTTAATGTATATTTTTACCTTTTTAATGTAATCTTGCTGGAGTGTTTTTTGCATTTCTGTATTTAGTGCATAGAAACTGAAAGTAAAAAGATTTGCACAAACACTTCCCAAAGAAGAGAACTGGGAATAATTAATTAGACTTCAGAATTTATTACGTCAAGTTTTATTGTCTGACTTTGTTTTCGCTGCAGCTGTTATTTGCCTGATTTTGAAAGGATACTCAAAGACTAAAATGTTTAATTAAAAGAAACAAAAGGTAACCTTGATGTTTAGTTTTCAGTCATGGTCCATTCAGGGACATCTGCGGTTTCCATATAACAGAATTAGAGCAAGCTTTAAGAAGAGAAAGTTTTATTCAAATTAGTCTTCCTGTGTACAGCATCAACTATCATTATCCTGATCCCATAACAGGGAGCTCACATCTGAATCTGAAACAGAAAATTTTCTCATTTTCTTTACCTTTAATTTTTACTACTTATGATCCTAAATGTGAGCAAACATGATTTTACCTCCAGATCATTAAAGATGCCGGACAGTTTGGTTTTTTTTTTGTTTTGTTTTTGTTTTGTTTTTGTTTTTTGTTTTTTCCAGAGAACTATGGACTCTTTCAGGCGTTCTGGGTTGTGATCTCTGGTACAGAAAGATTTCTTTTTTTCCTTAAGGGATCATTGTTTTATATGTTTTACTTTTAAAAAAGGAAAAGAATTTAAACAGAGTCAGATGTGTGGGCCACATGTTGGTACATCTGCACAGTGTTTACTCTGCTAATCCGAGCACTTCTGTGTTAACACTTCTTTTTGTTTTAGTTTTTTTTTTTTTTTTTTTTTACCCTCCAGACATGAAAAAGTTTTATATGCAAATTTTGTACTTTTTCAAATGCAAGTCTGTACAAATTTATGGATACACACTGGCAGAGCTACAGTCATTTGACTGGTTCTGTGTAGTCAACATCACTGTACGCGGATGAGCTGACATTCAGTGCACTCCACTGTTTTGCATAAAGAAAGCCTCTATTGTAACACTACAGTGTCTGAATTATTTTCTGTACTGATGCTATATTACATGTTTTATTTTTTCACTTCAGCAAATAAAAAGATATTAAATATGAAAAACTTTTTAAGTCGTAAATATTGTTTTTAAGGTGTACAAAGAGTCTATGATGAACACTAACACGGACAAAATGGATTTTAAGACTGTTTAAAAAAAAAAAAGTCTACAATTTATTTAACTTGAGTGGTAGCAAGTTGTAAACTGAAATTATACAAATACATGTTGCTGCCACAAGAAAGAACAAAAAAGAGGCAAAAAGTCATTGAAAAGATTTGAAGTGGAAATGATCATTTTTTTGTGAAGGCAGAATAGTGTCAGGAGCACTTTTTGAACATGAACCACATTCCAAAGTGCTCTATTACAGTGGTCCATGGCTTTTTGGTAGTTGTATGAAGGGGGTCGTCATGGAAAATAGGGTTGGGAACCACTGCTTTGGACTGAGATCTGGTGGCTGTGGAGACCATTTGAGTATGGTGAATTCATTGTCATATTTAAAGGTCCCATATTATGCAAAATTCACTTTTTAATGGTTTTGGAACAGTCATACTGGTCCCCCCGCATGTGTAGGAGACCCGTAAGTGTGAAACTCTTTCAGGCGCTCTCTCTCCCCCCTGCTCCACCTCTAGGGAAGTAAGCGCTGAAATGAGCTTGTTTGAAAGCGTGTACGTTATGACGTCATAAGGGACAATAACCACTCCCCACAGAGCGATGGACCCGTCTACCAGCTCTCAAAGCCCGCCCTCTAAAAATCACCTAGCGCCCAGAGTTTTTCCCTCTTCGGCAACCCTCGTTAGCGGACATGGCTAAGCGACAGAAGCACTGTTCTGTTTGTGGCTGCATAAATGAACACGAAAACGTTTTTTTACTTCCATCCACTGAACCCACGAGGACTGAGTGGATTAATTTTATTTTTGGAGGAAATGTACCCGGAAAACTTCCAAAGGTTTTGCATGTCTGTGGCCAGCATTTCAAAGAGGACTGTTTCCACAACATGGGTGCATGGAAAGCAGGCTTCGCCAACCGTTTGAAGCTGAAGCCAGGTTCAATACCAACTGTCCGTGACACAGCTGGAGAGGTAAGAGCAGTACTGTTAGTCTTCTTGCTCGATCTTCTTCAGGAATGGGTTCCGGTGTTCCGGCGTTTGTTTATCCTTCACTACGCTGTAATCAGCGTCTAGTAACCGCTAAGGCCTAACCTGTCAATCACCTCATGACGGGCGATGCGATGGGCGGAGCCAACAGCTGAGCTGCTCCACCAGGGTTCCGCCCACCATAAACGGCACATTTCTGAAGCTGCTAAAAAGAGGGAGGTGAAGAGAAGCCGCTGCACTCAAACTGAGGGTCGATTTGTCCATACCATGGCGGAAATATTTCATTTAGATATTAATGAATGGTCTCAGATTGGGAATAAAGTGTATAATATGGGACCTTTAAGAAAGCAGGTGGAGATGATTTGAACTTATGACATGGTGCATTATCCGACTGGACGTAGCCATCAGAAGATGCTACACTGTGGTCATAAAGGGATGGACATGGTCAGCAACGATACTCAGGTAGGCTGTGGTATTAAACCATGCAGCATTGGTACTAAGGGGCCCAAAACAATACCCACACTATTACACCACCAGCAACCTGAACCGTTGATACAAGGCAGGATGGATACATGCTGTCCTGTTTCCACCAGTCCACAAGGTTAGACTCAGTCCTCAAGGCCCACAGCCCTGCAGTTATTGGATGTTTCCTGTTGTGGCACACCTGAATCAGATTAATGAGTCAACATGCTTGGGCTGACAACAAGCTGTTGAGGAGAACCAATTCTTTCATCTCCAACCAGTCTGTCCATTCCCCTCTGACATCAACAAGACATTCTGGTCCAGACAACTGTTGCTCACAGGATATTTTCTCTTTTTCACATCATTCTCTGTAAACCCTAGAGATGGTTGTGTGTGAAAATCCCAGTAGATCAGCAGTTTCCTAAATACTCAGACCAACAACCATGCCACATTTAAAGTCACTTAAATCCCCTTTCTTCCTCATTCTGATTCTCAGTTTTAACTTTGGTCTGGCAACTGAACAGGTGTGCCTGATAAAAGTGGCTGAGTGTAAATAAAAAGGATGACTAACCCCTTCCCTGGAATAAAAAATAGCTTTGTTGAATAAAGGTTTAATTACAAGGATCTTAAAAACCTGTGGTACATAACCTATTAATGAAGCCTGATTAAATCCAATATGGACATAGTGATAAAGAAAAAACACTCCAAAAGACAAGCCGAGGGAGCACTAATGACAGTCCTCTAGGGCTACGGTCTTGATGGTTTTAAATGTTTGCCTGCTGCAACACACCTGACTCAAATCATTGAATAATTAAGTGGCTTGTTCAGAACTTGACAGGCTAAATCAGGTGCTTTTGAAGCAGGGAAACATAAAAACCTGCAGGATGGTAGTAGCCCTTGAGGATCAGAGTTGGGGACCCTGAAGCTTTAATAGATGTTTGTTAACATCAGAAAAGGTAAAAAACAGTCTATTGTCAAGCTGCTGTACTTGATGGTTGTGACGATATTGTCACATCATCATTTATTGTTGTTATTTTCTCACATAGAAATATTTGTAATACTAACCCTAATAGGTCTGTTGTCCCTGAAAGGTTTACAGCAGAATGGTATGAAACTTCTATCGATTATCTCTGCTGTTACTCAGAACCTTTAACTGGGTCCTCAGGAAAGGAGAAACCCCTCCATCTCAGAGTGAAGCAATCATAGCTGTGATACCAAAAGGGAACGATAAGACTGATTGCTCTAATATATATTTATACACACATATATATATGAGTGCCTAACGGCACAAATGAACTAGCTGCTGAGGGATGGTTCAACCCTGAATGGCTGACCAAGGAACAGACAGTCCTGATACTGAAAGATCCCCCAGATGGAACAATCCCATCCAACAATAACTTCTCTCCAGAACATGGAAGCTCCTGTCAGGCATCGTCAGGAATTCATCAGAAAAATGGCCCCTAGGGATGTGTTGTTGTTCCTGCTCTGGTGTGAGGCACTGGTGGGCGGGACTATTACCCTGGCAACTGGATCTTCACATGCACCTTATTCCGCAATCAAGCAGCAAGTATTGAAGACCAGCTCAGGCTTCAAGTCATCGCCAGATTGTTGAGTTACCCAGTGGTAACAGCTCTTGGCCATTTCAGTATTCCTGACCGCCTTGTCTTTTGCCTGCCTGCCTAACTTACTCTTTTGGCTCTGCTCTAATCAGAGATCCTGCACACCAGCCTGCATGTCTGCCCGCCAGCCTGCTTGACTGCCTGCCAGTCTCATCCTCCTCTGGTCATACATCTGTGGATTCCCCAAATAAACCACTTTACTCATTTCCATTCCAGTGTCTGCGCTTGGATCCTGTTTTCCACCTTGAACACGTAACAGGATGAAGCAGTAACTGAAAGCCTCAGGCAATGGAACCTGGAGGAGAATGAAATGGAGGAACCATCATAGGAGGACAAACCCCTGTATAGGATATTCAACCAACAGATAGCTAAAGTAGTGGACATGAACAAGTCCTACCATTGGCTAGAGAGGGCTGGACTGAAGGACAGCACAGAGGTGCTAATCATGGCAGCACAGCAGCAAGCCTTAAGGCCCAGATTTACCACACCAGGTCCCAGGTGGAGGCTGTGCAAAGAGGCCCCAGCACATGACAGCAGGGTGCAAGATACTGGCAGGCAAAGAATACGTGGAATGCCATAACCAAGTAGCCGACATAGTGTACTGAAATATCTGTGCAGAATATGGACTGGAGACCCTTAGGTCACAATGGGAAATGCCTCCCAAGGTGGTGGAGAATGAGATGGCTAAGATCCTGTGGGCCTTCCAGATACAGGCCGACAAAATGGTGGTGGCCAACCAACCAGACATTTTACCTGTCCTGTCCAGCATCATAGCAAGCAAAATGATAATCTGGTTGCTGTATCGTGCTGAACAAATTTGCTCTGCCAAGAGGAGGCCTATGGGTAAGGCTCCTCTCCATAATCTGATTTATTTATTTATTTACTTTGAATCACGGAATCTATGTAATCTTGCTGGACCTGACTGGAGGAGACAGAAAAAGATAAAATAGCAAAAAGAAGTAAAAGGGAAAGAAGAAACGAGACAAAAACATTACAGACAGAAGACCACGACCCTTCAAGCCACACCATCACCAGACAACAAACTGTTACCTGTACATGAACACACCAGAAAATTTCCTACAACTTTTACAAAAAAAACAGAGCTGCTAGTCATCAAGAGTTTTTAAATAATAACCAAATCAAAAAGACATATCATGAAAGTAGCTCAACAGCGACCAGATACTAACTCACAGAACAAAAAAAAAGGTGACCACGCCTCTACGGAGGTCAGAGGCAGACCAGGGCAGACCTCAGCAGCAGCCCCGGAGCACTAACCCAAGCTACCCCACCCCGAAGATGACTCAAGCCCCACCTGAAGGGCAGCAGAGGAGAGCCCCAGCAACAGACCCCCCCCCCCCCCCCCCCCCGGTCTTGGGGCACAGGTCCCAGTGGGCCAAGATCGGCAGCAGCCAGCCCCGCCAGGGACCGGCCACCCACAGCAGCCCGGGCGAAGGGCCCCAGGAGCCCAGAGGAGGCCCCTCCACTCCCCAAAGGCAGAGGGCCCGCACCATGCCTAGGAGAACCAGGTCCCCCAGTCAACCACCCGGCGTAGGCCAGCACACAACCCGATGTTCCAGCCACTGTCACACAGTCATGTCACACATAACCCACCCACCATGCCCCGTGGGGTACACCCCAGGCGGACCAGAGGACAGCGAGCCCCAACCAAACCCAATTAAAATTGAGGAGCAGTGACCACAATGTGCTGGGAGCCAGGCCACCTAAGTGGCCCTGCCCGACATGCACTACATGACACGCCCCCCCCCCAGGTGTTGTTTGTGTGTTGTGTTCCTTGTGTTTTGGTGTCAAATGCAATTAAAATTGAGAAGTGAATCGCCACAGGGTGCATCCGAGGAGACCACTGAATGGCCCCCTCCACCCCACCCCGCATGACGTGCACACCTCCCAAATCCCTACGTGTGTGTGTGTGTGTGAGAGAGAGACAGAGAGAGCGGGAAAGAAGAGGGGTAGCGAACTTCCCTCTGGATGTTGAGCCTCTAATGATATTAGAGGTCCCCCAGGGCAAGACAGCCCAGGAGAGGCCGCCCCCCACGACCGGGCCACACAACAACTGCAGCCAACGAGCCACCACAGACCCCAGAAGACACCCAACCACCAGACACCCAGGGGGGAAGTAGAGGAGCAGAAGAAGAACAACGGGAGAGCCCAGGTCCGTGGAGCACCACTGTTATGAGTGCCACTCATTGCGGACAGCTGGGGCTTGTTCTAGATGCAAATCCCTGGCCCTGACGTCCATTCGGAGTGGCTGAAGCAAATGCACCCCAGGTTTCCTCCCCGGTGATTGGCTCAATGCTCAGCCAATCATACTGCAGCTTGGTGGAAACCAGGAAATAAAAGGCTGCTGCAGTGTTCAGTCCAGAGGGAGAAACGGGCGGCACAGTCTGCTTCCCCTCACTTTAGATGAGAAAGGCTGATTAGCGCAGGTGGCCTCTTCTCTTTGTGTTTGGCAGAGGTACGGTGGCATGGCTTTTCTGTGTGTTTGCTGTGCTATATGGTGGTCCTTTTGGGTGCAAGACTATTTTGTATTTACAGTGGGGACACCTGGCTGTTCGTGTTCCTTTAGGGGACTTGGTTATAGTCTTGGTTAGTTTGGACTCACCTTCGTTATACACACAGTTTCGGTTTAAGCTTTGCTGCACCTTAGTTTGTGTTCTGCCGTTTTGTTATTCTTTGCATTATAGGTTTTGTTGTGTTGGGCTAGGTTAGGCTTTTTGTATGTGAAGGAGGTCACTTAGTTTATGGGAACTGCTGTTCTTTTTGTCTGTTTAGTTTTCACCCCGAGTTATGGACAATCCTTCGTTTCACTCGGTGGTTTTTGTATATGGTTTTCAATTAAACCTTTTGTATTTCTTTTCAGCAGTTTCACTAACCCCAACACTTGTTTACCTTTGTTCCAGGTTTTATTCGGCACAGGCTGCTTCCTTCCAAAGTAAATCTCAGGAAGACCCGGAAATTCACCCCACTCACGGTGATCAGTTTGAACAGTTTATTTGGCGCTGAAGATTAGAGGCAGGAAGGGAGCAGGTTGACGGCAGGCACAGCAACCAGATTCAGGAAGTGGGGCTAGGCAGAAAGAGGTGGTCGGTCCAGAAAGGGGTCAATTCCAGGTAGGCAGAGATCAGGCAACAGGGAGTCCAGGTGTGGTAGCAAGGTCGGCAACAGAGATCTAGAACAAGACAAGGATTTACTGCAGGATATCTCACAGGGAAGATAAATGAGAGAGGGTTTAAGTAGGGCAGAGCAAAGGTGCCGGTAGTGTGGTAATCAGGGGTGCCACAGGTGGAGCAGATGAGCTTGATGAGGGACTGGAGGCCCAGTAGAGCAGCAAACATTACACTCACCTTAGATGAGAAAGGCTGTTTAGCGCAGATGGCCTCTTCTCGTGGTTTGGCTGAAGAATGGTTGCGTTGCTTTTCTGGGTGTTTGCTGTGCTAAATGGTGGTCCTTTTGGTGCCAGGCTATTATGAATTTACAGCAGGATTATTCTGGGCTGTTTGTGTTCCCTTAGGGGATGTAGGAATAGTCTGGTTTAGTTGGACTCACCTTCGTTATACACTCAGTTTTGATTTAAACAGACTAATTTGACCAAATAAAAGATGTTAAAATTTGTCTTAAGAATGAATAACCATTGAGGATAGTCTACCAAATTTATTAGAGTTTAAAAAAGTTCTGGGACAAGTTTGATTGTCCTGATGCCTCAGGAGCAATGACGCAGCAGTGCCATGCTACGTTAGGTATAAAAAAAGAAAAAAAAGTTCTTTATGAGGACACAAAGATAATTTTGTTATTTTCCATGTTAATGTGGGGTAGTTTCCTACTTGGTTGATATTTTTACTGTGCACGTGTCAGTGTATTGGACAGTTTCCAGTTTTCTATAGTTCTGGAACAGGGTTGGGCTAGCAGAAAAGGGTATATTTAGTTAGGGTGTTTCAGAATTTGGTGAATTAAAAGAAGTGGTCAGACTATTACAATAATAAAGTTATGCATCAATAATAACAATAAAAATATTAACATCAACAATCACAATAGCAATAATTATAATGATAACAGAGATACTCAGTCTATATAATACTTCTCAATTCCAGACCATTTTTACACTGTTCGAGTACCATCTCTTTATATATTGATTTAAATATTTGGATATCTGGACACCGCCTGTGTCCTTCTCCCATTCTGTTTCACAGTTTGATTCACAATCAGAAAAACTTTTCCTGGCGCTTTGCGCCAAGTGCATTTTAAATCCTGTGTTTGTACATTAATTACACCCTCCATCTCTGACTGAAAGGTTTTGTATATGATATAGTAATAAGTTCCTGCTAGCTTTGACTGACTGACTGATTGATTGATTGATTTCTTTATTGCAAACAAAAATTACTAAAAATTTATCACAGATTTGAAAAAAAACAAACAAAAAGTAACAGTTACTATAGAGTCTGAAAAGGAGCAGGATGAAGTAAAAAATTTATTTCTGCCCCCCTTTATAATAATCATTTTATCTTCCTTCCTTACAGCTCCTTTACCTTACAGTTGTTACATTAATCCCTTAATTGTCACTTTTCAAAAAATAAAATACATGGTTTTCTTTTTAGAAAAAATAAATAATGCACATATACATATGCATGTACCCCTAAATATACGCCTACATCTAAATTAGCATTTTTGCATACTCATATACATGTGCATATACTCACACATACCTATACATTTATATTTATTTACAGGTATAACTTTATGCACATATTTAAACATAATCTGTGCTGTGTGATGATTAACCAGGTCCTGGACTTTTAGTAACTTAAACCGAATAAACAGAGTTTGTGTGATCCAGATAACTAACTTAATGTATTACATGGACTGTCTTTTTTTGTAGTAAAAATAGCATTAAATAATAGTATTAATTAATATTGTAATTGTTGCCCCAGAGCGTACACTAAGTGAGGTAATATTAATGAACAATAAAGAATATAAAGTGATTCACAATCCAGGATCTACTCTGCAAGAACCAGACATACGACAAGAAGCGAAGCAGAGAATGCTTTACTTAAGGCTGAAACATTTCAGACTGTCAGCATTTTCTGGGAGAAGTTAAATTCACCCTCCAGACACAATCTTTTGCAACACTATCTCCAGAGTCACAACAATCTGAACAAACTGAGAACAAACACATTGATCCAAACAGGCTCTACTACCCAAACTGTGTTACTTCATCCATTTAAAAAAAGTAGGCGTTAAGCTGGAGGCTCATCTATGGCTGCCACTTGGATTAACCACACGAAATGCAGAGAGCTTCAACTGGTGTGACTTAGAGATGGGAATTGATGGCTCTTTGAAGGGAGCCGTTCCTTTCAAAGAGCCATTCAAATGACTGGCTCATTCTTACCATTACCAAACAATCAATATATGTATCTTTATAAAATCTACTATACAAGATTAAAAAAATTATATGAAAAATATAGATTAAAGAAAGGATAAACCTCAGCAGTCAGTGCAAATTCTAGTAAATGTTTTGTGTAGAACTCATATTAATTGTTTTTCTGAACAATACTCTCTGCCTATAGATGCTTCACATGAATGGAGAGTGTTGGACGTCAGACTTCTATGATGTCACAAATGTGATGAAGGCAGTGTGGAAAATTTGTATATAAAAAGAATGGCTCACAAAATTTAAAAGAGCCATTCAAAAAAATCGATTTGTTCATGAATGTCACATCTCTAGTATGACTTTAATTCTCTCCTTCTTTACCACTGGCACATTCACATCTGGCACCTGGAAAACTATGAAATGGATGAAATATAGCGTTAACAAAATCATTTTAGTAAACTTAAGCAATTAAATTTTACATTAAAATTAGGTTTTAAAACTATTATGAGTTACAGCGTTCATTTAAATTAAAATAATGATAGTTTCCTTCTGTTTTAAATAAAAGAAACATTACCTTCAACACAGAATACAAAAGTAAACCGACATATCATTTTCTCCTGCCTCCTTCTGCTTCCAAGGGCACTGAGTTTGAGCGCTACCTGCTAGCATTTTGTCTTCCACACACACCTTGGAGTGACAGTCTTTAAATGTGACATACAAACAATAATTAGGCTTGGATTAAATAACTAATTAAATAACTTCTCACAAGTTTCAACACAGATTACGACAAAATAATTTGTTTGTTTTACCAACTCTGGAGCAACGACAGCATGTCGTTTCGATGAGGAGCGGGAATTTCGTGTCAGCAATAATCGGAAGTAGTATCAGTAACAGGAAGTAATGGAAGAAAAACAATGCTAAAAGCATCTCACATAACAATAAGCAACCAAACAATCGTTCATACCACACATGGAGTAAAAGCTTTTCTGGATTAGGATTAGGATCTAATAACAATCTGCAGGGTACATAATAACACAAGCCTCACATTGGATCACTGGTGTCCCCTCATTGGGGTTGGGATTGGGGTTGTCAAACAGGAAACCTCCTTGAGGACAGGCTCTCAATTATGAAGGCTTCACCTTTGTCTGTCTGTGGCCTCGACTCATGTAATACATTTGTCATGACCTTAAAAAAACCCCAGCTTACTGACACTGGCAGATATGATTTGGGTGCTTATAAGAGTAGAACAGACCCTATGGATGATTTTGAAATACAAGTCTCCTGCAAAACCATATCCAATGTAAGAAGCAACTCCCAAATCTCCTGTGATGGAATATTGGCCAGAAGTATGACTCTCTTTACTACTGTAATACTACTGCATGTCTGACATGCTGGAAATTGAAACAGTCTTTGCACAAAAGAATTATTGGCTTGACTGGAGTGAAAGTGCAGCTAGAGCTGCAACTAAAGAGAATTGTGTAGCTTGCTGTTCCCCTTGGACCAGCCCTACTAACAGTACCGTCACCCTTTTCTGACAACAAAACTTTTTGTATGATGCACTTACATATGTCTGAAAATCCAAATTCATCCTGTAGACACCTGGAGACATTTTATCCACTGGCCCCACCAAATGTGAGCCCTTCTATATTTACTACTGTAATTCTACTTGTCTGCTATGCATTATTTAGCTGGTTCTTCCTTTGTGCATATTCCAAATGACTGGTGTACCACCACTATCAATGTGACAGATTAGCAAAATGTCACCAAATTTTCTTATGCTCGATCTGATGATTATTTGTACTAGGGTTGGGCAATATGGCTTCACAATAAAATCTCAGATTTTTTTTTAACCAAATCCGATTATCCACGTTTTCTTTAAAATAAATAAATAAAAAAAATCTGCAGAGCTGATTTGGAGATGGATGGGCTGTCATGTGGCAAGCTGCTGTTGTGATGGTGAGACCGTTCTAATTTTATACTGCATATCCTTAATAACTTGAGGCACGACACTACACTGGAAGTTACACTGCCCTTTAGGCAGAGATGTTCACAAGTCATTTTTTGCAAGTCCAAGTCAAGTCTGAAGTCTTTGGGGGGTAAGACTTGATCAAGTCTCAAGTCTTTGGTCACGAGTCCAAGTCAAGTCTCAAGTCTCGATAAAATAATTTCCCATGTCTTTTCTTTTTTAATGAACCTTCTTATCTGCTGCTATTCGGTCAACTAAGAAATAAGAACGCTGTCCAGCTATATTTTATATATTTAAAGCATCAACTGTATTATTATCCCTCCTTCATCTACTTTCATAAAATATCAGTACTGATTAGTTGTTATATGATCACTTTAAAAGAGTACTGCAGTGCAATATAAATGAAAACACACAATGAATGATTTCCTTTAAAAGGAAAATGTATTCTATTTCTTAATATTAAGAGGAATGCTAAAAATGACAGACTAAAGTACCAGAAAACAATTAATATTCCAGTAACGATAAACTAATGATAATAAACGCCACGTTAACGTTGCTCCGTTCAAATTAGTGTGACAAGCAAACTGACATTCACTGATGCATTCAAATGTTCAGTTACGAAACTGGTAAGCTAAACATAGCTGCAGCTGTACTAAACATGTTTGCTAACCGTGCATATAGGCTAACGTGACCCACCTGTCCGGGTGAGTTTTTAGGTGCCTGATGAAATTAGATGTGGTTGACCCTGCATCTTTAATCTTTGTATTGCAGACTTTGCAGTCGGCGCTTCTTTTATTGTTCTCTTGTTTGAAGTTTTTAAAGCCAAACGTAATAATGAACGGTACTGCTGCGGCAGCGCCAGCATCTGCTCTGTCGGTCGCCATAGTGTCATTTGAACAAAGTATCAATGCGCGGGGCTGCAAGCCGCGCACCTGGGGTTGTATCATCTGGTTACCATGGTTACCATGTGGCAAAAGGAGGAAATGATATTAAGCTTCTCTGACATTTCAATTTTGCCAATGAAAATACGCCCAGAAAATAAAGATTGTTCACGAGTCCCAAGCCGCGAGTCCGAGTCGAGTCTGAAGTCAATTTAGGTGCGACTTAAGTGCGACTCGAGTCCGAGTCGCAAACTCGAGTCCCCATCTCTGCCTTTAGGGAGACACACACACACACACACACACACACACACACACACACACGCTCACTGTGTGAAGCATCTGCTTGCTACTAATCCACATGATTTGAACACAGATGTTTCCATGATGCCTGCTTAATAACCCTGTTTTGTTTTCACGTTTTTAAGCTCTTGATTGACGCTGATTGCAATATAGAATTCTTGCTATTAACGCAATGAAGACCCGCTTTCACTTAATGGCTCACATATAGGCAGAGCCGGCCCTTGGCATAGGCGACTTAGGCGGTCGCCTAGGGCAGCTATTCTCAAAGTGGGGTCCCCGGACCCCCGGGGGTCCGCGAACCTAAGCTTAGGGGTCCGTGAAAAATAAATAAATGAATAATAGCCTAGAAATAAATTCATTGCTTATCTTTGAGTAAGTGAATAGGATATTGGGACCACTATGCCAATTAAACGGGCAACTCTACTGAACCAATGACACCCCCTTTTACAAGATTTGGACCAATAAAGTAATATCATACTGACAGGTTACAGATTTGTCACCCTTGCCACACTGCTCTGGCCCAGTTCCGCGCCGCTCCAGCTAGCTTGCCACAATGGATAAGTTTTTAAATCCATCTACATCAAACTGTGCCGTAAGAGTTAAATCAACTAAAATAAGAAAATATAACAATAGCTATCTTGAGTTTGGATTTATTGAGAGCAGCGACGGAAGGCCAACATGCGTCTTATGTCTTAAAACGCTAGCAAACGAAGCCATGAAGCCGGCTAAGTTAATGAGGCACCTGACGACAAAGCACCCGGAGTTTAAGGACAGAACCAAAGATTTTTTCTGGCGAAAAGGTGAAGATTACATGCGCCAGAAAACACGGATGGTGAGCCTGGCCACTACATCAGAGAAAGCACAGAAGGCTTCTTATTTAGTGGCTCAGCGGATCACTAAAAGTAAAAAGCCGCACACCATAGGCCAAGATCTCATTCTGCCAGCAGCGATAGAAATGTGTGAGGTCATGCTTGGAAGAGAAGCGGCTAACAAACTTAAACCTGTGCCACTTTCAAATGACACCGTTAGGAGGAGGATTGAGGAGATGTCTGCTGATATTCAATCCCAGTTACTGGACAGACTTCGTTCATGTGAGCAGTTTTCTATTCAGTTGGATGAATCAACAGACATTTCCAGCGCAGCTCAGCTGATTGTTTTAGTGCGATACCCCTGGGAAGGAAATATTTTGGAGGACTTTCTGTTTTGCAAAGAGGTGCCGGGCAGGACAACAGGAGAAGAAATCTTCAAACTTCTGGATGCTTTTATGACTGAAGCGGGACTCTACTGGGAGAAATGTGTGGCTGTTTGTACAGATGGTGCAGCGGCAATGACCGGCCGCAAGAGTGGAGTTACCGCGCGGATCAAATCTGCCAATCCGAGGATCATAACTACTCACTGCATGCTGCATCGGCAAGCACTCGCGTCCAAAGACATGGGACCAGATCTTAACTCTGTTTTGAATGCAGCTGTGACTGCGGTTAATTTTGTCAAGTCAAGAGCACTGCAGTCACGTTTGTTTGGACAACTTTGTAGGGATATGGACGCCGGCCATGACGCACTACTTTATCACTCTGAGGTACGTTGGCTCTCTCGGGGTAAAGTTTTGCAGCGGGTGTTTGAGCTACGCAAGGAAATGGCAGAATTCATGAAAGAGGGAAAACCCGAAATCGCACATTTTTTTACGGATCCAGAGAGTGTGGCCAAGTTGGCATATCTTACAGACATATTCAATACATTGAACAGCCTTAACCTCTCCACACAAGGAGGCCACACATCCATCCTAGAAGTCAGCGACAAGATCGCTGCCTTCATGAAGAAAACAGATTTATGGAGGAGAAGAATACTGGATGGGATAACAGACATGTTCTCCCAGCTGACTGAGTTTCTCAACACCAACAACCTGTCAGTTGCAACGGTAAAGGACGTCATCGCCTCACACCTTGCATCACTGAATGAGCACTTCAGCTCATACTTCTCTGACGTGAACACAGAGGCCTGGGACTGGGTGCGTGATCCATTTGCTTCTGCTGCAACTGGAAATCATCTCACAGGGAAAGCAGAAGAGCAGCTGTTGGAGCTGTCCAGTGACAGGACACAGAGAGTCCGATTTCAGCAGGTTAGTCATGCAAGCTCATCCTTCTCATTAAGTGAGTTATTGGTGACGGATAGGTGATTTATGAGCAAGAGATCTTTGATAACAACCTGATGGAAATATTGTTGGCAAAGCTTATTTCATTTTCTTTATTTTTGTTATATTTCTTGCCAATAATCTCTAAAATGAGCCATAAACTCAAAATGCATTTTAGTTTTTTCCCCCCAATAATTTGTACAGGGAGCCATAATCTTAAAGTTTAATGATTTTTGTGAGCTTTACAATGTTCTGACTTTTCTGTTTTTGTTGAACTGGGCCCATTTGGAAGTAGCTAGTCCTACTACTGTTAATTTCTTTTAAGAACTTTAAGATCTTTTACATAAAAATGAAATGCTGTGAGTTCAAATTTAAACTCAAATAAAAACTCTATTCAAATGTTAATTGTACACATTTATTTGTGCTTCTGTTAAATTAATCTGAAATGTTAAAAATGCAATAGTTCCTTTGACTAATTAGTGGTACATATGGCAGGAAATATATTTTGACTGATGTCAGGATTATGATGAGGGTCCTTGAGAAATTTTCTAAGCTGAAAGGGGTCCTTGGCCTCAAAAAGTTTGAGAACCCCTGGCCTAGGGCACCATCTGTTGGAAGGGGCACCAAATAAAAAAAACAAACAAACAAACAAAAAAGTTTTTTGTTTTGTTTTTTTTGAACACTCATTTGATTTCAATTCAATTTCGTCGTAAACTAGACCAAACAAATTAGAAAATTTAAAAGAAGCTATAATATTCTGTGATGATGACCACCTCCTCGCCTGACCTGCTGCTCCTGCAGCAGTAGGCTGGCAGGTGAGAGAGTGGAGGTCGGGGAGTGGCGCATCCAGATTCGTAATGATAATACTGATGCACAATGTCACCTTGTTGTGTGTTGCCAACAAGAATATCATTAAAAAAAGTTTTTATGAAAAGACAATCCAAGCTGTCAGGTGCTGCTTACAGAAAACAGAGGGAGGAGGAGAAGGAAAAACATGCCCAAAGTAGAGCTATGTCTGATTTACTGAACATAAAGGCAGCATGTGTTAACTTTTCATTTTGACATCAACAGTGGGTTAACGCTATCTAATATAGATGCTATTGCACTGTAACAACACTATGCAAACAACATAACAATTAAAGTACCACCTATATAATGCAAAAAAAAAAAAAAAAAAAAAAAAAAAAAAAACATGCATGTCATAATAACATAAAATAAATGTTTGCTACGACATAAAAATGTTCTAATTGTATTTGCAATGCAGTATTTATTGCTTCTGTTTCTTTATTGTAAGGGTAAGCTACTGCCATTAAATGTTACTGCTATAAAATTTAAAGTAATGTGTTGAATTTGTATTTGTCCAGATCAGCTGAGAAAACCTTTGCAGCCACAACAGGCACCTGTAGAAGCTGCTAGAGAGGAGGCCTCAGCCTCATTGTCTTCATCAGAGGCTCTCAGTAAAGTATATAAGTTAACTCAACAAAGAATAATGACTGCAGTACTATATTTTTTTATCTAACAATTATTAAATAATATTTGTATATGTGACAAGCAGATCTAAATGAAGAACACTGAATGCATAATGCAGAAAGATGAGTGAAAACAGACAGACTGCCTGTCTGTGTCTCTCTGGGTGGCTAGAAGGACATGAAGGAATTATGTTAATAACTAAACCACTTTGTGTCACAACTTACATATAAAACATGCTTCAAAAATTAAATTTGATGGCTTAATTGATTTTTTATTTTACACAGTAGAATTATTTTGTTTTGTTTGTCATAAATGTACCTGCAAGTTTGTGTGTTTTTTGATTGCAGCGTTTTACATAGTTTTAGGATTTGCACTTGTGCCATTTCTTGCCCTGGACTTTTGCACTAAATGTTTATTTTTAACTAAATGTTATTTATTTTGTGCTATTTATCATTTTTGTAATGGTTTCTTTAGTTTAGAGTCTTCCAGTGTGACTTTATTTTGTTTGTTAATAAAGAGACAAGAATTTGTACATTAGTTACAATATGTGTGCGACTGAGTTATGTAGTTTCAGTTTAGAAAAGCATTTTGATGGCCGCCGCGTAGGGTGGGGAGCCAAACTCCCGTTTTACCTAGAGCGCCTGCCGGCCTAGGGCCGGCCTTGTATATAGGATGCAAAATGCTGTGGAGACACTGTTTACATGACACAGAGTTCAAAAGGGGGGCAACGTTTCCCTTTATAGTTGTTCTACATTGTTACTGGCTGTGAATACTGGTTTTAAATCCCTTCCTTGTTAGTTGACATGATAAAATCATGTCAAAAGGGGGAAATGTATTATTTGGTTAGATTCTGAACTGTTTAGCTCTTATAATAATGTTTAAAACTTGTGTTTTAATAGAACTTATCTGACTCAGTGTGTCCTTCAGCTAGAACATCTAGTACATAGTGACAGATAAGCAAGATGCAGATGTAACTAAGAATCATCCGTTAGATTTCAGTCAGGTCTGTTGCATTAGATACACGGCTTAACTCAACATTTACACACATTGAACAACACATCCCAATCTATTGCATAAGCAGTGTGTGGCTTGTTCATGTCAATGATAACTGGCCAATTACAAACATGCATGTCAAGCCATCCCACTGTACGAGGCAGTCTCCTGGCCTAAGAAGATAAAATGTGATCACATCCAGTGTTCAGGGCTCTGCAGGATGATCTGTCCTCTGAGCCCAATGCTGCATTGCTTTACCTGTGACCCAAATTTCAATAAACCTTGGTTGAATATAAATAGATCCTCTCTTGTCTTTTTGTTCTCAAGCTTCCTATGAAAGATTCAGCTTTAACAGCATGTTTAGGGATGACCCTGAAACACACGTAACACATCGGCTGACAGAATACAGTGTCCCCGTGGAATTCAAGTAATGCAGGAACATCTGAACTTTATGGATCACTTCTTAGGATAAGTGCAATAGAAAGCTCAACTCCAGCAAATTTAAATCACAGGTGTCTCACAAATATTTGCATAACATACCAGTGCACCTTCCAACAACATCAATAGTTCCAAGGTAACTCACAGTGAGCGAACAACAAAGGTCTTTTTTCTTTCTTTCTTTAAAAAAAAAAAAAAAAAAATTATATACAATGATTTTCATATTTTTCAGTTTTTTTTTTTTTTTTTTTTTGGTCTTTTAAGGGCAGCCTACACTCTTTACAATGGTCACATTGTAAAGATGGACCTGTCTTGGGTTGACAACATGACCTGATCGAGTTATGTAGCCAGGTGGTGTAATGTTCTGCCCCGGAGGCTTTACATGTTGAGGCTAGGAAGCTGGCATGTTGCTGAAGGTGGTCTCTGTGGTTTGAAGATCTCTTTTGCTGCAGCATAGCTTCTGCTCTCTTTGAGGTGTCAGTGGTTGCGTCGGTAAGTCTGATCTGCACTGGTGATGATGTGATAGAGGTGTCACTGTCGCTGGTTTCCAGAAGCCATCCTGCTGGTGGAACCAGATAGGCATACCTGTGAGTAGCTAAGGTAGAGGTCGTGCTGTCCTGTTGAAGTAGGACTGCTGGCATTGCTGGCTTATTTCCCTACTCTTGCGTACTGTTTGCTGAGGAATGATTTGTGGCTGCAGGTGTTTGGCCGTTGCAGGGCGGATGGAATGGAGTCTTTACCTCATGAGAAGCTGTATGGGAGATTTCAGGTTTTCTACAGGAGTGTTTCGATATTCTAGTACACTCAGGTAGGGGTCTTTGTGTTCAGCTTTGGCTTTGTCCAATATGCTCATGGCTGTCTTGACAGTCTTCTCTGCAAGGCTGTTACTCTGCAGGTAGTGGAGACTAGTAGTGATGTGGGTGAAACCTCGTGTCTGCAAAATGCTGAAACTCGCTTGAGCTATAGCACGGACCGTTGTCGCTGATCACTGTTTCAGTGATGCCATGCCTTGATCTGCTTACCCATGCCGAGCCAAAACTGAAAGTCTCTAGCTCGGTTCTTACCCTTTTCAACATCCATGTCACTGGAGTGGATGCATCCTATCACATCCTCTCTGAGCTTGCAGGGAACAATTATTTTCTCCCCTTTAAACATGATGCAGAGATTTCACCTCTATGATTCCAGACCTCTTGGATAATAGGCAGGCATTGAGACCTCGTGTCAGGCCACCAATCTGGTGTGGCTTTCCTCAGGGCTGTGAGTTGAGGATCCTCGTTCATTGCATACCTAGTCTCTGCCAGTCTCTGGTCGTTAAAAGGCACATTACTAATGAGTGTATGCACCTGGGCCCCCAACCATTCACATAGAGCTTTGTCGTGACTTGCGGGACAGCATATTAGCCACTGGGATGTATTTCCTGGGCCGGTGGAGGATGCTGATATTGTACCTCTGTAGCTGTAAAATCATCCTCTGCAGCCATGGTGGTCCTGCTGCCACCAGTTTTCTGAGAATAGTTTCTAATAGCTTGTGGTCTGATTCTGCAATCACTCGTCGGCCATACATGTACTCACAAAAACGCTAACACCCAAAGAGTACAGCATACAGCTCCTTCTCTATTCTGTTCGGTGCTGGTAAGCGACTTGGATGCATAAGCAACAGACTTCTCATCCTGCAGCATAACTGTAGAGAGACCACTTTTAGAAACATCTACTTAGAGTTCTTTGTCCGGGTCAAAGGAAGAAAGAACCGGGCCTGGCTGCTGGGTTATCAGTTCTTTCATCTGTTGGTAGGATCTGTCGTGGATAGTATCCCACACAAACTCACTGTCATGTTTTAACAATTGCCGTAGTGGTGTGTTGATCTCTGACAGGTGGGGAGCAAACCTTGCCAAGTAGTTGATTCCTAACACGATTTCTAACTCTGCCTTGTTCTGTGGTGTCTGCATCTCTTGAACAGCCTTCACTTTGCTTGGGTCTGGTTTTAACCCTTCATGTGACCAAAATAACTGACCTCTGTCACACAGATGCTGCATTTGTCAGGGTTTAGCCTCACTCCCCTCTCTTTGCTGCGTTATAGCATGGCCCTCAGATTTCAGTCATGATCCTGCTTGGTCTTCCCAAAGATCAGTATGTCATTGATTATGGCTGCCACGCCACTGAGGCCTTCATAGGTCTCGTCCACATGTTGCTGAAACTCATCCTGGACTAAGATTATGCAGAATGGCAGTCTGAGGAATGGTACCTGCCAAACACTATGTTAAATGTTGTTAGCATTGATGACTTGTGGCCCAGCTTAATGGCCCAATTGCCTGACCTGGCATCTAGGACACTAAAGTATTTTGCTCCAGCAAGCTTTGTAATAACATCCTCTAAAGTGGGTAGGGGGTACTGAGGTCTTTGTATGGCCTAGTTGAGGAGCCTGGGGCTTTTCTACAGTAACAAGAGCATTCAACCAATCTTTGGGTTTTGTGACCTTACAGATGATACTGTTTTTGTCCATGCTGTTGAGCTCATCTTTGAGTCGGTTTCATAGACCAATGGGGATTCTGCATGGTGGATAGGCTGGATGTGCTATGTCTGCGTTAACATGGTAGTTACATTTGGCTGGAAATTGTGCACCAGTGTCTACTTTAAATCTCACCTTTAATGGGGGGGGAGCCTAGCTCTACATCTGCAAATGCTTGCTCTTTACTTTCATCCTCATTCCTAATTGTGGTGCTGTCAATGTAAAGGCCTTTTGATGTTTGACAAATTCACACCACAATATAATAATGACGACCATGTCTGTCTCCGCAAACAGTTTTTTTTATTTTCCCACACTGGATCCTGTGCTCTTTTCATCTCCTTCTGACTTTCACTCTTGCAGGATTCAGCATATGGCCAGGGATGTTATCTGGACCTGCTGCCTTCTGAGTGTTGATGGCGGAGAGTGTCCTCTTCATGCTGGTGGCAGACAGGCATAGAGTCTGGTCGTGCGGAGGGGGTGGGGTTTTCTGTGGGCGTGGGTTGTTTTGTGCTTCAAAGCGTGCAAAGAAGCTGTTCAGGTTGTTGAGTAGAGATGTGTTGCTCTCGCAGCTCTGTGGCGCAGGCTTGTAGTCCATGATGGCCTGGATGCCCTGCCATAGGCTCTGTGCATCTCTGCTGTCTTTGAAGTGGGAGGTTATCTTGTGTGTGTACTCCTGTTTTGCTTTCCTGATACCCCGGGACAGGGTGGCTCTCGCTGTTGTCAGGCCAGACTCATCCCCAGCTCTGAAGGCTTTATCTCTGGCAAACCAGACTGATATTTTTCTAAAATATTGTTTATGCAAAAACTCATGTAATTGCATAAAGACACATTTTTCCAATAAATTGGATACAGGCCAGTAGTTATCAAGAGTGTCTGGATCAAAATTACTCTTCTTCATAAAGGGCCTCACCATCGCTGTTTTAAAGGCAGCAGGGAAGACATCTGTCTGAAGGGAGCAATTTACCACATCTAAAAGTTCACACTCAAAGAAACCATAATATGTTTTTTTAAAAGTGATGTGGGAATTGGGTCTAAAAGGCAGGTTGTTGTGTTAAGATTGGAGAAAACTCGACCAAGCATCTTTGCATCAATCAGGACGAAACTCTCCAGTGTTTCCTCGGGTAAAAACAAAGCTTCAAGCCTGTTAAAATCAACGTGTCGTTGAGGTAAAAGGCTGGATCTAATAGCACTGATTTTACTTCTGAAGTGGTGTGCAAAGTCCTCACATGCAGCATCTGATGCAGGCATGGAAGACTTATTAAAACTTGTATTTATTAAAAGATCTATTGTTTTAAAAAGAAATTTTGGGTTATTCTTGTTTTCTGTAATAAGATTGGAGAAATGAAGTGTTCTGGCCTGTTTTACTGTTTTAGTGTAGGTTTTGAATTGTTCTTTAAAAATTTCTAAATGAATGATTAATTTTGTTTTCCTCCATTTCCTCTCTGCTATGTTATAAAGATATACACTACCGTTCAAAAGTTTGGGGTCACTTTGCCATGGGATTCAATAGGGAAGTGACCCCAAACTTTTGAACAGTAGTGTATAATATAAAGACAAAAAAGCAGATGAGTAGGGCTAGTTACACTCAGGGCCCGGTTGTTCAAATGTAATGTGATCGGATTTTAGTTATCAGATCAGCTCAAATCTTGAAAATGGGTTTTTTAAATGGGAAATCCGGATTCCGAAATTGGTTTGGATCATGTAACCCAGTCCTGGTTGTTATCCGGATAAAACCCTTAGTTTGGGTTGTTCAAAACTTCTGAGTTGAATAACTTTGATCCAAGAAAACAGGACTATCCTGATCTCAACAGAGGGTAGGATTACAATGCGGATTTCAGGAGGAAACTGTAGTATTACCTCAGATTTGAACAAATAGTATCTTTTTAGTCAGTGCATATGTTGATATTTATATATTGCACCGGACTTGTTTAACCGTTATAGGGATAAAGTGGTTAAAACAGGGATAAGCTACCTATTAAGCCTTTTAGCATAGTAAAACATGAACACATAACATCATCTTGTCCCTGCAAAATACACCCCCAAACAAATTCAATAACAAACATACATAAAATAATCAATTTTCCTGTCAGCGCTGCATAATCAAAAAATAACCAGTCAAAAATAATGTCTAGCAATTGCATTTCTTACTACACGTCCCGTTCGTCCCTCATTCTGACAGAATGCCAGAAGTTGGTCACGTACCTCACCCTGGGGCTCCGGTGCATAATTAACATCGTCACAGAGAGGGACATTGTGCCTTCACGAAGACATTTCCAGAATATCCACAATGTAGTTGTTAACAGATTAGTTCTATATATTGTGGCTCCGATGGGAAGTCATACAATTATACATAGAAGTGTTTATGATTGCTGTGTGTTGTTGCCAAGTGAAACTTACTTAAAGTAACCCCATACCCTCTTTTCTACCTGTTGTTCTTCACATAGCCGGAAGCCCATGTTGTTTTAAATGTTGGAAATCCGGAGTTGGTGATCCTGAAATTTAAGAGTCTGGATCAGAGTGATCCAATCCAATGTTGCTTTGAACAACCAGGATAAAAGTATGCTGGATTACATGATCCGCCATCCTGAAAAATCCAGATAGCTCTGGATAATCCAATTATCACTCTGGTCTAATCAGTTCAAATGAAGGGAACAGCGAGACTCTGTTTTCACTGCCAAACAATATTCTCCAGCCACCTGACTCCCTACCCCCACATCTGTACTCAACTGACACCTGTAATTCTTAAATGTAGTTTTTTAACAACAAAATCTATAACATCCACCAACAGCTCTCCCTAAATCCACTGCCTTTCTCACCACTTGAACCTTCCCCAAATATTCATTTAACTCGAATTTCTTCTATGAGCCTTTCCAGTCTGATTCAATCCCCATCATAGCACCAAAACAGTACTTCTGAAAATCACAATCTCCTCATTGCAGCTGACTCTGTCCTTTTCTCCATCCTCATCTTCCTTCACTTCAGCCTTTGACCATATTTCACACTCCATCCTCTTCAATGGAATCTCATCTATTGGCATCAACCACACCCCCTTCCAGTGGATTCATTCCTATCTTACAGGCCACTCAGTTCATACAGCACAAATCTTTCAGATCCAAACCCTCTCCAGTCACTACAGGTGTGCCCCAGGGCTCTGTACTTTGGCCCCTTCTCTTAATTATCTATCTTCTCCCCCTCTGTAATATTTTTTGCAAATTCAATATCCACTTACATTGCTTCGCAGATGACATCCAACTCTACGTTTCCAGCAAACCAGATTCCACCCTCACAACCTCCTCTCTCACCTCCTGCTTATCTGAAGTTAAATTCTGGTTCACCTCAAGCTTCTTGAAACTTAACTGTGAAAAAACAATCATCTCCTCATTGGCGCAAAATCATTATTATCCAAAGTTGACAGCTTCTCACTTATCATTGACAGCTCCTCAGTCTCCCCTTCCACTGAGTTTAAGAGTTTGGGTGTCACCCTCGATAGCACACTGTCATTTCATTCCCATATCAATAACATCACCCGATCTGCCTATTTCCACCTTCGCAACATCAACTGCTCATGCTCCTTCCTCACTGCTGTAGCGGAATAGTCTCGATATTAATATGAAATATCATTCAAACAGTGTTGTTTTTGGCAGGCATCTCAGTTTCAGTCTTAGCTTTAGTCGTCATGACGAAAATGCTTATTAGTTTTAGTCACGTTGTAGTCATGTCTTAGCTTGATAGTTTTAGTCTAGTTTTAGTTGACGAAAACTCAAAAAGGTTTTAGTTTAGTTTTAGTCAAATAAAAACAGTATTAGTTTTTAAAAAATTAATTTAGGTCAATAATACATATTAAAAAGTGGAATTAAGGTTGACAGGTTATAACAAGTATTGCAATTTATAAAACAAGTTAAGCTTAATGCTTTTGCATAATAACTAGATCCTTTACCAAACTTATAGCAAACTGATGAGACTTTCCCATCAACAGGGATGTAATGCTGCCGTGTTATGCTTAACTGTTGTTAGGCAGAAACCTTTTATTTCTTTATTTCAGCTTTTTTCATGAAATAATGCCCTACTTCATCATACAAAAATGTCACATAAGAAATAGCTGATCTATAAGTTCAACTTGTTTGGTTATTTTCATCAGTAAAAACAAAATTAAAAGGGATGGTTTTAGACTTAGAAGGTTTCCCAGCCAACAGCAAATACTGTAATCAATTACTCCTAAAAAGCAAAGAGCAGCAACATCCTTACTTTGGTAACTGTGGCTTTATTTCTGAGAATTTTCTGAAGTGCAATAATCCACCCTGAACATACATGTGCCCAAAAAATGAGCAATGGATAAGGAACAAATGCTCAACTTGACCTGGTCTGCCAGTGAAATTATGATGGATTATAGTTAAAATATGTCCATATATCGTTTCATTGCTTCCCACCAAACCCCTTTGTCGACGCTGCCATCATGATTCATCTATGTGTTATGGGATGTGTCTAACTGCTGTGTGTTTGGTTCAGCCAGCTTAGTGCGTGTGTGAGCGTGAGTGAATGTGCACGTGGAGGGAAATGCGCATCGGGAGTGAAGAGAGTGGAAAAGTGGTGTAAAAAGTATGAACATGGTCTTGTAATAAAGCCGTTTCTCAGCACAATCACTGCCTTCCTTTCTTTGTGTTTCACCCCGTTAACAAGTGTAGAGAGAATTGCTGACTGACAGATTGCGCTCACAATAGGCAGAAATGTTGTACATTTTTAATGTCGGACAATAAGCCCTTGAACATATTCGTCTCGTCTCGTCAACGAAATCTCACAAACGTCTCGTCATGATGACTGTTTGATTTAATCGTTTTTCTTTATGTATCATGTAGTACTGTGGTAGTTTATATTGTTTTGTGAATGCTGATGTGATTTAGGCAGCCTAGACAACTTTTATTTCCACATTTCAATTTTGTCCTTTTCTATTTTTAGCTCATCCTCTGTCTCCCTGTCAGGTTCGGCACAGACATATCAAGACTAAAGAAAATAAGATTATGATAAAAATAATAAAAAATATTCCAAACATCAAGGGCAGCCATTTATATAACATGTCTTCCTTGGTAGAGCAAATCTGTCTGGCAAAATATGGCACACAGTCCGCCATTCTGTAAGTTAGGATGCTGGACAGGACAGGGTAGAAGAAACACTTCCGACTTTACAGGCTCTGGTAGACAAACTTTGGACTTGCTTTCCAAAGCTTGCTCAAAATGGGAAAAAGTAATAAAAATCACAAACGGGATATCTTGCTCTGATAAAAGAAAAGTTTGTATTCGTTGCTTGGCAATGCTTCCTGGTTTAACACGGTGGGCAGAATAAAGCTTACACAATGAAAATGAAGACGAATAAAACAAAGACAAAGGTGCCGACAAACAGAGAAAAACTTACTTTCTTAGTTAGAATGGTACGATGTTACTTCTTCATGGTATCTTTTGTTCTTCTCTAACTTTCCAAGTTTCTCTGCTAGTATACTGTTTGCATTCAGGGCGGACTTCATGCTGTTGTCCAATCAAAGCTCAAGGTTTTTCGCTTGGAGGCTGAACTTACATATAAATAGTTGAGATTTATTGAATATCATCTGTAAAATTTAAGTACTAAACTTTTCCATTTTTCCAACATTTAAGAAATGTTGTGTAACACCCATTTTATAAAAATCATAAATCGCTCTTGACTTTAGCTGTAAATAAAACAAACACATGGTTAACATTTAACAATTGACAGGAAAGATTAATTAGTTCATTAAACAAAAATAAAACTTTGAACACTTTTCAGAGGGTAAAAGTGTTTTGTCGTCCCGGAACCTAAAAACAGCAAAGGAAGGATGCAGTACTTAACCAAAAATACTTATGGTTTGTGGTAAGGATATTTCTTGGTGTCAGAAGAATACACATTTCCTTAAATCCATCTGCAAATTTAGTACATTTATAAAACCAAAGACTCGTGAAGAACGTCCACTGGTTGACGTTCTAACTCCATGTCAGAACTCATTTATTGGCAGCTGTGTGGTGAATTGTCCTAGATTCTAGGACAATTCACCACACAGCTGCTAATAAATAAATTTCTAGGACCTAGAACCATAAATGAAAATACTTTCTTTGTTTTACTGATAAATGGGGACCATTTTACCATATCACAACATTTAGTACAGTTAAACATTCAGTATAAAAACCAGTTTTTAGAGAAATAAGTTCTTTTCTTGACACTTTGATAAAGTCAAGCCTAGTCCATGAATGGTTGTTATCTCTTCTGACCAAGGTCAGATAGGGGTGATGGCAGACTCCAGTGATTTACATGTCCCAAATAATGGGGTTGAAAGAACCCTTTGGGATTTAAAGGGAGATGAGATCTGTTGAACACAAAAGCCCTCTATATACAGTATTTTGCGTGAAGACCTACAACTTAGGTCTGGACTTAATCCAATTCAAATGGTTGACTCCTTAAAATTTCTTTTGAAGCTGATGGTGCCAGGTAGGGAACAGAGTCTAGGTAAACATTCTGATCATCTGTTGGGAAGGAAGGGAGTCTTTCTTCTTCTTCTTCTTCTTCTTCTTTTTTTTTTTTGGTCGTAAATTTAAGTCTTGGGGTTTTTCCACTACACTGTGTTGGAGAAATCTCTCACGTCCTTTTTACTTAATAAGAGAATAATTTATTAACAACTGTCCACTCTGCCTCCATCCTTGTCCATAGTCTTGTCACCTCAGGTATTGATTACTGTAACTTCCTCCTCTTTGCGCTCCCCCAGAAGTTCCTCCGCAAGCTCCAACTAGTCCATAACGCTGCTTCCTGGATCATTACAGGACCTCATAATCCTATCACATCTCCCCTTTCCTATAACTGCTCAACTGGCTCAAAGGTACCCAAAGAATAAACTACAAATTCCTCCTGTTCACCTTTAAGGCCATACACATCCTCCATATCTCTCTGACCTCGTCCAGATCGCTACTCCAGCCTGTTCCCTCAAATCCTCTTCCTCCATCCACCTCACTGTGCCCTCTGCCTGCCTTAGCACCATGGGGAGCAGGGCTTTCAGCCACTCTGCTCCCAAACTTTGGGACTCCATACCACCCAACATCCAAAATATTGACTTGCTCCCCATCTTGAAATCCAGACTCAAGACTCATCTGTTTGAACTTGCCTACTTACTTTAAGTCCATCTATACTGTCCATTTCTTATTTTATCCAGATTTTATTCATTGTTGTTTTATCTTCTTGTTGTACAGTGTTCTTGAGTTTATTATTATTATTATTATTATTATTATTATTATTATTATTATTATTATTATTATTATTATTATTATTATTATTATTATCTTCTTGCCACCCACGAATGTTGCAGATGTGCAAGTCATGTGACCAGTGAAAAAGCTGAGAATGGTGTATGTGTGTGAGTGTGTTTGTGTATAAATATTTACATGTTTAATATCCAATGATAATTTAGTGGTCTCTAAACAAGGAGCTGTGAAGTGGGATCCAAGGTTGTTTATGATTTCTTAAAACAAATACACAGATTGCTGCTGTGGGCTGTTGTCCTGACAGTTAAACAAACAAACAAACAAACAAACATACTTAGAAAAGAAAAAAAGAAAAAACAGCCAAAACTGCTGCAAGCTACTAACAATCACCTGACTATCACAAACAAATGCAGCTGGATCAAAACGTCCCATCTTACCATCAGGGTCCAAATGAAGAAAAAAAACGGCCTGGCATCAAAGTTATGTAAAAAGCTGTGTTGCAGCCTCAGGAGGAGGTTCAGAGTTGACGGAGTCCCGATTATCAGATAAGCTGACATCCTGCCAACACACTTAAGAAGAGGTGGAAACTGAAAGCAACATCACGGACACACCAGCCACAGCTATGGGCCAGGAGGTGGACTCGAATGAGGCCAGTATCTCTGCTGATACTGTGCAATGGGAGATCTGAGATATCTCGGACTTCAGCTGCTTTGGGACACCAGTTTGACTGACCAACACTGAGCTGGAATCCTAGATCCAGAGATTCAATGGTAAAATGATGAGGAAGTTTAGATGAAACGATGACTGACTCAGAAAAATTTAGAAACTTGTATCAAGTGTTTGTTGTTAATTAATACGATTATCTGACAATGTGCTGCATTCTCAGTGAGAATAGAGTATTTCATGTCGTGTGTAAATGTGTATGCACTTCATAGTGAGCACTCGTTGATATCTGTTAACACGTGATATAAACAGAGAAAGCTGATCATTTTACTTCAGATTTAGTATTTAAAGTATTTCTTCTAATCAGAAGATTGTCTTTTTAAACTTTTACATCACTTCTCATCGCGTCATTAATAAAAGAAAATTCCACAACACCTGCTGGGAAGTTTTAAAACTGATCAAGCAGTCTTCTAAGAATGGCATCAGTTACCAACATCCCATTACTTCTTTATTTATGCTGCAAGAAACAGTAAAGATAAAAGTTTATAGCATAAAAATTTAGATGAGATTTTGATGCCCTAGTCTGCTTGGTGAGATGAAAATCTCACATCTTCCTGTAGGATTTTCTGCAATATAAAAATTAGCCTTTTTTTTTTCTACCTGAAATGTTTGACATCTAGCCCAGATGCATCTCGCTGCTGTTTTTTTCAATTTAGGTTATTCAGACTCTTGTCAGTTTTCATTGACACAACTTCTTCTCCTTCATCTTTTAAATCCAGTCCTCTTCTGAACTTGAAATATCTTAAATGAACATGTTTACCATTGACAGGAGCGTCTACCATTTTCAACACATGCCCCCTAGCACCATGAAAATTGCTAAAGCGTTAAATAACAACATGTCACATTTAGGTTGTGGAATTTTATTAAGGCATGATATATGTGAGGAATGAGGTTAAATATGGTTTAGTTTTGTTTAGGTGTAAATCATCTGATATGTGTGTTTTCTTTGTTGTTAATGATGAGTCTGCTTATGAATCATGGCTGCCACGTGTTCCTAATAATAAATAATATAAATGCATTTGATTTATACTGCCCTTTGTATCACAAGATCTCAAAGGGCTACTGTCATGGATCCCCAAGCTCAGGTGTGCTTTTTACCTTGTGTGGATTGTGCTGTCTTCCACAGGTGTGTACAGGAAACATGTCCTGTGTTTAACCAGCACAGCTGAGTGGAATCAGGTTTATTCCATTCACCTACTTATAAACCTCAGGCTGATCTTCATTTAATGCTGGACCCTTGCTACATTTATGTGGTACACTGGCTTCAAGTAAATTCATGTTCTTGTTAAACTCTTCATGTCACTAACTTTCCTGCTCTTCTTAAAGATTACCTACCTGAGATCCAAAGCTACCTCCATTGGAACCTGTCTGCCGGCTCACCACACCACGTGGATCCCTGAACCTCAACCATCTGCAGCTCCGTTCAAACCACCCTTAATAAATCTGTTAAACGTACCTTGCTGGATAACTCTTTTGATTTGGTCCAACTCTTTTTGTGACAGCTACAGGATGAAGAAAGAAAAATAAAATAAATTTATTAAAAGTAAAACATTTTAAAAGATGAGTAAAAATAAATACAAGATGTCTAAGAGAGGGGATCAAAGCTTTTGTTAAAAAGAAATTTCTTAAGACCTTTTTTAAAACAACTGGTGGATTGTGGCACAATCAGGGTGTCAGATAGGGTGTTTGACAAGGATGGGGCATCAACAGAAAAGGCCCTATCTACCATGGTCCTCACTTTTGTTCTGGGTATGTGAAGGTGATTTGAGTGAGTGGAGTGGACGGGACGAGTTGTGTTTTTTTGGGGTGAGGATTTCTTTGAGGTAGTGGGGCATTTTCATGGATACATGGATGTGTGAGGAGAGAAACCTTTTTTAAATCCTGCTGGAGAAGCCAGTGGAGTGACTGGAGGATAGGGGTAACATGGTCATGTTTGTGAACACTCATCAGGACCTTAGCTGCAGAGTTTTGTATGTATTGGAGCCTCTGCAGGCTCTTGCTAGGGGCCCCAATGACAAGTGTGTTGCAATAGTCCAAGAGGAGATAAACGCATGCACCAACTTTTCTGCATCGTTCTGAATGGGATGAAGTTTAAAAATGTACCGGAAGTGATAAAATGAGGTCTTGCAGAGGTGGTTGATATGGGATTCAAAGGTGAGCTGTGGGTCCATTTTTACACCAAGATTTGTGACTATTGACGAGAGATGAATGTTGGAGCCAGAGAAGGAGATGCTGGTTGTTTGTAATTGAGTGTGCATTTAAAAGTTAAATTTTTGCTGCTGGATGGATCAACACGTCTTTGCAAAGGATGTAGCAGACTGAAATCCACTTTGCACTTTCCATCTGGTTCCCGTAGAAATGTTGCCATAGAGACGCCCAAGCTACTTATCCAGTAGGAGACGTTGCTCTGATAACGTGTGTGAGGAGCTAGAACTCGCGTGGCTGACCGGACAGGCGGGATGGTGGTGTTGGTGAGCAGAGGGACTGTCTTCCGGAACTTCAACTGATGTAGCAGGGGTGGCAGAGAAGTCCAAGTTATTCGCAGGAGTACACGGGAGTGAAGAAACTGTTTAAATTCCTCCGCTGGTTGGTGGAGTAACTCAGCATAGTGGAACCGGTGGCAGCGTGGAAGAAAATGCACTGCAGGTTGTTTTTAGCCGGGTGGCTGGTAGCCAAGATGCTACACAGACTTCCAACTTTTGCAGCAGCGGTGACAATGGACACAGTTCACAGAGGCAGAGACAAGCAGTAACAGTTTTCTGACCAAAGTAGCAGCGATGATCCCGAGAATTCATGTCATGTTGTGCTAGCAGCAACAGGTAGGCAACCGAGGCTCAATAGCATCAGCTTAACCACCCTAATTATAGTAAATATAGGGTTATCTGCTATAGAAGTATTTAACAGACTCAATGTTTGTTGATTCTGTTTGTAAAAAAAGGAAACTGGGCATTATTTTGGCTTGACCAGGGAAGCGGCAAACAGACAGTGTGAGCGTCCTCCCTTCGTCAGCACTCCTAGCATTCATTTGACATGTAGGCACTTGCATTGACACAAGGTGATGTGTCATGTGCACAAGTTGCAATATTTAGAAATATATGTTTGTTTGTTTTTTTTTTTAAAAAAGGACCAAACACTAGCAATGACTTCTTACCCTGCCATTGTCATTCTTTTCCATGTGTCTTTTTGTTGATCTTTGTCCTTTTAAACTATAGTGGATGGAATTAAAAATAAAGTGTTAGCAAGCAAACTTTGAATGTATATACCTTCATATACATTTGGAGTTTTTTTTAATATTTTTATGTAAATATAAATAAATATCACTGGGGCTACAATTCACACACTCACCAAAACTGGATAATAGACAATAGAAAAACATTGTCTGGTCTGATGAGTCCCCATTTCATCTGCAACAATTAGATGGTAGGGTAAGAATTTGGTGTAAACATTAAAGCATGGATGCATCCTGCATTGTGTCAATGGTTCAGGCTGCTGCTGGTGGTGTAATTGTGTGGGGACATTTTCTTGACACACTTTGGACCACTTGGTACTAACTGAGAATTGCTTAAACATCACAGCCTACCTGAGTATTTCTGCTGACCACTTCCATCTCTTTTAATGACCTCAGTGTAGCATCTTTTGATGGCTACCCCCAGCAGGATAATTCACCGTGTCAACTGGTTTCTTTAACATGGCAATGAGTTCACTGTACTCCAATGGCCTCCAGAGTCTTACTCCAACCCCCAAATTACTGTCCTGCAGGTTTTGACCATTTCTGTTTTAGCACACCTGACTCAAACTAATGTGTCAGTCTGTAAAACCTGTCAACAAACTGTTGGATCAGTTTTATTTGAATCAAGTGTCAAGTGTGGACACTGGCCCTTGAGTCTCTCAAGTGCTGCACATCAACAATCAACAATAATCAACAATAATAATAAAAAATAAAGAAATTAAGCATTTGGGGGCCAGTCCATTTAAAGCTTTAAATATAAATAATAAAATTTTAAAATTAATTCGTGGAGCCGTGGAGTTCTGGACTAACTGCAAATGGGAAAGTGCGTTATTGCAAGTGCCTGAGAAAAAAGCGATGCAGTAGTCCAGATGCTGCATTCACCTATTCACAACCTGTTCAAAAGACAGGTAAAGACAGGGTTAAAAGCAACAGCAGTGGTAGACCTAATAATATGACCATGTCACACGGCCAGCAGCTTCGTGTCCATAGTTAAACTAACATCAAACAGGACAGGGCAGTGTTCGGAGAACACAGTATCCTCAACAACAACATTGTCAACAGGAAAACCATAAGACAATACAAGATCTAAAGTGTGTCCATGCACCTGTGTTGGGCCAGTAACATGTTGCGTCAGATTAAAAGATTCAATCAAGTCCATAAACTCTTTGGCCATGGGCTTGGACGGACATGCATGCACATTAAAATCTCCAACAATCAAAATTCTGTCATAACATGTAAGAATAAAAGCAACAAGCTCATGAAAGTTCTTGATAAAATCTGTGCTGTGTTTGAGTGGTCTGTAATGACGGCGCACAGTACTGGACCAGTCTGTCGCACTCGCAGCTCGAAACAGCTCAGTTCAAAAGAGGAGAAAGACCACTCTAAAACCACTTTGTGATGCACCCAGTTCTTTAAAACAGTAACAACCAATTTCTCTTGGTGTGTTAATGAAAGTACAGCCACGAGGTAATAGCTCAGAGAAGGCAGTGGACTCATCAGTGTCAGTTCAGGTTTCAGTTAAAAACAGTACATCCAAAGATCACAATGTAAAAAAGTCCTGCAGGATAAAAGTCTTATTTACTACAGATCTTGCATTCAAGAGTGCACACCTTGTAACAGTAACTAACATGTTAACCGTATGAGCTGCCTAGCTCAGTAGCTCAGTGAGGTAACCCAGGGAGACACCGCCTGAGCCCTGGTCAAGAAAGCGGCGAGGGCGCAGCCGCAAAGATCTTCCCGTTGTCCAATAATGGGCAGCAGTCAAGCACTGACTGGAGCAAGAATATGCCGCAAGGCATACTGGCAAAGACAGTGTCTGAGGTCTGGTGAAAGTGAAGTGGACCACATCACGTCAGGAAACAGGGCCAGCAAGGCTTTCAGCTTCACAAACTGGCCTGCTCATACCCCTCTGTGTCTTCATGGTACGTTCACCCGCAGGAGGTACTCCGGCAGATCAGAACAATTTGAAAAAAGAATTTAATTTTTTTGCATCATAAATCGCACGATTGAACCGTTTCCTTGATTTTGAACAAATACTGACACTGAAACACCAGCATTGAATCAATGGTTGTTGTAACAAACGTTAAAAGCAACAGAAAACAAACAAAACTGAGTAGAGTAGCGACACAGGCACCTCGGTGCCATCTTGAAACATGTCGAGGGCTGGAGTTGAATAGCACTGCTGCAATAGAGCAGCTTTGGGATGTGGTGGAACCGAAGTTTCTCATCATGGATATACAGCCGACAAATCTGCAGCAACTGTGTGATGCTATCATGTCAATATAATCTCTGAGGAATGTTTCAAACACCTTGTTGACACCAATAATCCAGGCAGTTCTGAAAAAAGGGGGTCCAACCTGGTATAGAATTGGCTGGTCAATGTAAATTTATTTTATACTATTAACAAGCGATCTTTCACTGAGCCTACCATAATATATCTTTACAAGGGGGCAAAGCTTTAAAAATACTTAATACTCTGGGTATAAGTAGTGACAAATATTTAATTAGTTTTATTTAACTGATGATACAGCAGATTAAGAGGTTTGGACAGATCAGAGGGCTGATGTAGTCAGAATGAAAAAAGCTATGATAGAGAGCAGGAAATCTACCCAATCATTCAGTAACATCTGGGACTGAATGTGCATAGTAAGGTCAGTAAACAGGACACACACCATGTTATCGAATACTGAAGAATAATTATTCTATTTTAACTTTTATTTGCTGTTTTTTATATGAAGTCTATGTGAACCTGAATGGTCTCTATGCACGCAGTGGTATGACGTAATTCCGTCGAAATCTTAGGATGCATGTAAACGTCCAGTGCGTTGCTGGTCCATTCTAGACAAAGATATATGTCAAGCCAGTTTAGTATTATTACTTGGAGGTCTTCTCTCACTATTGTAGTTCTGTTTTCTCGTTTTAACTTATTTGCTTGTAATGTTTTTTTTTTTTTTTTGCTGTTGTTGTTTGTTTGTTTATTGTTCATGTAACAATGACGTGCAGACAAGCAAAGATAACACGCCAGAAACGAGTTGGAAGTGCTGCAAGCCACCACGGTTGTGTCCCATTTTGCACAGTGTCAGCCAGATGCAGCTCCTACCTCAGTTTCCACATTTTTCCTAAGGATAAGGAGTTACAAAGCCACTAAACTGACATTGTGTTACACAATGTCAGAAGATTTTCATTTCTGCACGTATTTAACATCTTTATAGCTATGCCCACTATTCTGGGACCTCAAATAGAGATTTCAATAAAATTAATGTTACATAATGTCTTGCAGATTTGCCAGTCACGCCCACCTGATGGCCTTTTGGAGACAAGTAGAGCCTGCCAGCCACAAGATTGTACGGGTGACAAAAGCACAGAGAGTTGCAGCTAGTCAGGTTTCTCACACTGCAAGTGCAACGGTGAACATTTTTCTGTTAGCTTCTCAGATTTATTTTTATGTCAAGTTAGGCTAGTAAAGTCTATCATAAGTCTACACTACTCAGCCATATTAATAAATAATGAATAAATAAATAAAATACTTGGAGGTACACACTGTGTTTTTCAACTTTAGATCAGTCAATGCAGGGTCTGATAAATAGATGAAAAAATGCATACGGCATAATACTTTTGCAGAAAAGTGGTCGACCCACCCTGAATAAGTCTGAAATTTGATATTGCTGGTTGGTAATGACTTTTTTTCCCCCTCCCTCAGGTTCTTCAACCCATTGACGAGTGTTTTTTCTGTTTATGAATTACTTATCATCGGGTCTGATGCAGAGAGATTTGGCACAGCTCTTCAAAATTCACCAATCTACTGTAAGCTGCATCATAAACACACGGGCCAATTTCCTCCACACTGTGCCGGGGGCTGTGGGCATTTGGCTGGACGAGGAGACAGTGAGAGCTCACCTGCCAGAGATGTTTAAGGATTTCTCTGATACCCAAATCATTTTGGACTCCACTGAACTCCGTTGCAAAACACCAAACTCCCTTCTTCTTCAGTGTGAGGTGTTTTCAAGTTACAAATCACACTGTACCTTCAAAGGGTTGGCTGGGATGGCCCCTCATGGAGCAGTAACGTTTGTGTCGCCCCTCTACGAAGGTGGTATCAGTGGTACTGCACTTATCTTAAACCCTGCTCTGGCCATTATAGTTGACAAGGGTTTCCTTGTAGAAGACTGTGTGCCCTGCAAAGTCTACATACCTGCCTTCTTATCGAAGAGAGCACAAATGTCAGGGCAAGAGGTTACAAAGACTCAGTCTATTGCCAGACTTAGGGTCCACGTTGAACGCCTCATCCGCAGAGTGAAGGAGCATAAAATATTTAGTACAGAAATCCCCCTTTCACTCACAGGCAGCATCAATCAACTTTACACAGTTGCATGTCTTTTGGTTAATTATCAGAATAAGCCCTTGATTAAAGCCTGTAGTGTAAAATCACTTTGCGTGGTCAACATGCAGAAGAAAAGACTTGATTCCATACCTCAATTTTATTGAAAGGCTGTGAGATCACACAGAATCACAGAATTTACTAAATAAAGTTTTAATTGTATAAAAGAAGATACTTTAACATCACTGTACATAAAACTGTATTTTATACAAAGCCCTGTAATGGGGTTGACTTTAGTGGTGAACAGTAAAAATCACTGATTTTACTATTATTCTGTAAAATGAAACCTGAACATCACTGAATGCATAACCATGTTTTTTTTAATGTGAGTTTAATGTGACGTAATGGGACATTTTTGTCCTGAAAAGCAAGGACAACAACAACAGACACATCAACTAGTCAAACTGACTCTGGGTTCCTACTTTGTTGTTGTGGGGGCCACAAAACAGTTGTGCTGTTGCCAGAAGGCTAGCAGCAACTCTGGGGTGGAGTTACACAAAAAGTAGGAGGTGTAGTTGCACTTTAAGGCTCAAGCAGGCTCATGCAAATCCTTTGTATCACTAATAAGCCCCTGGATGATCAAATACATGGGCAACTCGATAAACTCTGTTAACTTTATTTAATATCTGCCCGTTTGCAAACATGCATTTTTCAAGGCCAGACGGAGGGGGTAAAAATCTGAACATGCCAGACAGCTGTCGCTACCAAGAAAACGATCTAACTTTCCGAATGTTACTGTTGACTCGTGTAATGGAATTATGATGCTGAACCTTGAAATGATAAGTATTAAAACTGATCCAGCAATCTTCTAAGAGTGGAATCAGTTACCAACATCTTATAACTTCTTTATTTAGGTTTTTAAGAAACAGTAACGATAAGAGTTTACTGCATAAAAGTTTAGACGACATTTAAATGCCCTCGACATCTCAGCAAAGTTAAATATCTTGACAAGATAAATATCTCACATCTGCCAGGAGGACTTTCTGGAATATGAAAATTATCCTGTTTTTTTTTCTTTTCTTTTTTTCCTCTACCTTGAAATATGTGACATCTAGCCCAGATGCATCTAGCTGCTGTCCTTTTCAGTTTAGGTCTTTTAGACTCTTGTCAATGTTTTGACTGACACAACTTTCACTTTCACCTTATCGACTTATCTTCTCTTAGATCCAGTCCTCTTCCCCAATTGAAATATCTCAGATCAACTCGTTTACCACTGACAGGAGCTTCTACTATTTTTAACACATGCCCCTGCTCTATGAAAATAGCTACAGTGTTAGATAAGAACATTTTTATTTGTTTAAGTCACAGTTTAATTGCATTTTGGGTGTATCCACTGAAGCAACTGTTTCATAAAATATTCAACAAAATAGATGTTTGGAGTGTTATGCTTATTTTCTTGAGAGAACGATTTTGTGAATTAATCAAATCATTTAATTTTTTTAAACTTATAAGTAAAAAAGAGGCTTAGTCCTCATATTAATAGTCTAAGGTTATTCAGTTTGGCTGTACAGTAGCTGAGCTGCTTACCTTTGTTTAGGGTAATCAAACCACATCAAGGTTCTACAAAGCACTATTCAGTGTCCTTTTTATTCACCTATTCACATACACAGGGATAGAGAGCTTCTTATTATAAACTGTCCTTGAACCTTTTGTTACATACCCATAATGAAATGAGTATATCTCTGCAGCACAAGGTCTATTTAAATACTGTGAGCTCTGGTTAACAGGATATATTTGGATAACCACGGACAAGGAATATCGAGTTTATTTTCCTTCACTGAAGATGGCAACACTTACAATCTGCAGGACAATAACAGCAGACTGTTGAACGCTCTAGCACCAGTGCAGGTGAACATTTAACAAACTAGCAGTTTTTCTGTAATATGACTGCAAACCAAATAATGTTACGATGTGAAGAAATAAGTATTTGTATGAAGAATAAAAGAATTTTAGGCTCACTTGAAAAAAAAAAACACTTTCAGGATAACAATGAATATTTCTTTGAAATGATGCAGTGGAAGCTCTAAACCTCTATCAGTTCATTGTACAAAATGTGAACATTATCTATGCAAAGGCCAACTCTGAAAAAGTGAAGCTAAGCAGAATTAAAAAGGTTTTAATACAGACAGTTAAGGTGAGGTCTCAAAATAGTCATTATGGCACCATCTGTCCTCAAAGTCCCCAGTTAGGGGATCTCAGATTTTAAAGGTTAACCTCAGAGAATCACTATTATTATTATTATTATTATTATTATTAATAATAATAATAATAATAATAATAATCAAACTACAGAGGCAGAATGAAAGCTACATTTACCTTACAATGATTTAGTAGCCTGTAGAATCTTAAGCAGAAATAACCTTGGGAAACTATTTTCCCAAAGTTATTGCTTAAGATTACTATTTTACCAGACTCACATTCTTGTGGAGAATTTTGGACCAGTTCCTTTTACAATGTTGCTTCATTTCATTGAGATTTGCTGAATTTTTTTCATGCACAGCTCTCTTGAGATTTCTCAGACTTTTAGTAAAATATGGGTATGCAGTCAAGTCTTTTCTTCTGTATGTTGACCACTCAAAGTGATTTTGCCCCACATGTCACAATTACCCATTCACACACACACTCATACAGCACTTCTGCTGTTACATACTAAGTGCTTTCTACTTTCACACACAGTCATACAATGTGGAGTTTTGTCTTGCCCAAGGACTTCAGCTTGGAATTAATCCACCGACTCTCTGGTTGGTGGACGACAGCTCTTCTTCTGGAGCGACAGCCACCCCCAAAACAGAGGGGCTCTTGGTGGAATAGGTCCTGTTGTTGCAAAGAAGCCTAAATCATTATTCTCCCACTACTGTGTTTGACAACTGGGGCCAATATGCTGAGTTATTTCAAAATGGATGGATCTCCACTTTGCTCTCATCTATCTAAAGGATATTATTTTAAAATTTTCACGGTCTGCTTGAATTAAACTTTATAAACATAAGTCATTCTGTCAGGTTCTCTTCACAGTGATGACACTTTCTTTACGGAGCCCTTCCAATCAACCCTTTTAATGCTAAAAGCATGTTTTTCTGCTCTCTGACATGGTCATGGTGTGTTTCATGACCATGACAAATTGCAAGCAGCCATCAACAGTCTGACTGATTTCTTTTCTGGATCTGCAGAGGACCACCTTCAACTTCAAGGTGCAAAGTCAGACACCCCATATAGAATATTTGGAGGAACCAGCATCAACAGTCCTAAATTTTTGCTGGGACAATTTTTTTTTTTTTTTTTTTTTTGCAAGTTACAGGAGAATCTAGCACTAGCTAGCTGTTAAAGTTAAGTAGGTGTCTTTTTTAACATGGCAGACACCAACTGTTTTTACTCTAGTAGTGTGCTGCCCGACATTCTGTGGCTCTCTCACTACTGACTAGGTGAGGCCCAGATGGCATCAGCAGGTTCAGATGGCATTAGCTCGAGAATGATCAGAACATATGCAGATCTGCTAAGTGAGGCGGTTCCTCACTTGTTCAGCTTTAGCCTCTGTTTGGAGAAAGTCCCAGTCTTGTGGAAGACCACCTGAGTGGTTCTGGTTTCCAAAATAGCCCACCCTAGGGAACCAAATCCCAATAGACCCATTGCTCTGACCTCCCATCTGATAAAGACCATAGAGAGGATCGTCCTTGGGCATCTTTGCACCCAGGTGAGCAGTTTGCCTACCGACCTGGCATCAGAGTGGATGATCTCATCATCTTCCTGCTGCATTTGGCCCTGTCTCACTTGGAGTCCTCTAGGAGCACTGAGAGTCATGTTCTTTGTCTTCTCCAATGCTTTCAACATCATCCAGCCATTACTGCTGCAACGGAGGATGGAGAAGGCTGGCATGGACCAACAACAATGGACCATCAACTACCTCACTGACAGACCACAGAATGTGAGGACGCGTGGCTGTGAATCAGATGTGGTGGTCTGCAGCATGAGGGCCCCCCAGGGGACAGTGCTCTCACCGTTCCTGTTCACAATGTACACCTCAGACTTCAGCTACAAATCCCCCCTCTATCATCTGCAGAAGTTCTCCAATGACTCTGCCATTGTTGGCTGTGTGTCAGAGGGGAACGAGGAGTACAGGAGGGTCATTACTGATTTTATGGACTGGTGTAAACAAAACCATCTGTTCCTAAATACTAGCAAGACTAGGGAGCTTGTAGCTGACTTCCACAGACCCGCAGAGATGAACGAGGAACGAGAGGCCAGTTTTTCAATTTCAGAGACACCACCAGCGACTAAAAAAACAGCTAACAAGACGGCTAATTTACAAGTTATTCTCCAAGAACTGAGAGATCTACGCTGTGAAAATGGTAATGGCTTTCATGAACTTAAGGAGGAAATAAAAACATAAATGGACGTCTGGAAGAAGCCGAATCATGTAACATGGAGGTGGAAGACAGAACCCAGCGGATTGAGGAAGCATTCCTGGAGCTAAGTAAAGCGTATGATGAGTTGGAAGACAAAATGATCGAATTAGAGGAAAGACCAATAAGGGACAACATACAACTGCACTGTGTTGTGGAAGGTACAGAGTAAAACTTCACCACAGTTTCAGCCTTCATAGAAAATCTACTCAGGGACAAGTTGGACATCCCAGCCTCACTTGACCTAGATATTGAAAGGGCGGATCGCTTGCTGAGACAAAAATCTCCATCTAATTCTTCTCCCAGCTCAGTAATAGTAAAGTTTACCAAATTTAGGATCAAAGAAGAGATCATAAAGCGAGCCCAGCAAAAAAAAAAAAAAAGGATTTACGCCGGATTGGAAGAAAGTAATAATAGACCACGATTATACTCTGGATGTGTTGAAAAGACGACGTGAGTACACAGAAGCAAAGCGGGTCTTAAAAGAAAAGAAAATAAAGTTTCAGACCCCATACCCGGCAAAGTTGAGGGTGTTTTATGAGAACGATATATGTGTTTACAACACAGCAGCTGAAGCAACAAAGAACATGAAAAGTCAAGGCATTCAAGTCACTTTCATCAAACCATCTAAAACATGGGTGGATAAAATCAAAGATGCTATGTGGCTTAGAAAGGGAGCTGCGGACCAGCTTTTAACCGGAGAAACACGGGAGGGATATAAGAAGAAACTGGAAGCCTTCAGGAGAGAATAACAGGTGAATTGACAAGAAAAAGTAAAATTGTGACTTTGATAAGTAACAGGCAAGAGAGAGGTTTGGAAGGGACAATTATGCCCCGATTAACTTCGAAGATATAATATGATGGGGAAAATTAACTGCTACAACCAGGTAACGCCATTAGAGGGCCCTCCACAATCACAGAACTGTGGAGGCTTTCCCTCAGAGTCACTATGGGCTCAATATTAAGTCATAAAGATTTTGCAGTTGTAAATGAATGCTTGCACATAATCTCAGAGTTTGCGTCTGTAAATCAAGCTTGTCATGCTGTAAAAACAATCTGCCTGAAAAATTCAAGTGTGCAAATGTGCAGAAAAGGTGTTTGCGTGGTTGTAAAAAAGATTTGTATTTGTGGGGGAAAAAATAAAGTTCTTTTGCGAAAACCTGTTCATAGATGCAAAGCACCAAACTGCGAGCCTCTGAAGTTGCGGTTGCGAATTTTGTCTCTGTCTTTACACTTCTATCTGATTGGATGGTGACAAATCAAACTGTCCAATCAGAGCGCAGGTGGCTTCCTGTCCTTCCACCGCTGCAGACTCTTAAAGGGGAGTAGAGTTTCAACAATGGACGAAGGCCCGAGTATGTCTGTTACAGCGGTGGGTTCTAATTTTAAATATAGCTGGAATAAAAGTTCATATTTTATGTCACAACTTTATTGAAGCATTCAGTTGTTTTAGTGTCGCTCCAACTAAGTTGTCCTTGTGTATCTTCTTAGTTAAGAATTGCGGCCTATATATATTTTTTCTTAAATGAAGATCAGCTTTTTCGGTTTATATTAGCCTCACGATGTGATAGCTGACAAATCAGCAATTACTAACTCCAGTTAGGGATGGTGAAACCGAGGCCTCATGAATCATCGAGCCAACTTTGACCCAAATGCATGAAAATGGCTTAGTGTTCTGAATCATTTGACCATATTAAAGAGCTCCATCTGCTGGCTGTGGGCGTCTGCATCAGAAGGTCAGCGTTGCAGTTGACACCTCACATCTGTCATCCCTATCTCAACTTGGAATACGTGTTCAATAAACGATACATATTCTACCATGAGTGAATATTTATTTTCTGTAGTTCATAAATTATAAAGAGGGGTTATTAGGTAAAGGTAAAGGTAACAGAATTGTGGTGTAACTTAAGTATACCAATCTGTAATGACAATAGTTACTCACAGCAGGAACATATGAGGGAAGGGTGCTTATGCAACAGGGATAGTGATTGTGTTAGTGATTTTATACAGTTGTAGTAAAATTGTTTACTGTTTTATGTGTCGTATTATTTATAATAAATATTGCAAATGCATCTTATCGTCTACCTCATGAGTTTGTTTTTTTTTTTTTTTGCATAGCTGATTGTTGTTGAATGTAGCACACTGCATTTATGTACATAGATTATTTACTCCAAGTTTTTTTTTATGTTATCTTTATTTTCTATCTAGTTTTTTTAATTGTTTATTTATTTTATAATGTTTTCTGGCATTCAGGGTGGACGGCAAAGTAAGATTTTCATTGTTCAGGGAAACTTGTTTCCTTACTGTGCAAATGACAAACACTTTGAATATTGAATCTTGAAATGTATTGTGAGAAAAATGCTTTGGCAACTGTGTGATCTGTCATAATTTTTTATTTAAAAACGTATTTTCTCAATAATGTCAGGCTTCAGTCTGCTCCTCTTCTGGCACACTACCTCTCCAGCTTTGGAGAGGTTGCACCTGAAAGAAACACAATAACAAAATTGTAATTAACCAACTTTAAAATTATTAAAATTCTCTACTGATGATGATCAGAAACCAGCTCGGCTGTCTAAGGTCCTGCAGGTTGTAGTTTTCCTCTGCAGCTGCAGACCGAGACGTTTCCTCGGATGCTTCTGGTTAAAGTTTGATGAATTTTAAAAGTCTGCTTTTTGCATCGCTATTAAAACATTTATATAAGGAGAAGGAAATAAAGCTTACCTGTGATGTTGAAGGCACCGCCCGATCCGTCCTTCTCTCACACTCCGAGCTCCTTCAGCGGTAACCCTGGCAACGGCGTCTCGCGCAGACGTTTGTTTCCCAAAATCTCTAAAAGCTAAATGCGATCCAATATAAACTAATGCTGATGTGATGCTTTCCCTAATTTTGTTGTCAAAATGTAATGTCGCACAATGGCTACTCTCAAAAACTCGCGATCTCCTCAGCGTTTGTAATCTCTCAGTGAGAGATTGATTGAAGACAGGTCCCTTTGAAGATCCCGCGTGCTGGTCAAAATTCGCTGATGAGGTAACGAGGCCTCGTTTGGTCTATCACGTGACTTTTGGCATGCTGAATCAATGCTCAGAGTTTCAACATGTTACACCGGTGGGTAGGGATGTTATGCTCGAGCCGATCTGCTCGATCACGTGTCGAGCATGTGACACGGAAGTGTTGCGAGCATTGTCCTCTACTCCCCTTTAAGAGTCTGCAGCGGTGCGGAAGGACAGGAAGCCACCTGCGCTCTGATTGGACAGTTTGATTTGTCACCATCCAATCAGATAGAAGTGTAAAGACAGAGACAAAATTCGCAACCGCAACTTCAGAGGCTCACACGCAGTTTGGTGCTTTGCATCTGTGAACAGGGTTTTCGCAAAAGAACTTTATTTTTTCCCCCACAAATACAAATCTTTTTTACAACCACGCAAACACCTTTTCTGCACATTTGCACACTTGAATTTTTCAGGCAGATTGTTTTTACAGCGTGACAAGCTTGATTTACAGACGCAAACTCTGAGATTATGTGCAAGCATTCATTTACAACTGCAAAATCTTTATGACTTAATATTGAGCCCATACACCTACTAATTACTTTTACATTATTAAGGTCATTGAAAAGACAGCTGAAAAAAAGTGTTTTTCAAATGGATTTATGTTATGTTTTTCAAAAAAGTTAATTTGTTTAAGTTGTTGAAATGTTTTAGTTGTTGTTTGAGTAGTCACTTATTCCGATAGTCCTAGAAACACCGGAATACATATAACTCTTGCTTTCCACTACATCTTTAAAAATAATAACATATAATGTGAAAGAAGTTCTAAAAGGAGCTAAAATAATCGTGAAAATGAAAAAAGTAAAAGCAGAGGTAGTTTTCCTTCAGGAAAATTATCTCTCAGAGGCAGAACACATCAAATTGAAAAAAAAAAGAAAGAGAGTAGATATTATGTAGTCACTGGCAGACTAGCAGCACATCGTTCTTACTCAAGGATCGGCTACTTTTTTTTAATGTATAATAAAGACATAGGACGAGTTAAAAAATCTCATATCGGAGTGATGGACCTCTCAGACCATTATCCTAGATGTTAACAAAATGAAAACTCCACTTCTTTGGAGACTCAACTCATGCTTACTAAAGGGGGAAATCAAAGAAGAATTAAAGCAGGATATTCAAACATACATCCAGGATATTGACAATGACGAAATCTCTCCTGTTATATTATGGGATGCCTGTAAGGCAGTTCTAAGAGGCAAAATATTTGCAAAATCATCCCTTCTAAAAGAAAACTCGACAAGAAAATTTGAATAACCTAGAACATAAATTAGCTGAATTAGAGAAAAAAAAACACAAAAATAATGTAGATCCAGAAACACAAGAGAAAATAAAACAAATTAGAGATGAAATATATCAAGAACTACAAAATTATATGCAATATATATATATTGAAGTTTTAAAATATTATTTGTTGGCTTTAAAAGATTTGTTCACCACCTGTAAATAAATCAACAGAAGGAAGAGTGTTCAAAAATCCACATTTTTAAAAGAAGGCAAAAACACCAGAGTTTGAGTAGAATTGACAATTCTTTGTTAAGCCAGTAATAAAAAAAACAATACATATCTTCTCGAGAAGGAGGCCTGTTAGCTTAGCTTCTGGTCCACTAATACATGAAGTGTCGGGACCCTTCGGTTCAGCCAAAAGACCCGCCTACCTAAGTTATCCTCCTCATTTATACTGATACAAAGCATTGTGGCTATGTGCGTGCATGTGGTGCGCATTCATGTGAATGTGTATTTTGCAAGGTGCTCCCTCCTTCTTCCGGGAATTTGATTCCTCCAGGTCCTTCGTCTGAGGTGCGTCAGAGCTGAAAGGAAAAAAGATGCTTCGCTCTGCCCTGTTATCTGTCTGCCTTTCTGTGCTGACTCCCTTCTATCTGTTCCCACAGTTTTACACAAAGGCTATTCTTTTAATGATTTCTGAGTTACTGGGAAATTCCGTTCTGCTAGGAGTGAATAGATAAGCAAAGAGATGCAACAATATTTACGACCACTCCCTACTGGACATCCAGAACATTTTCAAGGTCCCTAGTCCTTAGCTATTTTCTCAGTATTGAACTCATATTATCTGTGAGCTGTGAAGGAATAATAAACCACAATATAATAATGTAGCTCTATTAATTAAAAGCAGAGCCTAATGCATGTTACTAAAATCTAAGGATAAAATGTAAATGAATAAATGAATAAGAATACTTAAATGAGTAACTGAATAATAAATGAGTAAATGAATGAGAATGCTTATAAAATATTTGCAACAATATATATATATATATATATATATATATATATATATATAAAAATATAAAAAAAAACAACAGGCAGAAAGAACGATATACAAAATAAGAGATTTAATAAATTAAAAAATAACTTGTAAATTTAAAGAAATACAGAAGGTTTCAAGAATTACTACCAAAAGTTATAAGCCAAAGAAAGAACAAAAAAGAGAAGAACAAACCAATGCATTATTAAACAAATTATTGTTACCGAGGATATCGGATGAGCAAAATGAAATGTTAACAAGAAACATGTCCACTCAGGTTCTGGAAAAAACAATAAAAAGACTAAAATTCAATAAATCTCCAGGAGCGAACGGATTCAGTGCCGAATGGTATAAAACTTAATTCAAAGAACTCTCACCTATACTGTTAAGAAAATTCAACTGATTACTGAATGGGGGACAGATCCTGCCCTCCTGGAGAGAAACAGTAATTACAGTAATCCCAAAAGAGGGAAAAGACAGACTTGACTGTTCGACCTATCGTCCAATCAACCTTTTAAATCAAGATTATAAGATTTTTACCTCTATATTAGCCAAAAGATTAGAACACATCCTCTCAGATATCCCAGGAATCCTTTCCAGAATAACATTGACAGACTATGGTAAACTCTCAGCTTATAAATTAAATGCCCACAAATCACAAGCGCTGACATTCAGATATACACATAATAATAAAGGTAAAGAGACCTTTAAAATAAATTGGGATATGGAATCGATTGTATACTTGGAATTGAAAATACCAAAAGATATAAAGAAAGTTGTGACTGCTAATTATGATCCTTTACTGGCTAAAATAAAAACAGTTATAGCCTGATGGAACCTGGTACCTTACTTGGGACTCATGCAAAGAGTCGAAGTTATAAAAATGATGCCGTTGCCAAGATTCTTATACTTATTTCAAACAATACCGGCAGAACCAACCAATATCATATTTGAAGATATTGCTAAATTAATAACTAGATTTATTTGGCAGGGCAAACGGCCATGAATTAGACTTAAAACCTTACAACTGGCTAAAAATAAAGGTCTTTCGCTCCCCAATTTGAGAAACTAATTTAGAGCAGCACAAATAAATTTACAGGTGGAATTATGCAATCCAGCTTACATTGCAAAATGGAAAGAAATGGAATGTGCTATGACCAGTAACCCTCTGAAAGTGGCAACTGGTAATATAGAACTAATAAAATAACTTAGAGAAGTCAACTCATGTGTTACAACCTCACCTGGTTGTAACTACCAGGGCTGGTAGTCCTCTGCCAGAGCTCCTCAGATTCTCCACACCTGGTCCTGATCTGCTCATCGTCATCAAGTCCAATCAGTCACACCTGTCCTCCAGTCCTTATAATCCCCTGTTCTGCCCTCAGTCCTCGTCGACCTTAAACCTATGCACTTCATGGACTCACCCCTTCTCCGTTCCTGGTTCCTGTCCTCCAACTGACTCCTTCAGTTCTGTTTAGGTAAGACCTTTACCTTAGATAGATAAATAAAGTATCGTTAACCTGCCTAGGTCTCTGTGGAGTCCCTGCGTAACATCATGTTTGGCACCAGCACTTAAAATATGGTATAAATTAGTAAAAGAAAACAAAGAATCCAGTTTGTCAATCGGATGGATAGCATATGATCAAGGTTTTACTCCAAACAAAATAGATAACGCCTTTAAGAAATGGATGGAAAAAGGATTGGTAAAGCATAACGACCTTTATCACAGAGGCTGTCTGAGGAGCTTTGAAAAGATAAAACGGAAACACAACCTTAATAATACAGACTTCGTTACCTACAGCTCCGACATTATTTAGATAACACAAGAAAAGAAGAATCAAACAGGCCTTTCCTTGGCATCTTTAGATATTTTTCTTAAATCATATCAATCAAACCCCAAGAATAAACTAATATCTAAATTATACCATGAATTACAAAACCTAAAGGGTGTAGACACATTGTCCATCAAAGTGAAATGGGAGAAGGATGGCAACTTTACGACTGACATTGATGACTGGTCTAAAATCAAATCAAATCAGTTGCTGGAAATGTACATCTTCATTGACATGGATGGAATTTGCATGGAAGACAATAACACATTTCTTTAAAACACCCACACAAGGAGGCCCAGACGCAGAATAGTCATGCTGGAGGTCATGTGGGGAAAAACATGCTGGACACAACCACATTTTTTGGAGCTGTTCTAAATTATTTTCCTATTGGGAAGTAATCAAACAAAGTGTTCATAAGATTGTCGATGTCACCATTCCTTTAGATTTTAAACGTTATTTTTGGGTAAACATCCTGACTGTGTGAAAGGATATTGTAATATATACATGTTTAATATTAATATATCAAATGCCAGCAAAACAACAATAACTCAGAAATGGAAGACTGACAAGATACAAATAATAGAAGATTGGATAAATATGATGCAAGAAATTAATTTGATAGAGAAACTTACATATTTTGAGACTGGAACAGGACAGATTTGAAGAATGTTGAAATCATGTCTGAAGTTCATGGACTTGAGATCAAAAAACTCAAAGATAGAAATGAAGTGATACTTGGCTACTCTACTGTCGAAACATTTGTATCTTATTTTTAATGTTATAGGTGTATGTGTGTATATATATGTGTGTCTGTATCAATATACATACATGTACACACGGGTATATGTGTAAGAACTTTTTTTTCTCATTTATTTATTCATTTCTGTATTTCTTGACACACAAAAAGGGGGTAATAAGGAAAACTAAAGAGAATACATGGTACGAGATGTTGGTTGGGAACATGAAGGTGTGTGTGTGTATATATATATATATATATATATATATATATATATATATATATATATATATATATATATATATATATATATATACATTATATATATATATCTATCTATCTCTATCTATCTCTATCTATCTCTATCTATCTCTATCTATCTCTATCTATCTCTCTCTCTATATATATATATATATATATATATATATATATATATATATATATATATATATATAATGAATGAGAGAGAGATTCTAAAACAATTTGTGAGCTTTTGTCTTATGGAAATGAGGAAAGGCCCAGCAGCTCTTCTCATCAAAATTCTTAGCAAAGTATTCCGTGTCCAAGTCATTAATTGCTGTTCTGCTTGATAATATGGAATGATAGAACATTTTGTTTTAACAAGCATTTCAGTTATTCATGGTCTCTCAAAGGAATGACAGTCTGAAGCTCATTAAAAGCCTTCAAGAACAATAAAGGAGCAGAAAGAAAAAAGTGTTTTCATTTTGATTATTGATGAACTGTAATCTGTATGAAATGGATGAAATGTTTTGAGAGACTGATAAAGACTTTCATCACCTCCACACTGCCCTCCACCCTGGACCCACTACAGTTTGCTTACAGGCCAAACAGATCCACGGACAACGCCATAGCCCTCTTCCTCCACAAGACCCTCTCCCACGTGGACACTGGTAAGGGGAACTATGTGAGAGTGCTGTTTGTTAATTACAGCTCAGCATTTAATACCATAGTCCCCTCCAGACTAGTGTCAAAGCTGTATGACCTAAGAGTGAATCCTTCACTATGCAGGTGGGTCCACAGCTTCCTGACCGGATGACCACAGGTGGTTAGGCTGGGTCACCACTCCTCATCTCCCCTCAACCTCAACACAGGACCCCCCCAGAGCTGTGTGCTAAGCCCCCTGCTGTACTCACTGTACACTCATGACTGTGAGGCCACTTCAGACTCAAATGTCATCATAAACTTTGCTGACGACACAGCCGTTGTAGGACTGATCTCCCACAACGACGAGACTGCCTACAGGAGGGAGGTCTCCCACCTGGAGGTCTGGTGCCAGGAGAACCATCTCCTGTTAAATGTCAGCAAAACAAAAGAGCTGATAGTGGACTTCAGGAAACAGCAGAGGAGCCTCCATCCACTCCTCATCAGTGGCTCTGAGGTGGAACGTGTGGACACTTTCAGGTTCCTGGGAGTGACCATATTACAAGACCTGACCGGGACTCAGCACATCACAACAACTGTCAAGAAGGCCAGACAGCTTTTGTACCTCCTCAGATGACTGAGAGACTTTAAGCTCCCTTGAGAGCGTCCTGTGTGGGAGCATCACCACGTGGATGGGGAACTGCACAAAGCAGGACCTCTTGGCCCTAAAAAGGTTGGTCCAAGCAGCTGAGCGGACCACCAGAACAACTCTCCCCAACCTGCAGGACATTTATGTGGAACGTTGCAGGTCAAGGGCTAAGAGGATCCTCAGTCAGCCCAGCCACCCCGCACACTCTCTCTTCTCTCTACTGCCATCAGGCCGGCGCTTCCGCTGCATGAGGACTAAGACTGAGAGGCTGAAGAAGAGTTTCTTCCCCCTGGCTGTCCGCTTGCTCAACTCTGAGCACTGAACAAAACAAAAAGCCACTTCCCACTCCTATTTGCACATGTAAATATGTATGTAAATATACATAAGTATGCTGCTATTCTTTTATCTTATTTAAACTCTAAAGATTTACCTTTTTTATTCTATTCTATTTTTATTCTATTTTATAAATATTTAGCTTATTCTTTTTTTATTCTTAAAGGATGTAGGTACAGAAAACACATTTCACTGTACAATTATACTATGTATAACTGTGCATGTGACAAATAAACCTCTTTGACTGTCACATAGCAATCTGTCACATCAATTACTGCAGATACTGCCACCCAACAAGTTGGACAGATTTCTTACATGGAGATCCCAAAATGTATGACAGTTTATAATCATCACCTGCAGTACTCATTTTCTAAACATGACCATGGGATGATTAGAGGAGGGACAACCTCAGTACATGGAAGAGCAGATAAACATCCTCTATATCAACCCAGGCAGACAAAGCGCAGACAAAAGGTAAAAACAAGAACACGGTGGAAATGATAAAAACATGAGGAGTAAAAACACAGCAATATGGTGGAATGCTACAAGCTGGTAACATGAAGCTCATCTAGATGAACAGGAAGGATATTTATGCATAGTACATAATGAGCTGATCAAACTGAAAACAGATTTATTTGTTTCTTCCAATAAGGCCATGCTTGTTTGTTGCATGAAATGGACTCTTTATACAGTCCAGCTTTTTCAAAAGGAAAATACATTTATATCAAAGATTTGCATATTGTTCCTGGATAGAAACAAATGAATAAGGTAACCAATGCAAGACATTGTTTTCCTTTCATCCATGTCCACACTGTTTGTCATGCAGCTTCTCGTAGAGATACTTTCACTTGCAGTTCACAATGCAAAGGTCAAAGAGCAGGGATGCAGAGTGCAAGGTCATGTTTAGGTCCATATGAGACACTCCTTGCAATATTTCCCCAACAATGGAATTTTAATAATTTGTAAAACATCTGTTTATGCCAGTGCTCCAAGCAGCAGTTCCACAGTAGAGCTAAGCCTAAATCATTGATGTAAGATAACATTTTATTGTAATTATTATTTTTTTCATTGATACATTTCTGTACAGACTCATTCTTGGAGCTGGACTGAGACGACTCAGCATGAATACTAAATTTGCTATTACTGATTCCCACACTTTCCATTTTATATGTAAGCCATCATCTGAAGATTTGTGCCCTATTAGCCATGTATTTAGTCTTATCCTCCTACTATTTCTCTCTTTTTTGCATTGGTTTCAGGACTGCCAATTCCAGACTTGTAGGCTTTTTAATCAATGCTAATTAATTCATTCTGGCTTCTGTCATCATTGTTTATGAAATGTTTTGTTAATTCTCCCACTACAACCAAGATTTTATTGAATTTTTTTATTGAAAGACAGAAAATATATAAATATAAAAAAATAAATTCTCCTAATCACTCTCATATTCGTACAGTGAAATTCAGAGGTGATGATGTCTTCTTGTCACAGAGTAAAACTAGAAAGACCCAGCAGCCCTCAATGACCCAAGTTTCTTGTAGATGACTGACAATGATATTTTAGTAGCATGTCAGTTGAACATCTGACTGCATTAAGCTAAAGATATAATGTCATTAGAGAGTCTTTATGCAGGAATCCCAGTCTGGATAAAGCATTACATGTGTACTGTTTCATCTCCTATTATAATTAATAACATTTATTTACATAGTGCTAATTGTGTTAGTTCCTCACACAGCTGCAGATAAAGTTAAGTAAAACAACTTAAAAACAACACAACAACAGAATTATAAATGCCAGACAGCAATTCAGTAAATTAATTCAATTTTAATTTAATCACTCATTTAAATGCATTTTAAAGAACATAGAATATATGTGAATATACCAGATTTAGCAAGGTGTTAACTTGCATCTGTAGTCCCGTCTGTCTCAGCAGAAGATATGATGTCCCCTGTCCTCTGCCTTGGCAGAAGTAATAACCATAAAACAGTTTGAAAAACTAAGACACTGTATGGTAAATTAAACCCACTTTAAAGTCCCAATATTAAAGTGTTAATGTTCAAAGTGCAATTCAAGACATATTCCGTCATAAAATTCTATAAAGGAAATATACATACTGTATATACATACATATACAGACAGATATTTATGCACTCATATACCCACACATACTCATTCATATAGAAAAAAAATCTAAATTACTTATTTTTTCGCTTTGTTTTCTTATTATCAATTATTAAAATATAGAACTAATTCAGTGTTCACAGAGCTGGTTACAGATCAGCCTTACTTTAAAAGAGAAATATGTGGAGCTGTTGCCAATGGTGACAGGTAAAGTATTCCAGCTTGAGCATGCTTTAATGGATAAAACATTTTGTGCAAATGAGGATCTTCTGAACTGAACATTGTAGCCACCTCAGGAGGCTGAGCTGGTACTGCTTATGCTATTTCGCTTTGTGATGAACTCCTCCAGGGGTGGTGGGGCTGTTCCAATCACAGTTTTCAAAACTTTAAAAGGGGTATTTAGTTAAAACTGGGCAGAAATGTTATGACTGTGGCTTCTTATCAAATACCTTAATGACTTTTTATGGAGCTGTTTGATGGCTTTAAGTTATGTGACAACAACAAATGACCAGATTTTGAAACAGTATTCAGTGTGAAAATGATCATGCTGATGATGGGGCTGAGATTCGGTGGAATAAAATCAGGAAAGGCTGTTTTTTAAGAAGAGATTGACTTTGCTGACCTGATCTCCTTGTGCAACTCCTTTCAGAGTTAAGGGGCTTTGACTACAAATACTCATACTCAAACTGGCCTTACACAAGTGTTTCCTGGTCCTAAAGGGCCGGTGTCCTGCAAGTTTTAGGAATTTCTCTGTTGCAACACACCTGACTCAAATCAGTGACTAATTAGCAGACCTGTGCAGAACCAGACATCAAGGTGTGCACAAGTCTGCATCTAAATTAGATGTGTTGAAGCAGGGAAACTTCTCAAACCTGCAGGACACCAGCCCTAGAGGACCAGGATTGAGGATCCCTGTCTTAAGTCATGTCTCTAAGGGTGGGGTTAGAAGAATGATGTGGGAGGGCATGGCCCATCTCTAAAATCTGCCTGGCACCCCATGTGCCTCCTCAAGAACAGACAATTATATCCTAAAAACAAATGTTTTTAGAATATAATATAAACTGACCTTTACCTGAGTAAAGCTCAGATGACCAAGTGCAAGTGAATGCAGCATGTACTTCTATATGTTGTTCTACATCAACACTGCTCCTGCCAAATATTTATTAAATTCTTCAATCAAACAGAGCAAAAATCAAAACATGAATCTCAGAATTTAACTGAAAATGTGCATATGCTACTAAAACCAAACTATAAGAGAAATAAGTGTTACAAGATAAGATAAATGGAATAATGTGTGTGATGAGGTTAAAATTAAAATATTGAATTATAGAAAATTTAAAAAGGATTATACTAATGTTTCAAGAAGCCAGAATAATGGGAAAAATAAAAAAAGCTAAATTAACTTTTGGAACTTAATATTAAAGAAACTACTGATAATGGATTTTAATATAAAATAAAATTCTCTCACATCCACCAGCCATAGAATCAAATGAGTGGGAATAATTAATCTGACTTTGACTGACGGGATGGTAATTAAATCAGAGTGGTCTTTCTCTGGTCCTGCTGCCAAAACTCGTTGGGCCGGTTTCAAGTTGTCTATTATCTGTATGCAGACCCTCTGTTTTGTATCTCCAGTAAGTATTGGTCTTCATCTCTGCCTCTCAGGGATACACTACCCCTTATTATGTTTACTAGGAAAATGACAATGGTTGAATTAAATAACCAGCTTGGGTTATTACCCATTTTGCACATATCCAAGTCATCAACAATGTGGTCACTGATGTTTCCAAATGCACTCACACACTAGGGCTTGAAATCAGGCTTTTCCCTGACTATCGTCTTTTGTGTGCAGTTTCAGAAGTCAATCTTTACCAAAAGCAGATTAAATGTGGGCTCATCTGACCACAGCTCATGTATTTACTGTCTGCCTGTCCATCTAAGAGGAGGTCATATCCAGAGGACTTGGTGGCATTTCTTTGCAGTTAATAAATGACTTCTTCTATGGTTAATAAAGTCATATTTCTGAATGCAGAGAGTAAAAATGATTTTCCAAGCGCATGTGGTAACATCGATCACAGGCACAAGATAGTTTCCTATTCAGCGGCTTGAAGGTCACTGACAGCAGTGGTTTGACTTGTCAGCATTTACTCACTGAGATTTCCTCAGAATGCTTGAATCATTTCCCAATTTCATGAACCATAGATGTAAAAAGACTCAAGTTCATTATAACATTGCCGAGAGTAATGTGCTTTTTTGTTTGTTTCTTTGTTTGTTTGACACATATAGGACCTATCTTTAATTGAAAAGATAAGTAAGCCTCTAGTGAATGTCTTTGTCAAGCCAACCCTCACCTGTCAGCACTTAATCTGGTGAACGCAAGATCATTTATTATCTTGTCACTTTATATTCTAAAGGCTTTCTGCCTTTACTTTTAACTTCTTTGAATCTTGCTGACAGCAAATTCAAGCTTTTGTTTAAATGTTGTAAATTCAGTGAAGCTGGACTGAAAGCAGTGAAAATTGTTCTTTGTACTTATCTGTTGAACAGAGGTTGAGACAAATAAACTACAGAAATACGTTTTTGTGGGATTTTGGTCAACTTTTCTAGAGACAGATTTTACACTTAATCATCTAAATAAGAAGTTGTAATGTGAAGTTTTTAATTTGTTCTACTAGCTAACTTAGCTAATCTAATAATACATGCTAATGAGTTAGCTAGCTAAGATTTATATTCTCATAAACCAGCTTTAGTGTTTGTTTCATGACTCAAATATTCACATGTGAATGGATGGCGTTATCCTGCCATGGGACTGACTGACTAAAGGTTGAGACACACATCAGGATTTTCTAAATCTGAAGAGATTTTGTATTTGTTAGAGACCCCACACATGAAGATAAAAATCAGACATGTTACAGTTTTGATCATACTGTGTGTGGTGTGCCTCAGCACAGAACAACACACACAACGATTCTGTCCCACAACCGATCTAGAATCTAGTCCTCCAAGCCAGAAATCTCACGTGTTCAAATGTGATTGAACAAAATCAAAGAAAGAAACATGGCCACAACTGGAAAAATGAAAAATAAAAAGGAAAACTTGTGACTATTGTTAACAGAAAAATTCAGAACTGAAAAAAATAACAGACTGGAGACAGCCTGAACACAGACTTTATATCCTTTCTTACTCTCCAGTCAGCTCAATCTCTGATTGGCTACATTCCTTTCAACGTCACCATCCACACAGTCGCAACTCAGGAGTCGTTGGCTTTCCACACACACGTGAAGATTTGTGGTCATTAATATTGAACATGTTCAATACTTCCGATTGTCGGCTACGACCCGTTTCAGAGCCAATTGTTAGGACGAGTTTGTTCATAACACACCTTAGACCAAATGATAATTTTATAGGAAAATCTCATAAGACTCAAGTTAATCAAGCGTTTGCCGTCCTTGGTCAGGAAGGGGCAAAATCAGGACAAAACCAGCCAAATAATCTTTGTGTGTACCCCTTTTAAGTGGCATCAGAACCGTTTTGTCAGATTATGGTGGGACAAACACTTAATGTTACTTGGTGATTTGTTTTAAGTTTACCTGTTTTTCAGGCCTCCAGTTAGAAGTGTGCTACTTCTTTAAAGATATGATTAGTTGCTGTGAAAACTTGAGGTGTCTGTTTGTTTTCCTTGTTGTAATTTTTTTCCATTTATCTTGCTTGAGTGGCTAAAGATGTCAAATTTTTATACGAAAGGTTTTGCTCATAAAGTGTTATGGACTTTGGCACACTCATGAGACATCTAAGGGATTAGGCATCTCTCCTCATTTTGCAAACTAGTGGCCCCGAGGCAGCGTACTGCATAGGTGACCCCACAAAGCTAGAAACCGCCCTGCAACAAAACATAGGAGAATAGGAACACATAAAGAAAGAAGGTTGTGTGTTAGGTGTCTTTCCATCACCGCCATGTACCACATTTACTTAAGTCAACATTTCTATTTTCTTAATTGTCCAACTCCAAAAATATAGAGATTAAGATATAGAGATTAAGAAGACAAAAGCCAGTTAAAGACCTCACGTTGTCAAATCTGTGTGTCTGGGCTGAAAATATTGTATATACCAGATAGAGTTAAATGTGCTTTCAGTAAAGACATTAGGAACTCAGAAACAACCACAGAATTACAACAGTTTTATGTTTTTAATCAGTTGGCCACATCATATTGTTACAGTACAGGTTTAGACATGAAATTTCCATTTTTTCTTTCTTTTTTTCTCCATATTTTACAAGAACAACATAAACATCAGAGTTCTCCCTCTTTGGAGTCTCGATTCCACCAGCAGCCTTTTGATAACAAACTACAATGTTTGTAACACACATAAACACTTTTATCTGATATAAATGCCCAAAATAGCCTTCTTTAATCTTTTCATTTAAAAAGTACAAATGAGAGCTTTTGATAGAAAATTGACAGCATTAATGGCTTGAATTCAAATAACTGAAATAGACTAAACAAGGCAGAACAAAGTGTTTTTGTTAAATTCAGTGTATATACACACCATACCAAATATATAATTATTGTTATAGGTTCACTTCACCCTTCAAGGAGACTGTATGACCTAAAAGTGCAACCAATGGTCAGTATTTAAATCAGTAGAGGAAAGCTCTGCAGCCTTTACTACAAACCAAATTCAATGCTTCATCACAATCAAGGACAATTACTTTATACATGTTTTTTTTTAATAAATATTCTTACAGCCTTGGTTTCGCTATAATTAGTAAGAAAACTGAGAGCAGCCTTGCTTGCCGTTTTATTTTCTTACATCATTAGTTTGAGATGAGATACGTATCAATTTATTTTGAGGAAACGGACTGTTTTCTTTGATAATAGGATCATTTATCTTATTATCTTGTAATAGCAGATTAATAAATTATGTTACTCTCAATAGCTCTAAGTAGTATAAAATAGGCGAATTATCTTACTTAGTTTGTCAGCAAGCTGAAAAGGTCAAACCAAGGAACATCCATCATCGATCAATGCATCTGACTTCATTCTTTTGAGTCTGACATCGCTGAAACCGTGATGTTTCTGACTTGTAGAGATATCAGCTAAGTTTTACCAGTCCCTCATTTGCAGATTTACACGCACTTTTACACCTACACTGACTTTTTAAGCTTACTTTAACCCTTTAGGCGCCTGTGTTTTTAAAGAAAATGTTACATTTTCCCATCAAGAATTTAAAAGACTGTAGCTTGGAGGTGGTTAGAGATAAAGGCAGACTGTAAATGAAAGAATTGTTAAATATAGTCATCTATATTGCATGTTTGACAGTCCGGGTTGGCAGCCATATTAGATTACGTAACTTTCACTATAAACTATGATTCCATTTTTTCTTTTAGATTTCTGTTTTATTCTAACTTTATTCTAAAAAAATTAACCTGAAAACTAGTAGAATGTATACTAACATTGGTAAATTGTAGCACAAATAATTATCATGAAATAAATACAGGAAATTAGTGGGTTTATGATTTGTGAAATCCTAGTCTCCACAATACCCAGTTGTCTCATCAAACAACCTGATCCATCCATCTGCACTTCCTCATTTTTCAAAAACACCCAGCCACCATCCTCATCATCAATATTTATAGTGCTGTTCAGACCTCCAGCCGCTCATACCATTTTTTTTCAGCTAGGTTTTTCACCCCTGCTGTCGCTACTATGTACAGAAACTTTCTTTGGATAGGTAAGATCTTGGCACTGGCATCTCTGACTTGTGCTGTTTGTGTACATTACTATTGTGGATGGATGCAGAGTAATTACTAACAGCGGCCTCCCTTTTATTGTCGCTGAAAAAATCATTGTCATCATCAAGAGGCAAATATCCCCCTCCAGAATCAGAGGCAGCAAATAGCTGATAAAGAACTGCATCAACAGTAAAAAAACAGTCAATATTTCATGCTAATGTTTCACGCTTCCACTGTAATACGCTGTTTTACCCACTATAAGTGCTTCTCCAGTGCTCAGTAAGGTGTCTTTTAAACTTGATTTTCTCATAAACTGAAAAGAGACAACCCCAACATGTGTTAAAATTAAAGATACACGTCTGACATCTAGCAGTTTAAAGTGATGACATGTTCTGCCTCTCTCATCTGGAGATATAAGCCAGTTCATTCAGTTACTTGTCACTATTTTGCAACTTTGGTGCTTAAAGGGTTAACTATCTGGTGATCTTGAGAAAGCAAACTTTGTTTGCTCAAGATGAAGGAGAAGATAAGACACCTAAAGATGAAGTAAACTCGTTCATCTATTGGTTACTGCAGAACAGTTTTGGTTTCTGGTACGTGACAGCTAAACATGGAGCTGCATCTGATTCTAGCGGTCCTGGGTTGATCATTTTTCTATCAAAACTCTTTCCAAATTCTTCCACGTCTGCCATTTCTTTGATTCAAATGAGAATTTGTGTGCACATTCACAATACCCCAAACGAAGTGGACATTCTGAGCAAGCAGACTAGGATTTGAATCAAAAAGGCTGTTGTGAATGGGCCTTTAGTATTCTCCAGCTAATGAGAAAAGTGACTTGTTTTCTTCAGATGATGATTAACAAACTTGTAAATAAATGTAATAATTAAGCATGGCTGCCCTCACTTTCCGCAGAGCATAGTGTTTTGAAGAGAATTAATTAAATACTACTAACTGAGGAGACCCCCAGTATTTGATGATATGATACATTTCTGACACCTGTTGCATCACCATGTGGTAAAAACTTGGCTCATACTCCTGTTGTATACATCTTATACTTGTCTTCTGCCCCCAGTGGATACCTTTCACAGTACAATAATTCTGTTATATCCCACCGTAATAAACCGCACATATAAGCAAATTTTTTTTCTCTTCCTTTTTCACATTTTGTTAAAGGGCAGACAAATAAGAACTATTTAGCTTATTATTTCTTGGATTAGACTTGAAAGGGTTAAAGAAGTGATACATATCACCAATAATACAGCATCAATTTCCTCACAAATCTATTAATTGAATAGACGAACAAATACAACATACACAAATTAGCAAAAAAATCAGTTCAGATGATATCAATAAAAAAGTTGACGCATAAATGCATCTAGAGAGAGAGAGAGAGAGAGAGAGAGAGAGAGAGAGAGAGAGAGAGAGAGAGAGAGAGAGAGAGAGAGAGAGAGAGAGAGAGAGAGACTGTTTCTATACTTGGTCCAGGAACAGTTTTCATCTGATCCATCATTTCTTATATTTGTTCTTTCTATTTTACTTTTCCATCAAACACTCAGTAGGATGAATGCAGCTCTAACATTCATCCCTGTGATGGAGTATAGATTCATATTTTATTAATAAATTACAATATTGTAGCACTTACCATGCCCACTGTCTCTGATTCCTGTTTGCTCACTGCATGGCTTTAGTCTTGCTTTAAGGAGTTGTACGGTTGATATTCACACTTGTGTTGTGCATGACCATATATGGGCCAGCCTGGGCCAAAATGCCAGGGCATATTTTTGTCCCAGTCTACCCCTGATTCTCACTGATAAGAAAAGAGTGTTGGACGAACAAGACACTTGAAACAAGTTTCTAAATTGATTATCTCACGGAGTCAGTCATTTCATCTTCACTGATTCCGTATCGCCATCACTGTATTCCCAATCTCTCTCTGGGATTCCAGCACAGTGTTGGTCAGTATGCCATCAGACTGGTGTCCCTCAGCAGTTGAGGTGCCTCAGATCTTGTCGCCACCAGTTGTTCAGCTGCAGAGGAGCTGCTGTCCTCGTCTGTGTCCGCCTCCTGACAATAGCCATGGATGGCGTGTCCGTGACGCTGCTCTCAGTTTCTATATTTTCTAAAATGTGTTAGCAGGATGTCATGAAGTTTCTCTGATGATGGAGGCTCCATCATCATCTTCTGCTGCATTTCTATGTGACTGAGAGTCATTTCAGAGCGGATGTCAGCAACTTGTTACAGCAGTTTAGGCTTTGTTTTTTCTTTTCTTTTCTTTTTCTTTTCCCCTTTCCATGTCTTTTTTTCTCTCTTTTCTTTTCTTTTTCCTTTCTTTTCTTTATTGCCATTGATTATGGCCCATGGCTGTTTGCATATCTGTTTTAATAAATCAAAAACAACACTGGACCATGTATCGCCGTTGTTTTCATAGAAACACTATCAACAAATGAAAGATCATTAAATATAATGAATTTGCAACATTCAGCTTAACCCATAAGAGCCCGACATGACAATTTGTTACATACAGTTTCTGAGACATTTTGCTTCAATTTACGGTATAAACTTTGTTTAAAATCCTGTTGAACACAATCTGATACTCGTCTTCTGTCCCTTAATAGAAGCAGAAGCAAAAAATCATATAATATTTTTAATATATCACATGGTAATAAACTGTAGAAAAAAAAATGCTTTTTTTTGTTAAAGGGCCAAATAAAGACCTAATATTTAATTAAACTTAATGGGTTAAAATAAGGTAACTGGCTGCATCTCTACTCATGCTTCTCTATCAAATAAATAGACTACCTCTAGTTACCTTCTGAATAATGAAAACTATTAATAATCCAACCAAACAAGCACTAAAACAGAACAACACAGATTATTCCTCTGTACCTGTACAAAGAATTGCACATAAGTTATTTAGAACACATATAGGCTACTGAACAAATGCAATGCATGCTGGGAAGCTTTACTCTTTAACACGATACAAGCATGTGTAGGCTGTCTTATCTTACCTCTTAATTCAACCACATCTCTTTCATATACTGCGTATTTCTCCTTCTTTTTTGACATTTCTGCTGTGTATCTTATAGTCATTTGGACTAACAATGAAAACATACCTTGTATTTATTGTCACTTGTGTAATTAGAAACGTGAAGAGGCAAGGCAGTCCAAGTTGCAGGTTCAGCTGCGCAATTCCAAATCAACTGGGATGTATCAAGGAAAGATAAACCAGAACAAGCGTGTGCACAGATTAATACATCTGGGAACAAAAAGAACATTTTTGTTGTATGCTAACTTTCAGTATGAAACCTTCACAATCCTTCATACATGAAGCTCCACGTCTTTATGGAGTTCGATAACAGTAGTAGTGGATGTGCACACTCTCAGGTGCTGCAAACGCAAGCTGCAAAATGTACTGCAGATAAAACAAGCTTCGCTTGTCATTCTCAGAGGCCACAGTTACTGAAGCGGTGCTGCAAACCAGATGAGATTTATATGCTGTTTATCCAAAGTAAGTCAGAGCATTTGCAGCAAACAGACTGATCTGACTACACGTGTGAAAATGTAATGGAATAGACTGAATTCTGTAGAAAGATGCAGCACACTGGTAAGTAGCTAAAATAAATGTTAATGATAAAACTGTAAATCAGTTCTGTAAAATAATATATTGTTGGTATATGGCTTGACAAAGGGACCAGTTTGACCATCACATACTACTGATCAAAGTCTTGACCCCTGAGATGATATGTTTTTGTAAAAATGTAAATTAAACAAAACTGTAATTAATGGTTATAAATCGATGAACATGTGTGACTTACATTCACAGATTTGTCATTCATATTTATGAATCAGCTGCACACATATAAAGTGTAATTTCAATAGGACGTATGATTCATTCCTATTCATCAGTTTACTGTGGATCCCCATTGGATGGCAACAGCTCTCTTGAGGCTGGCTCCTGCTGAACCTCTTCAGGTATCATCCTCACCATCATGCTGCCACCATCCGTGGTGCTTGGATTCACTCTGAACTTTCTGTTAATTGGGCGCACTGCCCTGAGAAACTGTCTTTTGAAGGTCTCGCTGAGGATAATATAAAGGAATGGATTGATGCAGCTGTTAGCGTAGCCCATGCTAATAGCAATGTTGTAGGTATATGAAAAAGCCAGGCTTGGGTTTTGTATTCCGAGGTGAACAAGTTGGAGGATGTAATAAGGAGCCCAGCAGATAAAGAAAGCCAGGCAGATGGCCACTGCCATCCGCGTCACCTTCTTGGTGCGTACCCTCAAACTTTGTGGGGGCAGTGGTGCCACACTGGTGGACATGTGTTGGAGGATCTTAAAGAACACCAGACAGATTATGGCAAGGGGTATAGCAAAGGCCAAGAAAAACTGATAGAGTGTAAACCAGTATGTGTCAGTGATTGGATCAGGCAGAAGGAGGGCACAGGCAACCAATCCATCCGGAAGAGGCATCAGACCCGCATACATCCACACGGGGATGATGGTGAGCAAGGACAGGCCCCACACGAGTCCTATGACCAAAGCAGCCACACAGGGTGTACGGACATAGTTGAAGCGGATGGGGTGGACCGTAGCCAAGTAACGGTCAAAGGTCATTGCAGTGAGGATGTAAGTACTGACAATCTGACTGTTGGAGTCGAGTGCAGTGATGAAAGTACACATAGTAGCCCCGAAGTGCCAGGTACCGTTGCCCAGTAACTGGTGGATGAGGAATGGCATCCCGAGAAGAAACAGGAGATCAACAATTGACAGATTTAAAATAAAGATGTCTGGGACAGTTTGCTTGGCATGACATTTGGTCTTCTTCATTATGGTGTACATGACTATGCAATTCCCAATAATCCCCACAAAACAGATGATGCCGAAGATCACAGGGAGGCTGGCACCGCAGTGAACAGCCTCAACTTCAGCTAGAACAAAAAGAGGAGGAAGCAGCAGTTCAGTATGGAAATACAGCGAGCAGTTCTTACACGGTGAAATTATTATTATACCATGTGTCATAGCAGTGGCAAATTTATTCATAAACCACATCTGCTACAATGTTGGTGAAAAATGAGGAAAACAGATACCCCATGAACTCAATATGAATTTCATTTTATTCTTCTACTCTATTCATAGGCAAAGCTATTTTATTTGTATAGCATATTCATGTACAGACTATTCAAACTGCTTTACATAAAACAATAAAAACTACATTTTAGATTTTTTTTTCATATTTACATATAAGGTTTTGTTAACACATCAACCTAACTCTAAATTTGAATGCTTCCTCCTCATCATCACTGTGACAGTGTTTGTATGTTGCTGCTCTATAGGGATAAGAACCTATTAATATGTGATTCCCCAGGCTAAGAATTTGCTTTGAACTTGAGTCTTTAAGTTCTTTATACAAAAACTCATAAATACTGTATGAATAAACTTATCAAATTCAGTCTTCAGTCACAGTCTTTCTTTCTTTCTTTCTTTCTTTCTTTCTTTCTTGTTAAAAAGCACAGCATTTTTAGAATGATGCCCTGCTGTACTGAGCAGAAAGTGCTCTGCATATGGAAAGTGTCCGATAACACTGAAAACAAATTTTTAAAAATCTGCAGTATTGTTTTGATTTTTTGGCTTCTATGATGGTTAGTCTACAGTTTCTGGATGCAAAAACACAGGATTAATGTTCGTTCTTCTGGAAGCTGAACTTACTTACCTACTGTTGCATTAAAGGCTTCATTGGAAAAACTGGAACGATTGAAGAAATCCATGACTTTTTAATCCGAGTTCATACAAAACACGAATCCGCAACTGAAATCCGGGATAGTTACGATTTTAGATGTCTTATGTTAAAGAATTATATCATTCCCATCTCCAAGGTTTCTGCAAGCTGCTGCGCGCTCCCACAGATATTTACAATAACACAGTTCCTCGGTGCGCGGCTGAGGAGCTTTTGACAGCATCCTCACTCTGACGCTTGTAGTTAATTATGCACGCGCTGCAGGTGTCAGTCAGACCGGCGAAAATCTAGATTTTGTACGAGAAGCAGCTGACCCCATGAGTGGGTGTGTGAAGTCTAATATTTGTTGTTGGGGTGTTCCTCCGGCGCACGCTTGGACGACAGAAACAACATCCAATATCGGAGAGAAGAGAGCGGGAAAAAAGGGGGAAAAAATGAAAGGTCATTCAAAGTGAAATATGTGGCATGACATTCAATGTGAGCTGATAAATAACTCCTGGAAATAACAGCAGTGCAGGTATGAAATGTGCAAATAAGATTGTTTGTTTCCACATATATTTTACGCACACCTAGGGCGTGTCCTTCTTCTAAATTTGTGATTTAATTAATCACATCAAAAGGCAATTTAGCGAGCGAAAGTAAGTGAGGTTGATCAGACTAGACCAGGAGTGTCCAGCTCCGATATTCGAGGGCAGCAGTTTTGCAGGTTTGTCTCCTGATTAAACACACTTGGTTCAAATTAAATGACTCTCCTCAACAGCTTGTTTTTAAGTTATGACCAATAATGTTTGGGCAATAATGTTCATGTGTGCAGCAGGAAACATCCAAGACCTGCGGGACACCCGAGGATTAGACAGAGCAACCACTCATTATCATCCTGTACCGCTAGATGGCCGTGTTGCCCCTTCAGGACTTAGGGCCTTGTCTCTGTTTCATCTTTGCAGCAATGATTCGAGATGGTGGCCCATAAATGATCTATTTTTATTCAGATCAGTCTGTCAAAATGTTTGATCACAAAAAAAGATAGAAAATGTGTGTGTGTGTGTGTGTGTGTGTGTGAGAGAGAGAGAGAGAGAGACAGAGAGAGAGAGAGAGAGAGAGAGAGAGAGAGAGAGAGAGAGAGAGATAAAGTAGTGTCTGTCCCTTTCAGAGTAGTTATATCTTTGAGGAGTTTGGGATCATATTGACATTCCTAAAATGAGGTATTAATGCTCACGAAACCATCCGTGTTTAAAATTAGATTCAAAACAAATATCAGGGCTAATATTTCATCCATCACCACAGCATAAGCAGAAGTTGTCAGCATGTTGGGCAAAATGAATGTTGCAGCAGCATGTTGATTGATAATGAGTAGCTTCAATTCGTCAAAGAAATCTCATCAGATTCACTGCAAAATGGGGGGAAAGGGCAGTTATGCTAAAAATTTCCCTTTCAAATCTGCATTTTTGTCTGTTATGGGTACTTCTGTAAGTCAAGAAATCTCTGCTAAGACATGGGAACTGCTCCTCCCTGTCTTCTTCTCCGACAGCTTCATTCTGCCAGGAAATGATCGTGTAAAAAGATTACAGTGTTGATTAGATTAACAGAGGTTCTTGTGTGCAGCTCCCTTATGGTCTCACCACAGCATTTAAATCAGGTTGAGGTATGGATTTTGAGTCATTGCAGCACTTTGTTACGTTTTCCTTTTCAGCCATTGTTTTTTTTTTTTTCTTTGTTTTCAGACACCCCCCCCCCCCCCCCCCAAAACAACAACAACAACAACAACGAAGACAAAAAAAAAAAAAAAAAAAGTCTGTGCTTAAGATGAGACCCTAAACAAGACTATGGTGATCTCCGTTGTCTACATCATATCTGGCTTTCTGTTATCTGGGGGAATTTTCAAAGAGTCTGTGTGCAGAGGGAAGGGGTGCAAACTGGAGAAAGGGAGACTTGTAGGAATCTGAGAGGTAATTTTGAGAGATGTTTTGAGCGTGAGCAAGTGTTTTGAGACAGAGCTGTAAGATCTGAGCATGAAAGCAATGATTAATTATCTCAAATCTACCAAATAAGCTCTTGATAAAGGCAGAATGATAACCCCATATATAAATAGCAAGTTAGTGTCAACAGTGGAAATAGTTGAACCAAGCAATTTCCCGACACTTTTGATGTTCCCAAGAGCCGGCACTCATCTTGGTGTGTCAATACTCTAAAGACGCATTACAGAACTCAAGCAGATTTCCTCAGTGACGCATCCCCTATAGATAGTTAATTCTGCAACCATCTTGCATCTTGTACTCTGAGCTCTCTGGCCAGTAAAAGACAGTCTTATCTTGATTTTTGTCTTATTTTTTTGCTCTTTCCATTCTTTTTTTTCTTTTCCTCTGTTGGCTTGTTGCATTTCTTTTCTGAATCAGCCACGTGTGTGCGGCATGCTGCTGGGCGACGACGGCTCCAGAAATGCACAAACGAATCAGGAAAGTTACATAATGGGTCTTCAAAGCTGCAGCGATTGCTCTTTACAGATCAGGCTTTAATCTACTTGTTTTCTTCTTCACAGTAATTCTGACATATTCAAAACAATTAGGGGTTTATTTTTTAAAGAAAAAATATGTATGTGGGACTTATATAAAACAGTACCAGAACATAGCATGAACATGAAAACTCAAGAAAAGAAAAACATAATGGACAAAACACAAAAACACAAACACACCAACAGTGTGATTATTTAACACAGAACAGATCTATACAAAATTATAAGATATTTACTCCAGTCCAGGTAAATTAGTCTCATCCTGAAGCCATTCATCATGTCCTTCACCCACTGGTTGTGTGATAAAGGAGTTGCATCCTGCCATTTGAAAAGAAATTATCTTCTGTTCAGCAGAGAACACAAGAAAATGACTCTCCAAAAGTGAATAAGACAGTCAATGACCATTTGAGGTGGCGTTACACCAAACATACATAATTTTTATACTGGGTGGATTATTGTTCCAAATGAAGGCAGATACCTTCTGCTTATACCGCTTAAAAAATGACTGTGGAATAAAAATTGGGGCTCGTTTGAAATAAGTAGACATTTTGGCACAAAATTCATATTTACAGAAAAAAACAATTAGTAGTTTAATTAATATAACAAGGACTTCATCTGTGCCCTCAAAAAGTCAGTCTGCTCCTCTGTTTGGCATACAACTCATGTAGTTCAGCTTCTCGCATGCATCTCATGCCTTCTGGACAGACTATGGAATAAGTGTTTCCCTGGAGACCCAACCACACACAGAACAGATGCAACACAACAAGCTGCAGTGGTGCCATTTTCCCATCAGTTTCAAGCAATAACACTTTTTTTTTTTCTCTTACTGCTCCTGTTTGTTTTTTCACCATATTTTTTTAAGACAAAAAATTACTCTTTGATTATTAAAACAATTTCAAATCAGTCAATCAGTCTGAGATTTTTGTTGTAGTTTGGGTTTTTCCTATTCAGTTCACAGACCCACTTTGAGTAGAAACTAGCCTATATCATGCCAAAGGAATTAAACATGTGGTTCGGTAAAGTTTTAATGCTTATTTGTAAATTGGAAGAGACATGGTATAATGGTCCATGGTGGTTTTTCCTGAATTTCATGGTAAAACTGTAAAAGTTTAGACAAATTTTAATAATTTGTTGTTTGATTTGTTTTTGTTTTTAACGTCTTTTATTAAAATGCAATAAAACAACACGGTAAGTTATTGGGCTGGGTGATATGGACCAAATTTTATATCTCAATATTTTAATTACAATATATGATGTATATCTCGATTAAGGGTGGGATGCATTTAAAAATAAATGAATTAATTACAGGCTTTGTAATTAATAGCATAACAGCAGGAAGGTGTTGCTGCCCATTCCAGAGTATCATCAGGGTTAGGGTTAGAGTTAGACCTAAAGACTTGGATCTGAGACATGATACTCATGCACAATATACACACACATAATAGAAGTAAAAGAAGACTCTGAACCAGTGAATGAACGGAAAAAGTACCACTCAGATTGGCACAGACTGATAAGATCAGTGGCCTGGATCTTAAAGGTAAAGGAGACTCTTTGAGAACTGAAAGAGGAGAGAAAGAAGATATCAGGAACAATCAGTTAAACTGAAAAAGACCCTGAGTTGCAAAAGACAACATAAAAAAATACAGAAAAACTATTGGAAAGAAAAACTTACCTTGGATGATATAGTCACTGCAGAGTCAGAGATTATACAGTTCAGCCAAATACAACAGTTTGGAGAAGTAATTAAGATTCTGCAGAAGGACAAACAGCTCGGTGCAGCAATCAGCTGTTCATACAGTTCATACAGTCATCCAGTTCTTCAGGATGGCACGTTAAGAGTTGGTGGCAGACTCAGCAAATCTAAAACACCAGAAAATGATGCCAAAAATTAGGCCACTGTGGATGCAGTTATATCCTGGTACAACTGAGACGCAAATAATGGATTCCCACAGGCCAACTCAGCGATCCGGAGGATAATCAGCAAATATACGACATGCTGCAGGATGAGAGGAAAGGTGGGGGAGCAAAAGATGGCAAAACATACCTGAAGTTTGTTAAAGATCGAAACCTCCTTTTACGAACACTGGTTTTGTTTTTTCCGATCATTAGATGTTAAGAGGGGGCAAGGCCACACTCAAAAGATATGGTGTGATTTTAACAGTCATATGTGTCCTCATAGCCTGTGTATGAGGCCCAATGAGGCACCTGCTTGCTCCACAACAGGTAAATCTGAGATCCTTCCCTTTGTGAGGTCTGTAGAGCTCACTAGAGCTACTTTTGGAATGGCTGAGATTATGGATCAAGGCTGAATTTAGGGTAATACACTTCAAATAATGTTGTTGGACATCTGATACTCAAATTAAATTGTTGAAAAAACATATAACATGGGACCTTTAAAGCCTTGGCAAGCACTAACTAATTCTGAAAGACAGATGCAATGCAATGTAAATAAAAGTCTCTTTTGTCATATCCAGCACAGATAGATTAGTACTTGTAATAGATTTACTTTTTATACATACATATATATATATATATATATATATATATAAATATATATATATATATATATATGTGTGTGTGTGTGCGTGTGTGTGTGTGTGTGTGCGTGTGTGTGTTGTTATTATTATTATTATTACTTTATGACTTGTGCAACTATGGAAAAAGAGGTTGTGATGTCAAGGTATGTAACTGAACGCAAATTATTTTTACTTTTTTACATATGAAAATACAATGAGTGTAAATACACAAAAAATGCATTAAAATATTAAATATGTTACATAAAAATGCAAAATGAAATACAATTCAAATAATACATTTTGATGAAACAAAATCAATTTTATTTATTTCATTACTTTGCACATGGACCGGTATTTGGGCATGCATGTGTAAAAGAAAAACAAATCAGTCTTATTTTTCATCTCCCTGAGGCAATCAGCATTTTGTAAACGCCTTGCACGGATATATCATCATGGGCACAACAACAAAATCAAACCACTGCATACCAGTGATCCAGGTTTTCTGCATTACCTGACCTTACATGGCTTACCAGTACATAAAAGCACATAATTCAGACATTCACAACATAAGAAACACATGGCAGGGGGGGAGAGGTATGAGGGGCCGTTTGAGACATTATTCAGAATTACCCTCTCACAGACACATGTGAAATTTAAGTCATTCACACATTATACTGAAACCTCTCATATATCATACTGAAATCATTCACACATTATAGTAAAACCTCTTATACACTATACTGAAACTGCCTCTAATACACTATACTGAAATTTCCTCTCACATACTTTACTGACATGCTCTCACATAATATACTGAAATGCTCTCACATAATATACTGAAATGCTCTCATATACTTTACTGAAATGCTCTCACATACTATACTGAAATGCAGCTCCCTGTCTCATCCTTGACTCAGTGTTTGATAAAGGAAGTTCTTAACCCTATGTTACTGTTATTTGTCAGTGTTTAAGTCAGTGTTGAAGCACCCTGCTTATGTAACTGAGATAGTAACTGTGTTGTTGTATTTATAACGTTATATTAAAATTTGTGGCCGGGACACGGACATTTTCAACTTGTCATCTTGTTTGCAGAAAGCATAGCAGGTGTAGATTCTTTTCAATGGCAGTGGGATTGTTTAATTCTATTGATGTGGTCATGAGTTTATGATGACTAACTAACTAGCCGCTAGACTCTAACTAGCCACCTAGCATAACTAGGCCATTAAGATATGCAGTGATGTCAAAGGAAGACCTGGACAGCACTGGACAACATACTCTTCATCTGCGTTTGGAGTATTCTCCAGGATATGCCTCACAGTGCTGTTAGGTCTTCGTTTTACAGCACTTTATATCCCAATGGCCGAGTTATGCTAGGTGGCTAGTTAGCATGTCCCCATTCAGACTTACTACTGTCAGTTGTCCGGCTGATGTTGCGTTAACCTTTAATAGTCTCTGCTGAGGCCAGAATAGTATTGGAGATGCCAGCTGCTTCACTGAGATTACTTCCAGGCGACGGAACAAATATTAATACAGCATAGGTCTTCACTTCATCCTGTTTTTTTCTACTACGTGACTTCCGTTTCAACTGAAATGACTTCCTTTTCAAGTGAAATTCGCTCTCACACACACTAGTAGAATTCCTTTCATACATACTAGTAAAATTGCCTCTCACACACACACTACGAGAATTCCTTTCATACATATTAGTGAAATGCGATTTTTGAAATTTCACTATAGTGTGTGAATGATTTTAGTATGGTGTTTTAAGAGTATTTCAGTATAGTATATAAGAGGAGATTTCAGTATATTATGTGAGAGCATTTCAGTATAGTATGTGTGTGAGAGCATTTCAGTATATTATGTGAGAGCATTTCAGTATATTATGTGAGAGCATTTCAGTAAAGTATGTGAGAGCATTTCAGTGTAGTATGTGAGAGCATTTCAGTATATTATGTGAGAGCATTTCAGTATATTATGTGAGAGCATTTCAGTAAAGTATGTGAGAGCATTTCAGTGTAGTATGTGAGAGCATTTCAGTATATTATGTGAGAGCATTTCAGTATATTATGTGAGAGCATTTCAGTGTAGTATGTGAGAGCATTTCAGTATAGTATGTGTGTGAGAGCATTTCAGTATATTATGTGAGAGCATTTCAGTATATTATGTGAGAGCATTTCAGTATAGTATGTGAGAGCATTTCAGTGTAGTATGTGAGAGCATTTCAGTATATTATGTGAGAGCATTTCAGTATAGTATGTGAGAGCATTTCAGTATAGTGTGTGAGAGCATTTCAGTATATTATGTGAGAGCATTTCAGTATATTATGTGAGAGCATTTCAGTAAAGTATGTGAGAGCATTTCAGTATATTATGTGAGAGGAAATTTAAGTATAGTGTATAAGAGGCAGTTTCAGTATAGTGTATAAGAGGCAGTTTCAGTATAGTGTATAAGAGGTTTTAGTATAATGTGTGAATGATTTCAGTATGATATATGAGAGGTTTCACCATAGTGTATGAATGATTTCAGTATAATATATGAGAGGTTTCGGTATAATGTGTGAATGACTTAAATTTCACATGTGTCTGTGAGAGGGTAATTCTGAATAATGTCTCAAACGGCCCCTCATAGAGAGGGGTCTCCCCTCGCAGCAAAGTGTGGATGCAGTTGAACAAGCGCGTCCAATCAACCCGCCGCCCGGGAGTGGAGGGAGGGGGGAAGGGTCCAACCAAGGCAGTGAAATCATGGGTGGAGGTGTGTCTGTGGTAGTGTATGTGAGTGTGATGTGTGCAGTAAGTGAGCCTGTGAACTTTCTCCCAGTTCCTTTTCTCCAGTCTTTGCCACCAGATGATAGTGGGGAGACCTTGGGAGCTGATCAAGGAAAAGTCCACATCCCGAAACGAGAGTGGGGGGAGGGGGAGGGTGGGGTGGGGGGCTGAGCATCCGTCAACATAACCTTCCAGGAGAACTTTATAACCAGCCATCCAAGGCCAGTACAGGGAGCCGAATAAAGATAACAGCATTTGTTTTGCTTTCAGGCCAGAGCTGTTTTGTCTGCCATTAGTCTCTCAGTGGTCCCATGGCGACTCTAATTCGTCCAAATTGTGGGTCAGTTTCCGCCCAGCTGAGCCGAAAACTTCTCCAAGTTGGTGTCCATCCTGCATATGAGCTCTGGAACCGCAACCAGCTTGCCATTCTGAGCTAGAATAGCCTCCAGTTTACGATTAAGCTCCTGCAACGGCATAGTCTGATTGTTCATAGCTCGACACACACCGGCACAGAAATCCTGCAGCTTGCCAGTGGTTGCTGACAGTGTCCGAACTTTGCAATACACCAGGAAACCGCCCACTCCAAACAGCAGAAACCTAGTTATCATGAATCCAAATGTGTAGATGTCTTCTGCATCCTCAACAGATAGAATCGACAGGCACATGACCTTCCACACCCCCCGGGAATCCATCACGTATCCAGCCGCAAACGTTCCGCCAGGACAAGTGGGCTTCCCTACGGCAGTTATCAGATCTTAATGTAGTCCAGGAAGAAGAGGGCCTGCATGCTGCCAACAGGATCACAGGCAAGATGAAGGTGCAGCGCTGAAATTCCTGACACCGTGCTTCATTTCAGGCATAGGGTAGTTTTAAATTAATATAATAAATAATACAATACAATAATAAACATTGTACACATTTCTTTTTCACAGACTGATAACTGTTTTCTTGCTATAACTCCTGAAGTGTCCTTGGCAACCCAGACACTAAGTCGTCTGTAGCTCTTCGCATGCTGCAGGAAGCTGGCTGTTTCCATCTCAAGGACTGCTCTCCCACAGTTGGATTTATTGAGGTAATCCTCAGTAATTCTACTTTTCAGGATACAGGGCTGGCACAATTATTGATTGGTTGACTGACAGAAAATGCATCTGATCTTTTAAGTTGATTATCAAACAAGAATGTAAATTATAACCAGAAGCAACAGTTAAAATAAGGAATATTTTGCTGCAGTCGGACGCAAACCTCCTATGTCCAAAACTGTTATTTTTCAAAAAATTAATAAAACTGTATGGTTTTTGTAATAATGGACATAATGTCATCATAGTGTTGTGTTTTACATCACATATCTTTGGTAATTATTTATAAAACTACAGACAGACATGAAGGGTGACCAATAGTACTTAAAGTATTTATGAAGGAAAATGAAAATCACAAATTTTGGACATAGGAGGTTTGTGCCCGACACCAACGGTGTTTTAGGTGATTGACTAACTATTTCATGTGATGAACAGCAGAAACCAACATGCCAAAGGCTCTAAGGCTTCACTAGGTTTCCTCAACTGGGAAGAGACATTAGTGTTTAAAGGGTTATAAATAAATCCTGGCTTTATTTGACCCAGTTGACAATGAATGATGGCACTACACTTCATTGCTCAAAGAGATTGTTTTTTCTTTTCTCTTTTTTTTCCTCATAAGTAAGGTAAATGCCACTGTTAGACCTTTGACCTTGATATTGCAAAGATTTTTTTAAACAGCAGCACCAGTTTCTTTCCATGGAAACACCGACACACCTGACTTAAACTAATGAGTCATTGTGCAGATCCTTATAGGCTGTTGGATTCATTTAATTTGAGTCAGGTGTGTTGGTGCAGGGATGCATGGAAAACCTGCAGGATTGTGGCTCTCGAGGACCGATGTTGGCCACCCCTGCTTTACAGCTTCGTGATGATGACATATAAGCATATAACTTGACAGCTTTGATTCTGCAAGGCGACTTCCTACCCGTAGCAGGCCATTATCATCCAACACTGGATTAAGCTTGTACAGAAAACCGCTAGACGGCAGGCTTTGCTTTGCCGTGATGCATTTGATTCCTTCTGCATATACTTCATGTTGGATACATTTAATCACGACATGTTCTGCTTTCATTTGTGAGGCCTGTCTGACAAAAGTGCCAACCAGTACAACTGTCACCCGCTTTGGGTTTGATGAAGCTATGACAGATGTGACATAGGCGGGCTACAGTTTTGATTAGAGATGTCCACTTGGAGAAGCGCTCAAAGCTTGCTGAACTCAAATAACTTGCGGACACTGTTGTAGCCAGCATCATCACATTGGAGCGTATCTCCACATCTGACTCTGAGTTAACAAGATCAAACGGACCTCTCTCAGAAATCGCGCTTTCAGGCTGCAGAAGAAATGCTGGGCCACACAGCCATGTGGTATTGGCAAGTTTACATGCTACCACGGACCATGATCAGCTGGGTTGTGCTCAGTAGGGACATATCTCCACTGCTCTGGCTGAGAACAGTGCTTAATTCTCTGTACACAGTTGTGCACGAATACATGAAATCTTTTGTGCTGATTGTTTATGTATCCTAACACCACTTTGCTGTCTGTGTAGAATGTAGTTCTGTCTATCTTCACCTTAAGCTCTTCGGCGAGGAGCTCAGACAACTTCACAGCAAGCACAGCAGCACAGAGCTCTAATCTGGGAATGATGGGCTCTGAAACTGGAGTGCACTTGGCTTTACCCATAATGAAACCTACTTCACTGTGCCCATCTCCATGTGTGACTTTCAAGTAGGCTGCTGCAGCTATGGCTTTGACTGAGGCATCTGAAAACATGCAAAGCTCAGTGAACTTGGCTTGTGAGATGGAGAAAGAGACATATGTCCAAGGAATATGCAGCGTTTTAAGATCCTGTAGAGAATCTTGCCATTTTCTCCAGTACTCAAACATGTCCTCAGGCAGGGAGCTGTCCTACTCGAGGTCGCTCTTGCAAAGTTCTCTGAAAAGAAGTCTTCCTCTGATGGTTACAGGGGCAAGGAAGCCTAGAGGATCAAACACACTGTTTACTACTGATAGCACCCCACGGCGAGTGAAGGGTTTTTGGCTCTGTGGAATGTTAAAGACAAATGTGTCAGACATGGTGTTCCAACATACTCCCAGGCTACGCTGCACAGGAATCTTTGGTGAGATCCAGGTCTTTGATTTCTTTGGCTCTGTCTTCTGAAAGAAAGGCATTCACCACCTCCACTCTGTTAGAAGTAATCTTGTGGAGACGTAAATTAGAGAGTGCAAGCATCTTTTGAGCTCTCTGCACAACATCAATGGCCTCGGCTTCGGTTGGGAAGGATTTCAGTGCATCGTCAACATAGAAGTCTCGCTCTATGAAGTGTCGTGCATCACTACCACACTCTTATTCTGCCTCCCTTGCTGCCATTCTCAGCCCAAAGATTGCTACCGCTGGGGAGTGACTGTTGCCAAAAACGTGGACTCTCATGCGGTAGTCTACTACATCCCTGCTCAGATCATTGTCTTCATACCACAGAAACCACAGAAAGTCTCTGTGGTCTTCCCAAACAACAAAGCAATAAAACATCTGCTCTATGTCAACTGTGACAGCAAAAACGGAGGAGCACACCCAAAAGGGTGTTGTTTATGTCAGGCCCTGGAAGCAGCACATCATTGAGAGACACTCCATCAAACTGTGTACTTGAATCAAACACAACACAAATCTTCCCAGGCTTCTGTGGGTGCTAGATGCCAAACATAGGAAGATACCATCTCTCCGTTTCCTTCTCACAAGGTGGTGCAATCTCTGCATGTTTGTTATCAAGCATTTTCTGCATGAACTCAACAAAGCGTGCCCTCATTTCATCCTTCTTGTCGAGAGACATAAGATGCTTATAGGCGTAAGATCTGTTGTCTGGGAGTTTATGTCTGGGATTCCTAAAAGGTAATGGGGCAATTCAGCTGTTAGTTTCGTCTTGGAAAATTTCCTCCATCTTTTTCAGAAAGATCATGTCTTCAACGGATGGGGCAAGCTGGTTGTCTTTAGGAGTTCGGTGAAAAAAATTCTCTCCCAGATTCTCTGTGGTGGGCTTGGATTCTGGGTTTGAGGGTTGCAGTCAAGAGTGGGTTTTGTTTGATTCATCAGACTGAAGTTCTCTTTCATGTTGAAATGACTGTCACAGGGGGCGAAAAAACTGGGTCGTCCATTGTCTAACACATGCGTTTTTAGAGTACTCACATCAGCTGGCTTGTGAACACAGCCAAGGCACACATCACCAATGATGACCCAACCCAGGTCAAGCTTCTGTGCATATGGGTCATTGTGTTTGTCGTTCAGCTGTTTTCTCACCTTGTGAGCTCTCAGAAGGTTACGTCCAATAAGCAAAAGGATGTCAGCATCTGGATCGAGGGGTGGCATCTGTGGGGCTATTGGCTTGAGATGGTGGTGGTGGTGTGCAGCTTCAGGGATAGGTATTTCTTCCCTGTTATTGGGGATGGCATTGCATTCAATGAGCGTAGGGAGATGAAAGCTTGTTTTCCCATCTACTGACTCCACTATGTAGCTGCAAGCTTTCCTTCCTGATGTTTCTTTAGGGTGTATGGTTCTGTAGTACCCTGAACATCAAACATGTCAAAGAACTCAGTCTTTGCAAGGGACAGATTACTTTGATTGTCTATGATTGCGTACATCTTCTTCATGTTACATCGCTGGCCTTCTGGAAAGACGTGCACCAGACAAATCTTAGAGCAGGATTTTCCTGAGACTCCTTCCCCGCATATCTTAGTACAGGTGGCTGTAACATCGGGGTTTGGTGAGTTTCCTTCCTCCCTGCCATGCACTTCAGCGGAGGGGCTTCAACTTTTGTGGTGCTGGGCCAGGGTGGAGAGCTGCCAGGTGTCTTTCACTGTCACACTCCACACACTTACTGCTGAAGTAAGCAAAATCAAAAGCAGTCTTTTGCTTGATGGTTTGATGGTTGATGGTTTGTGGACGCAAGGCAACGGTAACAGATGTTGTGGTCTTTGATGAACTTTTTTCTGTCCTCTAACAGCATAGTTCTGAATCCTCTTCATCTTTGCAGTGGATGTGGTTTGTGGTGTATAGGACATTGCCTGTTTATATTCTCAGCTGAATCTTTTACTGTTGTGACTGCATCTGATGACACATCTGTCTTGTGTACTGTAACTGATGGCCTTATGTTAAAATTACCTTGAGACCAAGGGGATGAGCTGTGGTGAAGCTTGGGTCATTCCTTGCTCTTGCCTCGTTCCTCACAAATTCAGAAAAGAAAGAGAAAGATGGTAAGGCAACGCTGTGGTCTTCTTTATACTTGAACCCGACCATTCATTTTTCTTGAAGGAGAAAGGGCAGTTTCTCCACAATCGGACATACTCCCCTGGCTGTATCCAAGTAACTTAAACCTGGTAAATAGCCATCTTGCTTTGCGGTTTCCAATTCAAAGAGCAAGTCTGATAGCTGACGGAGCTTTTGAGGTTCCTTGCTGGAGAGCTTTGGGAAGTTTTCTATCCTGGAAAACAAAGACCTCTCTAATGCTTCTGGTGAGCCATAACATTCTTCAAGTCTTGCCCAGATCATACTCAGGCCAGCAGATGGGTGACAAATGTTGACTGCTTTTACCCTCTTTGCATGGTCCGAAGACTCAGGGCCCAGCCACTTGATGAGTAGGTTTATTTCTTCACTAGCAGTCAGACCCAGATCTGCGATGGTACTCTGAAACTTAGCCTTCCAGCTTAGATATGTTTCTGCTTTGCCGTCAAACTTGGTCAGTCCTCCAGTCACCAGCTGACTCTTTGCAAGTTACCTGGCGAGGTCGCTGGTGCTATTTTTAGTTGCTGTATGGTTTGGTTGTGGTATCTTGTAGATCAGCTTTTGTTGAACAGTCTCTTTGCTGAGTCTGTGCTGTGTGTCCATTCCCATCTGGTGGTGAGAAGTGATATTGATTTCTTTCTTGTTTGAGGTAGGAAGGCATAATGGCTGGTTGAGGTTTCTCTCAGCTCTGCTCATGTATGATGTCATCATGCTGGGTAAGCATGTCTATCTGTCTTTGAGGGAGCTCAGAGTAACTGCATTTGTTTATATAGTCACTCACTTTCTACTCTGGAGTTACTGCTAGAGGCAAGAATTCCAATCCTCGACTTATCTCTGCAAAGTCAACCTGAGCAGCAGCTAACTCCATCCCTTCTGCTTTGGCTACGGCAGCATCAGCTTCTTTCTGGAGTTGTAGTGCATCCAGGGTTGCCTCTAAATGAGCTTTTTCCATTCTGATGCTTATTTCTTTTTCAACATAGGCTAATCTGGCTTTAGCTGCCTGAGCTTCAGCTTGTGCTCGTGCTGCTGCCATACTTGCTGTGGTCGATGTGGATGATCTTCCCGAAGATCCCTCTGATGATTGGACAGTCAGCTTCCCTGACGAGTTTGAGGACTTAATGGAGTGTGCAGAAAGTGACTTGGTTTCTTCATAGTCATGACCATGAGCTTCTGATGTCTCCATGATGTTAGCTGAGTAGGGCTGCAGTGAAGTCAGTGTGTCTTAGTTGCTGGCTATTCTCTATCATACAGTGGTTTGTTGACTTCCTCACAGAGTGATATAATTTCACTGTACTGTTCCTCCCAATGTGACTCTTGTCCTATACTGATATTCACAGCCAGCTAAACTCTCCCATGTAATGCATCCTCCAAGGAACAGACAGGTGTCGTAGTTGAACAGGATTTACTACACGGAACTGTGAAACTGGAATAGACAAATAAAAGGAAGAACACAATTTAGCATACCTAAGGCATCAATGTCATATTCAGGAGCTACATATATAAGCATGTTACGTTTCGCTCAAATTACGTGAATACAGTAGGACAGAACTTCTCAAGATATACATAAAAAGGCACACAAGAAAATACAATATGCGGTGGTGACTAGATAAATAAGTAATGCAAATCAAGTTATGAATCAACATAATAATCAGCTAAATATATTCTAACAATGTGACAAACATGTGAACTTACTTATATTGCCACTCAAAGGGCTAGGAACAAACAGATGGCCCGAGATAAAGGATGAGCCTTTAGCCTGGCAAGCACACCACCATTCTCATGACCCATAGAAACAGGAAGTTCCTGTTGCATCACTTCCTTTTATTAACTATAGGTTGAAGCTGCAGTACTAGACCTGCATGGAAAGGGCCATGCAAAAAGAACTGTGCCCCCCAGAGGCCCAAATGTGTGCAAACAAATCAATCGTTCCAATGCAGTAGTCAGTTTAAAAAGATGCATGCAAGAACTCATTTGTTGTCAATTTAAAAACTCAGCTTGTTGCTGAACTAGATTGTTTATTCCTAGTGACCTAAAGCAATTGCTTCAGAAGTACTTCTTTTTATAAATTTCCCTGGTCTTGAATTCTATATTCATAGCATTTTCTTTGACGTTGTGTTAAAAAAAAACCACCTTTTTTATGTTCCAGTGTTGTGTTCCTTGGTACCATTATCCAGTTCAGTTCCAGTTTGTCAGAGCCAACATAAGCTTTGAAGATGTGTTTGATCTTTGCCACCATATTGTTAAAACTTAGGATGTCATTGACAACCATGCGGTCAGTTTTCACAATGTTATAACACTGCACTCTGCAAATGCAGAGTCACAGTTTCAGAAACAAGATGTGCAAAATAGTGTTGTTGCAGGGATACTAGTAAGTTAGGTTTTCAGTAGTGTGCATTTTGTATCAAAATGGCAAGAGGTTAAAGTCTAAGTAACTTTGATAGAGGGTTTCATTTTGTAGGTATTTTGGTACATTTTTAATTTAGGCAATCCTCTTTGTGTGTGTGTGTGTGTGTGTGTGTGTGTGTGTGTGTGTGTGTGTGTGTGTGTGTGTGTGTGTGTGTGTGTGTGTGTTTTGTTATTTTATTTATGTTTTGTGTGTTTTTTCATGTTTTTTAACTCTCCTTTATTACTAAAATTTTTTATTTTTATATTTTGTATTCATCTTTTTTCATATAACTATCAGAATCATCATTATTGTAGGACAAATTGAGTATACGTATGCATGTGGATGTGTGTCTGAGTATGAGTAAGTGTATATGAGAAAAGTAATATATGTCTGACATTTATAAAAAACCAAACGGCTTTAAAACTTAGTGAGTTAAGGTGATTTAAATCATTGATAGACCTCTGCTTCTGTTGGCTGAAGGCCCATTCATGCTCCCTTACGAGCGTAAATAGCAACGTCCATTTCAAATGTTGTCATGCATCACTGTCTTCATACTTTCATGTGTGTTTTGCGTTGCCATGGTCGTTTCCTCCGCTAGTGAGCACTGTTAAGTTCAGAGTTCACTCCCACGAGCCAACATCAGTTTCAGACACTGGCAGCGGTAATGCATCGTTGTAAAGTTGCTTCCAACCACCCAACACACCACCCAGATTCTCTTCTTCCTCTTTGGTTTGTTTCTTTCCCTGGTCACATACCAGCTACTCTGCTCAGCACTGCCCCCTGTTATTTCCAGTGGTATTGTTCCATCTTCTGCGTCAAGTAATGGATAGCTAAGCTCCCTGAAAACAGACCAAACTACGTGCCTAACAGACACAGATGGACAAAACTGTTAATCTGTCTGCATATCCATTTTCTGCTTCAAGCATAAATGGGCCTTGATGCAATATTTAGATGCAGCATCCCCCGACTAATGATGGCGATCCTGATGACAGCATCGCCAGAGGCGGAATCTATGTGTATATCTATGCTCTTCATTAGTAGACATTTATCTCTGATGGTAAGCCAAGGTGGGATCAGTGTCAGCTTTGCACATTTTATTTTTAGTCTGGTCATGGCACAGAGGTGAACATCTACCGTTCTGACAGCAGCTGTGAGCGCTAATGGACGTGGGAGGGGTCCTTTCACGTCAGTTTGCAAAAGTCTCCAATAACACCAGTAAAACTCTCTAGATTTGTCGCTAGTCGCTTCTTTGAAATACAGTCACTAAGAGGGTCTGAAAACTTTCTAAATAAAGTTCCAAAGTGGTGTAGCAGGACCTGTCTGCACAACAGGGAAGCTTGTTAAGAATGAGTAGAGCAGAGAATACACTTGTCCTAAGCGGATGATGAAGCAGCACTGTGTGGATTGTCCCTGCTGACGGCAGTACTTCACTGATTTGGGTTTGAAGTGCAGGATTTTAACAGGTTGCATCAAGGTCCTGCTTTTGACCACGATTGTCAGTTGCAGTGCCTGGGAGAAATCAGATGGAGGAGGAAATTGTTGCTTATCCCAAACTGGGGGTAAGGTTCCTTTCTTCTTTTTTTCCCCTAAACTATTGGATTTGGGTTTTTGGTGGTTTTCATTAGCAGATGGCAGCTGATGGTAATTTCTTCATAGGTTAGCCTGCTACTGTCATTTTTACATTTTGTTTTCAAAGTTTATGTCTGCCCCTATGGTTAGTTTCCCAATGGAATGACAAGACCCCAGCACCTCTTCCCACTACATGATGTGGCTAATCAGCAGGGTCCAGGGAGACTGAACGTTAACTGATTGGTGTTTAATGGATGCCAGTGCAGTCTCTGCAGACTGATGTGATCCAACATGAGATTTCTGTACTGGTTAATATCTAGATTGTTTTTTGACTTCCAGTTCACTAGAATAGTTTTCTTTGCGATACATAAGGCCATGAGGACCATGTGTGCTTTGTTAGTGTCTATATTGATGTCACTTAAGTCACCCAGTAAACAAAGTTTCCAGAGCTTTTGGACAGGTGCACAGAGCCATAAAGTGTGTAAGTAATCATCTGCTGTGTTACCTGTGCACTGTGTGCAGATATCTGAGTGATTAAGACCTATCTTGAACATCCTTTGTCTTGTGTAATGCGTTCTATGAAGAACTTTGTATTGTATGAGTTGTAAATTTGGGCTGTCTCTCATTTTAAAGGCATTGAGACATATTTGTAGCCAAAATGGTTGACTAGGATTGATGGATAAATCTATCTCCCATTTTGAACTAGGGTAGGGGGTACAGGAGTCCATAAAATCTGCTACCACTGGAGGAAGTTCCAGGTCTGTTCGGTGAAGGGGGGATTTTATGTGTATTATGGTTTGGAGTTGTTGATATTCTAAGAATCTGTTGCTGTTAATCCCATATTGTGATGAGAATGTATTAAAAGATAAAATGTTTCTATTATGAATAATTTGTTATGATAATATGTATGTAAGTATTTAATTCCTTTGTTAATCCATTGGTTAAAATTTAGCATATTTTTGTTTAGTAGAATCTCAGGATTGTTCCAGATGGGTGTGAGTTTACATGGTATTATTGAGTAATTTTGTTTTAAAGAAATTCCCACCAGGCTGTCAGAGATGTGCTGATGTTGACACTTTTGAAGCACTTTAGCTTTTTTTATACTTCAGCTGAAAAAAGGAAGGTTAGAAATTTCCAAATTATGACAGCATGTTTGTTCTATATCTATCCACAGGTCATCTAGTGGACTAGGTTTAAGCCATTTTAGGATAATGTGTCTCTGCGTGTTAGCAGAGGAACATCTGCCCTTTATCAAGCCTGTTTGATCAGGGTGTATAATGAGAGGAGTTACTTTCTCTAACCTTCCAGCTAAGGCTTTGCAGATTATTTTAAGGTCAGCATTTATCAGTGATATGGGTCTGTAGCTAGATGGTATTGTGGGGTCTTTACCTGGTTTTAATAGTACAGTAATGGTGGCAGAGTTCATATTTTGGGGTAAGTAACCATTTTCCCAGAACTCTGCTGGGAAGCCATCCCGACCTGGGGCTTTCTTTTACAGGACATATGTTTAAGGGCTTCATGTAGCTCCTCCACTGTGACGGGAGAATCTAAGGCTGTGACTTGTTCCCGCTGTAATCCTGGAAAATCTATATTGTTAAGAAAATTATGGATATCATTGTCTGATGGATCTAATTGTGATGTATACAGAGTTTTAGAGAAATCTCTGAAGATGTTGTTTATTGCAGCTGGGTCATGTGTGATACTACTTACTGAATTGTTAACAGCTAATAGTGTAGATTTTTCATTATTTATTGTTAACTGATTAGCTAAAGGCCTTCTGGGTTTATTTAAAAAAAATAATTATAAATGATGAATAACATTACCACAATATGATCATATTAGAATGAATGCAGCTTAATAGTTGACTCCTGGTCCACTTTGGATGTTGTTAAGGAATCTGCTTTTCCACATTGGCCTTTCTTTATATTTGCTTTGATTCTTGACTCATACTTCCACCCATAGTTCCTATGGAAACACTAAGGTTATACTAAGTTTTTGCACACTATTTAGAAAAATGTTCTCATTTGCTGCGAGGGACAAAAGGAAGCTTCCCTATAAACAATCTGTCTCCTACATCAACAATATCTTTGTCAAGTTTTTCTCCTTCAAAATAAAATAAAACTTCTTTGGCGGTTTAGTAACTGTGCTGCTCTGGTCTGTTGCTTTCACTATCGGTGAAAACTACGACAGAAACAGCTATTAAACTTTTCTGCTTATGCCGCCAAACTAAGATTGGGAGGCAAAGGCAAGGGGATTAAACGTGGGCTAAAGGTGCAGTCAGCTTCAGGGTTAGCTCCCTTCGCCTTTCACTAAGAGTGATGAAGCAGACACGGGACCCTGCTGGAACTAGAAGAGCTGTGTGGTGTTTATTGCTAAAGCTTGCAGCAAGACATTCACCAGTAAACAGACAGTTTCTCAATGCTAACTGATAGCTCTTATATAAAATATATATATATATATATATATATATATGTATATTAAGGCTGTCCAAAACAACGTGTTAAGGGCGGCAACTAATTTATATAATTAATTGTATTAAAACCATTAATGCATGCGCAACGTTTATGACTGTAAAACATGTGGTGTCAAGAGAAAGGTGGAACATTCACACCCTGGTGAGTGAGTTCAATGCCAGCACATTTCCTGCATTTTTAAAGATACTATAGACACTTTCTGGACCTCTTTGAGTCTGCACAGCGAAGTGCTATTAGAGATTGAAGCTGCTTGTGATGCCTCTTAAGATGGGAAATGAGGACATCTAAATATTAATCCATCACCTGATCAAACGTGTTAACAAGGTCTATAAAATATTATAAACCAAAAAAGCAACAAATAGATTGAAGTTAAATCTATAAAGTCAGTTAAAGCCACCTAATCATACATGTACTACTATCTGTCTCCTGCATTGTCCTGTCTTTTCCTCACTGCTGTTAAGTAGAGATGCAGAACGCTCACAGTCCTGACGGTTTATCCAAATCTTGGGTCAGCTTACTCAAGTGAGAGTCAGGTTGACTACCACAATCTTTTATGCTCTTTGTTAAGGCCAGGGTGGAAGGAACCTGGGAAAATAAGCATATTAATTCAGGTTAATAGTGCAAAATGAACATGAAGACAAAACATAGTAGTTGAACAAAGTTTTTTTTTAACCCGATGCTACCTGAGCTTGTTTTTCTCAAAATTGCACTCTCTTAAAAAAAAAACAAAAAGAAAAAAGAAAAAAAAAAGAGTATATCTGCAACCACAAAAACTATTTGACTAACTTTGGTGTCATATTAAAGGAAAACCCATGAGCTTTTGAAAGATGTGGAGACAGGCTCAAAAGACTCTTACAAAGAGTCCTTTTGGATTTATACATTGAAAGCTACAAATTACCCAGGCTTAAATGGAGAACTAGATTTTTCTCCCTTTTTGTAATTGTTGTTTAACTGACAGCTCAGCTCTGTGATCTCTTAGAAAAATATCTCTGTCTGCTTGTGGGTCTAATGGGAAGATGCACTTGTTGATATGTATGTATACCAGGGCCGGTTCTAGGAATGCATACATGAGGGGGCAGGCATAAATTTGAAGGGGGCATTATGAGTACATACTTCAGCATTTTCTTGTTGTTGTTTTTTAAGTGTTTCTTTAACGGAACTGTGCTGTTAGTGGAGTCCAACTTCAAAGAAATAGATTGCACTTTGTCAGGCCTCTACTCTAAGACCTGTCCAGCTTGGGTGTCCCACCTGAAACCAAAGCTCCTGCTGGTATAGCTCTTAGAGTCACTGAGGCACGCAAACCCCCTGACCACAATAAGGTGGCAATCCCTCAGGGGGGGAACAGAAAATATCAATAACAAAATGAAGTAAGAAAAAAGAAAAGAATGATCCATTATCAAAGCTTTAACAACCAACAAAATAACAATTGCCCTATTGGACAGCCATTAGATGTCTAAGCATTTTGAATAAATTTGAAACTCATAACAATAAACTCAACTATCTGTGTGTTTGTTTCTGTCTGTATATAGACCATAATGATTAAAGAATCATAACTAACAAGCACAACAATAACAGAGCAAAAAATTAAACCCCCTACCAAAATAAGGCAGTGAACCTTCAGGGGGAAATAATGATAATAAATGAAAATGAGTAAAAACTAAATGATCCTTCATCAAAATTTTAAGAACCAACAACATAACAATTTTCTTACCGTACAGCCATTAATGCATCTAAAATAACTTTGTTACAATAACCTCATATATGTATACAAATGTAAATAACCTACAGTATAAAAGAGGTATCCCAAACGAACAAACCCATCAAACAACCAAAACAGAGCAGAACATTAGATATCTTTATTTTTATCTATATTTTTATTTTATTTTATTTCTTATTTTTATCTTCTCTCAATGTGGGGGGAGGGAGTGTGGGTCCTTTTTTCAAATCATTATTTTGTTTAGAAACTTTTCCTCACTCTACAACAGCAGTCTCCTATTTTTCTGCCCAAAAACTCTTACAAATTTGTCCTAGCATGCTGAACTAAAGGCTGGGCGGAGCTTGAGGGGTCTCATATGCGCAGCTCGTTTTCCCTCAGTCTGTATTGTACCGAGGAGGCAGTCACATCTATGGCCCGTGCGTGACTGATCACTGCTCCTACTAACAGGCGTAGACACGTTTAAATAGAACAGAAACAAACCCCAGTTGACAGAATAGATGCAATAAATACGTATGTTATTATAAGTATTTATTCAGTATCGCTACAACACATTTAACAGAGCTTTACTCTATAAGTTTTACCGCTGGAGCTCAGCAGCCGCTCTCTCTACGAGGGGGAGAAATATGACACCGCAAGATCAGGCTGTATGTCAACTCATTTGCATACTAAACACTGATTGGTTGTTTTCTGTGGTGGTGGGAAGGACTTGTTGAAGACAGTACAATGGATCCTGTGAAGCTCCGACACACAGAGTTCAGTACAGAGGGGAGAGAGCGTTTGGAGAGATTTGCCCATTTCGGCGCATTTGATTGAGGGGGCAGAATGTTTGTTTGAGGGGGCACTGCCCCCTCTTGCCCCTGCGTAAAGCCGGCCTTGATGTATACATGTATGTTTCTTACATTTTGTTTAATTTTCTTTTAAGGAATCTCTGACTTTGTCATTGGCAGGTAATGTGTACCATGTGACTGCCTACCTGCCCACACAGAGCAGGTGTCTTTGATTTAAACATGAACTGAGCTTACTGACAAACATTTTGCCATTTGACCTGATGTAAGGCCTTTTAGACTGAAACATGTCAGCATGGACATGTTTTTATTAGATTAGCCATGACATAATAAAGGCTTTTTATTCATCATCTCCTTGAGTGCCTCAGCTATCCTCTTATGATGATGCATATTGGTTATTAATAAACTGAGCAGGGCCAGTACATCTTATACAGGGACAATTCAGCCTGCTTTATGTTAACATATTTAAAACAGAAAGGGGGAGACCATAAATAAACAAGGACAGTGAAATCAACAGGAAACAATTGACAATGGTATGAAACTTTATTATTTATTTATTATTTATTTATTGGCATAACTTATAAGTTATAAATTTTAAGTGTCTTCAACTTAATAACAAAAGTACAAAAGCTGCCTTAAAAAACTTAACTTTCATATTAGCATGTTTTCAACTCAAACAGACAAGTTGATTAACTAATGGCTGCGTGTTCCTTTAACTTGATGCTATGATTTATGTGGCTTACTTATTTTGTTGTATTATCCCTCTGACAGAACCCCAATTTATTGTGTTATACTAATTAAGAACTCCACTCTGTTACAACTCACAATTTCAGTTTCAGATAACCTCATATACATTCATACTACCTTAGACACATTCCCCTGTTGGATTTAATGGAAATGGCGTCCATACACCATCTAGTGGTGTAACTAAATATTGATATATATTTACATAAACCTCTGCCACTATCAGTCAGATGTTTAAACACAATTTGCCACTAAATTCAATAGCAGGTCTTGTCCATTTGTATGACTGGTAGTGTATAAAATTACCTGCCTACCCTACAAAGCAGAGACTGTTGTGGATTTGTTTTCTTTTACTGTCCTTCTCACTCATGATGCCAACTTTAAAATTCAATCAAAACTTTCTAACATTGTCTAAATATAAAGAAAACACATAAACAAAAGCAGAAAAATCAAATTTATAGCATAGATATTTAGCAATCACCTTTGATTGCAAAATTTCTATGGAGTCTGTATCTCCCATGAGCTTTGTAGTCCAGGTATGTTGAGTTTTGAAAGTAGCCCCGCCCCCTGCAAGCTTCAACTTAAAGGTCCCATATTATACATTTTTTTCAACAATTTCATATGGGTGTCAGAGATCCAACAACATTGTTTTTAAAGTGTATTACCCCAAATTCAGCCTTGGTCCTTAATTTTAGCCATCTTGAAAGCGGCTCCAGAGAGCTCTACTGAGCACAGGCTGTTTCTGTTTCCGAAACTTTAAATGTTCATAAGTGGTGCCTGTCCACACCCCTCTCTGGGAGAGGATCCGGCTATCGCTGGTGCCCACTCAGGGATTTTAGAGAGCAGGCTCAGCTGCATCCACTACCAGGGGCAGTGTTTATTTCCCATCGTGATATCACAAAGGGAAAGATCTCGGACTCACTCATTTGAGCACACATTCAGTAAAAAGTGGAGCAAGCAAGTGAGAGAGGTGACAGAGTTTTCTAATTCTTGGGCCTCATACACAGGCTATGACTATTATAAAGCCTTTAGAAAGTGAATTTTGCATAACATGGGACCTTTAACAACATTAGAGCAATCAATGATGACAACCTGAACAACAATCAAGACAACTTAAAACTATAAGTTAAACACCCTGAAAATACGTTAACTTAAGTTCTGTGTGCAAAACTCATAAAAAGTGGAGTTAAAATAGTAAAATATGCCCACATAATCTACTGGGGATGTCTGTTTTTACAGTGTATGCATTTAGTGTGTCAGCAATGTTTGCCATGCTGGTTCCCTCGCTTTATTAATCACAGCTGTATTGCCTTTTCTGGTGATGGCACTTTTAAAGTCCTCATACATCAGCATTCTCTGTTCAGCAGCAGAGAAAATGACAGCTCTCATCTTGCTCTCATCTTCTGCCATCTCCTTTTTTCTGCCATCCACGTGTCAGTGCTCCCTACTTTCCTCAGGACCTCCCACATGGCCAGGCTACGTAAGGCTCGATTAGATGCAACTGAAATGTGTTAGTGGAATGACATGAGCCTTAATTCGGAGATGGTGTTAGTTCAAGTGAGGCTTTTCTGATACAGACAGGCTTTCTTTAACTACATTGGTGGAACACTCCTCAGGACCACTGGAGAAGAATGTCCCATGGCACACAGCCAATCTATCGGTGAGCAATGCCTCCCCTACTGGAAGAAGGGAAAGAAACCACAGCCAGACACCAAACTCCTGAAGGATGAAGGGGATGGCAATTTAACCTGATGTCAAGATACTGCAGCAATCGGGAGAGCCAGTTCACCTGAAAAAGGTGAACTGGCTGCAGGTAAATCGGTTATCAGAGTCACTGGGCAGGACCAGCTGTCAATTGCAACATGTCACAGAGGGGAAGAAGCTGCAGAAACCTACTCAATTATAAAGCTGTCTGCTTCGCCCTGCAATTACCACAGATGGGTCACACCTGATGAATGCAAATTGAGGAGGAAAAGCTTTTTCCATCCCTTTCTACCCATATGATTTGCATCGGCACCCCAGTGATGCTCAAAATACTGCACCAAATAGTGCCAAGGTCGAAAAATACGGTGGACTGCACATTAGACAGAATCCCCGACTGTCCTAGGGCATCACCCTCCTGGCCCATAGGTCAAGGGATGTGGTACATGTTTGAGTGTTGTCCAGCCCTTGAGGAGGTGGTACACAGTGGAATTGATTGACCAGAGTGTGGTGGGTCTCTTGAAAAGTACAAAGGGGTACTGCTCGAGTTTCAGGGACAGGATGTCTGTCCACTATGATCACCCTAAGGGGTCTTGTAGGTTCCAGGCAAACTCCACGTCCCAGAAGTTGATGGTACTGGAATGTACAGGAATTATAACCACAAATCATCTCTCGAACCTCGTTACCTTCTGGAGATAGTGGAGCTGGAGACTGAAGGGGTGCAGGCACAGCCTCTGACCCAACTTAAGTCTTCAGCATGTCATGGTGCACATTCCTGATCTTCTGCAGGTCATTCATTGGAATAATGCTATAAACTGCACCTTCACCAGAAAGGGATCACACAACCTGGGGCTCCAGAGGTCCCAGATCTTATGGTGACCTCTAGCACTGTAATCACGGTCATAAACAAACTGGCCCACATGGAGAGGAACCTCACATATACCCTGATCATAATACACCTTTTAGAGCTCAGCTATCACCAGCAACTGGTCCCAAGCATGTTGAAAAACCACATCAGGTCTGGCCTGGTGTTTGATCACCCAGTCCTCCACTTAACCTGGCACAGGGTCTAGGACGCAGCCAAAGTTGGGGTTCGCGGGCAAAAGAATGGAGACTTCCCAGTACCTGGTACCCCCTGGTGGGGAGTAGTGTTATAGTAAAACAGCACTTGTGGAAGACAGGAATCCTACTCATGCTTCCGAGAGATTGTTAAAGTGTCCAGGATATTATGGAAGGTTCTATTAAACCATTCACATTGTCCATCCCCTGCCGGATGGTACGGAGTGGTACATGACTCATGCACCAGACACTGTTGTCAAATAACCAAGTGTGAATTTACTGATAAGAGTTTCCGCCTGTTTGACTGCCAGGAACATGACATCATCCTTTTGGAAAAGCTTAAAGAGACGTGCCAGGGGAGGGAGCTTTTAGGTGAAGAGCAGCAATGAAATGATAGTTTAATTATGTACAGAAAATGACACCTGTCATCACAGCAACACCAGTTCCAAGGTTGAAAATGAAATGTGTGGGGATGTAATGTCATTAGTCTTGCATCTATTGAATCTCCTTTCCCCTCAGTCAGGCAAATCCGATCCAGGGACTGGTAGAAGACCTTCCTGTCATTTTCCAGTATGTATTCATTTCAGTATGATACATTTTACTTCTCTCTATATTGAAATTTTATTGACCAATGAAATGTTACATTGAGTAGACCTACCCCACATGGATGTCTACATGTCTGCACACAGAGACATTTATAGTCTCATCTATAGTCAAGCATTTGATTTATGACTAAAAAATATACTTCAATATTGGCTTCTTTATAGCAACAGACTTGCCAGCATTTACAGTTTTTCCCAGGTACTCAAATGACTTAGTCATGTTTTCATTATGATAGTCTAGTCTGTAAGTGTTTTTGAATACTAATAAGTCAGATCTCAGCGACACTAGTTGAAAATGCCCAAGACAGCACTACACACTAGATGTACAGTCATTTGAAAACTGTGGTAAAGTTAAACGTTTCTGTTGTTAGTAGTGTAACTGAACACATGACACAGAATATTTTTTTTCACATTTTCTCATTTTGACTATTCTGCAGTTGTAAGTATAGTTCATTTTGACTAATATGACCAAAGCAAATGATAATGTCATGAAAAAGCAGAGAATTGTATGAAAGCAAATGCTTCATGTCCAAAAGCATTTGCAATGTGATCAATGCAATGAGAAATGCTACTCTGATGTGTACAAACAACTAACTGTTGTGGAATTTAAACTAATAGTTATGAATGTAAACTCTGAAGTGAGAAATGCACCAAAGCGACTGAGAAAAACTAATAAAATACTCGATGTGACCTGTATTTTGTGCTTTTGCCAAACCCCCAAATAATGTTGCCAAGGTTAATATTCAACCAGTGCTTGACACTGAAATGCTGTCTATGCATTCTTTAATTTTATCAAATCAAATAATTTGATTTGGTTTGATTTAATTTCATACAAGAAAAATATAATCTATTGTCAATTGTGTATAATGATAACAAACAAAACAAAACAAAAAATATAAGCATTTACGAAATAAGCTTACACTGACTTAAAATAAATAAATAAGCACTAAAAAAAATAAGAGTAGCCCAAAGAATTGGCTAGCTGCAGCAAGGCTGGATAGCTGTTGTGGTGGGCTATTTAATGCTTTATTAACGGTACAAGTTCTTGATGTTAGGAGCTCTTTTTTCTCCTCCTGTTCTAGGTTTCCACAGACCTGGCTCCTGGAGTGCCTGATTAATTCATGCACTATACCTGTGACATGTGATGTAAGCCTGGGCCAGCCTTCCAGCTGGTGCCAGTTCAACTGCTCTCACATGGAAGACAGTTTTCTGTATTCAGGCCACTTTGCAGTGCAGGAGCTAGGTGTTGCATTGGCATTACTAATGCAACACCTAGCCTGAACATCTCAGCTCCCTTAGTTACTCTAACCAATAACTGAGGGAGCCGACTGAGGGTCTTGGATGATAAATCTCATTCATAAGTTAGCTGGGAGTCTGTATCTGTGTCACGGTCCTCTCATATATGAAATCTTAACATCTGAATGCCCCCAACACAGCCTCATTGTGCAGAATAACTGCGGGCTCAAATTATGTAAGGGCAGAGTTGGTGGAATGAGCCAGTCATGTTATTGATTAAATCGTGATAAAAATAAAGCATTTTATCTGCTGTCAAACTGACAGGCTGTTCTGTGACGCTCAGACACCATGTGTTTGTCAAGTTTGGCTTTTCTGTAGGAAGAGGTCTGATTTCCTCTCACTACTGCCTGTTTATACTGTCCACATATACATTCCTAAAACCAAAAAGAAAACTGGAATTGTCCCTGATTCATTCCCTGTGCACTGTTATTTTTTATGCATATAAAGTATGAGAGCTGAAGTTATCATCTTGATCTCTCTGGGAGAGTAATCACGGCTATTTTTGTTCACTTTTAAAGTGTTTAATGAGACTATATTTTACAAACTCTCTGCTTGGCTAGAGTGTTCTCATCAGGACAGAAAAATACAAAATGGGAAGCCATTATTGGAAGCAAACCTGCTTAAGCCATCTCTACAATTTGGTTGGGGTATGTAACACCAAAAGTGTTTGTTATTCCATTACTGTTTCAAGTTTGACAGTTTAATTACTATTTCTTTATTAGCTGTTATCTAGACCATTTGTTAAAAACATTGATTCTTATTATTATTGTCCCCAAAGAATGAAAAAGAAAAAATGCAAAGAAGCATTTTTTTTAACCCTCTGAGAAATATATGAACAGAAAAAGATTAAGAGGGAAAATATTAGGGATTGAAAGCAAAATATTTATTACTATTGAAGCATCAGCCATGAATTCAAAATCTACATAAGTATCTGACACTGCAAACTGAAAGTGTCATGGTTGCCAATCTGGCTCCCTGGCTCATGCCTTATTTGGTCATGTTTCCTGTCACTTTTCTCCCCTGTCTGTTCACTGCAATCAGCCACTAATTACCAAATCAGATTCACCTGTCCCTCTTCCTTCTTAAACAGGAGTGGCAACCCCAGGCCCCTGCCAGATTGTCTGCAAACACGTTTTCAGCTAGCAACTTGCATCACAGGTAGTGATGGCCAAATGAAGTTTCCTGATGCAATGAGGCTATGCAGCCCATTGCTTCACTATAAGGCTCTTTACTTAAAGCGTCATTCATGGCTCACTACCGACATCTAGTGATGGTTTAATGAAGCCCCGTGAATGTGTTGAGTCTTTCTGGCCAATTGCATCGTCAAAAGTCTCATTACTCGAGGCCCTATTTAACAGCTCATTGGTAGTACTGACATCTACTGGTCATTTGATGTCCAGCAGTCCTATAATCTACATATTGGTGGAAATGTAAACAAAATGATGCAACTGTATTGTAAATCTATAAATATATTAAAATATTTGAATAAAGTAATCTCTCTCTAGCTATCTCTCTCTTATCTTATTGGAATGTATCATATACGATCATACCTAAACTGCTGATGTATTTTGCTTTAGTCAGTGCTAGATGTGTTGTATCACCTCACTGTCATCTGGAATTACGCAGAGCATTTCTTGCATTTTTCCACGGCTTTTTCACCAGCCGAATCACACGAGACACTCGCGTGAATTCAAAAAAATAATACAGACTTTGCTTCAGGCTTCATTTGGACACGCCCCCTTTACTCGATGCAGGCTTTGGGGCTTTTGTGTCAGACGTAACATCACTAACAACATCTACTGTGTGACAGTCAAACCTGTCAAACAGATTTCAGTGTTACAGCCAAAATACTGAAGCTATATAATAACATCATATGTGATTTTGTGATTATGTGACCCCCTGTACAATAACAAAGTCTTTATATATGACTCTATGTAGCCCCACCATCACTTTGTATTTGTGATTCTTTGCCAACCCAGGGATGCCAAGGAAATTTCAGTGGTCGCCAGATCACTGTTAAAAAAATATAACCTAAATTTGTCAAATAAATTTAGGATGTTTATTAGAGCTGTCAAAGTTTACACATGAATGCAAAGAGATGAATTATAATTCAAAATTTAGGGCCTATCTTGGCAAGACAAGCAGATTTTTGGCATTTGAGTGCTTTGTTACAGCTGTTAACATAATCCACCCAAAACCACTTCCTCCTCATTTATGAAGATTCTGTCAGTTTTCAAGCATTACAGTTAGAGGATGGCCGCGGGATGACCCATTTGATATCACTCAAAATGAACACCAATGTATCTTGGAGGTCATAGCTCAAAAAGTTTGGGAACCACTGGTATACAATAACCCACAGAGTTCTTCAGTTCTACCACACTTTTATTAAAAAAAATAAAAAACACACTTAAATCAGTCACATGTCTGACTATGCAAGGCCTAGTTGTCACATTGTTTACAGCAATAAGATACAAGCATCAGAGTGAGGCCCTATATGGTACTCCCCTTCTGTACTCTGTACCCGCTTTCACGCCTCAGCTTCAAACATCCTATCACTAGTTATGGCCAGATGATGCCTCCTAAAGCACTGAAGCTTTCCAACAAATTGGTTGAGAAAATGAATCACTTCTCGAGGCTCCATGTACACATCAAGTACCTGCTGGCCAAAGTGTATAAAACAGGCAGTTTTGACGTAGTCCGTGACATACTGTATTTTGTGTCATTAAAGGCTACCTGATTTATATATATATACATATATATATATATATATATATATATATATATATATATATATATATATATATAAAACAACTATAGAATTTGCTTCCGATATATTGTATTTTTCTTAGTATAACAATATTATGTTGGATCATAAACATGAGATGAAATTAGGCCAATATTCATTCCCAGGGGGAAACTGGCAAAAAATAAACTTAATAAACTTGAACCCGCCACCTAACATCTTGCATGCTAACACTCCAATCAACTGAGCTATAACACTAATGTACATCAGCAGATACATTTAATCTATTCTACAGATGTATTGTGATTTTTGTTTTTATTAAAGTAATTTATTTATGCCATCCAATTGCTTGGCTAAAATTGCGCTGTGATGTAGTCTCATATGGTATAAGGGCATGGGGGAGTAATGGGCTCGACACATGGGAGACGATGTCTCTCCTTCTCCGTTCATTTCCTATGGAACTTGCTCGATAAGGCAAAAATCGCTGCCCTTCTCCAGCCAAGTGACAGGCTACATTAAATTTTTGTCGCTGTCTCATGGTACTACAACCAACCAGCGAGGGGCTTCATGACTGACCAATGAGCTGAGAGCAGGCTAGACAGCGCAGTGTGCAAACAACAGCAAAAAACAGATCATTTTAGCTGTTTCTGACTTTCCCATACTTTACAATACTTTATATTGACAAGATTATAGAAAGATTATAGAGATGTAAATGAAAAGGCAGCTGCGTGACGCCAGGGTGAATTTGACCAAATGTAGGTTCAGGATTTATCTGCTTCAGCCTTGAGGTCCGCCATTAAACGATGATATTCGCCATTCTGTTTCCTTGTTTGTAAAACAACATGAACCCAGGTTTGTCTTTCTCTTTTCTACAATAGAGTCAACAGCAAGATTTCTGTATATTCGAGCAAAATCCTCTGACTCTTCATTCTTCATGCCTCATCTGTCACAAACTACTTTGAAAATGTCAAAATTCCCTCCAATATCATAACCAATCAAATTTTTAGGAGAAAAGCAATCATAGCTGCTGCTTGGTCGCCTCCCGTGTTTCAAACCCATAACTGTTCTGTGTCAGCTCTGGAAAATGGGATTGGTGACGATGATGATGGTGATGATGATCATGGTGAAAATGCTTTGTTTATAGCAGCACAACGATTTTATTCATTTTCATTAAGAAAAATATTCTTTTAAACTGTTTGAAATTATTTGTGTTTTTTTTGTCAGGGAAGGACAGCTTCTCCAGCCTTTGAAAACATTGTTTCCTATGGCAGCGATGAGGCTCGTGGTGAGGTCTGAGCCACTTTCAGAACCAGTCATGTGGTACAGACTCAGTGCAGTATGAGTATGAAATATTTGTGATTTCAAATATCACCACCCTGTTGCTGCACTGTCCTGGATCATATTTCGGCTTCTTCAAAACTCATCTGTATATATGAGATCTCACAGAATCTCTATGAAGATCTCTGCCTCTGGTCCCCCCAGTATTTTCTGATCACTGGATTCGTTCTCATTCTATGAGGACTCCTATTTAGATCTGGATCTAAACTGATTGTCGGCTCTGCCTATATAAAAATTTAAGGATCTGGTTTTTGGTTTTCTCAGTCATTGACTAAAACTCCATTAACTATCAATGCCCGTGCCTACTCACCTCTAGACTCTGGCTCTTCTCCTTACCACCTGTGGCTACAAATGCCACCACCCTGTTGCTGCACTGTCCTGGATCATTTTCCTGCTTCTTCAAAACTCATCTGTACACATGAGATCTCATAGAATCTCTATGAAAATATAACTGGACTGGAGACATCACCTCCGTTTTTAGACTCTACAGAGAATTACAATCCAGCATTTTCTACAACATCTTAGTTCCTGACCGTCAGCCCTCTGCACTATTCTCTCTGTTAAACTAGTTAAAACCTTATCATTTTCATCTGTCACTGAGTAATTGAAGGCCAGTCGGTACAGAAAGCAGTCTGTAATCAATACGAAGGATCTCTTCATTCCAGTCAATCCAGCTTTTCTGTCATTGCACAATTATACACACACTCCCGACTGAGTTTGCACAGTCTCATATTGTGATCCTCTGTTAATATAAGAGTTAATTTACTTTCGACGACCCCTGCCCTTTCATAAATGGTCTTACCAAGTTCTTATCTGATGAAACAGGTTGTGGTGTTGATTAAAATCTGGCATCTCACTTGTCAGAATTTAACCTTAATAAAATATCAATTTAAATTATATTTTCTGTACTTACCCTTTTAACCAAAAATAAATCATTCTGACCTTAAACATCACTAGCTGTCTGGGACCTTGGAAAATATCTATGCACCATCAGGAAGCAACTTCTTTTGTTTCAAACAGACATCTGACCTGATATTAGTCACATGGAAAGACTTTTAATATGTGGAGGAGACTTGAATATACAACTAAAACTGGGTACACACACACACACACACACACACAAACACACACATACCTAATAATAAAAACAAGCCAAGTAACCGATGAATGACATCAATCCAATCCACCCTACTTAGTATGAATCACATACAGCAACACAAAAACGGGGCAGTACCATTAAGTTTATGAGCTGGAAGAGTTTTTGATTCAGTTTATTGGCTGTATCTCTAACAAATGTTCTTAGTAAATTAAGTTACCAAAAGATGGGAAGAAATAACTTCAAGGTCACTTTAAAAATCTATAGCTATTTAATGAGATCCTTCACAAAAGAAAGGAAAGTGAGACGAGGTTTTACTTTGTCCATACTAAATATATGCACTGTACTCAGAGCCACTTCAAAAAGTGTATTTGACAGAATATCAAGGTTGAACACATAGAAATGAATGGAATAAAACATCAAAGAGTGTAAATGGGCTGTTTTTAACCTTTTATTTATACAGGTTGACACGCAATCTCATTTACAAGAGCCTAAGGACTGTACATGCTTGTACAACTGTACATAGTTGTTTATTTTTTCTTGTCTTTTTGATCACTCAAAGCACTTAGACACCGCAATCCATACATTGATACAGCACTTCTTAATAATCCATGTTGTATGATGCACATTTATACAACAGTAAACACATCAAAGGTAACACGGGGTCCATTATTTTGCCCAAGGACAATTTGGCATGTACGCTGAGAAATCCAAGATTGAATCATCCATCATCCATCTGCAAATATCTTTTAAAGATATTTGATTCCATTCAATTATGAAATCAAAATGGCGCTATCGAGTTTTAATCTCACTGTTTTTAAGTTTGAACTCCAGAGCTGAAACAGCTTGTTGTCTTACAGTACATCTTTCCCAAACCTATTCCAACTGTGATTTCACAAAATGGAACAAGATAACATTGCGATTTTCTGGGAAAATACTACAGTATAGAATATTATGGCTGTTGAAAGAGAAAAAGATTATTACCACTCAGCACAGACAAAATGCTATGCTATACTGTAAAATGATACCACAAGTACATAATCAGGTTATACTGGAAAAAACTTGGCTGTCCAACAGTCATAATATTGACTGCTGATTTTTGCTTATGTGAGTTCTGGATCCATTTGTAATGACCCTGACAGCTTTGCGTCTCTTAATCCAAGAACAATCCTACCTATGAGTTCTTCTCTTAAATCTACAAGTGCACAATGCTCAGCTAAGCGATGAACAGCCATAAAATAAATGCTTCAGCACTTTCTTCTAGCTGTTAAACTGTGCTTGCTTGAATTTGGTGTTCCTTTTGCTCATACAATGCCTCTCAAAGCAAATTTTACTTCATGAGATTTTTTCTTGTCATCTAGATGCAGGATACACTGAATATACTTGGATTCATCCCCTAAATTGTACATCAGGGTATTCATTTTATATTCCTGCGTCTCTTTATCCAGGCCTGACACCACTGATGGCAGAAATGGACTGTTCGGGAGATTGAATGTTTTGGAACAATTGTTCAGCTGCTGGTGACCTTTACTGCTCCACAATTGAGAGCCTGCTGACTTAAGCCTGGTACACACAACGATTTTTTAAATCTTATTTTTTATCTGGTCGAGACCTCAGATGTGAAAATAAAAAAAATCTGTTTCGATCGTATTGTCTGTGGTGTGCTCTGAAAATGTAATCACAGAACAACACACACATAATGATGCTGTCCCACAACTCATCTACAATCTAGTCCTCTGAGCCAGACAAATGTCAAAACGTAGAAGAAGAACCATAGCAACAACTGGCAAAAAAAAAAAAAAAAGAAGAAGAAACTTAGCAACAACAGGAAAACACAACACACAGCATGGAAGAGGATATATAGGACGAGGGAATGATGCTGGTCTTGGGACTATTGTTAACAGAAAAATATAGAAATGAAAAAAATAACAGACTGGAGACGGCATGAACACAGACTTTATTTACTTCCTTGTTCCCCAGCCAGCTTGTTCTCTGACTGGTTACATTCCATACCACATGTCATCCCCACAGTCAGAATGCACAAGACGTCGTTGTTCCTCAGAAATCAGCACTGAAATATTTAACATGTTCAATATTCCCAATTGTCGGCTACAACCAGTTTCAGAGCAGATTATCTAGACAAATCGGCTTGTAACACACCACAGACCAAGTGATATTTGAACAGGGAAATTTCATGATGATCGGGCATTTGCCCTCCAAGGTCGGGAAGAGACTAAATTGGGATAAAAACAGCCCAAAAATTGTAATGTGTGTATCAGGCTTTATGCTGTCACGGTGTAGCACTCCAGGTGCACTGAGGCTGGCAGGAAGAGGCTGCAGATTTTGGTAAACACAACACAGAAGATCATCAACTGCCCTCTGCCCTCTCTGTCTGACATGCATAACTCCTGTTGTCTCAGTATGGCCAGAAACATAATGAAGGACTCCACTCAACCCGGTTTTCACCTCTTTGACCTGTTGCCCTCTGACAGTCGTTATAGGTCCATACGGTCCAGAACAGACAGCTTCTTTCCCAAAGCTGTTACCACACTGAACCCAAACCTGCACTAATGTCATGCACTGGTGCTCCTGTGTTGATCACTTTCTACTTTAATAAATACATTCAGACTGCTGCACTGATTTCTTGCCCAGACCCACATACTACCTCAGACTGTTGTAATAATACCAACTAGGTGTAATAACACTTACTCACACACATGCAAGCCATTCATTTTGAGTCTTGGTTGCTTTTCATAGCTGCTATTTAGTGTGTTCTTATATTGTGTTCTTTATTTAAACGTTCAAAAAAAGAAAAAGAAAAAAAAAAAAAGGTTACCACTATGTGTGCACATTTACGGAGCTGCTTTTAAATCTCATTGTACTCGATATAATGACAATAAAGGCTTTCTGTTCTATTCTATCTGGTGGCCAAAAAATGTGATTTCTAAATATTGATCTCAGTATACACATGTTTTCATGTGTCTTGGTTTGTTTTGTCTGTTGTAACTTCTTATGTTGGTTTATAGTTATATTTGTATGTAAGGAAGTATTATTTTAATCATTCAGTATTTGTATGCGGTGATCCTGTAAAGTATTTTTTCTAACTGTAGTCAGGCTGAGAGAGTTTGGCCTCTTGCTCAAAATCTCTCCTACTTTGGAGAATATTCCCTCACAAGGGACTGATGTGTTCATAGGTGTCTCTACATTGTTGTGGTATTATTGCTAAAGGCCTAGTGGTGCATGCAAAGTATACATTTAACGCTTTTCTCCTAAAGGAGCTGGAAGTGATCCCAGACAGCTGACCAGGGACATTTTCTGCTTACTTATATCCATACAATTCAATCTTTCTACAAAGCACTCTGCATAATACACTCAAATAAATGAGGCAAGACTTTGCAAATAAATGGCCGTTAGGAAGTCTTTTAAATGTTTTAAGCACATCTGGTGAAAGAATGATAGGCCAGTCCAGCAAAGGCATGAGAAATAATTACGACGATTAGATCCTTTTTATTTTGTGAAACTATAGTAAACTTTTTTCATTGTTCCATTCTGGACACAAGCCAAAATGACTGCATCACATTCAGTTGTGTTTCACTGAATTTTAATTCTAAAGCAGGGTGAAACAACTGTGATGTTTCAGAACGACTGGTGATGTAATGGAAGGCGATATATTCATTTCTTATATACGTTTTTGGTCTTTATTCTGACACCATGAAATGTTAATAATACAATAACCAAATAGAGTGGACCATTTAAGTAAGGGATAGTGCATGACGAGGTGTCCATTATCATACATTAATGGACGAGGTGGAGGTGTGAACCATCCGACGCAAAGCGGAGGGCATTATCCCGCTTATACCATGGTCACTTAAGAAAGAAAGAAATATTAAATCAATTATTATTATGTTAATGTTGTTTTTCACCTAAGTTATTCACAAGAAGCAGCTGAGTGGACTATTTTGTTGTGACGAGTTGCCAAGGTAACCGGCTCTGACACAGAACCTGCAGCTTGGTACGCCCCAGCTGGTGTATTAGATCTGATCAGTGGAGGGACGGGAGAAGATTGCTTAACGTTAAGTTACGTGACAGTTCTGTTTATGTGTCGAGCATGTGATATGGATGTATTGCAAGCATTGTTCCATACTTGATTTAGCATGTCAAAAATCACATGACCACACCAACCGTCATCAGTATGTGTCAAGCAGCACGCCAGAACTTCGTAGGTGCCAGACTTTTCAATTTCTCAGTGATTTAAAAGGGTTCCACATACTTTGAAAATCATGGGTTTTTGAGAGCAGATTCTGCTGGTGTGCCATTACATTTTGAAAACAGAGTTAGAGAAAGTATCATATTAGCATTAGCTTAAATTGGATCACATTTAGCTGACATACAATTATATAGACACACTTAGTGGCAAACACAAAAGAGTAATACTACATACACACAACACACACCCTAACATAGAAATATAGATATAGATATAGATATACTTATATATATACATATAGTTAGGTTAATATATAAATATATGTATATGCTGATAAGTGTATAGAGTGATTGAAAAGCCGGAGATTATATGTAGACTGTGTCTGAGTGAAAGGTGTGGTGTGTGAGGAAGTGAGATGATATTAAAAAGAACCTCAAACACTAAAATATGTTCCGTCATTGTGAAACAAAACTTGCATGTTATAAAATCCATCAAGCTAAATAAGGTGAACAGTCTGCTGCCAGCATGTACTAGTCAGTACGAAATGTAAACTTTGGTCCAGCAGAACGGGACGCAGACTGGAGGCTGGAGGTTTAGAAGTGATGCATTGCTTATAAAACACACAAGAGTTGGATTTCCTTTTATAAACAGAAACAGGCGTTGGACGTGCGTGCACAGGCTTTTATAAATTTGAAAGTAGAAGTGCACAGCATTTCCTCTTTGCATCCCAGACGCCACCTGTAGTTTGCTTTGCTACGCACAGTTTTATAAATAAGGCCCCAGAAAAGAAAACAGACAGCAACAAAATAAGAACAAAAACCCACAGATCATGCCACATACAGACATAGTGAGGTAAAACCTAAAGTTCCTGTTAACTTAAAATAAATAAATAAATAAAAAAAACATCCGCTCCTTGTTGAATATGGTGATGCCACTTGTCTAAAGGGATTTATACTCGTGTGGCATCACCGTGCGGTTGGTTACGTCGTAGCTGATGCTGGTGAGTGTGCTCTCACCATAGACTGTATATAAAAGATGGCAGGAGCCTCTGTGACGTCACCCGTAGGTTTCTGAAGAGCAAACGTGAAGCTTGTTGGGCGTTCCCACCGTCGCCATCTTGGTAGCATCATACGTGTCGTTAGTCTCGGAAAATCCAAACATGGGCAAAGAGGTCAAGCTGAGAGGGGGACTGTGAAGGTGGGGGTAGATGATTGACAACCATCAAACTCCAAGCTGCTTGTAATTAAGAGCTAACCGAGCTAACCCCGAGCAATGGTAGCTAACCAGCTAATGGAGGTAGGCAAGCAAAAACTAAGACAAGCTGTTAGCCGGCTAAAAACTATGGTTGTGCTGCACTCTCCTGTCTTTACCATGGATATTGAATACCTGTCAATCAAAAGGACACGTCCCTAATTATGCCGAATTTCAAGATTAAATAGCATCCAAACGGATGAGTCAGAAACCCCCCCCATGAAGGTAAACTTGACCTTTTAATCCTAAAATGGATTTTTGTAACAGGCTTTAAACATGTTTATTTCTGCTGTTGGCCCTTTTTTTAACATGGCAGTCTATGGGGATTTGCTCTGTTTTGGAGCTGGCCGCTAGCGGAAAGGGGTGAACTGCAATTTTTTGCACTTCTGCATAGGGTTCACATTTTACAGGCGGCGGTTGCTGCTTGGCTCTCACACTTGAGCATAGGGGGTTTGTGTTGTTTTGGTGGTGTGTTTCTCCTCCTAATCTGAAGGTGGCAGCAGGGGTGGTATTGGCCAGTAAGCTCACTAGGTGGAAGTTCTTTTGATGGGTCACTTCAGTTCCTGTACGTATTTTCTGTTTTAAAACAATGGAGTCCAGTATTTCACATTTTTGCAAATATTTAATATATCTTTTTATAAAACAACACTATAAAATTTAAACTTTGACATACATAATATCAAAGTTTATTTTCTATAGTTTGATATTCTACAGAACAAAGTTTAATTTATATAGTTTTATCTCATAAAAGATATACTAAAATATTTGCAAAACTGTGAGGGGTGCACTCACTTATGTGAGATACTATATATATATATGGATGGATGGATGGATATGCTGTGGCTCCATGGCTGCAACTGCTCGTGCACACACTCTACAAACACGACTTTGGGGGAGATGCATGTTTGTGGAGTGTAATGGCGAGGGCTATAATCATGTGTTCTAGATGTCCTTGGAACTCAGAATTTTGAAATGATGACGTGATCTAATTTTTCAGAGCAACAAACTCATAAGTTTAAGTGGACCCTGAGAAAACAGATTTAAATATGGTTACATATTAAAATCTTTATTAAAATTCTTTATAAAATATTTTATGTTTATTAAGTTTCTAGTATTAAACAGCAGCGAGTTGTTGTTATCTATAATTGCGTTGTTACTGCAGGTTTGTTCGTGAAAAATCACGTCAATATGTGTGGTTTATTATCACCAAAATTGGCTGGTGTTTTCATGGTGCCCATTTTTACAATATGTTTGTGATTTTCTATTTTTTATATGGCATTTGTAGATGCTCACAAATTGTCTGCTTTGGAGGCATCCATTTTTTCAGAGTTGGAAGCTGGAATGTCAACTACCTGGTTATAACGTCACATATTCTTGGCCACTCATAATTCTGAGACAACTGGAACGCACCATTTTAAGTGGCCTGTTTTGCTGCACCCTTTATTTGTGTGGATTAATGACACTAATTGAAAATCTATATGGTCTTAAGAAATAATGTCACAGGCAGAGCTTGACATTGAGCTTTTGGGGGAGCCTTTGTCGGGCATGCATGTGACTTTGCACATCATGTGCACACGCATATACCGCATGTAGTGTGGTCAATTATATGGTTACTACAAAAAAAAAAAAAAAGAAAAAAAGAAACTGTCGCTACTGTGTGAAGCTTGTTTAATCAGAAACACAGACGGAAAGTTCTTTTAACAACCACAAAAAGCATATAAAGTGTTTTTTGTATGGACTCGTACAGCATGCTACAAACAAACAACGCTGCTGTCCACAGTGCTGAAGGAAACAGAACTGATCACATTTGGAGGATTTCATTAATTAAATTAAACAAATTAATGAAACACAAAGCTGACAAATCCCTGCTATTCTTTTCGAGACACACCAGGAACCTTTTTGAAAAATTAAATGTAAAGTGAAAGTGGACTATTTTTAGGGCTCCCCCTCAAAGTATGAGCTGAATGTCTTTAGGGGAGCTTCTGTGCCTTTCAGGGGAGCCAAGCTCCCCTTAGCTCCCCCGTAATTTGAACCCTGGTCACAGGTATTAAAAAAATCAAACTGTGAATATATTAATAAAGGTAAGATGCCTTAACAGTGTAAATTACCCCATAAAATGTACCTCATTTTGTGACTTTGGTGCCAAAATGGTTAATGTGCAGCTTTTTCCAAACATGTTGTACCTGTGCTTTTGTAAATGGCTGACCCTTTTTCTCAAATGGTTTTAATGGAAGTCTTTTATAGTTATTAAAAAGACAGGAATTCATCTACTCAAAACACACATTAATTGTCATGACCTGTGGGGTTTAGGTTTAAGTTTTTTGTTGGATTTACTGCTGCCTAAGTTTCTGTCCTGCTTTCTTGTTTAATTTTGTTTTTTTCCCCCATGTGTATTCTGTCTGTTCCTGTGTGTGTTCTTCCTGTTCCCTGCTTCCAGTCCTTCCACACACCTGTTTCTTGTTCTGTAATCAGTCTCTGCATATACGCTCCATGTTTTCCTTTCTTCATTGCTAATTTATTGTGTGTCTTTGTTCTTCAAATCCTTCTAGTCTAGTATTTGCAGTTTTGTCCTTTTTTAAAAAATTTATTTTAGTTCCCAGTGTCCTTCCTTCTGCAACGCTTTTGGTTTAATTAAATTCTTTAATTAATCTTTAGTCCTCCACCCACCTGTATCTCCACCTAATTCCTGCATTTGGGCTCTTAAACCTCATCTCCTCCTTCCACGATCCATGACAGTTGGAGAATGTATTGAAGGACTTGAACCACAGTGACTCTCAAAGTGGAGGCTGCATGGCTCATAGAATAAATTCAGAATATATAAATATATAAAAAAGACAGCCTAAGCTTTGCTTGTGTTATCTAGCAATAAAATATGTATTGGCTACTAAAAGTAAATACAAATATAAAGCCGAGCAGGCAGGGGAGGCGGTTGTTTTGGCCAGAAAGCCACAGAAATGGATAAACATGGATTTATAGATAAGTACTGAGATGTGGGTTTCAGTAAGAGGCTGAATCAGTAGAGAGCTGAGTGGCAGCCTGGGGAGTAAAGCAAACATTCCTCTCAGCATGTCATTTTAATCTTTTTGCAGTTATCCATACAAATAAATAAAATAAAATAATAAATAAAAATGGTTTAGGCCTGGGCAGCAAAACATAAGGAAAGAGTTGGATTGATCTGGAGGCAGCATTTGGTTGCAAAAATGTTTTTTTAAATCTGTGGGAACCATTTGCCTATTGCAAATGTGCATTATTTGGCTACAATGCACAGTGGGTGGGATGGAAAGTATTAAGATGTTTTCTGTTTACTCTGTAACGTATTTTAGGTGGAGGAGCTAATGTTAGTGTGACCTAAAGTCAAGTTTAAATATTGCTTTCTAGCACTTTACATTGTTTTATCATTTTTACTCTTCTGATTAAAACAACCAAGCCAGCTGGCTGCACAAGATGCTCAACATAATGAACAACATACCAATCAAAAAATAGACTGTTCTCAGACAGAGGTTTCTTCATCTTCCACAAGGACTGCTACAAGCATTCACTTCATTCCAGCTCTCTACAACAGCCATATACAATGACTTTCTGTGTCTGGAGAGGGGCCTCAACTCAGTCATATGTCTCCTTCTAATTTAATTAATCTTTGCAAGTACATTTTCTTGCTGCAGCATGCATATTGGTACATGTTCTTAATTTTCTTTACCAATGCAGGCAATTTCATTTGTACGTTTATCTTGTTTTTGCAGAAAAAGAGCAGCACATTGTTAAATCTTTTTCACACCATACACTGTATCATGTTTGCTGATAGTAATAATCAGTTATTTAATTTGTCTATTGAGGAGGCCAAGGAAAACATTTTGAAACGGTATGAAGCTATTCAGGCTGTGTTGCCCTCCAAAAATAATAAAAAACACACAAAAACAGAGACAAAGCCACCATTAATTTCCATTTAGGGATGAAAGTGTGGTGACTTAATGTAAGGAGCCAACAGCGAAACGGAGGAAAGTTAAACTCAAACTACCTGGGACCTTACACTACTGTAGAAATCACAGGAAAAAGTGTGGCTCTCCAAGACAGCCAATGTGTGGTCACACCAACAATAAACATGGATCATCTACACTAAGGAGAAACCCAGGGTGCCACAGAAATGTAATGAAGTTCCAACCCCAGTCCTGTGCCCCCGGTTCCACCTGCCAGTCCTGTGCCCACGGTGAACACCACCACCTCAGGACAGATCCCATCAGTATTTGGTTTAACAAACCCCTCAGTGGATCCCTCAGTTATCCAAAGTAAGTGTGTCAAGTTGAAATAAAACAACAATTATAATTATTTTTTTCTTCTTTTTGTTTTTTTTGTTTTTTTTGTCACACAATTTTGGGTCTGTGGAATTTTGGACCTTCACTCTCTTGCTTATAGCAGGGACCACATCCCCAACAAAATTATTTAACATATTTATTCAAAATATTATCACAGATTGAATTGATCTGAAGATTGGTTCTCATCTGAGTGTTCTAGTTGAAAGCAAGGACCAATGAAAGCCAGCATGAGTGCTTTATTATAGGCAAACATCCTGGTCTAATTATTCATGACAGTATGTGTCTAATGAATGGTTAACACTCTGTTGAACACTAAAACATGAAAAAGACCAAAACTGACTTATACAAAACAGACTTGAGATATTGTGGATTCATTACACTGCTCCTCAAAAAGAAATAGAAAGTGAGGCAAGAGGTCCAAATATATTGAGAACTTTAACTTACTGCTTTTGTAATTCTAACTTACAGTTTGTTTGATTTTTTATAACAGCTTATCAATGCACACCTGGCCCTGCTAGTAAAAAAAACCAATGAAGAAAACATTGAAAGGGTCTTTGTCATTGATTCCTTTGAAACGACAAACATGGCAACAGAAGAAACCAAAGGTCAAGGTATGAGATTTTTTTCTCTCATTGAAAGTTGTAGGACCTTGACAACAAATATGAACACTGATATTTTCTTTATTTCTTATTACCATTCAGGCTGACCCATGGTTATACAAGTACGTCCTAGGGATAGTCAATGAAAGCCATCACTGTATGCTAGTGGTAAAAGTTAATGATTTATTTTTCTTGGGCCCACTGAGTGAGAGCAAAGTGAAAATAAACCACTGGTAAAACATGTTTTATTAGCATGTATTTAAAAGGGGAAACCAAATACAGCAGGATATGTGAACATGTTGTTCATTTCAGCTTCCTTTGTAACCCTGTATTTAGATTCTTCATGAGACTAAAGGGGTTAAATGCATCTAGATGGGCAAGTGTCTCAATCAGTCACCCAATTCAAGAAGATGCTACTTCATGTGGTGTCTATGTATTAAAGGTATGTATTCCTGATTTGTCATTTACAAAACCATGCCATTATGCTGGATAACATATGCTGCATTGATGCTGTGAGCAAGGCATAATGAAGCAGTACAAGGCTGGCGGACAGAATGGATGAGTATTGAGCACAGCACGAAGAGAAGCAGCATTTGTACCACATACAGTGCCTTGCAAAAGTATTCACCCCTTTGGCCTTTTACCGAATTTGTTACATTGCAACCTCTAATTTGAATATTTTTTACAAATCAGAATTTTATTTGAAGGATCTGCACAAAATAGTCCAAGTTTTGAAGTGAAATGAGAAATATAAATACAAAAAAGACATTTCAAAAATAAAAAACTGAAAATTGCCATGTGCATATGTATTCACCCCCTTTGTTATGAAGGCCCTAAAATGCTCTGGTCCAACTAATTACCTTCAGAAGTCACACTATGAGTGAAACAAAGTTCACCTGTGTCCAATCTAAGTGTCACATGATCTATCAGTATATATACACACCTCTTCTGAAAAGTCTCAGAGGCTGCAACATCTAACATCTAACATCTAACCAAACACCACTAAGAAGACCAAAGAACTCTCCAAACAAGTCAGAGACAAAGTTGTTGAGAAGTACAAGTCTGGGTTAGGTTATAAAAAAATATCTAAATCTTTGATGACCCCCAGGAGCACCATAAAATCCATCATCATCAATTGGAAAGAACATGGCACCACAACAAACCTGCCAAGAGAGGGCCGCCCACCAAAACTGACAGACCGGGCAAGGAGGGCATTAATCAGAGAGGCAGCCCAGAGACCGAAGGTAACCCTGGAGGAGCTGCAGAGTTCCACAGCAGAGGCTGGAGTATCTGTCCATAGGACCACAATCAGCCGTACACTCCACAGAGCTGGGCTTTATGGAAGGGTGGCCAGAAGAAAGCCATTACTTTCTGCTAAAAATAAGAAGGCACGTTTTGACTTTGCACAAAGGCACGTGGGAGATTGTCAAAATTTATGGAGAAAGGTGCTCTGGTCAGATGAGACTAAAATTGAGCTTTTTGGCCATCAAGGAAAACGGTATGTCTGGCACACACCCAACACATCCCATCACCCCAAGAACACCATCCCCACAGTGAAACATGGTGGTGGCAGCATCATGCTGTGGGGATGTTTTTCAGCAGCAGGCACTAGGAAACTGGTCTGAGTCGAGGGAAAGATGGATGGTGCTAAATACAGAAGTATTCTTGAGCAAAACCTCTATCAATCTGTCAGTGATCTGAGACTAGGACGGAGGTTCACCTTCCAGCAGGACAATGACCCCAAGCATACTGCTAAAGCAACACTTGAGTGGCTTAAGGAGAAAAATGTAAATGTGTTGGAATGGCCTAGTCAAAGTCCAGACTTCAATCCAATTGAGAATCTGTGGTCAGACTTAAAGATTGCTGTTCATAAGCGCAAACCATCAAACCTGAAGGAGCTGGAGCAGTTTTCCCTTGAAGAATGGGCAAAAATCCCAGTGGCAAGATGTGGTAAACTCATAGAGACTTATCAAAAATGACTTGCAGCTGTGATCTCCGCAAAAGGTGGCTCTACAAAGTACTGACATTGGGAGGGGGGGGGGGGGGGGGGGGGGGGTGAATACATATGCACATGGCAATTTTCAGTTTTTTATTTTTGAAATGTCTTTTTTGTATTTATATTTCTCACTTCACTTCAAAACTTGGACTATTTTGTGCAGATCCATCAAGTAAAATTCTGATTTGTAAAATATATTCAAATTTGAGGTTGCAATGTAACAAATTCGGTAAAAGGCCAAGGGGGTGAATACTTTTGCAAGACACTGTAGCATGCCTAAATTATTTTTATTTTTATTATTTTTTTCAAGAGTGTATGAAACAAGAACAATGGCTTAAATTATAGAACTTTGATGTTATTCCTTTTAAAATATTGTAAGTCATAAAAACAAAACTAAAGTTAACTTGTAAGCTATTTAAAAAATATTTAAAAGCACCCCTTAAATTAAATTAAATTCAATTAAATGTATATTTTGGTAATCCCAAAGGGAAATTAAATGTTTTTGTAACTCACATTATACATGTTTCTTATAAGATGCTGTCATCCAATTTATATTCACATGCATAAATTCATTGTTGCACTTTTGCTTTAACAGTTTGCAGAGTGCCTCCAGTGGCTGTCATGTGGCATTTGACAACTCAGTAACAACTATAAATGCTATCAAAGAGCAGATTGCTGTCATCCTCCTGGAAAACACAGATATCTTCATGAAATATTATACATATGTACTGTCCTTACGCAGATGCTCCTGAAACTGGATATAATTCACTAAAACCACATCAGATAATCTAAAAAGATTTAATACACATCAATATTTATACAATTCTTTTTTTCTCTCTCATTTCCTTTTTGATGTTATGAAGACGACTTGACTGGTCTTTGCTATTTTTGTGGGCTGACGGATGGTGACACTCACTATTCAAGGGGGGAAAAGGGAAAGTCTGTCTGTGAAGGTATAACTCTTGAAGAAAATCAGACCACTTTATTATTATTATTACTATTAACAAGAAATGTACTCTAATAAATAAATAAATAAAATAAGTCCTGAATATCAGTGGAAATTAAACTTTGTAAATCAACACACAAATCATATAAAGCCTTGCAAAAGCATACTTTGTTAATTTTAGGCATATTGTCACTTGCATCCGCGTACTATGTCGGTTATACACCGAGGGGAACAGTCGCAGACAACAGACACTCCCGCGGCCGTCTAATCAATTTTTACAGACATTCACTTTATGGCACAACAGCTGCGAGGTAACGCAAAAGCATAACATTAACGCAAAAAGGACTGCGAGGTAACGCAAAAGAAAAAAATGATCAGTGTCCCCTGGGGGGCTCCGTAGTTTCTAAAAAAAAAAAGATGTATGTAAACTTTTAAAACAAACAGAATAGTTCACTGGCTAACCGTTTATATGTAAACTATATCTAAACAGCTCAATCTAAGTCAAAACCTAGAACTATTCGTTTAATGCAATTTATATGTAACGGAAAGTCTTCTTCGAGTCATTTTATTCTGTCTAGAGTTTTTTTTTTTTTTTCCTACAAGGCAGCCAACAGCTCGCCAAGCTTCCAGCAATTACAGACTCCCATTTGTGTGAAGGGTCGTGAAGGCAACAGGAGTCACGCGTTCTTTCCCTCTGACAGTGCAAATATGGCGGAAGATGGAGAGTCATTGGAGTCTTGGCTCAGTGAGTACACATTAAACATGTCTGTCAGGCCATTTACTCATTTTGTGGGCTTGTTCGTAAGGGCTGTGTGACCGTGTGGGTCCGAGATATTGGTCGGACTTTAGTGGCTCTACTGCAGCTGAATGTTATGGCGTTAAATACTCTGTGTTTTTAGCATTAGCTAACACACCTACAGGAAACTATGAAAATAAAAGCTAAAATGTAGTTCAGTTTACATATGTCTTGGACATATAGCCGGTGTATGTGCAAAAAAAGAAAAAAAAAGTTCTGGTTGTATTGCTGTGGCGACCGCTTTAGCATTTGTTTTCTGTAGTTGAACAAGCACCTTCAAGCTATAACCTCCTCTGGAAGTTCTCTTTAACAACAAAGTAGGTGCGTAAAAACGTCCTCAAAGAGCAATGATAAGCTCTCTTATTGGTCCTCATTGCCTTTCAGGGGACGTAAATGCATTTTTAAAACATGAAATGTGCACATGTATGCTCATTTAGGGATTAATATTCTGTTTTTTTCAGACAAAGCCACAAATCCTTCCAACAGACAGGAAGACTGGGAGTATATTATGGGATTCTGTGATCAAATCAATAAGGAGCTTGAAGGGTATGGCTAACTTTATTCAATAATCACTGTCTGTCCTATACACACTGAATCACATTCATCTAATTAATCAGTACTCCATAAACCATAAGTGGCTTGTACAGTGGTAAGCACAGTTGGTGTGTATTTTAATAAGAATATCATATTGCTTTGTTTCTTTCTGATATTTTACAGTCCACAAATATCAGTCAGACTATTGGCTCACAAGATTCAGTCCCCTCAAGAATGGGAGGCACTGCAAGCATTAACGGTCCGTACGCTAAACATTTCACTGTAATGTTTCTATCTGATGTCTGCTGGTTTAAAATAATTTAGCCTGTTTTGCATTTGTAGGTTCTTGAGGCTTGTATGAAGAACTGCGGTCGAAGATTTCATAATGAAGTTGGGAAATTTAAATTTTTAAATGAGTTAATTAAGGTGGTTTCACCCAAAGTAAGTAACAGAAATGGTAAAAACTTCTGAAATGAGGATAGGATTACCTGAATTGGTGTTTGGTGTTATTTGTAAGCTCTACATCTGTTATTTTTCAGTACCTTGGAGACAAAGTGTCTGAAGAAGTGAAGAAGAAAGTGATAGAGATGTTGTATACTTGGACAGTGTCTCTACCAGATGAAGCAAAAATCTGTGAAGCGTATCAGATGCTGAAGTCACAAGGTGAGACATCAGCGCCTGAAACTGATTTAATTGCACATTAAAAACAATCAGATTGCGCAACAATTGCATTAAAAAATATTAGAGTACTAAAAAGTTAAATGGTCTTTTATATTTGCCTTTTTATTGTATTTTTAAGTCCTGAATTTGTTAATTTAACAGCTACCTGTGGTCTTTTTTATTTAAGGTATTGTTTTAGTTGACCCAGAAATCTCTCTTGATGCCACTTTAATACCACCGCCTTCTCCTCGACCTAAGAATCCTGTATTTGATGATGAGAAAAAGAGCAAGGTAGGGGGAATTATTTCTAATGTTAGTGTGTGATCACAGGAGTTCAGCTGTTCTCCTTTCCTCTTTCTGCCTGAACCAAGGTGGATACATAATCTTTGAATCAATAGTTTTATTGGCACAGGATACAGTGTGATAAACATTACAGAGAATGCAAGTCTCAAATATTCCTTAATCATGCAAAAAGGTGTCCAGTACAACATATTTCAAGTGTATTTCAATGTAGTGCTCATACATGTTTGTTAATTTGTTCAACATTCTTTTAAACACATTAAGGACTAGGTAAGTTTACAATATACTTACAGGCCACTCTATTAGTTACACGCTTGTTAAAACAAATAACTAATCAGCCAATCACGTTGCACCTGCTCAGTGCATTAAATCACGTAGACATGGTCAAGAAGTTCAAATTAAACATCAGGATGAGGAAGAAAGGAGATTTACATGATTCTGAACGTGGCATGGTTGTTGGTCTGCGTATTTTACTGATCTGCTGAGGTTTTTACACAAAACCCTCTCCAGGGTTTACAGAGAATGGTCTGAATAAGAGAAAATAGTATTCAGTGAGCAGCAGTTGTCTGGACCGAAATGTCTTGCTGATGTTAGAGGAGAATGAGCAGACTGGTTGGAGATGATAGAAAGGCAACACTAACTCGAATAACCACTGGTTCCAACCACTAATGATAATAATAATGGATAAGATTTATATTGGACTTTTTAAGGCACTCAATGTGCTTTACATTGAATCTGTTGTTCATTCACTCCATTAATACTTGTTAGCTACATGTGCAGCCACAGCTGCCCCGGAGCAGACAGACAGAAACGAGGTAGCCGGACCGCACTAACAGCCTCTCCAACCACCAACAGACAATCGTACACATTCATACAACACTGATGCCAACACTGGAGGCAAAGAGGGTGAAGTAGCTTGCCCAAGGATTGGGATGAAGCGGGATTCAAACCAGCAACCTCCATCTCTACCACCTGAGCCACTGCCCCTTGATTCTAACCAAGCTATGCAGAATTACTCCTGTCAGCTAAGAACAGGAGTCTGAGGCTACAGTTCACACAGACTCACCAAAATTGGATAAGAGAAAATGGAAAAACGCTGCCTGGATTGATGAGTCTCCATTTCAGCTCCAAATTCAGATGCTAGGCTCAGAATTTGGAGCAAACATCATGAAAACATGGATCCAGTCTGCCTTCTGTCTGGAATGGTGATGGGGATATTTTTTTTGGCACTCTTAGGTCCCCTTAGTACCAACTGAGCATCATTCAACCACCACAGCCTACCTGAGTATTATTACTGCTGACTCCATTCCTTTATGACCACAGTGTAGCATCTTCTGATGGCTGCTTCCAGCAGGATAATGCACCATGTCACAAAGCTCAGATCATCTCCAACTGCTTTCTTGAACATGACACTGGGTTTACTGGACTCCAGTGGCCTCCACAGCCACCAGATCTCAGTCCATTAGAGCAGCTTTGGGATGTGATGGAACGGAAGATTCTCATCATGGATGCAGCCGACAAACCTGCAGCAACTGTGTGATGCTGTCATGTCAACATGGAGCAAAACCTCTGAGGAATGTTTCCAACACCTTGTTGAATTGATACCACAACAAATTAAGACAGTTCTGAAAAAAGGGGTCCAACCTGGTGCTAGCAAGATGGACCATTTTTATAAGGTGTCTGGTTTCTGTGTGTTTGTGTGTGTATTTCTTGTAGCTGGGTAAGAGTAACAGTAATGATGGACGATAGGGCTTTTTTGACAGTTCCTCTCTGCACAATTCCATAGTTTTTTTTTTCTTTTCTTTGTATCGCTCTTTTACTGTATGTGGGTCTTTTTTTTTTTTTTCTTCCTTGTGTTATTCAGCTTCTGAGTTGCAGATCACGGAGTGTAGCTCTGACATTCTACTGTAAATATCTTTTCATATATTAATAAGTTATTATTTTAATTCATTGTTACAAATAGACAGTTTTCCTTTCACCATGGATTACTTTAAGAAAGGTTTTTGTGTTTTACAGCTTTTTACATTTTGGGTCAGTATTTGCTACCAGGGGTAGTGGTTATTTCCCCTTCGTAAGGTCACAAAGGGAAAGATTTCGGACTCACCCGTTTCAGCACGCATTCACTAAAAAGTTCGGAGCAAGCAGAATTTTCTCATTTTGGGGCCTCATACACAGGCTATGTGGACACATATGACTATTAGAAATCCTTTTAGAAAGTGCATTTTGCATAATATGGGACCTTTAAAATAGTTCCAGCTACCATGCAGACAGTTCTCCCTCTCTTTATTATCAGTGTTACACAAGTAGCTTGAATCTGTTTTGCTTACCTGGTTGTAAAGGAGAAAGTTGTAGTTTTTCCTCCATGGCTTCCATCTCTTAAGCTTGTTGCTGAAAACCAAACAGAAGCATGTGTTTTTTTTTAGCTAGTGTTCGAGATTATTCTGCATAACAGCTTCAAAACATTAAATAGATTTGCACATAACTGAAAAAGCACACCAGTTATGTTTTTTTCATTACGTAGGAGATCATTCATTTATCAATCAAAACATCCTCACAGTTCCAGTTTCATGTTAATGTAGGAGCCCTTCTTTGATATCACGATTCTTTGATGCAAGATAAATGCCGTATCAGATGTCGTTAGGTGCCCATCACTGAGAAAATCTGCCAAAGTTCACAAGTGTTGCTTTAAGTAGGATTGTGTAAAATACTTATGAGCATTGCTACATGCATATACTTGAGCTATTCTGTAAAAGCAAATGATGCCTTTAAATAATGGAAGAAAAAGGCCTGACTACAAACGAGTAGTTTCACTTTTTTTATCTGATGGAGGCTTTGTGCCACAAGGTTTTCTTGCTATTTGTTTTGAGTGTTTAATTTTTTGCTTCTCCCCCTCTTACTCTTGCATTGCTAGGTAAAGTCTTTTTAATATGGCGTCTCGAAGAAGAGGGCCCAGCTTATGTGCATCTGTGACTCATCTTTACTGAATTATTGGTTTTTGCATAAAAACAGGTCGTGGCTGTAAGTTAACCTTGTGTTGATCTATGGATCAAGTTATTGTTTCTCGTTAGGGTCTGAAGGCTGGGATAGTTTTGACATGTGTGGAAACACTTTGGAGTCTCAGGTCATTAATAGTTTCCTCTTCTCTCTGAAGAGATTAGCAGAACTCCTGAAGAGCAAAAAGCCAGAAGATCTGCAAGAAGCCAATCGTCTCATCAAGAACATGGTCAAGGAGGTGTGTCATCAAAGCCTGGCTGTTCTCTTTCAGATAATTTCAAATTCATCAGCAGAATTCACAAGGTTTCATCCGGCTACACTCACTGTCTTTATTTTTTCTCTTGTTACAGGATGAGGTGAGAATGCTGAAAACAGCAAAGCAGCAAAGCACACTGGAAGCTGTCAACAACAGCGTCAAACTCCTGAATGAGATGCTGGCTCACTTCAGCCCAGACGACTCCACAGAGGGAGATAAGGAGCTTATTAAGGTTTGTTTCCTAAGATTAGTCTCATGACCTTTGGAATAGATTTGACCTTCATGGAGATGTTGTACATACATAACTACAAAGCAGTCTCTGGTATTTTAGTGTTGCTTAATTTATTCCTGTGTGAAGCGGAGGACATGACCTCATGACAAAATAGTCATTTTTCATGGTACAGCGTTTATGGTACAGGGTTGATTAAGGCTGCTGCAACGGTTGACTGACCACGCAGACATTAAACCAGAAATAGCTACACGTCTGTAGCTTCATGGCCCGTGGGTGTTTTTTTTTTTTTTTTTTTTGAGCTTTGCCTTTTAAGACATCTGCTGTTAAACAGTCAGATACAAACATTTTTATTGCTTTAATCTACCGCTTTCCTGCTAACACCGGTACAGCCTTTCATTCACTCCTAAACTGTTTCCACAACTTCAGCCTGCGGTATGTCTCCTAGACCAGGGGTCTGCAGCCTGCGGCTCCGGAGCAGCCAGTGTTTCTCTGGAGCTTCCACAATGGCTCTTAATACATGGCTAAAAATGCTAAAGAACTAACGAATGTTTGTAAATATAGATTTAATAACAAATGCAGGTTTTTAGCCATTGTTTAGTTTTTTAGATGGAATAATTGCACTGAATTTCCAACACATAATGACACTAAAATTACCAGATATATTTTTTTAAACTATTTTCTGGTCATTAGGTGGGAAACTGTTTTTTTTTGTTTGTTTTGTTTTTAAACATAATTTTCTACAAATATCTACATCCCATAGAAGAAAGTTTGTCTATCCTCTTTTTGCAAAAGTTTTATGTTGTTCTTAATTTTAGAACCTAAAAATATTAATAAAATGTGGTTCTTTAAAGATGGCAAATTTCAGTAGATATTTATCAAAAATGCCAAGTTGTCTTTTCTCAAAAGGTCTCGTAACATTTGCAACTCTAAACGAGTCTTATTTAGCTATGCTGAGGGGAAAATGGCTCTTTGGATTGTAAAGGCCACAGACCTCTTTCCTTGGCTAATCACAGCAGGCATGAATATCTGAGTTTGAATACTGCGTACAAACAATAACTACTGATTAGACCAAGCCAACTTTATTTATAAAACACTTTAAAAACACTGACCAAGCACTGACCAAGTGCTGCTCTGTAAGAGTAGATAAGACATTTAAGACATAAATAAATATAAGAATATATTAAGAGAATGTAAAATAAGACCAAAGCAAAATTATTAAAAGCAAGATAAAGATATATAATAAAAAAATCAACTCTGGGTTAAAGGCCAACAAAAAGAAATGGATTTTAATTGTATTTACAGGAAAAATCTAAGCTGAGAAGCTGAGATTTTCTAATTGCAAATGGCTGCGATGACATTGTTGCCAGTGCCTGCAAGCTAGAGATGAAGAGGCTGCCACAGCAGGAACACTTTGCTCTGAACATGTGGTACGAGGGTCTTGGACTCAACAGAAGCCGTCACTGTGGAAACATGAGTGTCTGAGTGACGCAGTGCATCAGTTGTGTGGAATCATTGTTTATTTTTTTATTTAAAATTTGTTCCATAGCATCAGGTGTCGTGCAGAAGCTGTATTTCTCCTCATTACTACCCAATGGGACAATACTACTAAATTGTTGCAACACTTTGAAATAACAACAAAATGACGGCCTCAAAGCCTCACCAGTGCATCACATCATAAAAATGTGTTAAAAAGCAGCCAGTGCCCAAAGATATAGTAAATTATTGAAACAACCAAAAATCACGGATTCCACCAAGGGGTCTGACTCGGGACGAGACGGTTTGGTTCGGTAAACCCTGATCTATGTTGCATTTCCACAGCCAACCACTCCCTTACCTGGTAGGTGAGGTATTGGCTAGATGGTGATGTGTGCGTCAGCTCCATAATAGTGTGATGTCATAATGGCGTGACACCTTCCTTGACTTAAAACGATGAAGAATGCGACACAGAAACAGTTGGCCTCACTGAGGGGCTTGTCAGCGGAGACAACACATCAGTTATGATTATGGCAGCAAAGGTTAATGAATACACCAGGCTCCACTGTTTGTTTACCTCCTGCTTACTTAGCAGAGCTTTTATGTCAATAAAATTATTATTGCAGACCTACAAGGAAATAATTAATATTTTATACAAACTGTTATGGAGAATAAACATGACTGACAGAGGCAGAAAGGAAGAAAATAAAATATTGGGAAAACAAAGTTACAGATAATCTCATATAAGTATATCTCTAAGTGGGCTGTTTTTTTGGGGGGGGGGGGGGGGGGGGGGTATTTGTAATCCCTTAGTTTTGCAGCAGAGGTGGGGAATCAAGGAAAGGACCCCTCAAAGACAACTGGTTCTTGAAAAAGATTCCTGTGGTGGAAATGTAGATAAAGTAATAAATACGACTAAAATTCAGCTGCATTTCTATGTGAAGATGAAAACTGATGTACTCTGACCACCCCACCCAAAAAGTCACACTCTTACATTTTGTTGGATTGCCTTAGCTTTGATTATGGCAGCATTCCCTGTAGCATCGTTTTGATGAGCTTCCTCGATGCCACAACATTTTGTTGATTTGATTTTAAAGCCTGGTACATGGGGATTTGCTCTGTTTGGAGCCGACACCTAGCAGATGAGGGGTGAACTGCAATTTCTTTGCACTCCGCATAGGCTTCTCATTTTACAGCGGAGGTTGCCGCTTGTACAATACACACTAGGTATGATGACTGCATCACTTCATCCTCCTCTCTTCTTACACTGATGCAGCCATCACTCTGGAACAAGGTAAATCTGGACTCTTCAGACCACATGACCTTATTCCATTGCTTAACAGTCCAATCTTCATGCTCTCAAGCAAATTGAAGCCTTTTTTCCAATTATCCTTGTTGATAATGGTTTTTCTAAAAGCTACACAGCTGTTATTGTCCCAGTCCCTACAATTCCCTTCACATTGTGGAAATGCTTTTACCTTCGCTATTAAATATGACCCTGAATTGTACTGGTGTTTCTTTTATGATTTGATTTTACCAAATGTTTGTGATCACAATCATTCAGGAATTTTTTCCAACCACTTTTCTTCCTGGAAGATGATGGTTCCCCAATATTGTCCCAGTTTTTAATGCATTGGGAACTAAAATGCAACAAAAAAAAAAGAGTTTTAGTAGTTTCAGCATCTCCTTAGATGTTTTCTTTGCTTGATGCTAATAATGTAATTATTCTGATGAAAATGAGAAGTTATTCACTGCATCAGTTGGAGTTTATTAACTTGTAACCAGCTGCTGAAATGTTCGTACATCTTACCAGGGATGCTGGGTGGAAAATCTCTGAAACAAGTCTGTGTTCTCACATGCTACCGCTCGTATCTCCAGAGCATTTCTGGACCCCTGTGCATGCGTGAAAACGACTTTAGGGAAACATGCGAATCCTGTCAGCTATGATGAGACTAAAAATGCAGATCTCTGGTGTTTTGTTTGTTTGTTTCCAGGACTTGTACAATGATTGTGACAAGCTCAGGCAAACAGTGTTCAAGCTGGCTACTGAAACTGAGGATGATGACAGCGGCTTGGGTAAGAAAACCTGTAATTTGTTGACAATAATGGCATGATCTTGCTATTTTTTGCTTGTTCTTTGCTATTTTCTTATAACACTTGTGAGACCTCATTGGTTTCTTTTTCTGTCTTTCTTTTTCTTTTTAACATTCTTTTTTTTTTTTTTTTTTTTTTTTTTTTCAGTCTCAATATAATTCTTGTAATTTGTCTAATGGTTTTAATCTGCTCTTACAGGAGACATCTTGCAGGCCAGTGATGATCTCTCTCATGTTATTAATTCCTATAAGAAGATTGTGGAAGGGCACACTGTCAACGGAGACACCGAAGTTACACAAGAAACACAAATCTCAGTCAAACAAGGTAAAAAGTTAATGGTTTAGACGGTCTGTCCTTCCAGCTGCCCTACTGGTAAACATTAACATATCATTACCTGTAGGTATTGAATCAGTTAATGGATACATACTAAAATGCATTAAATCTATCTGTTGCATCTTCAGCTGCTAACTTCACCTTACAGCAGAGGTCCCCAACCCTACGACGTGCAGGATAGTGGACCTTGAGGGACAGGATTGGGGACCTCTGCCTTACAGTACTGCTTCACGGGAGAGAGCACGGCAGGGAAATTCATTTTTATGTTTGACAACATTAAGTGGAGTTGTAGCAGTGAATTTCTGGCCCTTTTTTGTGGTAAGTGCAGTTTTCATCTGCTGCATACAGATAAGAGTTAATTAACATACTTCACTATGGTATGGAATACTAATTTTGAAATAACCTTCGTTTACTGCAACAAATTAATATCTTTTAATCAATTAATTGCAGTAGTACATTAAATATTTCATTTAATAGCTTCTGAAAAACTCCCAGTTCCCCATCTGAAGTCAGGGTGTAATAGAGGGTCTGTTCCAGATCTCCAGCATGCTGAGTTTTTGCAAGGGGAAAAAAAGAGAAAGAGACTATTTAACAACTTGTTGTGTGCACTTCAGAGGGTATTCATCAAATTTAGTTGATCTTCAAATGGTTAGAGAGGAATGCAGCTTTGTTCTCAAACACATTCCTAACCAGTCTGAATTTAAGTGGGGCCCTGGAAAACGTTTGGTTAACAGATTCAGCTGCACCATAGACTAATGCTAATGCACATACATAAGAGCAGAGACACTGATGAATAGTTGTAAACATAGGCTATGGCAGTGGTTCCCAACCTGAGGTCCGGGACCCCCCAAGGGGGTCCCCCAAAGAGTTCAGGGAGTCCCAGAGACTTTGAATATTTACAGCCATCGTGTTTTATGTCCACACATAGTCCCTATTTTAAGATAAAAAAGTAAGGCTCTACATTGTTAATTTAACTTTTGCTTTATTGAAGGACAGGACTCAGCCAGAATACAGAACAGAAGCCTGTTTTTTATCGGTTACCTACGCCACATATTTCCTGACATGCTCGCTAGTGATGGAGTGATGAAGCCCTGTGAATGTATCGAGTCTTTCTGGCCAACTGATTCGCCAAATTTTCATTTCTCAAAGCCCTTCTTAACAGCTCATGTAGAAGTACTGACATCTGCTGGTTGCTTGATGTACAGCAGTCTTGTCATCCTACATGTGGTCTACATACTAGGGATCTGCAGTTTGCTGACAAAGGGATGTCTAGCAGACCTTATGTGCCAGGAATATTCTTCCCTTCTTTGCATCACAGTACATCGTACGCAAAGCAGCACGTGGAAACAAGGCAAAAATATTTATACTGTCATGACAATCTTTTTACTATGAGGCTGAAACAACTATTTAGAAGTCCCAGCCAGAGATGATTGGGGATCTCATTTCTAAACATGGCATCTCCCCACGCAAAAATTGTGATCTATAAAAACAAACGTGAGGAAAATGTGCGCACGTGTACATAAACTCTGACCCATGCGAACTGACATGAGGAAAATTGACGATGCACATGGTGAGGCGATAAATTGCGGACTGCATCATACCAAACATCAAATATAGAGCCATATAATTGCAAAATTCAAACCTGCAATGTTATCTTTACTGCGGCTTGTAATGAGCCATAACGATTCCATAAACATCTTTTTAATATAAAATATATATAAAAACAACTCAAATCTCAAACCCTGGAGCAGAGAAAAGATCTGGTCTGTGTGGCAACTGACAGGCGAAATTATCATCATGGTTGTGGCCTAAATTACTGATTAGTACGATAATTTTACCAGGCTGTGAAGCAAACTGCCTCCATCCTGGCTTACCCCCACCCAGTATGAGCACCACGACCCACAGCCCCCTCCCCAACAGGAAGGCTTTACACGGGAGCAAAGATCTGTGAGGATGTAATGCCGCGTTTGAGATGACAGCAGCGCAAAGGTTCGTTTTTAAAGATCTTTTAATGGATTAGATATGTCACACGTAACTATTATTGTGTTGCAGATCACAGCTCTGCTTTCTTTACGTTCATCAGCTATGACATTAATGGTGCTGATGGTGTCCCTTTGTGTTTGGAGTAAATCCGACTGTAAAAGAACTGAAGGACACAGCACATCTGCCTGAAGTTTTCTCTACATATTTGTATAATACTTTACACAGCCATGACATAAAATATGTAACAGCTTTACCGGGTTCATCTGTAGTCTCTGCCAACTCAGTTTCTTCTCCAATTTTTTGGTCCAGTGTGTGAGCTCGGGTCTGCTCTTGCCCCCTCTGGTTGCAGACATACTCGGACGGTGGGATGCAAGTCTTGTTTTTTTTTTTTTTTGTTTTGTTTTTTCCTCCTCCTTGAGGTCCGACCACTTCTATTTTTTATTAGAAGTCATGTATTCGGGGATATTTCGTTTGTCTCAACAACATAACTTAAAAATGTTATGGACGGATTTTGATTAAATTTACAGAAAATGTCAGAAATGGAATAAGGAACAAGTGATTAGATTTTACAGATGATCCAGCTCATCGTCTGAATCCAGGATTTTTTTTAAAGGATTCTTTACTATGGGGAGATAGGGAAAATTTTGCCATTACAGTAGCAAACTCAAACATAATACCCACAAACATGGGCAAATAATAAAAAAATTACAATGGCTTGACAGAGGTCTGCGCTCTGAGTGTTTCTAGTTTATCTTCAGTTCTGTCAGTTCTACTGAAAGTCTGCACCACATCAACAGGTTGCACTCACAGCGTTTTCTTTTGTGACTCTGCTGTGGCAACCAAATAATTTTCTTTTTTTGCCTCCACTTCACCAACCAACACATCAATTTCTGTGTCAGAAAAGTTACTTTTCTTTTTTCTTCTCCCCCCTCGCTTGTTTCCAGGCAGGCTTCTTAATGGGCAGCTATATTCAGGTCCTGCTTTGCATTGATCATATATAGCTGGTTTGGGCTTCTTCAGGGCAGAATATGAGGCAGATTAAGGTGCGCACATTTTCAAGTAGTCTGTGATTTATAAAGAGGAAATTGCTTGCAAGTGTGCATGCGCATGGTTTTTGTCTGGATTTAAATTTTTTGGGGGGGCGTACATATTTTCAGCTTTTGGGTTAGATTGGTGCCCCAACGGACCCTTCCGTTGGGGTGCCTGACAACAAAATAGGTCGAATGTTAGGGTACCCTTCCCAGGAAAAACCAAAAAATACGTCCCGCCTTGACCCACACCAGTCAGTAGAAACGGGACTAAAGTGTTATCTCTTAGTCTGGAATTGAAAAGGACTTCGGCTTCACCCACTGTTAACTGACTGCTGAAGGGGTTGCATTTTTTCCCCTCAAACAGCAGCACATACGATAAATTGGAATCGATACAGAGAAGATTAGCATGGCCCCTCTCAAACGTTTAATTGCCATGCTAATCTTCTATGTATCCAGAGCTAGCACATTCTGCCTAATACAGGACTTGCTACATGACCCCTTGATGGCTCTATTGCCACCGTGGGCTGGCGCAAACTCCACTGCAGCTGTTCCTCTTAGCTAGTATAGTCAAGCGCAGTGACTTTAGAATGTGATTATGTCTACAGCAACCCACTTTTCACAGCCACAGAATGAAGCTGGGAATTCTATCTCCAATATCTGAGGCAAAAAAATACAATAACAAAAAGAGCTGAGGCCAAAAATGTAACCCTCCAGCTCTCAATGAATGGTGGGTGGGACCCCAAGTCCTCTCCCATTGCAGACCAAGAGCAAACACGAGTATGAGGGGCCGTCCCCTCGACGCCGGATTGCAGCAAAACCGCTAAAGTATTTTAACAAGCCACTCTTTCATCCCCATGAAGCAGGGATTAGCCTCCATGAAACCACCATGTCTGAAGCCAGGTACCAAAGTGGATAGGTTTGAGTCCTCTACCGTCTGCGGTACTGTGCGTACAGCGAAGCTGCACAACTCGAGGATATGACGTCAATGTGATGAACACGCCGGTTCCCAATCAGATCTTGACATTGGTCTTTGACAGAACCTGCCAAAGCGTCAACCATCTTGGGACCTAGCCCTGTCTTCGTCCCCTTCCGTCTGAGGGAGAGTGAGGAGGGACGGGCAGGAGGAGCTCCAGCCCACTCCAGCCGTTCTGCTTCCAAGTAGCAAAGTCAGGGTTTGTCTGGGATTTTTATTAGCCATTGAATGCTATTATGACAGGGAATGGGAACTTTGTTTTCTCCTTTTTTCCCCCCCATGCATGACCCTCACTGTCTTGCACCTTCAGGGCCTCTGCATAAATCACCATATGATGCTTTTTAAGAAAAAAATCCACAAACAGGCAGTCATTTAAATGAGGGAATCCTACAGCTGATAATCCTCGGGAAACTGCGTGGCTGGTATAAAACTAGGGAAATCTTGGGGATAGCAAAATGTGGAAACGCTTCTCGAATTTGCGTGTCATCCTTTTTGGGCCTGCCCACCATTCATTGAGAGTTGGAGGGGTTGCACTTTTGGCCTCAGGTCTTTTTGTTATTTTATTTTTTTGCCTGAGAAATTGAATTGGAGGTGGAATTCCCAGCAGCATTCTGTGGCTGTGAAAAGTTTTAAAGCCCTGCTTCCACTGACGGGTGCATGCATATTTCTTTGTTTTTCCACACGCAATAATAGGGCAGGGTTAGGGCTGGGCGATATGGCCTAAAGATAAAATCCCCAATTTTTTTATAACCAAATCCGATTTTAATCGATTTTTTTTTTCCTTTTACAAAACATAAATAAACTTATTAAAAACATTTGTTTATATTGATCAGTGCCAGCAAAAATAAAGCATATAATGTCATAGCTTTTCCACTTCATATCTTGCATAGAAATATGCGACACAATGCATCTGTGATCTCTTTCCATTTGGATCCTTATTGTTACGTCCTCCTTGGTCTAGAGCAGGGCTACTCAATTCGGTCCTACGAGGGCAGCAATCCAGCAGGTTTTCCATGTATCCCTGCACCAACACACCTGAGTCAAATTAATGCGTCATTGTGTAGAACCTGATTGGCTGTTAGAGCCACCTAATTTGACTCAGGTGTGTTGGTGCAGGGATACGTGGAAAACCTGCTGGATTGCGGCCCTCGTAGGACCGAATTGAGTAGCCCTGGTTTAGACGGTCTGTAGAGAGTCGGACACAGGGTTATAAGAAATAACATAATTTATTTGCAAATAAACAAAAGATAATTCCAGGTTCACAAACAAATAACTTAACCCGGTGTCAGTATGCTCTATAAAGCAGAAAACCAAAATAAACCAACTAAAGGTGTCCCAGAATGGGTTAAGGATAAGACAATGTTTTATCAAAAGAAAATCCAAAAGTACAAAAGGTGTCCCAAAAGGGTTAACAGGTACAATTATCCAAAAACAACTGAAAATGTCCCCCAAAACGGACAGCACGCTCACAGGCAGGATCTCAAACAAAACCAAAACGATTTCTCTTAACCAAAATTTGTCACCTCAGGTCAAACAGGGACGGTAATTCAAACTCAAATACCAATGGTCTTTAACTCTTAATTTATATTTACACAAAATCCACACAGGGAAGTCCTTAAACACCACACAAGTCTGAAATCACTCCCAGGCTGGCAAACTGTGTCCCACTGTTCACAGTCGCCCCGAACAGTGTGACTGGTGCCGTCTTGTAGGCGCTCCTCCCCTCGGATTGGATAAGCAGTCCGGAAGCGAGAGACGCATGGACCAATCCGGACACAGGGAAGGCGGATCCCAGCTGGTATCTGTGACTAATCACACGCAGGTCCGGCTGTAGGCAATTTAACAATCAGTTTCCCTGACGGGGAAAACTGACAGCCATAACACTTATCATACAGGATCCTCTGCAGGTATAATTCCCCTGATGAAGATTGTCTCTTAAGTAGGTTTTGTGGGTTAAGTTGACTTCTGCATCTCATAGAAAGCAGCATTTCTCACTGCAGTTATACGCACAGCTAAATCCCCGGCATGAGTGAAGGGTCATTTTACTGAAAATTTGTCAGTCAAACACTGTTCTGGTGTGGAGGGAGGGCTAAGTCTGCTGCTAACTAACTATGGAAAAAAATCCAGATTTTCATAAAAATAAATCTCCAGAAATGGAATATTCGATTTATCGATTTTATAGATTAATCGCCCAGCCCTAGGCAGGGTACCCTAATATCCAACATGACCCGTCCTACTTTGTTGAGAGCCCTTCCGTTTGGGTACTAATCTAACCGTCCCAACCCAAAAGGGATGAGTTGTTTGGCCTCAAGAACAAGAAAAAAGTTCTTGCTTCTCGTGCAATATGTCACAGCCACAGCCTACAACTACATCTTCAGCTCCCTAAATACAACGGCAAACAGTTTTATAGACGAGGCATTCGGCATTCCCGTTTTCCATTCTGTCCCAGAAACTTCCTGTTTCCAATTTCAAAGTGTCTGGTAATTTCAGCTAAGTTAATCAGTTAAAAGATCATTTGAAAGCTTAAAACTTAACATTGTTTTGAAGCCAGTGCAGCAGGCTTTTCACCAGCACTCTGCTAGTGGGGGAAGAGTAATGCATGCTCTGCATGTGATTCCAACAACACAGAGCTGCCTGTAAATGCCTGTCTGTAAATCATGCTGGAAAAAAGATATCAGCTAACGCACCCATGTATTGGCCAATGTTGATACAAGTAAAAAAAAAAAAACGTAAACATTGGCCCGATACATCAGCCGGTCGATCCTTAATACATAGCAGTGGATCTGTACGCATAAGGATGCAAGTGTTATATCAGAATCCCCATGTAAAATATTGTAAAGTCAGATTAAATAAATCTGTGCTGACTGGGGTATATTAAAGTATCAATCTAATAATCCAGGTTTATAAATCAAGGATATATATAAACTTATTAATTTATTTATTTTTGTAAAATAACTAAATGCTCCAAAACTGCAGATTTCTTTAGTTTTTTATGACTTCCTTTTTGAGGCAGTGCTGTCAGTCAATCTCCTGCAGTTAAAACTAGTTCTAAAGAAGGACGGACCCAGGATGAGGCAGAAACCAGGTCACGGTAACTTTAATGAGACCTGAAGGTAGATTTCTTTGCACACTAAACACTAAACAAAACACATTAAAACCAAAAAGAGACACAGAAGAACAATGTAAAAGAGACAGCAGGAAGTAAAGAAAAACAAGTGTTTATTGATGTGATCTTCGACAAAACTAAACATTCAGCAGTCCTCCAAGGCTGTATAAAGCCGGAGTACCAGTAGAGAACCCCTGCATATCTCTAACCCAAACCCAGCCGAGGCTCGAACCAGCAACCTTCTTGCTGTGAGGCCGCAGGGCTAACCACCTCATAACCCCTGGTAATATTTACACTATTAGCTTTTATTTTTTTGTGTTTCTAAACATACACGTAATCGATTGTCACTCTCACAAAATATCTTTTGAAATTCGTTGCATTGCAGACATCGGTGTGCACAATGCCGAACCCAGCAGGACTGTGTTCAGGCACGCTGCCAGCAGCTTACAGAAGCTCTTCAAGTGGAGTTTTTATCCACAGTTTAGTGCTCCAGTCAATTTTTAGAGCCACCTGTGGTCAGTAATTTTTAAAAATAAATATTTATTTATTTTTAATATTCTACTGTTCTCACTCTTGCAGCCTCTTGAACAGTGAGTGAAAGTTATGTTCTCTCCTTGGGTTAAATCTTTGCTCAATAAATGGATGGAGACGGGAGTAACATTTGAACCGTTTTTTCTCCTGATGTTTTTCTGTCTAATAGGTACTGCAAGCTCAAACCAGTCAGAAATTCTCATTGACCTGGCAGGCCTTGACATCCAGAGCCCCTCTCAGCCCAAACCGAAACCTCAGTCATCTCTGCCTTTACCGGCTGACCTACTTTGTGGATCGGGAGCAGCTAACCCTCAGCGTGAGAGTTTTGGCAGGTCCTCTGCAGCACTGTCTTTACTGGATGAAGAGCTGCTTTCTTTAGGTGTGGTCACGTTATTCACTTTAATCTTCTTTTTTGTTTGTTTGAGGACATCTTCATATTTATATATTACATTTCTATTATATTTTTGTGTTCTAAAATACTTTTGTGTATATTTGTATAGGCTTCAATGAACCTGGTCTGAGTGAATCAACACATGGAAAACAGACTGATTTTTCATCTTTGCAGGTATTGAAACGATTAAGAATAATTCACATGAATTTCAAGTTCTCTGTTATTGGAAATAAGTGCTTTTATTTCTGCCTGTTCCAGGGTTCGGGTCAGCAGTTGGATCTGTTTGACACCAGTTTGCCTACACTCCCTGCACTCTCAACACCATCACTCTTTCTAGATGCTCTCTCCACAACTACAACAATAATAACCGTGGCAAGTCCCACCAAAACTTCAACAACCCCGTCTGTTTTAAGCGTCCCTGGCTCGGTCTTTTCCACACATCCGTTTTCTGCCTCACTTGATTCAGCAACATCAGTCTCCTTCCCACAACCTCTCAGTTCATCACTGATCAAGATGCCCCCAGTTGCTCCTTCTGAGTCATTCAGCTTGACCCCAGCTGCTGCTTCAGTAACCTCGCAGCAGATCTCTGCTTCATCTGGAGACATCCAGTCATCATCATCTTCTCTCAGCCACAGTTTACAAGACCTTGCCATGCTGGATCTCAGCAGTAATAAGTGAGTAATATGTGCTCTGTGATAAAACTGGGTAGACTGGGTTCTATCCCTCTGTAACTTCATTTGGACCTGTGAGAAGCTCTCTTTCTACCCAGGCAATTTCAATCTTAAACAGAAACTTTGTTTGTGGCAGGGCGGGGTTTCGCACGTAGCGGTTTCCTTGTTTTTATTTACCACGTGTAGCATTAATTTCCATACTTTCTCACCACCTCGATCAACTGTTTAAAGCTATTCGTTTATCCTTGCATCAGCAGAAATGCGGAAGTGATAACTTTCCGTTTCACACTTTTCCGCGTTAACCCCGCCCACCTCAGATTTCCGACTAATCACACTACTTCTCGCAGCTCCATAAGAAGGAAGTTCTGCTCGGCTGATGTGTCGAGAACAAGCCGCAAGATGTCCCCAGACACGTCCGTCAGAATCACGTCATTTTGTTCTCTTTGTTTTCTCGCCTATGGCAGGGTTTGTAACAGGCTTTATTTTCATTAACGGCCACGTCCGTTCACAACTGTGTTTGGTATTTGAAGACATTGCTATGCACATCTTCACCACTAGATGTCAGTCATTTTTCTACATTGTATTTGAAACTAAGATTTTGTTGAAGCACCTTTTGATTTAATCTCAGCATTCAGACGTCTTGGGTACACACCTTCCATCTGTTGAACAGAACTCTCATTAACCCCAAATGAAGTTCAGCTGTTCTCATTAGATTTTCCTGACATTTGCTCAGTTGCTTGCTACAACAGATGACGTAGCTTGCAGAGAGCTTAGAAAGCATCAGAGAGATCTCATTGTTGAAAGGTCAGAAGCTTTTTTTTTTTTGTTTCCTGCCCTGCCTCACAAGTGTTTTCTGGTACTTTCAAGGGCAACATTGTAAATAAAAATCTGTTTTACATGGTAAAATAAGGTTAAATAAAGAATTCAGTAAAGACACATCACAAACTAGGGAAAATATGGGACTGGACCTTCCTCCTAAAAGGGATAAAAAGATTAAAATTGGTGAGGTTTAAGGTTGAGGTTTTGTTTTTTAGCATCACAAAATTTGGTATTTTAACAGAGTTGGGGTTTTTTTTATCTCCACTGAACATCCACTTCTTGTATCCAGTCTGTGGTAAAAAAAAAAAAAAGTGAAGCTCTGAATGCTCCTTCTACTCTCTTTCAGTGATGGTGGTACCTTCACCTTATCCACATCACTGACCCCAGCAGGGAACCAAGGATTGTCTGCTCCTTCAACTACCAAAAGTCACATAGATGACAGCCCTTTGTTACGCTCTCTGTCCCCAATTCCCCTCCTGAACCAAGTCAGTCCAGGCAAGGGACAGGAGGTGTCCCTGGCTAATATATTTGTCCCTTTGGAGGCCATTAAGCCAAGTGAGTTCCAGGACAAACACTTCGTAATTTCTGTGTGTTTTGCAGAAGTACTAGTTGTGTACTTTGTTGATTTGTTAGTGTTTAGTCTTCATTTCAGTCAAATTCAATTCAGCTTTATTTGTTTAGCCTCAATTCAAAACAAAATCATCTCAAGTTACTGTACAGACATTATCAGTTCAAGCCTATTTATTTAGATCCAAATAAAACAAATCTACATTAGTCCAGTAACTGTGTTTAATACCTGTGTTCATACAGGCCAGTTCATAAATTATAACAGTATAGCTAAGGGAACCAATGTATTATTGAGAAAGGTATGAATCATTTTGGACATGCCACATTTCGTTGAAATTTAAGTAAAAGCTAAGAAATATTTTTTTTCCACAATGATGCCTCTTGTACATCATCTTATAATCTTCTGGGAGACGTCTGTGTCATTTCCAATAAAGCAAATAAGTTGCTGGTTGAGTAAAAGTAACTTTAAATCCGAATTTGCCAGAGGTATGAATAATTTTGGATGCAGGATAATAGCCAGAGCTAATTTTCATCTTTAGTAACTTGTCATGTCAAAGCCAGCCACACAAAACAAAACACAATACAATACAACAGCAGCAGCAGCAGCATTGGTAGCAGAATGTGATTCAAGTTCACAATAAAAAGAGAAAATGTTTTTTTTTTTTTTTAAATAAAAGAAGTATTTTTTTCTTTTCCATTAGCACTGGCTCATATTGCCTCATAGCTAAGTGCAGTTCTCGGGTAAAGGACCTTTTATCCTTGAGTGAAGAACTTTATATGAAGTCATTCAGCATTTGACAGGCAGTGATTTCAGCAGCAGTTTTAAATTAAATCTGCCACTGTAATAAAGAGATGTGAAAAAATGTTTCTTTCTTTATAGTACAGCTTATTTATGAACTCAGCAAGTTATTTTTTCTTTTTTTAAGACAGCTTTTCTGTTATGTGAGATTAGAGTTTCGTTTTAAAATTGAACATTAGACTTTACTGCCCCCTAGTGGTGAAAGTGGCAAACTTATTAAACTTATAAAACAGCTGTGTTTCACCCCAGTGGACCATTTATTGTATTGTTTACATATTGATTGTTTGAAAGAAGTTGGAGCAGTAAAAGCAAAGCAGAGTTACATTAGGAACAAAATGAGTTTTGGGGGGAAAAAAGAAACAAGAACTCTGCTGTGTTACACCATCTAACTCAAATGGCTGTGTTGTGAGGGTTGTTTTATGTGCTAATCTTTGTCTTTTTCCCTTTTTTGTGCTGTTTTTTTTTAGGTAAAGTCTGTCCTGTGACAGCGTATGACAAAAATGGCGTTCGTGTTCTGCTGCATTTCGCTAGCGACTGTCCACCAGGAAGGCCCGACGTACTGGTGATGGTGGCATCCATGCTCAACACGGCCCCACAGCACGTCAGAAACATTGTTTTACAAGCAGCTGTGCCCAAGGTAAAAACTGATGTGCTGCTGTTGCGTGGCAGCCTGCGTAGTTTTTTATATTTAAAACCATTAATTCGGACAGATTTTTAACTCATGAAATTTAAATTTGCCTGACACTAGCAGATGTGGTGTTGTTATGGTTTGTCTCTTATATACATGTGTGTTTGTTGTGCTATCTCCATAGACGATGAAAGTGAAGCTGCAGCCGCCCTCCGGGACAGAGCTGGCTCCTTTTAATCCGATTCTTCCCCCTGCTGCCATCACTCAGGTCATGCTGCTGGCCAATCCTCTAAAGGTAGAGCTCAGTTTGGAGCTTGTTTGATGGTTTTCTGTGTGTACATTTCACATTAAGGATTGTGGAAATTACTTGATAAAGCTCTGAGCTGTGTTTTCTTTCAGAACATGCCACGTCTTTCATGCCAACCACTTTGCTTTGATAATCAGCAACACTGTTAGTGACAGCTTTTGTATATTCTGAAAGCTACTAAAAGCTGTCAAAGTGAGCATGTTTATGCTTTTATGTTTTCCAGGAAAAGGTTCGGATAAGATACAAGCTGGTTTTCACACTGGGAGAGCAACCATTCACAGAAGTGGGGGAGGTGAATGAGTTTCCACCTGCAGATAGATGGGGCGCTCTTTAGTCATCTTCTCTACCTCCTCTTCAAGACTTCTTCAGCCGTGTAGTTTGCCACTACACAACATAGGTCAAAACAAAGAATTTTATGTTTATTAAGAATTAAAATGGACCTCACGGAGTTTGAGACAGCCCTCTGCAGTAGACATCCATCTTTAATCAGCAAGATACTGCAACCTTACATGAAGTAGTTGAACATGCACCATGACTGTTGAAATTGAGTATTTGCTAAGTTATTAAGTTGCTGTTATTACCATCCATTGGTTCTCATATTTCCTCATTTTTCAGTTATATGAGAGCCTATTGAAGAGCATTACCTTGCAGTCTTAAATAAAGCAAAAACACATATTTAAAGAATTTGACACCATGGACATATTGTATGTACATGAATTACATCCTGACTTTTACATTAATAACTTATGATATATATAAAAAAATTATATACACAAATATTTTCTTGAAGCAGAAAAAGGTTCCCGTTATTAGATGAGAGCACTCATATGTGGGTTCGTTACAGCTGGTTGATCTCATCAACACTGACTCAACGTTAATTTAGAATATTCCTGCATATTATTTTAAATCTTGTTTTAAACTATCTTACTTTGTGCTGTGTTCAAGGTTTTTGTATTGTTTTGAATGCATTATTTATTTTGACTTGTAAAGTATTAGCTTTGTTAATATTCTTTAAAGGATTGCATTCAAATGCTGTATTCCTTCTGCACACTCTTATCATTTGATCAAATAGTTTAATAAGTTGGTAGTGTCTTGTGTTTTAATAGGCTTAAATACCAGGCATTCAGACTACTTACATGTTACATTAAGCAACCTATATGGAGGACCAAAAATGCCAAAGAAAGTTAAGTAAAGAAACAAAGAAATTAGAGTGATTTAAAATTTCTACATTCATTTATTGTTTTACATCAATTTGTGATATATGCTGTTATCTTTCTGGATTTTGTTGCTGTTGTAATAAAGTGTCTCCTTCATAGTTCTAGATTACTATTAGTCCCTTATAAAAAAGAAGCTTCTCATGCATGAACAATCCTTCTTAGAACAAAGTTAGAAACAAAGAAAAGCAGGAGCCTCAGTTTTATCCAGAGAACACCTTCCAGAGCTTTAAAGCTAAACCGTCCATGTAAAAGAGCCAAACTGGGTCCATTTCTGCTGCAGAATCCCAACCTTATTTCTGCATCACTTTCTGAAACTATGCAGGCGTTGAGTGCATGAATCGCATGTTTAAAAAAATAACGCAGTTAAAAAGACAGGTCGTGGCAGTTTCCGCCATCAGTGTCAATGTGTGTGTGTGTGTGAATGTAAAGCGCTTTGGGTATCATTTCAGATACAGTAAAGCGCTATATAAATACAGACCATTTACCATTAATGTGTTAACTTTGACAGCCCTAATCAAAATACATGAATTAATGTGGAAATGAATAATAAATATGGATGCATTTAGAAATGGATATCTAGAAAAATTGATAAATTTAGAGTTATTAAATCAAAAATATAGACTTGTGTATTCATTTATTTGATTATACATTTTGTTTCTTTTTCTGGCATTCTTTGTCTTCCATATTCCAGCGGTGCATTCTGACAAATTTCATGTCTAAATAGGATTTATTTTTAGAATTTCCTTGTGGACAAAACAGCCACCCTGTAGAAGATACAGTATCCTAGAAGATAATAAATGGGAACAAGTGACTGCATATTTAGGTGGATGTACTTAAAGAAGACCTGACCTGCTGACGGTTGAAGCTCTGAAGAGGAAAAGGTTGTAATTTTTTCCACTCTAGATATATACTGTACATTTGTCCTGCTCCTGCTACTGTTGGTAAAGAAAGTGAGCTAAAGGGGTAGATCTTTTTTTTTTTTTTTAGTCAAATGTAAATGTTTTACAAATGTGTGAATTTTATGATTAAAACAAAAGACAAGTTTCTTTAAGCCTTGAGAAAAAAAAACTATATCAATGGTAAAAACTTAATCGTTCATTTTTGAGAACCAAGTGTTTGTTTTTCTAGGGCTGTTAGTGTTGTATGAAAGATTCACTGCATATTTCTAATTATAATATTTATTTGTTTGAGATTATTAAATCAACTTGCTATTACATATTTTTGAAGAGCCGTTTTTGTGCATGGGAAAACGAATAAATTAGATGGACCTTTGTATTACAGTTAAAATATATCTTGACTTGTTTTCTCAACTTTGTTGAGATATAATTCCTGCAGCTAAATCATAGATTATACACTACAGTAAAGATTGAAGTATTTTTGGTTATTACTGATTTTGATGTTAACAAGCTTCCTGTAGCATTGTCGGAGTTCCATAAACAAATCATGTTATGTTGGAAAATGTTGTATGTACATAATTTCTTTCCCCACTGTTATTTGGAACAACAGACAGCAAATCCTTATTTTATAAATGGTTTAAGAGAAATACATGGTTGGTAACTGATCTGATGGATATCGTTGGTAATTTATTAGATTATGAACAACTTTGCACAAGACACAGCTTTAATCCTCCCATCTCATACTTCTTGAACCTACGTAATGCTCTTCTCTGAGAATTTCTCTTTCTAATTAGAAATATAATGACGCACCAAATTATTCAACCACATCTGAATCTGCTCAATTCAAGGAATTCATCTCCTAGACAAAAACTGCAACAACTCTTATCAGAAAATGTTTTACTGAAAGTTCATTTCCTAGACAACAAAATAAAAAAAGAAATATATATAAATTTGATAAAAGCCCAGTTTCTAGACTAAGGTCTATGTATATATCATTCCCTATACCCCCAAAAGCAAAAGAAACACACTTCAAAATTATGAACAATATTTATCCGTCTAAAGTTATTCAGACTACGTGATTGAAAATAACAACTGTTCTTTTTGTGAAAACAACACTGAGGACATGGACCATATATTTTTCTCCAGTTCAGGGTTCCTGGTTTTCTATAAATGAATGGTTAAAAAATAGATTCCTATCTTTTTAACATCAAAAGATTACCTAACATTTGGCCTGATCTTAAAAAACAACAATGATTAACTGTATTTATGTTATTGTATGTTTATCCAAGTTTTTCATACACACACACACACACACACATACACAAAGTAAAAATGTACCCACAACTTTGTTCACTTCAGAGATGATTTCGGTGTGTACTTAACATTTCTTAATGGATCCACAGCACAGAGATTAATTGATGTTGAGTAATTCTTCCAATGAATTAGAAAAGTGAACCAGTGATGTACTCCCCTTGTACTAAATATTACTTCCTCAAACTACTCATTTATTAAGATCTGCTTATTTTATGTTAGTTGTTTTATTTTTTATTCATTTATCGTTATTCATTCATTCATTCATTCATTCATTCATTCATTCATTCATTCATTCCTTCATACTTTCATTGTATTGGCATATTTTAGTTGTATTCTTCCCTGTTTCCTCTGAATCTGCTGCTGTTATATGCACTAAATAAATCCGCTATGTTTAGCTGTTTTGTATATGGTACAATAAAGTTGGGGGAAAAAATCTCGCTGTATCAGCGCATCCGTCACAAAGTGGCGCGCCAGTAAGCGCAGGCGCAGAAGAATAGGCGCAGACAGACTAGCATCAGCCGCAGCAGCAATGGCAGACGAGAAACCCAAGGTGAGGCTTGGGCCTTTTATGGGGGGTTCTTTTAAAAATGGAAATAATGTTAAATTGATACAATTAACTATGGAAAGTAGGCACTGGAACCACTCTTGTTAGTGTTCTTATGAGTTAAGAGAAAGCTTCTATTCGCACCCCCAGCTACTGCTAATAGCTACCTAGCAAGAGAGTGCAATTAGCATAATAAGCTAACGTGGCTAAAGGTGGAATAAAATAAATGTTTTGTGGTTTGGTTTGATACAGTTAATTCCCAGTTTACAAATGTTGTGCTTATTTATAATATCCACATGTAAATTGAAGTGACTTAATTGATGCATGTCCAGGAGACTGAAACAAGAGCCGAAGGATCGTACAGTAACTTAATCGATTGTGATCTCTATGTGCAAGTGGAGCGTGTCAAACTGAAACGTTTGGTACAAAATTGATAATTGCACACAAGTCCAATGTGACATAATAGAACTTTTAATTTCTAGGCAACTGCCTTTGGACAAAGGAGTGTGTCCAGATAGCTAGTTGTAACGTCGTAAAGGACTAGGCCTTTGGGCATCCTTGCTAGTAGCAGGCCACCGGTAATTTACTTGCTTGTGCTAAAGCTAACCTTTGCAGTTGAAAAATCCATTGCTTTAGCTCACAGTAACTATACATAGTGCCACTATTTACTGGCAGTATGATATGTAGTGGTTAACACATGCAATGCTAGTCATACAATATAAGTATGTGAAGTTTTAGAGTGGATGAACTCAGTGGAACATTTTGAAAGGGGCTTGAACTTCTACTGACGTTTTGTCTTTTCAGGAAGGAGTGAAGACTGAGAACAATGAGCACATTAACTTAAAGGTTGCAGGGCAGGATGGCTCGGTTGTGCAGTTCAAGATTAAAAGACATACTCCTCTCAGTAAACTGATGAAAGCTTACTGTGAACGACAGGTGAGACTGTGACATACGGTGGCTGAGAAGTGCAAAACAATATTACATAGTGATTGTCAGTCTGGATTGTCAGTGCATCCCAGAAATTTCTGGTTGCTATCAGAATATATGACTTAATTGTACCTCCATTATAATGAACTCGGGATTCAATACATATGTTTTCACGACTTTACTGGTCTTCTAAGACGTACATACAGAGAAATGTACGCTATTGCCCCCCTGCGGTCTAAGATTCTGATGGGTCACAGATTTTGGTATAACACCGCACTGCAAATCTTGGGTCAATACTTCGATATGTGCCAGTCTCAGCTTTTATACGTGTTAAAAACACCGGGTCATATCTTTGTAATTGTGTTTCCGGATCTTGTAAAAGCATTTAGGTTAACTCATAAAAGTGTTTCACATTAGTGTAAAGTTGCTTTGCTTTTGGTAAAAGTGTTTCAGCAATGCATTTAGAACCTTATAAAAATGTTTTGCAGTTGCACATCGCTGCTGTTGGGCACAAACCTCTTATGTCCAAAACTGTTATTTTTCAAAAAATAAATAAAACTGTATGGTTTTTGTAATAATGGACATAATGTCATCAAACTTGGTGTTGTGTTTTACATCATATATCTTTGGTTAAATATTTGTAAAACTACAGACAGACATAAAGGGTGACCAATAGTACTGATTCATGAAGGAAAAAGGAAATTACCAATTTTCTACATAGGTTTTTGCCCGACAGCAACGACATGTAAATTTGCATCATAGATTGTAAAAGTGTTTCACGTTCTGTACAGTTTTTTTTCCCCTCAAATGTAAAGTTTAGTCCTTGTAAAAGTGATTTGGAATTTGTACTTTTGTAAACGTAAACACGTTTTCTATGATGTAAATGTATTATGACGATATAAAAGTGTTGCAGTGGATGTAAATGTTTATCACAAAAATTTAAAGTGTTTCACTCGATTTAATATTGTATTGCACTTCCTGGCCACCGTAGTGACACATGAATTGTTGATTTTTTTTTCCCTAAAGAAAATGCTAGCATTTGGCCCTCATGACACAGATTTGTATTTAGCAGAAAGGAAATTATGTGATCCCAAATGAGATCATACAGAACTTATGTTATTTGTGTATTCCATATGAATTTGCCATCTCCATGTTCACTTCAAAATCGAAGTAAATTTATAAAATTCTCAGTCACAGGTTTGTCCCATCTGAACCTGTTTTAAAGTATGTTAAACATAGTCTTCCTTTGTTTGTCCTCTCCAGGGGCTGTCAATGAGACAAATACGATTTCGATTTGATGGCCAGCCCATCAACGAAACAGACACACCTTCGCAGGTAAGGCTACACATAAACGTTAAGTCTACATGTTCAAAGTAACTGGATAATCATCGTCTGTGGTTGACTGAAAAGTAAAAGTGAACCTCACCGTTTGAATTATGTCAAACTCATCTTGATAGCACCAACACATTTCAAACTAGTGGGAAAGGCCAGGTTTTTGACTATAGTCTTGTTAAAGATAATAGCCAATTAACATCTTGGAACTGAGGGGTTCAGTTACTGTACCTCGAGGAGAGAAATTTCTCATTCTTGTCTATATGCAGTTATTATTATAGCTTAACAACCCTGCAGGGCATTGTTTGTACTGTGAAGTGATGCTGTTGTATTAAAACCCAATAAAATATGAACAGCCTTCACTGAGAGACACTGTCTGGATGGAAGTATATGTTCTAAAACCGCTATATACTTTTCAGCACTGATGTTGCCTCTACAGATGTGCAAGTTCCAGTTTCATAGGCCCTGATGCCGTATTTCTCACTTCTGCCTCTAACACTGCCCTGCATGTTTTAGATGTTTGAACACTTAAACACAGCTGGCTGCAATGAATGACTCATTAACAGTAGGGGAGATCAATTCATCATGATATGACGTGCCGATTCAATTAAGATTCATAAATGTTCAAAAGCGATTATTTTTCAAAATAGTTAAATGACAGGAACACAGCTGCAACCACAGGCCTGCAGCCTGGGGACAGTTAATATTTATCATGTTCAAAAACCAAGTAACGAGCTGTTACTGGTAGAACCATCTAATGCTAGACATGACTATGCAACAAATCATGGCTTGAGTAGTCATTTTACTCTACCATTGCCAAGAACTGATGCACTTAGAAGGACTGTAATGTATAGAGCTGACATTTTGGAATATGCTCACACTGCATATAACCAAGATAGAAAATAAATTAAGATTAAAAGAATAATAAAAAAGGCTATTATTTGTCTACAAGTTAGATGTTGTTAACCTAATTTGGGAACTTTAATATTCTCTAGTAACCTAATTTATGCAAGATACACAATGAGTGATTCATATTAGGACAGAGTCGTGGTACACTACAGATAAATTATTCTGTTTTTTCCCGTAGTATTGTATTTTTTATTGCATTTAACTGCTCCAGCTTCAGACATCCAGTATTGATTTCTGGCCATGCCCCTTGCACACAGGTCTCTCTCTTCAGGTTCTCTGAATATCTGAAAGTTTTCTCCAATTTATATATTTGGTTTTCTGCAGGTTCTTGAGCTTTTGTCTCTCTATCTCTAAGAGACTCTCTCTCCTCAGGTGCTCTTTTGATATCCAGTCATATTAGTGACCTTTTTGTAATGTGTTGCTGCCATCAATTTCAATGAGTTAATATTTTTCAAGAAACAGTAAAATATTCCATTTTCAATGTTTCCAGTCATTAAATTCAGTTTTTGCCTCAAACTAAGAGATTTTGCTGCTGTCCAGCGACATTGCTAAGCACCAAATCAGTGACTGTAATTCGCTAAACACTCTAAATCTGGATCCCTGATCTAAATCAGGGATCTCAAACTCCAATCCTCCAGGGCCACTGTCCTGCAGGTTTTTGATGTTTCCCTGCTCCAGCACACCCATTCAAATCAAATGGGAAGTTTAAGTTCTGCACAATAACCCATTAATTTATCAGGTGTGTTGAAGTAAGGAAACTTCTAAAAACCTACAGGAGAGGAGTTGGAAATCTCTGATCTAGATTAAATTGATTTTACATAGGAAAAAAATATTTATTGATGTACAGATTTACTCTGTGTATACTTGGCACCTGAAGCAGGGAACGAGTTTGGTTGAATGACTCAGTAAGGTAAATTTAAGCTCCCCGCCTGATTAAATTCTGGACTTGTACAATGCTTGTGCCTTTTGTCTCAGCTAACCTTCTTACAGCTGACATTTTTACTTTGTTTTACAGCTAGAAATGGAAGATGAAGATACAATTGATGTATTCCAACAGCAGACTGGAGGCTCTCCTCTTTAGAGACTGTTTCCTTGAACATCCCTACCTCCTGTTTTTGTCCCCTGAGAAATTTTTGTTAAACCCAGTCTTCAAATGCTCATGACCAGTGCTGAAACCATCCATTGGAATACTTGTACAAAATGCTGAAAGGCAGCAGGACAGTTCATGTAGACGTTTATCACTGACATTTGTTTGTGTTAACATGTCTGATTTGTGCAGTGTAGACAAATTGCAAGCTGCAGTGACCTTAATGTGCTGAAGATATCAAAGCTTGAATCCCCCACCCCACCCCTTCAAAACGTTGGTGAAAATTCAATGGTCCTTATTTTTATGCTTATGTCACTGCAGTTTTAATTCAGATAGAATTTTGTCAGTAAGTAAACCTGCGTTTTAATTTCACTGACACGTTGTTATGAAAATGTATTATTGAAATAAATTGAGTTTTTTAAAAAAAAAAACAAAGACACTTGTTGTGCTTCAATACATACAGAAGTGTGCCGCATTCACTTGGAGGAGGAAAAAGGAACCTTTTTAATACTTTACCAAAAACAAAAATTAATCTGGGTTTTCTCACTTAAAAGAATATTAAATTTTTATTTTAATATTTTTTTCTGAATTAAATTTTGACCTGAAAAAGTATTTTATTTCTGAATTGATATGATTCAGTTTAATTTAGTTTTTCTTTGTTTAGTGTTCGAAACATTGGGAGATAATTGGCTACATACATACTAAACGTAGAAGACTTTTATTCAGGTGAAGACTCACCTGTTTATGTCCATCTGAATGTTTCCATTATGTTCAGATTTCAAACACAGCTTACCTATAGGGAAAGGTGATACCAACACTTTTTTCTTTATTAGTTTAAAGTACTTTTTAAAAATGTATTTTTTTTATATATATTTTTTTTTTTTTTAATATCTACTTTTAGTTCCTTTAAGGAAATTTGAACTTGTACAGTGGGCATTAATATCTTAATTGTAAAATGATAAAAATATATATAAGACAAAAATGATTATTTAAAAAATATTTAAAGTGAAAAATGAATTAATTAACCCTCCCTACACTAGCAAAATAAACACTAGTAGCAACAACATTATGACCCGTGATGGGCATCTGTTATGTTACATGGAATAAATACATCTGAGCTAATTTATTTATTTTTTTCTTTGCATGCGGTTTTGTTGTCTAAATCTCTAAAGTTAAAACAATTGGCATGTTTTGTATTAACACAGTGGTATGAAGATATATTTTAACACGTATAAAAGCTGAGACAGGTGCACTATTAGTCCCTACATAAAAGTGACATCCTCGTTCTTCAAAACATCAACATCTATTACTTTTTTTTTTTTTTTCCAAACTCTGCAGTTAGACATTTTTCCTGTTTTTGAAAGTAACAGGTTGTAGAATTTAATTTTTTAGTTGACATGTTTTTCCCCCCTAGTGTAAGTTTTGCAGTTTAGTAGAGTGGTCTATGGATGGTAATGACGGCATTATGTTACAAACAAGGTTACATCTTTCACCATTCACGTGTACCTCAGAAACGTTCAGGACCGGAAAAACAAGCTATTAAAAGTCTAAGAACGTCGCTTTTGTTTCAGTAGGCATAATACAAACCGAACCTCTACTTTAAATTGTGCATTATCAACCATTAGTTCTATCTGACATCATTATTTGCATAGTTTTTTATTTAATAATGTATGACCTTAAATTATTGGAAAACCTTTTTGAAGTTGTAGCTCTTATTTTGAAATGTAAGCGGAAGTGCGATCCCGTCTTCTTGCAAGTTTTCTTACTCGGAAGGCAGGTGGATGCAGACAATTTATAAGCTCTAGCTAGCATAGACAATGATGAGGTGGTGAAGTAGTCTTAATATTAGTGTAGTTCTCTTGTATTCTGTAAGGTTTACTAAAACTGTAAGACATTTTGTGCAACAATGACGACTACCACGACATTTCAAGGGATGGAGCCTGGTGCTAAAAGCAGTTCGAGGTACGTTGTTCACCCCTGAATCCGTTAGCCACCGTTTAATTAACAAGTTCAGCATCCTCTGGTGCTAACCCTGATAAATTTAGACATTTTTAAAGCATTGCTTTTATTTTTAAATGACAGTTTTGGTTTATAACCAAACTTTCCATTGCGGTAGAACGATCAATGTTGGTACCGCACCATGCTGTTTTGTGCGTTATAATGGGACATATCCATTATTAACGTTAGCTTGCTATCTAGCTAGATAGCATGCATGTACCCTCCCTTTTGTGAGGATGCTGTATAGCTAGCTATTACTAAACAAGGCATCTCGGATCTGATAAAACTGCAAGCCCTTTGCATTTCCCCAAGTTAGTGCTGTAATTGTCTTGCTTTATTTCTTTTTATTATTTCTTTTTTCTTTTTTACTAAATATATATATATATTTTAGCGTTCGTCGTTGGAAAATCGCAAGACAGCAGATCGGCCACTCCAGTCGGGTGGGGCCTCAGCAGACTTCATATCAGTTGTGAAGATGATTAAATGAGGCACTTTACGTCTGCCACATGTTTGATATAAAGCAGGGCATTTTAAAGCTGGCCACACCTGGCATTTAGCTGAACTGTGTCTTTATATAAAAAAACACACACACGTGTGTATATATGTATGTATGTATGTATGTATGTGTGTATATATATATATATATATATATATATATATGTATAAAAGCAATTTTTTTCAAAAAGGTTGACTTGGTATTGATATTACAACTTATATTATTCCTTTCTTTTAAAACATGCCTTTTAGACTTAAGGCATTTTAAATCTTCAACAGGATTAATAAATTAAACAAACATCATGCTGAGATGGTGTGTGTGTCTCATCACTTCAGTTCTCGGCTGATGGCTGTTAATGATGTGTTTCATTGACTGGAGGTCCTGGAACTTTCTTTCCTGGATTAGCAGAGCACATGGAAAAATTTTTATTCAATTCAGCTTTATTTGTATAGCACAATTTCACAATAATGACATCTCAGGGCACTTTACATCCACGCTATTGGCTCATTTAGCATCTGTATCCTCTATGGTTGTGCTTCCTATAGAGTCCCCTGAGAAGGACGGTTTAAAATGGACTAAACTGAAGAGCTCGCAAGTTGTGGACAGTTGGATCTAGGGCTGGGCAATATATCAGGATTTTCAAATATATTGAGACTTTTTCCACACAAGATATAGAATGCGGAAGTATTGTTTATATTGAGATAGTTTTAACTAAAAACAAGCTGTCTTTTTGCATTTTTCCTAACTGTATTTTGTTATGGTCATTGAAAAGTATTTTTCATTCATTTTGTTTTAAGAGCATTTAATTTAATATACAGCAACTTTAATTTAAGTCAATTGTTTGAATGCACATGTGCTGCTGATCCTTGATAAAAGTGCATTTAGCATTCAAGGCTCTAAATTAGAACAGTCTATGGTTACTTGACATAAAATAAAATTATATATGATTTATTGTGATTCAGATAAAAAAACATCGAGATATGAAATTTGGTTGATTTTGCCCAGCCCTAGTTGGATCCCCAGATTTTTTGTCTGGTCTAATGCTAGTGAAGTAGGATCCATTTATTTTCAGGAACTGATACTGACTGAGCCTCACATGGTAACGTGATGGCCTGATTCTTGCAGTATGGCGCAAGATGACGTCTCTTGGGTTGAAGACCATTTTGCGTTCAACAGTGTTATGCATGCAGTCACACTCCTTGTGTGTGCCCTGCGACAAGGTATTTCTGTGTTTTTAGTACTCCATATTTTCTTGCAAGCTCAGAGAATGTATTTTCCACACATGCATTATGGTTCTGACGACAACCATCGCTCCACACTGATCTTTTTTGACTTCTGGATGGTGTTTGATCACACCTTCAAAGTGGCAGTGTTGAAGGTGTTCTAATGCTTCACCACTCATGTGGCCCTGACATTTGTCTCAGATGTGTCAGTAACCTTGATCCCAAATTAGAGAAGGCAAAGTTGTGGACCTGCAGTTTTGTTTTGTGGCTGCTGGCTTAGGGTTTTGGACACAACAGCACAGCTTGCATGTCAATCGTCCAAATGGACTTATAATTAGTCACAGAATCCTTTTCACTGAATTTTTCTTGCCTCGCTCTATTTTTCTGGCAAACATGTTTACCGTACTTTGCCTTGTTGATATTCCCATGCTTAAATGAAACACAAACATCGCACTGATCTTTTCGCGGAATGAATACTAGCTAGTGTCCTTCATGGAACACTTTTGAGGAATTGCGTATTCCAACAGCCCTTACTCCAAAGGTGGCAGCTGCCTGTTGATATTTCCAATGTAGCTGGGAGAAGGTTGTGCTTGGGTGCAGGAATTTCTTGTTTTTGTTGGCCTCTGTGCTTCTGCAGTTATTTGAATCAACAGTGGGCAGGGCTCTCGACCAGTCCTTCAGGAAATCTTTGGCATCAGTTTCCAGCTTTGCATGTCTTTGCATCCAGCTTTGCATGTTTGCCTCTTTTAGGTCCATAAAAAAGATAAAATACTAATAGGAAAAGACATCCACAACTGCACACTTTGAGACTCATTTCATCTTGAAGTTTCAGTTGGTAGAACAATGATGAATTGCAGTGTGATCCCTTGGCTTGGCAGTCTCAAGCTGAGATTTGCGATCGATTATCACAATTCGATCCACTCTGTTCTAAACCGATTTGGGTCAGTGTTATTACAGTTTTTTAAGCTATTACCTGAATCACATGACTTTGTAGTTATGCAACATATTAATACTAGTATTATATTGACATTCAACTGCAATTTAATGAAGTATTAGTAGTTAAAGATGGCTGTAAGGACCCATCCTCCTCCTAGAATGTTGACACAGTTGCTTTCACAAACATGCTGTGGAGCAGAATTACTGAACAGATCCAGGGCAGCCAACAGAGGACGCCAGATCTTTCTATACCTGCAGCAATGGACTGCTATTGGGATGCTAACCTTATGCATTATTAAAAATATGATATTTAGAATTCATCCAAAAGCTGTTGCTGTTGAATACAAATGCAATTTTATTTAACAACATGAAAAACAAAGCCAGTCTCAGCCAGTGTAAATGTAAACAGAATGCTGGCTACTAGCTTCAAAGTAACCTAATGGTCATTTTACTGTATACAAATAAGACTTAAAGGTGCATTACCTTTGCAAACACAAGTATCTCATAGTCTTGTGTAAAATCTAAAATATAAGACCTTCAACTAGCATTAAAGTGAGAGCATGTAAAATGGACACATTAAACTTAAACTGTGAATAGAAAATAAATAGAAAATAGAAATGTGTTGCCTTTTAAAGTGCAAAAATAGACTGGAAATTAAACTTGATTAAAAACGGGATGTGTAAACTGTCCTCCTGTCAACTACCTTCACTTGGGAAAGGAAAGATTCTTCTGCAGGAATAGTAGCTCATTGACATGCCCAGGGGTAAGGCAGCATCTTGTTGCAGTGATGATATTACCTGTGGTTGAAAAAACCCTCTTAAGATGTGACACTGGTCCCGGGGACACTGAGATTGTGAGCCAAAAGAGAATGCTCCTTTTCATTCTCCCTTCACCAGACCAGAGGATTGTCCTGCCGTCCTTCAGGTCTCCTTGTCTTGTACCTTTTGATCTCATCTTCTGCTTGACTTTTTTGTGCTCTTTCCTCCTCTCTTGGTCTGTAGCATCCCAAAGAAGAGACTCCATTTCTCTGGATTGCTTGGGGTTATGTGCAGGGGTTTGGGTCCCACCTGTTCCTTCACTCCATCAACTTCATCATCTTGACCTATAAAGTAGGTCCAGAGTTTTACTGTCCCGTGTGGAGCAATCAACATACTGATGGAAAGTTGGTAGAATGGAGTCCAGTGTGACATGATTAAAATCACTAGCACAGAAAAGCATCCTGGTGTTCAGTCTGTAACTTCGCACATGTTGATTGCATCACACAAAGCTGCCTGATCAGCTAACGGTGAAATATAAACACCATTCATCAGTGCGCATGAAAACTCTCCGGGAAGATAGTAGGGGCGCATACTCATAGCTAACAGTTCGATGTGGTGTGCAGAGACGTACCTTCACACTTACATGTCCGGGACTGCACCGCCTTTTATTCGGGATGTCTGCGTGCAGCTGCTCGTGTGTGTACCCGTACACAACCCCCTCAGGTCAGCACAGCCCTCAGCCACAAAAAGTGCAAAAAGGATGAGAAGAACCAGAGAAATGTGATTAAAGCTGAAGATGTCCATGTTAGCGAGTGTAAGTGAGAAAAAGAAAATTCATTTAAGGAGCAGAATAAAACAACTGAAAGATTAAAGAAGACACAACGCAGCTGTAACTAGCTGCCACCCTCGTGGTGCCATCTTAAAATCGGTGTCAGAATTGTCAAGTGCGTCCCCTAAAAAAAAAAACACACACAAATGTGTGATCATTCTGAAAAAAACTGCATTGTGGTCACTTATGTTAAACACATCAAGTGAGGATGTAAGAGACATTATTAAAGGTGGCCAGCGTCCCAAAAAGATGATCAAGGCAAACAAATATTTTTTATAACAAAATTACTTAGGCCTTTATTTTAGGAAGGTGATTCATACCTGTTACTAACAATGTGATTATAAAAATGTATATATTTATAATTTATAGGAACAGAAACCTTTAGTATTGATAAACTGTGTACACAGGACTGTAATTGTTTTCAGTTACACAGTTAGAAAAGTGCTGTGGCCAAATACAAAAGCCCCATACGTCTTTCACAGTTACAGGTATTCCACCCAACCTGACTGTGATTATTTGACCTCATTGTCGTCATTTTGGTTCATCTTTAGAAACATTTGCCTTCATCAGTATAAAGAGAGATGGTTAAAACGTACAGAAATGTCATATTTCTGCTACAATTTCCACTTTTGTGTTTGACCAGGGCTTTCATAATTACATCATCTGAAATTTAGCAGCAGAATACTGCATGAATTGTCTTGCAGATGGGTCATTCCAGGTTGTTTCAACACATTTTGAGGACATCTCACGCATTTGAGTTTAATACAAAATTCTGAATTTTTTTAACTTTTTGTTCCTTATTGATCCAATAAACACACTGTAAAATTTTGTTTGCTCAGATGGATACTTTTTGAGATGCAGCCAGTTTAGTAAGGTGATTTTGGCTTGATTTTTCCTGTGTCCTTTTTTTCTTGCCAACCTAAAATGTATTCAGAAATTTACATTTATTTGGCACATCAACATTTTCATGATCTTTACCCAATCTCATAAGCGGCACATTCATCGTGCTGAGGTGTTTGTTTCATAATGGCTAATTAGTGTCCATTCTCTGACATTTTACAGTCTTTTCAATTTAGAAGGTAGTCACACCAAAAAGGTTTGAATTAGTAAAATAGTCAATTTAATGCATTTTTTCAAGCATCTTGAAATTCAGAATGGGCACTTTGCTGTTCCTAAATGAAAAGCTGCTTCAGCAAAGTACCGGTTTACGGCTGAGGACATGCTTTCTTTTTAACCTTACGTTTGCATAGGCAACAGGACCAGCGGTGAAACTGGTGAATTCTACTAGGGGGTGTGTTAGAGACCTCACACTATAAGTTGCTGTATTTGTAGGGTGTAAACAAACTATTAAACATGGCAACAATAGAGCTAATTAGTGTGTGGTTAATTTTGAGATCACTGCAGAAATAACAGCAGTAGTGGTTTTGTAGATGGAATGTAAGGCCTCAAAATCAAGCATACTGTGTCTTGTCTTCACAACTTTATGTAATTTTTGCCACTGTTGACCCTGTGATCTTCTATCCAGTTAAATTAAATTGGTCCATACATTGCCCCTGCTAGTTACTTGCATATTGCTGCTTGCACATGTAGCGTTAATTTCTGAGGATATGCACAAGTGATATTTCAAACAAATACAAAATACAGGAAGCAGCCATGATAATCCTGTGTATGCATACAAGCAAGTATATTCTCAGCCTAAGAGTGTGTACACATATGCAATTAGCTTATTGTCTGTTTCATATTTTTATTTATTTATTACCACTCAAAGAGGCATTTAGACCCGTTTCCCACAGTAAAGAAAACACTGGGAGCCACAAATCCCTTTTGACATTTAAAATGAAATAACACGGCATATAATGTTTTTTCCTTTGCCTTTATTTATATATAAACAAAATTTGTTGTATTTATTAAATCAATAAACAACTCCAGAGAAAACGGCATTACATTTCTGTAAAGGAAAATACCCAAAATATCTATTTGAGTCCTTCTTGTAGCTATTTATGAACATCGGAGAAAGTATTTCAAGTTTTGAACACAGGTTTGTCTGGTTTGGGAAGGTTTTCACCATTTGTGATTCAGAGCGAGAACGGCTTTCTGACGGGCAACATCTTCAAGGTCTGCGGTCAAGCGTTTAAACTCAGACATCCATATGTCTTTCTCTGCTATGTCGGCCAGTTCCATCTCAAGATCAGGTTGACTCACACCTGCCAATGCAGTTGTATTTAGGATGGATTGAGGCTTAGGGGAGTGACAGGGAAGGATAAGGTAGTTTTTTCCCCTCTCTGAACAGAATCGTTTCCCAAACGATGTTTGTAGTGATTGCAGAATGTAAATACTCTGAATTTATCATGTGAGCGTCTTTGACCTCTCTCAAACTGGGGAAGTGAGACAGTGTACCTTTCTGTAAATTTCTGGCAAGCACAGTCAGCTTGCACTCAAATGCCAAAACCTCCTCCAAGATGTGCAGGACTGTGCGTCCTTTCCCCTGAAGAGCTGTGTTCAGCATGTTCAGGTGCGCTGTCATGTCTAACATGAAGTGTAGCTTTTCCTGCCACTCTGGCTGTTCCAACTCCAGAAGTGTGAGTCCTTTGTTGCTCAGGAAAGTTTCTTTGCATTTTATTTGAATACACATTTTATTATTTTCAAAAGCCAGGGAGCTGCATCAGAGGGATGAAAGAGCCGCATGCGGCTCCGGAGCTGTGAAAAGCCGACCTTTGTTCTAACAGATAACGCTGCTTTCCAAAAGCATTGTAAAGATTTTATGCCACATTAAAGGTGGAAAGAGTTTCAACATGATTTATTGTGGTTTCATTTTTTAGAAGAAACCCACAGTTTTAAGTGGGGTGTGTACGCTTTTTAATGTACAAACCTTTGTTTGCAAAACTTAAAAAACTGTGGGTACTTTAAATGTGCCTACACTTACCCAGCATCTTACAAAGATGTGATGACAAACGTTGAGGGAGGAGTCTTTTTTTTTTCTAAATGAAGTGGAAAATTACTGTCGTTAATCATCAATATAAAAATGTGCCAATGAGATATTAAATTAACAGCAGCCCTTTGCTGGTTAATGTAAATATCCATTCATTCAAAACCGCCTTGTCGCTTGGCATCCAAAGTAGCGTGTTATTTTTGTCACATGATGGAGGTTGGATGTATCCTGTTGGTCATGTGTTGGCTGATACAGAGTTTAAATTATGTGCAGACTCTACTTTATTGCCACTGACGTGTACTGTCGTGTAATTAGTGCAGACCTGATAAGAAAGGTCACTTTTATTTATTGTTTCGGATGTTTAATGCCAGAACATGACTCCTCTTAATAAGTTGTTTGTATACTATTAAACTACAGTTAACATTATAGTGGCGTTAAATTAACAGAAAAGTCCAATTGTTTATTGTAATTATCTGTATGACAGTTTCAATCCAAATTTTATGTTTATGTCATCCCTACAATTCAGGATTATATTATACCATGTGGATGTAATTCCAGAGACGACAGTTCGCAGGACTATTGAACTTTGTTGTAATAAAGTGATAGGTTATATTTATTATTTTATTCCTGTTTATTTGATCAGATAAAAATAATGCAATGTAAGAGTAAAAATGGAAGCCATGTTATTAATCTAAGTTTAACTTTTTACAGCAAAAAGTCTTTCATTTAGGGGGGAAGTAACTAAAGTTAACAGCCAGGGGGTGCAAAGGTAACTCTGAGGACCACAGCAGTGTATCAGACAGGCCTTGTAACAGCACATTCAAGTACATCCAGTTGGCTTATTTAACATGTTGGAGATTGCATTCTGGTTGAGCAGGTGCAGCATAAACAGAGGCTGAAAGCCTTTGTTGCAGTAAGCCCAGGTTCTAGTTTTGGCTTGTGGCCCTTTGCTGCACTAAAACCCACCAATTTTAAAATATATCCCAATCAGAGTCCTGAGCCAACCAGCATTATCCAGCTTTTAGTAACTGTTATTTCCCTCTATCAAGGGTTCTGCGCCCTCCTGGTGGCGGCTCCAACATTTCACTTGGTGCAGATGAAGAGAAGCCTCCTGTCCGGAAAAACAAGATGGCCTCCAGTGTGTTTGCTGAACCAGACGACCCCTACGCTAATCGAAGGAACAACCCACCTGGTACGACATTCTCAAACTTATTAATCAGTTTATCGTAGTCCTGAAACTCATTTATTATCCCAGCTGTTTTCTATTTATTTATTTTATAAATTTTTCAGATTTGAGGTTTCCTTGCTTTTCTCTATGTAGAATGATACACAGATATTACAGGAATTTAAATATTACTCAAAGCACAGCAAAGCTGGTACTGTACACCCAGTGCACAAAATAGTCAGTTTATCTAGTTAAAATGCTGTTGTGCTCTGTAAGCTGTAAGGATGCGCGTGGAATTAAACTAGACAATTAACTTATTAGTGTCAACATTTCGTACAATAACAAGTTTGTAATCATCACACAAAACCATTTTACTGAAAAGACTCAGGACCTGGAAAGCATTTATTACAAACAGGGATTTCAGAATATTAGCACAGTTTATACGACGAGGATCCAGGGATGGAAGCAGAAAGTCCAGAAAGGTTAGAAGTAGGGCTTTATGATTTCCATGATGCGGATAACATGGAGGGAATTGTGAGTTTGATAATGAAACCAGTGGTGAAACATGAAATATGGTGGAATTTGCTCACCACATGTATGTAGGTGTGATCTGTTATCCACACCTATGCAAGAGTTTTCATGGCCAAAGGAAGAAAAAAAAAAACACTGCAGGCCTCGCCTGTGTGACATAACCCTGAACTGAGGGCTTAAGTCTCCCCCAGAAGATCAGCACTAGCTAAGAGGCTGGCAGAAACACTCAAGGGCTGGAATATGCTTGCTGTTAGCAACATCTCTTCAAATGAATCATGGCTGCCACGTGCCACTTGGACCTTGTCTGCAACTACCAGCATCTTTATAACTTTTCCTCCCTGTTGCACAGTGACAAATTCAGATGCAGAGACTATCCAAAAAATGCCTTAGTGCTGACCTCCAGTATGGAGCGTTTTGGCTGCGTCATGCTGCAGTCGAGCTGCAGCAGGTAAACACAGATGATGCAGAATGTTTATGTGTTTGGACAGCTCTAAGTTGTCCAAATATATTAAAAAATTCCAAGCAATGTGGTTAGAAAAAATAAAGCTGCGTCTGTTTCGGGTGAAGCATTAGTCTGAGAATTTACTGACTAACAAGGAGGAAGGTCACCAGAAAACAGTCCATCAATCTCACCCCGAGTGTTTGAGCTGAACACGAAGGCTGCTGTGTACTTAAATAAAAATAAAAATAAAATAAAACTGGATTTTTTATGGCTGGTTGAGCACCCGACCCATAGACTGATGCTGCAGCTCCTCAATGCAGCCTGGAGTCCAGTCGTGGTCTCTGCGACTTTGCTGCTTTTCTTTGACCCCCTTTCCTGTTAGGCCACTGTAAAGGCCTCCCGAGACAAATGAATAAATAAATAGGATATTGGGGATAATTTCCTGTTGACCTGTTAAACTTTTATACTCCCACCACATGATCAGACACATTCTCTTGGGAAAATAATGAGGTCACATAGGAACACACAATATTCAATGAAGATTGAAAACACAGAATTTGGTTAAAAAATAAATAAAAACACAGCAACAACAAAAAACCGAACCTGGAAGAATAAAGTTTTACTCTTGAGGGCATTGGGAAACGAACTGGCAGGCAGGATTCCTAAATGATGATAAACTGGATTAATAGAAGTTGGGAGACTTGGAGGGAGTTTTATGAGTTTATGCCTGAATGTGACCCTACTGATGAGCAAGAACAATCTGGCCATGAGTGGTGTTTTAACCATTACATATATACTGCTGGATTGATGGTAGATAAGAAACAGCTGTTTCAGGAATTTCTGCGGGGACACACACACCCACCTCTGATCACACAGGAAGCTGACTGCACATGTCACTGGATTCCTGCTGTCAGTCACAGCGTTCAGGCTCTATAATGAAGACTTGTCAGTGTGTTGTTTTGTAAAGATTTATCTTAAGTGAAACTGATGGAGGTTAGAAACCTCTTCTTGACTAACCCTAACCCCTGTACATGAGAGTGTGAGGTATGCGCAGTCTAATAGATCTTTGCACATGCAGCAAACTCAGCAAAATCTTACCAAGAATTAGCATCCAAATGAAAAAGTCCCAATGTCCAAGGCCGGCAGCCAGTCACCCCGCCGGGCACTGGCCACCCAGAGCTTCTACTTTTTGCACACTTGCTCACCAGATATGAGTTTACTCATTCCTGGATGAATTGGGCTGCTCTCTTATGGTTTTCATTAAAAATAATGTGGGTTTCTTTTAGGAGGAGATAACATTTACATTTTCTACAGTGTTCCAGGTGAATTTATTGTGACACGGTGAAACATATCTTGATTCTATCATTTCTGTGTTAATCTCACATGTCTCAGCTTTCTCTGGAGATCAGATTATACATACAGTCATATTACTTGTGAAGACGAGTAGACAGAAAAAAAGGCCTTATCAAGATTAGATTAAATTAGCTGAAGCCTCGGTTACAATATTCTATATTATTAAACTGTATTTTTAAACTTGGGTTTGTAATTGTTTCCAGTAACTGGTGGTGGTTCTTTTTAAGGCCTACATCAATTACTAACATATTTGTAGGCTTGCATAACATTAGTGGGGGGAAAAAAATCATTTGACACCTTTAGTGCAACATTAAAATGTTACTTTAACTGTTTTGACTCTACAGTAAGTTTATATGACACAAAAAACCTGACCAAAGCCAGACTTTTAAAATTGAACGAAGGATGTCAGCACAACCACAAAATGATAATAAAAAAAAAACTGTTGTACTAAATAAAACAGGGGATAAACTAAAAGTTCTAAGTAACAGTCATTGCTTCTGCATTCGTTTTTATCAATGTCTCTATTCTGGGTATTTCCAGAGCGTCACTGTTGAGTTAAAACTGTGCAACTTTTTAGACAGGAACCAGAGAAGGGGTGTAGGAGTAACACAGCAGTAACACTGAAGTATTAACCTGTGTCCTGCATTATTACGCATGTAAGATTTCAGTTAAAGAAATGTGTGTTTTAATTTTTCTGTTAGATTTTGCCTGTGTTGTTTCTCCTGTCTGCTTATATTGCTGGTAACAATCTCAGAAGGTTTGATAATTAGTTTTCTATTAAAGAGGAACTACTTAGGAGGTTCCACATCATTGCGGAAGTAGGATTTCATGCAGTCTGGGGAAAACCGAGGATCTAGCGTAGTTTCTTGATAAAGGAATGAAAGCATTGGACATTCCACGAAGACATAATCAAGTTCATCGTACTGTTAAAAATCAGTGTGTGGTTCAGAGAGCAAACAGGTTTGTTCAGATGAAAGCATAACAAGGAAAGTCTCATATTCAGAGAGCAGCTGTTAAAAAGGCACCACACACACTATGATCTGAACAAAAATTTTTTATCTTCACGTGTGAGGTCTCGACCAGATAAAAAAAAATCTTTACGTCTACCAGGCTTTAGGAAACAATTCTGGTCTCCTCAATGAGATCCAGGCAGAAACCATCCACGGACTTGTTAAGGTGGTATGAAAGAAGGGCTTCTGTGTTAACTGGATCGGGAAAAATCCTGTCTTAATTTTCTTTTTAGAAAAATGATCTCCTACTTGCAGAAAATATGACAGCTGGACATTTTCAATTCTCTACGACCTGTTCAGTTTTTAAAACTAGAATACTGTATTTTGAGTGATGGGGGAGCTGTTTTTTTATTTATGGTAGTTTTAATCAATATTAATATTCTTATATAATCTCATATAATTTTTTATTATTAATAATTACTGTCATTTAAGAAATGAACTAAAAAGGTGCATAATAATTTGGTCTTTAGTCGAAAACAAGCATTAACTCAGTCTTTTTTTGGAGGTATTTTTAAGATTTCACATATTTCCATCTCACAGGCCCTTCTTCCTTTTTTATTTACTTCTCTCTTTCATTTATGGAAGTGAGCCTGTGTTTCTGACACTACTTTACATGGTTGTGTCTGTTCAAGCCTCATTTCTCAGTTCCTGCCATTACTTCTGTTAGTTTTAAATGGTTTATTGAAGGTCGGGTCAAATGACTTTTGTGTTTGTGAGGATCAGCTGATCTGATCTGATTTTTACAGTTTTCAGTCGTATTTTTCAACTCTTTTTAGTCTCTCAGTGGTATCAAAGTCTTTGGCATTGTTTCCTCATTATGGCATCAGCTTCCTTAGACTGCAGTATGATTAGGAATTCCCCACTTTACTCCCACATGTGAATGTGCTGTCAACACACCACTGTTTTTGATTACTGGGGGTTGCTGTTTGTATGATATCACTAGTTGAACATGCTTTCCTTTATATAAAGTGAAACGAACTGGAAGAAGAAAAACAAGATTGTGAAAAGAGCTAGTGTAAGAAGACATTTAATATGATGATTTAGCTGACCTTCCTCCAACAAAATGCCCCTGAAGCACAGAGCAAAAAGACTAGGATGTGGGAAGTAGGTCTTAATGTCAGAGTATTTCATTAGTAGGCTGCAGTTCCCAGAGTATTTCTGTTTGTTTATTCTGATTCTCATTTTCAATGTTCTGAATGAAACAAGACTCCTTGTTGTTGCTTCAGCCCATCAGGAAGCATTCAGCACAGTCTGACCCTCATGAGAAAACTGTAAATATGAAACTTGTGACAAAAGTTCATCTGTTCTACAGTTTTTTCCCCAAAAATCTGTTGCAATGAATAACTAGATGATCATCTACAGACTGCAGACACAGCGAGAGCTCAGGAAGCACAAATCTTGTAATAAGGCATGCTGTTGGTGTTTTTAATGTGGTTTTTGTGTTATATCATGGATAGTAAAGGAAAGGGAGGCATAAAAACAGTGACTGAGCTTAAAGAGACTAAAATTCACGTCTACGTGTCCGTTTTACTGCCTCTTTGGGGTTAACTTCAGACATGGGTGGTGTTGGTGCTTCAGCTCTGCTCTGCTGTGGAAAAGACCATCTGATTTTTGTTAGTGTTAAATATGAATACTGTCTTGTGCAGCTGCTGTTGATTTTATTCTTCTTCTGTTTTTTTAATACTTTTCAACAGTGACCCTACTATTGCACGACCTACCGATGCTCAGCGAGATCTTAGCATATAAACACAGCTGTCTGTTGCCTGGTCGCTTCCATCCAAAATCAGCTTCTCGCCAGCACAATGCCAAATTCAGATTTTTAAAATAACACTCATAATGTCTTTGTTTTTGGACACCCCACAATAAAATATCTAAATGCAAGGCTGGAAAACTAAGAGGAATCTTCATAAATGAGGAGGATAAATGGTTTTTGGTGGATTATTATCACAGCTGTAATGGGGCACCTGTCTACCCGACATCAGCTTCTCTCATCAAGATAATGCCAAATACAGACTTTCACCATTGGACTCCATTCACCTGTAAACTATGCAGCAGCTTATTACCTCTCACATTAGCAGCTAACGGTAAGGCCATGGGTCCGCCATGTACGACAAACAGAAGGGTTTGAAAATAACAGGAAGTGACATCACAGCGCATGTACATACTCTGAAATAAATCCAATAATGGACTAGTAAAAATAGAGAACGATCTTTCAAATATCATATTTCAGAAGTGCATGTAGACACGTCAGAGCAGATTACAGTAATCTGATTACTCCCAGATACCTGATTTTGATTGTCGTGTAAACGGCCTGTGTGTCTTTTATACACACTTCTCTAAGAATGCCTTCAATATTCAAGAAATTTGACTTTTGTTACATAAATATCTGTAATTGAATCGATACTGAATAAAGTTTATGGACTTGAGTCAGGAAATGAATGGTGATACTAGCCCTAGTCCTGAGAGATGGCAGTATGCAACTTGAGTGTGTACAATACTTTAACATTTCCATTCTGGCAACACTGACACAGTAACGTCACCATTCACACCAGCGTTCAAGGCATGTTGGACTCTCTGCAGTCCTTATCATAAACTGTGAGAAAACACATAGCCTACCTACGGGATTAGCACTAGAAGAGGAGGTACATTATGAATACTCAAAGGTAACGACATAGTTTCAAAATATTTAGCTGTTTCTGTAACATTTTCAATAGTTTAACCTCTTTGGGTTTGATGGTTTGTGCAGATGCCTGTAGAGACTGACAGTCTTCCTAGGAGCTCTTGCTTTGTCTAACATGCCGCTTGTACATGTTTTGATTTATGTGATACGTCTGGTCTCTCTGCTTCATCATGTCTTCTTGCTCTTCCAGGTGGGAAGCCCACAGGTGTGCTGTGTGGTGAGCCGTCAGCCCCCCTGAGGAGAGTTGGAAACACCACCAATCACTCTGGAGAGGGTTCAGCCATTGTAAGATCACGCGTCAAGTCACGAGTTGTAGAAAAATATGAAGTGAATCCTGAAGCCGCAAAAGCACAGAGGGAAACAACATCAGCACAAATTATGTTTGTTTTTTTCTTCGTCTTAATTTCTCTATACAACAGTGTGGATATTGATAACAAAAAAAGGAAATGTTGTCTTAATAGTTGTGCACATTGGGGACCATCAGGCCAAAGACAACCTAAGGGAGGTTTACTGGTAATACATTAAAACTTCTAACCAGGTGTAACAGCCTTACAGATGCATGACTGGGTGCTTTAGGGAGAAGATCCCCTGATTTAATTCAAGACAAATATGCCTCTAAGCTGTTAGCTGAGAGGAAAAACAGGCTGTGGTGTTTTTTAGGAAGGTTAGAAAGTTGAGCACTAACTCCCTCCTTTCTGCTTCCTGTTTTTATCAGGATGGAGATCATTGTGAACCAGATAATGGTAAGCATGTTTTTCTTATCACTTCAACCACTCTTCAGTGCCAGACATTTATTGTCTTTTTTTTTAAGTCTATAAACAATTTTTAGGTTTATTTGTAACTCCAGTGTTTTCCTCATGGGGATCCTTAATGCCGGGGGCAGTGCCTGCTCTGCCTGCAGGGTTGTCACCATGAGGATCACCCTTTTCTGGGTGGCTGGGGATCCTGTACTTGTAGCCCTGGGGCTGCGGTGGGGACCCCCGGCCTGCCCTGATCTGCACAGTTCCTGTGGTGGTGGCATCGGTAGTCATGGGTGGGCTGCCTCCCACGTGGCTGCATTCCCAAATTATTGTTTCCTCACAGCAGCGCCACACCAGATGTTTATTTTCAGTTTACACTTAAGAGACAAGTGTGTTTGTGTGTGTGTGTGTGGGAGAGCGAGTGGGGTCAGTGTGTGTTTAAATTGTTTTGTTTTGTTTGTTTTTTTGTTTTTTTTATTATATACACAAACTTGTTTTTATTTTTAAAAGCATTTTGTGCTGTATGAAAAGTGCTTTATAAATAAAATGTATTATTATTATTTTCTACCAAAGATTTTTTTTTATTTAGTAATTTTTTGTTTTTTACAATTACAATTAAAGGCAAATTTATATGCCTAGCACATTTCATTTACAAGATAATTCAAAGTACTTCACAAAAAACATTACAACAGAGTGCAGAAAGCCATACAAGTACAACAAAGATTAAAAGAAATAAAATTAGTTAAATAAAATCAGAAAGAAAAGGCTAAAATAAAACAGATGAAATGCAAGAAATAAAGTTCCAGTGTGGGGAAAGAGTATTAAAACATGATCAAGTTTAAAGATTCCAGCTTAAAAGAACCAGATGCAGATGCTGAATAAAACTAGTGAAATGCAGCAGAGAACAGGTGGGTCTTTAACCTGGACCTGGAGTGTTTCAGCTGATCTGAGGCTTTCTGGGAGTTTGTTCCAGACATGTGGAGCATAGAAGCTGAATGCAGCTTCTCCATGTCTGGTTCTCACTCTGGGAACTGATAAGAAACTGGAACTAGATGACCTGAGGGTTCTGGTAGGTTCATACTGGGTCAAGAGGTCACTGATGTATTTTGGTCCTAAACCATTCAGAGCAGACCTCAGAGCTGGACTGATGTGGTCCACTTTCTTGGTTTTTGGACTCGAGCAGCAGAGTTCTGAATAAGCTGCAGGTGTCTAATATATATTTTAGGAAGACCTGTAGAAACGCTGTTACAATAATCAAGCCGACTAAAGATGAAAGCTGGACTAGTTTTTCCAGTTCCTGCTGACACATCAGATCTTTTACGCTTGATATATTCTTAAGGTGATAGTAGTCTGACTTTGTAATTACTTTAGTGTGTTTCTCAAAGTTAAGGTCTGATTTCATCAATACACCCAGATCTCTAGCCTGGTTGGTTGTTTTTAGGTGTATAGACTGAAGTATGCAAACGTTATCATGAGAGTAAATAGAAGCTCTGCAGTCACTTAATCAAATGCAGACACGAGCTTCAGCAAAGCAGCTGACAGAACAATGTCACATAGCTTATTAAACTAGTTTATTTTAAACTATCTTCTACTCTTCAGTTGAGTCGTGTTTGTGGTTTGCTGTTAATGACTAATAATCAGTTAAAGTTTTATTTTTGTTCCACTTCTGCTAAACCCTGTATGTCTCCAATCTTACCACGATAGTGACTGAAGCTGCAGCAGGAAATGATGAGCTCAACGTTGTGCGATTTACTGGTGACATCATTTTATAAAAGCAAATAAAAAGTAAAGTGTCGTGAGCACATCTGAAGCCAGTAGCCGAAGTGGAAATGTTACAGCCCCACACTCAGTCGCCGACTGCAGACACTACACACCAGTTTAACCATCAAACACCAGATATTCACTGGTTTATATTCTTTAATTTTGGCACAAACACATTATAAATGACGAATACATCTTTAGAGTTCTGGTGTAACAACACTGTTCATGTATTTATCTGCCATGTGTTTACGGTCAGTATTGATGTGATAAAAATCTTAATTGTACCCATCCTAATAGCAATTATCCTGCTATCCACGTCAACATGTAACATGTCCGTCCATGTCTGTGTTCAGAAAACTATGCTGCTGAGCCGGAAGCTGTTCCTGAGCAGCAGGACGAGCCCCGTCAGGCCGAGGACCCCGCTGCAGGTGTACCATCCGGCCGCAGAAATCCCCCAGGGGGCAAGTCCAGCCTCATCCTAGGTTGAATGCCCGACACCTCCTAATCCTTACCTCCACCCATCTCTGAAGTCATCTTTTTCTTTTCCTCCCAACAACAATCCCCAGCTCATTTTTCAGTACCGCAGGAATCGCCCAATGTCCAGCAGACACAAGTCTCATCCATATCCCCAAGTGCATTGTTTTGATACCTCTTTCGACAAATGTTTTGTACTGTTTTTATTGTTTGTTTGTTTAGACAGAAGCACTTTATGTATTCCTATTTATAAGGTTCGAAGTTGGCATTTGACCATAAAATTAGACCTGCCAGTAAGGGTACAAGGCTCACATTTCTCACACATCTTATCACAAATTTATTGCAGCAGCTCAAGCTGTTGGGTTTATTGTACAAGCTGTTTATAGGACACAATCAGAGACACGAGCTTCTACTTTGTGTTCATTTTTCTCCCAACTTGCATGCACGTTTGGCCTGTATGAATGTGAGAAGAAACTTAACTGTGAATTTTTTTAAGCTGTTGGATTTTATTTTGAATTTGTGGTACTGTTGTTGCATGAACATGAAATATTTGTAAGAATTCTAGTATTATCCACAAAGAAGCCACACGCATCTGTGTGACAGTACTCTGAAAGCTGAAGGCAGTCTTCAGATGTTGGTCCCGTGTCAGGAAACAGATTTGGAGCGAGCCTTTTTTATATTGTCGTCACCAACATTAGATAACTGTATTAGACTCCCCGCCACTTTTAAGTGCCCCATGTTTTTATAGGTAAATTTACTCTAAAGCTCACACACGTCCGTGTGTCAGGCTCCGGGATAAAACAAGGCTGGGTTTCCAGAATGTTTCCCATCAGTAAATGCAAAGACTTTTTTTTTTTTTCTTCCTTCGCAGCTCCATGGAATGTTGTCAGTCCTGACGTCTGTTTCTGGTAAACCCATCTTAAATCTGACAAGTGACCTTATGACAGCCCAGCCTTCTTTTTACCATTTTACACCTGAATTCTTTTAATATTCCTGCTTACTGAAAATCTCCACCGATCTTTTTGTGCTTTTTCATGTGACAACGTTCAGACCAAAATGTCCTCCTGCTTCTGTACTGTTCAGACTTGTCCATGACTGCTGACTCCACCAGCCGTCATACAAGAAAATCTACATTTCAGGTACATGATGGTAACCCTGTGGTGTTTTTTATTTTCAGTTTTTTTAAATGTGTGTGTCAAAATGCGAGACATGTCAGTTGCATCATATTCTAATTCCTGTCGCTGGATGTAAGTCACTGCAGAAATCTGGATATAAGAAATGGCACAAGTGGAAAATAACATTAAAGTCAGTTTTGATCATGGATTGTTTCTGGTGTTTTTAAAAACCATGAAGATTTAACTAAACCGTTTGGGTAATTTTACACTTCATTTTTCACTCGTTGCTAGCATTGTTTACTTAACTGCTGCTTCCTCAGTTTTTTTTTTTTTTTTTTTTTTTTTAGTTCCAGTTTTTCCAGTTTTTTTTTTTTTACAGGATTTATGCAACATCCTATTAACTGCCTATGTCAGTGATTAGTTTTGTTTAAACTGTTTATGAAGAGGATGTAAAAGATCCAAAACCACCAGATGTGATGACTGTTTTAAAGTTAAAAGACCAATAATGTTGAAAAAATGCAGATAAAACTGCAGGTTTGGCTCAAAACAGATTAATCTCCTTATTAACGAAGTATAACTACAGCACTTATAAAAGCCATGTAATGCAGGATCATCCTAAGTAAACAATCCTTTATATATATATATATATATATATATATATATATATATATATATATATATATATATATATATATATATATATATACCATCTACTTTTTATTTATATAAATGTGTTTTATTTCACACTAAAAATTTCAAACACTTGAATGAAAGGGAGCAGAAAAAAAAATCTTATGCGATGTTCTGCTCTCACATTAATCAGTAATTAACCTAATATATAACTAAATTATTCAAAAACATCCTGCAACTGATTGTTAACAGGTGTTTTACATTTTACACTCCATTTGCTTTTTATAGGGAAGGAAAGGTTATTTGTATAGCACAATTTAATGACAGGGTGATTCAAATTGCTTTACAGAATACAAGAAGCATAATTTAACATAAAAAAAAAAAATAAAAAGAATATTGGATAAAAACGTGATCAAGTTTAGAAATTCCAGCTTAAAAGAACCAGATGCAGATTTGGACTTTTAAATTAAAAGTGGAAATGCAGCAGAGAACAGGTGGTTTTAAACCTGGATTTAAATAAACTGAGTGTTTCAGCTGATCTGGTCTTTCTGGGAGTTTGTTCCAAACATGGAGAAGCTGAATGCATCCTCTGGTTCTGACTCTGGGAGCTGATAAGAGACTGGACCCAGATGACCTGAGGGGTCTGGTAGGTTCATACTGGTCACTGATGTAAACCAGTCAGAGCTTTATAGACCAGCAGCAGAACTTTAAACATCAGGCTGCTAGTTTATCATTAACAGAACAAAAAACAAAGGAGCATCTTTAATTAAATTTTCCAATCATAGTAGGTTTAATAATTCTTTAAACACTATATTTGATTTTGCTTCTTCAGTTTAATATTTTATTCCATAAACTGACTCCACAAAACACATCCAATACTTTTGTTATAAATATCTCATTTTTAAATATCTTATATCTTTTCTAAATTATAGCTTTGACTTTCATTTTTCTTTTACAAATTTTGCTTTACTTCTTACATTAGATGACCCCTACAATTATGATAATCAGTTCATTATTTCCTAAAATTTTGTCTACTTTTTAAAGGTCTTTTCTACATGTGCTGTGCCACTTTCAGCCCTTTGTTCATTGTAGTGTAATTATAATCCAACTAAACAAATCCCATTACACGCTCCACATTAGTGAGATATAACTGTTCTTATTAACCAATCTATATACCAAATAGTGTAGCGATGTAAACCAGTGGGATATATATAGATTATTTACAGATAAGTTGAATGTAACACTGTAACAGCGTACTACATTACAGTGTAAGGCGGACTTTAATCTGTTTATCATGGATCTCCGCCATGGCGCCAACCAACACGCCGCATTAGCCCAGCTTACTCAGAATGAAAGTGAAAGTTCAGACTATCTCGGCCAACAGCTGTGAAGAGACGTTATTCCCCGTCGGAGTGACAAAGTGGTAACCTTGTAGAGGAGCTTGTACGGTGAGTTAACCCCGACATGATGGAAATAGGGCTTTTTGTTTGTGTGTCTGTAGGCCATATATTACGATTCATATGGTAAAAGTTGAGTAGTTTAATGAGACTGTCGTATAACAAAGAGACGACAGGCGAGCTCAGCGGTATGTATGTAAATGCCTGCATGTTGTTAAAGCTTTATGTTTTACATTGAATACTTGTAACTAAATTATGTATGTTGGTGAATTCTTTCGTGAATCTTCGTGTAACAAAATGTTTGTTTATTTTTTGAGGCTTTCGTGAACCCTCGGAATCCTCAGCCTTCGTGTACGCTTGTAAAATGTGGCCTGAATTTCGATTCAAATTCATAATGACGCAAAACAAATCTTTTGTTTTCTTCTTTGTTAGTGGCAGTTCGGGCATTTTATGGCAATTTTACATTTTTTACGTGGCAAATAGGTTGGGCTTAAACAATTGCAAGGGAACTTCTAAATTAATCATCTTCCAAAGTGGCTTTTGTTACTGTGCTGATCTCAAACTATAGCCAACGGTGGCTCGAGCGACCACACGCGGACATGCGCAGAAGACGCTGTGCGACGTGACAGAAGATGAGGGTGCTGATAAGTTTTTATTTTATTTTTTTAATAATTTTTTTTCATAGCTGTGGAAAATGGATGTGCCTCAAGATTTCCTCGTTCGACTTCTTTTATACGAAACAGATTTATTTAGGCGTACCTCCTACAGTAATTACTATATTTCCGAGAACTTTGAATGATAATTACAAAGGAAAGACTATGCAAAAGTTAATGTTGGAAACATGACCGGTGAAAATGCTTAACATACTCTATTCCTGTTTATTTATCTTAGTTGGAATAAGGGATGTTTCCTAGGTTTTACACAGGACAAGTCTTTACATGCAGCTGCAAGATAGATGCAGATACGGAAGCTTCTGATAAAGAATGATAATTTTGTATATTTTTTTTAATTTTATTTTTCTCATAACTAATTTTGACACATTGACAGACTGATATAGCTTTTCAAACAGACTGCCCTGTTAAATAAAAAAAAAAAGTTCTGTGTTACAGTGTTATTTATCACTCTCAAAACTTAAAGAAGAGTTTGATTACCACAAAGTACAGATCTTTACCTCACGAGTTTCAGGTGTGCTGGTGAAGTCAATATACACATCCAGCATTACCAGCATTAATATTATGAAATATGGAAATTAATGTGGTGACATGGCATACTGTAACCATATCCAAACAATGTCACGGAAGATGCATATTTTCTAATACTAATGTTCCTGATGCCCCTGGTGCTTTTCTGTTTTGTGCAGCTCACCTGTAAAAAATCACTGGTCCAGAAAATTGGCTGATCAGTTAGTGCCACTAATGTCTTAAATGTGTACATTTAATATTAATTTAAATAACCTTGTAAGAAGAAACATTACAGAAAAGCCAGGTCATAGTTAATAAGCCATCTGGAGGACATTTCTGCAAAACACCAGGGATGCATAATGTTTTTTACATGAAGGAAAAAAAAATGAAACAGCTGGGGGTGGGGTGGGGTTGTAGTCCCATCTGATTTTGTCTTCCTAAACTCTATGGACGTGTCTGTGTTAAATGGCTGCAAGCCCATGAAAGCCGTGCAGATGCATCACTTTGTCCCACTCTGACGTCCACCACACATCTGCAGAGCCTGGATTATTTCTCTGGGAAAGTGTTTTTGCACAGAAATAGTTGGAAATTCATTGACCTCTTCACCCCCAATCCACCCCCCCCACAAAACTGGATTAAGTATTCTCTTTGTACGCTTTAATAATCAAGGTCTGGCTCATTGATTTTATTAATAATTAACCTTGATAGGAAGGTCTATTAACCTAACTCTTGTGTGTTTGAGTAAGAAAACATCTAAAACATGCAGGGAAGTGGGTGCTGATGACCAGAACAGAGAAACACCAGCTTAAGAAGGGGGCTGTCCCTTTCCTCTTGTGTTGGTGTGACAATGACCTTTTCAAATGGCATAGCAAAATCAGCTGAGGAAAGAAGAGGAGTCACGTGTGAGTTGGGTCAAAGAGAGGAAGATGGCGAAGACAAAGCGTAGTTACTTTGAATGCATATGGACAACTTTACCTGAGGAGTAATGGCCGGATAGCGATAGATGCCTCAGCTATGTAACAGCATGACGCCATCACAGTGCAGCGTCTTTCTTAAAGTAGAACCAAAACATGTAGTTTCAGATGGCCCTGTCAAGTTCTCTATGGACCTCCTCTTCCCTTATGATCCTGAGGAAAGTGCGGACCTCGTTGACGTCCACTGCTTCGTAACACCATTTTAAACTGATTTAATCAACTAAAAGAAAATCTGTTGTTCTAAACAAGGAGCCATTCCTGTTTTGTGGCATTTTATTTTGTCAACCAATCAGCAGATTGCAGCGTGTCAGGCTCCACCCCATTGGGTCAGATCGGTTAGAATGATATGCCAATGGAAGGATTCCAAAAAAGTAGGATGGGTTGGGTTGGATTTTAGGGTACCTTTCCAGTTGTTGCACGTGGAAACACAAAAAAAAAAAAAAAAAAAAAAGCGTCCCGCCCTTCACCCGTTGGTGGAAACGAGGCTTAAGCTGTTCTTTGTCCCATTCACCCTGCAGCCATGTCTCAGGGTAACCAGGAGGTGTGCTAATCAGATGCCCAAACCACCTTTAATTGTTCAATCTCGAGCTTGTTACCATATCCTTAAGGCTGAGTCTGAAACTCATTTCGACCGCTTACATCTATGATCATAATCTTTCAATCATAACACAAATCTTATGAAGGGAGGGTTGCAAGAAAGATGGACCAGTAGATCTAAAGCTTTTACTTTCAGCTTCGCCTTCTGATCATGGATCAGTGCAGTGCCTTCATTACTCCTGTTCTAGCACCAATCCGTCAGTCAGTCTATAAATATATAAAACTCCTCCACTTGAGGACCAAAAAAAGATCTGGAATATTGATTATTCTGACTAAAATATCCGTTTCTATTACGTGATAGTTCATCCCAAATGCTAGAGAGTTTATAGAAGTTACCATAGCGTTGTTTTCATTATTTGTACTGCCAGTTTTTAAGTAGCATTTGTCTGATTGATCAGAGGAGTCCACTTCATGTTTGCTCTCCTGCCCTTTACCTGCTTTTTCTTCAGATTCATTTAATTGTAGAGGGAGAAATAGCAAATCCCTTCCAATCCTTACGTGATGAACATTGTTTTCAAACAATTTGTCTATTTTTTCTCATGCATTTGTTGACTAATTCCTCAAAAACCCATGTCCTCATATATCAAATAATGATTTAAATCACTTTCTGACAATACCTAATTAAAATAACTTATTTATTTTACCTCATTTACTCCTGTCTTCACTTTTTTCCTGTGTTGCAGGCCAGCAGCGGTGAGAAAAATGATGATTTATTTATAATTGATGCTGCCTGCAAGGAAGTAAAAGTAAAAGTAAATGCAGTTATCGGGGGGTTTTTTCTACTTTTGTTTTACTTTCTATTTGCTTGTGTGCATATTTCATTCGAGCCCCTGCAAACAGGCCAGGACTGAAAATGAGTTATAAGTTATGTTTTTAGATTTTCTAAGAGAGAATATTCTTATACATCTGTTCTTGTAAAAAAATAAACATTTCTGTAATCTTGTGTGAAGCAGAGAGGTCTGAAAGAGGATGTCTGTCAGGGATGTTCCTTTAGCAGCTTTTAACCTGACAGGAAAGTCTGCATTGCTTTAACTCATTTTTAACAGTAAAGGGACCTGCAGTGTTTTGTTTTTGTTTTGTTTTTTTGTGCATTTTTTTTAGTATTTATATGTATTTCCAAATGAACTCCTGCAAACAACAATTAGTAAATTATCTGTGCAAAAAAAAGGTCAAAATGAAGGTATTTGGTTAAGGAAACAGTAGGATACTTTTTTCAGACTTAACTAAACTCCAAAAGCTGCAGTTTTAAAGTGATGGTTGTGTTTACTGAATGCATGCCAGCATAAACTGTAGCCAGGCGGTATTATAGTCCAGGCCTCAGAAACATCCTGTCCAAGGAAATCAATCTGCTCTGTTCTGTCCACCTTCAGTCTGAGCTCGTCTCGTGTGCATTATAAAGCGATGTTAGAGAAAAACAGCAGAACCGAAGCAGATTTACTGAAACAGAAAGTTAAAGAGGCCTCAATGTCCCTACATGTCTCCTTGTGTGTAATCCCCCACTTCTCTGAAAGACCCTGTTACAAAGTGGGGGAGTCCACACCATTTAAATTCAGCAATCCATACCGGTTGGATTTGATTTTAACAATGTTAGCTACATCATTGCTCAGTGGTCAGCAGACACCAACTACCCCGGGTTTGTGTGTGTTTTGCTTTCTATTTGGATGCAGCTAATATACATACTCATCTGTTTTAAGCAAGAAGTTTTGTTTGTTAAATATTTAATTTGCATATGTTACTCACTATACTTAACATGTGTTCCTGGAGCAAAAGGGTAAAAGCCATCCTGTATTTATTGAATTTGCCCTGATGTCACTGGAAGGGTTGACGTACGAGGGAAGACTGATTATGTTTTGCTACAGGAAATGTTTGATTTTCTATTGGCTAGTCGTGTGTGTGGTACCAGGATTAATTTATTAACAATTGTGTTAGTGCTTATTTAAGTTGACTGTGAATAAGAAACTTAATTGTATGTTGAATTTATGTATAAAGAATACTGGTGGGAAGCCCTTCTTTTAACAGGATTCAGGGTTATAGAAGGCAGGCGTGTGTTAGAGGTGGCCATGATAACGTAGCAGTGTGCATGTGAAATTTAAGTTTGGTTTGTTAGAGTTCATTTATGTTTAGTTGGTTAACTATTAGGTTATATCACGTTTCTTTGCATTTTCCCATATACAGTTTTGTTAAAACATGCACCTTGACAAATAAATTCTTGCCATTTTGGAAGGCAAGACAAGGCAAATTTATTTGTGTGGCACATTTTATGTACAAGACAATTTAAAGTGGACGACCTCGGCCTACTGCCATCGTTTAGCCACTCTGGTCTCACAGCCTACCACAGACCTGCATGTCATTAAGGGAGCAATTATCCTTTAATTATAGCAGTTAATTAAATTTTCATGCTAGATGATAAGAAACAAAGTCGTTGTTTGTTGCGGGACTAATTAATGCTGATGTTGCTCTTATAATCAGAATAAATTCTCAAGCAAAACCAAACAAACTTCTCTGGTTTGTTAAAGCCTGAGGTTCCCTTGGCTCAGTGGCTGTGGAGGTTTGTCAATCTGCTGCTAGTAACCTGGTAACCACTGACAGATTTAGCTAAAATTATACCTTGGGCAAGGCTAAGTGCAAGCTTGTTTTAATCCTGTCAGCATGATTGCACAAAAACACCCCGGCCGAGTCTCGTGAAACTTTATAAGGAAGTGGAGCATGGTCTGAAGAGGAAACAAGACCTCAGTCACCTTTGGTAAAATTGTAAAGACAGGTTGGGCTGGGAATGGATTGTTCTCGGTCATTGCAGTTCTGGTTATATAATATGTAACTATTAACATAAAAGCATAGACTCTTTCCTCAGTTAAGCTTCTGTTGAAGCTAATAAATGATGATGCTGTCTGAAATAGGTGCTGTGTTTATTATGACGTTAGCAGAGGTTGTTTTTGTTTCAGGTATTGCAACACTTGGTGCGTTTAACTGCACCCTGCACATTGATCCACAGGTGTCCAGTCATCAAAAGAAAGCACACCCATTTCTATTCATTAGGGTTTATGTATAAGCCAACAACAACTAAAATCTCTGGTCCTCTCCAGGACTTAAAATATAACCTTAATCTAATAACATAAGCCTCATTATGCCATGTTTAAATTTATTAAACAAAATCTAAGCCAAAGTGTGGAGGCAGTGTGTGACAAACCAAGTACACCCTATGATCCAGTAGGTTGTTAAACCTACTAGGGTAAATATATGCTTTTTAGTCATTCTCCAAAAGTCTCCAATAACACCTGAAAAAGTGGCTAGATTTGTTGCTAGTCGTTTATTTGAAAAAGAGTTTCATTTGTTAAAGAGAGAGTTTTTAATAGGCCTGAATACTCGCTTAATACAGCGACACAGTTGCTAAGTTGGCAGTAAAGGCAGAGAATCTGCTGTCGGTATTTGTGCTGATGCACCATGGGAAGCGGTGAAAATGTGTGTACCATTCAGAACACATGACAAACTAGCAGAGCGTAACATGGTTAAATGATTTCAATAGTAACTTTTTGTTGCTATCACTGTCTTTTTTTTATTGTTTGGAGCCAAGATTAAAATCTATACTATATTGCACAGTCTAATCATTTTGTTGATGGACGGGTTGTGGCTCACGCTTCTTAATCATGTTGCTTTAGTTCATCAGGGTTCGTAAACATCTGTTTATGTAGAACTTTTTAAGGTCTAACAACAGTGTTTATTCAGGTTGAAATCTTTTACTAGGCCATTATAACACTATTATAAAACCATTATACCACCATTATAAGACCATATACCACTATTATACCATCATTATATCACATAGCTGTTCTGTTTTGTACTTGCTGGTATGTTTGGGACCAACAGAAATGTTTATGGTTGACTCAGTTGCTGCTCTGGCTAAAAAACTAGCCTCAATCACCAGTCCTCTGACAGATGTTGGTGTTGATGTGCTGGCTTTGTTTTTTTTCCAAGCATGCCTTCATGCATCATGGCCAGACATCTTTACCTTCATCTTATCTATCCAAAGCACATAGTTGCAGAAGCCTTGTTGTTTGTTCAGATAAAACTTTGCAAACCTAAGCTGAGCTTCCATGTTTCTTTTAAATAGAGTCTTTCTCCTGCAACCCACCCAAACCAAGCATGCTCATTTGGTCTTTTTCTAATTGTACTTTTACAAATGTGAATATTTAACATGCAGAAATAATTATTGTTGATGTGGTTTCAGGTAAAGAAACATGGCCTCCAACTTCTTCATTATCTTTGCAGTCTTAAGCATCACAGGAGTTGTAGACTGTAAGCTCTATTCAATTTAAGTTCATTCAAATTTTTACAAGTTCACATGAAATATTCATGCAACTTCACTTTCACGTTCACGTTTACTTTTTTTGTCACTACAGCTTTTGTGAAACTGGAATGTGATGAAACCAGCGTGGGGCAGCATGGCCAGCAGTCACTGCTGATGTGTGTCATCAAACCCGAACAGAATGATGGAATCGTAAACATCAGAGTGGTGACTTGGAGGAAGATAGGAGACGAGGAGCCCTTACTGTTTTTTCACAACAAACCAAATTTTGTGCCAGGCTACAAATTTGCAGAGTCCTCCTGGGATGAGAGCAACATGAACGTATCACTCCTCATCACAAGCACTAAGGTGGCAGACGAAGGAGACTATATGTGTGAAGTGGTCACTGACAGCGGTGACGACCACAGAACCACTAAGCTCAAAGTGAAAGGTAAAGCAGATCCATGATCATCGCAGAGGAATTTATCATGAAAGAATATTTCTAAGACTTGAATTGAATGAAGAGTTATTTTTAGGCATCAGGGGACTTTCCTGGACAATCACAAGAGGAATCCATGTAAATGCTTGCAGCTATTTCACAGAGTTGTTTTTAATTTCTGTTTCACTGTGACAAATAACCTCAGCAGTGATCAAACATTTCAGCAGCAGTTTTCCTAAAAGTGCATGGCTGACCTTAAGTACTAATAATAACCTGTGAAATATCATGGTTATGAAATCTTATTCAGACACTTTACTGGTGCCATGAGATTAGCATCATGGTGCATCGTCCAGCTCTGATAATGTCTGCTTTTCACTTTGCTTCTACAGCCAGATACCGTCAACCGACTATCTCTCTTGTTACCGAAACAAACACTCCAAATGCACACAGTGCCCTGATCTGTACATCTGAAGGTGGCTACCCAAAAGGTGAACTCCGCTGGTTTGATGAGAATAAAGTGGAATGGACAGCAAGTTCCCAATTAGAGGTGAAAAAGATGGATGGCGGTCTGTTTCAGCTCTCAAGCACACTGCCTTTGCTGCCTCTATCCACTTTCTTAAGATACACCTGCATCGTGTTTAACTCCAGTGGAATCAAAGAAGATGAGACCTCATTCGAAATGCCACAACAATACAAAAAAGGTATGATACGGAGCAGCCTGGCATGGTTTACCTGAACACAAGAGTTGTTGTTGTTTGTTCTAGCTGAAATTCAGTCCAACAGAAGTCACATAAGCACACACTCTGGTTTAGGATTGCTCAACACAGAGATAGCTGCCACTCATGTTTTTCTTGGCATCCTAGAAATTTTTGATGGGGGGCCTGAGTTTTCCAACAGAAACTACAAAGTTTAACAGAAAATTGTGCTAAAGTTGTTAGATTAACAGCTGAATGCAGTGGTGGAAGGAAGTTAGCTTCTCAAATTTACAACCTTATGGGGTTTTTTTTCCCAAAATGAAAAAAAAATATTGCAGCAGCTGGATTTGTGAAAACAAAAATGAGTAAACAAACAGGCTGCAGCAAGTCTCCGATCTGATATGTCTGTCATCAGAACGTCAGCTCTTACAAAAGCAAGGCGTGATAATCCAGCCCAGATAAAACCAGGCAAGCTTCTCATGATAGGGAAATGCTACCTCGGTTCAGCTATCTGAGCTACAATCTTAGTTCTCACAGCTTCAGTATCTGTTCATTTGTCCTCTAGCACAGGGTTGCAGTAGTGATACAAGACTTGCCAAACAACAATCACAGCAATTTGTTTATTTTCTGTTCTGGTTGTTTCAGTTAAAAAGAAATCATGAAATGAAGGTTAATGTAGGTTGTTAAAGTAGCATGCATACGTTATTTTTTTTAACAACATTTTGCATCCTCTACATAATTTGAAGTCTAGAATTGTTAATCTCCTTTTTTAAATGGATATTGTTCAGATCCTGAAGCACCTAAGAATTCGATTCCTCCCTCCAATGTCATTGCTCCTGTTGTGGTTATCGGATCGCTGATTGTGGGATTGCTGCTGGCGTTGCTGATTTATAGGAGGCGATCACAAAGTGAGTACACACTCATGTCTTTCTTCAGGTATAGTCTGAATTATCTTGTAATATTCAGGATGGTTCACGATGAGATTCCCGATGTGTCTATTGGGAAATTAATGTGTGTGACTGGTTAAAATGTATAATAATCTGTGTGTGAATGCAACATGTAGTGTAAAAGCACTTTGAATGGTCAACATGTGACTAGAAAAGTGCAATATAAGTGCAGTCTATTCCTTTTGATCTGTTCTTTTAATAACAACTAAAATTACATATTTTATTTACGAAAAGCTTCAATATAAGTCTCCTTAAAAAAAATAGCTACACAAAGTACTCTACTTTAAAAAAAAAATCCATCTTTACCTATCCAAGTCCCCCAAACCATGAATCTCACACACACACACACACACACACACACACACACACACACACACACACACACACACACACACACACACACACACACACACACACACACACACACACACAAACAACACACACATACATACGTACATACAAAAGATTTCTAAAAGCGCTGTCTTAACCCTTAACAACAGCATTGGGGTAACTAAAACACTGAGAGTTGAAATAAAAGTTGTTGAAAGTTGAAAAAATGGTAATAACAGGATAACAATATATCCTCCTGTTTGTGTCGGCCATTAGAAGATCTATTTATAGGTCATCTTAATGTGGGAACTGGACTGAACAGGTAAATTTCAGCCGGGGTTTTTCGTGTTACAAAAATAAATTGCCAATATTGCTGAGTTACAACTGATTATACAACGTGATACCTGAACAGTGACAGCCTCAGTTGTCATGTGAGACTTTTACTTCCTTTTGGTAAACAATGAGAAGCTTTGTGAAACAACAGAGGTGGAGGAACCTGTTGGACATCTGGCCAGAGAACGTTCTGGAAGGGAAAGTACCTTCTCTTGTCAAACTCTATCAAGCAGTGTAGCTACTGGCAAAATAGTTTCTGTCATCGGGGTAAAAAGTGAGTGAGCAATAGATAAACTCCAGTCTTCAAGTCCTGCAGGTTTTTGTTGTTTCTCTACTCCAACACACCTGATTCAAATCAAATAGATCCAACAGCCTGTGGTCAAGTTTTTTACAGTGACCCATTAATTTTCGTCAGGTGTGTTGGAGCAGAAACAATAAAAAACCTGCAGGACAGCAGCCCTCCAGGACCGGAGTTTGACACCTGTGCAGTAGACATTAGCAATAGATATGCTCTCATTGTTGTTTTTCAATTTCTAGCAGAAGCCCGGAGGCCCTCTACCACACCCCTTGTGGGTACGTTAATTTTGGGCAAACTGCTACTGCTTTTTCCATTCTGTCCTGTCTCACATTAAGGGCAAACGTTCAATTGGAGATCTAAAGGAAAACTTCTCTACCAACTGTAAACTATCTGACTGGTCTCTAATATTTATTTGGGTCATTTCCTGGGTTTTACTCATTCACGGCTGAACACATCGATCAGATTGCGAGATTAGATGAAACCTAAACCCTCTCTTAACGAGTTGAGGTTTCTAAACTCATTCCAAGCAAGCTTGAACATGTGTTTAGCTGCACCACCTCCTTACAGATCCAGTTGGCTGACATCATGTTTACTGACCAACAATGTCTGCTGTCCTTTGACTAACCGCGTATCAAACTCAACCATGTTTACTTAGAATTTAATGACTCAGAACATGTGTTTAATGTACTAAATTTAGAAATTGGGTTTGGTCATTATGCCTGGCTTACGTTTCTGGTGACTTGTCTATGCTTGCATGTCATGAACTTTGTCAATGTGGTGATGGTTCCACATCCACCTACTCTACAGTTTAATCTTACATTATATCTCCATTTCTTCCAGGTCAATGGAGAGAAGTTCGGAGAAATCAAGGGGACATTGAGGAGGGTATGTACATCAACACTACAATGTCTCACTGTGTTTTGCATCATTTGCTCAGATTTTGATATTTTAACTCTGTTTCCAGGTGATACTCAAGATGCGGAATGAAATTAACAAGATGGCAAAAACTGAGGTAATAACACTGCAAGCAAACGCCACACGTTCTTCTTCATTGTATCAAATGTATGACATCTACCTCGAACTCTCTCTGCAGGAGACACAACATGCCATATGGGTATACTAATACACTGGCATTCTCTGAAACCACATCCTTGTTTGCTAACTCCATCTTATATTGTCCTACTTTTCTGTATAACCAAGAAAACTTGTAACAACATTACTGTGATTGAGCAGAGGAACTGTAAGCTCATCGTTCATCTAAGCTTTCCAAATACTCTACAAGATCTAAAATCAAACACATATGATGATAAAGAGTTAGCTTTTTTGTAAAAACATTTTCTGAGCCTGAGTGATGTTAAAACTGCCACATCTGGTCGACTCCACCTGGGACCCCAAATTATAGACATCGTAGAAGCACTGAAAGTCAAATCAGATATGTTTTTGTTTGTTTGAGGAATTGTCGTTATCTGCTGCTGATAAGTTTGTGTTCAGCTCCTTTTCTCCTCGTGTTGCCTCAGAGTTATAAGAAACATCCCGAATCATAGGATTTCAGGAAACTCTAAATATTTTTGTGCATTGTATTAAAAATAGTTCTTAGTTTGCAAATTTGCACTTGGGCTTTCGAGTGTTGCTCTTTAAGCTTTGCAGAGGTTTTGCAGACATTTGCTTTGTCAGCAAATTCCACAAAAAGACCAAAACCCCCCAGTGTGTACAGATATCGCTTTTTACCGCTTGACTTTCTAAACTCAATTGTTACTGATGAAAACTGAAATATTAATCATCAATCATAAAGAGCAGCTTTTTTATTTCATAGTACACATTCATTTTTTTTAGAACATTAAGGTTTGATTTCACATGTCTTTTTTCAAACTGCTGAAATAGTATCACACGATCACTGCTTGTCTTTGTTGGGGAATTTTGCTAAAAGCCAAACATGTTTTTTTGTTCCTGCTTCTGTGTTGTAAATTATATCTTGTTATATAACTTTTGACACAAGTGTGTTAAATTTCTTTTATTCAAAAGACATCCAATCGGATCACCTCAGGCATGCCTTTGTTTTCACCCATCTGACAGTGTCTCTCTGGGGAAATGATGTTAAGCTTTGCATGTTTATTGCAAGGTATTTGATCAGACTTTCCTGAGGCAGTGAAACTGTCACTTCAAAGTGTTGCATCCTTCTGGTGGGTGACGTGCTGCAGTAAATGTCATATCATGTGTGTGTAGCAAGGATTTCCACGTGATAAAATCCTTACCTGTAAGCATAAACTTGGCAAAGCAGAACAACCCCAATATAAATGTTTAAAAGTAATCTTCAACTTACAATGATTATTTTTTTCCATTTCAGTGATATATATATATATATATATATATATATATATATATATATATATATATATATACATATATATTCAAACATACATACAACACAACTTTTTGTGTGTAAACTATCTCATTCTCTTTCATTTATCGGGTCAAAATTAAAATTACTGAGATTCGGGGTGGACAGAGTTTAATCCCTGTATTCATTTTTTTAAATGTTTGTATATTTCTGTGATTTATGTGCACTGTTTTATGTGATTTGTGGTGTAATGTAATTAAAAACACATTTTTAATGAGACTGAATCATTTCTCTTTTGCTTTCTCTGGTAGTTTATTTCTGTCTGAGCAGTTCTTGTGACAGGATTTCTCTGCAGCACAGCTTCTCGATTTTGGTTCTGTTCAAATTCAGAAGAATGCTGAAAATTTCCAAGAAAAATGTTTTAGTTTTGATTTATATGGAGTTACATTATTAGGTCATTAGTTCAGGAATTTGTTTGTTGCATGTTTCAATGTAAATTCTGGTTTCTATGCCTATTATTTTTCCCCTTTATGGCAAGACCGGATTTCTTCTTTATCTTGCTGTTTGAATCATCACTTTTCCTTCCTTTTTTAAGTTTTTTCTTCTCCATATTGCCTTGAAATTTTGCCAAAATCAGTGCAGAAATCCCAGTGAAATGACATTTTACTTCCTCTGACTGTGAAAATGTGAAGTTTTAACAGATGCATTGTCACTAAAGAATGTTAAAATGTCAATGCTTGTATTTTTTTTTTTTGTTTTTGTTTTCTATAGTCTGAATCTAAGATAACTCCTCATTCATTATCCAGTTTGTTATTAGATATTCCAGTAGGTGATCTGCCTGATTATTACAGACAGTAACAAATACTAAAAGCTGATAATTACAGTGCTGCCATCAACTGGACATGTAACAGCACAGCATGTTGTTGGACCACATGGAGCAGTTGCTCTACTACCGTATACACTTACTGGCCACTTTATTAGGTCCACCTTGCTGGTCCTGGATCAAGGCAAGGCAAGGCAGTTTATTTGTATAGCACATTTCATGTACAGGACAATTCAAAGTGCTTTACATAAAACAAAGACATTACAGATATTTAGAATAGTAAAAGGCATCAACACATAATCAACACATAATCACAATAAAATAATAAATTACATTAAAATGATTAAAAGCAAGATAAGTTAAAAAAAAGTTACCGTGCAGATTTCATGCATAGGCGCATGAGAAAAGAAAAGTTTTTAACCTGGATTTAAAAATGTCTACATTTGGGGAAAGTTTAATCTCCACTGGCAGTTTGTTCCATTTGTTTGCAGCATAACAGCTAAATGCTGCTTTTCCATGTTTAGTCTGGACTCTGGCCTGGACTAGTTGACCAGAGTCTTTGGATCTAAGAGCTCTGCTAGGTTTATATTCTCTGAACATATCACAGATGTATTCTGGGCCTAAACCATTCTGGGATTTGTAAATGATCAGAAGGGTTTTAAAATCTGTTCTGTGACTGACTGGAAGCCAGTGTAAAGATTTTAAAACTGGTGTGATGTGTTCAGATCTCTTAGTCCTGGTTAAAACTCTAGCAGCAGCGTTCTGGATGAGCTGCAGATGTTTAATGCTCTTTTTAGGAAGTCCTGTTAAAAGACCATTACAGTAATCCAGTCTACTGGAGATGAATGCATGGATGAGTTTCTCTTGGTCTTTCTGGGAGACTAAACTTTTAATTCTGTTGATGTTTCTGAGCTGGTAAAAAGCTGTCTTAGTGACAGCTTTGATATGGCTGCTGAAAGTCAGATCTGAGTCTATCAACACTCCCAGGTTACGAACTTGGTTGGTAATTTTAAGAGCCCGAGTCTCCAGGTGTTTGCCAATGCTGACCCTCTTCTCTTTGCTACCAAACAGAATAATCTCAGTTTTGTCTTCATTTAATTGTAGGAAATTCTCCCTCATCCAGGTGTTTATTTGCTCCAGACACTGACACATTAAGTCTATTGGACTGCAGTCATCTGGTGACAGAGACACATAAAGTTGTGTATCATCTGCATAACTTTGATAACTAATGCTATAGTTTTGTAATATTTTACCCAAAGGGAGCATATACAAGTTGAACAGAAGAGGTCCAAGGACTGACCCCTGGGGGACTCCACAAGTCATGGCCACTCGCTCGGATTCATAGCTGCTGATCGTAACAAAATAACTCCGGCCTTCTAAATAGGACCTGAACCAGTTAAGGACCGCTCCAGAAAGTCCAACCCAGTTTTCCAGCCTGTGCAACAGGATTCTGTGATCTACAGTATCAAACGCAGCACTGAGATCCAACAGAACCAGGACTGATACTTGACCAGAATCGGTATTCAACCTAATGTCATTTAACACTTTGACCAGAGCTGTTTCAGTGCTGTGATGAGGTCGGAAGCCGGACTGAAATTTATCAAGATTTCCACTTTCATTTAAAAAGTCATGAAGCTGGTGAAATACAACTTTTTCAATAATCTTGGAAATAAAAGAGAGGTTAGAGACAGGTCTATAGTTGTTCATTATAGAGGCGTCTAGAGTCCTTTTCTTTAGGAGTGGCTTAATAGCAGCTATCTTTAGTGACTTGGGAAAAATGCCTGATGCCAGCGAGCTGTTAACTATCAGTAGGAGATCACTTTCTACTGAGGTAAAAACTGTTTTTAAAAAGTCGGATGGTATCATGTCCAGAGTGCATGTTGTTGATTTCAAATGCCAAACTGTTTCTTGTAGGACTTTTAAATTCACCATTTTAAATTGTGACATGACATCAGAATTATTTCCGGGTTTTAGACACAGACTAATTTTCTTGTTTGACTGTGTGGAATTAATATTTTGCCTAATTGTTTTAATTTTTTGGCTAAAAAAGTTTGCAAATTGGTTGCATTTCTCAGTGGAAAGGAGCTCTGGGCTTATCTGTTTAGGAGGATTTGTAAGTTTTTCAATCATAGCAAACAGAGTGCGAGAATTGTTGACATTCCTGTTAATCATTTCAGATAAATGCAGCTCTCTGGCCTTGCACAGCTCATTGTTATAGTTACGTAGGCTTTGTTTGTACAGCTCATAGTAAATTTGAAGTTTATTTTTCCGCCATTTCCGCTCAGTTTTTCTGCATTCTCTCTTTAGGCTGGTAACCACAGTGGTGTTTCTCCATGGTGTCTTCTGTTTGCTCAAGTTGCTCTTGATTCTTATCGGTGCAACAGCATCCATTACATTCAAGATTTTCAGATTGAAATTATCCAGGAGTCCATCAACTGACTCTGCACTGGTTGTTGGTAACATAGCTATGGCCTCCACAAACTTAGCACTTGTTCTTTCATTAATGTACCTCTTCCTAACGGAGAAGCAGGTTGGTTGAACATTCTGAGTGATCAGTAAATCAAACAAAATACAAAAATGGTCAGACAAGGCCAAGTCAGTGACCGCAACAGAAGAAATATCAACACCCTTTGAAATAACCAGGTCCAGAATGTGACCTCGAATGTGGGTCGGTTGTTTAACATGTTGCCACAAACCAAACATGTCCAATATGGAACAAAATTCCTTGACATTACCATCCGTCATGTTATCTATGTGAATGTTAAAATCCCCAGTTAAGATGAAATGGTTAAAATCAGTAGAGATAACCGACAATAATTCAGAAAATTCATCAATAAAATTTACACAATGTCCTGGACGTCTGTAGATGATTAGTAATAGGATTTTAGGAATGCCCCTTAAAATAAAACTAAGATATTCAAAAGAAGTAAAATCACCAAATGAAATTTCTTTACACTGGAATGAATCTTTAAATAAGGCAGCTTCTCCTCCCCCTTTCCTCCCGTTTCGACATTTATTCATGAAACTAAAATGAGGGGGTGCTGTTTCATTAAGAACTGTAGCACTTGTGTCTTCTGTTAACCATGTTTCTGTCAGAAAAAGAAAATCTAAACTGTGAGAAATGATGAAGTCATTAACTAACAGTGACTTGTTGAACAGAGATCTAACATTTAGTACAGCTAGCTTTATGAAGTTTACACTGGTCTCTGTTGTATTCTGAGTTATACAAGGTACAGTTAACAGATTAGATCGATTCACCCCACAAGCTGACCGTGTTCGATTCCTTATTTTACTAACTAACACAGGAATCCTACTGGGTCCAGGCTTGATCTCAGAACAGCTGTCAGTAGTAGCAAAACTACAGCAAGGACCCTGAACGCATCATGGCATGTTATCTTTGTTGTGAATTCTGCTGCTCTGGGAACCTCCTCCCATGCCCTGCTCGGTCAGGACAGATGATCTAATAGGAGGATGAGGAGGGGGAGGAGGGGGAGCCCTGTATTTCTTGGTAGATGGTGGTCGCTGGGGTTCAGACCTGGATAGAGACATCCTTTTAAGACCTTGGGTGATGTGGAGAAGAGAGTCTGGTGAGGGGGGAGAGCTGGCAGTTGATCGCTTCTCTGCTGTGTCTTTCGCTCTTATCTGTACACTCATGTTTGGGTTTGCCGTCCCAACAGCATGACGCAAGTGTGCACCAAGTAATCTGCATCCAGTTAGATTTGGATGCACACCATCAGGTCTGAATCGCTCCTTACAGTTCCAAAAGATATTGAAGTTATCAATGAACTTTATCCCATGGGTGATACATGCGTTTGATAACCATGTGTTCAGGCCAAGAAGTCTACTGAAAAGTTCAATCCCTTTACCCGCTGTAGGAATGGGTCCTGAAATGTAAACATGGTGTGCTCCCAACTGACACAGTCTCTCCAACAGCAGAGAAAAGTCTTTTTTAAGGATCTCAGAGCCAATTTTCCTCCTCAGAATATCAAAAGACCCTGTGTGGACAATAATCTTCATACCATCTGGATGTGAAGACAGAATGGTCGGCAACATCTCTGTCAGTTCCCTGACTGATGTATCAAAAAGTGTTAAATTTTGACCCCTGTTCTCCTTCAGAACTGCCTTACTTCTTAGATTCAGCAAGATGTTGGCAACATTCCTCAGAGATTTTGCTCCGTGTTGACATGATTGCATCACACGGTTTCTGCAGATTTGTTAGCTTCAACAACACTCAGTTAGGCTGAGGGGTTAAAATGATGCTTAACTGATACAAAAAAGGGGCCTAAAGTGTGCCAAGAAAATATCTCCTCACACCGTTACTCCACCCCGAAGTCTGACACATCAATACAAGGTAGGATGGTAGATGCTTTCATGTTATTTCTTGTCATGGTTGCAGAGCTGCACAGCAGAGCAGCAATCAAGCTCATCTCCTCCCCCTGATTGCTCTCTTTCCTCACTTGCTCCCCGCCCTACTTAAACACTCTCCAGTCTCTTCTTCCCTGCCAGATGGTCACAAATACTAACCTTGTTGAGATCCAGCAATTTTCTTGTGTCTCAGACCTCCTGTTATTGACCCTGCCACGACTTTGGATTTCTCTTGCCTGACCCATGCCGGATTTGTTGTGTATGAACATTGCCTGCCCTTGACTATGCCTTTTGGATTAGTGGACTCATAATTAATGTCTGGAGGTGTTTCAGGATTCTTCAACATACAGCCTCTCAGGATTGCCCCGCCACTCCTTAACGGACTACATATGGTTTCTCCCCACCTTTCTCCCGGTTTCAATAAACCTTACTCTTTTCAAACCTTTACCCTCTGTGTGTGGCTGAATTTCTGGGTCTTCAGGAGCTAATCATTGGTTTCTGGCCCTACCATTTGAATGTGGAGCTAAAATAGCGACTCATCAGACCAGGCTACATTTTTCTATCTTCTATTGTCCAGTTTTGGGGAGTCTGTGTGAATCGTAGCCTCAGTTCAGAGATGCTATTCTGCAGACCTTGGTTGGAACCAATGCTAATTTGAGTTACTGTTGCCTTTCCATCTTCTCCAACCAGCCTACACGTTCTCCTCTGACATCAACAAGACATTCTGGTCCAAACAACTGCTGCTCACTGGATATTTTCTTTTTCAGACCATTCCCTGTAAACCCTAGATATGGTTGTGTGTGAAAACCTCAGATCTGCAGTTTCTGAAATACTGAAATAGTTTCACGTCTCTTGTCTTTAGGTGCTCAATTTAGTCATTACTGTTTCATGCTGCGTATAGAACAATGTCATGATTCAATATAAACTGTGCACAACAAAAGTTCCCTTAAAACTTCCTTTAACGACACCTTCCTTATGTTTGATAAGAAATAGATGCTTTGTTGGGGGAAAAAAACAGCTGGACTCTCTCTGGACACATTTAGAGTTCAAGTAAACAGAGACACAACTCAACTCTTTGTATCAAGACACAAGACATGTGTTGTCAACATTGTACCAACTCTCTGAATCTGGCCTCTTTCAACAGGGTCAAGTTCCAAAATCGGTTGCAGATATTCCTCAGGAGCAGGAGGCCGAAATCATCTCTCATTTCATGGCTCATTTCTTATTGTTTTGGTCTGCATCTAAAGCCAGTTTAGATAAAGATCAAGAAGCTCCTGTTGTGCAGCTGTTTTGGAAAATGGATGGTTAGGTGTCTTAAGATAGCAGGATCAAAAGGATCATAAGTCCTTGGACGTACTCTGCCTCTCATCTATTAGTCTCTGCAGGCTCCAGCCCCCCAGTGACTCCGTAGTGGAATAAGTGGGTTTAGAGAGTAAATACTACCATCGTCTTTGGTTAGAAACTTGGCTTTACTTAACAAACCGGTTTGAGTGCTGCTGCCTTGTTGTTGCCAGCGACAAGGCCTCAGACCTTTGCCACCATGTCCTGTTTTCCACCACCATGATTTCCACCTGCAGAATGTACTTCAGTGACAAACCTGTTTGTTTAATCAGATCAAAGTTAGCTGCTACCCCAGCACCCACTTTACTTCTAGCCATCCTATCATAAAACAAGTACAGCATACACTCATGTTAGACAATACCAGACAAACTGCAGATCCCCTTCAAACCTGCACGGAAGCGATTGACTTCAAAGGCTGAAAAATGACAGAAGAAAAACATACTAGCCTAGACAGCAATAAGGGCCGCTTGCACAATAAAGACAAAACAAAGTAAAATGAGATAAAAATAAACTAAACTCCATCTGCAACATAAATATTGAGCTTTTTGAATTAGAAAACGTATAAACAGAGTAGAAAAGACTCAAGAAAGCTAAAGGGAAAGTATCCAAATAAAATACTGCACACATTGAGGGAACAACTACAACAGTTAAGGAATAACTCAACATCCTGTTTTTACCTGTTGTACTTTTCAGTTTGACTCCTAGTGTCAAGAAACTAATACAGGATCAAAGCTGCGACTGGCAGTCAGGGGACTTTATAAAAATTTCTTTGTAAGCGTATTTGTTGTCATCTTGTGGAAATTCTTGACTAAATAATGAAATAAGCCAGTCATTAAGGGCTATTTCATAGTTCAGAAATGTGAGGTTGACAGTATAACCTGCCATGGTTACTACAAATGACACCTCATGTCTAAGACATCTTAAACCATTCACCCACTGGTGTATCCAGGAAATGTTTAACGGGCTGGCTAATCTACAATAACGACAATGTCCAGCAGGATCATTGTTAACATGGGTCTGGAAACCCTTAAAGTGGCAGTGTGTAACAAAATCAGTGGTCAATGACAGGAAAATTTAACATGTTATTAAAAAAAATGTTTATATATACACATACATGGCAACTGCCATATTTGTATCACCATTTTTACTACGGTGTCTCTGAATGGACAAACATCTCTGTGTGTGAAGTGAGAACCCTCTGAGCTTTAAATCAGTTTTGCTTGATAAGTGATAGAGTACCGTTTGGGGTAGGTAATGCCTTAAAAGGACCATAAAAGAAGACAGTACACACATACACAGTGCTGAAGTAGTTATCCGTAGTGCAGTCAGAACACAACGTGTTTACGTGTGAAAGAAAGCGTGCTTGGCATGTCATCTTTACCACTAGATGTCAGTAATTCTTACCATTTACTAACAGCTTGAAGCTCTTTCTAACGTCAAAAACACAGCTCAGTTTACAGATTTTAAAGAATATTTTATAACAGTGGTTTCCAACCTGGGGTTCGGGCCACCTCAAGGGGGTCCCCCAAAGAGCACAGTGGACCCCCGAGGCTTTGAACATTCGGATCTATTGTGATTAATGTCCACACAGAGAAAAGTGTGTGGAGCTACAGTAGTGAAGAACTTCATGTCTTTCCTGGTAACCTTTATTTTTTTATTTAATTAATAAAACTCTGAGAAACACCACAGAACAGATGATTTGTCCCTATATAGAAAAAAAAGAATAAAGGTTATAATATGTTCAGTTAACTTTGGCTTTATCAAAGGACAGAAATCAGCAGGATACAGTATTTATGGTGAGAATCTCACTAACGAAAGCATTAAAACAAACATGGCTGCAGCACGGGGTGGGGCAGGGGTTTCACGGCATCAATAGTCAAATAGGATTTTATCCAACACATAAGAGGAACCAAAGGTGCTTTACAGAGTAAAAAACATATGAAAGGACAGAATTAAAGCTACTGACTCAAACTACTGAAGGGAGCATGTTATAAATAATAATAAATAATAATATAGATAGTGATATAAGCCAGAAAATAGAAAAGCTAATAATCTAACAAACTACCGATCAGAATTAGGGTGGCCATTGAAATTTCAGGGGTGGTCTGGACAATCTTCCCTGTCAGGCACCGAGCAGTAAAGCAACAAGGACACAGAAAGTAATTCAAAAACCATGTTTTTACTGACCCGAAATTAATACAAAAATCTAAAAGAATCAATAAACTAGCCAGCCTATAAAAGAGGTCAAATATAAATAATCATACTCAAAAGTGTAACTTAAACAAATCAAATTCACGTGAGGAAAACTGACCTAACATGATGACACACGAGGGAAACTTTTATAGCAGTTCGCCCAAACCAAATACCACACAGAGAAAAAAGAAAATGTCTAACAATGAGGTCCCTCTTAAAACCGGCGTTGCATTCACTGACAGAAACTGTGTCAGAATTTTAGAATTTCTCTGTGTATTTGATGCAAAACTCCTGTATTGTCACTACAAAAAAGTTGGTCAAGCTTTCCAACTGTGCTGGTGTGGTGGAGTTATGGATATAAACTGTGTGGACTGAGCTAAAAATGAAGTAATTTATCATTGAGTTTCCCACACTGAGCTGCAGCTACACTTCTGAGTGAGTGGTTGCATGGCCTGCTACACATTACTGAGAGGTTTGTGGGACTAGAGTTTTGAGGCACAAAATGAGGTCTGCAAAGACTTTTTTGCTTTTGGGACTTGCAGGATCTCAGTCACTCTTTCACTGGTCTTAATCTACAACTTTCTTCTGCTCCTTGGCAAAAGGTTGGTGGATTTGACATAAATATTTTTAGGTGAATGGTAAAGTTATCTATTGACTACCACGGTGCACCCATTCTCTCTTTTATTAGTCACTGGGATAGGCTGCATTGAAATAATCTGGATGGACAAAGGTAACTACCGTCATCTTTGTTTTTAAGTTTGACTTTCCTTAACAAACCGGTTTGAGCGCTGCTTTCTGTTCTCTTGTTGCACACAGGTTTGACAAAGTGTGTTTCCTATTTACGTATGAACTCCCCCATTCACTGGTTTATTTTTATTGTGAACATGCAACACTTTTATTCTAAAGTCTTCCAATTAATACAGGCTTATATCCCTTAATATGGCCCATAATGCCACCCTGCAAAGTGCCATTGCTATAAGAGGAAAAGAAGTAAAAGAAGAGTAAAAGTCTATTTCAGTGGCTCCAGAACAGTGCAATCATTTATAGAAAGATAAAATAATACAATTAAATAACTATGTAAATATGTAGAAATAAAATAGTATTTAGATAGCAGTGTAAACTGAACAGAATCAGAAAATGACATTGTTGTTGTACTATTGATATAAGTTAAAAGATATATTAAGAATGATTATTTTTCCATTTAATTTGTACATCTGACATAAAACCATGAATGGTAGAAAACTTTTTACGGCTCAACCAGGACAAAAAAACTGAGGTTAAAGTTATTGGTAATGAATCTCAGAGACAGAAACTAAGTACATGTATTGTTCACTTTGAATGCATCTATAACAGTAAAAAAGAATCTGGGCTTTTTTTTTTTTTACCCAGATCCTGGGTTTCAGCAACCTGTTAGAAATTGAACTGAGACTGTTTTTTATTTTGTTTTATTGTTGTTTAGCATCCTGAGAACATTAGCCAGATTACAACACCCTCTCTCCTCCAGAGAGCTGCTCTGACTCAGACCAGAAAGTTTTACATCAGTTTTAAAGTCGCTGCATTGGCTTCCTGTCAGTTTAAGATTCTTTTACTGGTTTTTAAGGCTCTTAACGGTCTTGCTCCTGAGTATTTCTGGCCTGCTTTTACATTATGAACTAAAACCCATGGGGAGACACTTTCTCTTTCTATGCGCCACATATGAGGAACTTTCCTGAAGACCTGAGGATAGAAGGAAAATATTAATGTTTTTAAAATAACCTAGTCTTTCACTTTTTACCTATTATGTGAATTAATAAATTAAATTAATTTAGTATTTTATTATGTTGACCAATGTGCTGAACAATTTGCAGAAACAGAGGATAATTAACAATAAAACATTTATTAAAAAAACAAATACAGTAAAAATAATAATATCCTCCTGACTACCAGTAGTATAAATTTGTCCTCTGTGGAGGACATTTGTAAAGCTGAATATCTCCATCCCCCTGCACGCTATTAAACCCACTCATTTTGTTCTCTAAAAAGGACATCCAGGGCTTTTGAATGGTACTACATTTATAGGGGTGGGGCTTTGGGAACATCTTGTTTTTCTTCAAAGAAAATGGCATTCATTACCACAATCACAATTCATAAGAAGAGGAAAAGTAAGTGCGTAACTTCTTTTTGTGCAAATGTAGTCCTGAAGTATTATTGTAATATTTCTTTATGATATCTCTTGAGAACACATTAAACCGAAATTGTTCTGTATTTTTCAATTAAGAAGAACGAGTTTCATTGTCAGAGTTTCTCATTAACCTTCAAACAGTCGGGGGAATAAAAAAAAATGTTAATTAAACAATTTTTTTTCTGGTAGTCAGGAGGATATAAATAAAAAAAAGATTTTAAAAGTTTAAGATCACCCAAAGGCTTTTTAATTTAGCCTTAGTTTAATTATGTTTTATGATTTGTTAAATTTTATTGAATTTATCTGCTATATTTTAATTTTATCGTCTGTTTTAATGTTTTTATTACTTGTATTTTATTTACCTCATCTCTAGTTTTTCCTCACTTGTAGCGCTTCCTCAGTTCAGTTTTATACTGTAGACTCAAATCAGATGATTTCTGTATGTGTGTGTGTGAGAGTGCAAGCCAGAGAGCGAGAAAGAGACATAAAGACCCTTTTTGGCTTTTTTCTTTTTCTGTTATTACTGTAAAGCACTTAAAATTATATAGAAAGTGATATATGAATGAAGTCTGTTTAATGGATTGACTAATAATTAGGAAGAAAACGAATAAGTCAGTTTCAGTGAGAAACATTTGTGAGACAGATGTGAGATGTGAGCCTAATGAGAGTGTGTATGGGTGTGTGAGAGTATGGGGCGGATGCCGTTGAAATCACTAAGAGTTCAACAACCTGATGGCTCCGGGGAGGAAGCTGTTGAGAAATCTGTTTTCAGCATGAAACTTTTCTCTGAGGGCAACAGGAAAACCAGACCATGATGGGGATGAGTGGATGAGGTCCTTGAGGACTCTTTCTGTGCAACATCCTGGATGTCCCGACGACGAGACGCAGCTGGTCACAAAGGAAGTGGGAGCTGAGCACTCCTCATATGGTGCAGGAAGTGCCGGTGCTGATGAGGTTGCTATGAACACGAAAGAGTGACTGTGACACTGACAAAAGTGTTTCAGCAATGTCTTCATAACAGTAAAAATGTTTTGCATTTGCATACGTAAGTTTGCATCAAAGTTTGTAAACGTGTTTCACGTTTTGTACAGTTATTTTTTTCTAAAATGTAAAGTTGTTTACAACTGAACACAATTTGTCTTTAACAAAAACACAATCAAAGCCAGTTTTCTATTACTAGCTACAGCTCTGGGATTGATCTATCCATGCAATCATTGCATGTTAATAATATGCAGTCCAGTTGTTTTTAGTAAAGCCAGTAACTTCAAACCACGCTGCCTTAACACTTCTACTTCAGTCCTTTGACAGAGGTCAATTTTGGCTGCACTAGAAAGTTCTTCCTTGTCTTGCTAATATCTGAAGGAAATGTTGACGAGGAAAAAAAAAGAAAAGAAAAGAACAAAAAATACACCCAAAGTGGTTTTTGGTAGATTTAGTTAACCGCTGTGACAAGGTGTGTCAAAAATAAACATCTTTCGCTGGGATGATACGATACGAAGTGACACAGTACGGTGTGGTACGGTACAGTACGATGCACCTTTATTGTCAGACATGTCTGAAATTTGTTTTGTGTCAAGTCAGCAACATGTTTACATAGAACAGTAAACAGTACACACATGACATTTGCTCACATATGCACAATATATCACGGACGACACACACTGGACTCCTCTAAGATTAGTTTTAAAATTGACTGATGTATTAAAGATATCGGATTGGACTTTAATCCAAGCCTGCTGTCAGGGTGACACTGGTCCACCTCTAGAACTGACTGGGTGGTCAGTACAGCACTGATGGTCATAGAACCTCCTCTTCGCAGGCTTGAGGACATCCCTCACTGTTTTTGTACAAACTGACTGAGGATCAGGTTTTTCCCCCGGGTGGTGGACTGCTTAGCTCAAGAACATGCCTGCCGTGTGGATTTATCTTTTCATTCTTTTATTTATCATTGCTATCAATAATTTCATTTACTTTATTTTTATTTACTTGATCTGATTTTATTTATTTGATAAGTTATCACCAGTCGCCTTTCTTAAATTATTTAATCAGTTTAGATTGTTAATGATTTATTTACAAGTTTTATCTACAAATTATTATCTGATGTTTTTTTAAATTATTACATTTTTCTTTTGTCATTTTTAGATGATTTTAGGCCACTGCTTCTGGACTGATGGCAAAAACATTTTGTTGTGCAGGCAGCACAATGAAAGTAAAGCTTCAAGCCCTTAAAGTCTAATTTCAGTAATGATTTGACTTCCCATATGAAGGGATGAAAAACTAATGATGCTCTGCACACATTTAGATTTATGAATAAGCAACACTGTAAAACAATAAAAAAAACTACTGTATATCAAAGACAGGTGAATTTATATATTATTTATATCAGATTGTATTTAAAATGATAACCTTCCATACTGCTTGTGAAATTGTAAAGTCCATGAATTCGGGGTAATTTGTGGCTTCAGGACACCACGAAGCATGCTTATTAAAAAGAAAAAGTAGATTGTAATATCTGAAATTCCCATTAGAAGTAGCCTAGAAATCAGATAAATGTCTTACAGTGTAAATAACAGTCAGCCATTATTCTGTGATGTAGAATCAATCATAAGCCATCGTTTACTCACACACTCTGGTGGGTTCGTGGAAACCACAGGACCAAAGTTTATTTGGCTACATTTCATGGTTACTAGTGTCATAAGCTGCGGTCAAGCTAAACAAAAGAGCACCATCAAGTTAATCCTTGTTCATCTCTGTTAAGACTCCAAGCCCACTGATTAAGAAAAACAAGTTTTTAAGAGGTGATCACTGATTGGTCACAAAGTTTATTGAGAAGAGGAAGAATACAGGGCGGTCTGTTGATGCCTGATTCCTGACACAGTCAGGACGTCATATAACAGCTCCACCTTCTGGAGGTGAAAGGAAATGTGATGGTGGGAATCATGTTGGAAGAGCTTACAGGAATAAACAATTTGTTTCTTTCTTTCTTGCTTATAATCTCAATACTGTATGTTTTTATAGACAGTATTATGACACTGATTTGTCTTTACATGAATTGCACAGTCACTGGTTTTTATCTGTTATGATTTTCTTTCTTTCTGCTATTAAACATCTGTGGTAAAGTCTATAGAGATCTACATGAGGGTGACCTCACATTAACTAAACAGTAGTTTATGAGGAGATATGACATCGAAGCACAGTGAGTTATCAGTCAGAGACAAAGATTATCACAAGTCAGGAAGACATGATGTCGGTTTAATGGTAGTGATGTGCAACACCAGAGATTTTCTTTCTAATATGATACCAAGAAAGTCAAGCAAGTGTTTGCCAAACCAACCCGATATCAATACTCTAGAAACTTAATGTATTTAAAAATGTCTTTCAAAGGAGCCTACACAAGGGTAAGGAAAGGAAAGCTACATTTTTTATAGAATACTTTGACTTTGTGACTCAAACTCAAACATTATATATATATATATATATATATATATATATATATATATATATATATATATATATACAGATAGAGAGAGAGAGAGAGAGAGAGAGAGATAGATAGATAGATAGATAGATAGATAGATAGATAGATAGATAGATAGATAGATAGATAGATAGATAGATAGATAGATAGATAGATAGATAGATAGATAGATAGATAGATAGATAAATGCCTCTGCCCACCATGTCTACAGGCAGTGTCATTTTCAGACATGTTGACTTGTCTTCACATGAACTGCCCATGTGTTAGTTAGTTTCTGTTTTTTGCCCATATTGACAGAAGCCATAGTATGGCTGTAAAAGTAACTGAGCTGGAGCATAAAACAGTATTTTCAGCATAAAGATGCAAAGCTGCTGTTTTTGATTGACAGGTCGGAAATGTCTGGATGCTAAGTATTTCCTGTGGCACATGGCACATCAGCAGCCCACAACAAACCTCACAGGAAGCGTTGCTTGTTATATATAACCACACTGACTGGGTTTTTATACAGTATGTGAGAAAAAGTTACAGAACTTGCAGTCGATGCGCCAACATGATATTATTCTCTTGCTCCATATTGTTGTGCTTCGCTTTGGTCTTGTCAGGTATGATTACTTTTATTTCTTTATATGATTTCATCGAAGGTTTAATCTGCAGTAAATATCAAACATTTACTGTATTTGACGAGTTTTAGAGCTTCTACTTAATTTCTTTGCCTTTCATTTCAGAGAGTCACATTAAATTTCAAAATTCTGGTGAATCCATCACGTTGAAGTGTTCCACTGAAGGAAGTCCAGCAAGCACTTCTGGATATCAGGGGCTCTATCTGTATCATCAGTGTTTTAAGGATAAAGAAGAGGAAGTGCTTTTTGTCAGTAAGCACACACCTGGTACAGTAGTGGAGAGACAACGTTACAATGACAGGATACAGTCAAAAGGAATTTTCGATAATCTCAACATCACCATCAGCAACCTGACCAAGTACGATGCAGGTGTTTACAACTGTACCTACAAAACGTCAGCCCGGAACGGTATAACATCCAACGTCTATTCAGTTTTCATAAGAGGTTCGTTTTTCCTTCTTCTCTTTGTGAACTTTTCAAAAACTTAATTTTGTGTTAAAAATAATAATAGTGTTGTAGATTTGTCTGTATGAGCAGAGATTAACGCTGTTAATAATAAGACTATTGCACAGTTTTAAATATTTCTTGCCCTACAAAGGTGACAACCCTTCATTATTTTTCCCTCCTACACGAGTGTTTGCTTAAACTAAACTGCACTTGACATAGGTTTTATGTAGGGGGGAGCTTGACCTCCGAATACATGGCTAAATGAAAGTGTCTGCCTAGATCTATGGTACTGAGAAGTCCATTTAGATTTAATGTATTTCAATACGTTTTTCATCAGTTTCCATGAAACACAAAATTTAATGTTTAAAAAAGGAATACATAGTGGAACAATGATCTTTATGCTCTGCTGCTCCAGAATCAGCAGGGGCTGCTTCGACTGAGTGTGACCCAGCAGCAGACCTTCAACCCAAGTGGTCCGATGATACCTTTCATGGTGAGTGTGTGAGATAGACACTGGTTGGCTGTTTTGGTTTATTAGTGAACTGCTGTACCATTGCCAATCACCTATTAGCTATTTCAGTTATATAATCAGTAGCAAAATATAGACTAAATTTATTTTTAACTCAGCTTAAAGGTGTCATCCCCTGGTCTTTATTTAAATTTTTTTTAAACTTATTTAAAACAAAAAATCAAACATATAGCTTGTTCTGACCCTTTGCTCATACCACAACTTTGTCTCATGAGAGTTCATGCAAGCTTTTGACCAGGGGTGCCCAAAGTAGGGCCCGTGGGCCAAATTTGGCCAGTCAGCTCATTACATCTGGCCCACCGCCTAGATATCAAAACTATTTGAGTATGTCAGACTTGACATACTTCTCAGTCACTCTCTAGTGTTAGCAATTTGAATTGATGTACATGCAGTGTTTTTCTTTTTGTTGATGACATTTTGCACTATATTTGGTTACAATTTACTGTATGCAATTTTTGTTTGTTGTCCTTCTAACAATGTCTTTATTGTTATTTTGCCATATTGATGTTTGTAGTGTGTTATTTGCAGTGAGGACAAGAATGCATTTGAATGCATTTACAATAATTAAAAGAACCACAATTTACATTTATTTGTGTTTCACCCCTAAAATCGCTGTGTTTGGCCCGCGGCTCACTGCTACATTTTCACTTTGGCCCATAGATGCAAAAAGTTTGGGCACCCCTGCTTTTGACAAATTTTAATGAGGTGTGCGCTGATTGGCTGCAGGGAGGCCAGAGCTGGAAGTGGGGCTGGCCCAGTGCATGCACAGTGCATCAGACACCAAAACCTCGACAGCTTAGTGATGGCGAGCAAACCTGACCGAGCAGCAGCTTACGGAATTCAGCCATTTATGTTTGAACCAGACTCCGAGCCTGAGAGTGAAGATACCGAGATAGTAGAAGAAGCACGTTTACAACAAAATGTTAACAAAAATGAACATGGTAGAGCACTTCAGCCCACTTATAAAGAAGAAAACATGGGGCTCATTTGTACATTTCAGGGGGTTAAACTTTTAGGCTCGTCCCTTAGCATTAGCGTTAGCAGTAAAGCATGACCTTATGTGTGGAAGAGGGACTGGCATATTCAAATAGCCTCCTGTGGTGACGAAATCCCAGGAGCAAATTAGAATCACGCGTTTGCGAGAGTTTACCTTTGTTGACGGTTGTGGTGTGAACAAAGGGTCCAGGTGGGAAAACTCGACTGTCTTCAAAAGAAAGGCTTTCAGGGAATTTAACACTTCTGTCCAACACCAATACACATGTTTTATCTTGAAAAAGTGCAATTTCTGGGTGATGACTCCTTTAAGGCACTGTCCTTGTTGTTGACACAGCCAAGCCAATGTCCCCAAAGCAAGGATACTTTAGATAGTGAAGGGAATTGTGAAGGAGATTGAAGCTGTTGCAGTCATGAAACTACTGAAGACAGTCAGAGCAGAAGAAGTACAGAAAGACAGGAAAGAAAGAACAAGGAGGAGGAATATTAACATGCAACCCAGGCTTATCGCCAGAGAAGCTCACAGACCACGATTGTGAAGTTATTGTGGGAAAAACTGCCACAGCCATTCAGACAGACATGATCTTGACAATGCCCAAGGGTTCAGAAGGAAGGACATTCCCAGAGTATTTAGAATGCACAAAGTCAGCAAATGGATGGGAAAACAGAAGAGGGACTGTTTATTGTACAGTGAAAGTGCAAGGGGAATATATTGTGTGCCATGCATGATATTTTCTTGTAATGGCCTAAAAAAACCATCAGTCAGTGCACTTAACACCAATGAAGGGTACCCGCTACCTTAAGTGGAAAAATCTGAGATATTCTTTGATGGAAGTAAAAAGCGATAGACAACCATCTGCAAGAAGAAATCCAATATGAAGTTGATAGAAACAAAGCTGTTCTTGAGAGAATATTAGATGTCACCCTTTTTCTGGCTTCAAGGAATTTGCATTTTAGAGGAAGCACAGATGCACTTGGTGATGGTAACTTGGTGATGGTAACTTTCTTGGCACAGTAGAACTTTTAGCCAAGTACGATCCTCTGTTGGATGATCATCTGAGAAAAATAAAGGTGAAAAGACCAAACACAAGACGGACCCATTATCTTAGCCCAGAGTCTCAAAATGAGTTCAGAGAACTCTGTGGAGATAGAGTTTTGAAAGAAATACTGAGATAAAAGACAGCATTTTTTTTAAACACAAGAGCCTTGAAATGACTCATATTTGACTTATTTCTGTATATTAGTGGAGTCCTCTTTCAGCACAACTTCGGAAAACTCACTACAGCTGTATCTGGTTGTTGTTGCCTGCCTCATCACCATGCTGGTAACAATGATCATCTCCGTACTGGTAACCCTGAAGGTGAGGCTAATACTCACCACTCAGACTATCTTCAGATACAATCGCTCTGACACATTCTCAGCATATTGCACACCATCTTCTGACACCATCTGAAACTCTCTTGCATAATGATAACATCAAACCCACTGAATGCTCTGTGCAGATGTGGAAAGGGGCATATACAAACAGCTTTCTTGTTTCTGTACTGCTTTTTTATGGTTAAACCACAAGCTGCACTAATTTAACATCATGTTTTCTGCCACCAATGACTTCAAGCAGTTACACCAAATATCTACCTTTTACTTACTTTGCCCTTCTGATGAAGGGAAACTAATGTCAACTGAAAGTTTCTTAAAAAGTTTGCATTTCAGACTTTGTTTTCTATAACTTTCATTTTATAAATGTAGTTTTCTAAAATCCACATGTGCCTGAACAAAAACACCACTGTAATGTGTTCCTACCAACAGGTAAAACAATGGAGGAAAAGAAGTGCAAGAAGAACCCAGGCAGTCCCTAATGAATATGTGTATGAAGACATGAGGAATCATCGCTCCCATCTTGTAGCAGATGCAGAGCAGTTGCCAGTAAATTAAGCTTAGAACTGGGTTTGGTGGATGCCAACACTGATTCTTTTCTTTCTTTCCCCAGTCATTCTGTTGTAGATTTAGCTGCTGCGATCATTGTCCTGTTACATGAACCAATTTGAACCAATCTTCAGCTGTTAAACTGCTTCACTCTCAGCTCTAAAATATGGAGGAGTAAAAGTGCCACAATGAAATAATTAAATATATCATTAAATAATTAAAATGATAATTAAATACATTAATGTGTTATTTAATCATTAATTCATCAAAATACAAATGAATGTATGTAAAAACATATATAATTATTTCACTATTTAATAATTTCATGGTCCTGTGTTGCAGTGCATCATGAATTTATTTTATCTGTCAACCTCGTCCATTAAAGTTAGTGGGCGGATCCTGACGCCTGATTGGTTACCCTTTCCACAAGTCCAGGCAAATACACTCCAAATAGTGGATCAAGCAGAGCTAGTGAACACATTCCAACACACTGTGTGATGCTATTCCTCTACGCTGGTTTAGATACTCTATTAAACAAACCCACAGAACAAACTTTTATTAACGACCGCAAAATATCAGGCAGCATGCGAGGTGAAGAAGCTGCTGAGAGAAGCGGTGGATGTGATTGTGGAAGCTCTAAACAGAACTCCTACTTGGTGCTCCAGAACTGCAGTTGGGTCAAACTCCAAACGCCCCGGTCCCTGTGTGTGTTCTGCTTGTTGTGTCCTGGTACCAGAGAAGCAGTGGAGTACTTCTTTGAAACCTTCAGTCACTCTATGGTCAATATTTTCATCGAAAAGTTACGAAATAAGTCCAACAACTTCCATAAGGTAAGTAGGTCCTGCTTCCACATCATCTGCTATGTTTCTCACCATCTCCCTGTATAGTTCACAAAAATCATCCTTCATCTCTCTCCAGCCTCTCAGTTAAGGACCAAAGCAATGGATCATTATGGATTAGCATTGGCCCCGCCCACTGACTTTGATGGACGAGGTTGACAGATAAAATAAATTCATGATGCACGGCAACACAGGACCATGAAATAATTAAATTGTGAAACAATTAATATGTTTTTACATACATTCATTTATATTTTAATGAATTAATGATACATTTAATAACACATTAATGTATTTAATTGTCATTTTATTTAATTAGATACACATTTAAGTAATTATTTAATGATTTAATTTAATTCATTTATTTCTTTGTGGCACTTTTCCTCCATACTAAACTCCTCCATACTAAAACAGTTTAGTATGGAGGAGTTAATAGTTGATTGAATGGCTGCATCGTGCCCAGGTCCTGTAGCTGCCAAACAAACCCAAGTTTATCAAACATAAACGTGGTGCTATGCATCATGCCCAGACATCTCTGCTTTGTGCCTTAAGGCAAAGAACATTACTCCGCTTCGTTGTGTGGTGTTCAGATGCTGCTACGCTAAACTGCTATGTGTTCTTGTTTTATATAAATGTATATATATATATGTGTGTGTGTGTGTGTGTGTGTGTGCTTTGTGGGTTGAATGAGAAGGAAGTGAGAAAATTCTGAGGTGTTAACAGGTGAAAGGTTTCTTGTCAACATGTTGACTTCTCATGTAAGTGGGAGAATAATCGTGGGAAAATAAAACAAACTTGATTTCAAGATGAGGATTTTGATGCATATAATCCAAGTTAGAAAAGAAATTAACATGTTTTTTAACTGATGCTATTCTTTTAATATGTTCAGAAATTGTTTTCATTTCCGTTTTTGCTCCTCTGCAAACTGAACCTATGTTTTTTAAATTGTTTATAGCCTGGATAAATGAAAAATAGCATGCTGGTATTTGCACAGTTAAGCTATGAAAATAAAAAAAATTCCTTGTGAGTCTGTATTTGACCTTCAGTCTTGAGTTTCATTTTGTTTGTAAACAGAAGGAAATGTATGAAAATGTCAACCCCATACATTATACTTGACAGACAAGCAGCTGGCAGCAAAACCTGTTCGTGACACTTGCCACTGTCTCAGTTGCACTTCAAAGTCCTTCACCAAGAGCTTTTTTCTTGAGCGTTGCATGCTATGAAACTGCCTCCCTCTTCCTATGAGAGGACAAAATGCATTTCTAACTCTCACACACACCTCTGAAATCATGCATATAACCACTTAAATACACATGAAATCAACTCTCATATATAAACACACATAAAACATATTGCATATATACTAGTGAAAAGTCACACATACATACCACAAACACCACATATATACAAGACACTTTGTACACATTTAAATCAGTGATGTACTGTATGGTCTACCTAAAATATCAGGTAAATACATGAACAGTGTTGTTACACCAGAACTCTAAAGATGTATTCGTCATTTATAATGTGTTTGTGCCAAAATTAAAGAATATAAACCAGTGAATATCTGGTGTTTGATGGTTAAACTGGTGTGTAGTGTCTGCAGTCGGCGACTGAGTGTGGGGCTGTAACATTTCCACTTCGGCTACTGGCTTCAGATGTGCTCACCACACTTTACTTTTTATTTGCTTTTATAAAATGATGTCACCAGTAAATCTCACAATGTTGATCTCATCATTTCCTGCTGCAGCTTCAGTCACTATCGTGGTAAGATTGGAGACATACAGGGTTTAGCAGAAGTGGAACAAAAATAAAACTTTAACAGATTATTAGTCATTAACAGCAAACCACAAACACAACTCAACTAAAGAGTAGAAGATTGTTTAAAATAAACTTAGTTTAAATAAAACTAAAAAAAACTAAAGTTTAATAAGCTATGTGACATTGTTCTGTCAGCTGCTTTGCTGAAGCTCGTGTCTGCATTTGATTAAGTGACTGCAGAGCTTCTAATTACTCTAATGATAATGCAGGGCACAGGTACTCTACATCCACTGGGAGTCTCTACACATGCATGATGCCTTTTATCAAAACAACTGTTAAATTCTTATATTTTATCATTTTTTTCTTTCTGTTTTTTTTAACCTCTTTTAAAGTTTGTTTAGATAGATAGATAGATAGATAGATAGATAGATAGATAGATAGACAGACAGACAGACAGACAGACAGACAGACAGACAGACAGACAGACAGATAGATAGATAGATAGATAGATAGATAGATAGTTTTGTTGAGTTTTAAAAGGCCCTTTATTTTAGGCTATACATAGCAAAGGAAAAAAAGAATCACATATACGACAATAAAAAAGACAAACAACAACAAAACAAAAAAATAAATAAAAAAAAAAAGGGGGGGGGAAAGCTCAAAAATTGAAAACCAAACCATTTTCCATAACTGAAACCAGAACATTCTGCAGACCCCAGAATTCCACAAATTCCTCCAACCTGTTTGTGAGACTAAAGAAATCAAATTCCACCCTGAGCCGAGCTGCCAGTAACCTGGTGAAAACCAGGAGAACCTCCTCTGACCCTTGACCTTTGATCCTATTCTTTCTGGTCTTCCAAATGGCTAACTTAGCCGCACCGAAAATGAAATTTAACAGTAAGTGAACAGATTTTTTGCATACCGAGTACCGAGGACCAAAAACAAAAAAACTGAAAGAGAACTGTTCTCCAAACCTTTGAACCAAACCCCTCAAAAGCTCAAACAAACCCATCAGCCGTGAACACTGAACAAAAAGATGGTGAACAGTTTCTAACTGGAAACAAAAGGGACACCCAGGCCCTGTGTTAAGATCAAGGTGTGCCAGGTAGCTGTTGGTGGCTATGGCCCCGTGCACAACCCTCCACTGAAGGTCACCAAACCGTTTATCAATGGGGTGTTTGTACAGGGACCGCCAGCAGGCTTTAGGGGACGTCCCAGAGCCAAAAAACTCAGTCCACCTCGACCCCCTGACAGCCGCCAGAGAGCGTAGGTTTGAAACCTTCATGCTAATAAGGTAGAGGGCCCTCTTTCCCAGCCCTTCAAACTCACCCAGCTCTGGTGTCTGAAAAGTCAGTAAAAGTTCTTGGTTTTCCTGCCACTGCTCTATGGCAGGAGAAACCACAAGAGAGGGGAAAACATACTCGTACTCATCATCCCACTGGTCAGACAGAGTGCGGTTCTTAGCAAACGCTCTCAGTGGTTCTGGTAAAGAAGCACAGACCTCTTGTACCAGCCTGCTAAGCAATCTGTCCGAGTGTATCCGCAGCAGACCGGCCAGACTAGAAACCGAGGACTTCAGGGGGTGGCCCAGTTTGACACAGCCTGCCTCCTTCATCCGGGACCGCAGAGTGACAGATATGAGGGTCGGAGAAGAAAACAGTTTGTTTCCAAGCAGGGGCTCCTCAAACAGCCAGAACCCAGGAGTACAGACAGGCTCCCGCTCAAAGGAAAAGACCTGCCATGCCTGCAACACTGACTGGTAGAAAGGTGTCAAGCCCGTCAGGTCCAGAGACTGTGGTTGGAGCAGGAACAAATGTTTGTCGTGGCTGAAGCCCCCTGCCTTCTTTAGCAACAAACAGGCGGTGTCCATCCATGGCGATCCAAAACTATAGAGCAGTCTCTGGGCTGTCTGTAGTCTGAAGGCTGTCACACGAGAGATGATGTCAATCAGGCCCTGTCCCCCCTCCTGGACCGGGACATACAGGTCCGCCGCTCTCAGCCAATGATGCCCAGACCAGAAAAAATCCACAAGTGTTCTCTGTACGTCCTCAAGCAGGCCTTCCGGTGGTGCCAGAGGGTTGAGGCAACCAAATTATTAGCCACTAGAACCCTACCCCTGTAGGACAGCTGGGGCAGCAGCCACCTCCAGTTGGCCAACCTAGCACACACTCTCTCCATGACACCCTCCTAATTTTTTTTCTGAAAACCCTCACTCCCCAAATAAACACCAAAAACCTTCAACCCCTGGTTACCCCAACTGAGGCGTTCAGGTAGCATAGGAATGGGATTGTCAGCCCACTGTCCAACCAGTACAGCCTCACTCTTGCTCCAGTTGACTTTGGCTGAAGAAGCCCGAGCATACAAGTCCAGACTGCTCTTAAGACAATCCACATCCCCCTGATTCCTGACCAACACCGTGATGTCATCAGCATAAGCAGAAACAACCAGAGAGGGGCGGTGAGACAGCCCCGGCAACAAAAGACCTGATAACTGGGAGCGTAGACGGTGTAAAAGTGGTTCAATAGCGATGGTGTACAGTTGTCCAGACAGCGGACATCCCTGTCTGATCCCTCTCTGAACCTTGACTGGACAGTTCAGCCCCCCACCCACTTTAATCAAACAAAAAACATCTTTATACATCATAGTCAGTAAGGAAACAAAACCATCCCCAAAACCAAATGCTCTTAAAGCGGAAAAAAGAAAACCATGATCAACTCGATCAAACGCCTTCTCCTGATCCAGAGAAATAAAACCTACATCCAAACCAAAGAGTTTACAAATGTCAAACAAGTCCCTCATCAGAAAAAGATTGTCCATGATTGATCTGTCTGGTATTCCATATGACTGGTCCCTGTAAATGATCGATCCAAAATTGTGCTTCAATATGTTAGCAAGAACTTTAGGATAACAGTTTATAGTCTGTACACAACAAAGCAACAGGTCTCCAGTTTTTAAACATAGTCAAATCTCCTTTTTTAGGTAGCAGCGAAAGAACAGCATGACAGCTGGAAAAAGGCAAAAGTCCATTCCGGGAACATTCCTTTAGCACCTCCCACAAGTCTGTTCCCAGGAAACTCCAAAAGTGTTTATAAAAATCAGCAGGTAGTCCATCCAGCCCTGGAGCCTGGCCTGAAGTCATCTGGCCAACAGCAGTAGTCAGCTCCTCAAGAGAGCTGGGGACCTCCAGAAGAGTTTTATCTGCAGAGCTCAGCTGAGGAAGCCCCTCCAGCAGTTCATCCACACAGTCGCTATCACAGCCCTCCTGACTGTAGAGGGAGGGAAGGACACAGCATGCTGCCTCAACATCACCTGGTCCTTGGTCAAGGAGCCATCAGGGAGGCTAAGACAGGTCATCTGCTTCCTCTGAGAGACAGATTTCTCCAGGTTGAAGATGAAGGAGGTGGGAGAGTCCATGTCTCTAGCTGTGGTGAACCTGGATCTGACCAGAGCTCCCTTAGCTCTTTCATGGAGGAAAGAACTCAGCTCTTTCCTCTTCTGGTGAAGGGTATAACTGCCAGTGATGTTTGAAACTAAAATACTGTCTTCCAGACTCTGAATTTCTTTTTCTAACTCACTAATGACCTTTTTAATTCTAACTGTAGAGTGACTAGTGTACTGCTGACAGAAGACCCTGATTTGGGCTTTACCCACTTCCCATCACTGACTTAGGGACTGGAAATCCCCTTTCTTCCCCCTCCAGATCCCCCAGAAGTCCTGAAACTTCTGGCAGAAGAAACTGTCCTGTAGCAACTTGATATTAAAATGCCAGTAAGAGCTGCACCTAGTAGTAGGAGAAACCTGGAGGTCCTGGGTGACTAAGTGATGGTCAGTAAAACCTACAGGATAGATAAAGCTGGTAAGTAGTCTGTTTCTAAAACTGTTTGTTAAGTAAAACCTGGCCAGCCTAGCTGCGCTCCTAACCCCGCTCACCACCCTGACCCAGGTGAACTGCTTCTTCTGTGGGTTTTTAACCCTCCAGGCATCGACCGGGCTCAGCTCTGAGAGCAGCAAGGATAAAGCAGTGGATGACTAGCGATGAGGTTCTAATCCCTTCCTATCCAAAACAAAATTAACAGTACAGTTCCAGTCTCCCCCCATCACTACACACTCACTCTGATCACACTGCTTCAGAAAGGTCCTGACTTGGTTAAAAATGACAAGCCTAGTAGGTCCTGGGTTTGGAGCATATATATTAAGAAAACAGAAAGAAAAATTCTGAATTTCTGCTCTAACTACCAAGACTCTGCCTACGACCAGCTCTGTGGTGGAAGTGATGTTAATATTAAGAGCTGGCGAGAAAAGGACAGCAACTCCAGCAGAGAAATTTGTTCCATGAGACAAGATGTACTGGCCTTTCCACCACAGACCCCAGTCTACCTCATTCTCCGCATCACTATGAGTTTCCTGCAGGAAAACTACATCCAAGCCTTTCTGAGTGATTGTTTCTAAAACAACCGCCCTCCTTTGACGATCCCTCCCTCCATTTATGTTCAAGGAGCCCACTCTCACCTTCTGCATACGGGGGAGAGAAATAAAGATGACAGAAGTAGAAACCAATGAAAGGAAAATCACCCAGTGAAGCACCATGATTTTACTTTGGGAGTTTTAGTCGTTTAGCACTTTGATCTTTACTGGCTTTTAGCTGTTTTCGAATGCTTGTCATGTGTTTACTCAGACGGAACCGTTTCTTTTCATCCAACAAGTTCACACCAACCACCTTTAGTAGAGTCCTCACGCTATTAACAAACTTCTCGCCATCAGGAAAGTACTCAGACACTCGCACAGACTTCCTAAAAGTTTCCTCCAGGAAATCATTAATTTCCTCCAAAGTATAAAGATCCAAACTAGAAGACTGTGAACCAGCAACAGATGTACAGTCAGAGTCAGTATCATAATCCATGTTTTCTCCAGCATCAGACACAGAGGCTGCATCAGTAGAAGCTTGCTCACTACTCCTGACGTTCCCCTCCGCCTCACTCCTGTCCTCAGCTGGAACACTCACAATCAGAAAATCAGTCTGTTCATCATCCTTGTCACCACTCACCTGTCTGTCACGCCCCTCTCCTGGGCCTCCCTCCCCCTCCTGACACACAGCAGGGTCTGCAGGAACCTCTATGGGTTGCCCCACACACTCCCCATGGTACCCAGCTGACTCTTCAGCTGACTTATGTGGGCAGAAAGCTTGATGAAGGAAGCAGACTGTGTCAAACTGGGCCACCTCCTGAAGTCCTCGGTTTCTAGTCTGGCCGGTCTGCTGCGGATACACTCGGACAGATTGCTTAGCAGGCTGGTACAAGAGGTCTGTGCTTCTTTACCAGAACCACTGAGAGCGTTTGCTGAGAACCGCACTCTGTCTGACCAGTGGGATAATGAGTACGAGTATGTTTTCCCCTCTCTTGTGGTTTCTCCTGCCATAGAGCAGTGGCAGGAAAACCAAGAACTTTTACTGACTTTTCAGACACCAGAGCTGGGTGAGTTTGAAGGGCCGGGAAAGAGGGCCCTCTACCTTATTAGCATGAAGGTTTCAAACCTATGCTCTCTGGCGGCTGTCAGGGGGTCGAGGTGGACTGAGTTTTTTGGCTCTGGGGCATCCCCTAAAGCCTGCTGGCGGTCCCTGTACAAACACCCCATTGAAAACACAGAAACTTTGAAGGCTTTGAAGGCAGATTTTATCAACCTCATCCACAACATCCAACAGCTAAATACACAGTGCATCATTTCTGGACCACTACCCTCACCACGTTTTGGAGACATTAAGTTCAGCCGAATTCGTCAACTCCACATCTGGTTAAAACATTACTGTCACTCCATTAATATCCCATACATTGATAATTTCACCACCTTTCTCAATAGACCGTACCTTTTCCAATCAGATGGCCTTCACCCCAACTATGCAGGTTCTCAACTCCTTGCTCTGAACATTAATCTCACCCTTCAATCCTGCAAAGCTCTTTCAGACTGACAATCCGGTCAGAACACATCCTTTCCAGTTAACACCGTCTCTGTTACCCATCATATTCCAGTACACATCACCAGTAGAAATTATCAACATTCCCATTTACATTTTCGTAGCTCTGACAGATGTCTCCGTCCTATACAAACAACTCCTGTATTAGATCCATCATCAACAACCCCAAAATTGGACTTACCTACAACTTTTAGAATGGCTCTTTTAAATGTAAGATCATTATCAAATAAATCTTTTATTATTAATGATCTGATTTTAGATAATAACATTGACTGTCTCTTTTTGACAGAAACTTGGCTTGGCGCTGATGCATCAGTTATTCTCACCGAGGCTTCCCCACCAGATTTTAATTTTTTATTTTCTATCAGGGGAGGTAAGAGGGGTGGTGGAACAGCTTCAATTGCTCAACGGTCATTATCCGCACAACCAATAATACTGACAAACTATTCTTCATTTGAGCATCATTCCTTTGTTTTTAGCAATCCGCCTATTTTAGCTATAACAGTTTATAGACCACCAAATCCTCCCTCTGGTTTTATTCAAGAATTTTCTGAGTTCTTATCTACCATACATATCAAATACAACAAGATTTTAATAACTGGTGATTTTAACCTACACATCGACAATAGTGGTAATCCCCATACCAGTGAATTTTTAAACCTTTTAAATAATATGGATTTTAAGCAGTACGTCACACAGTGTACACACAACAGGGGACACACCCTGGACTTGGTCATAACCTACGGCCTGTCCACTGGTGTGTCCTCTGTTGTTGACCTGGCTGTGTCAGACCACTACTGTGTATTTTTTAACATCACCAGTTTTAGCAAGCGGCAGGCCCTGGTGAGAACTGTGAGGAAACGGTATATTAATTCTGAAGTGGCTGCAAATTTTATTGACATTTTAAATCGAACTCCTGCTCAGATTTTATCTGCATCATGTGATTTTACTGTAGATAATTTTAACAAAAGACTGGCATCTGCCATTGACTCAGTAGCTCCACTTAAAACAAAAACATTAAAAACACAATTAAAAACTCCATGGAGAAATGAAGAAATTAGAAAATTGAAAAAAGGCTGCAGGAGAGCTGAAAGAAAATGGAGAAAAACCAAACTCACAATACATTATGAAATCTTACGTGAACAACTCAAAAATTACAATAAAACTGTTAAAGAGGCAAGAACACACTACTTCTCAAACCTAATTACAGATAACAAAAACAACCCCCAATTCCTTTTTAAAACCATCGACCTTTTAATAAATACTGGGGGTAACAAGTCCACCATGCCGCCATCAGCCAACGCATGTGAGAACTTTGCATGTCACTTCAGAAGTAAAATCAATGCTATTAGATCCAGTCTTGTATCACAACAAAATTTTAGTTTTAACAGATCTGAAGCATTGTTTTTAGCCAAAGAAACACTGGAGAGTTTTGTCCTGGTTGATGCAGAGATGCTTGGTCGAGTTTTCTCCCAGCTAAACCCAACAACCTGCCTTTTAGACCCCATTCCCACATCTCTTTTAAAAATATTTTATGGTTTCTTCGAGTCTGAGCTTTTAAATATTGTAAACTGCTCTCTTCAGACAGGTGTCTTCCCATCTGCCTGTAAAACAGCTGTGGTGCGGCCTCTTCTGAAGAAGAGTAATTTAGACTGCAACATCCTTGACAACTACAGACCTGTATCCAATCTACCATTTTTAAGTAAAATTATAGAAAAGGTTGTTTATACTCAATTACATGGGTTTTTAAACAAACACAACATTTTAGAAAAGTATCAGTCTGGTTTTAGGACAAACCACAGTACCGAGACGGCCCTTTTAAAGATTGTCAGTGACCTTAGACGTAATTTGGACTCTCAGAAACTTACTGTCCTGGTGCTACTTGATCTTAGTGCTGCTTTTGATACAGTGGACCACCAGATTTTATTAGACAGACTGAGAAATCTGGTGGGCCTCTCAGGTACTGTTCTTAACTGGTTTTACTCCTATCTGGCTGATCGAAAGTTCTTGGTGAGTATGGATACATGCTCTTCAGGAATCTATGACATAAAATGTGGGGTTCCCCAAGGCTCAATTTTAGGCCCAATACTTTTTAATCTTTACATGTTGCCACTTGGGGACGTCATCAGGAGACACGGCATTGATTTTCACAGCTATGCTGATGATACACAGCTTTGCATCGCCGTGTCTCCTGATGACCTAGAGCCAGTTAACACCCTTTTAAACTGTATTTTAGACATAAAGTCATGGATGGCAGTGAATTTCTTGCAGCTCAACCAGGACAAAACTGAGGTTTTAGTCATCGGTCCTGAAGACAAGAGAGAGATAATTTCCTGCAGACTGAAAAACTTCAAACCCTCTCAGTGTGTGAGAAATCTGGGTGTCCTTTTCGACTCTGAGCTGAATTTTATTTCACACATCAGAAATGTCACAAAGACAGGCTTTTATTATCTTAAAAACATCGCCAGAGTTCGCCCATTTCTCTCTCTTGCCAGCACGGAGGTACTAATGCATGCTTTTATTTCCAGCAGGCTAGATTATTGTAATGCCCTGCTCTCTGGTCTTCCCAAAAAGTCTATTTCTAGTTTACAGTTACTGCAAAACTCGGCAGCACGAGTTCTGACGAGGACCGGGGGGCAGGAACACATTACACCGGTTTTAAAATCGCTGCATTGGCTCCCCGTGCGCTTCAGGATTGATTTTAAGGTTCTCTTACTTGTTTATAAATGTCGTAATGGTCTTGGGCCTTCTTATTTATCTGACATGTTTTCAAATTATGAGCCCTCGCGGACCCTGAGGTCCTCTGGTACCGGCCTTTTAACTATTCCCAAAGTTAGATCTAAAACACACGGTGAGGCCTCGTTTCATCATTTTGGTCCTCAGCTGTGGAACACCCTGCCAGAGAGCCTCAGGGCTGCAGAGACTGTTGATGTTTTTAAGAAGAGGCTCAAGACCTTCCTTTTTAGTTTAGCCTTCTGATTTGACTTTTTTCATTTTCTGTTATTTATCTCACCTTATCTTATCTTATCTGTCTCATTTATCTATTTTATTTTATTATAGCTTCTTAACTGTTTCCCTATTTTATCGTTGTTTTAATCATCAATCAATCAACCTCGTTTCATCATTTTGGTCCTCAACTGTGGAACAGCCTGCCAGAGAGCCTCAGGGCTGCAGAGACTGTTGATGTAGCTTCTTAACTGTTTCCCTATTTTATCGTTGTTTTAACTGTTTTAACATTTTTAACTCCAGTGTTTCTTTATGGGGATCCTAAACTCTGGGAGTCAAGCCTGCTTGGTCTGCCCTCTGCAAACATGACTTGACTGGCTCCTGGTGTGAATGGGTCCCCAAAAATGCCGTTTCCTCACAGCAGCGCCAAGCCAGAGACAGATATTAGGAGTTTGTGTGTGTGTGTGTGGATGGGTGAGGGGGGGTGGGTGGTAGGTGTTTAATCTGTCACATAACTGGGTGTGTAAATGGCTTATTGTTTTTGTTCTGTGATTTTCTTTTTTCATTTTAATATGCATTCATTTATACTATGTAAAGCACTTTGTGTTGCCTTTGCATGAAAAGCACTTTATAAATAAAATTTGATTTGATTTGATTTGATTTGATTGATAAACGGTTTGGTGACCTTCAGTGGAGGGTTGTGCACGGGGCCATAGCCACCAACAGCTACCTGGCACACCTTGATCCTTTTTTTTTTTTTTTTTTTTTTTTTTTTCACCTGTCTTGTCCAGCATCGTTGCAAACAGAATGAATGTCTGGCTGCCGTCTGATGCCGGGCAATTTTACTCTATCAAGCAGGGATTTATACTACATGTATAAAGTCCCTCTTGATGATATGAAAAACTTTATTAAATCAAACTCTTAATGCTGGACTCGACCGGAGGGGACAGAGAGAGAGAGAGAGAAAAGAAAGGAGAGAGAAGAGGGAGGGGAGGGAGAGGGACGGAAAGGGTGTGGGGAGTGCAGGTGGGGACTTCAGACATCATACAAAAGACCATGTAATCCATACTACTTACAACATATATATTTAAGATCATCCTAGCCAGTAGGTCATTACAGAACTAGTTGATAATAGTAACAATAATAATAATCACAATAAAAATAATAATAATAATAATAATAATAATAATAATAGTAATAATAATAATAAGAGTAATAATAATAATAATAATAACAGAAATAATAATAAAATTTTAAGAATAATTATAAGAATAGAGAGAAAAGGTATATTGAGGAAAAAAAATATGATAATAGATATAAGTGAAACTGCTGTATTCAAGAACACGCGCAGAGAAACCTGTGTGGATGTGCTGGAGGACTCGGCTACACGGCGACGCAGAGACTATGTCAACATACCGAATATACGGAGTGGAGACGTTCAGGAAGGAGTGACCATGCAGAGTGATCATGCAGATGCCACCTCACCTGAACAGAGGCCAGAGTCAGGCCAGCGGTCCCGAGACCCAGGCCACCAGCCCCCCCGTAGGCAACAGACCCCGACCGGTCCACAGAGACGACCACTCGTCCGCCCAGGAAGACAGCAGCAGGAGACCCCAGCAGGAGCCCCCCCGCGGACACAGGGCACCGGCCCCGGCAGGCCGAGGCCAGCAGTCCCCGACCCCCCCCGAGCACCGGCCGCCCGGGACAGACGGGGCAGAGGGCCCGGGCCCAGGAGCCCAGGGACACCCCCCACCCCCACAGGCCGAGGGCCAGCACGCCACCCGGGGGGACCCGGCCCGCCCAGACGGCCACCGCCAGAGGCCAGCCCCACACCCCAGTGCCCAGCCGCACACCCCGAGAACTAGTCCTGCCCCCCCCCAGACCAACACACACACAAACAAACACACACACACACACTCTCCTTCTACTCCTCCATTCATCCTCCCACGCATACACCATCCATCCCTCACATACTCTTTCCTCCCACACACACACACCATCCTTCCACCGTCCATCCTCCCACACACACACCATCCTTCCACCATACATTCTCCCACACATACCCCATCTTCCCACACATACATCATCCTTCCACCATCCATCCTCCCACACATAAACCATCCTCCCTCTCATACACCATACATCCACCTTCACATACCCCATCCTCCCACACACACACACACTATCCTTCCACTACCCATCCTCCCACACATACACCATTCTCCCACACATACACCATCCTCCCTCTTCTACACCATACATCCACCTTCACATACCCCATTCTCCCCCACACACACACTATCCTTCCACTACCCATCCTCCCACACATACACCATTCTCCTACCCATACACCATCCTCCCTCTCATACACCATCCATCCTCCCACACACACACCATCCTTCCACCATCCATCCTCCCACACATACCCCATCCTCCCACACATACATCATCCTTCCACCATTCATCCTCCCACACATACCCCATCCTCCCACACACACACACACTATCCTTCCACTACCCATCCTCACACCATTCTGCTACCCATACACCTTCCTCCCACACAAACACCATCCTTTCACCATCATCCTCCCGCCACCTTATGTCCCGGGGGGACAGCCTCAGCCAGGAGGCGAGGAGACATGAGCCAGGCCCCCACCCCCCACATCACCCCAGCCCCCCACTCCCCACCCCCAAAACAGCACCTTCCCCCCAGGGCCAGCAGCCAGAATCCCCCGGGACAGCCCGCCCACGCCCCGGGCCAATGCGACAGGCCACCCGGCCCCTCCCCGCCCCCGGGCCATCCATGGAGACAGGGGCGCTTAAAGACCCCATCCCCCTTCCCTCCCCCACTAGCGAGGGAATATATTTTTCCTTTGCTATGTATAGCCTAAAATAAAGGTCCTTTTAAAACTAAAAAAAACTCTATCTATCTATCTATCTATCTATCTATCTATCTATCTATCTATCTATCTATCTATCTATCTATCTATCTATCTATCTATCTATCTATCTATCTATCTATCTATCTATCTATGTAGCTAGCTATCTATCTGTCTGTCTGTTGATCTCTCTTTCTCTCTCTCTCTTTATATATATATATATATATATATATATACATATATATATATAGTCACAAAGTCAAAGTATTCTATAAAAAATGTAGCTTTCCTTTCCTTACCCTTGTGTAGGCTCCTTTGAAAGACATTTTTAAATACATTAAATTTCTAGAGTATTGATATCGGGTTGGTTTGGCAAACACTTGCTTGACTTTCTTGGTATCATATTAGAAAGAAAATCTCTGGTGTTGCACATCACTACCATTAAACCGACATCATGTCTTCCTGACTTGTGATAATCTTTGTCTCTGACTGATAACTCACTGTGCTTCGATGTCATATCTCCTCATAAACTACTGTTTAGTTAATGTGAGGTCACCCTCGTGTAGATCTCTATAGACTTTACCACAGATGTTTAATAGCAGAAAGAAAGAAAATCATAACAGATAAAAACCAGTGCCTGTGCAATTCATGTAAAAACAAATCAGTGTCATAATACTGTCTATAAAAACATACAGTATTGAGATTATAAGCAAGAAAGAAAGAAACAAATTGTTTAATCCTGTAAGCTCTTCCAACATGAATCACACCATCACATTTCCTTTCACCTCCAGAAGGTGGAGCTGTTATATGACGTCCTGACTGTGTCAGGAATCAGGCATCAACAGACCGCCCTGTATTCTTCCTATTCTCAATAAACTTTGTGACCAATCAGTGATCATCTCTTAAAAACTTGTTTTTCTTAATCAGTGGGCTTGGAGTCTTAACAGAGATGAACAAGGATTAACTTGATGGTGCTCTTTTGTTTAGCTTGACCGCAGCTTATGACATTAGTAACCATGAAATGTAGCCAAATAAACTTTGGTCCTGTGGTTTCCACGAACCCACCAGAGTGTGTGAGTAAACGATGGCTTATGATTGATTCTACATCACAGAATAATGGCTGACTGTTTTTTACACTGTAAGACATTTATGTGATTTCTAGGCTACTTTTCATGGGAATTTCAGATATTACAATCTACTTTTTCTTTTTAATAAGCATGCTTCGTGGTGTCCTGAAGCCAGAAATTATCCTGAATTCATGGACTTTACAATTTCACAAGCAGTATGGAAGGTTATCATTTTAAATACAATCTAATGTTGAGCTATATAAATTCACCTGTCTGTGAACAGTATAAAGGGCAGTATAAAGTGTATCAAAACATCGTGTTGTTAATAATGTAAGCCGTTTTTCATCTGAATTCCTCTAAAGACTCACACACACATTAAATCCAACCATATGAAAATGTAATACATTTAATGCATGTAATGTGTTTATGTAATGTATGTACACTTTGAAACCATCAAAAACAAACTGATGAGAGATTTCTCTTTTATAATACACAAAAATGAAGTAAACCAGAGTCAGACCAACGACCTACATACTGCATAAATACCAGTGAAAATACACACATACATACTGATAGATAGATAGATAGATAGATAGATAGATAGATAGATAGATAGATAGATAGATAGATAGATAGATAGATAGATCTGTCTCACCCTTGCAGCACCTGTCTCTCTTCTCTCCTCCTCATCATAATTTTGTTATTTTCTGTGTTATGATTGACTCTCAGATGTTCAGTAAGGATTGTGTTGTTATAAAACCTCTGTGTCTTCCCACACACATCATACAGAAGCAACAAAATGTTGCTAAATCGTAACAACGTTGGATTTTCAGCGTCAATTCTCAAAGATTTTCTGCCATTTTTGTAGATTCCTTTAAATATGCTGAAAAGTTGTGTTGTGGTTGGCTGTCATTAACATACAGTAGTTGTTCCACAGATGACAAGAGATCGAAAAGACACAACAGCCCAGAGAGACGGGCTAACCGGCCAGAGGCTAACAAGCGTGTCCTACGAAATACTCAACAACTTGTTCAGATTTTTTTATGACTGGTGAGTAAATCATTTATGATATTACTGTTAAAACATATGGTTGTTTATGTTTAGATGTAAAAATAACACAAAATGCCTCGGCCCACCATGTCTACAGGCAGTGTCATTTTCAGACATGTTGACTTGTCTTCACATGAACTGCCCATGTGTTAGTTAGTTTCTGTTTTTTGCCCATATTGACAGAAGCCATAGTATGGCTGTAAAAGTAACTGAGCTGGAGCATAAAACAGTATTTTCAGCATAAAGACGCAACGCTGCTGTTTTTGATTGACAGGTTTCTTCTAATTGTAGGTTTAAACTTTTTTGTGCTTCATCTCATTCAGATTTGTGAAACCCACAAAAGTCACAGAAGTTCATCTTCTGTTCTACCTTTTATTTAAATAAATCTGCTGTGAAAATATTTGTATATTCATTTTCCAAGAAAAATCTACCGGAAATGTCTGGATGCTAAGTATTTCCTGTGGCACATGGCACATCAGCAGCCCACAACAAACCTCACAGGAAGCGCTGCTTGTTATATATAACCACACTGACTGGGTTTTTACACAGTATGTGAGAAAAAGTTACAGAACTTGCAGTCGATGCGCCAACATGATATTATTCTCTTGCTCCATATTGTTGTGCTTCGCTTTGGTCTTGTCAGGTATGATTACTTTTATTTCTTTATATGATTTCATCGAAGGTTTAATCTGCAGTAAATATCAAACATTTACTGTATTTGACGAGTTTTAGAGCTTCTACTTAATTTCTTTGCCTTTCATTTCAGAGAGTCACATTAAATTTCAAAGTTCTGGTGAATCCATCACGTTGAAGTGTTCCACTGAAGGAAGTCCAGCAAGCACTTCTGGATATCAGGGGCTCTATCTGTATCATCAGTGTTTTAAGGATAAAGAAGAGGAAGTGCTTTTTGTCGGTAAGCGCACACCTGGTACAGTAGTGGAGAGACCACGTTACAATGGCAGGATACAGTCAAAAGGAGCTCCCGATAATCTCAACATCACCATCAGCAACCTGACCAAGTACGATGCAGGTGTTTACAGATGTACCTACAAAACGTTAGCCCAGAACGGTATAACATCCAACGTCTATTCAGTTTTCATAAGAGGTTCGTTTTTCCTTCTTCTCTTTGTGAACTTTTCAAAAACTTAATGTTGTGTTAAAAATATTAATAGTGTTGCAGATTTGTCTGTATGAGCAGAGATTAATGCTGTTAAAAATAAGACTATTGCACAGTTTTAAATATTTCTTGCCCTACAAAGGTGACAACCCTTCATTATTTTTCCCTCCTACACGAGTGTTTGCTTAAACTAAACTGCACTTGACATAGGTTTTATGTAGGGGGGAGCTTGACCTCCGAATACATGGCTAAATGAAAGTGTCTGCCTAGATCTATGGTACTGAGAAGTCCATTTAGATTTTATGTATTTCAATACGTTTTTCATCAGTTTCCATGAAACACAAAATTTAATGTTTAAAAAAGGAATACATAGTGGAACAATGATCTTTATGCTCTGCTGCTCCAGAATCAGCAGGGGCTGCTTCGACTGAGTGTGACCCAGCAGCAGACCTTCAACCCAAGTTGTCCGATGATACCTTTAATGGTGAGTGTGTGAGATAGACACTGGTTGGCTGTTTTGGTTTATTAGTGAACTGCTGTACCATTGCCAATCACCTATTAGCTATTTCAGTTATATAATCAGTAGCAAAATATAGACTAAATTTATTTTTAACTCAGCTTAAAGGTGTCATCACCTGGTCTTTATTTAAATGTTTTTTAAACTTATTTAAAACAAAAAAATCAAACATATAGCTTGTTCTGACCCTTTGCTCATACCACAACTTTGTCTCATGAGAGTTCATGCAAGCTTTTGACTAATGTTAATGAGGTGTGTGCTGGTTGGCTGCAGGGAGGCCAGAGCTGGAAGTGGGGCTGGCCCAGTGCATGCACAGTGCATCAGACACCAAAACCTCGACAGCTTAGTGATGGCGAGCAAACCTGACCGAGCAGCAGCTTACGGAATTCAGCCATTTATGTTTGAACCAGACTCCGAGCCTGAGAGTGAAGATACCAAAATAGTAGAAGAAGCACGTTTACAACAAAATGTTAACAAAAATGAACGTGGTAGAGCACTTCAGCCCACTTATAAAGAAGAAAACATGGGGCTCATTTGTACATTTCAGGGGGTTAAAATTTTAGGCTCGTCCCTTAGCATTAGCGTTAGCAGTAAAGCATGACTTTAGGTGTGGAAGAGGGACTGACTCCTTTAAGGCACTGTCCTTGTTGTTGACACAGCCAGGCCAAGTCTCCAAAGCAAGGATACTTCAGATAGTGAAGGGAATTGTGAAGGAGATTGAAGCTGTTGCAGTCATGAAACTACTGAAGACAGTCAGAGCAGAAGAAGTACAGAAAGACAGGAAAGAAAGAACAAGGAGGAGGAATATTAACATGCAACCCAGGCTTATCGCGAGAGAAGCTCACAGACCACGATTGTGAAGTTATTGTGGGAAAAACTGCCACAGCCATTCAGACAGACATGATCTTGACAATGCCCAAGGGTTCAGAAGGAAGGACATTCCCAGAGTATTTAGAATGTACAAAGTCAGCAAATGGATGGGAAAACAGAAGAGGGACTGTTTATTGTACAGTGAAAGTGCAAGGGGAATATATTGTGTGCCATGCATGATATTTTCTTGTGATGGCCTAAAAAAACCATCAGTCAGTGCACTTAACACCAATGAAGGGTACCCGCTACCTTAAGTGGAAAAATCTGAGATATTCTTTGATGGAAGTAAAAAGCAATAGACAACCATCTGCAAGAAGAATTTCAATGTGAAGTTAACAGAAACCAAGCTGTTCTTGAGAGAATATTAGATGTCACCCTTTTTCTGGCTTCAAGGAATTTGCATTTTAGAGGAAGCACAGATGCACTTGGTGATGGTAACTTGGTGATGGTAACTTTCTTGGCACAGTAGAACTTTTAGCCAAGTACGATCCTCTGTTGGATGATCATCTGAGAAAAATAAAGGTGAAAAGACCAAACACAAGACGGACCCATTATCTTAGCCCAGAGTCTCAAAATGAGTTCAGAGAACTCTGTGGAGATAGAGTTTTGAAAGAAATACTGAGATAAAAGACAGCATTTTTTTTAAACACAAGAGCCTTGAAATGACTCATATTTGACTTATTTCTGTATATTAGTGGAGTCCTCTTTCAGCACAACTTCGGAAAACTCACTACAGCTGTATCTGGTTGTTGTCGCCTGCCTCATCACCATGCTGGTAACAATGATCATCTCCGTACTGGTAACCCTGAAGGTGAGGCTAATACTCACCACTCAGACTATCTTCAGACACATTCTCAGCATATTGCACACCATCTTCTGAAACCATCTCATTTCTTTGTGCTTAACTCTCTTGCATAATGATAACATCAAACCCACTGAATGCTCTGTGCAGATGTGGAAAGGGGCATATACAAACAGCTTTCTTGTTTCTGTACTGCTTTTTTATGGTTGAACCATAAGCTGCACTAATTTAACATCATGTTTTCTGCCACCAATGACTTCAAGCAGTTACACCAAATATCTACCTTTTACTTACTTTGCTCTTCTGATGAAGGGAAACTAATGTCAACTGAAAGTTTCTTAAAAAGTTTGCATTTCAGACTTTGTTTTCTATAACTTTCATTTTATAAATGTAGTTTTCTAAAATCCACATGTGCCTGCACAAAAACACCACTGTGATGTGTTTCTACCAACAGGTAAAACAATGGAGGAAAAGAAGTGCAAGAAGAACCCAGGCAGTCCCTAATGAATATGTGTATGAAGACATGAGGAATCATCGCTCCCATCTTGTAGCAGATGCAGAGCAGTTGCCAGTAAATTAAGCTTAGAACTGGGTTTGGTGGATGCCGTAGTCTCGAGGGTTTACGTGACTGTAGAAATTTTTAAGTGATATCAATCAGGAAAGTGTGAGACATGCAGTCGTTTGAAAAAAGAACGACTTCTTTTATTTCTGAGTTATACATACTGGGACATAATATAAAAAAATCTGTAAAATGCTCTTTTCTTAATGCTCATCTCTTTATTCAAATTTTTAAGTAAGAAGGAAATCAAAAGTCATTTAGTAAACTTATCTGTTCTTGAAATTAAAAACCATAACAGCACATGCCTTATTACATTAATAAATAAACAAACAAAAACAAACCCAAAGTCAAATATGAGTACACCCCTTAATTAATTTGCTTGTAGAACCAGTTTTAGCTTTAACAACTTTAAATGATTCTGTATGATACGTCTCATGTTATTTATATATATAGTTCAATGAGGTTTACAAGCATTTGGCATCAACGCATGACTCTTAACAACAGCATTTCAGTCAGGTTGACGTCTGACCTTTAACTGATGCACTGCAACTCTGATTCTTTTCTTTCCCCAGTCATTCTGTTGTAGATTTAGCTGCTGCGATCATTGTTCTGTTACATGAACCAATTTGAACCAATCTTCAGCTGTTAAACTGCTTCACTCTCAGCTCTAAAATATGGAGGAGTAAAAGTGCCACAATGAAATAATTAAATATATCATTAAATAATTAAAATGACGATTAAATATGTTAATGTGTTATTTAATCATTAATTCATCAAAATACAAATGAATATATGTAAAAACATATATAATTATTTCACTATTTAATGAATAATTTCATGGTCCTGTGTTGCAGTGCATCATGAATTTATTTTATCTGTCAACCTCGTCCATTAAAGTCAGTGAGCAGATCCTGACGCCTGATTGGTTACCCTTTCCACAAGTCCAGGCAAATACACTCCAAATAGTGGATCAAGCAGAGCTAGTGAACACGTTACAACACACTGTGTGATGCTATTCCTCTACGCTGGTTTAGATACTCTATTAAACAAACCCACAGAACAAACTTTTATTAACGACCGCAAAATATCAGGCAGCATATGAGGTGAAGACGCTGCTGAGAGAAGCGGTGGATGTGATTGTGGAAGCTCTAAACAGAACTCCTACTTGGTGCTCCAGAACTGCAGTCGGGTCAAACTCCAAACGCCCCGGTCCCTGTGTGTGTTCTGCTTGTTGTGTTCTGGTACCAGAGAAGCAGTGGAGTTCTTCTTTGAAACCTTCAGTCACTCTATGGTCAATATTTTCATCGAAAAGTTACGAAATAAGTCCAACAACTTCCATAAGGTAAGTAGGTCCTGCTTCCACATCATTAGCTGTGATTCTCACCATCTCCCTGAATAGTTCACAAAAATCATCCTTCATCTCTCTCCAGCCTCTCAGTTAAGGACCAAAGCAATGGATCATTATGGATTAGCATTGGCCCCGCCCACTGACTTTGATGGACGAGGTTGACAGATAAAATAAATTCATGATGCACGGCAACACAGGACCATGAAATAATCAAATTGTGAAATAATTAATATGTTTTTACATTTCATTTTTATTTTAATGAATTAATGATACATTTAATAACACATTAATGTATTTAATTGTCATTTTATTTAATTAGATACACATTTAAGTAATTATTTAATGATTTAATTTAATTCATTTATTTCTTTGTGGCACTTTTCCTCCATACTAAACTCCTCCATACTAAAACAGTTTAGTATGGAGGAGTTAATAGTTGATTGAATGGCTGCATCGTGCCCAGGTCCTGTAGCTGCCAAACAAACCCAAGTTTATCAAACATAAACGTGGTGCTATGCATCATGCCCAGACATCTCTGCTTTGTGCCTTAAGGCAAAGAACATTACTCCGCTTCGTTGTGTGGTGTTCAGATGCTGCTACGCTAAACTGCTATGTGTTATAGTTCTATATAAATGTATATATATGTGTGTGTGTGTGTGTGTGTGTGTGTGTGCTTTGTGGGTTGTATGAGAAGGAAGTGAGAAAATTCTGAGGTGAAAGGTTTCTTGTCAACATGTTGACTTCTCATGTAAGTGGGAGAATAATCGTGGGAAAATAAAACAAACTCGATTTCAAGATGAGGATTTTGATGCATATAATCCAAGTTAGAAAAGAAATTAACATGTTTTTTAACTGATGCTATTCTTTTAATATGTTCAGAAATTGTTTTCATTTCCGTTTTTGCTCCTCTGCAAACTGAACCTATGTTTTTTAAATTGTTTATAGCCTGGATAAATGAAAAATAGCATGCTGGTATTTGCACAGTTAAGCTATGAAAATAAAAAAAATTCCTTGTGAGTCTGTATTTGACCTTCAGTCTTGAGTTTCATTTTGTTTGTAAACGGAAGGAAATGTATGAAAATGTCAACCCCATACATTATACTTGACAGACAAGCAGCTGGCAGCAAAACCTGTTCGTGACACTTGCCACTGTCTCAGTTGCACTTCTAAGTCCTTCACCAAGAGCTTTTTTCTTGAGCGTTGCATGCTATGAAACTGCCTCCCTCTTCCTATGAGAGGACAAAATGCATTTCTAACTCTCACACACACCTCTGAAATCATGCATATAACCACTTAAATACACATGAAATCAACTCTCATATATAAACACACATAAAACATATTGCATATATACTAGTGAAAAGTCACACATACATACCACAAACACCACATATATACAAGACACTTTGTACACATTTAAATCAGCGATGTACTGTATGGTCTACATAAAATATCAGGTAAATACATGAACAGTGTTGTTACACCAGAACTCTAAAGATGTATTCGTCATTTATAATGTGTTTGTGCCAAAATTAAAGAATATAAACCAGTGAATATCTGGTGTTTGATGGTTAAACTGGTGTGTAGTGTCTGTAGTCGGCGACTGAGTGTGGGGCTGTAACATTTCCACTTCGGCTACTGGCTTTAGATGTGCTCACCACACTTTACTTTTTATTTGCTTTTATAAAATGATGTCACCAGTAAATCTCACAACGTTGATCTCATCATTTCCTGCTGCAGCTTCAGTCACTATCGTGGTAAGATTGGAGACATACAGGGTTTAGCAGAAGTGGAACAAAAATAAAACTTTAACAGATTATTAGTAATTAACAGCAAACCACAAACACAACTCAACTAAAGAGTAGAAGATTGTTTAAAATAAACTAGTTTAATAAGCTATGTGACATTGTTCTGTCAGCTGCTTTACTGAAGCTCGTGTCTGCATTTGATTAAGTGACTGCAGAGCTTCTAATTACTCTTATGATAACGGTTGAATACTTCAGTCTATACACCTAAAAAAACCACCAACCATGAGCTAGGAAGAACTTATTGGAAGATCTTTTATAAAACATTGATCCCCATTACTTTAATGCAGGGCACAGGTACTCCTCATCCACTGGACGTCTCTGCACATGCATGATGGTACCACAAGTAGTCCAGAACGCTGCTGCTCGAGTCTTCACTAAGACCAGGAAAGTAGATCATATAACTCCAGTCCTCAGATCTTTACACTGACTTCCTGTCTGTCAAAGAATTGACTTCAAAATCCTGCTGTTAGTTTACAAAGTACTGAATGGTTTAGGACCAAAGCACATTCAGGCTCGTCCGTCGTTATAAAACAAACCACATCCTTCAGACCATCAGAGTCAGGTCTACTTTCTGTTTAGCTTTTATGCTCCTCACATGTGGAAAAAACTCCCAGAAAACTGCAGGTCTTTTGATTTTTAAATCAGGGTTAAAAACTTTTCTATTCGCTGCCTTTTATAAAAACAACTGTTAAATTCGCCACACTGGAACTTTATTTCTTACATTTTATCATTTTTTTCTTTCAGTTTTTTTAAAATCTCTTTTAAAGTTTGTTTTTAATGCACTTGTTATTGCTTCCTTCACTCCACTATCTATCTATCTATCTATCTATCTATCTATCTATCTATCTATCTATCTATCTATCTATCTATCTATCTATCTATCTATCTATCTATCTATCTATCTATCTATCTATCTATCTATCTATCTATCAGTATGTATGTGTGTATTTTCACTGGTATTTATGCAGTATGTTGGTCGTTGTTCTGACTCTCTGGTTTACTTCATTTTGTGTATTATGTATTACATTTTCATATGGTTGGATTTAATGTGTGTGTGAGTCTTTAGAGGAATTCAGATGAAAAACAGCTTACTTTATTAACGACACAGTGTTTTGATACACTTTATACTGCCCTTTATACTTAATAACTAACTAATAATTGTGGGGATCAGTTGTGTAAATGCTAGTATACACTTGTTTGTGCGTGACTGTTTGTCACCACTTCCTGTGTAAAGTGATGCTCTAGGGCTAACCAAAATGAGGTTGGGTATGCATCATCTCTTGGTGTGTTTGAGTGGTGAGGGGAGGTCGAAATACTCTAAATGTTACAATAACTAGTTTGAACTACTTCCTGACCAATGTTTGTTCTTTAAACTTTTTCCACTGTCTGGTAATGAGTAATCTCAGCAACATTTGACTCAGACTTTTGCACAGCTGCTTCTTACTTGGGGTGTAAATCATGATATAGTGGATAAAAATTTGATGTTTGTGGATATAAATTCCTCCACAACGTGATTTCAGCTCGATTTGCCTCAGAAGGCAGCGATCAGCATGAAACAATATCACAAACTGATTTAATAAGATTATTAATATGAAATTACAAAAAAGATCAAACATTTTAATATTGAGCTTTAAAATGTTCACATCAAGTAACAGACAACATGAAGAATTAATTTCTATTTGTAGACATTAAAGAAGGATATTGTAAACCCTTAACTCCTATATAGCTTGGAATCCCCTGGTCTAGACAACTTGCTGATGTTCAAACTGAAAATCAAACAGGGAAGGAAAGGGGGTTTAAGTAACTTTATGGTTTTTGGTGCCAGGCAGGCTGGTCTGAGTATTTCAGAAACTGCAGATCTACTGGGACTTTTTCACCCGACCATCTCTAGGGTGAACACCACAGCCGTATTGTTGCTGACCCTGTCCGTCCTTTTATAAACATAGTGTACCATCCTCTGATGCTACTTCCAGCAGGATAATGCACCATGTCACAAAGCTCAAATCATCTCCGCAGGGTTACTTGAATGTGACAATGAGTTCACTGACTTGATAATTTTTTAAATGTTTGCAAAACCTTCAGGAACACCACAACTTAAAGATAAATATAGTTTTGTCCACCCAGTGCCATTTATTTGACAGCTTAATATAACAAAAACTCTTATTATTGCCCCTAATGTGAATGAATGAACATAAAAAGTACTGCATACTGTATATAAACTGCATACATCTAATAAGAAGCGCTGTATGTTAGTTTTTGTGAAGGAGCTGGTAAATAAACACAGGTAAATTGTTTGTAGAACCACAAAACCTTTAAAAAGATGCATCTAAAGACCAGAATATGGACCATTATAACAAAAAAAATGTTTTTTTTTTCTAGTTTTGTGTTTTATTTCCCAAAGTATACAAACCAGTTACACAATTTTAGCAAATCTCACTTTCAACCAGAAGAGAGCAGCATTTGACAGATTTTATACAGCATCAGACAACACGTGTAAAAAACACAACAAAACAAAACACTTCTAGAGGATATTCATTCAGCGGTTTTATTTTTTATTTTGCAGGATAATAAAACTCATAAATTAGGCAAAAATATTAAATTTCACAACTTAACATTTCTTGCATTTTAGAAATACTTTAAAATTTAAGTAAAATTGTAATTAATGGAATGTATTTTTTAAATGCATTACATTTAATATCATGAGCTACATCAGTAATCAATGTTCTCATTGAGGATTTCTGCTTTGACTCAGCAGAGCACACCAGCAGTTTTAGAAAGGTGAGGTCAGACGGTCACATAAAACCCTGTAGCAACCAATCCTGGTTCTGTGCTGCAGGGTTGTACAGCTACTTTTCATGTGCTGTAAGGAATGGATGAAAAATGAGAGGTTAATTAGCACAAGCAGGGTGGAGTGGTTTTTATGCTTGCTGCAAAGATGGCCAACCTGACATGTTCTTTTTAGGAAATCAGATTCTATATACCTTCCTGTGCTACCAGAGGATGTTGGATTGTACAAACAGGTGTGTTGTTTTACTGGTAAATACATTTTTCTAGTGTTATTTCTCTGCATCGATTTGTTTAGCCATCCCCAGACTGAAAGTGTTGCTATGTAGCCCTCTGCTGGCCCAGACTGGTAATTTGATAGGACCACACTGTCTTACCAGCTCCCTGGTTTCACTAAAGGCCAGACCGGACTGTTCAGCTGAGGACTCGTCTCAGCGGCACAAATGCAGGAACTGATAAGAACCAGACAAAAAAATAACACATTAGTAATATAATCAGCTGACCAACTTGCCTGTTTCTACTCTGTTTTCCAGATAACTGGTTTGAATAGAGTCACTTTTTATTACTCAAGAATCTCCAATCTCACTGACTCTTTGCCTCAGGCAGAGAGTGCTTTGCCCCATTTAATGATTTAAGGCAAGCTCTGTAATGGTCTTATAACAAATCAAAAAACAACTGGTGAGAACCCATGAAACACCCATGACTCTTGCATTTAGTGCATTAAAGTGTAGTAGAGTCTGTTTTGCTCAGCTTGAGAAGAATTTACAGAACTGTTCAAGTAACTGGTGGAAATGTAAGCAGGTCCATAACAGCATATTAATAGATCCCATATTTGTTAAATAAAGTAGAAGTTGTGCTTAATTTCCACTGAAGGGTATGGTTCGGGTCGAAACAGTTCAGTAAACTAGTTTGCATGTTATATTACAAAAGGGGTGTCAACAGGCTGGCCTGTGTGAGCGGCTGGAAACAGTGACATGATGACCGCAGTATCCAATACAAAAAGTTATTTTTTATTTTTACCACACATAGATTGACGGGAACTCACTCCTTCCTTTTTGCAGAGCAGTCACGTCTTCACCACCCAAATGAGTAAACAAGCCCCATTTATCTCCTGCTGCTGATTGGACTGAACCACTTCCAACAGGCGTTTCTTCAATTATAAAAACAAACCTCTTCTGCTAAAACTATCCCATACAAAATCCTAACAATATTTACATCCCTAAGTATTTAATAACCCCCCCAAAAAAGTAAATCCAAAACCAATACAAATAATCTGCTTTTTACTCTCTGGTCTCATGGTCCCTCCCAAACCACAAAAAGTGTCCAGGCCACCTGAAACCCATTTGTCCAAACGCCCTGGAGAGAACATAAGTCAGGTGAGTCAACACCATTACGCTATTAATTTAACTTTAAAAACACTTCACATCTACACACAATGTTCCTGTCTATAACTATTAATAGTTGTCTTTCACAGGTATCTGCAAGACAAAAATCAGTTATATTAGTACTCCTTTCAATAAACAATTAAACATTCTGTGTGAGACTGATTCTTTAAGTGTCAAACTGTGAATTAAAGTGCAAAAAGGTGCATAAACAAAGTTATTACAAAAACTATTCTACAGTCCAGGTAACGAGCCTCTGCTTCGTTACAAGGGGCCCATAAAACTGAACTGAACTGTACTATTTCTGGGTTCTCTTCAGTAGTAGGTCCTTAGGAGAAAGGAATGGCACAGTTAGGGCAGAGCTGCTACTGTCACACAAAACAGTATGTTAATTGAGGGGCAGAAAACCGTCGCTTCTTGCCACAAAAGCAACTGCGAGAGATAAACACTCTGTATAGGCCCATTTATGCTCCCATACAGACACTGTTTGGCAGTGATAACTCAGAGAACCCAGACTTTCTCTGAGCCTTTGTAATTTCTTTTTTTTTTGACAATGAATATGGGCATTATTTTTGAGTTAGAAGATCTAATTGCAAAATGTTCACTATTTCACAGTAAAGAATCTGTTAAAAAAAAACATAGAATACATGACCACCGCCTTGGCAGCGGTTAAAAGCTGACAAAAAAAACCCAAACTATATTTAGTCAGTTTCTCCACTGTTTATACTAAAGATAAGCTTTAACTTTAGTGTCTGAATTGTTGCTGCTGCAATTAATAATGTAATAAATGGGCAGAACTCAATAGAAGCTCCCATATCCTGTTTCTTGTCTATGTAAGTTCTCTGATGTGATACCAGTTTTCTGACCCTTTTTCTGAAATCACAACTATTGATTTTGGATTGGTGTAATTATCTTTAGCTTGACCCCTGCCTGGAAAAGGTTTGGATTTGGGATTTTGGAGTAAACGACAGCAGACCAGGTTGCATACTGGTGAGCTAAGTAGTCACTAGCAAAAAGCAGATCTTGTGGTCAGTTGTTGCTGGTCACAAATTTAAATGATAGGACCCTTAAATTACTCTATCCCCTAACAAAATTAATGGCATAAAAAAATCACTTGAAAGAAGTAAAAGAAGGTGTTACTGTCAAACTATAGCAATAAACTACACTGTAATGAGCAATCAGATATGATAGCTTAATAGTCATTAATTTTGAACACAACCCACAGAATAGCACAGGGGAGTTACTCTTGGTACAATCTCCCAGAGTCACTGTGCCTACATGAAACCAGGACTTAATCAAAACTTAACACAAACTTAACAATGGATAAAAGTAATTTGATAACATTGCTTGAACATAACTGCTAACATCAATCAAAGGACTATTCCTGTTAAAACATGCATACCCATGAACCTTTGTGGGTATGTTAGCTCAGAACACTACGCAGCCCCAACCTAGATGGATTAGCTGCATGAACTCACAACAAAGTCCGAAAGGTACCATGGGGGGCACTGCTGTCGTCTACCTGGACATAGAGGGCTCTCATCTGCAGCTGGAGGAGATTGGGATGTCTCTGCCTACATGTCAACCTCCGTCTGTCCCACAGATGGAGCCAATGGTTGGTAAGGTGCCAGACAATCCTGGTGGAAGACCACTGCCCGATGTCTCTGGGGTAGATGCACACAGTAGTCCACCTCTGACAGCTTTTCTTAAAAGATGCAGGGCCCCATCAAACTGCCCTTCTTTCTCACTGTATTGTAAACCCAAACCTGAGCACCACTTGTAAAGTCCTCAGCAGTGGAGGTCAGACTGCTGTACCCCAGTCTCAGTCAAGGATTGGTTAGCCAGCCTAGCTAGCTCATGGACCTCCCGCATCTGTTCACAGAGATTGTAAAAATAACCCATCCCAGGTTCTCCTCTCACTTCTGCCTCAGATGGTATCCCAAAGACCAAGTCCACCGAGGTATGTAGCTCATGACCAAACCGGAGCACCGCTGGGGTACACTTGGTGGATTCCTGAACTGCACTCTTGTAGGACCACAGAACCATAGGCGGGTAGCAGTCCCAGTCTCACTAGCAGTGGTTAGTAAGGATTGATAACTGGGTGGACAGGATCTGATTAAACCACTCCACTAGGCCATCACTCTGTGGGTACAACAGAGTGGTCATGGTCTTCCTCACACCAAGGCACTGGCACACCACCTGGAAGATCCTGGACTCAAAATTCCACCCCTGATCACTGTGGGGCTCTTCTGGCACTCATAAAACTGACAGAGCATCTTCTTGATCAGTTTTTCTGCAATTGTTGATGCACTCTGATCAGGGACCACATATTCTTCTGGCCATTTCGTTAAGTAGTCCATGGCTATCAACCCTGGCCAGCAAAACTGTCCTTTCAGTCTGTACAGGGTCTTTGCAACTCCAAAGTGTCCTGGCCCTATTGAACCATGGACCATTTTGAGCAACCGGTTTCTCAGGCTGTGGGGAACCAGGAGTTGCAATATCTCACTCTGGCTCCCTGGAGGAGACCTCCTTGTATGACAATGCTCAGCCACTGTGAATATAGGGCCTTGGTCTCCAGATTGAGAGCAGACACAGCTTCCCACTCTTGTTGGTGGCCCACCTCCACCCAAGCCTGGACCCAAGTGAGGACTGAGTCATCTTGTTGGTCCTGCTGAAGCTGCTGGGGATTGATGGTCTCACAGTTGTAAGTGCTGGGTGCCTCTACACAATGCAGTGCAAACACACTGGGACCTTGCATGAGGTGATCCTCGATCCGTTTGGAGAACCTGCACCTTTCTCACAAGGTCGCAAGGACAGAGCGTCAGCATTGTTTTGGAGCTGGCCTGATGTTGAATCTCAAAGTGACAGTCCTGGAGGGTCTCAATCCACCTGGCAAGCTGGCCCTCAGAGTCTTTGAAATTCAACAGCCAGGTGAGTGATGCATGATCAGTATGCAAAATGAACTTCTGACCATACAGGTAGGGGTGGATGTGGTACAGACCCAGAGCCACTTCCAAACAGTTCTCACTGGGTATCACAATAGTTCTTCCCTGGATTACTGAGAGAACGACTGTAATAGGCTACAACCTGCTCACCGTGTTCACCATCCTGGGACAGCACAGCACCTAAACCCACATTGCTGGCATCTGTGTCAACAATGAAGGTCTATGTTGTGTCAAGATAGGCCATCACTGGTGCATACACCGAGGCAGAGTGGAGCCTTGAGAAAGCTGCAACACAGTCATCAGTCCATTGGCACATTTGGTCTTTTTGAGTTAGCTTGTGCAGAGGGCTGGTTATAGTAGCAAAATCCTTGATAAACCTCTGATAATAAGAGGCCAAGCGAAGGAAACAGTGGAACTCAGACACATCACTTGGTGTTGGCCACTCTTGGACTGCAGTCACTTTGGCTGGATTGGTGGACACCCCCTCCCCACTGACAATGTGACCCAGAAAGGAGACCTCATTCCGGAGCAGGTGGCACTTTTTTCGGTTGAGGCAAAGGCCTACAGGGCAGATAGTTTGGAAGACATCCCTTGAGTTCTGCAGTGCTCCCTGAAAGTCTGCAGCATGGGCCAGCAGGTCATCCAGGTAGACACATCAGTTGCGAGGAATGTTGGCCAGGACCCTCTGCATCAGGTGCTCATAAGTAACAGGGGCGTTACAAAGCCCGAATGGCATGACTTTGAATTGCCACAGCCCCTCCATGATGGAGAATTCTGTCTTTGGGTGGGCCTCTGGAGACAGTTCAACCTGCCAGTAACCACTGCGCAAGTCAAGGTAGCTAAACCAGAAAGAGCCAGCGATGTAGTCCAGTGCATCATCAACTCGTGGAAGGGGCTAGGAGTCTTTGCGTGTGACTTCATTGAGGCGCATATAATCCATACAAAAGTGCTATGTCCCAGCTTTCTTTTGGACCACGACTGAGGGTGCAGCATAGGGGCTGTTGGACAGCTTGATGATACCTGTTTTGTACATCTCCTCAATTTTCTGCTGGGCTGCCAGTCGTTTGGTTAGGGGCAGATGTTGGGGTTGAAGGTGGATGGGCTTCCACAGTGTCTATATCATGGAAAACCAAGTTTTTATGCATACAGTCCTCCTCTTTGGCAGCAAAGACATCAGTGAATGCTTCCAACAGCTCCTTCGGCTTGTGTTGCTCCTCCTCATCCAGCCCTAGGCAGATTCCCTCAAAAAGTTTCTCAATTGCCTGCCTGGTCTCAAGAGATGGTGGATGGGATGTGATTGGTGGTGTGAGGGGCCCATGAGTCTCGGCTAGCGCAGCTTGCTCTGTTGGTGGGGCTGGCTCATCCGTTTCTGTTGAAGTGGCTGAAACTTGGCGGGACCCAGAGTCACTTGGTTTCTGGAGAGCTATGGTTTCAGAGCCCAGGTATAACACAGCCCTAGACACATCCACCACAGCTCCCCACTTATCTAGCAAGTCCAGTTCATCACTCAGTATCACTTTCATCAAATTATCCAGTCCACCTTTCATAATCTTTTGGTTTTGGTTCTGTCTTTCGTTTAGTTCTTGTTAGATATGTGTTTCCAGTCCTGTTTGCTGAAGTTTTTCTCTCTTAGGCCTGGTACACACATAATGATTATTGGGCTGTTTTTGTCCCGATTTTGCCCCTTCTAGACCAAGGATGGCAAATGTCCGATTATCTTGAGTCTTATAAGATTTTCCTATAAGATGTCTGAGATGTGCTAAGAGTGAATTTGTCCCGATAATCGTCTCTGAAATGGGTCGTGGCTGACAATCGGAAATATTAAACATGTTCCATATTTACAACAAAATATAATCATGTATGTGTGGAAAGCTGACGACTCCTGAATTGTGACCACTGATGGGTAGTAACGCTTTAGAAGTAACGTGTTACTGGAATCCAATTACTTTTCTTGAGTAACGAGTAAAGTAGGTGATTACAATTGGAACAACGGTAATTAAATTACTGTTACTTTTCCACAAGCAGGCTGCGTTACTGCATTATTAAACCTTGACTGTTTGTGAGAATGTCTCATGACAATGTATGAGCTATGCGCCGTCAGTGTAACAACGGACACGTCCGTGGATCAACAAGAGATAACATGGAGTGCGGGAGAGAGTGGGACTATGCAGCATTTAATACTTGGAAGTACCAAAATTACTTTGAGTTTGATTCGGTAAAAAGTGAAAAAAATATTAGTGTCTGCTGTACACTCTGTGTAGGAAGAAAACTTTTATCTACGGCGAAAAATTCGACCTCAGATCTGAGCAAGCACCTAGCAAGCCTGCACAGGAATGTGAAACTCATTGAGAAACCCCCGGATTCACCCGGGACCGCTGCAGCTACCACATCCAATTCTACCGGGCAAACCTCAGACGGCCCATCTCCTGCTAAACAGGTAAAAATAGACTTAAGAGGGCCAGGACTTAGTGCTGCTGAACTGAAGAAGCTTGTCGCTGGCTATATTGTTGAGGACATGTTGCCCATTTCCACTGTAGACTCTGAATCATTCCGGCACATTGTAGAAAAAATACCAACCAAAAGCGGTGTCAAGCTATCGCTGAGAAAGTCATTTGCAGGATACCTTGAGAGTGAATATGACATAATGGAGGCTAATTTGAAGGTTACACTCAGAGAAGTAGACTTTGTTTTCCACCACTGCTGACATCTGAAGGGTAAATAATAAAGGTTTTATGGGTATAACAGTTCACTGGATTAATTCCACTTTACAACGCAACAAGGCTGCCCTAGCATGTAAAAGAATTAGAAGCAGGCATACCTATGGTGTAATTGGAGCAGAGATTGAAGAAATCCCTTCATCATATGGACTACACGGTAAAGTTGTTGCCACTGTAATGGATAATGCATCAAATTTTGCTAAAGCATTCAGCGTATGTCAGCCCTGTGATTTGGAGTCTGAAAATAAAGAAGAAGATGAGGACGAACCAACTTTTACAGATGTCATAGAAACTCTTTCAACCACATCTGGCAATGGACAGTTTAACCTCCCCCCACACTACAGATGTGCATCGCACACAATTAACCTCATTTCAACCAGCGATGTCGACAAACATCTAAATTCCTGTGCAAACACCAATGCTGTATATAGGAGTAGCATTGCAAAATGCATTTCTCTTTGGACTAAAGCAAGTTGATCAACATTAGCTTTTGAACAGGTGGAAGAGGTCAGCTGCAGGAAGCTAATGGTACCCACATCCACAAGATGGAATTCCCTGTATGAGGCTATTTCCGGAATCTTCACAATTCCCCTGAATGAACTGAATCCCCTGAGTGTAAAACTGGGAATCAAGTGCCTTAATAAAAGGGAGTACCAATTCTTGAAAGAGTACTACACTGTGATGAAGCCCCTGACAGTAGCACTGGACATCTTGCAAGGGGAGGAGTACACCTATGGGCTTTACTATCAACACTCACAAGCCTGATGTCAAAGACACTTGTCCTGAAAGATGACCTCTCTATGACAGCCAACCTTCCGGATGTAATTGTAAAGGTAAGATTATTATTTGATTGATTTGGGTGGATTTGTTGAATTTATTTTACCATTCATGGTGGGCATATGTTAGACTGTGTTTTAAGCAGTGTGTACAATTATTAAAATAATAAAATATAATAAAACATTATTATTCTTCCCCTGTTCAATATCAGGGACATTGATAATCATTAATAATGAATATTTATCATAACATCAACAAATGATTAAAATAAAGATGTGAAAATAGCCTCAACCAAAATTAAATCTCATACAGCATTGACAACACATGAGATGTTTTATGTCAGTAAAGCCCACAAAATAAACAATTGTGTAGTTAAATAAATATATTATTATTTATATCATATTGTATTTTACAGGCCATCAAGACTCATTTTGATACTGTACTGGAGAGCCAAGAAGGACTCCTTGCAGCGGTGGCTTGTCCCAAGTTCAAACGCCGATGGCTGAGATTTGAATGTAGGAGAGAGCATGTAAAGGAGCTTCTGACAAAAGAGTGTCAGAAAGCTGCTCCTGCAACTGACAATACTAATGTGCCCCAGCTGCCGGCCAGCATAGCTGAAATGGACTTTTTTGATTTTGAGAACCAGCACACAGAAAGCTACTTGGCAGAAAAAAAAGTAACTGACTATTTACGGTCAGGGTATGAGCTTGAGATTCTGAATCAGTTCCCAAAAGTCAAAAAGATGTACATGAAATAGAACACTCCAACTCTGTCCAGTGCACCAGTGGAACTGCTGTTCAGTTTAGGCTGCTTGGTGCTTTCCCCAAAAAGGAACAAACTGTTTGATAGGAGGTTTGAGAAGCTTCTGCTGATGATATATAACCACTGTTTAACTCCGAAAGAAAACAAAAAAACATAAGGACTTGTCAGGGTAACCAATAAATGAGACTGGACTAACAGTCTAAATGTGGCATCAACAGTATTTTCTGTTTTGTTAAACTCGTTATTACTCCACTCTGCACTTTAACAACTGATAAAAAAATGTAAATTTTAATAATTTGGAATACATGAGAGACTTTTAGTTTGATTATTTTATTGCTGTATTTTATTTCCATTATTGAAATGGAGTATAAACTATTTTATTTATATGCTGGAATATGCAGAAAAATAACTCAACAGAAGAAAGATTTGTTTTATTTTAATAAAATATAGTGGAATGCATTTAGTCAGGGACTGTAGCAATTTTTTTGTGTGTGATGCAATGCACATGCAGTTAAAAGATTGAAAATAATAAAACAAGTTTAGAAAAAGACTGTTTCATTTGACTTTATATTATATGATGGAATATCCAGAAAGAACAGAATTAGGCTGAAAGGTCTACTGCTTTATAGCGTTTTCAGGTTGTGCATCATGTTTTAAAAAAGTAACTAAGTAACGTAATTATTAAAGTAACTAATTGCTTTTGAAAATAAGTAATCAATAAAGTAACTGGATTACTTTCTTGATGAAGTAATCAGTAATCAGTGAATAATTACTATATCCAAGTAACTTAACCAACACTGTGACTGTGTGGACGATGATGTGGAACAGAATGTAGCCAATCAGAGAGCCAGCTGACTGGGGAACAATTTTTCTCAGTTCTGGCTTTTTCTGTTAACAATAGTCCCAAGACCACCATCATTCCCTCCTCCTACATATCCTCTTCCATGCTGGGTGTTGTGTTTTCTGGTTGTTATGTTTCTTCTTCTTCGTTTTTGTTAGATCACGTTTGGTCATGCAAGATGTCTGAATCGAAAACTAGATTGTAGATCGGTTGCAGGACAGAATCAATATGTTGTTCTGTGATCAGATTATCTGAACACACCACACACAGTATGATCAAAACTGTTACATGCCTGATGTTTTTCTCCTCATGTGTGAGGTCTCGATCAGATAAAAAAATCTCATCAGATTAAATAATAATAATAATAATAAAAAAAGTTTACCTGACCAAATATTTCTCCTTGTTTTTTTCTTGGGTTTTCTTGATTTCTGGTGGTGGTTTTTGTGTTTTATGATTTGTACGTGAGGACTGTGGATTTGCTATTCTGGTTTAGTAAAGGTTTTGGTCAGTCTTGCTTTTTATTTTGATTTGAAATGTTTGCTAACTTGTGTATTCAGTTAAGTAACTTCCTGCTTTATAGGCTTACCTGGTCCTATTTCAGTCATTAGCTCCTTCTGTATAAATAAATAAATCTATGTCTGTCCTGTTTTAGTTGCCATTATGTCTCTTGCTTAGAGACGATTTTCCATATTTAGTAATTTTTAAAGTGAAATTTGAATTTATAAGAGAACTAATTCCAGTTCAGTGATTCAATAACAAATATGGCAAATGATTCTAGTTATGATGATTCATTACCACTGTAAAAATAACTGTTAAATCCAATGAATATGATATTTAAAAGCACATAAATTAAAATCAAAAGGCTGGATGGGAGGGCCTGACTTGTGAATGGATGGGCCTGGCCACACCTTGGGTCTGCGATAACCAGGGCAAAGTAAAAAGCTTATATTTTTGCAATGTGTAGTGTCATCATTTTTTTAAATTTATTTTTTATTTTTTTATTTTTTTTATCTTAAATGCCCACTTAGATTTGGACAGAAAAACATCCATTAAATGACACAAAATTTTCATAAACTGTATCAGAAAATAAGACTTAAAACAGGTTGTTTACATCAGGGGTGTCCCAAGTCAGTTTTTGAGGGCCGCTGTCCTGCAGGTTTTAGATGTTTCCTGCTGCAGAACATCAGAATTTGATTGTTGGGTCAAAATGTTTGGGCAGCACTTGAGAACAAGCTGTTGAGAAGAACCATTTAATTTTAATCAGGTGTGTTGGATCAGGAAGACATCAAAAACCTTTAGGATTGCGGCTCTCGAGGACTGGAGCTGGCATCCCATTTACATCAAAGGCGTCGTTAGGTCTATTTTAGGACCATACATTTATTATTTCGTAATTTGTTTAATGTTTCAATGTTCATGATCATTTGAGCTGTGTTCAGCGAAGTCTGGAATGCAGCGCAAAAGGTTTCCAACTGGAAATCCCAGCAGCAAAATCTGGTCCGTTTATGACCGTTCTGGGTTTTCATTCTCACCTTTCACTCTTCTTGCAAAGATGAGGGTAAGTGTTATGTCACTATCTCCTGCTAGTTAACATAAAACTCAGTTGTTATTGATAAAGGTGGCACTTACCAAAAAAAAAAAAAAAAGAAAAAAGAAAAAAAAAAAAACTTGCTAGCTCTATTTAGTTAAAATCTTAGCATGACGTTGAGTTCTGTTATTGTCATATTAGCTCTGAGACCTGTTTGTTCTTTAACTGTTATCATCAACATTATTTGAATAATAGAATTCTATGTTTTTGAGGGTTAGACTTCCTGTTAAATCCTCACTGACTCACTGATGTCTCTGTCCTTTCTGTCCTTTCCCTTCTGCCTCAGTCTGGATCACAAAAAGGAAGAATTCTGTTATTCAAGTAATTCAATTCTCCATGTCCTCTCTAATGGACAGCTTAACGTAATTTGAACTGTTTAGAGACGGACAAGGTAAAGCAGATGTTTGGAAAAAAGAGACTGAGCAGATTCAGAGATGGAAGAAGAAACTCCTTGCACGAGTGGGTCTGATTTAGGTCACAAAGCCACAGGAATAGACAGATGATGGCCAATTAATTGTGTTAAAAATATTGATGCAGTTTATTACATAACTTAGTTAACGTGTTATTTTTGACTGCCTTACTTTTTTTGGGCTGGAAGGGGCAACTTTGTATGTCATCTCTTCAGGGCTAACTACAGACAGACAGACAGATAGATAGATAGATAGATAGATAGATAGATAGATAGATAGATAGATAGATAGATAGATAGATAGATAGATAGATAGATAGATAGATAGATAGATAGATAGATAGATAGATTTTGAAGTAAAGCTGTAATAGAACAGGCATGTTTTAGCTTTGCTACATCGTTATCTGTTATTTCAGTGTTTGTAGTTTGTGAATGAAGAAACGAACTGTTTTTATAAATAGAGATAGAGATAAATACGACTGTCTCCAGTTGGGATCCGTGCGTAAAAGCGCGTCAGCGGAGCGTTCCCGCCCCCCACAATGTGCTCATACACTTTTCTTTTCTCTGTGCTTTCGAAATTGTCAGCTTCCCACGAAAGTGCACATCATCGAGCTCAGCTGATTTAAAGGCACATCTCCAGCTGCTGCTGCCTCCAGTCACCGGACTGAGAGCTACAGCTGTACCAGAAGAAGTGCGGAGAAGCTGTGACAGCTTTGGTTTGACGGGAGCGCGTGAGACGGGCAGTGTCAGGTTTCTTAAGATACGACGACTCTTTGAAGCAGCCAGCAGCAAACCCAGAGCATGAAGAAGACCACAAATACAGGTACAAGTTTCAGAAAGTAGCCAGACAGGCAACATTTTACTGCGGGATGAAATGTAGATTTTTTTAAACGAACTCAATAAAAAGTAATAAACTGAATCAAACACTGTGACTTACTTTTACCACATTTAAAAAGGTTTTAAAACGTTTTGCATGACCAAGAAATATGGCACATCTTGGATGAAATACACAGGCTTAGTATTCTCCTTAACCTTTTTTTTTCGTATCTTGAGCTTTCTTTTTTTTTTCTTTTTTTTCTGGGGGCCTACCAACTTGTCAAACTAGCTTAGGCTTCATCATTATTTTGTGTGTGAGTGTGCATCACTCGGGGGAGCACCTCGGGGTCTCCTGGATGTTGCTGTCTGATGTGCATCATCATCTGCCCTTCTCCTGCTGACCTTCTGTTTGGATGCAGTGCCTCCTTCAGGCTGCTCTCTCTGTAAGGCGTCACTTTGGTGCATGTGTGTCTGCACATTAAGTCTCTTTGTCATTTCTTTTCTTAAATATTTGGTTTTCATAACATGTTTTTATGTAGCTTAAATCACTGCTTCGTGCTTTAATGTCTGTGTATGTGTGCGTCCCATGTGAGTGGCAAACATCATATTTCCGGCATTGCTCAGGCCCCATCTGTGGGTTCACGCTCTCTCTCTGCATTTGATAAGTCAGGATGGACTCTGGGGAGGAAAATAAAATGCTCCAGATAAAACAGACAGAAATGTGGCACAAGCTGATGCTGCTGAAGCTTGTGTTGAAACTCTAGGATATAAAGTCCAAACTGTGAGTATGTGAATGGTTGCTCAGCTTTTTTTTTAATGACTGAGATGGCTACTACATTAAAGTACCAAGTTTTCTGATTGTTCTTAAGCCAGTCAGTTTAGATCAGTTTAGAAATAACTGGGAGGAAGACAGTACACCAGGCCCAAAAAGTAAACAGACATAGATTACAAATGGATTGTATGTTTATCAAAAAATTATTACATTTAATTCATGCTTAAAACAACAAAAGCAACACTAGACTTAAAGACATGTCGAAATATAAGCAGACAGGGAGTCTATTAAAAGCTTTTGAGGTCTTTGGATGATGATGGTTTGAATGTGTTTTTACATTTCTTCAATGTGTAGGATAGGATGAAACCAAAACTGAACTTATTGGTGTGAAAGATACATTTTGTGTCTGAAGAAAGGGAAATGGTGCATTTGAGCAAAACAACAACAACAACAACAAAAACAAACAAACATACACAAAAGCAGAATAAAGAAAAAATAGTATAACAGGGTGGTGGTTGTATTATAGTTTGGGCCTCTCTTGCTACCCCTGAACTAGGACTGCTTTCCAACCCTGACTGAAAAGTTTATTCTGAATTATAAAAGTGAATCCTCATCTGTCACTGAACTGAACCTAAAGAGACAACAACCCACAACACAATTCAGAACGTTTCTGAATTTCCAAGTCAAAGTCCTGACTTTGGTCCTGTAGGAATGTTGTGGAGGGACCTGAAGTGAGCATTCCAAGGCTGAAGTTGTTTTGTACGGAGGGTTAGAGGGGACAAACCTGAAGGTTCTTTTGAACATTTCTATTTTAAGATGACAACCTAAGAAACTCATCTTGAGATAACGGATAGCTTTTTCAAGATAACAGAATCATTTATACCATTATCATGAAATAATAATTGAAATGAATAATTTAAATTAAACAAGTAAGTTTTTCTTTGTTAAAGCATTACCACCAAGCTACCCTTCACGAGAAAATCTACCAACGTTAAATCATGCCGCTTTAAAGTTCAGAAAATTCATGACCAGGAAGCTAACGTTTCTAGAACGGAAATCTGACGTTATTATATTCTGGATTGTTGGTGTTAGTTAATACTGATTACAGCAAGTACTTGAGCTCTGGCATCTTTCTTGATAGTCTTTGATCGAGAAAGAGAAAACAACAGTAAGCACATGCTTGTCTCTTCAAATTGTAGCATGGGCAAATTTTTTTAATGAAGCTTTGTGACCCCAAAATGTCAAATTGTGAAACTGGAGAATTTTATGGCTGAACTGAACTGAAAGAACTCCACTTTTTTCAGTTTGTGTTGTAAAAGTTTGAACTTTGTGTGTAGAAATACTGGAGATTGCAGATATTTGAAGTTGGATGTGTAATGGAGAGCAGCTATCATTAGTGGAAACCATGATCAAGGAATATTAATGTCCAAGTCCTTATAATTTGAATCTCTAGTAAACACACTTACTCTACTAAACATTCTGCTGTTGGTAATCTCACGTCACGAATTGTAAAAACTAATGCTATAAAACAATCTCTTTTATGGCGTTTACTACCCAAATATATACAAAGCAAGCAGTAAAATTCAGTTTAAATTGTCATTAAAAAAGTATTTACAGGTACAAGTATTAAATTATTATGACATAAATCCTTATATAAAGTACTATATGATGATATTGGCATTGTGAAAATCAGCAAATAAATGCTTAAAGATATTGTTACCAAATAAATCAAATCAAATCAAATTTTATTTATAGAGCTCTTTTCATGCACAAAGCAACACAAAGTGCTTTACATAATAAAAACAAATTATCAATATAGGGGTGGCATGGCTCAGTGGGTAGAGTGGTCATCCTGTAGCCCAAGGGTTGCTGGTTCAATCCCAGCCATGTCGAGGTGTCCCTGAGCTTCACACACCTATGAATATAACAGAAAATAGGGCAAGGCAGTTTATTTGTATAGCACATTTCATGTACAGGACAATTCAATGTGCTTCCCTAAAACAAAGCATTACAGATATTTAGAAATAGTAAAAGGCAGCAACACAGCAAGAATCTCAATAAAATAATAAATTACATTAAAATGATTAAAAGCAAGATAAGTTAAAAAGTTTCCATGCAGATTTCATGCATAGGCACATGAGAAAAGAAATGTTTTTAACCTGGATTTAAAAATGTCTACATTTGGTGAAAGTTTAATCTCCACTGGCAGTTTGTTCCACTTGTTTGCAGCATAACAGCTAAATGCTGCTTCTCCATGTTTAGTCTGGACTCTGGTCTGGACTAGTTGACCAGAGTCTTTGGATCTAAGAGCTCTGCTAGGTTTATATTCTCTGAACATATCACAGATGTATTCTGGGCCTAAACCATTCTGGGATTTGTAAACAATTAGAACAGTTTTTTAATCTATTCTGTGATTGACTGGAAGCCAGTGTAAAGATTTTAAACTGGTGGGATGTCTTTAGATCTCTTACTCCTGGTTAAAACTCTTAGCAGGAGCGTTCTGGATGAGCTGCAGATGTTTAATGCTCTTTTTAGGAAGTTCTGTTAAAAGACGATTACAGTAATCCAGCCTACTGGAGATTAATGCATGGATCTGATAAATAAAAACTCACCTCATAATAGTTCACACACTCACACACACACACACACGCACGCATGCACACACAGACACACACACACACACACACACACACACACACACACACACACACACACACACACACACACACATACACAAACAAGGCACATGTACACTCCCCCCACCCGTCCATTCCCCATTCTGTACAAACATAAACTCCCACAGTTACTGTCTCTGAAATTAAAGTAAGTATAAAAATAATAATAACATGAAAACATCTGGCTTGAAGCAGCTGTGAGGACACGGCATCTTGGGGATCCAGTCACACCGGAAGTCAGCCCACCCATGACCACAGAGGGTGTGACCACAGGATCCGTCCAGGTCAGGGCAGGCTGGGGTCCATACCACAGCCACAGGGCTGCAGTGCAGGACCCTCAGCCACCTAGACAAGGGCAGTCACCATGGCAACAACCCTGCAGGTAGAGCTACTGGTGTGGAGGATCCCCAGGAGGAAATACTGGAGTTAAAAAAGTAAAAACAAGATTAAATAAACTTAAAGATGTACAAATATGTTATGGAATTTGTGTTATCATCATTATTACTGTCATATTGATATTTGGCTCATGACATCTTTAAATTGCAAGTGTTGATTGTGTTATTGTTGGGTTTGGTGGACTAACATAGATTAATCTAAACTGATGTATTGTGAGCTGTTTGTATTTCGCATTATTGGTGTAACTTTTGTGAATGGCTATGAAGCTGGACCCCAGCAGGAAAAGCAGTACTGATGAGCTGCAGCTAAAGGAGATTCAAATAAACAAAATTGAACTCTTTAAACTGATAAATATGTCTCAGATGAGACATACCTCTTAATTTTCCTGGTTACTTGCGCTAAATTTTACCCTCAAAGTGGGAGCACTGTTTTTCTTTCATATCACCCAGTAGGAATATATTGTTCTTTAACTTAAATAAAGTCCAGTGAGACCTGGAGCTCAGTAGATTTAATGAACTGAATGTGCCCATGTTGTTTAGCAGTTTCATGTAATATGACTCTGAATGAGCAGGAAGACCCAGAGGAGTAAATGTACTGTTTTTCTTTTTTTTTTTTTTCTTTCTCTTTTTTTTCATTCTCCCTTCCTACGCATGAGAGATCTCTGTCAGCTGCGTTATATATTCTAATGGCTGGGTTAGTTTAGAAAAAAACAAAAAAAAAAACAAAACAAGTTTGTCCTCAGCTTGAAAGACCCCCTTTGTGGTTGGCATTTACTGACGACTGGTTTTGAGTTTATTAGACTTTTCATCTTCAATAGATGACAAAAATAAATAAAACAAAAACAATATATATATTATATTAATATAATTAATATAATATTAAATATTACAGTATTAGGCTGACTTTAAAAAAACAGATAAATCCACCTTCTATTCTGATAAATTTGTCTAATTTTTGGCTGTGTTATAGTATATTGTTAATGTGACATAGCATCTATCATGTATGCAGGGGGTGGCAGCTGAGATTTAGCCAGCTGGATTACATGCAGTGGGTGGCATGTGCAGACTTTGGCATTCATATTCTAACAGAAATTGAGCTTAATGTCATTAGGGCCTACTGGGCTGTCTTCCTCATGAGGAAACAAAAACTTTTATAATGCAGGGCCTCCAGCATCGAAAAAGGTGGACATGTAGCTTAATTTTAGTGCTGTATTTTTCTAATATTTTGATATCAGTGTAATTTTCCAGAAAGAATAAAGATAAGATTTTCTAATTTTATACATAGCTGCAGAGCATAGGTAATTGGAATTAAATAACATAATCTTCAAAATGCTTTTTGCCTCTATTTTAAACATTAAAGTCATATTATTATCATTCTTAAATCAGAAATACTACTTCCTAAATGCTCTTCCTAAATGGTGAAATAATATAGCGATAAGTGTTTTTGGTAGCTTGCTAAATTACCTATGGGCCTAAATAGTTTCATAGAGAAGCCATAACCCTAAAAAGTGCTACATCAGTCACATCATCCATCCCCCCACTAAACCAAACCAATAGGTGGTTTCCCTGAGGAAAGAGCAGATGAGGGGAGTCAATACCGCTCTTTATTTCTCCTTTACAATGGCTCTTCAGTGACAGCTAAGCTAGATTCCCCTCAGTCTGAGTCATACGTTGGCTCGAACTGCCACTGAATTCACTACAACTCCCTGTGATAATAAAGCTGTCTTTTGGAGAATGCAGTAGTCTTTGTCTGTTTGATTCACCACCTTAGAGCTGAAGCTGCCAAGCTCTCTGGATAATACAATCCTTATCACACCAAAAACCCTACTTGAGTGTTAGACTACCTTTATCAGTCTTAAGTGCCAAGTACAAAACCTCACTCCCTCAGCTCCAAAGAGCTGCTTTACGTATCAGCTATTCAACCCAAGTTTCTCCCAGTGAACTTTGTCTCCTTTGGATAAACCTTTCCAGAGCTAATAGCCTAATGTTTCCCTCTTAATACCAGAAGAAATGACACATGGTTTTTGTTCTGACTCTCGAGGTTTTATCTCTGTTTATCTATTCCCAGCTGTTACTCCGACCTGATTAAACTTCGCTCTGTGCTCTGAAAAGCTTACCCGTGCCTCTATGATGCATGCTCATACAAAGGAGACCTCTCTCTTTCACTGATGAATAGGCTAATATACCGATGCGTTTGGCTATATATACACATTCATGCACATGCACGCCAGCTCTGACATCATCTGCTATCGTGTCAGAGTTTGGCTATAAATAGAGATGGTGGACGATGACGTTTCAGCTCAACAAAACCCCCTGTGAACAATATAAGCATGAAAACGGGTCATGTCACTGCTGCTTACCATGACGAACAGCCAGCCAGTTGTGAATAATCCAGCTTTATGTTCATTAAAGGAACACCTGATGTTAGGATTCTTTCATTTTTCACATGATTTCTTTGTTAACATTATAATTTTTTGCTATGCGAATACAGACAGCTTTGTTAACCTTATAAGGATGTATCATGAATTGTGACAATTTAAAAACAAGCATTGGTGGTGAGTAAGTTGAAATTCAGTCATGTGTGCAAAATGTTTTCTCAGCTTAAGACATTATACGACTGGTTTACTTTGCGCTCTCTATGATAAGAACATAGGCAGGGTTATGTCACTGTTAGGGTTTCATTTCAAGTAATGAAACTTGGTGGAGCATTGTAACATGGACAGCAGAGGAAACGCTTATAGTTTGGTCTGGATTTTGATCATTTTTGTTAAATTTTTCAAATATTATTTTACCTGTATCTATATATGTTTAACTCACTGAGACACAGGGTCTTATTTCCAAGAGTGACCTGTCCAGACACAAACAAAACAGGTTACAGACATACAGTACAATACAGATAAGTAACAGTTCTTTGGGAAACAGAACTCAGAGCTGGTGCTTTGGTAGAGGCTGCCCAACACAGAGGACTTGTTAGGTTTTCTATCAGTCAGCAGAATCACTGAAAAAAAGAAAAAGATGATTCTCATGAAAACCAGATTAACTTTTTATGAGTCAGCTTACTTGTGGCAAGCTTTTAATATAAATCCACATTCTGATATGGATCCAGTCTTTTTAATTTAGCCTTATGAATGCTATAAAGTCTCAGGCTGTTCTTACTAATCAGATCTTTTAAAACTGAACTACTGAACTTGGCAGATTTTGCACTTTGATGCCCTCTAATTAAGGCTAATTTGGCATCCGTTTGACATTCTTCTTCTCTTAGCTCTCTACAGCCAGTAAAAGTCAGTCTGATGTTGGCTCTTGTCTTTTCTCTTGCCTCCAGCCCTTCCTCTATTTCTTTTCCAGTCTTCCTCTGATAATGTCCTCCTTCATTACTTTGCTGAATTTGGCATGATGTGCATTCACAACAGCCAGTATGTCGATATCCAGTTGCTGGTGTGTGATGCGATGCTGTAAAGCAAAACAAAGCTGTCAAGTGACGCCCGCGGGTGGATAAAGAAGTTGTGAAGTGCAGTTTACCAGCCTCAGGACGTTAAAGGGCAACGGCGACTCCAAGAACGTACATAATAAATGTCAGTGTGCCATCAAAACAAGTCAAAGGTTTAAAGGTCAGAAACTTGTGTTGCTTTAACTCAGTAGATGTTATATTTGGTTTTTTATTCAGTCACTCTGTCATTAATCTTTTTCTTTATTTATTAATTTAACAGTCGGCAGTTACTCCTTACGTGTATTTTATTATTCCTTCCCATATCTAATATATGTATTCCTCAGTTTTCTTTGTTCACTGCCGTGCATATAAATTTTCAAATGTTATGCTCTATCTTCTGTTTTTTGGGTGTACAATTTGCCTGATTTTTGATTTCACACTTTTATTTGCTAAAATCATTAAAGTATATATATACTGTATATATATATATATATATATATATAAAGCTGTCAAAAAATATATAGTAAGACAAAAAGGATCATATTTCAAATAGACTAAAATGAAAATGCTTCAGTAAAAGTGACAAAAAATTGTAATTGAGTATTGTACAAATGGAAAAATAATTCCACTGCAGATTAGGTGATATCACCAAAATGCAAGACAGATTTCTCAGACTTGATATTTAGAAATTATGTGCCCATTACATATTTTTTTCACTGTTGATATACCAATTTAGTCCTCATCAAAAACTCACATTTCAAAAACCCTAATTTAACAATTCGAGTATAAACCTAAAATAAACCAAAATGGGTCGTTTTAAGCCGAAATCTCAGATGGTATTGAAATTATACAGTTTAAAACCATTTCATAATGGCCTTGTGTACAACCACATAGATACACTATGTATTTCTTCTTCATTTGTATTTACTAAAGACACACTCCTTTGCCAAACTCCACATAAACAGAGATCACCACAGAGCTCATATGTCAGGAGCTCGCTCTGTGTGTTCATGTGTGAATATCTGTTGAGTATATGTGCTCCGTCTGGGTCCGAGTTGTGGATTTAGACATCAGGAGTTTGGCATGCTGATTACAGAGTTCTCAAGCCACAGGGAACCACAGGAACTTTCTTTCCTTTCTCCATTTCTTTCTCTTCCAGTCTCCCTCCTCCATCAGTTCAGGCTAATTTACAGAAATGGAGGTGAAAGCAGGGGGCTTTAAGCTTATGTGGCAGGATTCTGCGCCTTATGATAATTAGTCAAATTGCAAAGCTTGATTCCTCTAAGCGAAGTTAAGCTGAATGAGCTTTTAGGACGCACCATGATGCATATGACAGTGTAGCAAAAAGTGATTGTTCCATCTTTACACATTCACTTTGTGCAGCCAATATAAAGGCTTTTCTTATTTTTGCCTGTGTCACTCAAAACCCTAGAATTAAAAATCCTGCAGGGTTAATGAAATACAGCAGGAGTTTGATGGTGCCCTCCACTCCTTGTGAAATATCTGTACTGTCCACATATTTATCAGCCGCTATCAGGCCCCTTATTTCCTGCAAGGGATCAAGAACTTTGCGAACATCCCATTTTACATCGAATGTTGCCCATACTCACATCTAATGATTACCTTATGGTGAGGAGGAAATAGCCAACAGTGTTACCACAGTCATGCAGGAAAAGACAGACACACTGACTGCTGTACTAGCACTTTTACTGCCTCTGACAGCCCAAATGACCTGAGAATGGGATTTAAATTGCCAGAGAAATGGAAGAGAGAAGCCCATGTGAGTTATTACTTAAATGAATGGGGTTTCTGTGAAGTGGAGTTGAATGGCATGTTCTTTTCTGTGTTTGTGTGTGTTGTTGTTATTGTCAAATGATTTCTTTTTCTTATCTTTGAAAGTATTGGTTGAAAACGCAGACTTGAGATTATCTCAGACTTTGGATATGAATTTTGCACTTTGTTTTGACTAGTGATTTTATGAGCTGTGAAACACATCCTGTGGTTCACAATTTGTGATCGACAGAGAGTAATTACAAAGACCAGTGTTTCTGTGTGGATTTTCCATTTACGTTTTGGTCTGCTGGTTATTCCACTGCTGTAGGCCAGCCCGAAATATCTTAAACTTTTTGATGGACTACCTTTGAATTATTTGGAGACATTAATGGTCCCCAGAAGATGAATCTCTTTGACTTTTATTCAGTATCAACAAAAGGTTAAAAGTTTGGATCCTTTAAGATTTTGATTAATGGTTTTGTGTTTGTATCACATCTCTACATCCACCCCAGCATTAGTTGGATAAATGGGCTTATTTGGTCTTAGTTATTAAAGTTGGCAGCATCTGTTAAAGTGTGGATAAAGGTGTGTCTGGTGAGGACACATCAGAAACTTTGGGTCCAGTCAAATAACCTATAAATATAATCTCTTCCTGATTTCTTCCTAAACTTTCTTTCACCTCATTTAAAAAATGTCACAGGAGAAATTTGGAAAGATTTAAAACGACCCCACTGCAATTAGACTCCACTTCCACTAAGCTGTGATGTGGGTCTGGAGCATAGAAACTACAGATTTTCAACAAATTTTCACATTATAATGTTACACAGATCCTGCATAATGTTTTGTATTGTAAAATATTACTTTTGTCAAGGTTCATTATAAGAAAAGAAAAAAACAAAGGTGAAACATGTTGTCACTATCCGCTCACAGCCCATTGTCCTTGTAATTATCCACATGGGTCACAGTTAGAACAACTGGATAAATTAAAAGAGCATTGCCTTGAAAGTTGCACTTGCAAAGGATGCTTCATGTATTTTAAAGGAGATGTTAAAGTAGCTTTTTGTGACTTTGTGATTTTAGAAATGTGCTTTTCTGACTCATTTCCAGTGACATTTATTATGTACATTCCTGGAGCTGTTGTTGCCTTACAGCATCTCGAGGCTGAGAAACCACACTTCACAACTTTTACTTCCAGGACACAGCGTCACGTTACAGCTGAGATGCACCGCGTCACAAGGTAACAACTGGAAAACAATACACTGGCCATTTTGAATGCACACCATGGCTGATTTCATCTAAGAAACACAAGGGAACATTGTCTGAGGAAGAGAGGAAAAGAAAGAGAGAAGTAGGACAGAGGAAGAGAGAGAGAAGAGTTGACATCAGACTGACTTTTACTGGCTGGAGAGCAGGTAAGACACAAGATGGATGTTGAATTAACCAAAGTTTTGGGGGGTGACTCTCTGAGAAAATCTGCCAAGGTTCAGTAGTGCTTCTTGAAAGAAAGCATTTTGCATTTGGAGATTTCATTTACTTCTATAGTTGGATACTTTCAGGTTATTTCACTAAGTGAAATAGACTTTTTAACGAGATTCAAAGTTCAATTGTGATTGCCTAGCTTAGCTTAGCCTAGCCTGGCTAAGCCTCATCTAGCCTTTAGCTGTTTTTTCCCCTGTTAAACCATAAATACTCAAAAATTCTGTTTTCTCTTATGCTGTATCTAATTAATTTAATTAATATTTTCTTTTCTTGTTTTTTTTTTTTTGCTAACGAAATTCTGTCATATTTGAGATCTTTTAGGACTTTTTGGAGGGACTACTTGAGCTTTTAAGTGTAGGTAATGACTGACTTTTCTGGATGTGCACACCTACAGTTAAAGCCCTTGTTTATTACTGTGCTTTGCTTTTGTTTATTGCATTATTGTGTTAGCCTTGGTAGGGATATGATTTCATTTGTATGTATGTATGATTGGCCAGGTGTTGCTCAATAAGTTAAAGCAGTGCCTATAATGAGCTTTATGTGCTGAGTTTGGGTAAATTAGGGAGCACAACTGCTGGATGTTGCTGGTGAAAGTTAGTTGGCATCATGCTTTTTGTTTACTTCACTAAAATGTCCTGCTGTCTTAAGTGTCTGAATCACTCCTGGGTCTATTGTGATTTAGTCATTTAGTATAAAAGCATTTACAAAACAGAAATGGAGCAACGGATGGAATGACTATTTGTTTATAGTGTTTATATGCCCATCTCCTCAAGGTTTGCATTAGAGCATGTGGTTCAGATCTATATATAGTTTGTGAAGATGAGTGATGTGAGGAGTTGTTTCTTCTCTTTACATGCCCCAGGTTGCATGTGGTGGCTGGAACAGCTGCTATATTGGGGTCCTGAAATGAGGAGGACAGCACCCGACCTCTGTTAGTGTGTGTATGACTGAGATGAAGCCGGGGGAAGGTGGGTGCTGCATGTCTGTCTTATGAAGTCATCAGACTGTGGCTTGCAGCACCAAATCACTGTTTCACTCTCCACCATCTCCTGCATGCAGACAGGATTCTTGAATCTCTGGATGAAAGACTTGAGGGAGCTGTGTGTGTGTGTGTGTGTGTGTGTGTGTGTGTGTGTGTGTGTGTGTGTGTGTGTGTGTGTGTGTGTGTGTGTGTGTATGTTTGGTTAGGCATTGTGTGTCATAAGTATATTTGTGTTTGCACTGTAGTGTGAATTCTGTTATTTTTTCCCTCTCTGTGTTGTGATAGGTGCTTGTCTGCGAAGGTCAAGCCAGATTTTCACTTGCCTGTTAATCACTGTGTAGCAGCTCGGACTGTTACGCTGTATACTTAAAAAAGTACTTTAATCTAAAATGTAACAAGGGGGTGAGGGTACAGCTCCTACAGGTGGAGATTACAGGCACGATGATTCAACTTGCAGATGCATTCAGCTGTTTTAACGCTTAACAGAGATGGAAAGCCCGTAGCTTCTATTGATCGAAGGCTAATACAGCTGTTAACAGCTGTAAGAAAGCACAAAATCCTAGAGTTCAGTGGTGGCATCAGTACCGAACTGTCAGTTCAACCTGCATCTGCTGCACATCATGGCACAGAAGTCTGTCTCAAGAGTGAGTGTGTGTAGATCCCTCTCACATGTGTTTTCACCCCTGTAGACACAAGAAGCTTTCATCTCCCACATCTCCTTTCTTCTTCCCCTCTATTTACCACTTTCACCTCCCCTGCTGATTGCTTGTCCTCTCTTTTTATCTTTTATCCACCTCGTACTGCTCTTTCTCCATCATTGTGCATCGCTGCCCCACAGGCATCCCTTTAGTGTTGGCTGGCAAGATGGTGAGCTCTCTGCCCAACCATTATATAACTAAATTTAGCTTTTCTGAGTCACGTGTTTGGCCAGAGGTCGTGCTCTGAAATGACAGCTTACATTAATGCGCACCCCAAGGCTCACCATCCTTTCTTAGTCAATGTGTGATACACTTTTTATTTTTTTATTTTTTATGTTTGACTCAGTGTGGGGGGGTTGAGTTTGTCTCGCATGAGTGATCAAATGCACGTGTCCATTTGAGCCTCATGACCATCTGCCTCATCGGGTGCAAATATAGGCTATGTGTTTGTAATGGGAGTTTCTATGTCAGTGAAAAAGGGAGTGTGTGTGTGTATTTGTAGTATGTACTGTGATATTTAAAGAATCTGTTTGGATAAGTCATTTTTTGTTGTTTTTTTTCCTCTGCATGTAACACAAAAATGTATGTTGAGTTGTGTGTGAGTGTATTGGAGGAGGGTCAGACTGTATCTTGCTAGCAGGTTTAGATGGCTGAGAGGAAATGTGGTGAGGTATGAGTGAGGGAGGCAGTCATAGTCTCTGCTCTTTGAAACAGGTTCGTCTGACTTATGTCTTTTTAGGCCCCATGACCCAGTGTCTTACTTTTATTTTTTGTTTGATTTATTTGAACATGTTGAAATAATACAATATTAGTATAGAATGGTTATAAAAAGCTCAAGCTTCTTCCACCACAGTCAGTCAGTTAGGCAGCTTCCTGTTTACACCCAATGACACAATTCACATCTACACTCATATTTACAGAACCTAATAACTCATCTTTACAAAACCTACAGAAATCACCACAGAAATGTTTTCACAAATGCACAACTGAAAACAAACAAGATCAATAAATATTAAATAAATAGATAATAATAATAATCTAGTAAGAGCACCTAGCCAAAGCCCTTCTTCTCTTCTGTAATTAACAAAAGCAGATTTTTTGCTCTGTTCTTTGAACTTGGTCATGCTTGGACACTTTACTTCTTCACCTCATCTGTTCCACAACTTCACAACATAGATATACAAATTGTTTGAAGTTCTACCCTGAATTTGTACTCTTTTGTATTTTTAAAGAATATGTTTTTCATGGATTTGTTTTGTTTGTTATTTTATACGTGAATACTGAGGCGTGAAAATGAACTGCTATTACTGCTGTGTTTACTGCTACTATTACTGTAATAACAGTTGTTCATTAATGAAGTCAGATCTTACTCTTCAACATAAATGTAAACAACAGGCTTCAGGAATTTTGGGGAAATTAATTTTACAGCTCAGTAAAATACTTTCAGCTAAACTGAAAAGAATTGTACTTTAAAGCTGTATAAAAAGATGAAAAACATGTGAAACATTTACCATTTTTTATTTATATATTTTTTTTTTGTCATTAAATCAGGCAGAATCATGTACCTAGTGCTGAACTAATGCAATTAATTGGCTGGTAAATGTTATTATTGTTGTAGAGAAAAAGCACAACACTGTAATTGTTTCTACTCTTGTTTAAAATATATCATTCAGAATCAAGGAGAAATACTGCAGCTTTCTCTTAAAAAAAAAAAAAAAAAGAGAAAGGACAACAACTTTAAAAGCATTTCATACAGTAGACCAACCTGTCCTGCTGCTAAAGCTCCACATTACTGGATTCAGTTAACATGTATATGGCTGGTATTAGAGTTACCACATGGACAGTCAGCAGTGTGTCTGTATTTTAAATATTCAGTCTTCTTTTTTGACCCTTCGCACCTTACTAGAATATTATACCTTCACAATAAAGTTCAGGTAGTTTTGACCAACAATGTCCTAACAGGGACTTCTGAACCCAAACTTTAGAATTTAGAAGCTCTAAGTTGCTTATCTCACAATAATAAATGATCAGATGAAATCAGATGTTTTTTTTTATCTTTTATACTGTCACACAGTATCATGTCTTGTTTTTTAAAAGACAGAAAAACATAAAAGTCTTAATGATTTAAATATATTTTATTGCATCTGAAAGTTGCAGGAACACTTTCAAACTGTTATAAGTTAAAATATTACAGTCATTCCTGGAAGGTGCATCTGGCTGCTCTGACACAGTCTCCTCCAAGCAGAGATGGCCACATGTCCTTTGCTGCAAGTCCAAGTCAAGTCTCAAGTCAGTAGAAATGTGACTTGAGTTCAAGTCCCAACTTGAATTCCCATCTCTGCCTTCAAGTCAGTATCAGCCTCCTCATCATGGAAGATCTTTAGCAATATTTTTTTTACTCTGCTAGTTTTATTATTTTCCTTTCATTGCTGCATAATCTTAAAAGATGAAGATGATTATTGTTACTATTGAAAATTTAATAGGAAAGATAAATCACACTTATTAAGCTTATATAAATCATGCTGTTACACTAAATTTAGGCATCATTTAATTGGGAAGTATGGTCCCTAAATCAACCCAGCCTCCACTTCATGGCCCCTAATGAGCTTCCTGCTCTACCTTTCCTCAGTTCTTGACTACATGTTAAAAAAGTGCATGGACTACCAGAGAGTGGAGGCTATCTGTGTGTTTATATGTTCAGTATGTGTAAATGTTCCTACTTCACTTTATTTGACCATTTTATTCATATAGGTGTTAACAAATCTGAATTTAAGTTCTTTGTCTTACAAGCATTAAAATCAAACTGAAACAAACTCGTGGCCTCTCAGAATGAGGAGTGCATGTTCCTGCAATCAGGCCACGTCAGATAAAGAAAGGCTTGTCAACACTTCATGTCTGGAGGAGCACAATCGCGTCCTATCACTGCTTTATCCAACTGTTACCTTACAGAGGAAAAATGTTCACACTATTTATGTTTAATTCCTCACTCTGTTTTTCCAGCCGCAGTCATTCCACAAGAACTGGACTTTAACTAAAGTGTTAAAATCACAACCCCGTCACAAGCTCACAGCCCGTTACAGTTAAACATGTAACTTTAACACATAACAGGGTTGAATGTGATGGGGTTGTGATTTTGGCCCAAACTAACCACTTCTCTACTGGATGCCAGAAAGAGAAGCATGCATGAGATTCAGAATTACCATATATTCTTAAAATAACAAAAACATTTTTAATAAATAATAGTTTTGTATCTTTTTTCCATGTAATGATGTTGCGTAATTGAGTTTGACAAACACAACATCAGAAGGTAAATGACTAGAATAAAGTGTGAAGAAGGTGTCTCTGGTGTCCTGATGTCCAGAAGGCTTCAGTGATGCCTCTTCCTCATGTTCATGTTTACATGGATCACACCTCTGTTTTAATGGGAGGAGGATCATCTGCGTAACAGGGTGGAGAGGTTACTCAGGTACAGAATCAAAGGCTATTATTTTAATAAATAATTATCTATTTTTTTTTTTTAAAAAAGCCATAACTGGGAAAAAGCAAAATCTGTGTATAATTTTTTTTGTTATATTCCAAGTACACATTCATTGAAGGCTTGACAATATAAGTTAAATCAACTAAAAAAACAATATAATTTGTCATGGGAACAAAATATGCAATCAATGTATTTTACACTGTATTAAAGGAGACATTTAAATCTATATATAAAGCTTTAACTATAGATTTAGGTAAAAAAAAAAAAAAAAAAAATAGATCAAATACAGCCAAAAAGATCAGAGAAGTAAATTTAAATGCTTCCATGAAATGACTCTGTTATATTTAAAGTACTTTCAGAAATAGACGCAGATGATTTTTTGTCCCATATAATTGGGATATTTTAATTTTATCTTAATAAAATATACTTGCGTATGATGTTTTTCTTACTTAATTTCCGTCAGAAATGCAGCTTAAGTTTTGATTTGCCAGCATGTAAACTCCCCATGTCTCCATGCGTTCCTACATAATGATGTAATTTCTTTGAAACTGGGTCCCAAACTGAATAAATCTGAAAACAGCACAGTTTCCGTGTTTACAACCTATATGCATCTTTCCTGAACTGATGATGTCATAGCCACGACTCTCCCTTAACCTGCAAGTGCAAACTTGCCAACCAACTTCTTTGTATGTTTATTTACATCGCAAAAGTATTTTCACATATTGTAGTTGTATTTCTTATTTGCTTATTACCCTGTTTGCCTTCTGTATTTTTCCTCCTGCCCTAGCCCTTTGGATAGCTTTTACCTGTCCTTTTTGCAACTACCTGGTTCCTGGTGCCTACTTCAGACTGTATCCAAGGACACTGGCTTTAAGTCTCTGGTTGGCATTTGAGCCCTTCCTCCTCGATCCAGTTCCATGCAAGTTTGAGCCACCACTCTACAGAACGTTACTTTCAATACTTTCTGTCTGTCCAAGATCTCCTTGGTTTCTGATTCTTCCTGCAAATCTCGTTCCTTTCTTATTCAATTTCTACTGCATGTCTCACCCACTTGAGGTTACAAGTTAAAAGTATGGCTAATGTACAAGGTTAGGTCTACATGCTTGGGTTGTAATTCCTTTTGTCACATAAAACTGTGTTACAAAAAACAACACCTTCAGGACATAATATTATCTTACATATTTTAACCAAGAATTGTGAGAGTATTATTTGGAAAAACTGATTCATCTGGGTTGTTTTCACTCACCACATATGTTTAAAACATCGAATCCTTTTCTTTTCAACTCTTCTTTAGCTGTTTGCTTGCTTTACGTTCCTGACCTGCTGAAAGATCTGAGACCTATACCTCCCACCAAATTTTCTGACACCGATTGTGTCACATGATTGTGAGAAGGGAAATTTGAAACAGTCGGCCTCCTTTTATTTAATGATTTACCATAACTCATTGGTGACCGCTGGAAATTAAGCACAGATGAGAGTAATTTGTTATCTAGTTTGTTTGGGCAGCTGTCAAAAGGGTGCCAAAAATCATGTCTAACATACATTTTCTGTTGTTCAGCAGTTCCAGGGCTGCAGAAAAATGCTTAGTTTGCTGGAACTAGTTTTGTTGCTACGTGTAAATCTGGAGGGTCAGGGTTATGAAGGGACGTCTCTTGTAAGAAAAAGGAAGAGGATGTGAGTCAAGAGTTCAGCTGTGTGGTGAGATATGGTACTACTTCTTCTCTTCTGCACAAAAATGTGCATGTGCATGTGTATGTGCGTGTGTGTGTGTGTGTGTGTGTGTGTGTGTGTGTGTGTGTGCGCATTAATGACTTCATCAAGACAGGAGCTCACTAAGTGGCCCTTGACCTTGTTTGTGGCAGCACAGGGTCAGGCATTCTATTCTATTCTATTCTATTCTATTCTATTCTATTCTATTCTATTCTATTCTATTCTACAGTCATTTAGCAGACACTTTTATCCAAAGCGACTTACATTTGAGAGTAAGAACAACACAAGCATGAATTCAAATAAGATGGGACGTCATAATTAAGTGGTAGTCAGACTGCTGTGAGGTGCTGTCGTGGCATGACACCCTTCAGTGTGTTTCAGTGTGGAAACACTCTTGTAACTGATTTTTGTTAAAGAAATAAAACATGGTTTTGATTCACAGCATAACAATGCAGTGATATTGTCATGTTATATCTGACAGAGAGGATCCAGGGGGTGATCAGAGACATGCACAGGAGGTAAACATGATTGTTAAGGGAGATCTTGTCATGGTGATTCAAAGCTTGTTGAAGTGTAACTGATGCATGAGTTTCCTTAGTGAAGTGTTTTATCTCCAGTCCAGGGGAGATAAAAAAAAAAAAAAAAAACACAAGGATGAGAACCTTTTGTAATTATCAATAACTCTTAAAATAAAAAAAAATAAAAAAATAGAACTGGGAAGAGTTTCCACATATGAAAGAAAAAGCAAGAGAGCGAGACTCCATCTGACTTGCACATGGCTGCGGACGTCTGCTCTGCTCACTTGTTATTCTGACAGACTGAAGACATTAAAAGTTAGAGGAAGTTAGAGCAACAGAGACAGACGGAGGAAAAGGAGGGAGGAGAGAGGGAGGGCTGAAAGAGGAGGACAGGGTGACTAAGTCAAAAGAAAAGGGGAAGTCTCCCTGCAGAAAAAGGGAGGGAATGAAGGGAAGAAGAGGAGAGGAGAGAAAAGCGAGAGGTTTCATGTAGCTATTTGAGGTGGCTGTTGAGTTATGGAGCGAGACAGAATAGCCGGTAAGTTGCAGGTCTTTGCATCTCATTTCTGTCCTCTCTTTGTTAGACCACAACAGGAGCAGCTCTCCTCACTGGTGTGGAGGTTGTTTTGCTAGAAGTCACCCTGCTTGTGTTTGCTTTGTTTGTGTCGGAAGGACCCTCTCAGAAACCATTGTGTGTGTGTCTTTATCTGTGTTTGTGTGTTACTGGTCAGCTTCTGATGTTCTTGTGGATATAGTCAGAGCTACAAAACTTAACCGAAAGACTGTTTTTCTCACCCCCTCTTTCTGAATGGGCAGCCAGGGCTACAGTAAGCTCATTGTGAAGTGCAGAATGTTTCTGAATAGTTCCCATATGCAGAACCAGTGAGTTAACCTCATGTGATGTGCTGTCACTGAATGGCAAAGTGTAATCTCCTACAGCAAAGTGGTGCTGTAACTGGCAGGCTTGCATACAGATTCACAGATGACCCACATACACAACTACAATCTATTGATAGATGGGCAGAATTAAATCTTCATACCATCACCATATGATTGGACTTTATCTGGGGGTAGGGGGGAGGAAAGTAGTTGTCAGATTAATTCTGACTTGTGGTTTATTTTAAGTTGCGGGGGATCGGGCTTGTGTCTGCTTATATGATGCTGTTTTAACAGACCCTTGAGAAATTTTTGGGATGCGTCAGACCCTCCATACTGCTCTGCATCTGCTGTATGGGGGAACTGCTTTTCCCAAGAGCTTATGTCATGGAAATCTCCCACTAGAGACCTTTAATTAGCAAACTCTTCAGCTTAGTTCATTTACATTTAGTCTACACTGACATGCTAATGGTAATCCAAAACCTCACAGTTATTCTCAGCACCGAGCTGAGCAACACTGCAATTGAAGCTTTGAATTACTTTGTTAATAAAAAAAAGAAGTTGAGTTCAGTCATGCTGACACTGAACTCCTATTTTTATTTCCACTTGATGGCACTATTGCTGTGTTATTGTCTCCTGCTCAGAGCAGCCTGAGTCTATTCTGTGAATGATTTATACTCTGCAGAGGGATATTTTTGTTTATACGATGAGGAGGAATTTGACACGTTGACATTAGATTGGGGAGAGATGCCAACATAGAAGAGAAGTAAAGTTACAAAGCATTAATTTTCCATCAGGAAAACACAGTACTCAGATTTGACTAAGCCTTTTGTCCCTTTAATTTGAGGAAGCATTGCTTGGGATAGGCCATTTCCTGGTTTTCAACCTGTGCTAACCACTTCTGTTTGGACCTGTTGTCTTGACAACCCAGCCACAGTGCTAACTCCACCCACCCGTGATCTCCTCAGATGTTGTTTTGAGGAAACCTGGATCGTGGTACAGAAATAGGCTTTTAGACACCGTTACTGTGCAAACATCTGCATCGCATCCATTCGTCCACGTGTCCTCTAATCTCTTTTTTTGTTTTCGCCTCGTCTGGTCAGGATTATAATAATATGTTCAAGAGGACATGTCATCTGACATGGCTGTCCCATATGGTTTCAAGAAATGGAAACGAAGAACAGGCATATTGGTCGCCTTAAAGTTCTGCCAGTTAAACAGGAAGAACATCACACTAAGTGCATGCGTAGCGTCAGATATTTAAAGTGGAACAGATAGTTTTTGAAAGTGCAGGTTCATAAAGTCCTCTATTGAAAATAAGTCATGTCTGTTAAGAGGAAAGACCAGAGTCTACACAAGAGATTTTATCATTGATCAGTATATACCCAGACGCCACTTTATTAGGTTGTTACTACCAGGTTGGACCCCCATTTACATTCTGAATTACCTTAATTCTCTGCGTCATAGATTCAACAAGGTGTTGGAAACATTTCTCCATATTGACATGATAGCACCACAATTGCTGAGGCTTCACATCCATGATGAGAATCTCCTGTTCCACCATATCCCAAAGATGCTCTATTGGACTGAGAGCTGCTGACTGTGGCGGTCATTGGTGTACAGTGAACTTATTGTCATGTTTAAGAAAGCAGTTGAAGATGATCTGAGCTTTGTGACATGGTGCATTATCCCGCTGGAAGTAGCCATTAGAAGATGCTACAGTGTGGTCATAAAGGGGTCAGCAACAATACTCAGACTGTGGTATGCCAAGTGTGCCAAGAAAATAGCCCCCACACCATCACACTACCACCACCAGAGTGAATTATTGACACAAGGCAGGATGGATCCATGATCTCATGTTGTTTGGAACAAATTCTGACCATCTGAATGTGCAGCTGAAACGGAAACTCATCAGACCAGACAACATTTTTCCATCTTCTATTGTTTCGTTTTGGTGAGTCTGTAGCTGTGTTTCCATTAAACTAGAATTGCGCAAAACTAGATTTTACGAGAATAACGGCTTATGTGCTGAACAGCGGTCAGTGGAAACACCTGCAAATCGCAATTGTACTTTGTTGAAATTTTAGAAATATACTTTTATTTTCCAAAAAACTGTAACGGAAACGCAGCTTGTGCAAATTTCAGCCTCAGTTTCCTGTCTTTAGATGACAGGAGTGGTATTTGGTGTGGTCTTATGCTGCTTTAGCCCATCTGCTTCAAGGTTGGCTGTGTTGTGTGTTTCGTGATGGTTTATTGCAGTGATTCCCAACCCTGGTCCTCAAGGCACACTATCCTGCAGGTCTTAGATGTCTCCCTGCTGCAACCCACCTGATTCACATTAAATGGATCTCTGACAAGTTCTGTATAAGTCTGCTAATGAGCCATGGATTTGAATCAGGTGTGTCATAGCAGGGAGACATCTAAGACCTGCAGGATAGTGTGCCTTGAGGACCAGGGTTGGGAGTCACTAGTTTATTGCATACCATGTTACCAGTGGCTATTTGAGGTACTGTTACCTTTCTATCCTCTTGACATCCAGACAACTGCTGCCCACTTAATACTTTCCTCTTTTTTTGGACCATTCTCTCTAAATTCTAGAGATTCTTGATGAAACCCCAGTAGATCAGCAGTTTCTGAAATACTCAAACCAGCTTATCTGGTACCAACAACCATGCTACGCTGCATACACAGTTAATATTTAAAAAACAGGCTGATTTCCTCTTCACACCAAGAATTTACAGCTGCAGAAGTAGAGAGTGAGCTGTTACATAGATAAGTTTGGCTATCTTTGTTATGCCACCCCTGAACTGACCTGTGTTTCCATCATGTTCAGCAACATCACCTGTCAGAAGTCCTCCCTCAGGAGGAGTGAAGGTGGGGCTTCCTTTACTCCCTGTGCTGGCTGTTTTCATGGCTCCCTCATTTATCATCACTACCAAATAATCTAAGAAACAATATGAGGTGAGATACAGGGAGGGCAGAGAGAGGAGAACAGCAGGGCGTTAACTCATCGAGGATATCCTGTACACTTATTTAACAGAACATGGAAAGCTGAGTGGTTTCATTGATTTCCTCTATTTGGGGTTATATCTGCGGATCTGGGCTGGGTTATGTGCATGTGTACTGTATGGTGAGATCATGTGAAGTTCAGGCTGCCTACAGCCCATCAACACCTCTCATTTTGTTGGATAAGTCATTCTAAAAATACAGGCAACATGCTCACACTTGTGCATAATAAGGCCCATAATTGTGCAGAAAATAATATGCTGTCATTCAGCAGTAAACAAGTGGTGCTGGATCATAATCTGAAAGATCCACTTTGGTTGCCTGAATCCTATTTGTTTCTTTTCCATATTTTACTTCATCAAAATATGGAAGAACTTCATAAATTTCATTTTAAAACGACAAAACTAAAAGTGAAATATGAAGCATTTCTCCTTTTAACTGTTAAAGGTTCAGGGAGTCTTTATTATCTCTGAGGGGTAATTTGCTTTTCAGCAGGCAGTAAAACAATCAATCGGTGCAGCAATCACATAGAAACTGTTAAATGTAATTAACAAAAAGTGGAAAATGGAGAAACTCCACTGAAAATACAAACATGCACAGTAAAGAACCATGTCATCGTATCATCTCTGAACAGAAAACCCAATGACCAACACATACACTGACCCACCGGCCTCTTTATTAGGTCCACCTGTTAATACAAATATCTAATCAGCCAATCACATGGCAGCAACTCAGTGCATGTAGTCATGTAAACATGGTCAAGATGACTGGCTCAAGTTGAAGTTTAATTAGTTGATTCAAATTTAATTTTAGCATTACTTCCTTATATTTAGCATTAAATGAAACGGTCACATATGTGGTTGTAAAACTGCTGAGTCAGGAGTTAGGAGGGGGTGGATGATAACCAGTTTTGAGCACCCGTTATTGTCCAGCAGCCTTGCTGTCAGTCAGGGTTAGTTACCAAGGGTTGGTTACTATTAAAAATAAAAGGCTTTATTTATTTTTAGGCTTTTAGCAAATAAATGGTCACAAGTTTACAGAATGTCATCTGAACACTACAAAATGGAAAACCATTACCATCTCCCAGTTTCTTGGGCTTCAGTTAGGTCATTTAAAGGTCCCATATTATACTATTATACTATATAATATTTCCACCATGGTATGGACAAATCGACCCTCAGTTTGAGTGCAGCGGCTTCTCTTCACCTCCCTCTTTTTAGCAGCTTCAGAAATGTGCCGTTTATGGTGGGCGGAACCCTGGTGGAGCAGCTCAGCTGTTGGCTCCGCCCATCGCATCGCCCGTCATGAGGTGATTGACAGGTTAGGCCTTAGCGGTTACTAGACGCTGATTACAGCGTAGTGAAGGATAAACAAACGCCGGAACACCGGAACCCATTCCTGAAGAAGTTCGAGCAAGAAGACTAACAGTACTGCTCTTACCTCTCCAGCTGTGTCACGGACAGTTGGTATTGAACCTGGCTTCAGCTTCAAACGGTTGGCGAAGCCTGCTTTCCATGCACCCATGTTGTGGAAACAGTCCTCTTTGAAATGCTGGCCACAGACATGCAAAACCTTTGGAAGTTTTCCGGGTACATTTCCTCCAAAAATAAAATTAATCCACTCAGTCCTCGTGGGTTCAGTGGATGGAAGTAAAAAAACGTTTTCGTGTTCATTTATGCAGCCACAAACAGAACAGTGCTTCTGTGGCTTAGCCATGTCCGCTAACGAGGGTTGCCGAAGAGGGAAAAACACTGGGCGCTAGGTGATTTTTAGAGGGCGGGCTTTGAGAGCCGGTAGACGGGTCCATCGCTCTGTGGGGAGTGGTTATTGTCCCTTATGACGTCATAACGTACACGCTTTCAAACAAGCTCATTTCAGCGCTTACTTCCCTAGAGGTGGAGCAGGGGGGAGAGAGAGCGCCTGAAAGAGTTTCACACTTACGGGTCTCCTACACATGCGGGGGGACCAGTATGACTGTTCCAAAACCATTAAAAAGTGAATTTTGCATAATATGGGACCTTTAATTGTTTTTAAAATTTTGAATGGAATTATTTCTGTATCAGGGCTGATTTGGTGTAAAAGCTCCCACATTTCTACAAAGATTAATTATATCTGACATTCTTGCTGGTGAAAAGCATTGAAATCACCTGGAGATACACACATTTCCAAATGTATTGCCCACTTACACACAGGTGGAAGGTACTAAATAAATACTTTCTCCCCTTTCTCCATACCTAACAGACCTGGTGGCGTCCGGTCACATGGTTTGTTAAAGTTAAGAAGCACTAACAGTCACATGCCCGTATTGCTCTCTGTTTATTTACTTGCTAATTTAGTAAGTTATTCACTGATTAATTTTTTCATTTCTATATTTATCTATTTATTTATGTATTTATTTATCTATATATCCATTTATTTTGTTGTTTTTATATTCAATCATTCATTCATTCCTTCGTTCATTCATTCATTCATTCATTCATTCATTCATTCATTCATTCATTCATTCATTCATTCATATCTTAACCTTATAAGTCAGCAAAATAACTTAGAAGCAGCATTAGGGAACAACTCATTCATTCCAATGAGCATTGATTTAATTTTCTGATCAATTAGTTTACATGCTTTCTATGTGAAGGTGACCATCCACATAGAAATATGCAGTTTATGTTCAGTCATGTTGACTCTACTGAAAAATGTCAAATTTGGTTTAATTATTGTCAAAGTGGTTATGTGCACACAAAGCGAACAGTTTATGTGGACATTTGCATGTGATATGGGCAAATTTGGAATGGTTCATCTCACCAACCTTGAAAAAATTAAAAGCATTCACACTCAGTGAACAATAAAGAAAATATTGCACTAAACATGTCATAGTGTATGACACATGTTTCACTTTTACAGGATATCTTCTTAAGGCCAAACTGTCTTTCTGATAGTTTAATCCCACATTTCCTCCATTTAACCCTGAGCATTCGGGGTGATTTTAATTTGCAAGGAATTATATATATACAATCAGATGAATCTGATTGAAATTTTTAATCATTTGACAGCCTTTGTTGCTGTCAGGCAAAAACCTCCTATGTCCAAAATTCGTGATTTTTGTTTTCCTTCATAAATCAGTACTATTGGTCACCCTTTATGTCTGTTGTTTCACAAATATTTAACTAAAGATATATAATGTAAAACACAATACCAAGTTTGATGACATTATGCCCAGTTATTATAAAACCATATAAGGTTTGCGCCTGACAGCAGCAATATCTATCTATCTATCTATCTATCTATCTATCTATCTATCTATCTATCTATCTATCTATCTATCTATCTATCTATCTATCTATCTATCTATCTATCTACCTATCTATCTATCTATCTATCTATCTATCTATCTATCTATCTATCTATCTATCTATCTATCTATCTATCTATCTATCTATCTATCTATCTATCTAAAGGCTGTCAAATGAATAAAAAATTCAATCAGATTAATCACAGCTTACAAATTAATCATGATTCCACTTTCACTTTATTTTTTAAGACAACACAGTTGACTGAAGTGCTTCACACCAAAATAAAAGCAATAAAACAGTAAAAAGTAATTTTTAAAATAAGTATGAAAAGAAAATCACAAAAACCAACATCTTAACTAGTGTTAAAAGCCAAACACCAGAAATGGAGAATCACAAGATTCTCCACATCTCCTGTGATTCAGTGATATCGCGGATCCAGCTAGGCGGACTGCACTTTCAGGCGCTCCACATCTGACACGCTGCTGGTGTAAACTGAGCAGCCATGGAGGTCGAAAACCGTGGCATAGCCGGAACGCAACGTACACGGACCCGGTGGAATTTGGAGGTCACTCGTTCTGTGTCAACCACCAGCAACCATTGGTCAGATATTCATCTCAGTTTAACTACTGATTGCTGAATTTTGGATACATGTACACTGTGTGGACCATGTTCTGCTTTCCGTCGAGAGACACCTTCACAGCAGTTGTATTTAGTAACCAGACTGCAGCACAGTGTTATTCTGTCTTACCAGCGACCTTTCAGGTGTTAGGGTCAGGGGCCAGTGGGTGTGCTTGGCATCCTATTAGTGCCCCTTTAGAATGGAGCTTTTTATTCAGATGAGACTTGCCAGATACCGGTCTGTGCCTTTGTGCTTCCACTTGGGCTGAAAAATTGTATGTGGTTTGATTTATTGCATCTGATGTGTTACAATGTCCCCTGACTATGTGGAAATGGAAATATCAGCTCCCTGTGGTCCATGCTTTAGTCTTAGGTTTCCTTTAAGCGCTGATTGGGGATCTGCTTTTACATTTACTCATATGACCTTTGCCATTAGTATGGAAATGGTAAAACTAACCCTGGATCAGGATTTATTTGTCATAAATGTCATTTGCATTCATGGCTGGCTGCAAACAGGAAGCTACAACAAAAGCTCCCCACACTCATGGCCAATCAGCTTCTGCAGTGATAGCATCATTGCTCCGTTGTTCAAGCGGATAAAGATTTCTGCAGCAAATAAATACACTTTGATATAACTTCAGATTATTTTATCAACACCTTTTCAGCAATGTTTCTCTCTCAGCGCAAACATCAGTCGCTGAACTGGCTGGAGCAGATTCAAGGACGGGGAACATAACCAGGGCCACCACATCAAAAGCAAACTTTTCATCAGTTTCTCAGCCAAAGAAAGAAAAGAGACACTTTCACTGTTGCTCAGAAGCTGAATGAGGAAATCAGACCTGAGAGCCTTCTTAGTTGAAAATAGGCTTGCCTTATGACAGCGTCTGTTGTCTACAAAAATGCCTGTACGCGCACGTAAGAGTGTGTGGGGGGCAGGGGACACACATATTCAAAAGACTTGAGAGGAGTGGTGTGTGTGTTACTAACTACAGGGAGGAGGAGAAGGGAGGAAGCTCGCCTTCTCTCTCAGTCTGAAGCCTGAACGCAGCAACACAAACAAGTTAGTGGGAAGTCAGAGACAATAAGTTAGTTCTTTAACAAAGCTGGAGCCTCAAACTTGTTTCTTATTGATTCTGTTTGTTAAAAAATTAACAGGGAACCATTTAAAAAAAAGAGAGATGTCTGATTCTGGAGTCAACCCACACTTGGAAGGAATTATTTCTGATTTTGAAGGTTTGTCATTGATTTTCTTTCATTCAGTTAATGGTTAAGTGGTGTAAATATCATCCAAAATCTTCACCTGGTGTAAATTTACTGTGTGTATTTTTACTTTTACTTTCACGCTGTGTTTGTGTGTTTCTCAGTCAAAAACAAGGTGGGGGGGCATATGCTAGCCAAGTCCCTTTCGCCTCTCATCTGTTATTGATTATACCCGAGTAATGTCAGTAATAGAAAAAACACAAAACAAAAATACATCCTCTGCAGTGACAGTTCTCCAACATCAGATGTCCGCTGGATAATAAAAAAAACATGTAGTGATTCAGAGGAAACTAGAGAAAACATCTGTCCAACCACATCCACTAAATTCACAGCTTCATCTTGTTTTTGTTTTTCAAGCCTGTGTGGAGCTTGCATCAGTTCCCTTTGTCCTCCTTTTCCTCTTCTGTTCTTTCTTCCTTCCTCAATTCTACTTTTCCTGTTCCTCCCCCTGTCAGGCCCTCCAGCTGTTTTTCGGTCTGACGTTCACGGTTAGATGTCACAGTTGTGCTGCCGCTGAGAGCAGAAGCCACGAAGAGGGTTTACCTGCTCAACAACGTGCTTGTTGTGGTGTTATGTTCCTAACATTACTATCACATCTATTGCCTTGTGATCAGAAGTTGATCACACGTCATTTTGAGTTATTTAATGATCACCTTTCTCACTCTAAGAGCAAACTGTTAGTGGCTGCATTTAAGCAGATAATGCAACCACCATTAAAGAAATCTTTTTTTAATTACTGAACTGTTTATCAGATGAAAAAATGCACATGAATGTATATTTGCAATGTCAAGCAATTAGCTTTCATCCTGAACCTTTAACCTCTGGGCCTTTAGGCCTCTGCTTGAAAGTTGCATACCAAAAATGAAATAAGTGGTAGAAGTGGTAGACTGGGTCCTTGTGAAGTTGAGCGATTGTGCATGACTTGGATGGCTAGCTTCACACTGGTAGCTGCCAGGTTTGTCTCGGCCTGATCTGTGTCCTCCTTTGTTACAAGTTAGAAACATTATTTGGAAACTTTATTTAGAAACAGTATTTCTCCACATTTCATGCAGTAGCTTACTTCAATCAGCTGGAAGCTTTGCTAGCCGGCTGTTTAAACTGGATCATGTAGCGCTAGCTTAGTTAGCGATAAGTAACTTGGATTCTGAAGAATTGTTTGAGTACTCTTTATGGTTTATTTCCAGCTCCATTGTGAAAATCATACCAGAGTTGATTTGTGGTCCCCGAAACCACTCACTGAAAAATAAATATGACATGGTTTTACCCACATCATCTTAAAACTTATCTAGTTTTAGTTTTAAGATTAAGTAAGTCGAGCACTGCTACATAGCTTCAGGCTAACATTAGGTTAGCCTTTCACAACATTTGTAGTTGTACTAGCACAGGAACCAAATCTTTCCTAGAAATGTGCAGCCAAATGTCAGTATTCTTGAAAGATGACTGAATAAGAAACTATTTTAAAATCAACTCCATACTGGTGTAGTGATGCTGGTGATACATGCATGTCCGGAAAGGTGTTTCTGTCCTCCTGTGCCAGTTACCTGTCAATCACCTGATGACCTGGGCTGTCAGTCAGATTTCAGAGGTGTCTGTACTGAATGACATTTGTCAGTAAACAATATGGAAAAGTTATTATTTTGACTTAAAAACTTGATAATGAGGTACTACAACATATGCACTGATACATTCAGATATTACAGATTACCTGATTACCAGGTTTTACTTGCAGCAAATAGCTGCTATATTACATAGTTTATTTAAATCTCACAAATATCCAAGATGAAAATGTTGGTTTTAACGGTTTAAATTGTGAAAAAATGGTTCAGGGAAGATATAAACATTGTCTTCGCACATGGACTCACAGTCACAGTCCAATTCTGAACCCCACTGAGAATCTTTGGGATGTGCTGCAGAAGACTTTGAGCAGTGATTCAACTGATGGAAAAAGATGGAAAATTAACCTTAATTGGTGAACACACTGAAGAAGTAATGATGCCTGTTTGAATGAATTTGTGTTTGAGGCTATTGTGGAAAATGGGTTTCAGACACTACCATGGAAACTACCTGCTGAAACAATATTATGCTTTTCTAAAAGTTTTCTCTACTTATAAGTCACCAGAAAATAAGTCCTCACTTGTGTATGTGCAGATTCGTTGAAGATTTTATAGAAATAGTTTTTTTTTCTGTTTGTTTGTTTTGTGCTAAGTTATATGGGCAGATTGTCTTTTTAAAGGTGCCATGTGTTGTTGCTATTCTGGTGTAACATGCTGAAAGAAAATGAACATAGTTATGTGCATGAGTGTGGTATTTCTAATTCTGGCAGTGTGAGGTTGGTGCTTTACTAAAAGTGTAAATGCAACACATACCTAACACTTTGACTCACTCTGTGGTGGTGTCTGTTTAGATGGCAGTCATTCCTAATTTGCCTTGTCAAGTTAGTTTAATGATAAATTGATTTATTGGTCTTTCTGGCCTTTCTGGGCATTTGTCACTCTCCAAGGCAGCTGAATTTTAAGTAGATCTGAGAAATCCAAACATGAGAGAATCCATCCTTTAAAGCTTCAAGCTTCACATCTGTGGCTGCAAGACATTTTTAGGTGTAACAACTGCTAACCGCTAACTGCTAACAGGTAGCTTCTCATGCAGCACCAAGTATTGATGCTGATAAAGCTTCAAATGCATCAGAGCCAGAAGGTATATCTTCAGTGAAAGAACAGCAAAGAAGTACATTTAAGTCTTTTCTTTATGTTTTCATTGTTTCTTTGACTGGGAAAGGTTCAACTCACTCAGTTTCTCTACTAATGTTGGTTTATTGAAGTGATTGTAATAATTCTTTTTTAAGGAAATGGTACCTTCATTTTACCAAACACAATATAATAACTCCCCAGAAGGTTCTTGGATTAACTGGAGAGCTGTGGGCGAGAGCTTCCTCTCTATGAGCCCTTTACACACGGTCCAAAAGCTGTGTAAAAGTTTTATGCAGCCACTCTCTATAGATTTAGATCAGCTTCCTTTTGTGGACAATAGTTATTCTTCAGCTCATCAAAGAAGCAGAATGCAGGTTTACTTGTCTGAGGTTGAGAGCTGCAACAGCTACACAGCAGCTGCTTCAGTGAAGTTGTTAGAGGATGTCTGTGTGTGTGTGTGTAAAATCTACTAAACTTTTTTTTAGGGTTCATACCTTCCTTAAAAAACGCAGCATAACAGCAAAAAAGTTGAAAGGTTTTATCCAAGCTCTGTGTAAATCCTCATTTGTGTCCTTCTACTTCACAAAACACCTACAGCTCTCCCACAATTTCATTTTGCACAGGATATCAGCCAAACCAGTTGGAAACCAGGCAGTAAATCTGACATAGTGAGCAGCACTGGTCCTGTCAGCATTAGCAAACCCAACACTAGTGGGCAGTTGAAGGAAGTGTATGTTTGACAGTGTAGCATTAAGGTTTTGTCTTACCAAGGAAAATACCAAAGTTTTAAGTTGCATCGTTTATTGTTTGGCCTTGTCCTGTCAGCTGAGAGGGTTGGTCATGTTTTTCCTTGTCTGACCACATCGACTTCTACTCTGTGGCTACTGACAGCAGATAAACCTCCCAGTGTATAAATGGTTTTATATAACAGGCATTTGACAGAGTAACTATCTTGATTGCTTGAGTTATTGCATAAGGCCACAATTACAGGACCAAATTAATTCAAGGTTAGGTTATGTACAGTAAAGTATACAAATAACATCTCCATACCTGTTACATGTGAAAGGAGATAGAGAACATGCCTGTGAGTGAAGTAGATTCTTAATTTACAAATACAGTAGAAGTAAAAAGTTTGGACAAACTTCTTCACTCAATGGGAAAGTGTGTCCAAACTTTTGACTGACACTGCATATAGGCACTGTATTTTATATATTAAATGCATTGCTCATCTGCAAACTCATCTCATCTGCAGTGCGGTGTGACATAAATTTTTTTATAGATCTCAGTTTAAATTATTTCCTGTTTTGTCATGTTCTTGTTAAAAATAGATTAGTTTCATTGTTTGTTCCTGTTTATATTGTTAATGTGCTGTTGATAATATCAATGCGTACTTTACTCATTGGACTGATGAAGGAACTAAGCTGGCATCTTCTTCCACCAATACTGCTTGGACATAAAACACTTCATAGCACTTCAAGCAAATGCTAAATCATGCACTTGCTTATGCCACATGTGTTAGTAGTTGTTAACTTTCTATCTATTCAGCTAGTGAAAGAGTTGTTCTGCATCATTTCATGCATGTTGGCTACCAAAGGCATTTTATAATGGTGCAATTCCAAAATATCAACAGAATAAATAATTCACAAGTCTGGAAAAGCACAAACACTTACCAAGCTGTAACTGAATAAAATAATAATACCTAGCATTAAGCTTCAAGGTGGTGCTGACACAACGTCAAGATTAACTTTATTGTCCCATTAGGGGAAATTTGTCTCAAGCTTTCACCCCAGCTGCAGCCATGAAGTGATGAACAACAATCAAATTCACACATTCACCATTAAACATAGAAGCATACTAACAAATAAAAAATAGTGCAGTAGATTCACAGATAACATACAATGATATGTAATTATATTTAAAAGGTTGCATCGTTCTGACCAACCCAGCTGATCAGCAGCAGGATAGTCAGTAGCTGCTATGGGTGTAAGGACATGCAGTTTAATGTTCACTATGTATAGCTTGTGCTTGAGCTTTACATTTTAGTTGTTTCAGATAGAGAAAATTAGTTTTTCTGTGAGTAGCTGTGGCTGCTAGCTTAGCTCCCCGTTAGAAATCCTCCCTGATTTTCCAAGTACTATCTCTAAATATCTCTATGCAAAAACATTATGCTTCCATGTTTGCAATGATGCATCTGTTAGTTTGATTTTTTTTAATTAACAGAAATTTAACATTGATAAAAAAAAAAAAAACGTTTTCTATCTAAGCCATGCTGAAACATTTCCATAACCTGATAAACTATATGTTGATGAAACATATGACACTAGGTTTCCTTTAAGTTGTGATCTCAATCACAGTGCTGCTGTAAAGTAGGAGTCAACACTGTCATTTCATACTTTATCTGGTTAATGGTTTATTTTAATATCATTAAAATTGTGGTTCTGTTTTCTAGGAAACCCTTTTAGAAGCCCGAGAGGTTTAATAAGTCTTTTCAATGTAATATTAAATATGACACTGATGACTTTCCTCAGAGGAAAATATTGCTTTGGTTGGTTGAAGCTATGATAGTTAGTGACAAACAGATGGCTCTTCCAGTCAGCTGCCCAGCGGTCTTTTGGTGTCTGTCTTTTAGAGACAGTTTTCTAAATTAGAGACTTTTTCAAATGTGTTATTCTGCTTCACTGCAAAGAAAATATATTAAAATTCTTCATTCATAACTCATGAACTTGGTAGTGAAATTCCAAAATTTGATAAGCACCAAAACTCCTGGGATGCATGGTGGTGTGGTGGTTAGCACCGCATCCTCACAGCAAGTTGCTGGTTCGAGCCTCAGTCTGGGGGGGAAGGTTCCAACAGTGGCCTTTCTGCGTGGAGTTTGCATGTTCTCCCCGTGCATGTGTGGGTTCTCTCCGGCTACTCCAGCTTCCTCCTACCATCCAAAGACATGCATGTTAAGTTAACTGATCACTCTAAATTCTCCCTCGGAGTGAGTGTATGTGTTGGCCCTGCTATGGACTGGTGACCTGTCCAGGGTGTACGCTGCCTCTCACCTGCTAAATGCAGGGATAGTCTCCAGCTTCCCCACAACCCTTGACTTGATGAACCGATATAGATAATAGATGGATGGACCAAAACTCCCAGTAAAAATGGCAGTAATATAATAAGTAGTCAGTCACACTGATTGTATTACTGTAATATTAAGGTTGAATATTCATGATGCGTTTATATTGACAATGACATTCATTTGGTCTTTTTAACAGTTTGATTAATGAGCATCTGATAATAAACTTATTCCATATAAACTTTAATTACAAGGATTTACCTATCAAATGCCTTTCTCGGCCTTTAACTGCTCAAGACATTAAAAATGATTGAGTCACCCCTTTTACTTGTTGAGCTATTATCTAAGTAATATTAATGTTCTCTAAAATATATTATTTCCAAAATATTTTGAGATACCATCAATTCCTTCTTTCTTTATATATAGAATATTTACTACCTCAACACTAAAAGTAAACTAAACTAAAAGTATAAATATTTTGTCTGAATTTCAGTAGATAACAGCTATGAATCTTAACTACTACCAGAAATGTAAAAGTTCGAGTCCTCCTCGTGTTGACTTGTTTTATGTTTTTCTGCTCACCCATATACTGCTTTTCTTCCTCCCTTTCTCCAGCATGTTTTTCTTCCTCACCGCTGTCGCCTTTATATTTGTTTTCCTCCCTCCAAAATGTTCATTCAAAAAATACTGAATGTTTGTGTCTGTTGGTGGCGTTGTCCTTCAGAATAAGTGATGACACTGATGATGAAGAGGCAGAATGACCCTCCAACACCTGGGCTGCATTAGAATAGTGGCTGTGAAAAGCTGACTCCGTCATTGTTTTCGTGTGCCTGTAATCCTGATCTGAACTGTGTGAGCTGTGTAATTGTCCCACAGGAGACGCTGTGAGATACTGGACATTGAGCAGTGATAGGTAGCAGAGGGAGGTGGGGAGTTGGTGCTATTGGAGGCTGTTGATGAAGTTCCTCTGAGGTAGACAAGGCCGCTCATTTGTGGCTCACAGTCTGGGAATGTTGCTTTATTGGGAAAATACTCCATCTATTTATCCACACAAATATACATACATATGTTCTTGTGATCCTATACAAGTAATATTCATCCAACTGGAAGAATGAGACTGATATCTGACTGAGAAATCCCATGATTGCCTTTTTCTCCATTCTCTGAATTCCAAGACAAAATTTAAATTGAAAAACTCTAATGTACTTGGCTGCACACCATCAGAACAGGTGTTATTATGATCAATAATAATAATAATAATAATAATAATACCTCAGCCTTTGTCAGAAAATCCCTACAGCTCCTTTACCTTCATAAAATTTGTCAATATGGATTTTGATATACTTTGACTTTCGCTCTCACATTAACAGCTGATAAAAATAAAAAAAAGCTACAGCAAATGCCAGGAGAAGTTAGTGAGTATACATATTCCTAAAGTCATATATATATATAAATATAAATATAAGCAACCTCTCAGTTACTTATAAAATCTGCAAAGCGGTCTTGGCAGAGCTGCTTATTGTCTGGCCTGAGTTGAAAGTTGCCATGACCTTCGACTCCCTCTTTGCAATCATAAAACAGCAAAGCAGGGCTAAGAAGGACACAGTCTATTGGCAGCAGGGGGTTTGGATACCTCTTAAACAGCAGATTTATTATTTTGTATGTAATGTTTTTTTGTTTTTTTTTTCCTATCAGTTGGGTGGATTTTAAAGTTGTTTTATGGTCGCTTACTGGATAATGAGCTGTGCTGTTTTCAGAACCTCAGAGAAAAAAATAAAAAATTGGACTGTGAGAAAATTACTGTTAAAAAGTTTATGAGTGATTCTTTCGTGTGTTTAAATATATAAAAAAGAACATTTCTTTTGCATCTCACACATAATGAAACTTCTGAGGGTTCAGTTCTGTTCCTTGTTGTCAAAGCTATCCTTCTTCTCTTCCCTTTTTGAAGTGTAATGTTCGTTTACAGAATTTACTGACCTTGAATTATTTCCATTGATCTCTTTTTCAATGAGAAGTTTTCTGTGTGCACCACATCATCATGGTGAATCTTCCCCTGTGCCAAGCAGATGAGTTGGTGAGGTCCTTCTACCAAAATGATCATGTCATCCATGTGATTTATTGGCAAAGTGCACCGGGCTTGTTGCAAGCGCCTGAAGCGATATTTTCCATATATGTCCCATTTTTGTGGGGCACTACTTCAGAGTCTGACAAATCTTCCTCAATGCTTTTGCAGAGAAATGCTTCTTTAAATGTTTCATTTCATTTCCAAATTCTCATGCAAAGCTGCATTTAACTTCTGAATCTCAACTTGCCCTCCATTGTTCTATTTTCATAATTATATTACAAACAGGTACTAGAAAGCATATTTCAGTGTCTTCTCAGCCTTTTCCTATTTTGTGGGCACCAGGTAGTTGCTTAGAGAAGCTCACTGCTGCTGATTGCTTTGCAAAAGGCTTGGGGAGGTTGATATTTCGAAACATTTGCATCACCTGCCAGTTCATGGCACAAATAGTCTGATCAAGTTCTAAAACACTGGTAAGAGTTATCTTACTTTAAAGTTAAACCTTTATATATATATATATATATATTGCCATTGTATTTCACTTAATTTATTTATATATTTACAAGACATGTATTATATTCTGTGTAAGATAATCCAGTCACTGTTAAGCCTTGTAAAATGGGTCACCCCAGATGCCATAAAAGGCTTATAAACAGGACCCCAAAACATGGGAATGTTCTGTATGCAACTAATACCAATAAAGAGCAACTCTTTTCTGAAACTTCTTCTGGGGGTAAACTGCATCAGTTGTCCATCATTCTAGAAAACGGTTCCGTCTTGCTGGTTTTGCTTGCTAATCTGTGTGGGAAGGCCAGCTTTGATGTTATTGTGTCAAGCTCCAGATCCTCTAAACAGAGTTTCTACTGGAGCAGCCAGGCTGGGGCATGGTCTCCTCCCTTGTAGCTGCAGTTGCTTAAAAATAAACACATATTCCCATAACACACACTCAGTAGCTTTTACAAGTATTTTGAACTAAATACAAATAGTTGCATGAAACAGGCACATGCACTGAAGCCACACCACAAGCCACAAATAGATGAATTCATCAGCGCTGTGCTCTGAACTGAAGGAAACATTCTTAGGGTGTGCGTGAGTGGACAAGTCTAACTTTTCTTTAATTACGCTGCCTGCTCCTGGCCACTGGATGTGCTCCACAACTCCTCAATGGAGGTCAAATTCAAGTTGACTTTCAGCCAATTGCGTTCTTCTTGAGGATGATCCTTTCCTTAAGGATCCTCATCTTGGACAGTTCAGCTATTTTGTCACAAAAACTAAGCTTAAGGAGAGATGCGCTTCTATCTGTTTGCTGATTTTGGGACAGAACGGGGGCTATTTAGCATCTTTTTGTCTAAATGCTTGGTAGCAAGTGACAGCTGACTGATTTCAGGCATTAGATCATTAGAGTGAAAAGCTCCAAGGGGCTCTGTGTAAAAACCCTACAATTTTATTTTCTAGTCTACCACAGTGTCATGACAAAACAATCCAGAAACTGACTATAAAATATGGTGGAAAAACACACAGCTTGCGAATGTAATGAAATTAAAAAGGTATGGTTTAATTGGTAGTGCATGTTGTTTCTTTTGTGTGCCACCAAAATTGCTTCTTCTTCTCTTCCACCCTCAAACCTCAGCGGTTTTTCTGCTTTGATGCTGTTACCCATGTTTTTTAGAGGGAAATGTTTATGCAGCACATTTAATTGGTCCGACCTTTTAATGAATATTTTATGATATTGTTTCTTCTTTCTATACATCTATCTTGACCCATAAATTGTTTATAAGGGGGAGATGTGAAAGTGCAAATAACAAATTTGTTTGCTTTCAGTCCTTTTTTGTGCATAAATGGCAATTAAGCATGCACATTTTTATATTACAACCGAGTAATGTGACAAAAATAAAAAACATTACCTATAAAGTTTGATACTTCTACAGTCCAACTTTTGTTAAATTTTATATTTTGATGTGTTAAAGTTTGAATTTGCCTTTCACCCATCAAAATTTCTTTACTGAGCTATAACTCCATAAATACTATTTCTAAATACTATTTTAAACATCAACTGATCTATCTTATATAATGTCAGAGAATAAGGTCTACAACCTCAAATTACAGCAAAGTGTAAATAAAAATAAAAAATTGTGAAACAAGTCTTCTTTGTCGCCCTCATGCAGCCCTGAAGAAGTCCTTTGAGGTGGAGGATGTTGATACTTCATCCCATTCATCGCCCGGCTCTCGTCGAACAACCAACTCCCCTCACCGTAATGCCATGTCTCCCACCAGCATCTACTACCGCGACCTGGGCACTGCTGCCCCGGCAACCAACAACAACAACCTCAACTACACCCAGCCACGCTCCATCATGGGTGGAGGAGGCTCCAAGACTCCTGAGCCCGTGTCGCGCCGTTCTGAACTCTCCATTGACATCTCCTCTTCTAGCAAGCAGGTGGATAACATCACCAGCCCCGCCTCCATGCGCTTTGTGACCAACAGCGCCCTGAAACGCCCTGAAGTCCTGGGACACTCCAAGACCCCCGAGATGAGCCACAAGAGGGAGGTAACGTTTGCCAGGACCCTGACTGACTCCCCGGTGATACGCCGCAATGAGGGCAACAATAATAACAACGGGATTACCCGGGCTGCTGAGCAGAATCACACTCGCAAGTTTGAGCCCCCCAGTCCCGGGGATTCTCGCAAACCTGAAATCAGCATCACCAAAGCTCCTCCAGAGAATAATGGCCACCACCAGGCAGTGCATCATCCTCACCACCCCAACCCACACCACAACACCATTGTCACGACCTTCCGCTGCTCATCGCCCAGTCACGCTGGACGCAAGTCTCCCAACCCTGACAGTAAGTCTGCTCAGTCCAGCATGTGCTTTCTTCATATCTCATCATATTTCATTCTTTAACCACACCCTATAACCAACCAACAGCTCTTCTACAGTCCAAAAAAAAAAAAAAAGAAAACAATTTAATTGATCTTTATTTGTATAGCTTCAATTTGCAACAAATACATCCCCAGGCACTTTTAAGGATGCAGTTGAATTCAGTCCAGTTGATTGTAGTAGTCCAATTATAATCAGGTTGAAACAAATTCATCATATGATTCACATTAGTCCAATTTATAATTGTGTTCATGAGATGAAAAAATGAAAAAAAGAGAAGATATTTATCTCAGAAGTAAATTGTAATGTTGTAGTTTTGTTTAAATGAAAATAACAATAATTAGTAATTAGATAAGGCCTCATTCTGGAGGGGGGTGACTGCTGGCAGGAAAGATCTCCGGTAGCTTTCTGTCTTACATTTGACTCGAGGAAGCTTTTCACCAAACACATTCTTCTGTTTCTTCACTGATGTTTAGAGGATGTAAGAAATCGTCCAGTAGCTTCTACAGCATTGTCCTAAAGAGCTGTGTCTTAGTGATAATAATAATAATAATAATAATAATAATAATAATAATAATAATAATAATAATAATATGTTTTATTTCTTGGCGCCTTTCTACACCCAAGGTCACTGTATACAAAAGGAAATCATCCAAAGTAGTAATCATAGCACTTAATTTGTTTTTGCCAACAAAACATATTTTTCAATGTGACAAAAAATGTTAGCAAATAGAAACAAAGAACAAGAAAAGACTGTAGACGTTTTTAATGATTTTTATTTCCCAAAAATTATAAAACTTTCCTGGATGAGTTCTATGGAAACTCATGGATTGGTGATGTCTTTGTTTGGAAATGACACCAATGCTGGATGTCTTATTCACAGTTCCCTACTTGGAAATGGTAAAAAATGTGTTTCATGACAACATTGTGCCTCATGTTGTGACGGAGGTCAGATCAGTTTTATGTGAATGAGCATATTGTCCCAGTTAGCACGAGGGCCTAATTCAGCAGCAGATAATGCAAATGTGGCAGTTCTCCAAGCTGCTGGATTATTGTGCAGTTGTGAGTATAGACAGCATCGTACTCGCAGCAGAGCATGCTCAGCTCTGACGGTGGATCCTAGGAGCTGCTCAAATTGGAACCATTGAAAAGCCTATTTTCTCCTTCTGAAACAACTCACTTCTGTTCCAGTTGAGTCTTCTTGGGCATTCTTTGAGGAAACAATGACAGTATATTGCAAATGTGAACTAATATAAAATTAATTAGATATGAAGGTCATTTTAACAGCTGTGAAATTGTTTAGGTTTTCCAGCTCTGGTCTTTTTTAGAACATTTGTGCCTCCTTGTTGCAATTCCTTCCTGATTCTCCAAACGGAGAGAGCTCAGTCTGCTGTCTACAGCTGAAAAAAAAGAAAAAATAAATCATTTTAATTAATAGATTCTTAAGATTTCCACTTTTGATTCTAGTTTGAGTGTTGACCGATTTCAGCCCGAGCAGGCTTTAGCTGGATCATATTGAACAGTTTTTGTTCTGTGCTAACATTGTGTCTAAAATGAAATCTCAAAGCTATCATCACAATTACTGAACTTTTTCTCCATCCACATCCTTGTCCTGATATCTCTGAGCACCAGAAGCTGTGAAAATGTTAGCTAGCTGATTTGTTTTCCAACTGATCTCTGAATGTATGGATGTTCTTAAATATAGCTTGTGATTGCAAAATATTCTTTGACGGGCTACTCAAATTTATCAGCTGGCTTAATTTCTTTTTCCTCTGTTTTATTCGTACATACTAACTCTTCTAGTTAAGCGGTGCATCGATGATGTGATTTAGCAAATGCTTTAACATGGACTAACCATTGTGGTGTGGCAATCTCAGCACTGGAAAATAGATTTAAAGTCATTGTAAGTGACTGCCTTCTAGTCACATAAAACTTAATTACATTTTCTCATGTGATGAGGGAACAGCCAACCCCACGGGGTGCACAATGTCAAATTTTCCAAAATACATATGATCTGGACTCTTTTTTGAACTTCATATCCTCCTCTTCTTCTAATGCCACTACAAGACCAAACCAAGTATTAGATCTCTCATCAAGAATCCAGCCAGCATCAGGAGCTGTTTGATTAATTCAACGTCTGCCAGTAAAACAAGTAACCGTGTCCTTGAAGGCCAGTCTGTCTGTAGAAAAAGCAGACTGTCTGTATTTGTGGTAATCCACATCTCTTGTTAATGCCAGATTCCAGCCGGGGTGGTTTTTTTTTTGATGTGATGAAAGCTTAACCTTGCAGCACCAGACCAGTACGGCAGTTCAGTAGTAATTAGTGTTATGATAGCTGTGTGAAACTGTACGCTACAGAGAAAAAGGGTTTCTTTCCTTTTAAAATTGCATTTTAATTATATAACTTTTGAGTTATGTACAGAAAACAACTGAGTTCATTACTCAGTTACTATACACAGACTTTTAAAAACCTGTTTCAACACAGACAGCTGAAGCAGTTTCATTTCTCTTAGTATGAAGACAAAATCTATCAAGTTCTGTCACAACTGTTGTATTTGTAAGGAATTTTGAAGCATTTTTAAATGTTATCAGACTAATTGCCACATTTTAACAACACAGTACAAAATTTTAGTCAGTTATAAGCTTATTGTTACATACTGTATGTCAATTAATTAACGACTAGTTTGAAACATCATGAAACTTCAATTAAAGAGGAAAACTGTGTTGGATTGTCCCAATCAGTGCTTCCCAAATTCCTGGATTTCTGTAATTATCCTGTCATTAAATTTAATCTCCTGATGATTTTAGGCCATTTGATATTATATTGTCTTGGCAGGACTGTACCATTATTCTTGTTACAAGCTAAAATACTGCACTTCATCATTTGGCAGATGTTTTGTTGTCGGACTCTGAACGATGCCTCAGTGTCTGCTGGAGTCCCTGTGCGCCTGTGCTGCAGTATGTCATCTTGTAGCTATTGTGTTTTTACTGCATATAGCTATAAATCTCATGTGTAAGCTGTAAATTTTACATGGTTCTACTGAAGATTATCAGGGTTACATTTGCCTGTGTCCGTAGAAGGAGGCCGTAATGGGGTTCTAAATGAGTGTCCTGAAAGTCCCAGAGGCTGTAACTGGACCTTACTCTTTCTGATTAAACTCATGATCAAAATCAAAACTATTAAAAATAAGCAGTAATACTGTTCCAGATCTGCTATTATTGTAATATACCTGCCATGTACGCAGGTTCAAGTAATGTTCTCCAGGTTAATTAATATTTATGATCCAGAATTTAATCTTTAAAAAACATATTAATAGAAAACTGTTAGAAGATTATTTTGCTTTCTTTTCCATCTGACTATTAGCTGGGTTTGTGGGAGTCTGCAAAAAAGCTGCTTTCCTGCCCATTCAGGTTTTCCAAAAGGAAATGACATCACAAAGGCACACAGAGTACGCTGCACTTCCTTCCATACTCTGTGACTGTGATTGTTTCCCCTGCAGTGTGACCTCATTGCAGGGCATTTCTTCCCACTGCGGTCATGTGGTATTAGCCAGTCAGCTTTGTAGCCCATGGTCCTCTGTACTTTGATCAGGGTATTACAGAGAATGGGATACACCAGGATGTTTATGTGAAAGGTCAGCTTGAAAAAGCTGTATACACATCTTCGTTTAAGGGGGGATTCTAGTCAACAGAGGTCACACAGTTCAGTTAAATTTATGTCTACAGCACCAAAGTATAGTCCATGTGGTGTTGTAGAGAGAGAGAGCTCCATGTCTTCTGGGCTGGTGGGGATGGAAAAACTAGCACTACTACTAACTACTATTACAGATTTCTTTTTTTCCCACTAGGCTTAACTAAAAAGATTTATAAACCTCTAATTGCTAATCTCTTTGTTATTTTGAGGTAACAACATAATTATTCATTACTTTTAATGATGGTAGCTCCTTATGTAGCCACAGCTGCCCCGGGGCAGACTAAGTGAACCTTTGCAGCCAATCTGCATCAATAGCTTCTCCGACCACCACCAAACATTCACACCGACACAATGACATATTGATGGCTGGGCAAGTGGGATTTAAACTGCCTACCTTCTGGTCAGTTGGTGACCTGCACTACCACATTTAAAACTATACTTAAAAGAATCCAGAAGTGATTTGTACTACATCACAGTAACTCCTACAGTTGCTCAAATAAAGTACTAAACCAAAATATGCCGACAGCAAAGATGACCATTTTGGAGAATGATTCTTAAAAATTGACATTATTATCCGATTTCCTCATTTGAATTAATTGAATCATCACGACTGGGTCCAGAATGATGATAATTTATCAAGTAGAATTTCAGAGAAATATATATAAAGCCATAAAACTTCAGATTCTGGAAAGTTTGCCTCCTGAGAGTGACGATTGGTCAACGCTGCTACATATTCCGCATTTTTTTTTAAATCATTTAAAGTATTCCTTTTAAACTTCTAAAACTCGAGTGCCTAAAGGGTTCATATTTTACTTAATCAAACAGTGAAATAATCCAATCACCTACATCAGTGGTTTTCAAACTGGGGGTCACGAGATAATTTCAGGGCGTCACCAGATAATTAAAAAAAACATATAGCCTACATTTTTCAAATAAATTTGGGATTTTTTTTAATTTTATTTATTTATTTATTTTACCAGGGCTGTCAAATTAAACCACTGAAGATATAAATCTTGAAAATGAACACATTATTGTTTTAAAACAATATTGCATAAACAATAAAGTAAGTACACACGCCATATTAAATATCTGAGTTTGACATTATCTCTGTGAAAGAAGCTGACTTTGGGCATCTAGGTGCCTTGCCACAGCGGTGAACCACCAAAAACCACTTTATCTTCCAGCCTTACATTTAGAGGATGGCTGCAAGATGACCCATTTGATTTAACACACAATTAATCACTAATTCGTCGCATGGGGTTGCAAACACCAATGCATCTTATCTTGGGGGTCATGGCTCAAAAAGTTTGACAACCACTGATATACATTAGTAAAACCACAAACAGGTGACATGAATAACCCTGCACCATCATGTTACGGTGCATCATTCTGCAGGATATGTCTTGGCTTCATGGCTAATCCACCTCTGCATGGATGCAGAGAAGCAGACCTGCCTCCTACTCAGAAGCAGCTTGAGGAACACACTAGCCTCTAACCAGGTTCAAAGATCTCAGTCCAACTGTGCAGCTGCAGGATGCGCAGGAACAAGTCCACTTTGCAACCTACTATATCTCATCTAACAGACACCACAGGACAGCTCTGTCTGTGTCTCAGCAGAGCTGTCTTGCAGACACGAGGGAAGTCTAAAAAAAGCTGGGAAGATGGTTTTAATGCTGTGGCTGATACTGGTGAGATTGCAAAGTCATCTCCAGTCTGGAGACACTGGACTAATTCTGTTCCACCCCCATCTGCACAGCAGAGCCAAGTAGGGAGCCTTGTCTTGCTTTTTATCATTTTATCAAACACTGAAGAGAAAGCACTATAAAATATCTCAAAACAGAACAGTTTGGCCTTTACATAATCAAAAATAGAACAAGTTGAAGAATAAAAACTCTGTTTCCAGCATATTTCCACATTGAAACCTAATGATAGGAGGATAAGGATTTCCAAAAACAAAAAGACAAAATAGTTTGGACTGGGTTAGTTTTTGACACTGACAGATCGAGCTTTGGAAACAGAGTTGCTTTTATGTTAACATTAAAGACGGACTTCCTCCTTTTTACAGCAACAAGGCAGTGGTGAGGTCAGTAGACAGAGCGGCTGACCATAAATTGTGTCCTTATCGGTGGGACGATGGGACTGCTAGGTTATCATTGGGATCACATCTAGCAAGCTCATTTGGTAGCTCCGTTAGTGTTTTGCTGTGATAAGGGGAAATATGTTCAACCCAAGAGCAATGAATTGACCTCTCCATCACGAGTTTTATTACTTTTATAGCCATGACCATAGTGGAAAGGAAATCGATGTTATGGCTAGACCCTTTTTTTTGTTTTTTTTGCTTTAAAGACATGTGTATTTAAAGGGTGTTACTGACGACTCACTTCATGTAGTGCCATTGTGTCTTGTCTTCCTGTTGTTATGGTGAAGAACAAAGAAGTATCCTCCTCTAAGTGGAGCAGATGCTCTATGCAGAGGTGGAATACGTCTTTGAATTGCCTAAATAAACAGACAGTCTTGAGCTACCTTTGTTTTTATAACTGAGGTGTCGCCACTCTGGTAGAAAAACCAAGTATAGCCATTTGTCTTTAATTTGGATTGACCTTCTGAGAGTGGGGAGGAGGGGCCCGCAGAGGGTGGAGGGTGATTTGTCTCTGCCTGTCCATAGGTCAAAAAAGAGCACACACAAACACACTTTCTTTATCTCAGACTTTTCTTGGTCTTATTTTTGGTTTGTCTTCAGCAAGCACACGCTCACTCACACACACACACACACACACACACACACACACACACACATATACATATATAAGCCCCCTCAGGCAGAGGCATATCTGAGGTCAATCCTCTCCCGGTGTAATTACTCTGGACTGATCCCAGATCATTACTCAGTGTGACCTGTCAGCTAATTACCCAGTAAAAAAAAAAAAGAAAAAAGAAGAGAAGCAAAGAAAAAGGACAGAGAGATTTGTGTCTACGTGCTTGTGAGGAGGAGCTGCTGCAGACTGAGAATAACATCACAGTTATTCCAACAAATAACAAAGTCCAGTCAAATCTGGACTTTGTTGTTTCTGTGATTTTTTTAGAATCTTTTTAATACTTTTGTGATGATTTCAGTCATTTTGGTCTTTTTTAAAACAACCAACTTGGGGACAATTTTGTAAGAAGTCATTGTCCCATGTAGATTAGCTACATTGTTAAACCCACTGAAGAGCCCCCTAGCGTTATTAAGTTTTCATCTGGTCTTCTGGGAAGGCTTTAGGATGCATTTTGTAATGGTTTTTAGTGGCAGATTCTTGGGAGCTTGTGGGTTGTGGGGTGGGGCCGTTCAGCTCTGGCTTGTTCTGGTGGACTTGATGACCGGGTCAGCACCTTGGTTATATTTTCTGACTGTGGTTGTCTAGCATTTGGCGGGCTGGTGGTTTGTTACCTGTCTTATTGAATCTACATATTAAAGGGTGCTTGGCTCCACATAACCCCTGATGAGATTACTGCTTGTGTGTTTCATAGAGAAAAGCACAACCTAAGCACTGCAGTCACTCTGAACTGGAATTTGTATCACTTACAACAAAATTTTTCTTCCGTTATCTGCTCAGTTTTTGAGAAAATCACAAGGGAGCAGGCCAGTTATCATCCATCCGTCCATTGTCTACTTGCTTATGCCAATCATGTTTTTCACAAAGATAAACTAAAAGGAAATATATGACTCTAGTTCTCAGATCTCTTTAGGTGCTTCCTGTGTATCAAAAAACATTATTTATTTATTTATTTATTTTTTACTAGACATTAAGAGACATAATGGCTGCCAGGCTGCACGAGGGGGTGGTGTTAGAGCTTTTGCCTCAGAGCAAGATTTTTTTCTAGTTCAAACCTCAGCTGAGACCTTTGTGGAGTTTGCATGTTCTTATGCATGTTTGTTGATGTGAGTGTTCATGCTGTTCTGTCTTGTTTGTCCCTGTGTTGACCTTGTGAAGGACTGACAGTCCTTTCAGGATATATCACACCTTTTTCTGGGATAGGCCCTGGCCTCTCTTCCAATCGATTAATGGATGGATGGATGGATGGATGGATGGATGGATGGATGGATGGGCCATGACTAAAACTGATGCTTTTTCACAGATTGCTCTCAACTGTGTCTTTGGGTTCGCTGCCTTAAAACAAGCTGCTCTGCTCCTTTGAAGTCAGTGTGCCTGGGGTCTGTTACATCTGTCATCTCAGTTCAGAAATGCCCTGCAGTGTTAACTCTGACAGTCACTTCTGATTATCTTGATTAAGACGTTAACTGTTGCTGTACTTCTCCTATGATCCACCAGGAGGCAGTGTGTGATAATTTAAAATCTTTCTGCTTGGCAAGTAAATTAAGGCAGCATTTACGCCTTTTTATATCCAGTTTTATTCCCAATGAAAATGAAACATGTTATTCTGAGTATCAGTGTGCTCTTCTTCATTCTAAAGCTTAATATAAAAACAGCCCTGGGAACAGAAACTTGGACCTTTGTGGTGTAACTGGAGAAGAAAGGCAGCAGCACAGATGTGAGACTTTCCTGTTTAGATCTGATAAAAGTTTTTAACACTCCTTTTTTTTCACTGTGATAGATCTTTATTTACATCATTGCCAACTCTTATGAAGTATGAAGACACTAACAAGGCCGAAGATTAAAAGTTACTTTACTGGGAATGAATATCTCATTTTTAGAGGAAGAGGGTGGAGCTGACTAATGGGAAAAGGACAGGCCTTCTACCCCAGATACACACACACACACACAAACAGAGTTTCCCTCTGTCCCAGATAACGCTTTCGGAAGTTTAAGTTTACTTTGAGCATCTGGGGGAAGTCAAGGGTTAAAGAAGTTTCCCACCACTGCAGAAAGACCTTTGTCCTTCTCAGTCATTATGCCAAATCCCAGAACTACTACAAACACCCCCCACTTCATTCAGTGTCTCCAGCATGCTGGGGAACCCAAACACACATATTTCTTATGTAAATAAACTCCAAAGCATGTGCACATTCAGGCATACACAAATGTCCCTCACTCTCCTTGACTTTTGACAAAGATGTTCACACTTTTTTTTACACGTGAGTTTAACTTTCCATACACACATGCATTGATGCTTGCAGACACAGACAACGTTCAGCCATCAATCACAACAAAAGATGAAAGACAGACAGTAGGATACGGGCCATGAGCGCCCGATGGAGCAAACCCAGATAACACTGAGTCTTAGTGGGCATTATGTTCGTTTATCTGAACCATCACCATGTGAGCCTTTTCTCTTATTTACCCAGATATGAGACTCTGTTGTGATTCCCATGCCCAAGAAACAAGGGGGGAAATCACGCCTCTCATATTAATGAAAATGAGGACATGAAGCCAGAATCTTGTCTGATCTCGAAATTAAGAACGAAATCAGCTTGACATTTTGACACATTGGTTTCAGTGCTCAGACTTTGCTGTTATAGGAGAACTAATCAGCAGCAGGCAAATTAAATGCCTCATCAAACAGACATGATGCAATCATTGATCTGAAGAGCAACAAAGCAAAATAAACAAATCACAAATTGCCAGGAGGACAATCAAATCCATTAGTGCCACAAAGCAATTATGAATGTAAATGTATTTCTAAAGCTGACTGGTGTTTTAAATGGAGTGAAGGTTTAGATGAGTGTGGATTTGCACCCATGAAGAAGAAAAATTAATGTAAAGTCCTTTTTCTTAATGTTCTTTGCTGATAAATTTCCTTCCTTTTGTTTGTAGACATAAAACATGTTGGAATTGTGCTGTGTCTGTGTGCACATGTGCGTGTTTGTAGACAGACGTGGCCTTCTGAGTCACATTCCTGCCATCTGCTGAAACCTGTAGATCAGGGAGCAGAGGGACTCTGGTGCGAGGGTGTGTGTCTGAAAATGAAAGACAAAAAAGAGTGCAGGCTTTTTCCTTACACTTCACCAGATAAATGTGATCTAGTTAAATGTTTGTTCTGTTTTAAGAAGTAAGTGTTCAACTGCCTCTGTCCATTTAAGTCAATATGTCTTTATGTGTCAGTGGTTTCTTCGGTCACACAGACGAGTACAACACAGGTAACCTTGATTTTAGTAGCATACATTTGCCAAAACATGCAAGGCAAATTTATTTCTGTACAGTTATGTGCAGTACATAATAAGAAAAAACAGACAACAGAATATATACAGTGAGTTAGATGTGATGCAAACATACGCAAACAGGAAATACATCATTATTGTCAACATCATCATAATTGTCATCACTATCGTCAGTGTCACCATCATTGTCATCATTACTATTATCATTATCATCATCATTATCATCATCACAATTATTGTTATCATAGTCATGATCATCATCTCTTCATTATCATTGTCATAACTATCATCACTATCACTGTCATCATCATCACCATCATCACATCATCATCATCATCATCATCACGATTATTATCATCATCACCATCATCAGTATTGTCATCATTGTCATGAATATCATCAATATCACTGTCATAATCATCATCACCATAATTATCACCATCTATATCCCCATCATCACCATCACCATAATCAGTATCATCATCATTTTCTCATCATCATTGTCATGAATATCATCAGTATCACTTTCACTGTCATGATTACCATTGTCATCATCATCAGCAGCATCATCATCAATATCATTATCTTTTCATCATCATTGTCTTAACCATCATCAATATCAAAATCAGTCATCATCACCATCTTTATCCCATCATCAGTATCATCTTTCATCATCGTTGTCATAACCATGATCAATATCACTGTTTTCATTATCACATCACCATACCATCATCAGTATCAATATCAGTCATCATCACCATTCCCATCATCAGCATCAGTATCATTGTCAATGTCATCATCAATGATGATGATGATGATGATGATGTCATCTTTACTGTCTCATTCTCATTATCATCATCATCATCTGTATCATTGTCACCATCATTATCACCATTATCATCATCATCTCTGTACATATTGAAGAAAATGGACTATAAAAATAAAGTTTTCAAACCTGATTTAATTTAAACGTTTGCAGCAGAGTTCAGGTTGTTTGGTTGTTTGTTCCAGATATGAAGAACATAAAAACTAGATGCCAAGTCTCCTTGTGTAGTTTTAAGTCTCAGGATGGGAAGCAAACTTGACCCAGATGATCTTAGAAGTTTCAGTGGTTCATATGACATCAGCAGATCAGCAGCGATACACAGTATTTTGGCCAAGAGACATTCAAAACGTCATACTCCAGCAGCAAAATTTAAAAATCTATTATTTGGTACACAGGAAGCACCTAAAGAGATCTGAAAACTGGAGTCATATATTTCCTTTTTGTTTATCTTTGTGAAAACATGATTGGCAGCGTTCAGCATTAGTTGCAGTGAGAATACACAGCTAAAGAAAAACAAAATCCCCCTCTGCATCTGAAATTCACATTGATATCATTCAAGTGGGACTAATGTCAAAATCTTGATACTTAATTGTAGTTTTAGTGTTTGCACAGACTATTATAGTTATTTCAGTTGGTAAAATGTGTGTTGACATCAAAGTGAATAACCTAAAAAATCAAGGTTAGCTGACTCACTGTTTGCAGGGCTGTGATTAAATAAGCAGTTTTATATCAAGCCAATAAGGTAACTCAAATCTTAACTTTGAAATAACTAAGGCACAGACTGTAAAATCACTGATGTAGGAGAGGAGCTTACATTGTAGCAGAGATTTGCATCAATAGTTTAGGGATTTAGATCATTTATCAGAAGCTTTGTGATAATCTGCCGATGATCTTTGTGTAAAGAGAAACACTGCCGCCTCTTCGTAAGGAGACATGTCAGCAGACTTTGGAGGAACTTCTGATGAACTTTCACCTCCTGTCCGGATGCTGTGAAGCGCTCAGTGATACTAAACACCAGACTGCACACATCAACATCACTCAGAGAAGAAGGCAGCAGATGAAGTAGGAATTCTGGACTCAAAGGGGGGCAGATGCTAGAAGCCCCTGATGGGATGTTACGCACTGGCAAGCTCTAATTCGGCATTGAGGAGATGTGTTTGTTGTTGTTCAATCCTGCAAAAAGATCTCTGAATGAAGTCTTAACGCCTGAGTTTCCCAGTCATTATCTGCCTCCCTCTTTCAGCATTCTAGGGCTTTCTATTAAAGTTAATTAGTACCATAACTCAATTAGATGTTTCTGGAATATATGCTGCAGTTCCACAAATACTTTAATCACAGACCTACTTCAGTCTTCTCTACTTTTTTTTTTTTTTGTCTGGGAGTTGAATCATTTCTAACCCCTGCAGATCCGGCAAAGGGGCAAAGGATTCCCCCAGAAGGCTGATCCCAATGGAGTCTTTCTGTCTATTGTTCATTGGAGAACATTTTTACTCCAAACCATTATGAGATTGCACCGGAAAGGACAGCAGTCCTGCTCAGTCGCTGCTCTAAAAACACTGTAAAGATGGAAAGATAAATATATTCGGCAGACATGAGAGGAAAGGAATTGGAGGAGGGATGACCTCTAATTGCAATGAAATATAAAGCAATCACAAGACTGAAGCTATGTGGGATTATTTGTTGGGAGAGGTTGACTTACTTAAATCTACTACCACATCATTAGAAGATCAAATATTGGCATTTTTTATCTGAACATGTTGTAGTTATGCATTTCCTCTTACAGTTCTTGAGTTGTAGAAACAAGTTCTCACCAGTCTGTTTCTGCGGTTTAATTCTAAAGTAAACTTTATTTCATCTCATGATTAATGAAAGTGGTAAAGTCTGTAATTTGTCTTATTTTTTTCCTTCATGCCAGTTAATCTGGTTGAGGAGGCTTCGGTGGTTTAAGAACAGACACAAAAACAGCAAGTAAAAACTTTCACATAAGCAAACAGTCAGACCACATAATCTGCTCTGCTTCTGTCTTTGTTGGGGTTATTGCGTAAAAACAGACCAAATGAAAGCTGTTAAGAAACAAGCCAGCATACGTCTTAGTTATTGTAACCTTGGGATAAAATGTCCAAGAAGTTATCTCAAGAATTAAACAAGAAAAGTAAAGCATTCTGCTGTCATCAGGCAAGCTAGTTTTGGATAAATAAATACAGATTATTCCATCTGTATTGGTAACCTATGTTGAGTGATTTCAGCCAAAAGGAGGGGGAAGCTGTGTTCTGGGGGCCACTGTGGAGTGTCTTCACTCATCACACATGCTGTCTCCATTTGCACCACAGGGAAGCACAGAAACCACAGCAGAAAAACACAACAGGAAGTCTCTAACAGACCCAGCTATCTTCCCTGTAGATATCCAGGCCAAGCCAGATGTTCTTCCTCTTTCCTCTTCTCCCTCTTGTGCTTTGCTTTTCCACCCACCCCCACCTTTGTCTCCTCCTCTTCCTCCTGCTTTATCTCTTTCTTTCTGTCTCCTCTTTCCTCTACATGCTTCCTTCTCTTTGCCTTCTGCCCTCCCCTCTGCTTCTCCCCATCTCTAAGTGAGGATGTGTCACTGAGTCGCTTGAGCTGCTGAGTCACAGAGACGACTCTTTTAATTTGTTCCATATGTACTCGGCCCTGATTGTGTGGCCCTCAGCAATCAGCTCTGACCTCTGGGCTAATCATAGATTCCATCTTTTGGCACTATAGCATGTCAGTCATCACCGCCTAGAAGTATTTGGTTTCATCTTTAACCCATGGGATTTGATGTTTTGAACTAATCAGCGTGTTTTTAAAAAAATAAAAACTAATTAAGCACAACTACAATCCTTCTATATAAGTGGTAATGAGTACATCTAAGTATTAAAGGACATTTTGATGAGATCTGTGAGTGCTGCTCATCAATGCTGCTCAAAGGTCACTTTATTAGGTGCTGAGCTGAACCCCATTTTGCCTTCAGAACTGCCTTAAGTCTTTATGGTATTGATTCAACAAAGTGTTGGAAACATCCCTCAGAGGTTTTGCTCCATATTGACATGACAGCATCACACAGTTGCTGCAGGTTTGTCAGCTGCACATCCATGATGAGAATCTCCCGTTACACCACATGCCAAAGATGCTCTATTGGACTGAGATCCAGTGACTGTGGAGGTTGTAGGAGTCCAGTGAACTCATTGTCATGTTCACGAAAGCAAGTGGAGATGATTTGAGCTTTGTGACATGGTGCATTATCCTGCTGGAAGTAGCCATCAGAAGATGGCTATCCTTTCTTCTATCAAGTTTATAAATCCTCTTCTTTCCACATCCAGACAGCTGCTGCTTACTGATTATTTTCCTCCTTTTCGGACCATTCTCTCTAAATATTCTAGCGATGGTTGTGGTGAAAAACCCCAGTTTTTGAAATACTAAGAGCAGTCTGCCTGGTACCAACAACCAAGCAACGTTTAAAGTCCACCTTTTTCTCCATTCTGATGTTTGAACTTCAACAAGTCGTCTCAATCATGTCTACATGACTCAAGGGATGGAGCTGCTGTCATGTGATTAGCTATTAGCTATTTGTATTAACTAGCAACTGAACATATGTGCTTAATAAAGTGGCCAGTGAGGTCATATACATATAGCCTACGTATATATTGTAAAGTATTTACAAATAGGTTTACATTAAAAATCACCTACATTACAAGCACACGCACACACACATAACACACATTCCCTGCCTTTGATCCAGGCTGTCTATTATCTCTTTGCAGACTTATCTTACCAAACAGCAGATTTCTGCTTTGATCTTCTGTTCCCACAAGAGAAAAGTGCATCTTCAAACACTTTTGTGTCATAAGGTTCTGAGAACATCGTTATTTGCCTGGTGACAACTTTATGGAAAATCTTTTTTCTTTGATTAAAATGAGGCATATGACAGAAATTTGTCAAAAGTTGTCATTCTAAAAAGGGTTTCCTTCATGGTCATGTGATTTAGCTTTCTACTGCTTACAGTTGGACTTGCCTTAAGACTGAGAGGAAGATTCTTTCAGGGTTAAAAAAGTTGGCAATTCATTAAAATCTTCTGCATATTCAAGAGTGTAAATGTGATGCGTTTCAGCTCAGATACAATATATAAAGGTTACTGTAAATTTTGTCTACAGAGCAGGCATTTAGTCACTGACAGTGGCTTCAGATTAAGTTATTGGCAAAAAACTCAGTACTAAATAAAATCTATGATGTACATGTTTCTTTTGAATGGAATCTGTTACTAATGGGTGCAGCACTGATTGCCTGATGCACACTGTTTTACATTTACTTGCACAAGAAAACCACAGCCAAGAAAAAGATTCAGTTTCAGAATTAACAGGAAGGAAGAATTTCTGCTGAACGTGCTGAAAATCGCTCTCAGACCTTCAGCCAGTATGCTGATGGAAAATAGGTTAAGCTAGGTCAACACAGGAGGAAATAAACCACTTACTTGTTTCTGTCACTCAGTTTAATCATGAATCAATTACTTTTGTTGATTAGAAGTTTATTACTAGAAAAGATCTCTTTTTATTTTTTCTGTAGTATTCCAGTTGGATGAGAGGCTCTTTGTTGTGTGAGTTCACATACAGGAAGTTGGAGTGATGCAGATTTCACAGGAACATTTGGAAACAGTTTTATCTATTTTACTGCCAATACTGAATATGGTGCAGCTTCACTAAGTCAGACTGGTCTTGTTGGCTTTTAGGAACTCTTCTATTAAAGGAAAAGTGGATTGTTGGAAGTAAAATCGAAAGATAAACTGAAGAGAAAAAAAATTGACAGTAGATTTAAAAATAACTTGCTAGTCAATTACACAAAGCAAACATTTCTTTTTGACCCATCCAAAAATAAATATTTTAGAAAACACATATATGGGTTAATGTATTTGCCATCTTTCCTTTTGAAACAGGTTCTAAGACATGAGAAGTCCAGCAGGAAAGTTATTGTCCTGGTCCACATCAAAACAGTAGAGACTTGTTAATAAGAACCCTGATCCTAGAAGGCCACTGTCCTGCAGGTTTTAGATGTTTCCTTACTCCAACACACCTGATTCAGTTTAAATGGAACCAACAGCTTATCGTGTTCTGTAAGGTGATTCTTTCATTTAAATAAGGTGTTGTGAAACAGGGAACATCTAAAACCTGCAGGACAGCAGCCCTCGAGGACCAGGATTCCCCACACCTGGCCTACAGCATAACCTGCTCTTTCATTGCCAAATTTTCTCTAAATAAAAACCAAAATAAAAAGTAATGCTGGGCAGAATAAAAAGCAGGTCTTGAACATGGAACAAGTGCTCTAGAAACTTTCTGACAGTAGCATTGTACCTGAGTACATGTTTTTCTATCGATTGCAGACAAATTGCAGTCACAAGGATTATAAATGAAAGATGTGGAAAAATCCCGTTTAGTTTTTGTCAAAATAATTTAGTCTACAATAAACATTTTCTTATAAAAACTGACTCACACAAAGTATTCGTTATGAATCCCTGTTGACAATAATCCATTTGGTCCTCTTCTCTTTACTTTTGTAAGCTTGTAAAAAGAAAATCTTTACTTCTAAATTTGCCGATACAGTCTATTGCACAACAGCTTTCCTCCCATTTTAAGTCTGTTTTATGTGTTTTTAATACAGTTCTGACTCCTATTCGCCATTAGAAAAAAAAAGCACATTCAAGGTACTTAAACATCATTTCAGCTGCTTCTACCATGTGCATCAAATACTGCAGGGGCGTCCAGCTCCGGTTCTCGAGGGGCACAATCCTGCAGGTTTTTGATGTGTCCCTGCTCCAAAACCACCTGACTCAAATTAATGAGTAATTGTGCAAAACATAATTGGCTGTTGAATCCATTTCACTTGAGTCAGGTGTGTTGAAGCAGGAAACATTGAAAACCTGCAGGACAGCGGCCCTCGAGGACTGACTTTAGACACCCCTGAAATACTGCATGTTGGGCAGCAGGTTCAAAGCACCAAAAAGTCAAGCCAGTGAACAATGAAAAGATCAATTAGAGCCTGTAAATCAGGGATCACTGATGCTGGGCATCTTCAGCCAGTGTCCTTAGGTTTTAGATGTTTCCCTGCTGCAATACACCTGAATCAAATTAAATGGATCTCTAATAAATGACCCATTCATTTTAATCAGGTGTGTTTCAGCAGGGAAACATCTAAAACCTGCAGGACAGTGACTCAAGAGCTCCGGAGCTGGTAACCCCTGATGTGAAAAATCTTTTGTTAAATACGAGGAAACTTGTAACAGTCAGCCCTTGTTTTCATGCCTATGCTCACAAAACCAGGTAACATTTGTTAGCATTAGCAAACTAATGATTTTATTCAGACTTCATTGTTGTTTAAATTGAAAAGGTAAAATAAAGTATGGAATTATGTATACATAGATAAATGCATATCTAATACATGCAATGTTTTTTTCTGTCTTAGGTTTAAATGTATAAACTGGTGTTTTTGGGAAAGGTGGCAAAGCAGTGGTGCTTACTTTAATGGCTGAACAGATAATACAGTCAGTTGTTGCAACCCTTTTAGGTCACTGTGAATCATTGTGTAACATTGTAGACCTAACGTTTACCCAGCATAATTTACTCATGAAATATTGATAATTAGTTTAATTTGCTGAGGTTTCCTGGTGCTGACTATGTAGGAAAATGCTATCAAATCAGCTATTGCACATTACTAATCTACCCCCAGGTAAGAAACCGTTAGGAAATAAAACCCTGTAAATTTCAGACTGGAGTTTTTTAATGATCCGCAGTGTTTCTCATAACTGTTTCTTCTTTTGTTTAGACGGTTCTACTCTAGCTGTTTTATGCCAGCTGTCTTTGCACTATGCTAAGCTCAAGTGGAAACTCAGGACATTTAGCATCCAAAAATGGGAATGGCATTCACAAAAAGAAGGTGCATTTAGGAACTATCCCTTTAATCATGCTTTACTTCCCTTTAGAAATGTTATTGGCAAGTCAAAGATTTAGTCACGTGTTTTCCACAGCTTGAGGGATGAAGATGTCTTTGTGTGTCTCAGAGAGAAAAGTAAGTGTGTTGGGATTTGAAAGAGATAACCAAATCTTTTTAGCATGTGCACACACACAGAGAGACCGACACATATAATTTAATGCCCTCCTCCGTGGAACAGAGCAGTGGGAGGGAGAGAGCAGATGGTTACAGCAGGGAGGGAGCATATTGCCATCTTGTCGTGGACCACCACAGTCACACAAACCAATACGTACTCTGTATTTTTTTATTCAGCCAAAAACACAGACATACAGCGTTTTCTTCAGTGGAATTACTTACATACACACAGTTTGGGGATAGCCTGCACAATGTTCTTCATTCACTGTCTCTGAATGAGGGGTGTGACTCCAGCATGCTTTCCAAGCCACTGGAGATGTCAGTCACATGACCGAATGTGGGCGGCAACCCAGCCTGGCCCTGCCTCACCAGCTGGAGCTGTAATTGAGAAAGGAAAAGAGTGGGAGAGGAAGAAAGAGAAGGAGAGGAAAGGGTTGGGTGAGTTGTCAGTTTTCATGTTTGCTGTGTTCTTTCTGTCTTGTATTATGAGTTGGAAATTATTTCTAAAGGAAAAGAGTAAAGTTAAGGTTTGAAGGAGGAAGAAGAGAGGCGGGGAGGGGCATTGAATTTGGTGTGTGGGGGTTGTTTCTTGTCACAGTTAAGTTTTCTAGGTGTATCTAGTGTGCTGCAAGGGGAATGAAGTTTTAGGCAATTTAACATGTTTTTGGCAAGAGATCTGTAATAAAGATCCTAATTTAGTTTGACAGCCTTTTACTTATATCCGTTCTTTTCCCTTTCTTGTTGTTCAGCCAAACGGGAGAGTTTGGGGGGTCCACACCCCCTATTCGTCACCCCCTTTCCCCAGTTTCCTCCTCCCCTCTCCTTTTCTTGCTCCCCCTCCTATTGTGTACTCAGCTCATTTCATTTTAACAATCCAATTGGTCTGCCCTGTGAAAATAAATAAATAAATAAATAGTCTGTTCTTGAGTACAAGGAGAGGTGAGTCTGGTAAGTCAGATTTGAAGTTTGAGAGTTGCTTTTTCCCTAACAAAAGTATCTCTTTTCCTAATTTTTGTCAGTTGTTTCTGGTGGGGAGAAAATTAGGTTGTGGTAAATCCCTCTACCCTGGAGGCCAGCCTAACCTTCAAAATATTATCTGTCTCTCATGTGTTCAGTGTGTCACATGGTCTGCTTTTATGTAGTTTGAACTACATTTCCTGAATAGCTGCAGTGTTGGACTGTACACCCTGAAGTCCCAGTCAAGTCTCGGCTAAAGTAACACAAAAACACGACTGTGGGAATTCTTCTGCTGGTTTTGTCGTTGATGTTCTAGAGATCATAGTATAAAAAGATGAGGTTAACTCTGCAGGAATGAAATGCACCTTTAAGTTCCCTCAACAATGTCATGATAACCAAAGAGCATGCTTATATTAGAAAAATTAAATTACATGTGTTTTTAGTCAATATGCACTCAACACAAATCACATTTGATACCACTGAATCCTGATCCTTAAATCTAAACATAAACAAACAATTAACACAGAATGGCCACTTTCAATGCCTGTAAAAGCCACTCATCCAATGCGTGCTGTTAATCAGATGTACTTGCAGATAAAAAGTCATTTAATCACTAGATGAACACTTTGTTTAGGGCTTGTAGAATTAACAAACATCTTTGTTTTGTCTGTTAAATGTCTGTTATCCAAACCTACATCATTTTAAGGGAATCTTCTTTTATGTTGTTGGCACAAACATGAGTATTCGGCTCTGTGTTGCTGTGATATTTTACTTTTTATCACACTTTTTGAGTTTATTATTTTTTTAAACCAAAGAATTTGCCCAGAGGCTGAAGAGCTGAGGATAGGAGAGGTGTGAACATGTTTTACAGCAAACAACTTGACAGCTTGAAACATTTCCCTCCCTGTATTACAGTTAGTCTTTATAGTCTATTAGAATATAATAGAATGCACATTTATTGATCCCCCATCTGGAAGTACAGCGTTTTGTAACTAACTGTGTACAAAATCTTCATCAGTGTAGTAAATTCTCCTCTTTTATGTACTTTTAATAATACAATTCATAAATATTTCTCTTTGCAAGCAGCTTCTAGCAATAATATCTTTTTATAAAATACACTTGTATTCACTGTAGCCAAAGATGACACATTTATGCAGTTATGTCTTGCAGTGTTTATCTCTTTACCCCTACCCCCCACACAGGAGACTCTGTCTGCTCTACATGCATGTCTTGGCTAGGAGGAAGTCAGACATGTCATGTCTTTTCAGAGGTGACAGCTCATCGGCCTGCCACCACTGGGGGGAGGAGGCAGAACATGCCAGTTTGTGGTGGTCTCTTCTGTAGCGTCATGGCAGTATAATTAAGTAATTATGGCTCATCTGTCAGTTTTTGATTCTGAGATTCTGACCAGAAATGACATAATACGGTCTTTGGCTTAGAGACAAATTCCTCATGGTTATTTAAATCAGAATCAGTATTGCTCTTGTTCTGAAATAGTTTTATTACACTAAAATTTATGAAATGTCTCCAGATAATTAACTGAGCAAATACTCCTGTGGCTATGAAGATGTTTAGAAAATCATTTTACACTGACCAACTGCAGTCGAATGGCATGTTTCAGGAAGCATTTTTTAACTTATGCTGATGGTCACCATCATGGATTTTGCTTGTTGCCTTGGTTACGTCTCAAAATCAAATTTTATGACTAAATCTAGTCACTTCCTTGTTGTGTTTAGCTAGTAATGTCACTTGGTTAGAAGGCATTTTTACACTTAATATGCAGTTTCTTGCATAAACACTAGAGGTCCAATATTCTTCAAACGTAATTATAGGCCATGTACCTGCCATCGGGTCATATTTGGGAGGACAGTCTGCAGTATAAACATCTTACGGCTGGCACCGGAACAGCATTTAATTAGTTTGTTTTTGTGGTTGTACCCACATCGGGAGAAAAAAAAGTTTGAACACGTCACTGTTGGTGTGAAAATGGTGATAGACTACAGCACGCTGTAGAGACTATTTTGGCTTTTCCTCCTTGTATCTTTCTGTTTCTGGGTGGCAAAACCATTTTTTATATTATTGAAATTTAAAAGACATCTACATCATCTTTAGTTCCTAAACTGAAGAATAGATGCACAACTATGCACAAGTATGATGTGGAGAAAAACATGCTATGTTTAAGTAGGCTACAGAAGTCATGTCTGCACTGTGATGTTTCTCATTTCCTCCCATAAATCGCTGTGTAGCATTCAGAATTAAAATATTTGAAGCAGTCTGCTGCTTTCCCACTTCATACTTATGGGTTTCTTAATTTACTACTCTCTGGGCTTTGTCCTTTACGCTATACCAGTTCCCCTACAGCAGCTGCTAGCTGGTCCAGCGGTGGGACCCTCCTAGTTTCCCTTCCATGTTTCTCAGAAATGTTGAAGTTTTGAGTTATGACTGTGGTTAGCTGGCTCTCACAGTGGTACTCAGCACCACAGCATCATCCCTGTTGATTTTGAGCTTTGCTTTCATATTTTCTCAGTTTCTTCTTACAACTATTAATCCAGGCGACGCTCAGTTTTGTCAAGTTTTGCAGCTCATCTCTCTTATTGTATCACTTTTCTCTGGTGCTGCCTTTACTTCAGCAACTCTTCATGTGGATCTCTCTCCTTTTGTTTCTAGTCATTCTTGCAGTCTTTCTAAGGTGTTTTGAGACAGGCTGTTATCTACTCTACCAGACATTCTGACTGGGGAGCTGCATTTCATCACCAAGCAGCACCATCTGCTTTGCTCTGCATTAGGCCAGGGGTTGCATTCTCAAGGGGCCGTCATGAGTAACACTGAAAGATGGAGCTGGCCTGTAACATACTTCAGACGTTTTTTTAAGCGTTTTGCTCTGCTGCAGCAATCTTTGTAAAACCCATCTGTTCACCTTGGCCTTTAGTACTGAATGACATACAATGACCGAATGATGTGATTTTAGTTTATTTTAATTATTTTATTTTATTTAACTATATTTCAAATTTTTAATGTCATTTGTAAGCTATTTATTTTTAATAGTTTTAATTTTATGTGTGCATTCTAGCACTTTGTTCAACTAACTTTATTGTTTTTAAAGTGCATTATAAATAAAGATGCCATTGCAATCATTGACACCTGTAAAAATGACAGACACAGTGGGATTATTAATCGTGGCATACTTTTGGCTGTGTAGTTTAGAGAGTGAGTGAGAGGGAATTTATTTTTGCCTTTCACTACATATTGTAAACTTGTTATCATGTTATCTCCATCCAGTTGGACATACAGGTCTTCTTAAAAGCATGCATGACAGTAAAGTCACCAAGCAAAAACTTTGAGATGCCATCAAAAGATGATCTTTCAGAATTTAGGCCAACCCAATATTAGTGGATAATAGATTGTAGACAAACCTCTGGGTAGGAGGCTAGTAAGAGAATCAGAAAAATTAAGTTTGCACTGTTAATCATATAATCTCAATCATAATTTAAAGCTCTGCTACAGTACAAGCTGTCATGCCAGTTAGTTTAGTCTTATCCATCTTATCAGCTTCTAAACGTGTTATTGCTGTTGACATTTTTGCAAATGTTAACTGTAGTGTAGTGTGACCTAAATATGCAGTATTGGTGTCACTGGTGCAGTTAAACATAGGACTGCAGTTGGTGGTGACTGCATGAATGGCTTTATGTTTTAAGGCTTGTGTGCCAATATGAGTTTCTCTTTTACTTCTTTTCTGACATTACTCATAAAGCTACTCCATAAACCAAAAGAAGATACTTAATTTAGCATATTTCTTGCTGTATTCATGTGACAAACTTATGACTGCCAGTAAGTCCTTGTGCTGAGTTCCTCCTACTGGACCATCCATTCAAATCCAGACACCAGAACACATAAAACTTAATGATCTCAGCAATGGGGCAGAATTAATATCATCTCCAGATTAATGAAGAGAGGGAGAGAGAGAAGAGTGGGGAAAAAAATACAGAGCAAAGTAACAGAAAATGGTTAGGTCAAAGGAAAGGAAAAGACTTTGTTTTACTCATGAACCCCTCTTTTTTAAAAGAATAACAAATCACTCAGATTATAGACAGTGTTTAACAGTTGTCAGTTAAGGCATATGAGTGAAAGAGCAGGCATATCTTGTTTTTCCTCAAAGCTCAACCTTCTAAAGAGTGAGTGCACAACTTTTCAACACATAGAAGGGAGAAATTGTTAGGTTTTCTTTAGATGAGACATGTGACTAAAAACATCCAAACTAGGTCTGTGTGTCTTCACAGGCCTGAACATTTGTGAAACATCATGTTATGTTTCATTCATTTATCAGAACGTTTCAATTTGATTACTGACTTTGGCATTCTGCGTGCAACAAAGTTTGATTCTGTGAATGCTACTACAGGAAATGCAAGCAAATAGTTTAGTGTTGAGGTCTCATTTCTTTGTAGTTGCGTTTCCATGACAGAAGCAGGATTTTCCAGTTCATCTTGGAGCTGAGCATCACTCTTGCATGCACAATATTCCAATAATGTATGATGGCAAAGTTTGTGTCATAATTTGAATACAGAACTGAAAACATGTTATATTTAACTGTAGAATTCCTCCATATATCTGTCCTTATGTCATGTTACTGATTTCCTTTTATCTTGGACTGCTTCCTTCCTTGTATTTTTACCTTTTCTGCAGTGTATTTACTGATATTAGGGTCAGTATACATCAGGGTCTGGCTGAACTAGAACAATAACACACAAAAAAACTTCATATAATTTAAAGCAGGGCTGAAAAGCGATGATGTGGCTTTCATGGATCAATGGAAACTGAGTTTCTTTGGTTTAAGGGGGCTTCTCAAGAAAACAATCACAGCTTTGTTTCTGGTGAAAGCATGGTCAAGTTTCACCCTATTATTATTAAATGCAAGGTCAGATATGATGCGCCCGATGGGATTTTAATGAAAGGCTTGAGAGGGGAGTGTTGAGTTGTGTGTGAATGTGGAATGGGAAGGGGATTCTGTATTACAGAAAACAGACAATTATATCTGATCGGAGGGGAACACTGTTGGTTTTCCAGAAGGGTTAGATTACAAATCAGTCCATAGTTGTTATCTGTCAACTAAATCTTTATGTTGCACTGAAATGTGACCACAGATCAAGGCAAGCCTGTAGAAGTTAAAAGCAATACTGTCTAATATTTATATTAGACAGTATTGCTTTTGTTTAGCCTAAATGAATTTCATGGGATATACAGTAATCCAAAACTTCTTGTTATATCTTTGTTTATTTGACCTTTATTTTAGCTTAGTTTAGGCTACGCTTATTTTAGTTCATATTTAGCTGAGCTTAGCTTATGTTTATGTTTTTTTTTTTTTTTTTTTGGCTTTAGCTCAGCTTACAGTGTCTTAGCTTAATATACCTTCGCTATCTTATCATAGCTTCATTTAGCTAATCATAGCTTAGATTAGCGTATTTTAGCATTAGCTTGTTGCACACCTTATTTATTTTAGTTTATCTCACACTTAGCTTATTTCATTTAGCTTTAGCATAGCTAACCACATGTTATGTCACCTTTAATTGGCTATCTTATCTCAGCTTATTTTAGCTTTTACCAAAATACCAAAATAGATACAGAAGCACCAAAACTTAAGTGGTTGAACTGACCAAATCTAAAACAACTTAAATATTGTTGATTATAGATTAAGTTTTAGAAAAGACATGTTACAAAAAAAAAAGGTCCAACATGCAGCTTTGTGATAGTTTTCACCACATCTTCTGATTACCAACACCATCAGGGTCAGTTTCACAAACAAGAAAATACATTGTTGAAAGTTGTGTTTTATGAAAAGAACAGTTTTCTAAAAAATAGATTAAGTAGTGTATGCCTGTAAGAATACTTGTAGTGCGGATGTTGTGGTTTGCTCTGAAACCATCTACAACAGACAGGAAGTCAAGCACATACCAGAAACGACTAACAGCAGAAACTAATTTTCATAGAGCGTTGAATTAGGGAGATACAAGCACTCTTTAAGACATCTATAACAACAAATGAAATATACATTTACAAACAGCAAGATGGTATCTTTCACATTATGTGGATGTGCACATAAACACCACTGACTTAACTTGTAAAATTTCTCAAAACTCTCCCATTTGAAAATAATGAATGGTGACTGGAGAAATTACTTTGATCTGACCTGTCCAATAATGCATAGAAAAAACCAGAACTCACCTCTATTCATTCATTAAACAAAGCTCTAAAATTAGCTCAAGCTTAAGATGTACTTTTGTGTATCACAAGGCAAACAAAAGGAAGAATATGACCCTTCATATCTACGGAAGCTGAGAGCAGCCATTATTGGCTATTATTCCTTTTGAATTATTGCGAGATAACAAGGATTTGAAAATGGAATAATCTATCTCTCAAGAAAACTAAGTTTGTTTTCTCAAGATAATGAGATTAGTAAGGTGGGCTCAAAAGTAAGAGTGGGACACCTAATTTCATTGATCAAAACAGACCCCATGGCAGCTGATGGGAGGGTCTACAGTCATGGTATGTGTAATTATGCGAATGAGTGTTTGGTAAAGCTTAAGTCAGACATGTAGCAATTTCAGGCTTTGTCAGATTTGATAGAAGTAAAATCGACATTGATCAGTGATAGATGTTGCTTGATCTGACTTCAGCTGTCTGTTGCTGTATTGAGGCATCCCAGTACAGAACCAGTACAGAACAGAGCCAGACTGCTGCATCCAAATCATGAAGGAGCACTTGGAGGAGGTCCATGATTCTCCCAGTAGGCCACAAACACACCCAATAAAATCCAGTATAATGTACATACTTAATATTTTTTATTTTAATCATTCTTAAATATTAACAGCAAGTAGTTTTCTTGAAGTTCTTGTGTGGAACTTGTATGTTTTTCCCCGTGTACACATGGGTTCTCTCCCGGCTTCCTCTAACAGTCCAAAGACATGGATGTTAGGCTGATTTGAGTCTCTAAATTCTCGCTAGGAGTGACTACGTATCTGATCTAATGTTTGTCTCTCTGTATTGGTTCTGTGATGGACCAGGAGCAGCTCCATCCCCCTCGCAACTCTGCATTTGAATAATCCACTATCTTGAGAAAACAAACGTTTATTTTCTCAACATGAGATAAATTATCCCATTATCATGAGAAAACAGTGTAGAAAAAAAAAAAACGTAAGCCTGGCCGCTCTCAGCTTCTGTAAGTATTACCTGTTTGCTTTGTTTTTGGCTTTTTTCTTTTGAGGAGTTTTAGAGAGAAGATCAGAGGTATTAGAGACATTTTTCTCCTTTAAGGGTCAGTAAATGTTGAGGCACCAGTTTGAGCCTGTGCTCAGCTCACTTTCCTCCACATTCCAGTCCAACATGTTTTGTTACGTTTTGATGCAACTGTTGAATCTGTCTGAATGAAAAATGTAGGTTCAGCTACTGGAAAAGTGGGTCATGATCTGACTCATTCTTTTTGGCTAATATATTTTCCAGTTTTCTGAGAAATCTAGTATGTTGTAGCAAAGATTATAAATGAAACAGGTCTGTGAGAAATGTCACTTATAAGCCATATAAATGTTTGTTAAAAAGAAGGAAACAATGGGGCTAATAGGTTTAGGAACAGTGCTTCAGACAATGAAAAGTACCCAGTTTTGAGCATGTGAGAAGGAGAAGTGAATATTAGAAGTGTCAGGGTAAGTGTCAACACGCTTGTGTATTTGTGTCTGCTAAACTGTGTCTGTGGCCTGTACTTAGGCTTTGTAAGCATGTTATTTTGGGTTAGCATGTTGATGTTGCCCAGGAAACGTCTTGCTGTTACCTACAGTATGTCATGAGGGCTTATCTGCATCGTTCACGAGGTTTTCACTGCTACTCAGGTTCAGGGTTACACAGTTCATCTGCAGGGTTAGCTAAGTAATACCCCATGATGCTGTGGAAAATTTGCAAACACAAGCCGAGGATAAATCGATCCAAATACCTTAGATTTATAGTATATCATCCAAGATGTGCAGTTCTGTATTGGGTTTCTTGAGGACAGCAATGCTGCAGTAAATCAGCATGTGTTCATTGTAATGCAGTGCTAACAGAAGGTTTACATTACAGCATGAACTGCGCTCCTCTCCTGAAATGTCATGTTGGCTGTTTTTCTAATAAAATGAATGTCCTACAAGGGAAATTGCACCTCAACTTAAGGAAAATATTGTGCAAATCCAAAACCTTGTATGGTGATCACTTACTGATTGATGGCAATGGGTTTATTGTGTTTTAGGAGAGCCACATGTGGTACCAGAACACAGCTCATCATTTAATCATTAGATTGTCAGAGACCTGGAATTTAGCACTGATTGATACAACTGAATGACAACTGAAGGTGTGGTCCCTGTCTTATGGTTCAAAACTGTAGCTCTTTGTCTTGCTCAGATGAGAAGAAAATGGTTTTTGGTTCAGAAGGGTTTTAGCTTTGAATTTTTGGGAATTTTGTGCATTTTAATGAAGAGTTGGTTAGGTTTTATCTTCTGAGACATACCATCAGTTGCGAGTGGGACAGAGCAGAAAAAGGGATCCAGAATACTAGAAATGCCACACAAAGTGGTTGTTTTTTACTTTTCCCCCAGAAAGATGTCAGTTAAAGCTTAAGGCTCCTGCTGTGTCTTCCACGAAAATTTTGTATTTGAAATGTTTTTTCTTCTTTTATTACTTCTTTATGTATTAATTAAAGAAACCATCACACTAAAAAGAACCTGAACTGCAAGCAGACCGTACCAGGCTGTATCTGTGCTGCTCACTTTAAGGATACAATCTGTCTCCATTTACTGTCAGGTATATGTCTGTGTGGTTTGTCATGTCTAACTGCAAAACCTCACACATATGGGACTTTAAGTTTCAGTCACAGAACAGGAAATGTTGTCTCCTCCTTCTCTGAGAGGAGTAAATCAGCCTCTGCAAGCACATGCTAGCAAATTTGGCAGAGCTGTGCTGCGTTTTACTTGGCTTGTTGCAGCGTTGCCTTGGCATACAGTCTTTGTTGTCCAACTACTGATCCTCCTCAAAGTGAGGTAAGCTGTGATTTCTAGGTGACTGGTCCCAACAAAGTCTGTATGTTTTTGTCTTGATTCATTTAACGCCACATTGTTTATTTTTCAGAAACGTCTTGAATGTTGTAGTGCTATGCAGCCTAATGGTTCAGGTTTAGTCATGTTCTTTCTGTGATTTTGATACTTTTGATTATTGTCACGCTAACTTGTACAAAGGTCAGGTGCATAAAAATGTGATTCATAAAAATGTGATTTGAAGTCTTCCTGTTTTCATACAGGAAATGAGCCTCTCAGATCAATATCCTCCATTATCTTCATACTCAACTTGCTGTTTCCTTCTGTTTTACACTCGTCAACCTGCAGTTGCAGATGATATCATGCTCACAGTATAAAGGGGTATCTGCTTTATTCTTTTTTCTTGCCTTAGGGTCAGAGTTCAGTCTGAGCCATAGCACCATGTCTGAGTCCGCTAAGCCCCACCACCCCAACCCTCAAGCCAAGGGGGAGAAGAGCCATGGAGGTGACTTCAGCTACGTGGGTATCGATGCCATCCTGGAACAGATGAGGAGGAAGGCCATGAAGCAAGGCTTTGAACTCAACATTATGGTTGTGGGTGAGTTTTTGCACATGCAATCATCTAATAAAACTTGCCCCAGACTTTATACCTTTATAAATTACATGCACGATTAGGGATGAACCTAAGGTGCTGCTTAGAAAATGATCATTGAAGGAGATAAGAGGTTAGATTGTGCCTCATCTTTGGGTGATGCTGATGGTTTTGCTTCTAAACCAGCTTAGATTGAAACTGATACTAAGCTTGATTATTGTGTTATATTTGTATTAAACAATCCTAAACTTTTAAGTTGTAATTTATCCCAAATAAGTTCTATTTGTTTATTTTAAAAACTAAAAAACTGACTCAAAATGTCAGTAAATTCATGAAGCATCAACTACTAATTGGGCTTCACACACATGCACACACTCAGTCTTGATCTTCACTGTCACGTAAAACTCACCACATGCTTGGTTTGCACATTCTCGACTTTAATTTCTTATCAGCTGTTCTTTGAAGTTTTTTGAGTGTTGTTCTTCCTCCGCTGTTCTGGTACAAGTCAGCCAGGGTGGTGCCTTCCTCCACAAGCCTTTTTTTCTTAATGTGTGTGTGTCTGCGTGTGTGTCCATGAAGCAGCAAACAAACACACTCACTTAAGTGGATAAAAGGAGGCTGTCAGGTTAAGAGAGTGGCATAATGACGGTGATTACTCTGACAAGCTGAATCACACACATCGGTGGGAGCCTTCATGCTTCCTTTGAGAACAGCGACATGCTACCAATTAGGCCCCTCCAACTGTCTGTGCACACTTACACACATGTACAGTTATCCATGACTGCTCTTATGTTGATATTAATAAATAGTGTAGATATCTGCTTGTGAATGCAGAATCTGTAGACAAGAGACAAGAATATAACCAGAATATTTCTGTGAATTTGTTGCTGAAGTGCATTTAAATAAATATGTTCGAGCAGACTGTGGCTGCATGCACACTAACAAAACCTCAATGTGATGAAAAAAAGGGGAAGCACATTGGCTCAGAACAGTCAGCTATTATCTGACAATGATCTTAAATTTCTGTACATTCATGTGCTGTCTTAGCCCAGATATGTTATCCAGCCTAGAAACATCCCAGAGGCTGTAAGTAATCCGACATAGCTGATACACCTGTGCACATGCACGCTTGGAGAAACGTATAGCACAAAGATAAACACGCAGTCATGAGATAAAAACACTTTTTAATGGGAAGGTTTTATAATACATGAAATAATAAGAATAATAGAAATAATCTGGTTATTATCATGTCTAAAAATGAAGTAAATACATCCTTAGATGAACAGGAAGACGTGATATATGACACTGTCATGTTTTAATTAACAAAAACTAAACCAGCAGCAATAACTTGAAATAATTATTTACTGTTTGATGAATGTTGCTTTAGTTTACTAATGTTTGGGGACATTTGTTTTTGCACAGCTCTTTCCTTTTTCAGCCATTTTTGCTGGTGTGACCCAATTTTGGCCAAGCATTGGCTGTTAGACTTACAGTTTCATTCTAGCATACTTTGGTATCAAGACCAAATTATCATTATCAAAGCTGCACCACTGAACGTTGTCAGATTTTCACACTTTGGCAGTCCCTAATGAAGGCTAACTCAGTGTATTGATGACCAGTTGGCATGTGACACAGTGCCTTGAAGCAAAATACAGATGTAACATGATGGATTGCAGCTTTTGATGCCTGGTGAAAAAAGTGATGACGTGTGGTTTCTCAGCAGGGCAATGCCAGCTCCAGAAATGTGCATAATGAAAGTCACTGTGCCATAAAAACAAGTGAGATGGGTGTGAAATGAATGAAATAAAAATATTTTATTTGTCCCAGATTGAAATATCAGTGTTGCATTAGGGTTTGTTAAAAAAACAAAACAAAAAAAAAAAAACAAGAAGATGGAAAAGATGCATATGACTAGAGAGATTTTTCGACTTGTTCTGGAGGGTGATGTCTGTCACAGAACACACTTGTTATTTCTTCACTGTGTTGTGTAGAGGATGCGAAGAATTGTCCATTATTTTCAGCAGCTTGTGCAGCTTTCTTTTCTGGACAGTTTGCTCCAGCGGTTTCAGAATTATCCTCAGCACAGAACCAGCCTTCTTAATCAGTTTGTTCAGTCTTTTTAAGTCTCTGACTCTGATGCTGCTGCCCCAACAAAGCTAACTGCACTTTCCACAACAGATTTATGGAAGATATGCAACATCTTAGTGCAGACAGTGAATAGTTTTAATCATTAAGAAGTAGAGTCTGCTCTGTCCCTTCTTGTAGATTCTTCATGTTACATTTCCAGTCTAGTCCAGTGTATTTATATTCCTCCACCACCTCCACCTCTTCTCCAAGGATGTAAACAGTGTTTTGTTTACTTTCCTTTCTCCTGAAGTCAACAATCTTCTCTTTTGTTTGTGTTCAAGATGAGGTGTTTGTTTCTGCAACTGACCAGTTCTCTGTACTTCATTAAGGATAAACCACACAACTGCAGAGTAATCAGAGTATTTACCGAGCTTCTCACAGATGTGTAATAAAAATACTTGAAAAATCAAAGAATGTGAACCTCAAAGTGCTGCCTGTTGGTCCAGATGAGCGTGGGCTCTTTGAAGCAGGTAGATGATGAAAAGCAAAGACACAAGAGATGCACCTATTTGGTCTTTTGCAGATCCTTTGAGCAAGAACAGTCTGGCTTTGGGGTGAACTTGCTGGGACATCCATTTGTTTTCCACATTTTTTTAACTGGAGAATGACAGATTTCAAATTTTTGGTAAAGAAATTTATAGGTCTTTCCAGATTGATAGGCAGCAACAATTATTTCCATCCTGAATGCTGCAGATCAATAAATTGATTTTATTAAACTGATCACACATTCTTACAATCAAGTGATCAGATTAAACTGATTAATAGCACCTAGCTCATACTTAAACTAACCGGAAGCAGTAAGGATGCACTGAATCTTTCACATACTTTGGCTTTGTTTTTGTTAATTAAATAGTAACATTGTAGTATTTCAGGTTGTATTTACATCATTTTAAGACTTGGTAAGGATTCTGCGGCATTTGTATTATGACCTAGTATGTTAACCTGAGAATCAAATACTTCAGCTACACCCGAGTACCACTTTTTTGTTTGGGTTTTGTTCACATTAGGACTTACTGTAGAATGCCATTGAGACCTGGAGGGCATGGAAAAACAAGGACTTGCTGCAGCATCGTTTGTGTTAATTAAAAGGGACTTATTGACTTCTAAATGCAAAGGAATGAAGTGTGAAGAGTAATACAGATTTTTAATTGAGAAAATTGCAGCATAGAGTGAATCTGTGAAAATATATCAGTCATAAAAAGAAAAATGCCTGGGCTTAACAGCGTGGTCTAAAATTGTTCTCAGGTTTCTTTTTCGTTACAGGCACACTGCATATTTCTACGTAAAGCTGACATGTATGCACTTGCAGCTCTATGACACCTCCAGCATAAATAAAAGTGTGTCATGAAATCAAATATTGGGTAACACAGCTTAAAACAAGTTACTCTCTGCAGACATTTGATAACAGAAGAATAGTGTGAGGTAAAACATGAACAAAGTGATTGTTAGTGAGAGTCCAGCTTCTTACTGAAGGCCAGTACTTACTTGCCTTTTCAGTTTGGTCCATCAAATTCTGTTACAAAATTTCTCAATCTTTGTCATGACATGATATGTAGATGCCTGATACTGCTTTCATCACTCATTCATAGTTTCCTGTAATTGTGTGGGAAAGAGTTGAATAAACAATGTTAAAGAAAAAAATGAGTAATATATGTCCTGTAAGGTTCTACTAAAGTTTTAGGAGCTTGAAAGGTTAGAACAGCTGCAGTCTTGGTCGTGTTGCCTGTGGACTCGTAGCATTCAGACAAAGCATTTTCCTGATGTCTCCCTGCAGCCAGGTGACCTCAGCTCAGGTGTCTGAGTCTGAGCATATGTGTCAGCGACAAGTAAAGAAAATGTGAGCAGGCACTTGAGGGTGAATATGCAGAGCAGGCTGCATTGAAGTTGAAAGAGCATGTGTGTCCTCGAGTTTTACAGAGAGACTGGCTTTTGGCAACTCTCCATGCCACAAAGAGGACGCCCACAGGGCCTGCAAACAGAAAGTAAGAAGTCTGACAAACAGGGTGCAGAGTTGGTGTAAAAGTTCATTAAAACTTTCTTTTGTCTTTTAAAAGCACAAAGTTTTATCAGACTTTGGTGCATCTATGAGAAGATTGCTCTGGCAATGCAACGTTTGCACTGATTACGACTTTGTTTAGAGCAGCTGGATCTCTTGTGGAAACGTAAGTTATTAAAATCAAAAACAACTGGAGGAGCATTTGACAACTAATTAGGTGAACATGCATCAGATCATATACTGTATATGACTGGGAAGAAAGGAAGTATTTCAAAGAGGCAGAGACTAATTTGTGAACGTTGGGCCCTCAGGTTGTATTGCATTACAAACAGGAACCGATTATCTGTTTTTATCTACATTTTGAAAAAAGGTTTCATTTAGGTTGACAGAAAATTTAGGACAAAAAGAAAACTTGGGTGCTGTTGTTATGGCAACAACATTGATTTCAGTAACAAAGAAGGGAGTATCACTGCTTCCCTACTATTAGTGGATTTATGTTTATTTCCCAGTGTATTGCAGGCTAACCCTGTTAGGTAGAAATATTCATGGCTGAAGGGATTTCATCCTGCGGTAGGTGATGTTCTTATGTGTGTGTGTGTGGTCTGTGCAGTACATCTGTCCTCGTAGCCCCACAGGTTGCTCATCTGACCCTGCAGTTTCCTGCCATGCATGCGGTCTCCAATATGCACACACACACACACTCATTATAACAACTCGTACTCTGAGGCTAATGACATGTGCATATGACTCAGTCTTCCTCAGCCTTGGTGAGAGAAGACTGGATTTAGGTTGTCTTCAGAATGTTTGTGGCTTTGATTCTTTTAATTATTGCTCATGCATGTATCTGTATGTGTTTCTGATTAGGGCAAAGTGGCCTGGGGAAGTCCACTCTGATGAACACACTGTTTAAATCCAAAGTGAGCCGCAAGTCAGTGCAGCCCGACCCGGAGGAAAGGATCCCCAAGACAGTCGAGATCAAGTCCATCAGTCATGGTTGGCCTATATTTATATTCAGCAGCCTATACGCTTTACATATGGTGCTATTAATAATGCAACATGTGTTTTCCTGCTTCTCTATCGCAACCTATATGAATAATCTTAGATAAGACACCCAGGTTTTTATTTTTTTCATTGATTTGTCTAGATATCGAGGAGAAAGGAGTGAGGATGAAGCTGACTGTGATAGACACACCTGGCTTTGGGGATCAAATCAATAATGAAAACTGGTAAGTAAAGTTACTTCCCTTGTTATGTATGCTTGCACAACACTACATGTGGTTTGTATATATTTTTTAAATTAGTTTTCTTCTTTAAAAAAAAAATGTAACATTAATGACCAGCTGCTAAAATGTTGGCTTAATTTCCCTAAATTTTCCTTTCTCAGCTGGCAGCCCATCATGAGGTTCATCAATGAACAGTATGAGGCCTACTTGCAGGAGGAAATCAACATCAACAGGAAGAAAAGGATCCCAGACTCCAGGGTTCACTGCTGCATATACTTCATTCCTCCCACTGGCCACTGGTGAGTTCCCATATTAAATTGGGACACGGCCTCATGCCCCACTTTTTCCTCCCACAGGCCTCCTGGAAACCTCCACTGACTCACTGCCTGTCCATAGCTTTTTAGCATGCCTGCCTCCCCATGTTGAACTAATTTCCAGCTCTTCCTTATTGATCTGTCTCTATTGATCATCTATAATTAAAAGAGATGAGAAACAAAATTGTTAACAGATCCTGTTATGAAAAAAACCCTCCATGGCAGCATGTGTGCTAGCAGGAGATCAGACTCATTTGTGCACACGCAGATAACAAAACAACTCAAAGTATTTGTGTGAGCCAACTGCAAACATTCACCCACTCACTAACGTCCTCACCGCATTTTCCCCGACAGCCTCGTCCACTGCTCACACGTCACACCTCTGCACACCGCTAACTCAACAGCTGTCCACTTAGAAGTTCTTTGTGTGAGTGGGGGTGACATCTCATGTGTCTGTATGTCCCGCTGTTTGACAGACCCCCTCATCATCTGCTCATGGTGCCACATCTGCTGTGCTGCTTCAAAGAACGTGTGTTTGTGTGTAAAGCACTTTGCAAGTAGTGGACTCAAATGGGCAACCGGCATGCTGACACTTGTATAGCAACACTGATGTGGGTACCCAGTAAGAGAATATTTGTGAGTCATCCTGCTTGCAGCTGCAGATTTCGGCCAGTTTGACCCTTGAATTACTCCTCTTGTTGGGGATATGCGCTGCTTTCCCATGTCGTTTAGAATCAGAGATGTAATTATCTTTCTTACAGCCAACCTGAGAGCTGGAGGCAGGTGGACAAAGCAGCCATCTGTCAGTTTGCTGTTTTAACTGTCCTGTAGAGATGAGCACATCTTTAACAGTTGTTCTCAGTGGGACACGTCACTTATCTTGCAGAAAAAGTAGACTGAATTAAATTACAGATGCAGTTTATTTATTATCTTTTTGTTTTTAGCAACGCTTTGCAGAAAGAAAAAAAAAAGAAAAAGTAACTGTAATTTGCAGTTAAGTTCCAGCTGTGGGCAAATCTTGGCATCAGCAGCCATTTCTACTAACGACAGACTTAGCCACACTGTTGTCCCTGCAGGCCTTCTTATTGTTACCTCATTTAATTTGTCTTCCTTGGAAAAATACCAGGCTGCACTTTTGCCATCATCAACTCAGAAGTGTCTTCTGATGGCTAACTGACAGAAGGGCAGGAAGTGTGGTTTGCTCTGAGGACGTTTTCTCTTCATTTAATTTTATTACCCAGCTTACATGCAAACATGTTAATGTACATCTGTGCATGCATGCATATGCACCTGATATTTATCATCTGTGCAGCATGTTTGTTTAAAAACTGACATGTGCAAAGTCTACATGAATGCTCACCCATGCATTTGATGCAGCACACATGCCTATTTGTACACTCTTGCCTTTGCTCATATTCAGTTCATGTTATTCCATGATTACAGCCAATAATCAGTGACCTAGAAAGATTGTTACCCACCAACCTATGGCCTTATGGCTTATCTTTTGATTTCTTGCTGTCACTCCTCAGTGCACTTACATGACATTGGCCCCCTGAGCATTTGATGCCACCCTTGTATCACTTAGTTCTATTTACATTTGTGCCGCTCTCTTTCTCCCTTCCTCTCTCCCCACTTTGTGTTGCACATGCTCATTGGATTTGCATCCCTTTTCGATGATGTCATGTGTGTCATTCTTTGTGGGAGAACAGGCCAGGCTTTTCTTTCAGCTGCTCCTGGAAGTTTGACTTAGGCTGGCTAAAGTTATTCAGATGGCAGTGCATGAAGCAGAGGAACAACTGGAGGCATTGCTAAGACTCAGTAAAAAAAGATGGAAACCGTTTTGAGTTTAAGGACTGCCCTAATCATTGCTAGTTCAGCATGGTCATAAACTAATGAGCAAAGAAAGAAATTGAATTTAATACAATAGTAAAACATTTTGGAACCAGTGAGCCAATGAAAACAATATAGTTTTAACCAAAGCTGTGAGCTGAGCAAAAGCAGGATGTTATAGAGAAATGGGAATATGACAAAAAGAGCTGCTGAACAGTAACTACTTCATTGTTTAACCCTCAAAAGGACTTTGTAAGCTCTTCTACAATTTACAGAAAAAAAGGGCTCAAAAAGCCATGAGCTAAATTTAATGGAAAGACCAGGATTGCCCTCTAGTGGTCATTCAGTTTCACTGCACTGATATTTTACACTTGGATTTTCTTACCTAATGTTGGACAGCAGAGAAAAATAATATAGCATTTTACAGTCCAGGAATAAGAGGGAAATACATCGTAGAATATCTGTGAGCAGAACAGCAGATGCAACATTGATTTATGGATTAAAGAAACTTCTGTTTTCTCTTTAATCCTGCAGTCTCAGGCCTCTGGATGTGGAGTTCATGCGGCGTCTCAGCAAAGTGGTCAACATAGTTCCGGTCATTGCCAAGGCCGACACACTCACCCTGGAGGAGAGGGACTATTTTAAACAGACGGTAAGAAGAGTTTAAGTGTATAAATGGTTGTTTAGAGGATTTTTTTTTTTAAGTTGGGGTCCTCTTGTTTAATATGAAACCACCTCCCAAGTTGCCAGTTAGGCAGACAGATCATCCACATTGTAATTCTTATTTTGAGCGCTTTAGTTTTTACTTTTCAATTTTCATGCTGTCCTGTCCAGCAAAACAACCAACTCCAGATTAGATCATTTTGCATGATAATAAACTGAAGAATACAGAACAGTGATGCCAAAATAATAAGCTGATCTTACAGAAATTATTTTTTTTCCTGTGGATAAAAAAAAAAGCATACTTTAATCAAATAAAAAAAAATGTACATGTTAATACAAAGAGACCAATCTGTGGAATTAACATGTTCATTTTTAACACATTAGTGCATAAACAACAACGTTATGACTTATGCTATATTAAATATCCAAATTTGACATTATCTTGGTGAGAAAAGCTGATTTTGATCATGTAGGTGCTGTGCTACAGTGGAGAACCGAATCCACCAAAAACCACTTTATCCTCCTTATTTATGAAGTTTCTGGTATTTTTCAAGCCTTATATTTAGAATTTTTAACATCGGTTACCCAGAAACAAAATTATTACAGGTGCTATTTAAAAAAATCTGAATTTGTCCTTTTCTCTGCGAGAGAAGAAGTTTTTTCGGCATTTAGGTGCTTTGTCTCAGCTGTTAACAGAATCCACCAAAAACTACTTTATCCTCCTCATTGAAATCAAACTTTATTTATAAAAGAATTTTCTTGCATAACAGCAGTACAAAGTGATGTACATAATAAAAACAATAGCTTTTGCGTCTGAAAAACACAAGCAATCACACACCCAAGTTCATTGCAAAACAAAGCGCACACACACACCTAATCATACACTCACACACTCACAAACTAAATGGACATAGAGCCCCACCCCCAACCCCTCGACACACTCTAAAACAAACTGTCTCTAAATAAGACAAATAAGAGAATAAACAGGCACTGATGAACCAGGTGAGAAAACAATAACCTAGCAGGTTAATATATGAAGATTCTGACATGTTATGTTATCTTGGAGGTTGTGGTATAAAAAAGTTTGGAAAACACTTCTTTGTTGCAGAAAAACTCTAATTGACCATAAGTTACATTAAATACTAGTTAAAACTAGCACAACTCATTCATAAATGGCTTCAGGGTATGTCTTGGCACTTTTTGTTTGGCACTTTTTGTTCCTCTTGAAGGTATATTTGGAGGTTACTGGTATATTACAACCACGCTGTCGTACGAGCAACAAGACTCAGTCTGATGGTGTAACCTCTCGACTTTCACCTGCTTGTCTTGGTTCTCCTTGCTACATCTGATTCACTTGGCCTGAGTCTTAAACGGCCTGTGCTTAATCCATTCTCCTCTTTCCCATTCTGAGAGTTTCTGTTGGATAAATCTCAATCCTCAGGAGGCAGCCAATCACCTGTCTTCCTGTCATTCTCTGTATCTCCATTCCTCTATACGAGTACAGCGGGAGCAGGAGTTGTTGTTTAATTTTTTTTAGGGGGGGGGGTTGTTTTTTTGGCAACCAATTACTTTCCCTCTGATGGCTGTACCACCATTCGCTAAGAATGAAAAAGGGCTTTGTCCAGGGCCTGATGGAGAATAGAAGCTGCAGGGCTTGTAGCTGGATTGTTTTGGTTGGCTGCACATGCTCAGTTTGACCCTGAAGATTATTGACTAAAAGCTTCTCAAGCCAAATGTTCTTTTTATTTATTTTCATCCCTCCAGTTTCCTTGTTATAACATACCATGAAAACATTTTCCAAAATCCAACATTACGGCTCACCAAGTCCAGCTGTGAATGCCTGTTTAAATTCCTTAAACCAAAAGTCGAAGTAGTTTTTTTTCCTTTGAATCCTTTAATATAACTATGAGAAAGCTCATTAAAAAGTACTTCTGATCTAATTTTTCCTGCATCCACGTCTGATCTTCAATTATTATGAAGACATGCAAAGAATTAGTGTCAATTTTATCAGTCATACATGCCTAAACGTCTCTTACATGTATGTAAGCGTCTCTTAATTTTGTATGGGGTGTAAAAAGAAAAAAAAAAAAATCAAGCCTTTCTATCATATCCTTTTGTGTAGTTTCTTTCTTTATATATATATATATATATATATATATATATATTTTACATTCCATACAAAATATATATGGGTGCGTTTACTGTCTTTTCAGCATAATTTACCAGTTTTTTTTTTTTCTTTTTTTATGTTTCATTGTGCGTGGCTGTATGTAGATCAGGGAAGAGCTTCGAGTCAACGAGATCGACGTTTACCCTCAAAAAGAGTTCGACGAGGATGGAGAGGACAGAATGATCAATGACAAAATAAGGGTGAGTTCACACTGATCAGTTCAGTTTGTAGGAGCCAGAGCAGAGTGGAGAAACTTGTAGCTTCATGAGCGTATGTAGATTTCTGTGTAAGGTTTTGTTAAATATAATTTAGTCTTCCTATTTGATTTTCTTGGGGAAAAACCCACGACTGTCACAAAAAAGTGATTCAGAGAGTATTTTTCTGGCTCCCATCAGGAGATGATCCCCTTTGCTGTGGTAGGCAGCGACCAGGAGTACCAGGTGAACGGGAAGCGGATTCTGGGAAGGAAAACTAAATGGGGCACGATAGAAGGTAATACACATGAAACCTCTGATGCACACACGGATGGGCCATGCTCACATGTAGCTGCTACTATAATTATAATTGTCAGTTAAGAAATCCGTTAAAAAGAAAGAATATTATTACAGCTTCATCCTTTATATTAATGAGCATCACATAAGTTTTGTTAAACTTTAAATGGGCCCATTTCTTCACACCCATCTAAAATACATTCAGTAAATAAAGCAGTCACATCCATTCGACCCAGGTCCTTTACCACATTTTAAAATAAATGAACAACTTCTCATAATTTTAGTGTACTTCAAATATGCGGAAACTTGCGGCCTGCAACTTTGACCAGTGGCTGGCCAATTTAAGCGACTTCCATGTTCCAGTTTACATAAGTTCCTCTGCATCGGTAACCACGGAGACATATGAGACATGGAGAGACAGGGGAAGATTTACAGGTACTTTCTGTGTCCTTCAGGATGACAGGCAGAACCATAAAACACACAGCCTCCCAGACACACTCGCACAAAATAATAATGCAGTTTACTTTTGTTGGCCTGTCCTGCATGTTCACACTGCCAAACAGGGTCTTAGCTAGTGTGTGTGTGTGTGTCCTTACATCACCTTATGGGTAAATTTTATGTGTGAGAGGGAGAGAGACGGAGAGGATGTCTGTCTGGGCAGGAAGTGAAAAGACAGTTGAAGGAGGCCAGAACAGGGACTATCACTGTTTAACTAACTGCCTCCTTCACAGGACATCAGCACAGTTGTCTGCAGAGCACACTGCATCTAAGTTTATACGACATCCTGTAAAGACATGTCATTCTATAAACTGTTCACCAAAACCCCATTTCACTGCCATTTTTATTATAAAGATCAAAGAATAAAATTCTATTTGCACCATGATTTGACATCCTAAGGTCCTAAGGTCTGGATTAAATGTTTAGGGCATTTTAGTCAAAATACCACAGACAGGTGATGCAACAGCTCCCTCTTCCCAGCCTTAATTTACAACCATGTTGGTTCAGATCTCTTCCAGAATTTGCTTCTTTGCAATTAGCAGTTCTTGACAAAACCTAACGTACCTTATTAGCATATAGCAGAGTTTACAGTAAATAACTTGAGAGTTTATGTTAGCAAACAGCAGACCCAGCTTGGACTACCTCCCACCAAACTGATGGACACATTTGTTTACTTGCAATTTTATTCTCAGATGTCTAAATTTCCTTCAGTTGTAGTTCAGTGTTAAACAGTTGGTACTAATCACTCTTTTAGTGAGAATCAAATGTTGAGCTAGCTGGTTTGGCTACATGCAAATGCATGTTCAAATGCACACACAAATATCCAGAAATTAAAAAAAAAAAAAAAAAAATACACACAAATTACAAAAATGCACAAACATTAATATTTTACAGATAAGTTTTTACCTTCAGCCTCATAAATCTATTTAGTTTTCAAAAAAGACTTTTACGCATGCAAATCGTTAAAAATGTTTGCACGAATCACCTGGTACGCACAGATCAGTTAACGAGTGCTTAAAGGTTTGAAACTCTCTTCTAGTTTCCGTGAGCTGCACAGCCATGCATTGATGGTGCGTTTAGGTGCTAATGGAAAGCTGGGTCATCTAGATTTTCATTAGATTTTCTTCTCGATTGTCAAAATTCTTCATGACAAATAGTTTTCATTTTGTGTTTAATTTATTTAATTGTTACATAGATTTCTGTTAAGTAGTGATGTTATGATCAGGCCTGTCCGCTCAACTCTGCATGGACCTTGTGAAGCAGTGTTGCGAAGCAGCATTGATGCTTCAGCGCTTCAGCCTCAGATGAATATCACGCTGCTTCTCAGAGATTTGAAGGGTCTTGTCTTGTCACTGTCTCAATGATGACTTGATTTTCTCTCCACAGTACAACACTTGTCATTATAATTTATACCTTGATGTTTGCAATTGCAGTTATCTTGTTAATAAAACATAAAGTGCTTTAATTTAAAAAAAAATCTTAAAACCTTTGTAGAACTATTTTCTGAGAGAGGTGAAGCTCATAAACTTTGGGACAAATGCAGTCTTGACGTTAGACCACTTTAGTAAAAGCAAGTGTCAGGAAGAGGTGAGAGGAAGCTGCTTAGCTTTAAGAGTAGAAACCAGAAATTAAGGCTTAATACACAGCAAGAGGAGGAGAAGCTGTTTATTTTCAGGGTTTGAGGGGGGGAAAGAAAAAAAAAAAGTAGGCATGCTTTTAAATCTATGAAGGGACTTCTCAGTGCCACCGCAGGAGTACCAGCAATCCAGCTCATTACAAGTTAGTATAGCACTTTCCCTTGATGCCACTAATCAGCACTCACAGGCCCAGCAGTTATTCTCCTTCTCCTCCTTTTCAAAGAGAATTTAATTTCCTGCCCTGGATTTCAAAGCTTTACATAAACGGCGCCCTCCTTTATTTCATTTTTAACCCCTTTGACATAATCTATAATTCAAACATATGTTAGCCCATACGGGAAGCACCAGCGACTTGCCATGGGGAGTTTGTTAAAACGTCTCATTTAAGTTACCCTCATACAGAGGAGAGCTGAGATGTATTAAATTACTCCAAAGAGGATGAGTGTGTTATCCTGGCTTAAGAAAATTGCTGGAGATGTCACAGTAGAGCAGTGGTTCACAAACCTCCCCCCCCTTCTTCTTCCTCTTCTCCTTCTTCTTCTTCTTCTTCTTCAGATAAAATAAAACATTATTTTATCTGTTACATCCCATACCAATGTTGCCCCGTCCCCCCGTTTGAGAACCACTGCATTAGAGGGTAACCTCAGTACTCAGTAACCTTGTGATTGACCACGTCATCATGTGGCATGTTGAGGTATGGCACGATTCAGAGTTATTTTAGTCTCCGTGGTTGTCTAATTCTTTTGTTTCCCTCTTTGTTTGCAGTTGAGAACATTGCACATTGTGAGTTTGCTTACCTGCGAGACCTCCTAATCAGGTGAGGATGCATCTTAGCTTTGATTTTTATTTAACCTTATATAAGGACATTATGGGGTTTAAATAAAAACACTGAGATATGGATTGGGAGGGCCTACTGCTGCATCAGAAATCACTCACTTTATCATGAAGCTGCATTGAAATAAACTGGAAGCAGAATTGATTCAATAAGATTTCATACTGGAAATCAATAAAAATGAAATACTTTCACTTTCTTTCTAAGAAATTGTTGCATCATGCATCAAGCTTTTCAAATAAATCTTTTCATTGAAGCTACTAAGGTAAAAAAGAAAAAAAAAAGCCAATATAGAGCAGAATTTATAGCAAAATAAATAGAAACAGACATGTTCTGGAGTAAAAATACTTTGCTTTTGTTTGCAGGACACACATGCAGAACATCAAGGACATCACAGGCAGCATCCACTACGAGACGTACCGCGTCCGTCGGTTAAATGAATCCAACGCTCATCTCGACTCTCACCCATCTGATCTTCCTATTGTTCAGCCAAAGGCCAACGGGCAGGCCGAGGTGCAGCTCGCCGCCCCCCAGGCTAATGGAGTGGTCGCTCAGCATGAAGCCTTAACCCATGAGATGTAGAAGGGGAATATCAGGCACAAAACATACTCTCAGATATGTTCTGTTTACATTAACAAGCCCACATGCACACAAAACACACCGATACACACAGACACGCCGATGCTGTGAAGACTCCAACTCTAGTCACAGGACACATGATGAAGACTAAATCCCCACATGTTCCCTCCATGGGCTGTTCCCTTATTTTATGGTTTTCTTTTTTTTTTTTTGTTACAAACCAAAGTAAAATGACGTCATCATTGCCACACACATACGCTGTTCAGTTCAATTTACATTCAGGTTTGTTCATGACTAAAATCAAGATGTCGGCTCATGAATAATCTAAACTAAACTCTGAGCACGACTGCTGGATTTATCTTAGTGCATCCATGGTGATCAGCAGAAGGAAAGGGTTTCCACTGTGCAGAATACCGCTGCAAACCCAGGCCTGTGCAGCTGAGGACACGTGGCATGATTTAAAATGCAGGGCACCATGAGATGACTCCAGATCTGCTCTAAACGTAATAACTTCATGCCACTTGCTTGGTCTGCTTTGTGTTGTGGTGTATAGTATTGTATAGTTACTAGGGTTACGCAGATTAAAATATTTAGATTAGGTTTATAGTGTTTATGGAGAAAATAAAGATACTGTTGACACCTCCACACTGTGTTTAAAAAAATAGATTACAATGGCAGCGTGGAGCAGCTTGCAGGAGAAAATGAGTCCTTTTTTCATTTTTTCCCTGTTGTGCTGGTTTTAAACCCTTTTTTTTTGCCAAACCATCCCATCTCTTTCTATATAATACCAGTAGTGTTGTGTATACAGCCATGTTGCTCATTTACTGTTGTATTTTTATTGCTTGTATTAATGTTCTAATATTATTGTATACGATGGGTGTGCAGCTGTTGTTTATTCAGTTGTTTTGCTCATTTTTCCGAACTGTAAACCAAATAAAAATCTTTTTTTTTTTTATATTCCAAAGAGAAGCACATGTAGTATACTGATTTGATTTATGGCTAGGTATTTAAATGCTTGTTTGATGTAATCCATTTATTTACTTTATTCCAGCTGTTGGCTGCCTGAAGTTTGATGCAGGTTATTGACGGTGATAAGTTTAAGTTTGGACGCTGTTAATTTGTTTTTCTTGCAGCATGTTTGTACCCTATATGCGAGACTGCACTGTGTCTACCAACAAATGACTTTAAATGCTAGTGTAAAACCAATCCTGCCAACACGGCATTTACGTTATAGAGCTGATATGATTTCGTCTGATGCAGATTTTCTTCAATCGTGTGGAAGGATTTGTGCCTAAAAACCTGAAACAGCCATTGAAGTAACATACAAAGATTTTATCAGCAACTATGAATATTTCATGTTTAATTCTTTCATTTAACATACACATGCTCAAATCTAATCTAAATATATCCTAATTGTCCTAATCAAAGTCAGCATCATCTAAAGTCTGAGAAAGTTTTCCATTAATAGATCATAAAGTAGAGAGAACTATTTTCTCCAGAAAAAAAGTTATTGGTTTAAACTTTAACTGTTGTAAAGTTATTGTGTAATTTGTCATCCTACTATAGATTAAGGTTTTATCTTTGATATGTTATCTCAAAGAATAAAGATTGATATTTTTATTGTTTGAAGTGAACTGTCTTTATTGTTGAACTGTAAAGAGACGTAGAAATGAAAAGGAGTGGCTGTCCGCCGGTGCTTCTGTGTAGTCTGGATAGCAAAGTTAAATTATTCAGACTGAATACACTTACTCAGATAAGCACTGATTCTTACCCAAGTATGTAAAATTCTATATTTACATGCACAACATGCCCAACCTTAAAGCAGAAGGGCTACAGCAGCAGAAGACCACCCTGGGTGCTTCCTGTCAGCTAAGAAGAGGAAACTGAGGCTACAATTTATACAGACTCAATAAAAACTGATCAAATTTCAGTGGTTGAATTTTTTATTTTTTTTTTTGTCTTGTTCGTGTTACATTTTATAGAGAATTTTTCCATCTTTTAGTCTTTGAAACCCTTGAAACCCACAAATACATATTTATTTTTTGGTTAATAAAATCACCCTTAATACAAGTCTTTGTAAAAGGAATCTTTGTGGAAAACTTACAATAAAAAGAACACTGACGGGTTAAAAGGTAGCAAGGATGCAGACATGTGAAAAACAAAGTGTAAGCACTTTCTATTCAACTTAAAGGTTTTACTAACCTAGACAAGAAAAAAGGAATACAAATCTGGTCCTTCCCTGGTTGTAAAATGTGATAAATACAACCTCAAATGAGCAAGACATGACATATTTCCAGTAGGTACATGTGGAAAAGTTCACCCTGCTTCCATGGGAATTCAAAAGTGAAATAGTGAGCAGGTGCTGCTAATCAAATTAACTTGATCAACTGATTATCAGCAATCATGAGCACCTCTATTTAAGAATGTTTTGTCAGTGTGCTGGTTTGGAGCTTGCAGGTGTGTGTTAACACAATGCTGAGGAGGAAAGACATCAGCAATGATCTTAAATGATGCTGCTTGTCAACCTGGGAAAGGTTATTAGACCATTTCCAAACTAGTTGGTGTCTATTATTCTACAGCAAGAAATATTATTCATCCATGAAAAACATTCAAGATAATTACTAAGTAAATTTACCTTAATTTGAGACTTTAAGAGAGAAACCAAAAGAACTACACTTCAAACTCTACAAGTCTCAGTTTGCATGTTAAATATTAAAGTTCATGACAGTACAATTCTAAAAAATAAAACTTGACAAGTACAGCTTGTTTTAAAAGGTTGTTAGAAAAAAAAACCTAAATAGAACATGGTAACACAGTTTAGGTTTGCAAAGTTGCATCTTAACAAATCACAAGACTTCTGGAATAAAGTTCTTTTAAACAGACAAAACCAAAAGAGAAATGTTAAACTACAAGACTCAGCAACACATGAAACCCAAACTTAGCACAAACACCTCATACCAGCTGGGAAGCATGAGTGAAGATGTGATGATGTGGGCTTGTTTTACAGGCACAGGACTGGAGCATCTTGCAGTCACTAAGCACATTTAAATCACACTGAAAAAGAAGAAAAAAAAAAACAAAAAGAAAACTGAATGTGTTATTTAAATCATCATTGGCCTTTTAGAATACATATAAACATGTCATTCCAACAGTAAACATAATTAAAGCTCTCAAAACAGGACTAACAAGATAAAGTGTTTTTAGATTGAAGCACTTCTCTATGTCTAAGTTAAGCTTTATTCAAATAAAATAAAAACAGTAAACCCTAACTTCATATCAGTACAATTCCAAATAAAGCTCATTCATGCATCTTTGTTTCTTTTGTAAGATGATGAGAAGTGTCAGAAACAGAGAACAGCAGCCCATAAGACTCATTATGTTGCGGTAACAAAGCGGTTCTAGACTGTTGAAAAACCTGATTTTATTACCACATAATGTGACAATATGACCTTTCAAGTAACTTAAAAACAACTTCTGTGCAGTGGATTTGGGTTTACTTGCATGAACGATGTCCCCCTTGATTTTGAAGCAGCAGAATGTTTTGAATGTTTTCTAACAGGCGTTTCATCATCACACAGCACTTAACCATTGACTTCATTACCCAACCTTGCACATATACTGGGCCAAGGACAATGGTCCAATTAAATGGCCCAATGGAGTTATAGCCACTGCCCAACTGTGCATGTAAACATACTGACTGAGTAGACCACAAACTCCCATTTATGTCCAAATATTCTCATGTTGAATGTGAGGCCATCTGGCTGACTGCTGAACCTTGGACAAAAATTGAGTCACACAACTGGACAATGACCCCAGGCTCACCTGCAAATCTACAACAGAAACTTATCCAGTCCCAAGGTCCTGTCCCAGTTTAGACCTAGAATGCTGTGGGGGCACCTTGAAGCTGTGCAAATACCCCTAATCTTCAGTAAAGTGAAGGACTGTCATGAAGAAGAAGCTGCAGAAATTCAGCAATTATTTCAAGTTTTTGCAGCTAAAGGTGGTTCTAAAAGCCACAGAATCATGGCCTTTCTTTTAAACACACAGAGCCCTTTGTTCAAACGTAATCCGATCAGATTTCAGTTATTGGATAGGATCAAGTCTTAAAAATGGGTTGTTCAAAAGGGAAATCCGGATTCCGAAATCGGCTTGGATCACGTAATCCAATCCTGGTTGTTATCCGGATAAAACCCTCAGTTTGGGTTGTAACTTTGATCCAAAAAAAGTAGGATTACCCTGATCCCAACAGAGGGTAGGATTACAAGCGGATTTCAGGAGGAAGCTGCAGTAAAACCTCAGATTTGAACAAACAATAGTATCTTTTTAGTCATTGCATATGCTTATATTTATATGTTGCACCCGACTTGTTTAACTGTTACAGGGATGAAGCAGATAAAGTAGATAGGCTATCTATTAGGCCTGTCATCATAGTACAGCACAAATAAAGACATAACTTCATCTTGTTCCCATGGAAATAAACCCCCAAACAAATTCAAGAACAAACATACATAAAATAATCGATTTATTCAGCGCTGATCAGAACAGGACCTGTCAGAAATAATGTCTAACGATTGCGTCCCTTACTACATGTCCTGTCTGTCCCTCATTCTGACAGAATGCCGAATGGCAGGAGGTACCAGACAGAATGGTCTGGTACCTCCACACGGGGCTATGGTGCATAACAAACATTGTCCCAGAGAGGGACATTGCACCTTTGTGAAGACATTTGCAGAATATCCACGATTTAGTTGTTAACGGAGTAGTTTCCTATTTGTTATAGCTCCGATGGGAAGTCATAAAATTATACATATAAGTGGATGGTTATGGTTTCTGTGTGTTGTCTCACAATAAAAATCACTTAAAGTGACCCCATACCGGCTCTTCTACCTGTTGTTCTTCACATAGCTGGAAGCCGACATTGTTTTAAATGCTGGAAATCTAGATTTGGTGATCCTGAAAAGCGGGATTCTGGATCAGGGTGAGCCAATCCTATTTTGCTTTGAACAACTGGGGTAAAAGTAAGCTGGATTAGTGATCCGCCGTCCTAAAAAATGTGATTCCCAAATCCAGATAGCTTTTATCCAGATTCAACTTCTTGAACAACTGGCCCACAACGCTTCTGCCTTTTGACTTACTACTATGGGTAATGTGTGCAAGAACCTTGTTTTCAGACCTACTGAGCATAAGAATATTCTTGTGATGGCCGAAGGAGCAGCCACGCGCTTAACCAAAGTTATACTGGTAACCATTTGGTTAATTTGCTTAAGTTTGAATGCAAAAACAATTAAAACTGACATGCTAAAACATAATAACAAATTGCAATGAAATTAACTGTATAAATAATATTGTGACGAAGTGTCGTTATCACTGATGGTGTCCTTGTGGACAGGGCACTTGCGCGAACACACACACACACACACACACACACACACACACACACACACACACACACACAGGTTCGGGACATTCACGCTAAACGTGGTAGTCACTTCACAGCATGAATGCATATTCAGGCTACATTGGTCTGATCTAATAGCGATATTAAGGGGGCAAACTCATATATTTTGGCTAAGTTCAGTGTTGTTGGTGACGTTTAGTTGCAACTTACCATTCTCCTCCTGTTTATGCTGCTTCCCGCTTCAAAACCGAAGCAACTTCTGATGAGCTGTTTAAAAGCCTCTATGTGACGTCATGGTCATTTGCTTGGGTTAGGGCGCGCCAACATTTTTTTCTGTTTAATACATTTATTTGTGTATTTTGGGACCATGGGACTGAATAATTAATCATGAAATGATGAATGTATTTTTTACTTTTGTATTGTTTTGAATAGGCATTGTTGGCCATATCCATAAAAAACTGGTTTTAATTGAATTATAAGCCTGGTGGGAGGGACTTAGAATATTTAAATGGTTCTTGTGGAGATGACAGGGGTTTGTTTAGTCTGGTTGCAGTGATGGTAACAGTGGGGGAAGCTCTGTGGTAGATATACCAATTCTTGATAATTTTCTGTGGAATTACTGAGACACAGAAATTGACAAAAGAAAAAGTCTACATTTTGGAAATATTATTTTAACTGTCTTTGGCCTGACTTTTGATCATATGTAAATAGGAGTGATGGCAGAATTGAATGTTCCAGAGATTGAATCGTTTAGAACAATTGTTCGGAAAAATGATTTGATCTTTTGGAACGTTAGGAACACATTACCACAGTAACATCTGGTGGCCAAAAAATATGATTTCAAAGTGTCTATCTCAATAAACTGAAAGGTTTTAGTTTGTCTTGGATTGTTTTGTCTTCATAAGTTTTTGTATTGGTTTATAGTGATATTTTTATGTAAGGATGTTTTATTTTAACCAGTCAGTATTTTTATGGGGTACTTCTGTACACATGGGCATTAATATTTGCCTCTACATTTAAGCATTTTTATTAAGACAATCTACTAAACTGTACTCAGGCTGAGAGGGTTTCGGTTCTTGCTCAAAATATCTCCTGCTTTTGAGAATATTCTCTCACAAGGGACTGGTGTGTCAGTAGGTGTCTCCACATTGTTGTGGTATTATTGCAAAAGGCCAAGTGTTGCATGCAATACTTACATTTAACCCTTTTCTCCTGAAGGAACTTAAAGTGATCCCAGTTCAATCATATCAACACAAAACCCCATCACAAATATGCTAAGTTAGGCAAGGCAGGTTTATTTGTATAGCACAACTCAACGACAGGGTGATTCAAAGTGCTTTACAGAAACATTGAAACATCAGAAAATAAGAAGAATAAATTAAAATGAAAAACAAAAGAGAGAAGGAAACAAAAAAAAAAACGTTAGATTAAAAAAGTATTAAAACATGACCTAATGTGTTTTGGTTCTAAATCATTCAGTTTTATAGACCAGCAGCAGAACTTAAAGTCTATCCCTTGACGGACAGGCAGTCAGTGTAAAGACCTGAGAGCTGGACTGATTTGGTCCACTTTTTTGGTCTTATTGAGGACTCAAGCAGCAGAGTTCTGAATAGCCTACAGGTGTCTAATTGAGTTATTAGGTAGACTTGTAAAATCACTGTTACAATAATCTAGCCGACTAAAGATGAAAGCATTAAATAGTTTTTCCAGGTCTTGCTGAGACATCAGATCTTTTTAATATATTCTTAAGGTGATAGTAGGCTGACTTTGTGATTCCCTTAATGTGTTTTTCAAAGTTTAGGTCTGAGTCCATCACGGCACACAAATTTCTGGCCTCAATGCATTTACCAAGAGCCTGCACAGGGCCTCAGTCTCCTGGTGACATTGTAATATATATCTGCGTGTCATCTGCATAGCTATGGTAACTAATTTTGTTTTTCTTTATGATCTGTGGCAGTGGGAGCATGTAGATGTTAAACAGAAGAGGCCCCAGGATGGAACCTTGGGGAACTCCACATGTAATTCTTTTCTGCTAAGATGTAAAGTTACCTTTTGACACAAAGTACTTCCATTTTTCTAAGTATGTGTTGAACCAGTGCCAGAGGTCCATTCAGTTCTCCAGTTGTTTGAGTAATATATGGCTTGCTGCTGCCCTCTTTTAATTGGATTCACCAGACAGAGTTCTTGCAGCCAGGCAGCCATCATGCCAACTGGACAGACTTCCAACATGCCAGTCCACCATCTGTGTGGTAAGCCTATCATCGAGTGAGCCGATGTCTGTTTGCACTGGACTCGACTTGCCTGTGGTTTCTCAGTCCCAAACACCCACATACACACTCACAAATTTACACAATCACTTCTTTCATCAGTCTCAGTCTCCTTTTGAGCTACACAGACACAAAAAGGAGAAACTGTTATCGCTGCCTATTTATCAGCTGCAAAAATACCTCAAAGCAAAAGACTACTGCCCATTGTTCAGCTCACACGTCCTCTGCCTTGCTGCATAGTGCCTTCATTGTAATCAATGCCTGGTAATTTATCGGTCATTAATTAACTCATCACTTGTTTTGCATTCATGAAGACATGAGCATGCTGACAATAGTCATCCTCCTCACACTGTGCTAAACAGATTGAAAATAACCACCATGTTTACACACATGTAAGATGCGTACATAGAAACTTATATTAAACGCTCACTGTAAAAATAAATCAATAAAACTCACAGTTCTTTCCTGTATTGTTTTAAATATTAGGAAATACAAATAAGTGTGAAAATGCATAAAATTAAAAATTTTAAAATAAAAATGTATTAAATTTCACAAAAGGACACTGTTATAAAACCTTTTCATATTTTTCATAATTTCAATAAAATGTCATTTAAAGAAAAGAATTAAAATGATAAATTCAAGTTTAATACAGGTAATAGCTAATTAAGTGTGCATATGTAGCTGCTCTGACTCGGCACTGCATTGCTACAAGATCTGTGTTGTTTATGTTGTTGAAGGATGAAACTACTGTTGCTTTGCAACTGGTTGGTGGGTTTATTCTGTCACAGCACTGTTTTAAACACACTTTTATGTTTGATCTGGCATCAACATGCACACCTTTCCTCTGAAGGGTTGCTAGCAAACTTGGCAAGAAAGTGCCATCTTACAGTTCATTATAAACAAAATACAGTGTGAATATTCATGATTCAGTGCTGGCATTTTATAACTTCAAATATGCCTCAGAAATGATGTAATAGTCACAAATTTATATTTATATTCTAAATTAAAATAACACTGAATTCTAACAAAGACTGTTAAAGAATTCAAAGAAAAATTTAAAAATACAGCTAAACAATTAATAGGTTCTCATACCTGCTCAAAATAAACTCTTATCAGTACAGCAACTTCATTTGATATGGCTTCACCATGCACATGTTCAATAGGGGAAAAAAAACAGAAAACCAGCAAACCACATGAGAGAAACCAAACACTTGCTTGAGCTGGCTGAACATCCACATATGAGCACATAACACAAAAAATACAGCTCAATCAAAAAAAAAACTGAGGTATGAGAATAACTAGAAAAGAAGTTTAATCTGTATTTGAACCTTTTTCACATCACTTCCCAGATTCACCTCTCCTCAACCGTGCTGATTGCAAACTGAGGAGCAGAGCGCAAACAGGAAGTGACATCACAAAAGTTAATTGGCATCATCTTAAGGGAAAGTATAGCTCCCCAATGAAATAAGTTCATTAAAGAAAAAAAAAAGAAAGAAAAATAATACAGAACAAAGTGTACACAAAGAAAAAATGTAGAATTTTGGTTAAATATAAACAAGTACTTTAACACACCTGCCACACATATATACAGCACATACAGTAGTGTTGGCCTAGAGTTGGACTAGTCTGTCTGGTCCCATGAGGGTTGCTGTTCTGTAGACTTTCACCATGTCCCTGCTCCAACACACCTGACTCTAATTAATGGGATCCAACAGCTTATGGAGTTGTGCACAATGACTTCATTTGAGTTAGGTATTTTAGAAACCTGCCATACTTTGGCCTTAGTAGGACTGCATAGAGAAGCCCTGGCCAGAGGTTAAAGAGGTGGACTTGGGGCTGTAGAATCCATGTTCAAGTCCCAAGAGTGGTAAAGATGGTGAACCACGGGGGACCCCTGAGAAAGGCTCCTAACCCCCAACTGCTCCCTGGGTCCACTGCTTGTAGTGTAACTAGAGATAGGCTAAACACAGAGACTGAATTTTCCAATTGGGATCAATTAAGTATATTTCTGATAAAATCTTTTATTGGTGATATGTTGTTTTATTACATACTAACTAAATACAAGAATGTTTCATAACATTTCATATAAAAAAGACAACTATTAATAATAGCAATATTCGGTCATTTTTAAATACATTTTTGCATTTTCTTTTGCAGTTTTTGACCATATTTAGGTCATTTAAGTAAAGCTATAAACTATATTTTTATCATGGAATTTTGCCGCAATTTTATGATTTTTTTTTCTTTTCTGTTTTTTTATCAATATTTTCCCAGTGCTTCAGCTGCCTGAAATTACATTTTTGTTTATTTATTTTTTGTTTGTTTGTTTTGAGTTTATTTATTGATTGATTGATTTTTTAATAGTGTAGAAATCTCTAATCCTCTGCCTTATTTACCCTTGGGCTATGCTGGACATGAAACATGGCATCCGCGTTTGTTATTGTTGAGGTATGCAAATGTCCCACATCCATCTGTTGGTTCGGATTTGACTTGTTTCTAGCCATGTTCCCACAAATACTTCAACTCCTCCTCCTTCTCTACTATCCCCCCCCCATCACATACACACACATCGTGGTGCCTCATGATGAGGGCGGGTGTTTATTACCTCCCCATCTTGTCCATATGCAAATTGGACTTGTTTTGACTAAAAGACAGCTGTATAGTTAATTAAAGTCACCAGTGGAGGTGGATGTAAGGAAAGAGGATATATCTCTTGAGAAGTGAAGGTTTTTAGCTTGAGTGAATGTTTTTGGAGCTGCTATTTAGTGTTGCTGAGAGGACCAAACAGAGAGGAAGAAAGGGCTGCCTAGGGACTGCTTTGGGGCTTAATGGGGCTGACTGACTGGCAAGTTAGAGCTCACACTGCTGGAGGATAGCAAATGTGCACAGGATGAGAACTGGAGTGCCTGACAATAAAATACTGACCCTATCACCTTTAAGGTACTTGGCACGTCAAGATAGTTGTAATGCGATGAATGAAGAAACATACTTTCCCAGATTGTTTGATCTTCAGTGAAATAAGTTGTTTCTTTGAAGGTTTTCACCTAAATGTGCTTTCAGTGTTTGAGAGCTAGCTTAACCCAGGCTCAGTAAATCTACATCCGCATAAATGAGCGAATCAGTTTTAATTTTGCTACCAATTTATATATTGCTAAAGATGATATATTCCTCCTGACTTTTCTTTTATTTGTTGAGTGTGACCAGAGGTGGATGAGTTTGACGTATAGTTGGGTGGACACACAATAAGGTGACAGTGGGGGGAAGTAGAAGAAATGGAGAATCTGCTGGCACAGAGCCAATGCCAGAGAAATTCAAAGACACAGGGAAGGAATGGGGGATAAAATGATGGTTGCTCTGCATAATAAATCAGAGAAAATAGTGGGAGATAGCTAGCATTCCTGCTTTCATGACAGGACTGATTGCATTTATGCAAGAATGAAAGTAAGAGGGGGGAGGTAGGGATTAAAAAGGATTGGTAGTAAGATGTTGGCAGGTGCAAGGAACAAAGTAATGAGTGGCCCCCACTGCAAAGCCAAGGACATATACCCAAGAGGAACTGATTGAATGCCATGCCAATAAAAGAAGGCAGTTTCATGCACCATTGACCGAGTTGGCATCCTCACAGTCACACTGTGATGAAACCCCCTTGGAGGTCATGATAATATGAATTACATTTTGTTCCTCTGTGGCTTGTACTGCTCAGAAGAAGAGGAAAACTATACCATTAAGATAGATTTTTTTTTTGACCCTCTTCTTAATTTTGTACAGTTTGTGGTTTCCATCTGATGTTTTCATTGTATGTCAAAATGAGAGGAAAACCAGATTTAGTGTTTGTTTGGAATGCAATGATCAAATTCTGGTTCACAATAGGAGGGGAAAATAATCAGATTTAGCTCCCAGTGCACATACAGCTAGAGAGATTGTCCTTTCATTTTCTCTGTGGGTAGAGCGATATGTCCCCAAGCAGGCTAATAGAATGCTTGTCTTGTATCTTCTCAGCCATGAACTTTTCTCAATTTTGTTCAGTCTGGATACATGTGCCTTGAAGCCAGATATACTATATTAGTTAAAAAATAACACAGTCAGTTTACTCATGTTGATCTCAGAAAGCTGATTTTCCACTGCAGATGTTGTGTTCTCAGAAGTAAGTGCAGGATTTTCTCTTTGTTTACACTCATTAGTTAATGGGGAAAAAAATAAAGAACTCTTAATAAAGTGTGTATGAGTCGACAAACCTTCTTTAATGCCACCCATTGGATTGTAAACAGAAATGTTAGCCTTAGACAGAAGTAGCCATTTTTGGAGATTTGGAAATTTGTATTTCTTTGAGTTCTTATAATTGAATTCGGCAATATTACAAGTCCGAACTCAATCCGATGCCAGATGGTCAAAGTAGGCCCTGCACATAGCAGTGCATACAGTCTAAAGTTTGCTTTCCTTTAGTCTCTCATCTTACAAGCATCCACTCCAAATTTTACACACCAGTCAAAGCATATTTACCAGCAGTTATCCAGTGACAAATTGTTTAATTTCTACAACAAACATCAGAATACATAAGTTGAGTTCAGCAGCTGGAGGAAAGAATGCAACTTCAAAACACCAAACAGCAGGAAAATGTTCTGCACATGATATGCCTGAAGTATGAAAATACAAAGAAAAGCTACGTGTGAACAAATCTTGAGTGGGACCACCATAAATGATCAAAACATCAAAATAAACATTGTTCCAGGGCATAACTGAAAAAACATAATGAAAGCACAGCTGTCGGTATCAGTTCCAAAGCAAAACTTTACTTATGTTGCAGATGCTCTTCCTGGAATTTCTGCTTTAGCACAGTCTCCAATTAAATCCTTTCATCTTCAGTTTCAACAGTCCTTTTCTTTTGCCATCTTCTTTTCTTTTTTTGTACACCACTGTCAGATACCATCTTAACTGTTGTGCAAATGTGCCAAACATTGCCAGCTTTCCATGCATTCTCATTTTAACCCCAAATCATCTTTAACCTTTAAAGACCATAGCTACAACTTTAACTCCTCCCCACCAGTAGTTGTCGCACCCACAGTCTCTCTCTACCCTTAGATTGTTCTAGTTGCCAGGTACGCCAAAAATCCATATGGATGAGCTAAAGCAAACCATATTTACCAAGCAGCAGCTTGAAATGAAAACAACTGCAAGAAGAAAAAACTCACCACAAAAGAACATGGACAAACCCGCTGCAACATGCCTGTGCCAGTTTACTGTACCGGTTGACTGTAATGAGCATTAAAAATGTTACTGTAAGGCTGACCATCAATTAGCATTAGCATTAGCAAAACATATTACTTACCTGTCAAGAAGGAAAGTGGCAACCTCCCCGTGCCTTTTAAGACCCTTTTCTTTCTTCAGTCGGCACCAATGCTGAAATGCTTGACCAATGTTCACCCTCGTCCTGCTTCGTTTTTGGTCTGCTTCAATTTGACAAATGTAGCAGGTAGATGCCATTTCTAGACAGTGCTATCGATCTGGCAACTCTGGAGCTCCACCTCACATGACATCAACCTACTAATGCTATTGGCTTAGAATCCCTTAGTGTAGACATTGGCATTATAACAAAATGTAAATATTTATATATTTTGGATCCGTCAAAATTTCAAAACAATTATTTATATCTTATAACATATTTTTTTCATTCAAATGAATACTTTTATTCTGCACCCCTCTAGACATTCTTTTGATGTATTATTTTTGAAAAATGTATTTTTTTGATGAAAAAGTTGTAGCTATCACCTTTAAATCTTTGCATTAAGAAAGAAAGCAATTAAAAACAATGTATTTTTAATTTTTTTTATTTCCTTCTGGACAATAATAAAATCGTTAACTATAGTTAAATTGTCAAAACTTGAAACAAAAAAGAGAGAACCACATTTTTTTACTTTTGGGATTATGAATTCCAACCAAGTGTTAGATATAACTTAGGTGGGTTTATTTCCACAAAGTTTGTGTGAAATTCATCATAGCCACTGACAATTTTTCTTTAATAAAAGGTGAAGTGGCTGATTAAAGGGTTAATGACATTGTTTTATTTTTTTATAAAGACATCAGAGCTACATTGGCTAAATATCATGACAAACTGTGGATCTATTCATGCAGACCACTAGTTATCCTATAACAACTGCCGAAGTTGCATCTTAATATGCAAGTAAAGTTGGGCCTATGAGTGTACTATGCTATAAATTTCAATAGAACTACTAATGATTCAGATGGAGTGGATCTAGCAAACAAAACTATGATTAGCATTTCATTACAGAAGTAAGCATTTTTCAGTGTCTCATGCTTGTGGTTAGGTTTAGGAGAAGGGGAATGCACTGTTAATTTTAAACATCACAAAGATAACAAAACAAGTTTTTATATGTGCAAATAGATTTGGAGAAAAACCTGGACATAAAATGTAGTATTTGTTTCGCCTTAATTCATTCAAATGGCTTTTGAGTATATTTATCATAATTCTAAGTGTGAATCAGAGTTTCATGTTTTATGCCGCTGACTGTGATGCAGCACAAGTTCAGATATTTGAATAGGGGACATCCATCTGCAGCTGGCTTTGCATTTAAATCATTGTCATTTTGTAAAATGAGGGCAGCTTTGTGCCAGAGCAGCATGTGCTGCTAATGTTGCAGCACTGCCCCCTGCTGTTTATCTGCACATGTAACAGTTCCAGCCTGTGCCCCTGACATAAACGCACTAAAACTCAAACGTCTTGGAGCCTATTCCACTCCAACCAACTCCCCTCTTCTACCTTCTGCTCACTCAAGTTATTTCACTGTTTTCTCAAAGAAAATATAAGTTAAGCTCACCTTATTTACATTTATATGATCAGATTTTCTTCCTCATGCACTGTATGCAAATTTGCCCTTTTCTTGAGCCATTGAGTCTGTAGATTTGCTGAGATGGGAAGAGAAAAATAAAAACATTGCCCTCCAAGAAGAAAGACACACAAGTTCGGATTTCTGGACCTCATGAATTTTCTAATGTGCAATCTTGTTTACCCTGCCTTCTCCAAGAATTATCAAGACATTTGAGCTGTGGGGATTTATAACATGAGATTGATGTAGACTCAAAAATATCTATCTTGCTTTCCTTTTTTTTCAACGTATATACCCATTGTGGCTGCCTTTGCAGTCTTCAGTATATCATCTCTCATTTTCTTCATCTGATAGACTAAATTCCACCCATCAATTTGTGTTTTTCTTTTTTTTTTTTTTTTTTTTTTTAGATGTAGAGGGAGGAGGGGTGGCAGTATGTGCTCAGGGATTGGTCACGTCTTAAGTCCTCTGTGAGTTGGAGTAGAGGGGGAATGAAAGGCAAATCTGAGTGCCAGAAAACAAACAAAAAAAAATAATAATAAATAAAAAAACCTGTGTATTTGTGTGTATGTGTGTCTGTCAGACTGAAGGTGAGTGCTCTACCCGAGTAAAACTCCGGAACCCTTTGTGAAATGAATTGCAGTTCTTTGATGTGCGTGCACATGCAAGAACGCGTGTGTCTGGAGGACGGCAAAGAGGGAATAGCACTCCAGCAAATTGCTTTCTGCCAGCGTATTGCCAGCGCCAGTCTTTTTTCCTCAGGATGGGGAGGCACGTCTTATACAATCACAGCCTCCAAATTCAGGCCAGCTCTGCTTATAGCCCTCCTTTAGAATACACCCTCATACCTTGCTATATACCCACCTTGATGAAATGCTGATGCAGAGTATTCCACTGACACTCCAAGCGAAAACCCAATAATATAATCAGGCAATAAGAAATTAATTTTCTCCCTGGCTACACTTTAGCTGGGGTGTTGATACAAGGAAGCAGAAGAGAAACGAAAAGGTAAATGTTGGTGGGGGGAATGGTCTAGGTGCCTTGGGCTCTCCCTTTCCTTTCTCTTTCCTTTCATGTGCATCGACATTTCTCATGACACACTCTGGCAATTTGATGGCCAACCCCCACGCACCCATTCGCATTCACCCTATGCTTCTGTGCACATTCAAATTTGCAGAGACTTGCACATCAAGTATGCCACCCTCCCCACTCCACTGAACTGTAAATGACCAAAGCAAGAAACCAACTAACACAGTGAATGCACATAAACACGCATGAAAAACTTTACATTGTGAGTGGCATTTCAGCTCTGGACAGCATCACGGACAGATGTTGTGGTTGGTGGCTCATGTTAGTTGAAAGGAAACATTTTAGGCTCCATGACCCATTGAATGTGAATTTGTTTTTTCTCTGGTTTCTCACCTTTCTAAGTCTTTACATTCCTTTTAAGTCTTTCCTGTTTGTGCATCTATGCTCTCTTCTGCATTTAATTTCTCTGCTTGTCCTTTATATAGTTAATTAGGAGGCAGGAGTCCATCGATGTCAGTGCTCTTGTGTTTTATTGTCTCCCCCACTCCACCCCACCATGTGGAGACATCATTAATATTCCCCCACAACACAGAGATACACACAATTCATGCCAGAGTTTCCACCAGCCCTGCCTGTTCTTGCCTGGCACAGCCATCTATCTCTTTGTGCACTCCAACGCCTTCTCACCAGCACCCGCTCAACTGCTGCACTCTCCTACTCCTCCTCCTCCTCCACCTCCACTCCCGATCGCGCACCCCAGTCCCCTTCTATCACCCCTTTACCTGAGAGCATTTGTCTTCCCGTCGCTCTGTGAGCTCCGGCCGAAGCTATGAAAAAAGACAGACAGGAAAAAAAAAAAAAAAAAACTCAATGGCAATATGCAAAAATGTGAAAAGGTAGATACGGGTTGCTGTGGTAACGGCTCTGAGGTTATTTCCAAGCGCTGATGGAAATCAATGTCATGTGCCAGGCAGGCAGGCACCTCTGTCCTCAGGAAAATTAGAAAAAGGGGGGAGTAAAGGGAAGGGTGGATGAAGAGGGGGGGCTGGAGGGACAAAGAAATATGCAAAAGCACAGAAATCAGGTTTTTCTGAAGGCATGTGCTATTTGGGTTCTACCATAGGTCACTTTCCTTTAAATACATTATTGTTTTGGCTTTTGTATTCATGATAAAACCCTGCCCCAGCTCACTTCATGTTGGTTTGCATTTTTTATGTAAAGCAGAAGAATAAATATTCTGCTTGTGAGATAATTTGGGTTCTGGAACATGGAGACTAGGACTGGGGGTGGGACAAAGGGGATTATTAGTATGGTGTGGAGGCAGGATGTAGATGTGTATATTTGTGATTGACTTGGCCTAACATCTGGCTTATTTGTTCATTGCTGTGTAAACCAGCAACTTCACACAAAACAACAACAATTATGATGTTAGAAAACAGGCACTATTTAATGCTAGGACTAGAGATGGGATTTATTGCTCTTTGAAGGGAGCCAGATCTTGAGGAGCCGTTCCTTTCAAAGAACCATTCAAAAGACTGGATCGTTCTCACAATATCTTGTTTCACAATATATAAGAATGACAATCAAAATATGTACCTATTTGAAATCTACCATACAAGATATACAAATTATAGGAAAAATTATACATAAAAAGGATAAACCTGAGCAGTCAGTGCAAATTCTAGTAAATGTTTTGGATAGAACTCACAGTATTTGTTTCCGAACAATACTCTCTGCCCATAGATGCTTCACATGACTCGAGCGTGTTGGACATCAGACTTCTATGATGTCACACATGTTATTTATTTTATTTTCATTTTACTCAACTGTACTACTTCTTATTTACTTATTTATTCATTCATTCAGTCATTTTTAGCTGGAAGGGGGTGGGGGGTTGGTGGGGGGTATACGTGTGTATACATGTGTGTGTGTGTGTGTGTGTGTGACTGTGTGAAAGATTCCATTGAGTGTTTATATTCTTATGTTTTTAATCATGTAAAGAACTTTGTGTTGCCAATGGCATGAAAAGCATTTTATAAATAAAGTTTGATTTGATTTGATTTGATGAAGGCAGTGTCAAAAATTTGTATATAAAAAGAATAACTCACAAATGAACGGCTCACAGCTGTGAATCGGTTCTCATCGTTCATTTAAAAGAGTCGTTCAAAAGAATTGATTCGTTCATGAACGTCACATCGCTAGCTAGGACGTAGCAGTGTGGTTTGGTTTGCCAACCTGTTTTGTCATTTTTCATCAGAATTTCTGACACATCTTTTTAAAATCAAAGGTGTGGGTGGCTCAGTGTGATTATGTGTCAGCTGTGTGTTTGAATAGACATTTTACTCTCCAAAGGACATTACCTCCTGCAGGAAATGAGATATTGTCAGGGACTCTGATGCTATTATAATTATATTTTGTCTTTTTCTTTAGTGTTTTTATGCATGTTGAATGTATAATTTTTGTACCAGTGTGGCCTAAATCTGAGGGCCATATTTGAAAATTCAAGTGGCAAATTGGATCCACAGACACCTTAATCATTATATTAAGAAGAGATAACAGTTTATCTTGTGACATTAGATAATCTTAAAGACCTAGTTATGATTCATCTGGTGCTGAGATGTAATCCAATGTGTTTTCACAGCCCTGCAGCAACAGAAAAACACTGTAGACTCACTGATTTGATCTCTCAAAGCCATAATCTTACCTTTCATTCACTTGAAAAGTAATGATGACTTGCATTACCAAATTTAATCCTGGGTCCATTGCATCTTTTTCATAACATAGTTTGGGGTGGTAAATTGAGAACAGTTAAATTTATTGACGTAGTCAAATAAGCACCAACCTATAAAATCACCTGATTTTTAATTGTATGTCTTATCTGATTGTAACTACTGTTCCAAACATCACGGCCCACAAACCATTGACCATTAAAGTATTGTCTTTAATGGTTGATAGTCCATCCTTAATAGCCCATTTTAATCCTGTCTCAGAAATACACTGTATAGTACATATTCAAGGTGTCAGGATATAGTGGTATTAATGATAACTATGAAATGAAAATATCTCAACATCAATATTGCGGTGATAATACACATTATAATAACACGATTTACTAAAAGGGAACCTTTCCTCTCCACTGTCACCCGGTACATGCTCTGGATTGGGGATCGAATTAAAGAGATTTGATGCAATCTGTTGGTTTCTTTGGCTTTGTAATTATTCCCTATGAATTAGCATATATAACACAGTTTCTATAAATTGGACTGATGTGGATCATGTAATAAATTTGTTTCAATTGGACAACTTTGAATTGTAAAGAATTAGACTGTGATGTGCACAAAAATTAAAGGGATCTAAGTATTACAGCAGCACAACAGAACTTTATCAGAGTTTTGGCCACAAATAAAGGCTAATTTGACACCTATCTTGCATCCTGTCTTTTCTCTGAGCTTCTCCAGCCTGTAAAAGTCAGTCAGATGTTGACTCTATTCTTATCTACTACTCCTTCCCACTATTGATGATGTCTCATCTATAGCAGCTTTAGTTTGAAATGTATCTATACTTGAAAATATTGTTTCAACTCAACTATGTGCCTATTTAAGCAGTAATAATCTGAATATGAGTTTCAGTGATCAAGAGCTCATCACGAGACCGCACTGGTGAAGGTTACCAATGTTCCTCTCATGGCCTCAGATAACGGACTCCTGTCTGTACTTATCTTGTTAGATCTCAGTACTTAATTTGACAACACTGATGTTATTGGGATTAAAGAAACTGCATTAGGCTGGTTTAAGTCATATTTATCGGACTGATTTCAGTTTGTAAATATAAATGGCAAGTCATGGAGTTCCTCAGGGTTCTGTACTTGGACCAATACTTTTCACAATATACATGCTTTCCCTTAGTTAATATCATTAGACAGCGTGGTATAACTTTTCATTGCTATGCGGATGATACTCAGATATATTTATAATGCGAAGATTAAGGACATCCGGTCTCAGACTTATGCAGACAACCTAGTCCAGGCTTTTGTTTCAGCAAGACTGGATTACTGCAATTCCTTATTAATGGTCTGTCCCAAATATGCCCTGAAAACTCTCCAGCTGATCCAAAATCCCGCAACAAGGATTCTGATAAGAACTAGCAGGAAAGATCATATTTCTCCAGTTTTAGCTTCTCTTCATTGCCCCCCTGTCAAATCTAAGATAGAATTTTAAAATTCTTTTCTTCACATATAAAGCTCTCCATGACCAAGCTCCACTGTATATCAAATTAACTTAATTGAATTGAACTTCCTCAGATAATGTCCTTGTGCATTTTTTAACTGAATCAGCCATGGTGAGCCTTCCAGTGAGTTGATATTAAGCTGCTGACATTTGATGTGGCGCTGTAAAAACAAACACAGCTGTCACATGAGAAAAACCTTATGAAGTGCAGTTTCTTGGTGTCAGGATGCTGCAGGACAACAACAGCTCCAAGAATGTGCATAATGAATGTAAGCAAGCCACCAATACAAGCCAGGCTTTAAAGTCAGAGATTTATGTAGCATTGCTTAAAGGTATCTGTTTTTTTTCCCCCAGCAGGTTTAACAGACTCATGTTAATGGTGTTTTTGCTGCAAAATTGAATTTAAAAAATCCCTTTATAGACTGACAAGAATTCATTTGAAAAGCAAGCTGTTTCCTGTTATCACTGGAAAGTATTGGATCAGTTTCCCCAGCTTGGAATCAGTTACTCATAAGCTATAATTTACAGTGTAAACTACAGCAAAAAAAAAAAAAAAAAAAAAAAAACATGCAAAGTGTCACTGTGGCAGGCTGCTACAAAATAGACAGGCCATGCATGCCAAACCAATAGGTCCTTCCCCTCATTTGCATAGCTAACATGGCTTTCACACTCCAGTTGACACATTTGCAACCTGCCACTTATCCCATTACTGGCTGTCCCTATCACAGCATTGTTTGCTGTGTCTGCACTCTTTCTTGTTGCCAGCTGATTTCCTACTGTGTTATATGTCAGTGCAATCACAGGTTGCTTGGATGCAGCAGAACTTGACACAGCTGGACACATGTTGAAAAAACATGTCAATACCCTTTATGTTGCCCACTTACTACAAGTTGAGAGATGTATTTGGCATTATATGATAAAACAAGGCAATAATCAAAAGTAAAGAGAATTGTTTAATGAACACAATCATGTTTACTATAAGATATTATTTTGACATTATTATGTTTTTTTCTAAAATGGTTTAAACTGTATAATGTATGTGAGATTATATAAATGTATGTATGTATGTATACTATAATAATTATGGCCTTTTTTTATTTCATACTGCTGGAGTAAGTAATGTTTATTTAAGCTCCAAGATGAAAGATTCTCCTCTCTCTCTCTCTCTCTCTCTCTCTCTCTCTCTCTCTCTCACACACACACACACACACACACACACACACACACACACACACACACACACACACACACACACACATACACACACACGCCAATACACTCAGTCACAGATGCAAACATATGCATGCACATACGCACATACACAAACATGCATGATTTATCTTTTGCCTATTATGTATAGCAACTTCTTAATATTAAGTTGTCATTAAGGTTTCTTTCATTTTTTTTCTTCACTCAGGACGTTTAATTTGAGTTAAATAACCTCCCCTGACTCTGCAGCCATGTTTCCCTCTATTTTCTTTTCTCCATTGCTTTTTGCTTCACTGCATTCCTTCTTCCCTTTGCTATTCTTCTTCTTCCTCACTCTCTTTTAGAGTGCACATTTCCTATTTCCTCAGGCAACAAAAGAAAACAGTATTAAAGGATGAGTTACCTTGTTCACCTACAACATTGCTACAGGATACGGTCTGTTATTATCTCATAGAATCACAGAGGCATTTACTTCAACACTCAATAGGAGAGTTAAAGTGTGCTGTTCTGCAGTAAGTCATTCAAAGTTTTATAGTTTGTACAGCATGGGGTCTTGCTATCTCTCGCTCAAGACTTACATGACATTTCTGTTGAGCTCTGTTGTCACACGGCTGCATAAACGGTCTTACATCAACGCTCTGAACTCAGTGAACTTAAAAATCACTGAGAGAATTCTTCATGGTAGAGGACAGCTGCCGAATGGTGCTCATCACCCACTGATTGATAGGATCGCTCTCCATCCCACACATCTATTTTTTAAGGATTGTGTTAGTGGTGAATGTAATAAATGAATATTAATTAATGTGCTGGAGCCTATATGTATCATAGTGATTTCCAGCCATTTCATCAAGCTATGCAAATTACATCTTCACATCTTCATACAGCCACACAGCCCCTCTTCCTCGTTAATTAATGGTGCTTAGAAACTGTTTTCTCTCACAAGGAGATAGGCAGAATTGGTTCAGACATTAATGGTAAATGGTAATTCTTGGGTTGTTTGAACTTGATCACTTGAAGAACTACACATCTCTCATCAAATGCTCCTGATGTTTTATTCTCAAACTGATGGCGTTGAATTCTGCAGATATATAATTATAAAACCATAAAAATGCTCAAAATCATCTCATGGCTGTGTCTTCTTGGGTCAGTTCCCCTTTGTTAACTTGAAGGTGCAGCTTTTGTGTTGCTGTCTTGATTGTGTTATTGTTACATGCTCTTATAACAGCGTCAATGTACATGTTTGTACGGGTGTAACTCACGAGTCTGAACATGATATGATGTCATATTGACTCAATAAGGATTACAGATATCCACAAATTCTGTCATGACATGATTTTTATTCAGGAACCAGCGGTTGATACGAGATTATATCACAAACTGAGTTATCACAAATGCTTTCATATAAAATTACAAAAAACAACTAAAATATAAAAAATGTGATTTATTTCTTAGCACAGTCAAACAATTAAATGAAACACAATCCGTTCTTTTAACATAAACAGACTGTGCACATTCTCCATAAAGAGAAAGAATATTTTTTCTTTTTTTACATTAAAACAGGAAAAAGTTTGAACATTTCTCATATTAAGTGTCTCAAACAAGATGTTATAATTTAGCCAAGGTAGTAGTCTGTATAGTTACTCACTATACCTTTGGAAGTCAGCATTTTCCCAATAAAATGAATATATGACATTTTGCTAGATATACCCTTTGTTAATCTTAAAAAAAATATTGTGTATTTTCAGTTTAGATCAATATGATTTGCTCACTGATCATTTAATCAGTGTATTGATGTAGATTAATGTAGTATCATACCTCTACATGGTAAAGTGCAACTACTCTAAGAAACATGGTTAGGATTTACAGGTTTTAATGATAATGGTAATTTCATGTAGATGCCTCTTAAACAAAACAGCAGCCTATACTAATCAAATCTAGGCTGATGATGATGATGATGATGATGATGATGATGATGATGATGATGATGATGATGATGATGACATCTGAAATGACGGAGACTTGTATTTTGATCTCTATATCATAACTTAAATCTAGTTTTTCAGCTTGTATTCACCAACAATTTAAAGGCTACATTCACTCGACAAGCTTCAAAGCTAAACTGAGACTTTTTGCTAACAACGATTAAATTCTTTTTCTGTAAGGTTGTTGTGAATGTGACCACCATCAGACTCCAGTGTAAACAGTCTATGACCATGAAGTGACCCACATCCACAGCAGAAGACATGGTGTCACTTACAGCATGCTGTGTTTCTACATCCCACCTCTTCTGTTGCAGAATTGTGAAAAAATTGAAATGTGATGTGACCCTTCAGACTAAGGTCACTTTAAATAACATTAGCTAATTATTTGTGATCACATTTGAAAGCTAATTGCTGGGTTAGGCTCCAGCTTCCCTGACCCTGAATTGGACTAAGAGGTATACAAAGTGGATGGATGGCATTTGAAAGTGATCTGGGTCTTATTAAAAAAAATCTGATTTGTGCTGTTCAAGCTTTCATAGAAAATATGATATGTGTCATGTCTGGGCAACCAAAGTCAGATTTGGGTCACTTTTGCCTACAGTGTGACATCCAAAGTCAAATCAATAAATATTATGTCTGGACACGTTAACACATTTTTATCACGTTAACACAATAATTAATTAACACCAACAATAAAATTCAGTTTATCCCAAGACTGTTGCTTACTGGCTTAGAATACACATCCAGACAAACCACTGGTCACAGGAGGCGGGGACTGGATTGTGATGCCCATCATCACAGGTATCAGGAATTAAGAGCATTTTGAGGTGACTCGTGCAGATGTGAACCAGTGTTGTGCTATATTTGATTTCATAGCTTTAACTTTTAAGTTTATATTTACAATAATTACTTTAACTGCTACTGTGTAAAGGGAATATTTTATTGTAAACACTTGTAAACCAAAGCTCACTACACTTTTCTCCATAAAGCAGTACTTTTAAAAGACCAGGGTACAATAACTATTGCTATTGAATTCGTTTAAATTTTGATGTAATTTATCACAGGAAATCATGTAATTAACAATTAAAAATGGTAATAAAGATTAAATATCCATCAATCATGTAATCAATCTTGGAAATTCTGTGAATAGCACATATCATTTACCCACAATAACTACTTTTGCATCGTTCTCTGTATGATGCATGTTGTTAAACTCCACATTTTAGTGATCACTTGTTCTTCATTCCTCTAATGTATGTTAAAGTTCCAGCTTACATACTGAAAAATGTTAGTTATCTAAATGAATAAAAGCTTTTCCTGGTTCTCTTTATTCTTCTGATCCCCCCCCAATTCCACCACAACTCCGTACTATTACAAGATAAAACAAACCTGACAGTGGGCAGATCTACTGAATTACAAGTTGTGAATTCAGCTCATCATCTGGGTGGTGTGGGCACCAAATCTTGTTTTCATCTTGAGAGATGAAAAAGAAGACGGGGAGCACCTCATAAGAAAGAGAATGGTGGAAGGAGGGGGGTGACGAATAAAGCTGATATAAGGGTCAAGTACTTAACTAGCGCCACATTTCCCTTTCAAGTCAATCTATATGCATATGCCCCCTCTCTCTCTCTCTCTCACACACACACACACATATTAAATTCTTTAGTTACACGTGTGTGGCTCCATATCCTCTGCCAGGAAAACCGGCAGAGAAACGTTAAGTCGCACAGAGACTGGCGGCACATGGATGAAATCAAATGAGTAAAGGAGAATAATGCAAATTATTCAAATGTGTGCTCGTGCATGTGCGTTTGTGCATGTGCCACGGGATAAGTAGAAAAGGGGAGAAAGGGAGAACCTATTCAGGATGGAAGTATAGCTCACTGTTAGATTGCACAGCCATGCTCAGCCAGTTCATTGCTGTCATTCCTTACTACTTTTGACATTTTCAATTATGTCTTTCACACATGGCTAGGCACTTGTTTCTCCTTATCATCATTTTCCACTTTTGTCTCTCTCACTCTTTCACTCCCACCTTTCTTTTTTGTTACCATACCTTAATCATTCCATTTCTGTGGGCCAGCCCCATTCATATGTGGGGGTCAGTTCACCGAAGGATCACGAGCAGGGGATGATAAGGAAGTGATAGGAAGACGGAGTGAAGGTATGCTTGTAGTTAAGTCAGGCAGTGCTGTTTATTTTGTCTGTTCATCCTGACAGGGACCTCACAGGGCAAAGTGCAGAGAATATAGCTGGACTTGTGTGTATTTATTTAATTTACGTCCTTCTTATCAATCATCCATCTGACAACTCGGGAGTGCAGATTCATAGCTGTGTGATAACTGTTGTAAAGGTGTCTCCATGGTGTCATTTACAGCTTTTGGAGGTGTTGACGCTGACACAAAAAGGTTAGCTGTTGTGTTAGACCTGGAGTTCAACTGTAAAACACAAACGACTTCCATCATCCATATTCTGACAGTGGATTCAATAATTAGGTGTTAAGGTGTAACTCACTACAAAAAACCCAGAGTAAATAATCATCAAGCTCTGTTTTCAGTGTCTTTTCTCTCATTCATTTGGTTTTCTTGACAACAGCCTGATTATTTTAGGCCAGACACTTAAATAGCTTCCCAACGCAGCTGATCGCAGCAAAAAAGAGGAGATGAACCCTCTTCATTTCTGTCTGCGCAGCATTAAATTGAGGGCAGGAAGCCAGTTAGCAGTTAGCAAACAGCATTTCCAGTGATTGTTTTATGAAGGCTAAGGACATGCTATACATTTGGGTTTTTTTTTTAATCCATAGTGGCAGAAACACAGAGCTAAAAGAGATTGTTAAAGCTCAGGAACTAGTGTGGTTGTCTTTCACTTGCAGAGGTGCTAGTTTGATGCGCAACGTTTACATGTTGAAGTGTATGTAACTTTTTGACCTTAAAGATCTGTGTTCCTGACTCATTTTGAAGACACTGTGACATTTATAACGTACCTTCCTGAAGCTGTTGTTTCCCTGCAGTGTCCTGAGGCTGACAAACCACACATTGCAACTTTGTGCCCCAGCCTGTAGCATCACAACAGCTGAGCTTCGTTTTACGCACCGCGTCTCGTTCCAGCTACTGGACATCAACACACTTGCTGTTTCGTTCCAGCTACTGGACATCAACACACTTGCTGTTTTGAATGCACACTGTGGCAGATTCTTGAAAGAAATGCAAGAGGACATTACTGGTGGAAGAGAGGTAAAGAAAGAGAGAAAGTGACAGAGCAAGAGATAAATCAAGAGACAGTATTGGGCTGACTTTAAATGGCTGGCGTGTTTCATGAGAGTGAGAGAATAACAAGCCACCCTACCTAAGAAAATAAGGCCAAATCCAACAACTGGTTTCTTGAAAAATAAGTCCAAAGTTGCTTATAATCTACTCAGGCGTCACAGTAGCTGCCATCAGACTGGAATGATGTTTTTTTTCATCACAGGGCTTCAGCAAATTCCATGTAGCTGAATAACAATAATGCTTACTCTGCATATTTCCTCTGTTGGGTTAACAGAAAATGCTGTTTACTTGGCGGGTTCTTATTCATAATGAGATCTTAATCTGGTTACTATTGGACTGTTGCAATGTAATTGTATCCATATGTAGCATGCAAAAAAGTAAATAAATAAAATGAAAAAATAGCTAGGCATGTGCCAGTTAGCATGAAAAATGTTAGATTACTCTGTATTGTTGTACATTTAATGTGTAAATTTTATTGAACTGTGTGGAAATGTCTAACACTCTTCTCAAAAGTGTGCTTTTAAGAAATATCCATTTGCAGAGCTGAGCAGTCCTGTTGCTTGTTCGTAACCTGCTAACCCAAAAAGTACTGAGACACTCCCTCGAATATGTTGCAAAAGAAGCAAATAGATCTAAGTGGTGTCAAATGCCACAACACAAAATAAGAATTGGCACCTGACTGATGTATCAATGATAAGGTTATCTGACTGACTAATTAAACGGTTGATAATGTTTTTCTCCATGAAGAACATCAGACACATGATTTGTGTATTAAACAGAACTGTAATGATCATTTTCCTACTCACCAACTGTTGGATGTACTGATTGAGTGACTGTCTTGCTGTTTAATTGATGGGCTTTGTAATGAGGGGAAAACACATTTTTCTCCATTAAGGTGAAACTGGAGGGGAGTTGGGTGGGATTCCCTTCAGTGGCAACTATGATGTAATGTGTAGGTTGTAATGACCTCAGCATAATTACCACCATTATAAAACAGACACTCAGATCCCAAAACCACTTAATCATCAAACTGTTGCAGACTCGTGTCTAAAGCCATCGCTCATTCACTCCTCTTCAGAGCACATGGGCAAACGGATAACCGGAGCAGCTGCCAGATCTTCAGCCAAATCGCAGCTGAAACTCAACAGACTGCCAATGAGGCTTTGTATGAGTTTGGATGAAAGAAAGACAAGCAAGAGAGTGTGTGTGTGTTTGTTTAACATTGCCAAACTGGTGTCCTAGATTGTACTCACTTTTATCATGAGGCAGGATTGAGGTTTCTATGTTTTGTTTTGTTTTTTTGTGGCTAATCATGTGAAAGATTTGCCAGGTCTATGCCTCTTCTATCCAATCTCTCCTGCTGACTCTTATCCCTGACCCTTTAGCAGGGGATCTTGGCTAGTGGAGAAGAAGACAAAAAAAAAAAAGGGGGAAGTCAGTGGTGCAGGCTGAACAAGAGGAATGGGGGAGTCATGGTCAAAGGCTGATTAATGAGCCTTTAATTTAATTAGCAATTCCCATCTCACTGGGGCTTCTCCATGTGGCTTTGAAGCAGCTTATTATTTTAACAGGTCTGTAATCTCCCTGTTTCCCCCTCTTTTCTTCCCTTGTTTTGTCTTTTCCAGCCCTGCCTTTATACAGAACCTTTATCTGTGTCAGCATGGGGGATATGAATCGAGGGAAAATGATTAATTGAGATTTAAGGACTATGAAGAATGCCTCAACGTGCCACATTTGTTTCTAAACTCACCCTTAAATATCCAAATATACACTGACATTGTTGCCCGTCATCACAAGTAAGCATTATATGCAGATAAAATTTTTGTACACACTTATTGGGTTAATGGTTAAAGAATAACCCACATGCCTTATTATCTGGGTCAGTGTGTTACTTTACCATGAAATAAGTCACAAATTCCTGAACTTGCTCTATTGTGCTTTAAATGAAAGAGAATGGATTAGTTATTTTAGTGTTACACTCAAATTTACCACTGAGATTCAGAAATGTAATACTTTACAAACCAACAAGACAACAGACAAGCTTGCACCTCTAATAACCTGCAGTTTAAGTTTACAGTATAAGTCACTAGATGGGCCGAACTCTTATCAGACAGACATGGGCTACATGGTGATGTGGGGGTTTCCAGTGCTGCCATCCATCAAGAAGATTTACGGTTTGAATTTCAACTGTGGCTTTGCTTTCTGGAGTTTGCATGTTCTCCTTGTGGCTTCCTGCATTTTCACTCCAATTTGCTCCCATGGTTCAAAACATGCACAGTATAAAGATAATGTGTGGTTTTTAAGTTTTTCTGTGTACTCAGTATTCATAAAACTGTGGAAAATATCATTCCTTTGTCAGAGCTACTTTCATATTCTAACCCTTCAAGCCCTGCCCATCTTTTAGACCTCTGCTCAAAAGTTGCATACCTGTAATAAGATGATATACAGTTACAGTCAAAATTTTGGACACACTTTCCCTTCAGATTTAATGAGTAAGTGTGTCCAAACCTTTGACTGGTACTGTATCACTGCATCCATAGGGTCTGTTTGAATACTTTGAGTCATAGTAAAGACAATAGTTGTGAGATTTGTTAATATGTGTAAATGTGAATAAATGAAGATGGCACATGGCATAAATGAAAAAGTTTCAGGCTCACATAAAAAAATACTATATATATATATATATATATATATATATATATATACATATATATATATATATGATTGTGCTTGATAAATATGAATATCCTTTGGAATGATGTGGCTGCAGCTGTAAACCTCTATCAAATCATAGTACAATATGTGAACATTGTCTCTGCTAAGGCCAACTCAGATAAAATGTGGCAGAACAAAATTGGTACAGACAGAGGTTTTACCACAGACAGTTCAGACAAGGTCTCCAAAATGACCATTTTGACCTTTACACAACCTTGATTCAGTCTCTCGAGTAAAAGTCCTGTTTTGGGGTATTCACTTCTTAGGTGGACCTTGTAACTTTTCTATCAGCAAGTCAACAGTCATGTGCCAAAGGCATATGCCTCTAAAAGGGGGAAAAAAATATACATATATATACACACTACCGTTCAAAGGTTTGGGGTCACTTTGCCATGGGATTCAATAGGGAAGTGACCCCAAACTTTTGAACGGTAGTATATATATATATATATATATATATATATATTACATTTATTTTTGTGAAACAATTTTTTTAAGTTGTGGATCACTAAAGAATAAAATAAATAAAATAAAATAAATAAACATTGCACAGAGTGAGGCAGGCGTGCTTATCTTCTAACAGTTTAACTGTTACTGTGCTCTTTGTAAAAAGCAGGAACAGCAGACTCAGTAATTTCTTGCTTCACAGACAGCATTTAAGTATCCTCTAAAAACAGCCTCACTGTGTCTCTCTTCCCTTGCACATATTGTCACTGTGCAGACGGCTCATGCATTCTCTTGAATTTTGGCTGAGTAAAACAGCGCACGCAGCACCTTTTACAAATGCAGAGGGAATTCATTTATTTCTAGATAATTAGAAATGATGGCAGGTATGAAAAAAAGAGAGGGTAAGAAGTGATGGACTAAGAAAAGCTTTGTAGTGAGTCAGAATGTAGATGAGAGAAGCTCTTTAATTCCACTGCTGATTACTAAGTGGCTACGTCCATTATCTTTACACAGTGAATAGCAGAACACCATAAAAGTAAAATGTGACTCATCCATCCCTGCCTGTTATCACACTCAGTGGCGAATGGGAGTTAACCCACCACCCCATCCATCCCCACACAGATTGACACTGTGCCTATTTAACATACAGTAGACCTTTAGAAAGAGCGCTTAGACTGTATCCTTCTGTGTGCTGGAGCTGTTTGTACATAAAAGCTGTCATTTTACACTTGATGTCCAGGTGTATTGGAGGAAGACTTTTGTGTATGCATGAGTGTTTTTGTATGCATGGAAATGAGCATATATGTCTTTGTAAGAATGCATTTGTATGTCAGGTCATTTCTTCTCCTATGCTGAGACAATGGGTGGAGTGTAGGTCCCCTCCTCTCTCCTCTGCTGTGGTTCTTTGAGAGGTATTGCCTCCCTTATTGCTGCTGAAAAGTCCCATCAGTGCCAGGCACCCTGATTTATGTCCCTGATCCCCAGCACCTTCCGCTCCTTTCCATTAGGATTTACAATATTCCCCCATTGTTCAGCTCCCCCCACGTTATCGGCCCTGCCCAGGCATGTCAGCAGGACCAGCCCCCGCACACAATCACATCGAGAAGGGACAGAGGGAAAGATCGAAGAGGTGGAGAAGGCGGAGACATAGAGGGGGGGGGGGGGGGGGGGGGGGGGGTGGAGTGGAGGGACAGCATGAGTGTTTAGATGAAGAGGGAGATAGAAAAGTGGCAAGCAGAGATGGAGGAGGAGGATGGGGGGGGGGGGGGGGGGGTAGAAAGGAATGATGTAGGGTGTTAAATGAAAAGAGGAAGAGGAGGTGGAGTGCAGCGCATGGAGAGAAGTGTAGGAATGGGAGATGTCCATCTAAGCTTTGGTTTTATTGTTTCTGAAAGGTTGGCGAGGACAAGGTGGGGGAATAAGTTAAGCAAAATGTAAGCAGATGATTGTAATGACGGAGGGAGGGGCGAGGGTGGAGATGTCATTTAGATGCATTACTGTGGGACATTTTCTTAGTGAACTTCCATTAAGATATACATTTTATTGCCTTGGAATAAGCCAGAGCTGCTGTGTGTTCTGCACAATGTTGACAAGATAAGAAGAAGACAATGGTACTCTTGTGGAAAGCTTTTGATATGTACCCCCACTTTGTCAATTTCAGTCATCTTTACTGCCTAAAAGATAAGTTGGAGGGGCATGATGCACTTGGTAGGTGCCTTTTATCCCAGGTTTTTAAACATCATCTAGGAAGATGCAACAAAGTCGTTAAGTGCAGCATAATGAATCCTCGAAAGGCAGCCTTGAGAAAGGTCATGAAGGCCACATGAGCAGAATGGGAATGAGGGGAAGCTATTTTAAAGAGATTCAGGATCAATGCTTGTCTTGGTGATGTGCCAGCAAAGATGCAGCACATAGAGGTTGTTTGTGATGGTGAAGCTGTGAAAAAATTAGTCATCTCTTCAAGCATTACATGGTAGCTTCTCATTTCTTTAACTCTTTAAGTCTTAACTGTTTGAAATTCAAGGGGAATACAGTGCTGCGTCATCATAAATTTAAAACCATATTATTCCTACCCACCTCAAGTAAATAAACGCCATCTTATCTTAATTGCAACCACAGTCACAAATGGTGAACGTTTCCTATTTGTTTCAGTTCAAGACAGTGACATGGTAAATTTTAAATGAATTGCAAATCATCCTCGTTTTATATGCGGGTGGCCTTCTTGCCCCCTTGAATCTTTCCTTTAAAAGAACCGTCTGACACACACCTTTAAGAGGACGAAGATGAGAAAAGAAAAAGAGGAAACAGAAGGAGGGGGTATGGAGGGTGGCCGATAAGCTTGCATGCTTTCGGCTCTGTGGAGGATAAGGGAGAAGAAGTTTTAATATCTCTAAATCAGCTGCACGATATTGAAAGTGTCATCTAATTGAAAATGATTTAGGACACCGGGCCCGCCTGGCAATCATATATAAATTCACTCCTGACACCAGCTCCAAAGTCTCTCTATTTCTACTTTATGAGTCATTTGCATGGTGGGGGCCTTGGAGAGTATAAACCATGCAAATGATATGGAGTACTGCACAAGGTGATGTATCCCCTCCCCTCTTCCTTCCTCCCCTCCTCCATCTCTCTATCTTGCTCTCATTCCCCCTCTTAGCCTCAGGAGAAATGCTTTCTGCTTTGCTGCTGCCTTTGTCCAGAAAGTCATTTATTTCTCTTGTTGTTTGCTTGCTATTTTACAGCTTGCCGCATAGTTTAGAGGGAAAGAGCCGGCTGCCACCCCATTCAGATGAATGACTGTCATCTTCCATTTGCAATCCCATGTTATACGTGGAAGTTATTTCCTTATTTTCAGAGGGAAAAAAGAACAGATGGAGTCACCCATAATAGAAACTGTGGTGTAGGGAGTAAATTTTTGCACTCCAGACTATGATATGAAGGAATATCTGCACTGTGTCTCTGATGTATTTATTTCACAAAAGCTTTATTCTTCTTAGCATTTCTGTCAATAACGTTGGTCTCAGGCTGCCTTTAAACAAACACTTGGCAGGAAGAATCAACATGAAGTGAAGATAAAATCAGAAATACTGTGAGGCAAAATAGCACAAAAATAGAAATTCAAAGGAAGGTCATTTTTTAAAAGAAAGCTGTGAGCTAAAAAGAAAGGATGGGTCTTTATATCCAGGGCAATCCTTTACCTGACTGAACACCTTTCCTCTCAGTTGGATATAAAGATCAGCAGGGGGAGTTCAGCAAGGCTGGAGGTACATGTTCACCCTTTATGACTCCTATAAAACTTTTATGAGTTAAAAATCCTCTCCAGAGAGGAAAAACTGAGATTAAAAAGATGGAAGAATGAGGGGAATTGAAATGAAAGGCATGCTTATTACCTCTGTTGTCTTGAAAGTGAGCTCAAATATGGAACAAAAAGAAAACCTTTTAGTCTTTTTGGCCACTGGGAAGCTGCTGCTATAAAGGTGGCACTAAACTGGCATAAGGGAATATCTACATCCACATTACTGTGTAATCTAACACTGTGCGGTCTTTTGTTATAGATACAGGGCTAAGTGATTCCACAGGGTGTAATTTGTGTGTAAACATGTGTGTCCTTCTTTTTCCCCCCCTTTAGATTTGTGGTTTTGGTTCATTTACCGAGAAGCACTGTGGTGTAATCCTCAACATATATGTGTGTGTGTGTGAGCACACATGGTTCATATTTTGTGTGTGAGATTTAACATTCCTGCAACCTGCTATATGTGAGCATCTATGCTTGCATTAAAATTTGCTTTTATTGCATTTATTTGTGCCTATGTGCATTGAGAAGTGTATGCAAATGACGAGAACATATTTATATGCATGTGTGCGTTCAGGAGCTGATGAATGAGTGACTGCAGAGCTCTCAAATGTTGCCCAGGGAGCTGCTGCATGTGGTGTTACACTTGTTTGTCTTCCACTGCTGTTCAAACAATGGCTCCCCATAGGCTCAGTTTCCACCTAATTCAGAGACTACAGAGAGAAGGAAGTGATACGGCTGCACTTAGACCAGCTCAATTACACACACAATCACAAACACACCCACCACTTCCATAGATGTACAAATAAGCACAAAACAAAGTGTACGTGAAGCAGCATACAGAATTGCAAACCAGTTATGGAGTAACTGTACATTCCCTGTTGTGTGAATGAACACACACAAACACTCACACATACAAAGAAGTCAATTACATCTAATGAAGAGACCGTTCTCGCAGCTCTGAGAAGTCTCTCAGTGCAGCGCAGTGATAAACCAGAGAGTCAATACACTGTTTTGTTGTGTATGTGTCGCTGTATCTCCTTCAGAAGGACGTGACTTTTCTCTGCAGGCTGCACTTGTGTCGCATACGACTGGATAGTTACAAGTTAGTAGTGGTGCTTTTCCATAATGGAAAAGTTACACAGACTGTGATAAAAAAGACACCAAGTATAATTCACAAAGAAAAGAAACTCAGACTTAGCAGAAAAATCTTTGAAAATAATCTTTTTCATTCTTTCATTTTACACAATGTTATGAAAAAATGTGTGTATAATACAGTGAACATTTACACTCACTGGTCACTTTATTAAATACACCTGATCAACTGTAAACAGAAATGTCTAAGAAGCCAATCACATGGCAGCAGCTCAATGTATCTGATTCGAGACATGGTCAAGACGATTGCTGAAGTTCAAACTGAGCATCAGAATGAGGAAAGAGGATTTAAGTAACTTTGAACTGCTGTTGGTACCAGATGGGCCGGTCTGAGAATTTCAGAAACTGCTGATCTACTGGGATTTTCACACATAAACATTTCTAGGGTTTACAGAGAATGGTCTGAAAAGAGAAAATATCCAGTGAGCAGCAGTTGTCTGGACCAAAATGCCTTGTAGAGGTCAGAGGAGCATGGGCAGACTGGTTGAAGATGATAGAAAGGCAACAGGAACTGAAATAACCACTGGTTACAACCAAGGTATGCAGAATATGACCTATGGACACACAACATGTCCAACCTATTTATTTATTCATTTAATCTTCTTCTGTCCAGCATCATAGCAAGTAGAGTGATTGTCGAGCGTTTTATGTTGCGCCCAACAAATTTTCTTGGCCAAGGGGATCTCGATGGATAAAGCTTTAGGTATTAAAAGCCCTCCTTGAGGCTTGAGTATAATTTTTATTTTATTTTATATGAACACAACTTTGAAGCAGATGGGCTACAGCAACAAAAGACCACCTAGTGTGGCTCCTGTTTGCTCTAACAACAGAAACCGTTCACTCAGAATCACTAAAATTGGACAGAAAATTGTAAAAACATTGCCTGGCCTAACAAGTCTCCATTTTGGCTGCAACATTCAGAAGATCAAAATTTGGTGAAAACAACATGAAAGCATGGATGCATGCTGCCTTGTGTCAACAGTTCAGACTGGTGGTGTAATGGTGTGTGGGATATTTTTTTTGGCACACCTTTGGCCCCTTAGTACCAATGTGGCATGGTTTTAACACCACAGCCAACCTGGGTATTGTTGCTGACCCTGTCCTAGCAAAATGCACCTAGTAAAGTGGCAGGTGAGCAGTATGTAAGCAGTATGAGGACTGCAGCTATATTCATACTCTGGCTGTAACAACGTCAGATTTTCACTCTATCATTGTTAAAGCCAAAATAATTCACAGTAAAAAATAATGTTGCAATATCTTTAATAAATGTGAAATGCAATTCTAAATAGTTCATTTATCTTTACATTTCTCCTTTCTTTCAGAAATTAATTACAGTCAACATACAATGTAGAAGGCTGCTGGTGAGGTGGTTGCCTCCCAGCAAGAAAGTTCCCGGTTCAAATCTTGGAAAGGGTGGACGTTTCGGGCCTTGCTATCTGGAGTTTGCATTTTCTCCCCATTTCTTACCTGGTCTCCTCCCACAATCAAAAAACATACATGTTAGGTTCTTTGTCAATTCTAAAATTACTCTAAGAGTGAGTGCGAGTGCTTGTTATCTCAGTGTCTTTGTGCAGCACTAAATTAAAATAAAAAAATAAAATAAAAAAAATAATAATCATACCTTACAGTGAGTGAGAGGCAGACAAATGGGCGCTATTCAGATCTGCTTTCATTTGTTCATTGTTTCAAGCAGCATTAACTGACTTGAATTTCTGGCTTCTTTGACACATTAGTAGATTAAACAAAATACTGTCGAACACAACATCTTCACAACTTAGCTTCAGTATTGTTTTAACACATTAGAAGGTAGTGCAAGCGATTACTGAACATGTTGCTGTTTATATGACAGACATGACACAAACTGTAGAATCAATATTTAATAAACACAATAACTTGTCAGGTTATATGGATTCAGCTCCACCTGCTTGATTATATGTTTATTTATAAATGTAATAAAGTACTGTTTTAGGTAGATACTGCATCTGTCATTCTTGTTATTGGCCTGCAGAGCCTCACATTCTGCTCCATAAAACAGAAAATGAGCAAGAGCTGCCAGAATATTCTAAACTAAATGATGGCGGCTATAATAACATAAGTACATGAGCAGCTGCAATAGGGTGTTTATATTTGGTAACTCCAAATCTCTAACAATTTATTTTTCTCTGCAAGTAACATGTTACTAATCAGTTTTTAATAGCAGTAAACCTTTTAAAAGTAATCTTACCTGACACTTCTTAACTTTAACAAATGTATGTTGCATTTCCTATTGCAGGCAAAATAACCGCAACTAATAACTAAATCCTAGGTGACCAAGTTAGTGGTTTTAGTAGCAGTACCACCTACCCTTTCAACATGGAGGAACAGATCATTTTAGTTGTCTGACTTTACCATACTTTACGATACATCAAGCAAAGATTATAGACATGTAAATCAAAAGGCAGCCACATGCAAACTTGTTGGCGTGGTGAATTTGTTCAAAAGTCCTGGATTTATCTGGATCAGCCTTGAGGTCCATCATTAAATGAGATGCTGTTTTCTTGTTTGTAAAATAGAATGAATGCAGGGTTTTCTTTTCTTTTGTACAGTAGAGTAAACTGTAAGATTCCTGTCAGTTCGAGCAAAATCTTCTGACTCTTCACCCTTAATGTCTTGTCTGTCACAGACCGCTTTAAAATGTCAAAATTCCATCCAATCTCATAACCAATCAATTTTTTTGTAGACAAGCAATCCAAGAGCATAAAGTTAGCAGGGCAAAAAAATGGAGGACATTAAAGCTAACTGGTTGAAGGTCCAGATTGGCAAATAATGTGTGGTTAGATCTAAAGATGAGATCTACTGTGCCAATGGCTCGAAGCATGTTTTAAGAAATCCAGGAAGTGTTTAGAGAAGTGTATACTGAGGAATGTTTCACTTACTTTGAGTGACGTCATTGATGATGTTCAAAGCATTGATGCCTGTAGCAGTTCGGAAAGTGGTTTGAATTATTTTCCCCAAAAGAGGCATTGCTAAACCCCAAATCTGTTAAAACAACAAAAAAAACAACAATTATTATTCAGTTGCACAAGCACCTTCACCACTTCCTTGTCAACTGTAGGTGTGTTTCCATTACCCCTAGAATTACAGTCTTTGACCAGCAGGGGGGAGGGGGTTTGTGTATGCACGAAGTTCTGAGAAAAATTAACCCTTTTGCAAACTAACTGGATGGAAGGCTTCATGAAGCTTCATCACGCCATCAATAGTAAGAAATTAAGCCATTCAGATTTTTGTGAGGGTGAATGGACTCACCCTCATATAAATCAGAAAGCTTTGTAAACAGACGAAATACAAAGTAAAGATTACTCCTGACTATCTGTGCTCTCTCCACCCATTGCCAGTCCATACAGTCATAATCTTATCACCAACACAATATCATTATTTAGTGTTTCCCCAATAACAATATATGTCACATCCCTAAATCAGAGGATAGAATAAAATTACACTGTTGGAAGGAGACAAAAAACTCTAGTAAATTACTTTTTTCACACAGACACACACATTTATACCCACTATAGTTTAGGGACAATGGCAAATTTTTTCTGTGCATTTCTTAACATTCAAAGAAAGAAAGAGAAAGAAAAAGACTGAGTAAATATGTGTCTGTGTGTACACTGTGAGCTTTCTGGGCCCATTAGCGTGGTACTGTATGGCAGCTACCAGGAGAAAAGACTGCAGAAACAAGTGGATTAGGACTTTCTAATAAGGACAGGCAATACATCTTGATGGATGACAGCCTTCATACTGTACTGCCATGCTTAGTGGATGTGTGTGCTGCTGAGGCTTCAGTATATATGCACATGTTTGTGATTAATTCTCTGTGTGTATGACTGTGTATTCTGGTTTGAATGTTAATATTATGTCTGTGTGCCATTACTGTCTGTGTCAGTGTTTGTGTACACAGTCTTGAATTCACTGACCTTGAATTCATCATCCTTGTAGTAGGGTTCTTTCGTTCTTTGGCATTAAAGCAGCCTCATTTTTTCCCCAGTGTGATGAAAGACCAGCTCGCTGAAGGCAGTGTAAGTATTTGTCATTAGCTTAAGATCAGTAAAAAGAAAAACAAGATATTGCTGAACAGTGTTCATCCAGCATAAACACATTCAAGGCACATAAAAGGCATACAAAAGAGCCCAAAGCAAGGATGCATGGAAGTGTCGACTGCTTGTGTAGTCAATGGGACCTTTTAAGAAGCTATTTAAGAGGATAAAAAGCATGTCCTTTTCAACACAACACTGGTGTCAGTGTGTTTCAAAGGTGCTCCAGGGCCATTTAGGAGTGGTGACAGTGTCGCCTGCTTTGATTAAATCTCTACAGTGCAGATTGGAGAGAGGCAACACTGTTAAGTGGATATGAAAATGACCTCAGCCATCCTCTTTTGCACTCATGTCAACCTCTTTTAATGCAAAGTAGCATGACAGAAAAGGGAACGTCCTGTTTCTGCTTTCATGTCTGTGTCAAAGCATCAAGAGCCTTTTTTTTATTTATTTTTTTTTTTGGACAAGACATCAACTAGAGAGGCATGTGTGAGTTGCAGAAGAGATGGAAATTAAGGAAGAAAGAATACATGCTGAGATGATGGGCCTTGAGGAGTGGTTGCAACTGGCCCAAGTGTTCCACTTTTGATTGAATAATATGTTTCCAGTGACAGTGGCAGAATGAAAACATAGCCAGGACTCCCTTCTCCATCCCCCCAACCCCCTTCGCTGCTCTATGTAAAGGCAAGAACATTGCATAGTACTTCTCAACAGCTCCCATGAATGAACAACTGGTGTTGTTCTGGTGTTACTGGAGACTTTTGGAGAGACTGACGTGAAAACACATATTGGTCTTATTTTTCTCAATCAGCAGTAAAGGACAGTTTATGCTCCCTTACATATGTAAATAGAGACTTCCATTTCAAACATTGTCATACGTCGCATGCTCATACTTTCACGAGTCTTTTGCCTTTGCCATGGTTGTTAAGTCAACTCCTCCACTAGTGGGCAGTGCTGAGTGCAGAGTTCACTCCTGCAAGCAGTCAGTTTCAGACACCGTTTGGCAGCAGTAGTGCATCGCTTTAAAGTTTTTTACAACTGCTCAACATGCCCTAAACACTTGCAATTGGTCTTTCTTCAAAAGCCTGTGCAATTTCTACAGTCTTGATTTTTCCCACTTTTTAGCCCTTTCTGATCCTCTTCTTCTGAGGTTTGTTTCTTTCGCTGTTCGCATGTCAGCTATTCTGCTCAGCACTGCCAGGTAAACAGGTTTTCCCTCTGGACCAACAGGACTGACTGTGAGAAGACAGGAATGGTGAGTGAACAGAAGTTCAGGAGATGACAATAGGATGATGTAAAACTGCTTTAAGCGGGTGAGACTCACTGCGATAGCTTGTCCTTCCGGACGTGATTCAGATTGATCCAGAGATTGAGCAGGGCTGAGACGAAAGGCGAGGTGAAAAACAAGCGGGGTCGGAATGGGGGAACCAGAGATGCATTCAGACAGATTCAGGACAGGGCTGAGCTGCGAAGCGGTGGTCAGGAGCAAGCAGAGTCGGTGACAGGGAATCAGTCCGGAGATGAATGCTGGAGAGTCAGGCATGGGCGCAAAGACAATCTGGCAACTATGGAGTGAAACATTAAGTAATTGGCAGGTGGCACCAGCAGGTGGAAGTGGTTGAGTTGATGAGTGAATGGCAGAATCAGAGAGCAGGAGGTCACGGCGAGTGTGATACTAGAGGGCAGTGCAGAGTTCAGAGTTCCAACATTAGTTTTGATGGCAGTTTAAAATAGCATAGTATAATGAGATAGCAACATTCTCAGAAAGAAACATAAAAAGAGGCCGTTCACAAGATGACAATGTTCTGTGCAATCCTTAAATACATCATGGCTTCTACTCATGGAGTTATATGCTGCACAACACTGCTACCACGATCTCCAGTGGTTTTGCTCCATTTGCTGTGTTTGGATTTACATCCACGAGCTCTCTGAATACATAGAGAAATATGCATACAAATGGTGCAGAGGACAGACAGAAGCCTCCATCCATATCTGTATGCATATGTGTATTAACTGACGTTCCTAAGTAGGAAGCATAAATACTGTTCATGTGTGCTGTGGAATGAACACAGCTTAATAAAACTAACACTGAAAACATGTACTCAAATAAATTAGTTCTGTCTCTCTTTTTCTCCTTAGTACAGATAAAGGGAATTTATTAGAATAGCATGGGACAGGTATAGATTTCCAGACATAACATTCGTGTAACAGTGACAAATGAATGTGCTCTTTTCTGTCTCTGCAAAGACAAAAGGACTTCCATGTGTGCCCACGTGATGATGTTAATTTATAACGCAAATCACATGTTCCAGTGTGACTGTGTCCTGTACTGTAGGTTGAGCTCATTTGCAAGTGAACTCTGTTACATGCCATTGGCCCTCAAATGAATGTGTCTCACCACAGAAGATTCCAGTAATTAACCTAGCACAACATAGTTGTCATCCAGTAATTGACCTAATTGTTTGGCTTGTCAGCTCCTGTTCTTCGTATTAAGCATTAAATGCACTGGGTGTCATTAATCATAGGATTATCATGTGTTCAAGAGAGGGCCTTGTTCTTGTTTAGCAGTGTGTGTGGGATGTTAGGGTGTCCACAAGGTGCTGTATAAACCTACTTTCCTCTCTCTCTCTGTCTCTTTTTATTTTAATCACCATAACATTTTTACAGACTTTAATCCTCTAATAGCTTGTGAAAGTCCTTATTTTACAGCCCAACAACACTCCAGGTAATTATGCAGAGTTTACAGTGCGTCATCTCATCCTGGTAAATTGGTATTATCTGAAAAGTGTGTAAAATTGAATTTTGTTTAGCTGAATAAATCACAAATCTATTGCTCTAAAGGCCATCATCCCATTACATTAAAGCTCTCCAACCTACCCTTTATGTGCTGCTGGTGAGTGTCAGCATCAGCTTACCAGGCTTATTATATTTATATGGGCCCTGATGGGGCCAGTCAGGTGCATTTTTGTGTGTATCTCTGCATGCATGCTTTTGTGTATGTTTACATGTATTTGTGAGCCAGCAGATGGCTCAAGTCACATTTATACCTGATTCCTGGCCGAGGCTTATGCATTTAGACTGCCTCCAGGTTGCCATAAAAGGTGTCGAGCTGCCACTTTTATTGGATTTTTAAAGTGAAGAGATTACATCCTGTATATGTCTAATGGTTCCCTACATACCTCTCATTCAGTTTCATCTCTCTCCCCTGGCTTTTATTCTGTCTATCGAGCAAACAAGGAGGCGTGTGCTCCCTTATACCCCACACACCCAGTGCATTAATAATAATAACAATAAAAATGTAATCAAATTTCTAAAAACAATATGTACTTAATGTTGGCCCAGGATCTGCCGCTGAAAGCCCACCTCATCAAACTGCAAATTAGTCTCAGCCGTAACTTTATTATGGCCTAGCCTTGAGACGGGCAGCAATAAATAATTCAACTGCACTGTCTAAAGAAGCGATGAGATTTAATTCAAAGAATGGAAAGTGTGTGCATGTGTGTCTGATTGTGTGTAGAATAGCTCAGATGCATGCATGCATGCCTGCAAGGTTTTGTTTAAGCCAGTGTGTTTGTGAAATTTGACAACACTGTTCCACACACACACACACACAAATGCTCACACGGACATGCAAACACCTCCCGCTTCTTTCTCTCTGTGCTCTTACTGGTGGTCTGCTCGCCTCCTGTTGCTGAACATCAGGTAGTGCCATGGCAACACACTCTGCCGCATCCATCAGTGAGCTAGCACCCCTACCCTTTCAGCTATCACCACTTAGAGATATGCACGCTGGGAAAGCTGAAGGAACAAGGAATAGGGCACAACAGAGGAGGAAGAAAGGAATGAACACACAGACAGCAGTACAGGAGAAAGAAGAGGAAGGAAAACATCAAAAGCAAGTGGCTGAAAAACAAGACAGAATTTAAACTCTTTAAAGCTTGCTAATCAAGGCAACCATAAGAACCATTTTAAGGCACCTTTCAATAGGACAGTTATTTATTACAGTTTGGTGTCCCTGCCTTTTTCCCCCCCAATACAATATCTTGTTCAGCATCATGAAGAAGTCTTTCCCAAATAATGTTGAATGTCAAACAAGGTATACCTTAGGCAAGTCACCAGTTTATCACAAGAATACACACACCTATAGCAACTAATATTTAGGGCTTTGGGTTGTGGAACACCCTGGTAAAATGTAGGAAAGCTTTTTACATTATTAGGCCTAAACAAATAATAAATAAATAAATAAAAAAATAAAAAAAGAAGAAATTTGGAACCCACGTTATACTGATATTGTCAATAAACAATTTCTAATATCTTATGATAAACTCATAATATGGCACCAATGTCTAAATAATGCCCAATAGATCATATTAGAGAAACTTAAAAAGAAATCTAGCTTCTGGATGCCAAAAAGTTTTATGATGCTGCTCTTGTTACTGACATGTCCCCAAATTAAGTTCAACTGGAGAACTTTGTATTTTATACCTACACTGCTTTGTTTCCCTCCTTCAAGTCATCTGAACTCTTTTTATTTGCTCAACTTTTAGCGACCACACAATAACTGAGCTTACTTCCAGGTTACCGTTCCAGGAAAACTATTTTTAATTCAAGTCCCAATTATGGTCCCAAATAACTCTAATCCTAATAGAAACTAAAGTATGGGATTAATGTGAGTTCCAGTGAGAGACTAAATCCAAATAATGATTGGGTTTCTCTTTCTGAATCCAGGTGGGTGTCAGAGCAGAAGGGGGGTTATACCTTGATTAGAAATTAGGAACTGGTTGAATTATCACAACATAAAGTGGGACAGTCTGGCAAGGTCTGGTTGCTCTTGCAGGTCCTTAAAAAATAAGCCTTGATGAGGGCGGATGAAGAACAGGTGTGTAAGCAGGAGTTGACCAGACCCCGCCCTGGACTTCCTAAAACCTGCTCCACCCCACCTAAGGCTCAGAAACCAAAACAAACACCAAACATGATCATGACATCCAGAAATGTGCCACTACCTCTTTTAGCTTTCAGCTGCCACATGGGGGCTGTCCTTAAAAAATGGAACGGCTCGAAACACATAGATACCTCTTGGTTTTGCATTTACTGATGTTACTTTTGCGCTTACATGTGAGAAACATCATTAGCTTTTGTGGAGAAAGTATACTTTCTTTCTGGAGAAAATAACAAAGTGTATTTTCTTCACAAAACTGGGTCCTTAAACATATAAATCGCTGCCAGAAAATGTTGTTACAAGTGATGTGTTTGGGCTTATGATGATAATATTTTTACCGCTTTATGTATTTGTTATGAAATAGGTTGCTGTCAGCCGGGCGGACAATCGACATTCAAGCAATCAACTTATATTAACCAAATCTGCCAGTAGATAACCTAATGGGTAACTGTTTCATACCTGAAAACAATATAATAAAACTTCATGTCACAACTCATGGAGATTTCCTTCTGACGGCACAGACTTTTACTTCCAAAATTTTCATGACCCGTCTCTCCTTGTATCCACTGAACAGACAGCCGTGGTAAGAAGCGATGCCTCCGGACAGATTGAAGGTGTCTGCTGCTCACAAAAAATGTCATCGCTGTACCTACAGCATACATCTTCATTAAGATAGGCATCTGGGAATATGGCCTCCAGTTTCACAGTCATGCTCAAGTGTAGCCCATTAGATTTGGTTTGGTGCACAATAGGCAGTTTGAATTTATTGAGTGTGCAGGATCAACCTATTAGCAACATTTACCTTTCAGTACTGCAAAGTTTCCCCCTGTAATGTAATGTGTGTCAGTCTGCCAGGATGACAACGGGAGACTGATGTGCGGTGTGGTACAGCAGAGGAGCATATTACCAGGCTGCTACTCTGACATCTGCAGCTTGGTTATTAAAAGAGAGAGGCCCTATCCTCTGGGCGTGAGGGAGGGGCTAGGAGACGGTGGGGACACAAGGGAGCTCCGGGTCTTGTAATTTTGGAGTGGAATGAGAAATTCTAGATGGGAAGAGTGAAAACAGTCAAAGAGGGAAGAGTGCTGGATGAGATGTGAAATGGTTTTTCCTGCTCCTGTATGGTATTGTATATGTGTGTGTCTATGTGTGTGTGAAAGAGAGAAACCTCTCCCCAGTGCAAAGAGAAGAGCATGTGGGTGGCTTGAGATGGTGGATAACAGTAGCGTGTATGTGTGTACACAGGTATGTGTACGAATCTTGAATGATGCAACATGGAGGCAATTTTAGAGGCAATATCAGTGGTCAAAGAAGGACTTTGACTGATCGTTTCTCGTTTAGTTTCTGACACTTCCTCTCTTTGTGTGTGCAGCTGAAGGGACATATTTGATTATATCGTCACATTGTGCAGACTCAGCTTCCTCTTGGGAACAAAAGAAGATCTCCTTAAAATAAATCATAAACCTTTGGGATGACGAATTGGTTAGTAGGTAGAATTTTTACAATAGTAGGGGAAGAAATTGACAAGTGGTCATTGTGGTTACACCTAAAGTAAATAGAGTAAATAAGAAATCAAATATAAGTCTATTTTTATATGTACATGTTTTAGCCTGAAAGGGCAGAAACACCATTTGTGTGCTTGTTTGTCTATAACAGCACCACAATCCGTTCCACCAAGCTGATATTCCACCAGCACCTACCTCGCTTCGCTTCACCGCCTCTGCCATCATCCTCATCCTGTGGCTCACAGGGTCTGGGGTATAAATGCAGTGGTGCGAGCAATAAGACCGGTATTACCTGGAGATAAAACCAGAATAAGCTTCCTGCTGTGAAACGAGACTCCAGGAACCATTATGGGGAGCTGGGGCATTTGAGGAAGAAGGGAAAACATCCTTATATTTTGGTGTAAGAGTGTGTATGTGTTAAAATGAAGGTTGCATTAATAATACTGGATATCTGACGGAAAAAAAACAGACTAAACAACGACCTTTCAGCTTTCGTTCAAATAGGCTACCTGATACAGATCCTCATGGATGAATCAATTTTGTCACCTCCTTATTTTTTGTGACTCTTCTAATAGCATCTAACTCTTGTTAACCTGTGGCTCTCTTACAACACATTTCAGATTATAGCATGTCTAGAAGTAGAACTAATTTTGATAGGTATAAATGAATACTTACTCCAGTTTAGCAAATATTTTCAGTTATTTGTTCTTTCAGCACTATCCCTGTTTTTCCCATGAACATTATTCCATGACGTTATCATATATCCATTAGCTGAGAACTTACTTATAGATATTAATGACCCACTCCGTAACATCTCAACCTTAAAACTCTGCATTCATTTGATGGCAGAGTGACATCTATTATGTGCATTTCTGAAGCCATCGCTCTCTAGCAGCTTCCTGAGGCTGAGAAACCACACTACACAACAAATTCAGCTGCAATGATGCTGCGTGACATTGCAGCTGTGTTTCGCTTTACACTTGCAAGCAGATGTAAATAAACTGGCCGTTTTAAACATCCACTGTGGCTGATTCAGCAAAGAAATGTTAGAAAACATTATCGGAAATAGAGAGGAAACAAAAGAGAGCCACAGACAGAGCAAGAGACAAGACAAAAGTGAACATAAGATTGCTTTTTACTGTCAGGAGAGAGCCAACAGTACAGGTAGGATGCAAGACGGATGCCGAATTAGCTGTCGATAGGGGGCGTGTCACTGAGGAAATGACAAAAGTTAAGAAGTGCTTCCTTAATTATGTTGCTGTCACCACATGAAACTAAGCAAAGTCTGATAATGTCAATATTAACCAACAGGAATGTTAGTTTTGAGCTACAAAAATTAAACCTATGCTATAATAAACTTATTGCAAACAAACAAACAAACAAACAAACAAAAACAAAAAAAAGTCAGGCTGAGGGATCTTTTTGTGGCTTTCCTGCAGTCACTAGAGATGGACCATTGGTACATTAAGTGGCTCTCAGATAGGATGCAATGTACTGCACTGTGCTTTCAGCAGGGGACAAGAGTGTAAATGTGATAACTGTATCCAGGTTTGGTGGCAGTTGGGAAGGGACTGAAAAAATATCCACGAAGTGATTATGTTTGTTCAGCTGCCAACTTTGAGAAGGAGTAAAGCAGCAGCTGGGTGGGTGCAGAGTCTTAATATCCTCGTGACTAGTCAGGAGTCCTGACATTTCAGGCTCATGCAGTTCATTTTGTACTCATACACTATGTACCTGCAACCACTTCCAAGTCTACTTTAGGCTAAGTACCAGGAGGTATGACACCTGTTTTGAGAAATCATATGGCAACTCAAGGAAAGGAGAACAAACTTCAGACAGTCATGAACCTATACGATATCTGACATTCTGAGGCCTATTATTGTTGAGCCCTTCCATATTCCCACTGATTGGACACATTGAGTTATCATAGATCTCTGTGGCCACGTTGTAGTCATTTAAACTTCCACACAGAGAGCACAGACAGTGTGAGCAACTCTGTGCTGCCTCCAATGTGAAAGCCCCTTTTCTGCAGACTTAAGAAAATCTGGGTTCCTGTTAGGATGGTAGGAAGCTGGATTTTTGACCCAGTAAAATGAAGAAACCTCCCCAGTCCTGACCTCAAAATCCAACATGGCTGCCCACCATATTTATTGGCACTTTTTTCAAACTGTATCTCTGGGATTGCAGCTGAACAGTTGTTCGCCCCTTTAGTGAAGGAATTTCAGCTGGAATGTTAACTACTTGAGTCTGAACTCCAAATTCCTAGTTTGGCTGAGACGTAAATTCTGGCTCAGTTTGAGACAAAAATCTGTCCCTGTAAACACACAAAAAACGCACACTTCAACAAAACCTTACTTAAGCTGTTTATCTCTCATTCAGGCATAACAGTTTAACTCCTTTTATGCTTACAGCGATGGGGACGTTGAAGGTGCGAGCATCATGGTCCAAATACAGATAAATAAAGGAAGAGTGGTGAAATATTGATGAGGGCCCATCATGGAGCCTGAAGCTGTGTGGCATGGCTACTATGAAGAACCTTATCTTTCTCAGATTTAATTGAGCAGTAGGAGAGACGCCCAAAGGGCAGCTCGCAAGACCCAGCAGTTACAACTTTGCTCGAACTATGGACCTCCCAAGATGCCTCACAGACTTAAACAAAGCATTGTGGGAAATCTACTTTCCCATCTCACATTAACAAGATATCATTCATCCCCCCAAGTCCAGCTCTGCTGAGACTGATTGCAACCTGTGTCTGAATTCTACTCTCTTTAAATATTTTAAACTAGTCTGATTAAATTTAGCTGGTGAGTGGTCCAGAATAAGGAATTTATTTCTACTTCATTTCCTCTTCATATACGGTAACCAGAGGGGGTATATTGAGAACAATGTGGTTTTTCTTGGGTTGAGATTGCTGCAGGCAGAACTGCCTTGAGGTGGCACTCAGGAAGATTTAGCAACATTTCATTTCATGGAGATGAAATTTAATTTTTCCATTTCCACGTCATTGTGTGGTTGTTGGCTCAGTTTGATCCTGAGATGTACCCCTGATATGACAAACTGTAATTTTGCACTTAAAAAAAACGCAGGGGTGCTGCCAGCAGCTCTCGGTAAATTATTCCCCTTCCCTCCTTGGTGTATGACACTTTCAATGTTGCTCTGATTTACATACTTAGAGTGAGTCTTCCCTGTGGAGATGCCCATGATGATGACCATGTTGTGAAATGAGTGATAGTGGCCTTTCCAAGAAGCCATGTGGACTCAGGGGAACAGTGGATTGCCAGTTGGCAGGATAGAGAGGCTGCCTGGGTTGATAACTGTAATCAGTGCTCCAGTGGATGTGTGGAGAATGAAGAAGAAACAACACAAGTGAGGGAAGAATAGAGTATAAAATAAAAGGTGTGTGAGTGCGTGGTGACAAATGGCATGCAGTTCAGAGACTGGAGCATGCACCCTGTGTCCATTTGCAACACACTCCCATTTAAAATGGCTAATTAGTACAAGCCACACGGTAGGTGATTGACGATTGTGTTGCCATGAGATGATTTGGTGGCTAATTACTACGAGCTCTGGGAGGGTCGGGGATGACTCTGTGTGTGAGGTACTGTGTGCATGCTCACATGAATAACAGAATAACATTTTGCTTGAATTTGAGTTTATTTTGTGTGCTTGTGCATTTGTGTCTTTTGTCACATGTAAACCAAGGATACATGTATGTGTTTAAGGAGTGCAGGGGGTTAACAGTTAACGGTGCTGGTGGGGTTGTTGTAATCTGTGGGACTTTGCATGTGAGACAAGCACAGAGGGTGTCGAGGAAAAAATCTGTTATTTTACCTAATTACCTCTTAATTCTGTGTCTAACTGTCCATAATTGGTTTGTTTATTAAAGGGAGAGCGGTGAATGAACTCCTGGAAGTTAGTCTCTGCTGTTTCTGTCTGTATGATTTTGGATGTGTGCCTTGTAGTCCTGCTTTGATGCAGGAGACAGATTTCACTGATAAAATTAGCCAAATAAAATGCTTGTAATGCATATCCTGATTTGAATTAGAACTGCTGTTAAGCTGTTTTGGAGTAAATACTTTACTTTGGTTGCTTCTGAGAGATAAAATGCTTAAGTTTTCTTCCAAACAGGCGGAATCAGTCTGGCAAAAAGTAACAGATGTTTAAACACATTAAAGAAACATTTCCATTTTCACCAAAATTTTTCCTTTGATTAGATTTTTGGTAAACAAATGGTTGACACTATAGTTTGTGGAATATTATCTCATATCTCAGGGCATTATTGACCAGTAAAGAGCAGGAGATTGGCAGACAGATTAGGACAGTATCTGTAATGATGAGGATGCTCTATCAGTCTGTCTTTGTGAAGAAAGAAATGCCGATTTAACAGTGGATCTACATTCCAACCTCCACTCATAGTCATGAGCTGGGGAAGATGACTGAGAGAATAAAATGGCAAATATACTGTAGCTGGCATAAATTAGCTTTCTTTGAAGGGTGATTGGGCTCATCCTTTGAGATGGGGTGTGTAGTAGTTTCTCTTTTTGTGTGGTTTGGGCATCTGATCAGAATGCCTTAAAACGCCTTCCATGGGAGGGGTTTTGGACATGTCTTACCAGGACGCAACCTCAGGGCAAACCCAGGACCCACTGGACAAGTGTTAAAAAATGGCCACCCTCCCTTAGTCAGGTTCTGCCGAAGGTTTTTCCTTCCTGTTAATATGGACTTTTCTTCTTTCCCCTGTCATCCGCTGCCTCGTGCATGTTCAAGATGGGGAACTGAAAAGAAGTCAAGATCCATTTCCTTAGCTAGGCTATTATTTATTATGACTTGTATGAATACTGATTGGATCACAATGAATGGGCTCAAATTGATTTGTCTGTAAAATGCGCTGAGATGACGTTGTTGTGAATTGGCGGAATAGAAATAAAGCTGAATTGAACTGATTTGAGTTAACACAGTTAAGAACAAGTTAGCAGCCTTTACTGATGGAATGGTGCTTTTAGGACTAAACATGTTACTGGATTTAATTATCTGGACCTTTGCCAATTTTTGTTGGTTGAACATCAATCTGTGGATGACAAGGAGGCCTCATTAGAAAGTTAATTTTGTTTGATTGTTAATGGAGTTGTTTGTGCATACTGTGGTGAAGTGTAAACAGTAGAAGGCCGTCTGAGTGATGGTAGTTATGTAACCTTACATTTCTTAACTACTTTGTCCCAATTGTGAAAAATAAATTCAGTTAAATCAACCCTAAATAAAATGTTTTGATCACCAAATCTAAACAAATAAATAGTGATAGTAAAACAACAAAAAAAAGGAAAAAGCAAAACAGAGATTTTTTATCTCTTTTATTTATTTATTTATTTTAAGGACTTGTCATGTTGTCATGTCCTATCAATAACTTTTAAGGTGCACTTTGAAAATGTTCAACAAGTCAGTGAAAATGGTAAATACCTAAAAGAATAAAAAGGATTTTAAGCTCGATTGAGATGGTTTTTGATTTTTTTTTCTAAAGCCACATCAGTCCTTTTAAAAGACTTAATTTAAAACTGTTGGCTTTTTCTGCTTTTAAAGAACAGACATAGACAGCACCCCCTCACATGTAAAATGAGAAATAACATAGGGCTGAAAAGAATTCCCAAGGACTTCCGATTACCTTTCTCTAATTTTCTAACTTATCAGAAAAATTAAAATAGATTTTTCTTAAAAAGTCAATATGCAGCTTTAGCTCTGGGTGGTTTGCAAGAGGTGGAAAATGCAAGATGAAACTTTTTTTTTTTTTTTTGCACCGTCAACAGAGATGTTCCAGTTATTGCAATGATGTTGCGTCACTACATCCTGCTCAATCAATACCCACTTGCGATACAAAATGTTCTCTGAATATAATTCATTTGATTGCAAATGCAGCCTCTATTTATAACCAGAGATGGATGCTATTATTCCCAACATGGTTAAAAAAAATCTTCAGATATTTTTGCTGTCAAGCTAGCACAGCTGCTGGGCATTTGTTTCTTCTGTCCTTCACATACATTGGTTTTTTTTCATTTTCTGTGCCAACAGTGTCTCACAGGTCAGAGGAAATGATTCATTCTGTCTCTGCTGCATTGAGCTAAGAGATCGTGAGTTTCCAGTGCCAGCCCTGATAAAATTAGGTGCCCTAGGCAAGATTTTAGCTGGTACGTCCCTAACGTCGCAGTCAGTTTCACAATCAAACTTTATACACTTACACAGGATCTGCATGTATACATTCAAGATTTCCTTTCTTTCAAGTAGGAAATGACACATCACATGAAACTAAAGAAACAGGTGACACAACATAAAATACCATTTAAATAAGGTATTGCAAAAAAAAATTTCACATGCATCATAAAAATACTGAACATGAAATCAAGTGAGGTCATATGAACTGAACCAACACAAACATAACAAGACACACTAAATATTACACACAGTGTTACAAAGAGAAATCTTGTGATTTATTGTTATTTGCTGTGACTCCAACAGAGGAAGCTATCTGCGTGTTGATTGTAATGAAGGCCTCAACTACAGCTCAGTTAACTCACTCTATGGTCTTACTCTTCTGGATTTTCTTGATGCAAAGTTTTTTTTTAATGTTATCATATAACAGATGTTTTGTGACACTATGATGGAAAGTCCACTGAGACATTCCTGTATCACTGTACATCTCTGGTAGGTTTAAATGAGCTGGAGCTTAAAGAAGCTTCTTTCTGTGTCTATTGGCTTCTGACTGGGCCATACTCTCTTTCTGTCTATCTCTCTCTCTCTCTCTCTCTCTCTCTCTCTCCCTGTCTGTCTGTCTGTCTGTCTGTCTGTCTGTCTGTCTGTCTGTCTGTCTGTCTGTCTGTCTATCCATCCATCCAGCCAGCCAGCCAGCTATCTATCTGTTTTGTCTAGATAACGTTCCTTTGTGTGATTGTCTAATTGTTCTCCACAAGGAACTGCACCCTTAAGTTTTTTTCCATCCATTTATTTATTTACATTTTCTTCGATATTAAGTTGTTGCTGTTCACTCTCTAAGTCTGCAAGTATGACGGCCGTGTCCTACAATGCACCGCGGGATGACACACTTTTCTGAGCTCTATAGAGGTGCTGTGCGTGAACGTCACGTGTAGTGTAAAGTGCTTTGAGTGGTCAAGATGACTAGAAAGGTGCTATATAAGTACAGTCCATTAACCACAGACTATTGCTTTTAAGTTATATTGCTGTCAGTTTATGAAATATTTTCAAATATTAGTAGTAATAGCATTAGTTTATTTATTTTATTTTATTTTATTATTTTTTTGTGTTTGTTTGTTTGTTTTGGTTTTTTGTCTTCCCAAATGTGTACTCTGTGAGTACACATTACAAAATGGAACCAGGAAAAATTTAAATATACTTGTGATTTCTTTTTTTATTTGTCTTTGTTTTGGGTTAAGTGAAGATATATTTGTCTATTTAACTAGCATTTTTCCTTTGTCCTCACAATCACAACATTAACTGGAGCTCAGGCGGCAACACAAAGTGTGTCACATAAAAATGTGCATGTTTAATATGGATGATCTACTTGGGAAGGAGCCATGGTGTCAATGCTATATTGTCTGTGATGCTATAGTATGCATGCAGAGCTCTCAAAGGGCTTGGCTCATTAGAGAGTTGGGTTTGTGATGACATAATGGGCTGTAGCTGAAACATGGGACCTCTATATTTGAAACACACAAAGGAAAGCAAAACCATTCTATATTTATGGACTTTCTCTTTTTAGAAGAAAAGCATGATCTGAGTTTAGTCTTGAATTATGCATCCACAAATGACTGTTTGGTTTATGCATCATCCTCCTTTCTTTCTATTTTTCTTTCTCCCACATATTCAGATACGCAAACTCCACCGAATGAACCAAATGACCTTTAGCTGTCTCTCTCCTTCTCTCTGCTTCACATCTCTCCTTCTGTTGTCTTCTAAAAATACACCCCCCCCCCCCCCAATCATCAGCAGAGTTCTGCAGCTGGCCCTGTGGGCAAAGGCTTTGGCAAAAGGGTGCCAGAGATGAGCCTAATTAACTCATTGAGAAGGATTGAGCAAGGGATGAAGAGGTGGAGGACAAGGTGTGGCTGTGAGGGAGGGGAAGGGCAGAGGTTGGGGGTGGGTGAATAATGACAGAGATGGAGGGTATGGAAGATGGAGTGTTTGCAAAGAGGAAGAACAGGCAAGCGAGAGAGGAGTAGATAATGACATGTAGGGGTCAGAGACAGAGAAAGTTGGTGAAACAAGGTCTCTGGGGCAGCAATATAGTCATGAACAAGGCAGAGGGAGAGTGATGGAGAGGAGCACTAATTAGACATAGGACCAAAGTCCCTTCTCATTTTACATGGCCATAGTGGTGGGGTGAACGAGAGGAGGAATAGAGATAGATGGGCTGGACGGCTGCAGTGCCAAGATATGAAAAGGAAATATGGAGAGAGCAAATCGAGTGACGGAAATCTGGCCGACGCAATTAACCCACGTCTATAAAACAAACTGCTCTTAATTGGCTACTTCCTGCAGGGAAGTGGGAGAGGCAGGATGAGAGATAACAGCAAAGACGAAGACACCCCAGCAATGTTCCACCTCTTCTTATCTGGCATCCACTCGCTCTGCAGCACACCTCCTAATATTTTACCTTAAATTTTATCTCTATCTTTTCCCCCTTTGTCACTATTTATTTATTTATATCTACCTTATTTCCAGTAAACAGGACAAAGAGGATTTTCTGTTCCTCCTCTATCTGGAATTTTCCACCTCCTAGTGTTTATATGAAAAACCCGTTAGTCAAATTTCTTTGTCACATATTCTAACACAGTATATTTCTGACTTTGTTTTGATTAAAGTAATTTATCTACAATCTCAGGTAAACAGAAGTTTTAACATGTATTTATATTTTCTCAAATGCAAGCAAAATCAAAGAATTTGGGATAGAAGTCATAACCTCACTTCAAATCAAGTATATAAGCTTTTCTAAGACAATGAGTAATATAAAGAGTGATATAGTGTGACTCACCAGCCACTTTATTAGGCAGACCTTTTCTGATAAAAAAAAAACCCTTGTTAATCTCGGAGGTCAGAGGAGAATGTGCAGATTGGTTGGAGATGATAGAATGGCAACAGCTTTTAAAATAACAACTGGTTCCAACCAAGGTATGCAGAATACAATCCCTGAGTGTACAACAGCAGAGGACGACGCAGGGTGCCACTCCTGTCAGCTAATAACAGGAAACTGAGGCTACAATTCATACAGACTCACCACAACTAAACAACAGAAGATGGATCAATTGTTGTCTGGTGTGATGAGTCTTCAGCTCCACAATCAGATTTTAAGGTCAGAATTACATGGAAACAACATGAAAGCATGGATCCATCCTGTGTCAGAAGTCCAGGCTGCTGGTGGTGTAATGATGTGGGGATATTTTCTTGGCCCACTTTGAGCCCCTTAGTACCAACTGAGTATCTTTGCTGACCATGTCCATCCCTTTATGACCACAGTGTAGCATCCTCTGATGGCTACTTCCAGCAGGATAGTGCACCATGTCACGGAGCTCAAATCATCTCAACTGCTTTCTTGAACATGACAATGAGCTTACTGTACTTTAATGGCCTCCACAGTCATATTAATCCAATGGAGCAGTTTTGGGATGTGGTGGAACAGGAGATTCTCATATGGATGTGCAGCTGACAAATCTGCATTAACTGTGTGATGCTATCATGTCATTGTGGAGCAAAACATCTGAGGAATGTTTCCAACACCTTGTTAAATCTATGTCACCAAACAGCAGTTCTGAAGACAAAAGGGGATCCAAGATGGTACTAGTAAAGTGTACCTAATAAAGTGTCCAGCAAGTGTAATCTTACATGTTTAAAGCTGTGTGGGCAGGAAAATCTGAGGGGCACACAAAACAACTTTAATTTAAATTATACCACAAGTTTATGTTTTTTTGTTTGTTTGTTTGTTTGTTTGCTTGGTTGGTTGGTTTTTTTTATTTTTGTTTTGTTTTGTTTTGTTTTTTGCCTTTTTTGTATTCTTTTAGTTACACAAAAATCATGGCTTCTTCAATGATCATTAAGCTGTGAAGTATGTTTCATAATTAGAGCTAGAAATATGGCTACTTAATGGTAATCTACTTTTTGTTTAATTTGGCATCACGCCAATGCCAGAGCAATGAGTTAATGAGTGCTGTGAATAATAAAGAAGTTGTCCAACCATACAATTATTAAAACTGTACTTCCTTAGTTGTTCTTTTGACTGTTCAGAACATTTGTACATCAACCATTGACTTACTTTAGATAAATGAGTTTATAGATATAACAAAAATAATGTGAGTTGACCCTATTTGTTCACTGCTCTCCAAACATTTCCATAAAAAAATCTGACATTCAGTTCAACATAAATTTTTTGTCCCATTTATTCCTGTGATGTAAGGCAGTGCAGAAGTTTAACAGTCTGGATTACCACTGCATGACATGAATTTATGCAGCCTTTGGGGTCACGTTAATGGAGACCAATAGATGTGGAGAAACTTTATGAAAACCCACTGCATTTTACAGGAGGTGTCACAGTTCAATCCCCTGACCAGCAGGCTATATTTGGATTGCATAAAGGATAAAGAGGCATTACTCCTGTCCTCAATACTGCCTCTGAAATGCCTCCGGACAAGGATCTTAACCCCTAAGTGTTCCTGCTTTAATCAGATCTATATGTGCATGTGGAAAATGTGAATATGTGCATGAATGGGGGCAAAATCGCAACTACTGAAATTGTCTAAAACATTTAAGCATAAATTAATAGCAATATAATTTCTGATGTGATCAACCATGACAAAATTATTCTTTAAGATAAATCAACATTTTTTTTTAGGTCTGGCAAGGTCTAGTAACAGTCCGCCATCTTTTGTGAATTCATGCACCACATACCACCTCAGCCATATGTCACCACCCTTACCCTGTCTTGCACTCGGTGGCCCCTGATGAGTGGCTTGGCCCAGGCTGGCTGTAATTACCAAACAGGAGGAGCAAGTGGTCTAATTAACACATTAACAAGCAGCAGCCAGCCGACAAGGGCTTACAGCACCACAGAGTACAGGTCTGACAACTTCATCCCCCCATCTGTCACCCTTGGCACACAAAAACATGCATATGTGTGTGCGCTTCATGGCTTATGAAAGGGTCTGCCCCTCCTGAACAAAGGAGGTAAACAGACATGTTGATGCAGAGCAGCAGAGTTAAGTGAAGACCGGAGAGATTGACTAGTTCTTCGAAGAGTTTCTATGTGGTTTGGTTATGGTGGCATACCTGGCTTTATCCCTTAAAATAAGAACATGTCCTTTACAAAAACAGCAGTTTTATATATATATACACTACCGTTCAAAAGTTTGGGGTCACTTCCCTATTGAATCCCATGGCTAAGTGACCCCAAACTTTTGAATGGTAGTGTATATACATACATATATATGTATATATGTGTGTGTGTGTGTGTGCTTCATATCCCAAATAGGATATTTCCAGCTTCTTGTTTGTCACTGAAAGCAGTGCCCTCTGCAATTAGAAAAACAAACACTGGTTCAAAGTTTCCCATATTGGCGACAGACGGTTAGCATTGGCCAAACAAAATACAGTAGAATGGACAGTTAGTGAAGTCAAATCCTTATGCACATGACTTGTGACAAAGAAGTTATGCCATGATTTTTGACTGAGGTCTTAACCTGCCAGACAGCTGGCGTATAACTTCAGCCTTCATGTTTGCATTATAGCAACCTAAGTCAGTTCAATACCTAAAGGAGGAATTTCTGCCATCTGTTCATCAACAAATTGCAGAAAGGGAAATATGATTATTTGAGAGTAAAATAGACAGTGAAGTACTTCTTTTAGTTTGGTGACCAGTAATCTGTGCTCAGTTTGCTTTGGGTGCTAGTGAGAGCTTCCAGACTCAGTACTGTTTGCTCTCACACAGTATTAACATGTTTCAAGGGTTATTTACTGTAATTTGTGTCCAACTGTCTGTCAGATCTTAATTAACTTATAAAAAAAAAAGAGGCAGGTGGAATTAAAGAAAGTTTCTTTCCAACTGTAAAACCAGCTGCTGTGAAAAGAGCTGTAAATTCATGGTTTAAAAGGTAACTGTTGTACCTTTTCTCAGTGATAATTTAACTACACAATCTAAGATATTTAACTGGGACCCCAGAAAAATGTGCCAGCACATAGATTTGAGAACTTTGATTTTGCCAGTCAGTATTAAGAGTCTGTGTCAAAATGTAACAGTAAAATCACAGTCATATGCTGGAAACAGTGCATTCTGTTCCTTTCAACCCAGCTCTCCCTGCCATGCTGTGCCAGCTGTGAAAGGCAACAACCCACAAGGGTTAATCATGAGCAACTGTTACTGGCAGTTGATAAAGACAATTCAAGTCTCATTGCTGCAGTACTAGCATGTAAAGATCAATACATCCAGACGTGTTTGATTTATTGAAACAACTGGATTCCTGCCACAAATCAGACAACAGCAGAGTGAGCTCCAGAGAAACCACATATGCGTTACAATGAAGCTAACACTCATGTCTCAGTTTCATCCAGTGTGACGACTGAAATTTATTTAAGCAATTAATCATAATGGCCAACTTTTCAGTGCTGATAATTCATTTATCATTCTTGGAATGGTCACTGGGGCGTAATCAATGTAGATAACATAATGAGCTGAATGAACAGTTTTGATTAAACAAAAAATCTCCATTGCTATATATTTTCAGAGGTCCCGTCCATGAAGGATAAGAAATAGAAGTGAAGTTTCCACAAATGTGTGTCTGCTTTGTTTAATGGGGATATTTTTCTGCCCATTCTTGCTCCTGCTTCATTTTACATCCACAGGCATATTCCAGGGTGCTGGTCTATCTCTGTTGTCAAGACAACCACACATCGTGGCACTGCCGGTATGTCCATCTGTCTGAGTCTGCCTGTATATTTTTATTTGTGTGCTACTTTTAGATGTCCAAGTACTTTGCTGACTGAGAGTAATGTTTGATAGGAGCCTGTCAGGGACATCAGCGTGACTAATCACTGCAAGGCAGCTTTAGACTGACAAACTGGATGAAAAAAAATTTAAGCAAAGAGTTGTTTTGTTTTTACCACCCTGTTGTTTAATCAGAATCCTATTTTATCTGTGCCAGCAGTCTGCAGTGTCTCACCATCTCAGCAAGCTAATCTCTTTCCCCAACAACATGGTAATGCTTCACATCCAAATAGGTTTGATTTACTCTCTGACTAAACTATAGGCGCATCCTCCTCCCCTTGAGCCTCCCAGAGCATGGAGGATAGTCTTTTCACGCGGTGCTGACCCAACACTCCTCTCATTCATCAGCTCTTGTATTTGCATTTTCAATTAATTGCCAGCGTCTCGGGCTGCGACTCCGAATGCAGCCCCAGCTTTGTGTGTGACCTTTAATTGTAATAATTACACAACGCAAGTCACCCATTTTCGAGTGTTCAATTGTACATTGAGTTTAATTACGGGAACCGAGTTAAAAGCATTAGTCAACAGTTTAATAGAGCAGATATTGAAGCTGTTTGTTCTGAAACTAGATGAAATGATGGCCAAATGCTCAGCTGGTGATTACTCACAGTTGTTGCAGATTTGCTTATTTCTGAGAGGATGTGAACATACAAACACAGGCACATACAGTTTAAAGGAATATGCTGAAATTCTGTGTTCCCAGTCTTTCCACTATAGGCTAAATATTTCACACATACTGCTGCTACATTAGCATAAAAGATCAAATAGTATTTTTTCTGCAAGTAATTCTCATTAGAAATGTATTTTAAAAGAAAAAAAATGTTGGAATAGATAAACAAATCCTGAGTCTTGCGTCTGTTAAGATGCACCTACTTGCAGTCAGATGGACACTCTATGTATTCATATACATGTGGACACATTCTCAGTCACAAATAAATTGCACTTCTTGTGTGTGAGTGGTTTGGAACAAAGAGGCCCCCCTGATGCAGGGGGATGGAGAAAAAAAAGCAATTATTCTGCACAGGGCTCTCTACCTGGGGTTATAGCCTCGCCTCTGGTGTAAATAAGTCACTGTGAGTGTGTGTGCTCACGTCGCTGATCTAAGGAAGACACACATACATCCATATGTTCACATGCACACACATAAATGCACAAACTCGTAGGAGCAGGCAGAGGCACGCAAAATTCAATCTTGCTTCTTTCTGCAAATGTAGATCACACACATCTACTCCCAGACGCACTCACGCCCCATTCCTCTTCCTGTCACACAGATAGCCAATGCACCATTAATGAAGGTCTGTGTGCTGCATTCACACTTGACCACAGAGCAAATAACACATACTGGTGCAAAAAACCCACCCCAATCCAGCATCTTCTCTCTGTCACCCCTTCCTTTTTAAAATCTCATATTTTCCCCCCACTCCTGCTTACTAAAGCTCTGATAAGAAATCATCCTGTCGATGCTGTGAAAGAAGCAAGGACAATTTGACTTGTATGAGACAGTGTGAGAGAGGAAGACAGAATGAGTGTCTCTGAGAAAAGAAAGATGGAGAGACGAGGGAGCAATTGTGTACAACTGGAGTCTTTGATATAAATCTTAATATCCTATTTAAAGCTTTTCTTCATCATAGCCCCTGATTTATTAGCAGGGCTTCCCTATTAATTTATCAAAATAAACTATGAGCTCGGGGTCGCGGTCGGTGAGGGCAAATTAAAGCAAACAACGGGCTAAAAGAGAGATAGGGTTTGGGAGAAGAGTGTCACATCTTTTTCTCCTCCTTTCTTTCTCCATCTAATCTCCATCTCCATCAATAACTGCAGGTAGTGTAAATGACCGAACTCTCCAAGAGGCTGAGAGAAGCAGAGAGACAGGCGGCGGCATGGATCTGTGTCGCCAGGGAGAGCTTTGTATAAAAGCTAGATAAATTTGTTTAGGGATCTCCAGTGTATCAGTTGTGAGAAAATGAAAACTGAAATCCACTCAATTAGCTTTGTGTGTGCATTTCATTGCTCAGTATGTGTGTGAGAGGGTGTGGGGGTATTTACACAGAGGGGCTGATGTGTGCATACATAATATGCACACATCCCACATAGACTACACACACATAGACTGATAGATTTTCTGATCTAAAGGCTGTTTAATGTTTGGATACTGTTTATGAGTGTAGCCTTTATGTGCACCAAATACATACATGATTACACATAAACTTCCTGTCAGTATCTGTGTTTTGATAAGGCAGAGAGACATGTTAAGTGTTTAATTAAATGTGGTGTTCTACTTAAATTTCACAAATGCTGCCTCCTGGTTTTGTAAATGTGTTTCATTCTCATTGCTCTTCCAAAACCATTGATCACTCAACCAGTGCTAACATTTTATTTGAGCCATTATCCTCAGGAAGTATGAGCTTCTGTAAAAAATATAAATCCATTCGTTTATGTCTGTCACTGCTGTGTCATAAGTGGTGAATAAAAGTATTTTATATAATTTACTTGAGTAAGAGAATCAACAATATAAAAGTGCACGATTTCAACAAAAACTGTAAAAGACTGAACTTGAGTAAAAAAAAATCAAATCTAAAATGTACTAATGGATGTTTTGTAGAATAGATCCTGCCACATTATCAGGTTAATGAATCATTATTTCTCTGATGCACTACTTGTATGTACTATGCATAAATAGCACCTCAACAGATGAAACACTAAACACTGAAACAGCATAAGTTAAAGTTTCAAACAACCTCCTCATGGTCTCTCATAATGCTCTTGTTTCTGAACTGGACCTGCAAAATCTCAGTGCCACATGTGACACCACTGACCACATCTTCTTTTTTTTTTTTTTTAATAATACATGAATGTATCATCAAAATAAAGAGAACAGCTTTAAAAGCAACTAATACAATCCAGTTTGTAAATGTCCTCTACTCATATCCGAGTTTGCTAAAGTGTTCCTCAGGGTTCCTAACCAAGAACCTCTGCTGTTCTTACTATGCATGCCTCTTTTAGGCAAGCTCCTTAGGAAACACGGCATGCAACTTTTATTGCTATGTTGATGACAACAAGCTCTATTTGTCCATGAAACCTGAGGGAATTAATCTGTTACTGAAGTTACTGATCTCTCAGAGACAAAAAAAGGTTTGGGTGTCTTTAAAGGTCCCATATTATACACTTTATTCCCAATCTAAGACCATTCATTAATATCTAAATGAAATATTTCCGCCATGGTATGGACAAATCGACCCTCAGTTTGAGTGCAGCGGCTTCTCTTCACCTCCCTCTTTTTAGCAGCTTCAGAAATGTGCCGTTTATGGTGGGCGGAACCCTGGTGGAGCAGCTCAGCTGTTGGCTCCGCCCATCGCATCGCCCGTCATGAGGTGATTCACAGGTTAATATATTTTCAAGCTATCAGACTAATAAGGCCGAAACGATAAAATAACTGCCAGCTCTTACCTCTCCAGCTGTGTCACGGACAGTTGGTATTGAACCTGGCTTCAGCTTCAAACGGTTGGCGAAGCCTGCTTTCCATGCCCCCATGTTGTGGAAACAGTCCTCTTTGAAATGCTGGCCACAGACATGCAAAACCTTTGGAAGTTTTCCGGGTACATTTCCTCCAAAAATAAAATTAATCCACTCAGTCCTCGTGGGTTCAGTGGATGGAAGTAAAAAAACGTTTTCGTGTTCATTTATGCAGCCACAAACAGAACAGTGCTTCTGTCGCTTAGCCATGTCCGCTAACGAGGGTTGCCGAAGAGGGAAAAACACTGGGCGCTAGGTGATTTTTAGAGGGCGGGCTTTGAGAGCCGGTAGACGGGTCCATCGCTCTGTGGGGAGTGGTTATTGTCCCTTATGACGTCATAACGTACACGCTTTCAAACAAGCTCATTTCAGCGCTTACTTCCCTAGAGGTGGAGCAGGGGGGAGAGAGAGCGCCTGAAAGAGTTTCACACTTACGGGTCTCCTACACATGCGGGGGGACCAGTATGACTGTTCCAAAACCATTAAAAAGTGAATTTTGCATAATATGGGACCTTTAATGTTTTACTTTTCTTTATTTATTTATGTTTATTTTAAGGACCATGTTTACTTTCATGTTGATTATTTGCAGAAAATAAAAAGATGGCTGCACCAGATTTAGCATAATGCTAATTTCCATCTGTAGTTCTCAACACAAATAGACCAGTTCAGGAGCTTGTAAAATGTTATCAACATAATGCAAGTATAAAACACAAAATAAATACAGTATACAATACAAGTGATTTATAATACATTACAGTACACAATCTATATAGCCATTCTGATAGATATCTAATGCTACCCACAAGATACTATTTGGTACCTTTAATGCAGACATGACTGGTTGCTGAGTTGTCAATTTCTTACAACGCATGAGAAACTGGAATAATCTAAGATCGTCTCTAGATTGTCTATGTCTGTTCCATTCTTTGGTGGCTTTGTAGAAGACTGATTGGGGGAAAGTAGATCTTCTCAATTTCCCCTACTTCTAAATGTAGGGATAATTGAGCTTATTGTCATTTAAAAACCTCAAAGAGAAGCAATACAGTGCTATACTTATTTTAGATGGTATCACCTTGAAATAGCCTTAACAGAACAGAATATTAACTAAATCAGGTGAGTTCTGCCACAAAAGGATGCTAAGAAATTGTCTTGTGTATTCATTAAATCTAAACTGGACAACTGTAATGCAACTATTGCTGCATGTTCAAAATAGTTCCTTGAAAATCTCCTAGCTGATCCAAAATGCTGCAACCAGACTACTAACAGATGTCACCCAGAGAGATCCCAGTTCCCCTACACTAGCCCCTACACTAGCTCCCTGTAAAAAATTTTTCTTAGGTCAGCACTTAACGGCCAAGCACCAACCAGAAGGATTTAATTGTTCCCTATCACTGTTCAACAGCACTCTGCTCTCAGCATTCCAGTTTTCTCATTGCTCCAAGACTTTGTAGGAGGTGGCAGGGCCTTTAGTTTTCAGTCCCCCTTAAGACAAGCATAATATATTTTTGTTTTTTTTTGCAAGGTTGTACACATTACAATTTCAATGCAAGCTCCTTCATACTTCAGTTTGACTTGTACATGCCCAGAGGTGGCGATGCTGCATATTTTGACCATTTTTAGATCTGTTTGTGTAAAACATTTAAAAATCATGTAAATAAATACATAAATCAAATTATATTCCAATTACTTTAGTTCAAAATTGATAATGTTTTGCAAATTAATTGTAGATAAACATTAATTCTAGGAGATAGCAATGGATGTGTGATCATTCTTCTTAGCAGATTGCAAACCAATGAGGCTGAACACATCCACTCATGTGCTTTTTATACTGTAATATGCAATATTTGATAAATATAGATTGTATTGCATGTTTAATAACATGAAATTTGACATTGAAATCAAAGTAGAGGGGTTTGTTGCAGATTGGATGGGAGACTGCTGTTCTTGGTTGTTCATGTTAAGGTTAGTTAACTCCGTCATCAATGAAGATACAATCTTGCACCAACTGGGGGGAACTCTGCACAAAACAGTCCATCGTTCAACAAGCAATCGTTTAATATGATAAACAATTAAATAAAATGTTTAATGCATCATCAGACATGACAACCTGGCCCGTTGCAACTTTAAGACTTTGCATCTTCAAATATCTTCACATAACTTGTGGCAAGTTTGATATGAAGATCTTCAGTGGGTATTTTGTTGCACACTGAAATTAATTTCTCTTTTGTGTGTGTGTTAACTGTGTGTTAATTGAGCAGACTTATAACAATGTTTTCTTTAGGATTCTTTCCACTTGACCAGATCAAGCAATCCATCATACTCTCCAGTAATTTTTCCAGGTGAGGTCGCATTTTTTTTCTGTTTAACCCTTAAAACCCCAAATCAGTTTTTGCTATTTTTGGTAAGCCTGTTTTTAATATAAAAATTAATGCTGAACCTCAGTCCTTTTAAGCACAGTCAATATACAGACTTTTATTTTTTCAGGACAGCCTCAGTTATGAAGCTAAATAATGTAAAATTAATGTATCAACAGACATCGTACCATAAAGGCTAACCAAATCAACAAAACTGAATTTATTACTAACAGTATAATAACACACAGATAAACCGTGACAAAGCCTTTTCTCATCTGCATATCATCCTCTCAAGTCTCTAAATATACTAAAATACTGGCACTGAAACAAACACACAACAGAAACTATTTCCATATTTTTCCTCCAGGTATTTTTACTTTTTACAATTATTTATGCTACTGTCTAATAGTGTCAACACAAATGTCTATGTCTTGGCTTTATTCCAGCCATAGAGGATCTTTTTCTTTTTCTTCTACTTCTTTTCAGACAGACTGAACTTTGTCACTAGTTGATCTTTGGCTGCTTCAAATTGGGCATTACCTTCAATTTAAGCTATGTAATTGTTTGAAAGTTTGACTGGAAGTGTGTTCATCACAAGTCATTATTTATTTATTTTCGCTGATGGGAAAGTTGGTTTACAGACAGGTTCTCCAGGGTCCACTCATACACACCAAACATGACTTTCCATCATTTTAAAATGTCAAATGTCAAAACAGAGGTTTCATAGAAACATGGTGGTGATAATGATCTTTATTTTATTACAAAAAATGGACAAATAATAATGTTATCATGCATCACTGCTTGTAGATTTACCATATGAGTCTCTAAGCAAACAACAGTTTGCAGCTGGATTGTAAAACTCCTGAATGGGAGATAAATGCCTGGAAAACTTCCATAGATTACCTAAAGAATTATACACTGCAGTTCCTGAGAAACTGTTGAGAAAACAAGCGCTCGGGGGGGGGGGACCAGCAAGTTTTAATGGTTAACAACATTACAAACATTTACAAAGCATGAATATGTTATATCTTTTATATCTTTCCTACTCAATGGATCTCACTTCAGTTTGTATTATAAGGTGAGTCAGTTCACATGGTCGGGGTTATGACACAGACGTGGAAATGTACAGGCATGTACATTTAAAACACTTCTAGCTCTTGACAAGTTACTATAATCATACTATGAAATAATACTGTATTTTGCTGTTCCAGATACCTGTGATTACGTGTTTTGTAATTTTGTAGATCTATTGTGATTTGCAAGTTGCAATGCATGTGAAAATTAAAATAGGTTCAGTAAATGTAAACATCATTGTGGTTTTGTGGAGTTTTTTTTTTTTTTTTTTTTTTTTCATTTCTAAGTTCTTGTGCTATTATTTTATTGTTCACAAGATCAAATTTTTATGTATGGCCCTAAACTAAAATGAGTTTGACACCCTTGATCGATGCAAACTGACAGATTTACATAATTCTTCAAACTAACAGCTGAGTTGAGCTGTAGTTGAAATCCAAGGTAGCCATTTACATTTCAACTGCAGCAGTTTTTGTCCCAATATGTGCGCCAGAATGTAATTAAGTTATTTACCAAAGCTTAGCATGACATATTGTTCAAGAAAATGTTCAAGACATTCTGCAACTTTTAACTTTATCTCTGGGAAATCGTCATAAAATCACTGCACAGGCGTTATCTTTTATTTACTTGAAAGGTGATTTTATCTGATAAACCCAAGGTTACGTATGAAATCAGGATCTGATGAAGGCAGAGCAACAGTCTGGAAATGTTTTAAATGACGTTTCAATATGTCTTAATGGACTGCTTTCAGTCCCAGTATCTGTTGTTAAGCTATCTAAAAAGAAAAATATGTGAACAACTTTTAGTTGGGAATGTGGCTTCATTTATATGCACTTAACACTTTAGTTTTCTCAAAAGGATACAAAGAGCTTGAAGTTTGGGGCATTTACTAAACACCTGGGCCTACTTGAGTTGAGTGTATATATGAGGAAAAGATTTAACTTCAACTTTGGTTTTCTTCCTACCTCATGAACATAAGGAGAGGAAGCAAAACTGAAATAAATGAGGGAAGCAAGAGCTGCAAACTAAAGCCCTGCTTCCACCAAGGGGTCTTGCTTGGAATAGGACGGTTTGTTGCGGTTTAGTTCGATAAACCCTGACCTCTGTTGCATTTACAAAACCAGCCTTACCCTTCCCTGGTAGGCAGGGTATAAGCCGGACAGCAACAGATGCATCAGCTGCGTAGTAGCATGACATGACGCCTTCTTTACATTATAATGACGAATGTGACATAGAAAGAAAGGAAAAGAATGACAGACATTCAGCAGTTTGTATCCTTTCTTCTTGTCATGTGGCTTTAAACAACAAAAAGTCCATAGTATATTTAAACATGTAGCTGTACCTGCTTTGTTCTTGTTGCTAGGTCACAAGTGATGATTCTTACAACCAATCAATGGATTACAGTGTGTCAAGCTCCACCCTTTAGGTTGGATTGTTAAGATTAACCCCAACAGAGAAGTCAAAAAAAAAAAAAAAAAAAAAAAATGTAGGAAGGCTCAGATCAGATATTCTGGCACCCGTCCTAGTTTTTGCCTGTGGAAATGCAAATAAATAAATGAAAATATGCATACTGTCAGTACTGAACTGTAACTCTAAGAAGAAACTGATCTTTCAGGAACATTCACACCAGTATTGTCCAGGGGACTCAGTCCAGTTGGGAAGGAAATGCTGAGAAATATTGAACCTTCCTTTTGTTTGCTTTGCTTTGACACTGCACTTCACTGAAGTGGACCAAACCACCCAGACAATGTCAGGCAGTTACAACAACTGCTTGATTTGGGCAGAATTTCCAACAACAACCACTGATCAAGAAGAACAAAGGAAGGAGGAAGAAGGAAACCCGTCAAACTCAACAACTGGCAGGAACCAAAAGAGAAAGCCTTCATTTTCAGCCAACTCATTCACCACAATAAACAATGGAGCGACACGAGGTTTAGGCAGTTTTAGGGTTTCTGTTTGCGTTCAATCCTATTTAATTTTTCACAAGAATCTGTTGAGTATGAGCAGAAGCAAGCTTTCCATTATGTTACGCTATATCACTGCTACCCTTCGTTTTATTGAATAGTCTATTTGCCTTTGTACTGTAAAACAAGTAAAAGGCAAGTGTTACAGAAAACGTTGAACCAGAGCCTCTTTTCTTTGCAATTTCTAAGACTTCAGGAATATTTTTGAGTTTAGCCTTTTTCAAAAGGTTTTAGATTTTATCTAATGTGACCCAAAGTAGTCCAATAATTAAATGCTTAATCAGCAGAAGCAAAGTGTCCAGAGTAACTGTTTTTATTTTTGACAGAAAACAAACAAAAAACAATCCCATGTTTCCCACACACACACACACCACAGTGGTTGTACAAAAAGAACACAATTAAAAGAGGGCCAGATCCTCAGCAGTGGCCCACAGTTAACAAAACTGCTAATTAAAACTTCCCCAGAGGCAGCACCTCAGTTCTAAAAAGTAAAATAAGAGACGGAGGCCAAAATATAAAAAACAAAACTTTAAAAATATACAATATATATACAAAATACACAAAACAAAGAAAATTAAACTAATTAAAATCAGGTTCACTAGGAGTTTTGAACAATAGTTTAAAAACAATAGTTTAAAAAAACAAACAAAAAACATACTGATTAAGAATCTATTAATCCTCCATCACCAAAGTCACAGAATTGCAACAAGCACCAGGCCATGTCTCCTAAAAGAGCTTAAACCTGTTTACCACTTTCAACCACTGAATGGCAGAAAATCGGCTGTCTGCAATTTGCCGTTGACGCACCACCCGCCTCCCCAAAGCCAAAAGAAAAAAACCTAGGGGAAAACCCTGGGTCCCCCGACGTGTCGGTGGGACTGAGGAGGTCTTCCGAGTATTCCTTCTGCTGGCCTGTAACGTCCTGAGTTGAGGTCAGCAGCCCCCCATCAGCTCCTGACTCATATTTCATAGTGAAAGTCATGGAATCTAATACGGCTGCCAACCTGAGATGCGACAATATTAATTTAGATGAGTAATTATGCTGCTATCATAAAACTCTGGTTCATACTCAACATTTTTTCTCATTTACAGTATGCCTTAAAAACCTAAAAGCTCCTGCATTTAAAGGGTTCATTTAAAAACACACCTCTGTGAAGACAAAGAGTCAACCAGCATGTGGGCTGGGTGGTTTCTGGTTCCTGACCTACTCTTCTTATCTTATGTAGACTATCAGGTCAGGTGAGAGCAATTATTCTTATTTATTTTAAGTGCCAGGCAGGATAAAGACAGTCAATACTACATACAGCCAGGCATTTCTTCTCGAGAGTTTAGCCTTTGTGTCTTTAATGGGTGGCTGCGTTTAGCGGGTAAATGTTAAAAATTAGAGGGACGGTAAGGGAATTAAATAGAGGCATTGACAGAGCAAAGATGAGGCTGGAAGATAAAGGAAGGCTGTAGAGAACTAAAGCAAGAGAGGAGAGCAAGAGTTTTCAATTGTGGACCCTAAAAAGTAAGTAAGGGACAAAACATAACTAAGATTTAAGTCTTCATCAGATTGGAAAGAAGTAGCAGATACTAAACACATTTTTATATAAACTGGGGGACGTGCCTATCATTTTTAATCATTTTAATGAAAGAGCACAATCCATCTATAATTTTCCCCTCTTGAACAGCTGCTCAGATTTTATCAGGCATAATTTCCCTGCGGGTGAGACACCGCATCGACTTATTCCACCAGTTAGTCAGCTGTGAGGTAACTGATCACCATTCAGAAGTGAAAGGGCAAGATGAGGTCATCAACTTTAACACTTTTGACTTGACCAATGACCCCTGGACCTGGTCTGGCGTGAGTCTGGCGTAGGGACGCTGGATTAATCAATAGCAGAGGCGGTGTGTAATAGAACAAGAGCTCCTCTGGGAGCGTCTGAAACAAGCCACCGGCGTCCTGTATGACTGCCCTCCCTCAGGCAGCTGCGGCCGGTCTTCAACAGCATCACTTTCTTTTACAAGGTTATTTTGGTTATGAGTAACAGCAGAGGATGGACATAAACGTCTGTTTTCTGATTGACATGCATCGGCTGTTTTATCATAGATATGTCTTTCACATCTCAATAAGTTTATAACAGAGCTGGATCAGTTATTTCATTCAGTAGTCAGTAGTCACAGCAGTTAACCAACCATTCAGTTATCATCATTTACTGGCCATTCAAAATGCACATCCTGAAAAGTGTTTAGAGGAACTCATACATCCACTGAAAGACAAAGTTTATTCTGGCCCAGGCATTTCATATTTCATGAGAAACCTGCTCTGTAGAAGGGTAGGGGATTTAAGTGGGTTAGGGTCTTTTTCATTATATGCTTTACCTCACATTGTTGTTCAAAACCATCCATTCAGTCTGGAATTTAAAAGTGAGGCTGCATTCACAACAGGATAGCCCACTAGACTGGAGTCTGTTGGGGGGTGCAACATTCTTCCACAGAGAATTCTGCACTATTCAAACAAATTGGATCTTTTAAATAACATATTTCCCCTCTTGCCAGAGATGGCGCTGCATCAAGGATAACTAAAGTAGAAGATGAGACACACAACGAAGAAGGTAATTCATTCATCTATCAGTTAATGAAGGACAACTTTTGTTTCCACCACATAACAGCAAATCATGGAGCTGCATCAGATCCTAGCGGTCTTGGGTTGACCCTTTTTTTTTTTACAACTTTTACCGAGTTTGTTTGAATTCGTTTGAAGCGAATCGAGATTCCCGTTTGTAGGCGAACCGAGTCCAATTCTTTAATCTGAAACAGTGTTTGTTTGTTCTTTCACTACCCCAAATGTCCCAGCAAACGCACTAGGATTGAAATAAAAAAGGCTGGTCTGTATGTACCCTTAAGGCCCATTTTTGCTCCCTTATGTACGTAAATAACGATGTCCATTTCAATCGTTGTCATACATCGCCGTCCTCATACTTCAATGTGTGTTTTGCGTTGCCGTGGTTGTTAAGTCAATTCCTCCTCTACTGGGCAGTGCTGAGTTCACTCCCGCGAGCCGATGTCAGTATCAGACACCGTTTGGCAGCGGTAATGCATCGTTATAAAGTTGTTTTCAACCACCTAACACACCCTAAACACTCGCATATAGTTCTTCTGCAAAGGCTCAGGCAATTTCTGCAGTTGTCCTCGTATTCATTCTTTTTCTGCTTTTTTGTTCCCTTCCTGATCTTCTTCTTCTTTTCTGGTTTCTTTCTTTCACTGGTTGCATGTCAGCTATTCTACTCCCCATGATTTCCGGTGGTATTGCTCCATCTTCTGCATAAAACGGGAGATAACTAAGCTCCCTGAAAACTGACAAAATTAAGCATGTAACCTTCACAGAAGATGGACGAAACTGCCCATTTGTCTGTGTATCTGTCTTCTGCATCAAACATAAATGGGCCTTTAGCGGAGAAGGTGAAAAGGAAAACTTTCTGCTTTTCCACATTAACCACACCCACTTGAACTTTCTGACCAATCACATAATAGTTGAGAAAAATGTGTCGAGAACAAGCTGCGAGAAGCTCTGCGAGAGAGGAAAAATTTCTGTGTTCTTGTGGAATATGTGCAGACTGTCACTGTTTTAAGGCCAGTATCAAGGTTAGAGGTTGTTATAAACTTATTTTAAGGCCCCTAGAAATTCTTGCTTGTTGCAGAGTATGAAACAGGCTTTAATGTAGCTGATTAAACATATGACCCTGGTCAACTAATTCAAATACATACAGTATGTTCATAAACAAAGTGGCTCCTACAACCAGGGATATACCTGCTTTGAATTAAACGAATGTTTATCATGTCTACCTCTTTTATTCTGTATTTGTTTGGAGCATTGCTTAAGCATGTTTAACTTTAACTCTTGAAATACACAATATACTAAATGATTGTGATTTATCTAATTTTCTTGATTTGATTATTACAAATACTATATACAGTGCTGAAACTCTTGCTTTTTCTGTTGTGATCTTAATATAAACCTTACCCCTTTATTGTCCCCATATTCATTATGTACATTTTGCAAATTTAGCTTTTATGTCCAGTGTGATTTATCTGGTGTGTTTGTTAATGGGAACTTCAGATAACATGCGTAGTACACAGAAAACTACTTGAAAAACGACAGAGCTGATTCCCTATATGAATGTGCTGTTATATCAAATATATTCCTGGCCTTAGTGGACTGTCATGATCAAACATAAGTAATTTCCAATTCAGACCTTATTTCTGTGTATTTTGACAACTCTGCTGTAAGATGTCACTGTGAGGGTAAATTTCACCAATCAAAATAAACAGGAAACTAGTATTAAACCGAGGCGATACAATGAAAACAATGTCCTTTTGTACTGTATGTTTGACAGATTCCTTTTTATAGGGAGGTACTCACCAACTAATACCGTATGCTTGGCTTGCAAGCTTCTAACAGCAAATCACATCACACTATTTTCCCTTTGTGCACACCACTCCTATCAAATGACTGTTTCCAGGCAGATTTGTTTTCACACCCTCTGTTCCTTCTCCCCTCTCAGTCTTTGCACCAAAGATACAGCCTAGCACTTTTTATTTTCCTTCTCTCCTCCTGATCAAAACTTCACTCCAACCTTCCACCCATTTTCTCCTGCTCTCCAACCATGTCTTCATCTATCTTTTATCTTTGTCTCATCAAGGTCTCCGATGGGAGCAGAGTTGACAGGTCTGTGTCTGCGTTGTGCTGCCGTCTGCCTTTCTAATGAGCCTGAAACACAAGGGGTCAGCTTATTATGGAGATGAGGAGATCCAGATGGGGCAAAGGTGACAGACCTTATTAATAGGGCCCTTACTGCTCCTCCTCTTCCCCTACCCTCACACCTCTCCTATACTTTCTTTTTTTACTCCTCTACTTCTTCCCCCTTTTCTCCATACATTAAAAGTCTCAGTCTGATATGCTAAACATGAGTTGTAGTCTTCTGTTTGTGCTTCGCTTTCTGCTTATCATTCTTTCCTCCTTCCTTTATCCTTTTTATCCTGGAGGTTGTTTTAAGTTTGTCTCCTTCGTCAGTTGGTTGGTTCAATCATCTCTCGGCCTGAGGCCATCTCTGTTTGTCTGCTCAGCAGTGTGGTTTCTTTGTAGGTGGGCCATATGCTGGAGCCTTCAACCTATTGGAGAAGTATGAGTATGGGCATTATATGTATGAGTATTTGTTCTGCATTTCTTCAGCATTTTTCCAGAAGCAAGCAGTTGTCCTCTTGCTTTCTTTGTGGCCAGCCGTCACTGTGCCAGGTTGGCCTTTGAAAGACACAGAGGGATGACAAAGGACAGGGACACTCTCTTCTTGGCTTTTCTTTTATAGTTTGAAGCTTTTTGAACCAGTAGGTGGCAAACACACACACACAGACATGAAGAGATTAGCACTATTTTTTATAAGTTGTGAAGTTCCTGATACTGATCATTTTACCATGCAACAAAGATTATTTCTCACAAGAGCAAGAAAAAGTTAACTCCAGGTAAATACAAAGCTGTCACTGTTAAATGTCGGAATATCCTTGATGAATTTGTGGAGGTGAGTTAAATAGTTCTGATTCTGTATAAAGCAGCAGGGTCTCCCCTCATTGGCTCGTTAAAAAAAAAGTCTGAAAAACTGCCTTATTAGCACCTTCCTCATTATTTGATCTTGCGAGGTCACAGGGACACATTTTGTTGTACTACTGCCAGTCAAAAGCTCACTGGGAGCTTTTTGTTGCTAGGTCAAATGAAGCGATTACACAGGAAGCCTTTCATTGGGCAGATCAGGTGAAATGCAGATTGCAGCTGGCGTGATGTTCTCATGTCTGGCAAAGAGAAATACCTCATGCAGGGAAGACTCTAAAGTGGCTGTTGCCAGGGAAACTTTGTTAAGGGTATTTGGAGCTGTAATTTTCAATGAACACAGCTTCATTGCTTGTAGAAGGCTCTATCCTCATATTCTTTAAATTATTTTTATTTCTTGATTATATCTTTGCTAATTCAGCATTAAGCACCATGCTTCTGCAGGATTTCCACTGGAGCTGAAAACCTACCTGTATTTGAGAACACTTGCAATTAGCAGAGACAAAGAAAATATTAGGTCTTCTTGGCCATTCAAGTGTCTAATCAAATCACACACACTCTACAGCAAGTTAAAATATTTGAGAGGATTTATTGAAAATTCAATGATAAAATGCTACCAAGTACTCTAATTATCTGATTGCTTGTACCGGAGGTTCCCTCCTCTGAGGGATATTTACTGTCATTGCTGAACTCACAGCAAGTGGTGGTCTCGATGATTAGCTCCTGTTAGAGTCAGGTCTCATCCACTACTCTGTGTTATCCCTTAGCATTAGTTTAATGGCCCAGGAAATGCAGATAATGACTCTCAGCACAGATTAGCATCTGCCGCCACTGCTGTAGCAACTGTATAGCGGACACGAGTGCTCAGACACACATATGTTGTTCATGTGGACATGTCCAGATACTGAATGGGCATTGGCACATAATTACACTAACACAATGTGTGATGCAAATGTTCATAGAAGCAAATTATTGTAATGGTTTTTGTCTCTCTTTAACGTTCTCCTTTTTTTTTCTTCTTTAATCTATAAAAATAAAAAAATATTAATGACAAGTCAAACTTTCAACTCAAAGGATGGGCTAAAGTAAAATAAAATATGAGTTTTGTATTTTAAGCCAACCTAATTTATTTTATCACTGAGTTCTAAACACATTTCGAATTTGATGTGATACTGAGATTATGAAGTTGTCACAATATATGGTTGAAGACAGTTAAGCAGGATGATGGGAGTGAAGTAGGTGGGTGAACTTCAATGAGATTTTATTTAAAATGAGACAGAAAGTGCTGCTTAGACAAGATGCAAGAAACTCAGCTTCAACTTACAAGTAAACAAAACTCAGGCAAAGACGCAGAACCAAACGAATGAAGGCCCTTCTGGCCTTGTTTTTAATTTCTTTTTATAAAACAAATTTATTTTATTTGTATTCTTTTATTCACTATTATTTATTTTTTATATTATTTATTTATTTTTTGTACGTTATTAATTTATTTAATGCTTAATTGAACTTTATTTTTATTCCAGTATTATTAATTTTTATTTATTTTTTCCTGTTTTTGTTTTCTGTATATTTTCTGTTCTTATATAATTGTGAATAAATTAATGGGTTAAGACTACATCCACTTAGGCACAAAGCCAAATTCATTTTATAAAGGTTTTCGGTAAAACCACACAAAACCTTTGAAAAGGCTGTAGTACATATGCCAGGCCTGTAAGGGGCGCTGTAACGCTGCAACACAAACACACCAACAACAGTGAAGAAGACATGGAGCATGCGTGCGTAAACTTGTGTGATGTAAACAAACATGTAAATAAGAAGATGGCAAAGAATTGATCCTAAAAGGGGGCATTTGTGTGGATTTTAGATTTATTGTAGATTTTGCTGTAAAAGCCAGATAATGTTCAGTAGCTTCAGCTATGCTGTAATCCGCCATTGTTCTTGCTGTTGGGGTTTGCGCATGCGGGTTAAGGGGGAGGTGGGGTTACAGCGTCATCAGTTTAGGATAGATGTATATGGAGTGTAAACACAGAAACAAAACTGTGGCATTTTTAGATTTAAAAATTTGTATTTCCAGGCTCCCCAAACACGTAGTTTCACGTGGAAGAAACATGTAAACAAGAAAATGTAAGTGGAGATACTTACTTCTCTTTTCTCATAATGTAACACTTGACACAATTATTTAGTGAAGTATTTCATTGTTATTAACTGAAACTCTTGGCATGTGTGTCTTGAACTCACATCACAAACACATGAATGATGCAAAACCTGCACATTACCCCACTACCCAACCCCCACTTTTTACATCCTAATGATTGTGGTACTTTACAGGATGATGACACGGCTGATGTTTAAAGACCCACTCCTGTGAAAATCATGTTTTTCATGTTGTTCACATGTCCGTGTGGCGTTTATCTGATGCTAGAGGACATATCTTGTGAAAAATTTGATCAAAATGGCTTTTCTGAGTATTTAAGCATTTAAATCATTGTGAACCAATTGCGGGCAGAAAAAGGAGCCCAGAAAGACCCACATTTACACGTCATAAACCCACAGGGCGAAGCCAAAAGCTCCTGACCCACCTTCTCTGCTCATTCTGACTCTGAGGACGAAGAAATGGTGCATCGACACGTATGTGTAGTAGCGGGTTGCTAATCACATTAGCTTTCATTATGTACCAAAAAACTTTGCTGTGAGAGAGCAATGGATTAGGTTTTTCGGTCATCACAATATGACAAACCACATGTTGGTTTGCAGTCAACACTTCAAGGGTCAGCATAGCTCCTACGGTACACGCCTTTTTTAAAAATTTGTTTTGCACTGCTAATGATCGTTCGGTGCGTTAGCATGTAGGGCCAGCACATAGCGACGGGAGGCAGGGGGTGTTGGGCGCCAACGGGGGAGGGCACAGAGCAGTGTTGACTCTGCCCAAAACTCAGAGGCAAATTGCTAATGAGCTACTGGTCCTCTGCAGAAGCAGAGTCCTGGAAATGGGCACAGGTTTTGTGATTTTTGCCAAAAACTTCATAAACACAATTTAAAGACCACTGAGAACATTTTAAATAGTCCCAAATAAGCATTGGAGTGGGTCATTAAGGGTATGAACAAGTTGCAATATTTTAAAAACTTAGTTTGTTGTTCATATCCCATTTGTTAATGATACAGCATTACATCTTTAACTTTTCAGATCTCAGATCGCTTTTTGCCAAGAAATTTGAATGGTTATGATATTGGAGGGAATTTTGACATTTTTAAAGCAGCCCATGACAGACAAGGCATGAAGGATGAAGAGTGAAAAGATTTTGCTGGAATTGACAGAAGTCTGGCTGTTGACTCTATTGTACAAAAGAAAAAGACAACCTAGGGTTCATACTATTTTACAAACAAGGAAACAGCATGGTGAATATCATCATTTGATGGTGGACCTCAAGGCTGATCCAGATAAATCTGGGACATACATTCGGAAAAATTCACATTGGAAATGAATGGAGAAGGAGCAACGTCGCCTCCCGTGTGTCGAGCTCATTACACAACATTTTGCCACCTTCTGGTTGAGTTTAGCCAAACTTCATTCTTTTAGGGTTGGAAATATAAAAAAAAACTTGGTTAAGGTTGAAAAACAATCATGATTTGTACTAAGACAAATTCTTTTTGTGACACCATTGTTATATTAGTGGGCACACATTTTATGTTTTACATGCAGCTGCCCCCACAACCACTAGAGGTTGTAGATTTTTCAAACTCAACATAGTCCATTTTGACCTCCAAGAAAAATCATCCTGCAAGGACGTATTTGGGCTGTGAATGGTCTCAAATTTATATACATAAGCCAAAATCTAAAAAAAATAAATAAATAAAAAGCAAGAAGCTGTGTGTGGTTTTGAGCATGAAGTGTCCCTAAATGTTTCTTTGCCACTGGGTGAGCATGCAAGTTTAAAATCAGGTGGTTGAATGTTTGTGTAGATTCGTGTCTGTATTGTGCATGTATGCATGAATGCAGCCCCCTGTTGTTCTCCCTCCTGCAGGGCAGTAGAGTGGGCTGTAGGGAGAAGGCTTTGCTGTCTGAAGCCGAGCTGTCTATAAAGAGCCCCTCTTCACGTGCTGCGTACGGGTGATAGATAGTCACTTATGCTGCAGCTGACATCCAATCTGGCATCAGTGATTATAAAGCCCTCACCTCTTATGTGTTTCTCTGTAGCCATTGGACCCCCTCTGTTCAAACACAGAAATCCCATTTTGTGTCACAAGGCAGTGTAATGAGACTGTATCTGGGTATGTCTGTGTTTTTAGTGGCCCTCGTGTTTTTTATAGAATTTTGTTCGATTCTGAGAGTCCACAAGCTGAATGCCCATGTGCCATTGTCCATTTTCTCAAAAATATCTTTTTTTTAAATTGTGTATGTGTTTTTCATCCAATCTGAAGTGGTAGCAATTTTGAGGCAAGTTAGCGGCCCTGCCTGACCACTTCCAATGTTTGGCTGTTTTCCCAGCCACACACCAGCTGAATCTTCCCATTTTGTTCCAGACTGAACAAATTCCTCTTATTTGAGCTATACTCCCTTCCTTTCTTTTTACTTCATCTCTCCACTTTGCTTGTACTCAAAGCAATTTCTTTTTTTCTGACCTGTCCTGTTGCTTCTTTACAGCAGGTTCTTATTTGATGAGCAAGACACTTGCATGTATTGGCTTTGTACACATTGGTTTGGCATCCACCAGGGAACCCAGCATGAGACCCCTTTGAGACAGCTACACAGAAATACAAACTGGCTCTATGATCAGACACTGCTTATGTGTCTGCATGTACATGTGTGTGTGCTTGATATTGTGCCTGTGTATGTGAGAATCAGAAAAATGTATCTTCTGGGTTTTTGCAGTGGCCCCCTTCCAACACCAATCTTGCTTGATCCTGAGGGAGCCTGGCACACCTTTAATAAGCCTCAGCTCAAACAGAATAAATAACCTCAACATGAGCCTTTACACATGAACACCAGCTCAGCCCATCAGTGTGTTCCTGTTCTGTCTCAGGACAGTCATGCACTGTACACTCACCAAACATTTTATTATGCAAACTTTGCTAGTATGCAAGGTTTCAGCCAGTTAGCATTTAATCAATACATTGCATCAGTTCCATAGGCTCTTCATTGTTAAGGCCCATTTATGCTCAACGCAGAAGACGAAAATGCAGACTGATGGACAATTTGGTCATACATCGCCGTCCTCATATTTCAATGCGTCTTTTTAGTTTCCATGGGGAATAAGTCAGTTCATCCACAAGTGGGCAGTGTTGAGTTCAGAGTTCACTTCCGCGTTTTGACCCTGGTTGGTAGCGTTAAAACACCACTATAAAATTGTTTACAACCGTTCATGTCTACAGCTGTGTCTGTAAATGCAAATGTTATTGTTCTCAGCTTCTTCTTCGTCTGTGTCTTCTTCTTCTGGTGTTTTTTATTACCAGTTCTGCACATAACTTATATTATGTCTATGGTTCTGCATCATCTTCTTCCCATTCCTCTTCTTCTTCTTTGGTTTGTTCCTTTAGCTGGTTGCATGTTAGCTCAATACTGCCCCTGCGATTTCTAATGGTATTGGTCCGTCTTCCGCGTCAAGCGACGGATAGCTAAGCTCCCTGAAAACGGACCAAATTACATGCGTAACCGGACGAAAGACGGACAAAATCGCCTGTCAGTCTGCGTAATCGTCTTCTGTGTAAAGCCTAAATGAGCCAGTTAGCGGTTTGGTAGACGGCTCCTTCATTTGTGTTACATTTGCAATAGTGAAAATTGCTTCTTTAAGGAGCATTACTGCCTCCTACTGGACAGGAGTGTGGGACAGAAAATAAAGAGAAAAACAAAGTTTAAAAAAAAAAACTGAAGTCCAAAGGAAAGCTTGACACATACTTGTGGCCAAACATCCCAGTTTTCCAAGTCCACACATAAACATGACAGTTAGAATCAGTACTAATCTTCATCCTTAAAGGTGCTTTCCAAAAGTTCTGTTTCATAACACCAAAACTAAACAACAGTCAAAAGAGTCAAAAACTCTACAAAAATAACCATGTTTATGTGTAGTTGTTCTAAATCTTCAATGCAGAGGAGGTTGGTGCATATAGCTTTACTACTTTTATTTATTTATTTTTTTTTCCACTGAATTTAATTTAAATTATTTTGACTATTTTATTTTGATTAATCAAATAAACCTGAAAACATAGCCATTTAATTACAGGTTTCAATGCAATAGAATATAGAAAATGCCAAGGGGAGTGAATACTTTTGTCTTATGTATGTTTCAAAGAGGTGCTGGCTTATGTATGCCGATACTGAAGGAAATACTGACTGTGACAAGGAGGATGGCTCATGATTAAGATGAGATATAGCTGAAACTAAATACAGAAATAAATTGTGTTTTTATGGATTTTGTGTGTGTGTGTGTTTCTACAGTTTTAGGTGAATTCTGTGTTTCTCTGAAGACGTCTGATTTTTTATAACTAAAATTTTGAACTCCATAAACCCCTTCATTTCAGACTTGTCAAGTTTGATTTTCCTTTATGGAGACCTGATTACATTATACCCGGAGCAGACGTATCCATGCTGCTTATTACTCTGCAGGCTCCAAAATACCCCCTGCCACAAAGCTGACATGATCTCTAATTGAAAGACTTTTTGTCATTTTGAGAAAGGCATGAAAATGTCTTTTGATACCTCCTGCACTTTTTCCGTCAAAGAAACTTCTCCCTCTCCATTTTACCTCTTTCATGTGGTATTTTGAAGCTTTCCTGAGCAGAAAATGCCAAGAAGACAAAAAAGTCAAAGCCAGGATATTGTGTGCTTAAGCAGCCCGAGATAATGATGCTGCATTGAGTCACTAATGGATTTCTGAAAAAGCTTTTGTATGCCAAGAAGCAGCTTGACCCCACTTTGGTTGTGCTTTTTATCAGCCACAAGTACTACATTCTTTCACTACTACATTTTCTCAGCATGACTACAATATTTATGTCATTTGGATGGTTTTAGCAAAGAATTTAGAGACTAGTCATAATTCAGCATGTTATTGTAAAACATGTAGAAAAAAGACTGAGTTTTTCCATGTTTTTTTTTTTTTTTTTTTTGAGTAGCTCAGATTGAATTGTACTTGTCCTTTACTTGGCTCTTATTTTTTGTTTTGTTTTGTTCTGTTTTTTTTTCTTTCATGTACCTTTGATAAGAATAAAAACCAAATGTATTTAGTGGATTTAGAAAAGATTGATAAAAAATAAATAAATAATAATATAAAGCAAATTTAATAAAAAAAAAAACAAACAAAAAAAAAAAAAAAGACATATACTCTGGCCTGATTTTGCTGTGAGGAAACAGTATATTGGGGGTTCCTTACCCAAAATGGTTTAAGATTTTAAAACTGTGGTGCTAGTTGTGATAAATAAGCAGGAAAACATACATGTGCGCCCCGACTCACTCCTGTGGAGATCACATGAGTCAAATGAAACCAGAACAGTAGCGTTGATTAATAAAATTGGATGCTGAAAGCGAAGAGCTAGTTTAGATTTAATTTATTTTTAAAATGTAAGAAGCAAAAAAAATATGTAGATTTATATATATGTATATATGTATATATGTATATATATATATATATATATATATATATATATATATATATATATATATATATATATATATATATAAATGAATGGACAGACATACGTAATAAAAAAAATACAGTTACCATGAACTGAAACCTGCTTATTCTATTGAAATATCCAAAAAGCTCACAAGGATCCCACACCCTCAGCTAAAAGCTTTCTCCCCTTCTATCACTTACTACTCTGAATCCGTCATTATCTCAAGAGTTGTGTTTACCTTTCATTCTTCCATGAAAAAAGACAAGTGGGCCATTGAGGACAAATCTAGTTGACAAATGAGTTATAATTCTATGCCATTCGGAGCAAAATAAAATGTCTGAGTTCTATAGTGGATCTTTTTTTAAAAGAATTAAAGTCAGACAAGGTCTCAAAACAACAACAAGAAACTTTTCAGCTCCATCCTAAAAGCTTTTTTCAATTAATCTGCAATAAGTCGGAAACCTCAAACACATAGACAGTATTAGAAAATTCTGTTTTATCACTCAGGAAATTACACATTACACAGTTTTTATCAGTGTGCTGTCACATCATAATTACAATAAAAGACAAACAGTTTTGTTTTTAATGTCAGACTTGTTGTTTTTGTCTCCTGGGGATGATTCCTGCTTTCTTTGATTAAAGCCTCGATTAATTGCTGTCACAATCACTCCAAACACTCTGTTTTCATGTGTATAATCAGCAAAAGAAGAGGAATCCACTGCTGCATTCGGTACTTCATTGTGTAATTTTTGGTTTTTGTATGTGTAGATAGTTTTATTTTGTGTCTTAAAATCCTTTATGTGAATTTATTCAAAGAGCGGTATTTAACTGGTCTGCACACTGTCACAATTTTTGCTAATAACTGACAGTTTTGTCAATTGTTGTTTAGTAAAGCTGTGTTTTGCAGATAAAATCAAGTGTTCCTGTGGAAGACACCTCTTCTTGTAAGCAAAAAGAAATGAATAGAAGGATTATCTATGACGTCGATTAAAGGATTGTGAACTGCTGTTTTGAAGCCTGGAGTTGTCATTAAACCTCTATGTTTACTATGGTTTAATGGTACCAACTGTGTGTCTCAAATAAACATGACATTGCTGTGGACACATTAAAATTAAAATCAGAGACCTGAGCCTGCATATCTGCAACAAAAACCAGTTAAACCAATGAGTAAATATCCATGTTACAAAGAAAGAAATACCATCTAAACTTTCCTGATTATGACAACCCTACCGTGCATGTGAATATTTTCTCTATTTTTAATTTTCAATACCAGATGATTAATAATTTGGTTAAAAAACTTATAATAAAAAACTCAAACTTATACAAAAAATGATAATATAGATTTTCCACCCACGATATTAGATCAGGGTTTCAAGAGATGGGCAACAAAAGGCCTGATTATATTTAATCAGTTATTTGAAAAAACACACTTAAAATCCTTTTCACAACTCCAGAAGCAATTTGATCTACTTTCAAATGATTTTTACAGGTACTTGCAAATTCGACATTACATTATGATTCACAAGGAAAAAGAGAGAATTACCAAAATCCCAAATAATATAGAACAAAATTTTATCACAGTTTTAGAAAAACCTCCTACACTCTGTAAACATGTTTCTCATCTCTATAAAAGATTATTAAAGGACACCTCTCAGAATACATATAATATTAAAGAAAAGTGGGAATTAGAATCCAACATAGTGATAAAAGATGAACAGTGGGAAAAACTTTGTAATGACAGTCATAGGGGTATCAGCAGTCTACAATGAAAAGAATTTGATTGGTTATTAAAAATTAGATATTTTCAAACTCCTTTTGCTATCTCTAAGTTTGTTAAAGATCCTTCAGTGGCTCTGTGTTGGAGACAGTGTGGGAAAATAGGGGATTATACACATGTATTTTGGGATTGTCCAGTAATTTCTCATTAAAACATATTAAATAAAATTGAGAAAATAGTAAAGAAGGAAATTCCTTCAGTTTTACATATTGGGTGCTTTTACAGTTGACCAATTCAATGCGGAACAAAGATATATTTTACATATACTCCTAATGGTCGCTAGGAAAACTATAACAGCCAATTGGAAGAGGGTTAATCCACCAACAGTAACTGAATGACTACAGAGGTTAAAACAGGTGTATGTGATGGAGAAAATGTAAAACCTTTGGGTTGTTTAGAGCTTTCTCTTTTGTTCTTTCTTTTTTTTACTACTTTAATGTAAGATAGATCTGGCAAATATTTAGGATTATGCACACTTATACGCAGTATTGTTTATGTAAATACAATATATATTTTTGTGTATGTCTGTGTATGTTTGTGGTTATGTATGTATATGTATGAATGTATGTATGTGTGCATATGTATGCGTATATATATATGTATGTGTGTGTGTATATATATATATATATATATATATACATATAGTTGTATATATGTCCATATGAATGTAGGTTTATGTGTGTGTATATATATGTATATATGCATGTGTCCCCTCCTTTTTTTTTCTTTTTCTAATTCATTGATTTATTTATTTTTATTATTAGCACCTCTATTCTCTATTTTTATATCACTACTCTTGTCTTACTGACTGTTTTGTTTTGAAATGTGAAAAACTATAAATAAAAAGTGAAAAAAAAACTTGTTAAAATGAAATGTTAAACTCGAGTTCATAAAGCGTCAACTGTTTTCCCCTTTGCTTTCAGTCAGTCACTCTTCTCTTTTGCTCTCTCATGTGCTTTACATCTCACACCTACTTAGTAAAGGGAGGCAAGACAGTTTCCTGCTTCATTTCCATAATTTGCTTTTAGGTGTTATGAACCAGCTGTAACAGCAGGTAGCTACAGCAGGGGTAAGGTTAGGGCTCCCCAGGGCTTAGCACACACATTCTTCTTTCTTAAAGATGCACTATGTGACTTTTTTTTACCTTAAAATGCTGCGTTTCTTAATCATTTGTTGGCACAGGGACATTTAATACATTCCTGGAGCAGATGCCACACAGTAGAAGCTGAAAAACCACACTTCTCACATTTGCTTTTGGGACGCCGGTTAGAGTAAGCACCATGGCTGATTAAGCAAAGAAATGCAAGAGGACATTATCGGAGGAGAAGGGGAAAAGAGAGGAAGAAAGGGACAGAGTAAAAAATAAGTCAACATCAGACTGATTTTTACTGGCTAGCGAGAGCTCAGAGTACAGGTAGGATGCAAGTTGGATGTTGAATTATCGTTGATAGGGGAAAAATAATCTGCCAAAGTTCTGTAATGTGTCTTTAAATAATATATGGACTTATTTGAACTCTTCTCTATCGTATAAGATAGCTGTCAAAAAGACGTATGCATGATTCTAAGATTTGTAGTCGTATTTTTGTGTTAATAAAAGTTTTGTGCACAAATCAAGGCTGTCATATATGTGCGTCTGGTCAATTTTGTGGATTAGGAGTTGTTTTATGTGAGTATGAATCTTAAAGCTGTGAGTGCAAAATCCTGTGAATACAACTCCAATTTCTACGAAGACAAAGTCTCCTATTCTGTGTGGACACGAATTCACGTTTTTGGGTACGAGTAGAAAAGTATTCAGATGACGTCACAAGGGAGGAGTAATCGATCTGCCGATTGTACAAAACACAACAAGCTCCAATTTCAAAGATGGCTGAAGAAATTGCAGCGGGAGGAGCTACCGGCTCAAGTGAAGCATCACAGGTAAGATGTTCAAGCGGTCTTTATTTATATATTAAAGAAAAACATACTATTTTCAATAATATTCTTTGATTTAAAGACGTACTGCTATAGTTTGCCATGTCGGGTAGTGCTAGCATTAGAAGCTGGCTTGTGCTATTAGCATTGATGTAGCGTGGAAACTATAAAATGTTTATTCTTAGACAATGTCGATTGAAATGCGACTTTTATGGATTTATTAATTACGCTATTTAGTCGATCAGTCTGTCCTCGCCAATCCTCTTTTCCATTTACCCCACTCCCTTCGTCCACCTTTTTTTTTTTTATTCCACTCCTGCGTTGTTCAGAAGCTGAGGATAAATCAATCCATGTACCGGTGAATAACCGTATTTATTATATATGTCATGATATGCATATTTATGTAATCTTCTCTGCCATAAACACGATATTGCGGGGGTTGCGGGGGCGTTTGAGTGACGTGACCTGGGACGCCGATGGAGTGAAGAGACTTAATTCCTCCCAGTAGAAAGTTGCAATGGATTGTCATTTTTGTAAACAGTATAACACGACTTGCGGAGCACCGTTGCTAGGGACGCCAATGCCCCTAGCAACGGTGCTCCGCTGGTTGATCAGATGACAAAGATGATACTCAGGGAGGAAATATGCCAGATATTTGCCCTATGAGGTTTTACGCGGTACTTAACCAACTTCAGAGTAATAGTGATGGTTAAAGAAATCCATTGCAACTTTCTGCTGGGAGGAATTAAGTCTCTTCACTCCATCGGCGTCCCAGGTCACGTCACTCAAACGCCCCCGCAACCCCCGCAATATCGTGTTTATGGCAGAGAAGATTACATAAATATGCATATCATGACATATATAATAAATACGGTTATTCACCGGTACATGGATTGATTTATCCTCAGCTTCTGAACAACTCAGGAGTGGAATAAAAAAAAAAAGGTGGACGAAGGGAGTGGGGTAAATGGAAAAGAGGATTGGCGAGGACAGACTGATCGACTAAATAGCGTAATTAATAAATCCATAAAAGTCGCATTTCAATCGACATTGTCTAAGAATAAACATTTTATAGTTTCCACGCTACATCAATGCTAATAGCACAAGCCAGCTTCTAATGCTAGCACTACCCGACATGGCAAACTATAGCAGTACGTCTTTAAATCAAAGAATATTATTGAAAATAGTATGTTTTTCTTTAATATATAAATAAAGACCGCTTGAACATCTTACCTGTGATGCTTCACTTGAGCCGGTAGCTCCTCCCGCTGCAATTTCTTCAGCCATCTTTGAAATTGGAGCTTGTTGTGTTTTGTACAATCGGCAGATCGATTACTCCTCCCTTGTGACGTCATTTGAATACTTTTCTACTCGTACCCAAAAACGTGAATTCGTGTCCACACAGAATAGGAGACTTTGTCTTCGTAGAAATTGGAGTTGTATTCACAAGATTTTGCACTCACAGCTTTAAGATTCATACTCACATAAAACAACTCCTAATCCACAAAATTGACCAGACGCACATATATGACAGCCTTGATTTGTGCACAAAACTTTTATTAACACAAAAATACGACTACAAATCTTAGAATCATGCATACGTCTTTTTGACAGCTATCTTATACGATAACAAACCCCAATTTAAACCCTGTCTGTAGGTTCATGAGTGCAATGATTCTGCACTAATAACAGAATCATAAAGAATCCTTTGTGGTATTTCCTAAATGTAGCTGCTTGTGTGTTTTCTGTTCAATAAAACTCATATTATGTATATGTTAGTACAGTTGAGTACACCAGGGATTTATGTTACGATGCATGTTATTATGCATTATAGCGTCTGGTCTCGCTCCATTAAAAATCACATTTTTAGCCTTGTTAACATGCTCGTAAGAATTTTTTTATGTTTAAAATGGTACATCAGCAACATCAACCCTCAATGATCAGGGGACTCTGCTTTGAGTGTGTAGAGCAACACCTGCAGTCTTAGACAGGTGAGGCAAGGAAATGCGTATAATCTATAGAAGATTAATCAGTCCTGACTCCCTGCTGGGTGGGGCTGTGCAGCTATTTGCTTGCCCCCTGGTGAAGAGAAAAGATGAGAAGCCAGACAGGAGCTGGCTGTCTTGACTCAGCTGTCACTTTCACTTTTCTACATATTTTTAATCCTAAACAGAACAAATTTTTTGTTTTATCTGACCTATAATGAGTGAGGTTTATGATGAAAACAAAGTGTGTGTGTTTTTCTGTGTGTGTATGGGTTTGTGGGCACTTAAACCCTCTACAGTCTATGATCTATGAAATTGGGCTGCACTAGAAGGACCTCATCATCACACCACCTCAGCCGTGTAGTCGCACACACATGTAGACATGCATATTAATTCACCTTTATACAGTCAGGAAACACAAACCGGCACACTGCTGTGTACTGTCACCATCTCTCCTGTGATCACAGAGTCATTTCCAGGCTATCACTGGTTTGATTAAACAAAAAGACACCAGGCACAGGATGGGAGTCTTCCTAATGTGCCCACACCACAGCAGGGTGCATCAACTTCCCACACAATCTCCACCACTGTACCTGTTCCCATCTCCGCTCCTCTTCCCCTCAGGCCCCGTTAGAGACAGCCACATTAATTGGATTAGCCTTGACAGTAATGCTTTATCGGGTCCTGGTAGCAACAACACACACTAATAAATTGTGTGTGAGAGAATTAGAGCTTTTTCTATCATAACAAGATTAAACTAGATTATGACTGGCAGAATTAAGTGAGTGTGAGTGCCCCTTGACAAGAGGAGGAGAGGGTTGCTGACCTCCTAGATGTGGACCGGCACCATGCCTGGACAGCCAGGCATAGTAATTAGCCTGCAGACTAAGTAGCACACCAGCAGACGGGCTAATAATAGTGTCATTGCTATTAATAATGAGAGCGATAACAGTGCTGGTAATTATGACAGTCGTAATCATAATAATATAAATCATGTTCTGAGTTAGCACTTTAATCGTATGTGTGTGTGTGTGTGTGTGTGTGTGTGTGGAATAACAAGAAGGTGATAGATTAATTTGAGGGTGTGTTTATGATTTAATGTCATTAGGGCCCTGTGTGTATCCTTTTCATTATCATTTGTGTAACGCTGCTTTGTTTTGAGGGTTATTGCTATCTGTCTAAGCATTGCTTGGTGATTTATCAAGCACTCGCTGATAATAGTGTGTGTAAAAACTAAAAGTAAGTGTTGTTTCTGCTGTTTATCCAGCATTAAACAGCATGGTTAGGCTCAGTCTGGGTTTTCTGAAGAACAGAAAGGAAACACATGACAGCTTAACAATTACTGCAACCTCTTATTAAACCCTCATCAACTGGATCACTCTTTTCAGACCACAGTGGAAACCCACTCTTCCCCACCTTCCTGCTCAGGTTAGGGAACATCATGTTCCTGAATCCACCACATTATTTTCTTCACACCCGGCCAATTTTTACTGGTGCTGTCCGACCTTTTCCCAGTGCATCTCCTCCTTGCTTCACCTTGACCTTTTAGCTGGTTGCTGTGTCTGCTTTGTCTCTCTGAGGTAATAACGCACATCCCTGCCGGATGATTTATTTACTTGCTTTCCCCGGTACAGTGCATTTTACCTTTCTTTCTTTCTTTCTTTCTTTCTTTCTTTCTTTCTTTCTTTCTTTCTTTCTTTCTTTCCCTTTCACACAGGCACATGCATAGAAACACACAGTTACCTTTGAGGTGTGACTGACTTTTTAAACACTACAAAAAACGTGCACAAGCTGAAAAAAAAATTAAAAACTGAAAAATTAAAGAAAACTGTTGATAAGTCTTGTTTCTTTCTGTTTGCACACTGTAATGAATATTTCCTGCTCCCATCTAAACCCTTTTTTTTACCACAGTAAAAAGGGCTGAAGAGAAAAGAATAGGCTGAATATTACAGTCCATGAAATGCAGACTTCACACTGCGTAAATAAAATAGAATGCACTGGTTTGCAAATCTCATAACCCCATATGTTTTTTGTTTTTTGTTTTTTTTCAAGAGAACATATTACAACAACAACATACTAGTAGTTAAAACTGAGACTTTTTATTATTTCATGGAAAATATTAGCTCATTTTAAATTTGATGGCAACAACATCTCAAAAAATTAGGAAGAAAGGCAATAAAAGGCTGGAAAGGCAGATGGCACAAATGAAAAGAAACTGGAGGAACATTTGACAACTAAGGTTACCTGGCAACATGTCAGTAACATGACTGGGTATAAAAGGAACATTTTAGAGAGGCAGAGTCTCTAAATATGAGCAGTGGTTCACCAATCTAAGGCAAACTGTCTAAAATTGAGGAACAATTTCAGAAAAATATTCTTTTGTTGTTTATTTTGTGGTAGCAGATGATGTGGAAAAATGGTTTGTGACAGCTTTTTGCAGTTCCTGTGATGAAGCAGAGAGGAGGTGACTCCATTGTGTGGTAACCCTCTTCCTGGCTTGTGATGTCATTTTGCTGTTTATTGTCCTTCGTTTTGTGAAGCCATCGTATGGTTGACAACTTTTCCTCTCTTCTCGGTGCCGTACTGTCGTTTCTTCTTTTAGTGTCCTTGGTGTCTCCATAGTCGTTTCTGTGATATGATGACTTCATCATATGAAGATCTTCTTCACCAGATCGTACTATTTTGTAGTAAAAGGCTTTAAGCTTATGATGAGACAAAAATACTTTCAAGTAAAAGAAGAGCTCCGGACATCCGCTTGATGTATAATAAAAAAAATTATGGTTTATTACAGGAAGTGACATCTTAAACAGATGTGCATCTCTGTGAGTTCTCTGGCCAATTTTGAGAATCCCAAAACCACATGTGTGAGGCATACTTACATATCTTTCAGACAAAGACATTCCTTAAGTCCTGGGTTAACCAATCATGTGGAGACACATATGTATATATATATATATGATGTTCCTGTGCTGAGCCCACTCTCCAAGGCACCTGAGACACCAAGAACCTTATATGGTAAACACCTGAGTGTGCCTTACATCAGCTTGTCTATACATGGAGTCTAAAATTCCCTACTCTTAGCAGATTGCAGTCTGCTTAAGCTGCAATCCAGTATAATCATAATCTATGTAATTTTAATTCATTCTAATTACGAAATGTTGAAAATAAGACACTTCACCTTCATGTAAAAGTGAAAAGACTTTGAAGATCCCACCATCTACAGTGTATAATATCACCAAAAGATATAGAGAACCAGGGGGAATCTCTGTGCGCCAAGGGACAAAGCTAAAAGTCAAAGTGGATGCTTGCGATTGTTATAAATCGAATATGGATTCATGAGATTTGCAAGTCATTGCATTCTGTGTTTATTTGCATTTTACAGTGTCCCATGAATTTAATGGTGTGTATCCCTAGAAAACCGAGTTTCCTTATATCCACTTAGTAGGCATCCACAGAATTCATCCTTCCAGACTACAATTATAATTCTGTAGGATGCATTTGAGGTGTAGGAATTTTATGGGGAAACACTTTCCACATAATAGACTCATCCTGTTTCACCTCTTTCAGCTCTATTCGACTCATGCCTCTGTTCGGATTAACTATCAGTCAGCCTAAGCAGCAAATGACTGAGGTTTATTGCAGCAGATTTGGGAAACCTCTGTTCTCAGTTGCCAGAGGCGTTTTGTCTGTGTTGAGTTGAATTCATTACAGACTTGGTGCATTTCTGCTGTAGGTGGCAGCAGCTCTCAAACAGCAGCTCTGCCAAAGTGGAAGTTTGCCTCAGGCAGACAGTGACACTGTCATTTCTGATGGCATAACTGCTCTGCCGTTGACCCTCTGTGCTCATTATCAATAACTTTTTCATACAAGACATCAGTCCTTCATCAAAGAGTTACAGAAACAACCCCTTAAACCTTCTGAATATGTTTAGGATAGTTTAAGTTGCAGAAATGCTGTTTATTCAGAGTATTTTCATAATAATGAGACACATTCTAAAGCTCAACAACTTTTTGTGTCTACTTGTCACTATTTCAGATTTTTATGTTCTAAAATAAATTAAATAAAGATAAGAATGCCAAGATTAAATTTTTCCACTATACAGAATGCGCACAAACGTCATCAATACACAGAAATGTGAGACTATTTTGCCATTTTGGGTGTACCGGTTCAGAAGTGGCTCTTTTTAACCTTTCTTGTTCAGAATTTCTGATGAATATTTAATCTTATCATTTTTCCTCCAAGTTGTGTCCTCAGCTGCAGCAGCATCTTCGTGATCAGTGCACAAAAAGTAAAATATCCAGCAGCGTTTCCACCCATAGTTTGGATATAAAGGACAGTTTGAATTATGAACGGGATGATTAGAGAACAGGTGAGGTGGTACGCCTGAGAACTCATGTAGAAAGCGATACTGGCTACAAGAACATGATTTTAAGTGCAGCGGTACCAATCTGAATAAAACTCCCAGATGAGAACATCACTTTCCTTACCACAATAAGGACGTTTCTTTTCAGCTTGTTTTAGACATGTTATTAACACAGATTACTTGTGAGAAACCTGAAATTGTCGATGGACACGGAAGCTGGGTACCCCCAAAACAGTTGGGAAAGCCGCAGTGACGTCATATGTGCATTCTCAATATTTACCATACAGTAGACATTAGTTATCTTCATTATTTTTTTAATGAGAGCCACAAGGGCAAGACAAAAACACCAGGAAAGTCACTTTTACCACATAACAAAAAACCAAAGTATTAGACACATATCTAATCTATTTCTCTTGAAACATCTCACATTAGTCTTGTGTAGCTCTTACATTTTTCTAAATCCACTTTTTGTTGAAGTCAGAGCTTCTCACTCGTGTCCTCCAGCTTTTGCAGTTTTACCTGAAGATGTAAAGGGTGCTGATCTTAGTTTCTTACATCCTTTGCACAAGGTGGTCCAGTTAATTATTCCTGTTGCTGCCGCCAGCAACAACTTAAGCTGCCAGCAGACGGGCTAATAATAGTGTCATAGCTATTAATAATGAGAGTGATAACAGTGCTTGTAATTATGACAGTTGTAATCATAATGATAAAAATCCTGTTTTGAGTTAGCGTTTGCTGCTGCATGTTTAGTAGTGCAGCAGCGAAAAGGTTCCCCGTCTAAAAGTTTCCCGCTGTGCCACATTCCCAAAGTTGTTTAAACTAGTGTTTGCAGCATAAGACCAATTTGTATCATAACAACAACAGTTTTTAGTATGAACTGGTACATTACCCAGCACTACGTAGTTGTTTGAAATATGTTTTTAATTCTATTGACAGCCTGAATTTTTATTAAATTAGCTGCCACTTGAGCCTCAAATGAAAACTTGACAAACTGTGCAGTAAGTAAAGAAGGAAGAAACACGAGATGGTTTTCTACCAACATTTTCAGGAATTCTTATTACAATTTATGTCCCGGGGTAAAAGAAGTCCTTGTAATCTCGGTATTGTGGTCCTTTGATTACTTAAAATTTTGATTTAGTTTTTTCTAAATATGTTCCACTGATCAGAGTTCTGATCAGCCCTGTACCTCTACTAGGTGTGTTTTGTTTAATCTTTTTTTTTTTTTTTTTTTTCAGGGAAAGTTTGAATGTATTTTTTTTTTTGCCCATCGGTGGAAATGCTTCAAGGTTTTTCAAAATCCTAAATGAAAATGTAAATGAAAAAGTTCCTGCAGTGGAATTTACTAATGATGCCATCAAACGCTACAGACAGCAGCCATCTCTGAAGGAGGCAGCAAATGTGTTTTTACTACAAATGAGTATGAAAACAAGGAGAACTTAAAGGCCTGGTTGGTTTGGCAAATCTGACTTATGTCTAACTGGATGTCTAACTCCAAAATGGCTTATAATTTACTGAATGGGGGAAAAAAAGAAACCACTGATACAATCAGCTCTAGCATTAAGTTAATTGTCTCATTCGGGCTGTGTGACCAAGCAGAATCCCTGAATTATCAGTACTACAATTCCCATAAGCCCTAGGGCTCACACTGTCAGCCAACCAATTAACTCCAAATGGTCCTGTCAGCCAATTATGCTGAAATAATGATACATTGTAATCCCCCAGCCACCGCTGCACATACAAACACACACGAAAACACACACATATTCCAACCTGCTTTATCAACATGCCTGCTACTTTGTGTTTTTCTGTGTGTTAACATGCGAATGTGTGTGATGATGATAAACTGACCGTCTGCCACAGGCAGGAATGTGTGAATCCCAGATGAAGACAAACGTTGGCTTCAAACAGCAGCAGCTTTGTAAATTGGAAATGAAAAGGGAGCATCTCGGCCCCTGGGCTATTCAACCTATACCTACCTACACAGCATCGGTCAATTACTTCCTCCTCTTCAGTTTAATCTCTTCTTATCCCTTTCTCCTTCCTTTCGATTAGATCCCCCCCTCCCGCTTCAGGCTGCTACCATTGGAAGTGGGTCAGGACAGAGCAATGTCAGCTGTATGCAGATGCGTGTGAAGGGTAGAATACAGAGGTGGACAGAGAAAGAGGTTTACATTGTGTTTAATGTGACTAAGTCTGTGTTCATTAGGGTTCTCTCGGGGATACTGAGTATGATCAAACAATGTGATGATAACAGTCCAGCTTTAATAGTTGATGGCAAGTTAAGCCCTTCTAGACAATTTGGTTCCATTAGATGAAGCCCTCTATATAACTGAACGAACAAGGCTGAAGCTACCCCCCCCCCCCCCAAAAAAAAATTATAAAAATACCTCTTTGATTCCAGTTATATTTTTACATTTTCAATGCTTTCTTCTATTTCCTCATCTTCTGGTTGAAAAAGGTATGAAGTACCACATGGTAATTACACCTCTGAAAAGGAAAGATGATTAAGCAGAAGTCTCTTTAACTCTAAGGTTGCCATGTCGTTGCTTATGGTTAGCCATTATTGATGATGGAGACCAGCAGGGAGTGTTTTTCTCTCATTGGGTTTAGGTTTGAGGTTTACTTCCTCTTGGTGGATGCCCTGACAGTTTTGCCACTAGCAACAGCCACAGATTTCAAATAGAAATAAATATACCATGCTAAATAACTTAGAATAATTATAATTTTTAAAAAACTGTATTCATACATTCATACAAAGTGCTCAACAAAACAGAGGATTTGAAACCAGTGAACAAGCAGAAAAACAACTTCAGACATCAGTAACAATATAAAACATCATGGAATTTCATGGCTACATTATATTCAATTTAAAAAATTAAAAGTTAAAAAGGTTATTTTATTATTATTATTATTATTATTATTGTTGTTGTTGTTGTTGTTGTTATTATTATTATTGTTATTAATATTATTATTGTTGTTGTTGTTATTGTTATTGCTTATTAAATGGGACAAAGCACATTAATTAACACGAGGTTCACCATGTGAATATTCTAGATTTAGCTGTTTAGGCTAATTTTCATCAGGCCAGTGTAAGAAAAAACATGAACTACAAGGATTGTTAGCATAAATAACCAGTTCATTGAAAATACACAAAGTAAGTCAGAATATAATAAACATATATAAAAGACAACCATTGATTGTCCAGGAGTGACCTTTTGACTGATTTGGAGAAAGATTTTATTAATAAGATGTCCCTGAGTTCTGCAGGGACAGAGATCCAGGTGTGTGATCCCCTGCAAAAAGGGACTACTGCCAAAAACTGCTTTTCCTAAATGGAACCTCACAGCCTCTCCTGCTTTGGGATTGTGTGCCCAAATTGTTTTTCAAATGGATGACTTCCTGCAGAGGAGACAGAGCCATTCCATAAAGGATTTTATATGCCAACATAATGTCATGGTATCTGATAAATTGAACCGTAATAATAATAATAACAAGGTATTATGGCTATAGCACACCTCCCAAGAGAGTTACAAAAGTGCCAACCAAGAAAAGAGGAGACAAAGCAGCCAGACTAATAGTAACAGGATATAGAATTTATTTACCAGACAAATTCCCTCTGAAAACAGACCATTTTAAGAAGGGAAATGAGTATATCTCTGCAACCACAAGTCCTTTTTGAACACTTCTGGAGTCATTGTAAAGAAAGACTTGTCAGTATATAAGTTACTTGTGAAGTATAAATGAAGATGGCACACAGCAGAAAAGAAAAAAGTTTCAGGCTTGCCTAAAATAAAAGAACCACTTTCAGGATGAATGTGAATATGCCTTTGGCTGCAGTTCTCCAAAAAGGTTTCCAAAATGGCCGTTTGGCACAGTTTGTCTTCAACATCTCCGAACTCAGGTTTTAGAAGGGTTAAGGTATCAGAGATTTTGTGTGTCTGAGTGCAGCAGGCAAAGGTTTCCATCCGGTGGGCGATCCCATGGACAAACCCAGGACAACCTAGTTGTTAATGAGTCAGGCTGCAGCGTTTTTATTACTTGGACATGATTCAGGACGGCCTGACTAATGACATGGGGAGTGAATACTAAAGATCTGGTAAAAAAGGTGAAAAACTTTTTTTCCTGCCAACTAGGCCCCCACAGATACTTCTGACCAACTTCTTCTAGCACACCATAGAAAGTGCCTGGAGCTATGGATGTATTATGTGATTCTCTAGCTGCAACTCAAAGGACAGAAAAAACCTGCTGCAGATCAACAAGACTGCACAAGATCATCAGTGTGGTGCCCCTGGAACACATCTACTCTACTCAGCTGTAAGGATGAAGTCTGACTGCACAGATCCTGGACTAGGTCTTTTTGACACCCTTGTCTCTGGCAGGCTCGGGGTCATGAGAGCATGGACAGAAAGACTGAAAACAGTTTCTCCCCCAGGGCGGTGAAAGCCCCACTGAAAGCTTGAGCTCATCATTTGTTTTTGTTTTGTTTTGTTTTTTTGTACACTTGGTGATGTAACTTTGCAAACGAAAGCTGTGCTGCCAGGTTATTTTTAAAGAAAAAAACTTCCCTCCTGAAACTTTTCCAAAAAAGCCAGACTTGTTCAGTCTTTGTATTTATTTTAACATTTAACAAGCTAATTGAGGCCTGTAGAGTGTGAGATTTACCTGTTTTTCTTCTCTCACTGCAGAATGATCGACTCAGAATCCGATGGACTTGCTTCTCTTAAGATAATTTCTGATGACTTTCTTCCTATGCATTGTGTTAACACACACCTGAATGCTCCAGCAAACTGCCAAAACCTCTGCTTTTATAGATGTGATCAGACTTTCTAGGAATCAATTCATAATAACTGCTTTTTATTCTCTTAATTTCTCTTAGTTTATGCCCATGTTTATTCATACTGATGATTATTTTTTAAAATGCCCTATTCATGAAACCTTATTATAAGCAACGAAGGGGAATATTTTGTTTATCACATGTCTGTTCATGTGTTTCCATGTTGCACTGTGCATGCATCTCATCTTATGCATCCTGGTGTGTTTCTACATTTTGTCTACACTCCACACGTGCATGGGTGTAGACAAGCCCAACATGAAACATCTCAGACACAAAGGCAGTAATATATGTATAGAAGGGCCTCTGTGTCCCAGTCTTATGGAAATATGGTCTAGCCCAGTGTCCCCATGTTTCCTAGTAATGCCAGCTGCTAAACCTCAAATGGACCATTATGTGTCTGCAAAATGTTAGGTCAAGAGACCTCTGATGGAAATCTGAATGGGGGGAAGGGACACATTAATTCATCTTAGGTTTAGTGAAACAGGACACATTCATTCTGTGATGCATGCATCTACCTTAGTAGGCTCAACATGGACACATCCACCGAGGATGGACATGCATCATCTATGATATGCTTGCATGATTAACTGTGCAGGATTGGATGTTTACACACTGGACACACATGATGGTCCCAACTTGGTCCCATAATCTGCACAAGCCACATGCTTTAGAGATCCATGCAGAGATTACACCAGAATGCCTTTCCTAGCTCAACCCCCTAACAGCTCTTCCCATCTTTCCCCTGTGTGACCTTATCTACCAAGCTTAATCAAATTGGCAGTTAGATGTAAAGCCTGGTACCGATGCTTGTGAATTGAAGTTGGCCATGGAGGAAGAGTAAAATAATGAACACAACCATGCAGCTCCACTCTTCCAGAGAAAGGTGTTATAATAGATGTGGACAGACGTATTCTGTCAGCAGCCAGTCCAGCAGTTCCTGCATTAACACACTCTCGCCATCGCTTCCCTCTTTCCGTCTCCCCCTTTGACAAACCTCTGTAACCTTTTGCAATCTTTGGCTGTCAGTCCTCCCCTCCAGCATTGTCTCCATCTTTCCTGCCGCCGTCTTACACCATACCTCTTCTTTATGTTTCTTTCCACCTCCTCTTTTTTCCTACTTTTTCCTCTTCTTTCACTCCTGCCCTTTCTCCCTGCAGCCGCCTCTCGCTCAAATCTACATATCTCCAGCAGTAATTGACATTTTCTATTTGCCAGTCTCTTTTCCTGTAGGCTGCCAGCCAGCATCACCAAGGCAACTGCGATAGGTCCCTGAGCCTGGCGAGAGAGGGAAATAGGGGGAGTGGGGTGCGAGGGGTGGCGAGGGGGGTTAGTTCTGCCTCTTAACTGGCTTCTCCTCTTATCCAACACACAAACATTCATACACCATTCCTCTGACCTGACAGGACCCTCAGCAGCCCACTTAGGGAATAGTTAATAAGCAAAAAATAATCATGAGGGTGGTGTTCAATAAGGGCATTTAAGCTAATTTAGGGAATTAATGAGCATTTTATGATCCCCTGGGGTGGAATGGGAAAGCAAGAACAGTTATGTGCACTATGTACACGCATATAATCTTTCAATATGTTGTGTCCATATGGATTATGATACAGTCAGCTGTCCATACCACTTTTCCATGTAATTGTTGGAAGCAGGAGAGCAATGTGACTTGGTGTATATTTGGCTGTAAGTTCCACAAACAGACAGCTCATCATGTTTATGTTTAAAATGGCCAATCGTCTTCTCTTTCTGTCCTTCGCTACTTTTTGAAATATCCACTAATTAAGTTCATGTGCAACTCAAATTACTCCTATATATATATATATATATATATATATATATATATATATAAACTTGTCATCCATTTTTCTATTTACATGCACAAGACTGAGCTATTACTTCTGAAGTTCATTTTTATAGCTGTGTAATATTTGTAAGACTTGCATAAAAAATACAAATTCCTAATTGTGCAGGTTGCCAGGGAGAATTTTAGCAAGTAAGTAAAAAAAAATAATAAAGCTTAAAAAGTCAAAAGTTTGCTTTACTTAACAGTAATATGCAGATGGGAAATGTCTTAAAATTCCTTTTTTCTTTGTAACTAATGACCTGCCAGCCATTAACTTGACTAGATATAATAAGATGAGATATGAAGTTTAGGATAAGATGTGCAATTGTTTGTATTTTCTCTCTTTTCTGAAGATATGCGTGTAACACACTGTGCTGTCATCTAACATTGTGTCCCTAAACCAAATAATGAGAAAGCGCAGTAGACAGACCTGTCATTTTTTGCTGTCATTTAACACTTCTTTTCTTTCTTTAACTTATTATTTTGTTTCCTCCCTCTAGTTATTTTTCAGCGGCTTGTTTTTGTGACCTTATTCTTATAGTTCATATCTAAAGATCATAGCAAATGACTGATAACAGCTGGCTTGGGTTCCTCTTCACCTGAACAGCCAAGCACGATTTTGACCTCACCAGTGAACAAGATTTTGAGATGCTTCACAGCATTTTGCATCCAATGACATGAAAGAAGTTCACTGTTGTTTTTGTTTGTTTGTTTGTTTTTGGTTTTTTTGTGTAGCTAATCTCTAAGCAATTAAACTTTTCTAAGTAAACTGAAGAAAGCAGCAGAGAAAAGGGCAAAGATGAATAATGTTCTATGTAAATATATATAAATATAACCTGAAATTGATTTTTACATAAAGCCTTTGGTAGGATTCACACTGAAGCATTCCAAGCTTGAAAAGTTGTGTTTATCATTCACTTTTAAAGCAACGACTTTAAAAGTGACGAGTAAAAATAGATTTTAGATCTTTTGCTTTGCTTTGCTTGAACCCTTGTGGAAAGTTGAGCAAAATTCAAATTTTTAAGCAGCAGTGCACAAAACAACACTCAAAAAGCGTGACTGAACTTGTGACTGATACTGCTCAGTACGTTTCCCTTCACAGCAAAGTGAAGCTACAGTTGCTGCCAATAAGGCCATTTAGTTGGACTACAGTCCTTCACTCTATATACAAGCGCTGGACAGAAACTGGACTTTTGACCACTATGTCCAATTGTTCCTAATACCGTTGTTAACAACTGATTTAGTTCTTAGCAATTATCATATGAAAGGGCGTGTGTGTAGATTTTGTAAATGCTGCACCTTTATTTTATTTTATTTTATTTTATTTTATTTTATTTTATTTTATTTTATTTTATTTTATTTTATTTTATTTTATTTTATTTTATTTTATAGAAATGAGGTACACGATGCTTCTTCTTTTACTTCTGTGTCAAAGCTGGGATAGGAGCTGCGGAGAAAGCTTCCAGTCACATTATCAGTATGTGCTGTTCTGATTTTAAAGATTTTGATATGTTCCAATTGAACTAACATGTTTACATGCATTTTAAAAGTCCAGTTTTAGTCCGACTAACCCAACATTCAGATTTTTCTCTGATGCATGCAAGGGTCATGTTAGTCCAGCGGTTCCCAAACTTTTTCTACCATGCCCCATTTTTCCAAACCTCTGTAGTGATCCCACTTTTAATCAAGCAGGCGTGCAACTCAATTTTCTGTTCAGCTTGTTCAGACTAAATATTAATAAAAATTAATAAAAATTAAATGCTTTTGAATATGAAATTATTATCATATAAAAAAATTAAAGTGACGAGAAAAAATAGATTATGACAGGATTTTTATGACCCTGTCAGTCAAAATGACTGACAACAAAAAAGTCTAGCGCAACCTCTGGCTGCGTATATATAATGTCAATATACTGTATAATAAAAGTTAAGTGTGAGTGTTTGTTTGAATGGGTGGATGAGAAACACCTCATAAAGTGCTTTATAGGACCAAGCTAAGGTTCAAAGATGCTTTAATCCAAATGTCAGGTACGCCCACTGCTGAGTGTTACCATGTTGGATCCGTGTGATTTCTGCCTGAAAGTGTGTAAAGTGATCAATTATTGCACATCTAGTATATGTACCTTTTAAAGTTAAGTGTGCTGCATTTATGTCACTCTTTTTCTGGCTTGTTGTCCATGTGACTGGTGAACAACCATTCTATCCCCTGAGCCATATTCACAAAGGTGAAATTAAGTCTTTTTTAAAAGGCTTTATCCTGCAACCAAGAGCAATTTCAGCCATGACGGGGGGAAGGTATGCATAAGCTATGGCTGGATCCTTCAGTAAAATAACCATCCATTCATTTTCTATACGCACAAGTCAGGGTCACTAAGGGGGGGGCTATCCCAGCTGCTACACATCCTGGACACACAGGACAAACAACCACTCATAATCACACTCACTCATAGGGTTATGAAGCAAGTATGGTTAAATTTACCTGACATGCATGTTTTTGGACTGTGAAAGGTAATATCTGGAGCGAATCCATGCATGCACAGGGATAACATGCAAACTCAATAAAATAACTTAAAAAATACGTATGCACACTATTCCAATCCAGCTTATATTCAGCTGGAGTTGTTACTCAGAGTAATTTAGCTACAAAGCAAGCTTATAAATGGACTGTTGTCATGGTAAAGTCACAGCTAAGAATGAATTCCTCTTCTTCCCTTTGTGTAATAAGAGGTTCAGCCAGCAGCACTGGCAGCTTTTTTTTTTTTTCAGCTTGTATCCACTGGGCATCAAGAACAGGCTCCTCCTGGGCAAATTGCTCTATTACTTTCTGTCGATCTGTTTCTGCACACACACAAACACATATTTCATTGCTTTCCCACCTTCCCTGAGACTCAGTCTTTTTCCCTTAATGAGCCGCTAAATTATTTCAATTAAAGTGTCACCTGTCAGTCAAACAGCTCCAGGTGATGCTTTGTAATGTTGAGCTAACATCAGAGATCCTAAACCAAACCACCAGTGGATTTCATTTCAATCATCTCTGCACTGCGTGGTTGAACCCAGGGACCAGGACAATCCCCCAGCCTCCTCAGAAGCACACCTCTTGCAGTATCTTACTTTCAACCAACCACTTTCCTTCTCTCTCTCCCTTCTGCATGCCTCCTCACTTTAATTAGCCACGGATTAAATTAAAAGCTATATGTTGGCGTTAATTGATTTATCTTGAGACAGGGTCTATAATTACAGGTTCTCAATGGAGAGATCTAAGCCATGACGCTAGAGGCTTCCCTCGCCTCATTGTCTGGTTCTGTGTGTGTGTGTTTGCTGTTTGTGTATGTGTATGATCACCACCATAAGCATTATAGGCATTGTGTGAGCCAGACAGAGGTTAGTGAGCAGACAGCACTCGGTGAGCAAGGAAATAAAAGATGATGCAAATAGATGTCGCCTCGCCATAATGAAACACAATTACAGCTTTATTAGAAGATGTAATTGCTTTGTTAGAGCATCTCAATTTGTCCTTGTTGTGCGTCGTTTACTCCTGTCATTAGACACCACACGCGCTCATCCATACTTGACCTTCTATGTAATATGTGACACCCCCCTTCAGTTATTGTTCTCTAAGCATGGAGAGTTGTCTTTATTGTTGTCATGGAGAGAGGGGAGCTTTTGCTGGTAATAGGCGGTTTGTTGTGAAATATTAAGTGAGTCTTCAGGCTTTGGCTGTAGAGACGCACTCAGCCAAATATTATTAGGCATAATCGATTATGCACATCCCAAAAACGTTTTAACCCCTAAAAATCCACTAGATTACTCACGATCCCGAGCTCTATCACTAACACTGTCAACAATTTCCCAGGAACGCTAGTGTGTAACTCTGTGGGTTAAATTGTGATTGATAGCTCACCCTTTAGATCAGGGATGTCAAACTCTGGTCCTCGAAGGCCACTGTCATGCAGGTTTGAGATGTTCTCCTGATTCAAATTAAATGGATCCAACAGGTGGTGTCAAGTTCTGCACACTGACTCATTAATTTGAGTCAGGTGTGTTGCAGCAAGAAACATCTAAAACCTGCAGGACAATAGCCCTGAAGGACTTGATATCGGAGTTTGACATCCCTGCTTCAGAAAATCTATGAAAAAAGTTTTTACAATCTAAACACAAAATGCAGCGTTTATTTTGAGACTCTATAGTAAATCCACAGTGAGTGATCCATGATAAAATGAGTATATATCACTTTTTGTATTAAACAAAAAGATCACTTTCACAACTGCGTTGCTAAAAGATCTCTATCTTGACCAATTACAAATCTTAAACTGATGGTAATGTTCACTCTGGAGCAGCCAAAGATCATCAAGTGACAAGAAAGTACTATGTCTGTCTGAAAAGAACTAAAATAATAGTCCTCTATGGCTGGGATAAAGCCAGGAAAATGTTTTTTTTTATGCATGGCACCAAAAACAAGCTGAGTTGGAGCTGGTTTTGTGAGAATATAGGTTAAAAAAATGCCTATACCATATAGTTTCTGTTTTGTGTTTGCTTCAATATTTTTATATTTTTTGTTCTTCTGAAAGTCATGACTTGAGAGAATGATATGGTCACTGTTGATCTGTGTTTTTTCTACAAAGTACTGTTAGTAATAGATTCTGTTTTCTTTTTTTTCTTTTTTTATGGTGCTATATCATTCATTTTATTTTTTTTTTTACTCATAATCTAGCAACTGAGTTGGTCCAGTTCATCTAACCCGCCACCTCTTCTTTCCTTCAGTCCACTGTATGCATCCTAACATCCAGGGCCAACATAGTAGCAAGAGCAGTCTGTCCAGTCTGTCAGTTGTAACACCGTATAGGACGTCAGTTGGCTGACATTGGGCGTGGGGGGTGTGAAATGAGCCCGCTGGGGGCTGTAGTCTGGCTTTAGTCAAGCCGCTCAGGACATCACGAGGAAAGGAGGCGAGACTGAGTGCAGCGAGGTGAAGGCTGAAGGAGGAAATGGATAAGATGAGAGAGAACAAAGGAGAGAGGGAGACATAAAAATGTGGCAGCAACTCAAGTGGAGATAAGGTAGAGAGAGGAAAAGAAGAGAGGAAGATGGATGGAGAGAAAGGATGAGAGATGGAGAGACATGGCTCATCTGCCTCTGCTTTCAGGCTGCTGCGAGATTGCAGGATTTCCTAGATCAGCCAAGTGTGGAAGTGAATTTTTCCCCCAGCTTGTCTCCTCTCACTCACTCACCGTCTTCTCCACCTCCCTCTCTCTAACACATTTTTTCCCGCATCTTCTTCCAGCCTCCCAACTAGTCTGTCACTGAGAAATGGATTAAAGTTCTGTTTTGGTTCCGATGCTGTTGTGATATCAGATTATTCAGCTTTATCCTGTCTGCACTGGCTGTTTTTATACTCGCTCCTGTATTATCATCTTTTTCCTCCTGTTGTAAATTTAAGATTGAATGTTTGGAAATTTACAGTCCATTTCAAGGAGTGGCTGATGGGCCTTTGTCCTGTTTGTAAGGTAGAGAGAAAGACAAAGTGCTGAGGTTGATGCACCTCTGAGCCACCAGCAGAGGTAGTGACAGACCTAAATCAATGTGTCTGAGTGTGTGTGTTTAAGGGATAGCTGTCATGACAGAAAACGGCACTAACTGCTGCTTCTATATATAAATGACATCTATATATAAATGATTCACCGGGCACTTTATTAGATACACCTTGCTAATACTGGGTTAGACCCCCTTTGTCCTTCAGAACTACCTTAATTCTTGGTGTCATAGATTCAACAAGGTGTTGGAAACATTCCTCAGAGATTTTGCTCCATATTGACATGACAGTATCACACAGTTGCTGCAGGTTTTTCAGTTGCATCCATGATGAGAATCTCCTGTTCCACCACATCCCAAATATGCTCCATTGGACTGAGATCTGGTGACTGTGGAGGTCATTAGAGTCCAGTGAATTCATTTCTATGTTAAGAAAAACTTTGGAGATGATCTGAGCTTTGTGACATGGTGCATTATGCTACTGGAAGTAGCCATCAGAAGATGCTACACTGTGGTCATAAAGCCAAACCAACTTTATTTATAAAGCACTTTAAAACAATAAGTACTGACCAAATTGCTGAACAGTAAGAATACATAAAACATTTTAAAAGACATAAAATAAATAAATAAAAAACATAATAAAACAATGTAAAATAAGACCAAAAATAATAGAAAAAAGTTAAAAATATATAAAAACTAACAAATAATAAAATAACAATAAAATCACCTCTCACACTGGGTCAAAGGCCAAAGAGAAGAAATGGATTTTAAGCAGATATTTAAAACTGGGCGGTGAGGAGGCCTGTCTAACATGTCAAAAGGGATGGACATGGTCAGCAATAATACTCTGTGGCTGTGGTGTTTAAACCATGCCACGTTGGTACTAAGGGGCTCAAAGTGTGCCAAGAAAATACCCCCCACCACCATTACACCACCAGCAGCGTGAACCGTTGATCCGAGGCAGGATGGATCCATGCTTTCATTGTTCTGAGCCTACCATCTGAATGTGCAGCTGAAATGGAGACTCATCAGACCAGACATTTTTCCATCTTCTATTATCCAATTTTGGTGAGCCTGTGTGAACTGCAGCTTCAGTTGACAGGAGCAGACTGGTATTTTGCTGCTGTAGCTCTTCTGCTTTAAGGTTGGACGTGTTGTGTGTTCAGAGATAGTATTCTGCATACGTTGGCTGGAACCAGTGCTTATTTCAGTTTCTGTTGCCTTTCTATCATCTCCAACCAGTCTGTCCATTCTCCTCTGATCTTTGACATCAACAAAACATTTTCATCCAGACAACTGCTGCTCACTGGATATTTTCTCTTCTTCAGACCATTCTCTGTAAACCCTGGAGATGGTTGTGTGTGAATATCCCAGTAGATCAGCAGTTTCTGAAATAATCAGACTAACAACCATGCCACGTTCAAAGTCACTTAAATCCTCTCTCTTCCTCATCCCGATGCTCAGTTTGAACCTCAGCAAGTTGTCTTGACCATGTCTACATGACTAAATGTATAAAAAAGTTGACATGTGATTGGCTGATTAGATAATTATGTTAATCAATTGGCCAGTAGTATCTAATAAAGCGGCTGGTGAGTGTATATGAAAATTTATCTGCTTACCACTTGTTTTTATCACAGTCAACTTTCCTTCGTGAATTCATGGTCCTAATCACTACTTTTATGATGTCTTTAAAAAGATTTGGGGGTTATATTCAATTTTATTGTTCTACCTTGGTTCATGGATTCATACTTTAAAGGTTTGACTTATTAAGAAATTTTAGACTTTAGATAAATTTCAGTTTCTGTTTCCTTAGTCTGTTATTTTGGTTTTTAATTAGCCTTCCCTAAGTTTAGCTTGGGGTTTCTGTTTATTATTTGTATTTTGTTCTGTTCTTCTGTGTAAATCTGTATTACTTGTTACTGTAGTGAGTGTTGTTTCCTGTTTCATTCTGTGGAAACGAGTTACATCTGCTCCTCTGTTACTGACCACCACACCTTCTTCTCATTTGTAATTATCCTCCTTTGAACTCCAAATTTTCCTTTCTTTGGTGCCAGATCCTTGTTGATTTTCCCAGTGTCTACCAGTAATTTGTTTTTACCTCAGCTCTTGGTTTATTTATCAAGTTCCTTTGATTTCCTGGCACTTTACTGAGTTTTGATAATTTAAAAATAAGGTCCATTAGGGGTACAGCATCCATTTCCTTCTGTCTGTGAACTTTGTGTTTAGGTCCTCCTTTAACAACATATTTACAGTAAAACAATGATTATATAGGTAGGTACGTAGATCCATAGGTAGATCCTAACTCACTCTAGTTTCTTACTTATAACATCCAGATTCAAAGAAACCAAGATGTCAACAGCCAAAACTCTCCAATATTCCATGTACAGAATCAATGGGAGGCATCATGCTGCTATGTTGTATAACATTGGATGTTAAGATGATGTTCTGCACTATAACAAGATCCAGATCATTCACCAAGGCTCGGTCCAAAAGTACACATAATAAAACAGTTCAGAATTGTTATTGTTAAAATGATTAAAGATTAGAAAAGAAGTAATGAAGTCACTGAACATTTTTCCATAGATCAAAATCCGTCTTTATAGTTGTTTTTGTGCATGAACACTGATGAGATTTTCAGGAAATAGTGCTGATAACTAGGCTGTGGAATTCTTTGCATTTCCTTTACATGTTTAGAATATCAAATGAGGCTCCTTATTGTTATGATGAGTATTGCATGAGTCTGTATCTACAACAGTGTAGAGCAGCATTCAGGTTAAAGGACAAATTTTCACCTGCATACACACATGCATACATCAGCTGCATATGCTCTGGAATATGTGCTGATAAGTTGTGCATTGTCTCATGTACTGACTTTCCAGAGTTTTAACTCGGGCTTGGGTGGGAAAACTCTGTGGAGCATTGGTTGCAAACATTTTTGTTCTTTCACACCATCACTCCAGAACATCTCCAGACTCCAGTGGATGTATGAAAGCAGCACATCTGTGCATGCTGAAATTTAAGTTTCTCAGAGTTTATCTGTTTTATGTGGTGAGGGTCTGTAAGGATTTTATCGCCCTGTCCAGCATTCAGCTGGAGGCCACTGTTCAGATTTTCCACACTGAAATATATCTGGGATAACATCACTGCCTTTAAAACTAAAACTTAATGGAAATAATTATTTCTCATGTTTGTACCCAAAGGTAAAGTTTTCAGAAAAACGACCCCATAAGGTCCAGAAAATATCCCTTAAGGTAATTAATGCAAACTTTCATTTAATTTTATAGGTACAAGACAACTAAGGGCACATTTGTACAAAGTATGCTATTTCCTTCATAATTTTACTCTCATTAAGATACAAGAAATTTTGAGGCTAAACCAATTAAAACTAAACCAAAAATTAATCTATGGTGGTCTTCTTTGTGCTTCTTCATCATTATTATCTATTTCTTAAATTTCCTGGAAGAGTCCACATACTGGTGTGATGCTTAGAATGGTTCCCTTCCCTTTTGCCTTCATGGGTTTATTCTGGGTGCTCTGGCTCAATCCAAAAATAAGAAAACATGTGCGTCAGGTTGGTAACTGAATTATCTTAGTGTGAGTGAGTATCGTTATATGTTGTTGTGCTAGCCCTGTGATGATTTGTTTAAGATCAGTGCCGCCTCTTGCCAGATGCTGGGAAAGTCTCCAGCAGCCTGTCCCAACAGAAACACTTGGGCACAGAAAAAGAATTGATGGAATAAAGGTGCTTTATGTACATTTTAGTGTTGTTTTCCTCCTACGAAGTATATTCTACTGCCACAACCATAGACTATATATAAAAGATGGACGGTGCCTCCATGACATCACCCGTAGGTTTCTGAAGAGCAAAAGTGAAGCTTGTTGGGCGGTTCCCACTGTTGCCATCTTTGCAGCTTCACGCGTGTCGTTATTCCTGGAAAGTCCAAAAATGGGCAAAGAGGTGGAGTTGAGAGGGGAACTGTGAAGTGATTGACACCCATCAAACTCCGAGCTGCCTGTAGCTAAGAGCTAACCAAGCTAACCCGGAGCTAACGGAAGCTAACCAGCTAACAAAGGTAGGCGGACTAAAGCTAAGGCGCACTGTTAGCTGGCTAAAAACAGCAGTTGTGCTGCACTCTCCCTTCTTGCCGCGGATATTGGATACCTTTCAATCAAAAGGACACACCCCTAATTATGCCAAACTTCAAGATTAAATAACATCCAAATGGATGAGTTAGAAAAAATCCACTCCCCACACAGTTGCCATGAAGGTAAACTTGAACTTAATAATAAAATTAATTAATAAAACAGATTTTTGTACCAGGCTTTAAACATGTTTATTTATGCTGTGAAGTTGGGCTTTTTAACATGGGAGTCTATGGGGATTTGCTCTGTTTTGGAGCCAGCCCCTCGCGAATGAGGGATCAGCTGTAATTTTTTGCACTTTCGCGTAGGCTTCACATTTTACTGCCAGAGGTTGTCTCTTGGCCCCAACATAAATGTACATTTTTGTAGCTAGAGCTAGAAAATTGACATTTTAAAGGTACCAACCCAATGGTACAAAGATGTACCAGTTTACAGGTACAGAGTTGTAACCTATTAGGTAACAACTGGAGTGATAATGCATATGTACCTTTTGGAACCTTTTCTGCACCTTGATTTTTATTAGTGTGTATGTTGGATGTTGCCCCTCACAACATATATGTACCATTAAATGTCATTCTTTGCACTGTATGAAAAAGGCCTGCTAAGTAAATCTACAATTTAATGAGTTGTAAACCCCAATTAAACATATATGGTAAAAATCAAAGCCAGCACCTCATCTATATTACAATTCCGCCTCCATCCATCAATCTTTTCTTCTGAACGGATGGAGTAAAGATTACGTCTGCTTCCACTACAATATGTTATACCCCATCCTGCGCTAAGTGACCTATGATTAATTGCACATTATTAACTTAACTGAGATTGTTCTCTAGATACACAGGCGTCGATAATGTCTGATTCCTCTTTAATAGGCCACTTCTGACAGTATTCATAATGTGCCATTTGCAGTGATTTCTCCCTAATGTATTCCAGCTTTGTGAAAATTCTTCTAATTTAGGGGAAGGAGTGGGGGGGGGGTGCAAACGGAGCGTCAGATCAGGAGTGGGATCTATTCTCCCAACGGTTAGTTAGCTTTGAGGCACAGGCTGGTGCCTTTGGGGATTGAGAGAGAAAAAAAAAGAAGAATAAAAAGCAAAGTTTGTTCATGTGTGAAAATCCTCATTCTGGATTTTTGATGACAGAGATAGGGTTCATGAGCTTTAAGTGCAGTGGATACAGCCTTGCTAGTATTTGAACTTTTATGTATTTATAGATCACTTCTGGAAATGCATTTCCCAAAAGTACTCCAGAAAATTCAGATTGCTTTCCTTAAATGTCATGCATACCAGTCACATCAGATCATACTGACCACAGTCTTCATGCTGTCTGCTGTGATCATAAGCCCATATACCCTAAAAAGTCCAAATGAAGTGTTCACACAAGACCTATCATGTCTATGTGATGTTGCATGTGCATGTGCATCTACAGAATGTGTGTTGTGAAAAACCAGAGGGGGGAGGTTATTATCTTCTGTCTCTGTGTGATGTGGTGCAAACAAATGCATCGTCCACACCTCCCCAGCCTGCACTGCAGCATGGCTGTAAACACTGCACCAGTACAAAGGGAAAACACTCGCCACCTGCCTGCTTGCATAAATCCCACTGCTTTCACCAATTAACACCAGGGCTAAAACTTGCTGTGTGCCGCCACTGGAAAAAGGAGACTCAATCGGAGGGAAAAGGAGGGAGGAAAAAAACATATTGCTCAGTCATGTAGCGACTCCGGTGCAATATGTGCAGGGTGACGTTTATGAGCGTCAAGACAGCCGTATTCGCAGCAGGCGGCAATGTTAATAATGCTGTGTTGACATTAGCCCAGGTGGGAATATGTTAGCATTGAATCATCGCCACTTAATTGCCACTTCTATTGTTGTGTAATTAATGCTTAATTAGAAGGCTTGCTTCAGTCAGCTGTGGGGTTGTTAAGAGAGGTGTCACACATGCTATAAACAAATGTTACACCTATGCATGTAAATTTCCTGGTTCTTGTGCCAGTGCCCTCCTTCTGTCCTCATTTCTCTTCTCAGTTGAGCTGCTTGTATGTGACTTTTACTCTCCTTTTTCTTCCTAAGGTAACTCCATTGTTGTTTATCATGTTCTCTCGGTTTTGATTTGGAGATGAGAGAGACAAAGTGAGAGTGAAAGAGAGAGAGAGAGACAGAGAGAGGTGAGGAAGGATTGATGGGGGAACACTGTCATCGAAGAGAGGATTGTGCATTTGTATGTTCAATAAGGAGAGAAGCATAGTTGGGGGGAGGAGAGGCAGAGAGAAGTAGAGACCATAAAGTGTGCAGCTGCACGAAGCAGACAGGAGTGCAGGCGTGAAATTGGCACCGCTCCATCCACTACCACCCCCCTCCTAACATCTACCCCACCCTCACTTCCCTCATAGTCATAACCCACTCTGTTCCACTATAGCCCCGTTTCTACCAACGGGGATCAGGAAGCATTTTTTTCATTTTCCACACTCGAAATCTGCGAAGGTTACCCTAATTGTCTACCCGTTTTACTTTTTTGGGACTCTTCCATTGGGGGACCAATCTAACTGAATCTAACTCCGACCCAAAAGGGTGGCGCTGCAACCAATTGCAGTGTGTCAAGTTTTTTCCAACTTCTTTTTTTTTGTGTGTGTTTTTAAATAAAAGTCACTTCCTGTGCAACCTGGCATAAAAACAAAGCAGAAATGGCTCCTTGTTTAAAACAGAAGATTTTCTTTTTGTTGATCAAAATCTCTGTTAAAAAAATGGCGTTATGAAGCACCGCCAAGAAGAAAGAACACAAACTGTTGGATGACTGCCATTCTCCTCCTTTGTTTCTTAGTCGTGTGTTGGTTATACTTTAAGGAAGACGTTGCTCTGTGATGGTGTCATGCTATTACGTATTACGCTGATACTCCACCTCTCAGTTAAGGTTATGATTGGCTGTCAGAACACAACGAAATTACAGTTTACAAAACCATAGCTGCACGCTTCCCGACCCATTGGTGGAAACAAGGCTTAAAGAGTGGGACCAGGTCTGAACCAGGATAGCATGTGTGCACATATGTGTCAATACCACAGAGCAGGGATCTCAAAGGTTTTAGAAGTTTGACATTAAGTCTGAGTCTGCAGACAGGAAACTTTTAAAACCTGCAGGACACTAGCGCTCGGAAGACCAGGATTGAGGATCCCTGCCATTGTGTTCATTGAAAGGTGACTGAGACCATGAACACGCAGTAATGAGAGTGAATGCACTTGATATACATCATACATTAAGGTTGGACAAACATTCACATGCACACCAAACAATCAATGTTTGATACACGCCGATCCAAACAAGGGATCACAAAACATGGCTCACTCACAGTACAGAAATACCATATCTCTTGAAGTTTAGCACCAATGCTTTATGTATAGTCACATGCTAGGGTTTTACATATCAGGTGTAGTGCTTATGAAGTGTATAAATTAAGTGAATACTAGAGCATACAAACAACACTACTGAACTTTGGCAGGTTTTTGCACTTTGGCGCTCCCTAATGAAGTCTAATTCATCCATCCTGCATCCTGTTTCTTCTCTGAGCTCTCTCCAGCCAGTAAAAATCAGTCCCACATTGACTCTTGTTTTATCTTTTGTTCTGTAACTTTCTCCTTTTCTTCTTTTCCTCCAATAATGTCTTCTTTCTTTGTTGAATCGGCCACGATGCGCATTCAAAAGGACCAGTGTGTTGATTGCGAGTTGCTGACATATGACACGGTGCCATAAAGCAAAACTCTGCTGTGAAATGATGCCCCAGGTTGGAAAAAAAGAATTGGGAAGTGCTGTTTCTTTGGGATGCCGCAGGGTTAGGATGGCTCTAGCAATGTACACAATAAATGTCAGTGTAACGCATGGACCCCTCGGAGACAAGAGCAGGTTAACAGATATTTAATTGGAACAAACAAAGATAAAGGATCTTACTGGAGCAAACCGAGGCAGGGCAAACGTGGGACACCAGGGAGCCTGGAAGGGAGAGGGAGAGCATCCATATGGTGCATAGGTTAGGTCCGACAAGGAATGACTGTGGACCTGGAGTATGTAAGGACTGACGAGTGAAAGGGAGACAGGTGTGGCTGATCTGGAACAGGTGTGGGCAATCAGGGAAGTGATCACAGAGGAAAGGCAGGAAAGGCTTGGGCAGACCAGGTGAGGGCGTGACAGTCAGTAAGGTATGCCACTACAATAAATCAGAGGCACAGATTTTTAAGATAGATTTATAAAGTAGGGCTGTCAAATGATTGCATTTGCATTTAATCAGATTAATCACAGCTTACAAATCAATTAATCATGATTTATCAATATTCGCAACGAATATGCCCATTTTTACTGTATTTTATCAACAGAAAGAGCAAACCAATGCTCACTTGGGTATTTCTTCACATTACATTAGACAATCACTTTAGTTGGAATAAATAATTAAATTATACATAAAATCAAGACCTTAAAAATATACCTCATTTGTGCAAACCTTTTCTGGCCAGTACTCTTCCCTGGCCCCCCCTCAAAACTTTTCTAGACCAGCCTCTGCATATCTGAAGTATATCATGTTTAGATATACTTCACATCAGGTTCACATGATAGTGACATGGGTCTGATTAACATAAGACTAATAAATGTAGCTTAGTACTTTATCTAGCACGTCGAAAACAATACTTTTGGGTAAATATGTGCCAGTGTGAACCGTGGATAGCTAGTTTCCTACTTTTCAGCTGACAGATAAACAAACGCAACAAGCGAGAGCCCCATCACCAGGAAAAGTGTGGGTGTTAAAACATCCTCATCTCCCACGAGTGTGATGGCCTCAAATCCATCCAAAGAGTGAGCCAGCTCACCTTCAAACACCCCCATGCCTCGCCATCATAAGTGACAAATGCTGCGTATATGTTAAATGCATTAAAAAATTTTAACGCAATTAATTACATAAATAAATCACCACTGTTAACACGTTATTTTATACAGCCTTAAGATAAAGTTTTATAATGTTGCTTTAAGTCACAAATTGGACTGTGGAATTAAGAGGTTCATTATCTGCCCAATGCTGTTAATCAGTGCATGTCATTAGCTAATAATCAATAAATAAGATTAATGTAAATACGTGCAATGTAGGAGGAGTTACAAAGGCCTTTCCTAATTATTTGAGTCTACGATTCTTCAGTGACAAAATTATTCAAAAGTGGAAACCATTGGAGACAGTTACAATCTTCCGAAGGGTCGATTTCCCAGCAGGTTTACCCTAAGGTCAGAGAGTTTAATGCTAAGCGAAATTACAAAGAACTTGACTAAAATTTGGTCATGCCACAAGACACTGATCCAAAGAACACTAGCAAACCTACAGCAGGAAAAAAAAATGATAAGACATTTTTTCCACACATGTCCACACAATATTAGTTGTATATGAGTCCACTTGCATATGAAGGAGCACTTCTCCTTTATTTGACCTTTCCTGTGCTGTTTGTGTATGCTGGAAATGTTGAGGCATCACTGTCTGGCATAAGAAACAATAAAAATGCTAATAAAATTTTTACTTATTGCATTTATTTATACAACCAGTATGATGTCATATCCAAAGATACAGTCCCTTTTAAGTATGCATCTGCACACTCACAGCATACTCATACTGGGCCTGGGAGATATGGCCTAAAAATAAAATCTCATATTTTTCCAAACAAATCCAATTTCTGATTTTAATCTATTATTTTAATTTTCTTTCTTAAAAAAATTGAACTTATTGAAAACAATATTAAACTTAAGCTTTTGCATGTTAAATGTGTTTGTTTTATTTATTTAAATGAATGTTTGACAGCAAAAAAATAAATAACGTCATAACTTTTCCACCCTATAAACAGTTTCATATCTTGTATAGAGATATGCCACGCAGCTGCATCTGTGATCTCTTTTCATCTCTTCCATATTTTTATGAAAATCCATATTTTTATATAAATAAATCATAATGAACAGAAAATTTGTTTAACTGATTTTATCGGTTAATCGCCCAGCCTTACTGCATACCTTTTCCTCTCAGATTGTCTTGTTAATCACTGTCATAGTAAATCTAATTTGGTATTGTGGTATTGTAGAAGGAGAATAAAGTGGGTTTTGGTGGATTCAGTTTACCTCTGTAACTAATCACCTGCATGCCCAAAAATCAGCTTCTCTGTCAAATTTTTATTTTTAATATGACATGAGTAATAACTTAAATGTTTACTTGTCAATGCATTCAAAATCAATGTATTCATTTCACAGATCACTCTCTTTGCATTAATGTGTTAATTTTGACAGCCCTAATAAAGATTTAAGACCCACATTTATTAGATAAATGTAGGCATTTATTTAACAATGATTGGGTAAACCCCCCCCCGAAATTTTCTTAGGACAACTCACAGGGACAACTCAATGTTTTGTATATTAAGTACGATTTTGACATGAACGGTTGGAGAAGAAGTGATTATAATCTTTTTATCTATTCGTTCTAAACCTGAGCTGCTTGCTCGGGTTGAAATTTCCTGGTTACGTCTTATGTTATCTTGTTCTCTCTTTCTTTAGTTTATAATCAACAGTGATAATCCTCTTTTCAATGGCTTCACAAATTCATCAACTATGGGTATGATGTAGGGAATCTGTGGGATCAGTCACACTGCTGGCATAGTATGATGATCTCAGAAAAATCCAGATACAACTGAACACACAGCCACATTCATACATAGCACATTTTGTTTAAAAGTCTGATTTCTGTCTGTTTGCCCAGACGAAAGATGTGCCTGGGGCAACGTTTTGCTGCGTGACAAGTGCCTGAAGGTAGAGCATGACACTGACAGATGAAGTGATATCAATGTTGTTTGACTTTGCTCTGGATTTATTTTTAAAGATCACCAACTTTACCTACAGCAAAACACCCCCAAACCATCACAGTTCCTTCCCCTTGCTTTACAGTGGGTTGTAAACACTGAGGAATGAGCTCTTATCTGTCTGATGATGAACATAAACATGACAGTTTGAGCTAAAGTTCTTGAACTTTAACTCCTCTGTTCATAAGAATCCCTTCCAGTTATCAGTCTAGTGTAAACTGTCTTTGGCCCACATCTGTCTCTTCTTGTTTTTGAAGCATAAAAGTGATTTCTATCATGAACTTCCACTATATCAGCCTGGATAGTTGATGCAGACTATGTGGAACTTTGGTATCTCACTACAAAGCAGCTCAAAGTGTTCCCAGTTGAGGTGATGCCCAGTACAGTGCCTTCTTTTCCTTCTGTGGTAAGTTACTTCTGTTTTATTTTTTGTTTGTTTGTTTTTAAAGAGCTTTTTAAAATTTGGCATGGAAGCCAAACTGTCCGAGTGATTTCTCCCTGAAAAAGCTTTGGCATTAGGGCAGAGCAGGAAAGCAGTATTGACGATGTGATGACCATTTTAAGGGGTTTAATCCCTTTATAAATCTAAAGACAATAACAGGATGCTTGAGAGCCAACCATTTAGGAAGCTGTTTTGGGGATCGACTGAAATAGTATGTGTGTGTAAACCAAAGCTGTCCTTAAAAGAATGAAAATTTCCATAAATATTTATTTGTGTCTTGATTAATGTATTTGTGTCAGCGTCTCAACATTTTTCTGTGTGTCTTAAATGTGGTTCCATCAGACAATGACAAGTAATGAAACACTGAATAAAGCAACCAAGAAGAAGAAGAACTCTTTATTGTTATCTCGTCCTCCTCTTTCATCCCTCCCTTAGTGGCAAAAGAAGGAAAGTAATTCCAGCCAGGTCCTACTTAACACCTTCAATTTGTCTTGTGCTGCTCCAGTTGCTGCCCTCCCTCCTCCTCTCCTCTTTCTCCACTACCTCCTGCCACCCCATGCACGTCTCCCTCTCTCCATCTATCTTTCTATCTCTCTGTGTCACTTGCCTTTTTCTCTCTCTCTCCTGGTGATGGCTTTCCCTCTCTCTCAAGGTGATGGAGGCGGTTGTGTGTGGGTCTCAGAGAGCACGCCTCAGGGATTATACAGGCTGCTTGCATGAAAGATTCATGATTTTCAGGAGTGTGTATGTGTATGTGTGTGTGTGTGTGTGTGTGTGTGGCTCATGCTCAGACACCGACTGGAAAAAGGGAACACGGAGAGACAGAGAAAGAAGGAAAGAGGGTGGGGGATGGAGGGCACAGAATGTGAGACAAATTGATGGTGCACAGCAGGGCTAACTCACCGTGCTGCGATTATACCACTGCCATCTTTGCACACACTCACCATCACGCCATCTTGGTCAGTAAACCTTTACAGAAATAACTCGTGGCAGAAGTCTGACCAAGTTGAAATGTTCAACAATATAGCACCTTTGAGTGTTTGTTGAATGTGTCAATGAAAAAACACAGTGTAAATGTTTTTGTAACTCAGATAAACATATGAGTGCTTCTTATCATGTAGCTGTACTATACACTTACCTGCCACTGTATTAGATACACCTATTCAGTTGCTTGTTAACACTAATAGCAGATCACATAACAGCAAGTCAGTACATTTAAATTTGTAGACATGGTCAAGACAACTTTTTGAAGTTCAAACTGAGCATCAGAATGAGGAAGAAAAGGGGGTTTAAGTGACATGGGTGTTGGTGCTGGACGGGCTGGTACTACTTCAGAAACTGCTGATTTACTGGGATTTTCACACACAGCCATCTTTAGGATTTACAGAGAACAGTCCAAAAGAGAAAAACTATCCAGTGTGCCTTTGCTTTAAAAACCAAAATCCCTTCATTGCAGAGGATAATGTGCAGACTGGTTGGAGATGACAGAAAGAAAGAAAGCATTCAGATGGTAGGCTCAGAATTTGGTGGAAACAACATAAAATCATGGATCTATTCTGTCTTGTAACAGTTTAGACTGGTGATAGTTTAATGACATGGCAGATATTTTTTTTGAAAATGTTGAGCCCTTTATTACCAACTGAATGTTATTTAAACACCACAGCCTTCCTGAGTATTGTAGCTGACCATGTCCATCCCTTTATAACCACAGTGCAACATCTTCTGATGGCTACTTCCAGCAGCATAATGCACCGTGTCACAAAGCTCAGATCATCTCCAACTGCTTTCTTGAACATGACAATGAGTTCACTGTACACTGTATCTCAATGCAATAGAGCAGCTTTGGGATATGGTGGAACAGGAGATTCTTATCATGGATGTGCAGCCAAAAAAGCTGCAGCGACTGTGTGATGCTGTCATGTCAACGTGGAGTAAAATCTCTGGGGAATATTTCCAACACCCTGTTGAATCTGCCCCACCAAGAATTAAAGTAGTTTAGAAGTTAATGGATGTAATAATGGTGCTGGAAAAATTCATGTACTGTAGGTCCAGAGACTGAATCATTTCGCCAGCAGCACAAATATTTTTTTACGTAGGAGCTCATGGACATCCATTCAGAGCAAAGATATTAGAGACAGATGGTTAAACTTAACTCAGCACTTTTAAAACGAGAACAATTTGTCCCAGTCAGGTGACATTAAATACCGGTTTTTTTACAGGACGACAACATGAATCTGCCACACATTACAAATATATAAATATACAAATAAAAAAAGAACTATTTAAATCTATACTGAGTCACTTTTCACAGCACTGTGGAGGCGTTGACACTGAAAATAGCACTGTGATGTAAATCACATGGACTTTATGTGGGTGTGTTGTTACAGGTAAACCAGTGTGATGAAATATAATCTCGAGGTTCACTCCGAAAGATGCATTCACTTGAACGCTGCATGTTGGTTTTAAGATCAAGAAATACAATGAAACTGGTCTCAATGACACTGACAGGGAGGCTGTGTTTTTAATGCAGGAATGTCTCCTTTTATTGTATGAATAAACTCTCTTCTTGTCAGATTCAGTCCAGGAAAGACCAGCTGGCACAATAAGTTGCATTCGCCGAAAGCCTCTTAGCCAGAGGAAGCGTGTCAGTGCCAAGTATCTGGTGGTGTAGGACAACTCTATTCATGAGCCTTCACCTTGGCAGAGGAACAGGACGTGGACTTGGATGTTTGTGTGTGCGTGTGTGAAAATGCATGCAAGTGTTTAGTCATATTTTAGTAAAAATATTTGACTGTGAATATATTTTACTAAGTTTATAGCTAACAGTTATCAACAGGGGTTATGAGTTGTTCACAGTTATCAGAAGTAAAATTATGTGGGTATAATTAATTAAATAAATAAATAAATAAGAAAGCTTTATTCAGGACAATTGTTTAAAAAAAGGAAAAAAAGGAAAGAAAAATAAGACAGCCATGTAATGGTCTTTATAAAGTGTACACAGGCTGTAAAACCTGTACAAGATGTCATATCACTTAACTATGCACAAACGTTTAGTTGTTGCCATTTTATTTTATTTCATTTAGAAACTATAAAAGTTTAAAATACACATTTTCTTAAAAAACAATATTTAAAAAAAACTTCTCTCTCTCTTTATTTTTTATTTTTTTTTTTTTTTTTTTTTACTTTTCTCTCTCAGCTATTTACAACCATGGGAATTTTGGCTCATCATTCGAACATGCACATGTATCTACCGCTCATTCGCTGCCCTAATGTCCTGACGGAGGCCTGTTCACTCTTCTTCTCTCCAACGCCTTTAAACATATTGCATTATTGTTGCTTATGATTGCATTCCACATTAAAGAGCGCTGGTGGCGAGAGCAGAAGAGTCAGATAAAGGGAAACGTGGGAGAGGGGAAGAGATGGATGAGGATGAAAATGTAAGGGGGAGAGGAAGGACGGATCAAGGAGAGAGTGGAAAGAGACAGACAGCAGCCAGGAAGAAATGAGAGAAAGAGAGATTATATGAGAGACAGACAGGGGGGGATTTTTTTTTCTTAAAAAAAGGGAAAAAATAAAGATTGAACTCAGAGGGAGCAAATTATGCAGCCGTTACCCCCTCCCCTCCTTCCAGTCTAGTGTGGCTGGGAATGGGAGAGGCTGAGTATCCACTATTCCACTGACCTTGGAGGTCACTTGGAGGAAAGCAGCATTAATCAAACTGACGCCCAGGCTCAGGCAGATTATAGCAGGCAGTAATGCTCACAATAAGCCCCCTACTGAACACACACATATACACTGACATCCCAAGCACCCCCACCAACCATCCTCACATATATATATATATATATATATATATATATATATATATATATCCACTTCCTTCAGCATTTTTCCCTCCTCCTCTTCCTTTACTTAATTCTTTTGTTGTTGTTTTTTGCATATGATTCTCTTTCCTTTTTATTTCTCCCTCATAATCATCTCCTTCTCTCGTTTTCTTCTTCTACCTTCAACACTCCCTCTGGATCTCCAGCCGCATGCAGTGAATTAACCCATCTTCAGTCTGTGTTAATGGACTTCTAAATATCAGCTCTTGCCTGTAGACATGCCACCAACATTTACACTGAGCGTGGGATGGTTGCCCTCTGGCCACTTGCACACATATAGGTATCATTTTGTTTGTTTTGCTCACAATGTATGGCTGACGGGGAGTCTAAAACAAATATTTGCATGTATGTAATTTCACATGTACAGAGTGTGAGTAATGATATGTGCCAGACATGGCTTTTTAGGTGCCCTTTTTCTTAATGTCAGACACATATGTGAAAAATAAGCAATCATTTGTTTTAGTATTAAAACCATAATAAAAAAAAAAGTCTTCTACATTTTTGTAGCCATAACAAAATAAAGGTTAAAATGAGGGTATCCACCTGTCCTATTCCCACTGCAGGATTGGGACTTAATAGCTCAAACAGTGTTCTTCATCATCCAACCAAAAGCCAGTCAGCCAGTGAAAAATAAAGTGAGTACATGCTGTGTGTCAATCGGTACAAACCAATCAATACACCCAGGGTCCTGACTGAATAAGGCGTATGAGCGCATGCATGTCTTTGTATGAGTTCAGGGGGATGGTTATAGCAGGCTGGGTTAATCTACCAGCGCTTGTCTGCACTGATGATAGTATTGATCTGAGGAAGACCATGTGAAGGTCAGGATATGTTGCCTTTGTTTGGGCTACCTTGATCGTGATGCACTGCCAGTCCCTTTCACTGCTTGTCTATCCTCCTGAGACCAAGCTGAGGACTTGTATGAGGACACAAAGCATCTATCCCATTAGAGCATCGTCCCTCCAGTTTTTATTTTCTTTTCTTAACAACAATTTTCCATTCATAAGCAATGCTTGGGTTATATACATATCAGATGCTATGTCCTAAATAGCCAGGAGAAATTAGAAATGCTTATATCTGGATCTTAAGGACTGGGCTCACATCACTCCAGTCTTGTGTTCCTCACATTGGCTTCCTACCAGATCTAGAATTCAATTTAATATCTTAATTCTTGCGTACAGAGCCTTGCATGGCCAATTCCCTGTTTCTGTCTCAGCTCTGCTGCAGCCTTACCACAGCAGCAGGGATCTGAGATCTTCTGATCAGAGTTTGCTGTTTGTCCTTCAATCAAGACTCAAAACAAAAGGTGCATTTTGGGTTGTCAGCCCGAAACTCTGGAACCCTTTTCCATTGAATTTAAGATCTATGAGCTATGTGGACTCTTTTTAAAGGTTAAAAAAACGTAGAAAGTTTATTTAAACAGGCCTTTTCATACTTTTAATGATTTTATTAATGTTACTTTTAGACTCTGTTCTTAATATTGTTTATAAGTTATTTTTCACTGTATGACTGTGTTTTTATTATTATGAAGCACTGAGTGACATTTGCTCATGAAAAGTGCTATATAAATAAATTTGCTTTTCCTTAATAACTTACTTTATAATTGGTAATTTCAGAGGAAAATATGAAAAGTCTTTAAAGAAGCAAAGCAGCAGGTAGTAAAATGACTGTCCTACTTACGTTTTATCAATAGTAAAAAGGAAAATGTGTTTATATTCACCTACATTGTCTACAGTTTATTAATCAGTTACAAAGAGAAGAGTGAGACCCTAAAATTGCATATGTTTTTATTATTATTATCATTATTGACACCTATACCTTCTTCTGTGGGTCATTATCATTATTTCTGAATGATGAAACAGAGTCTTGGCTTGTTAGAGCTTAATTATTCATCTGAATCCATAAAGTCAATCACTTAAGCTTAAGTGTGCAATAAATCTGATTAACCAGTCAGTTCCCAAAACACCATAAAATTCATGCAGGTCTTACGTGCCGGTAATGAGTTTGAGCATAGGGAGGGGGTGAATAAGTGAGGGTGATCACCCACAAAACAGCTTCACAAAGCACTGTGGCCGATGCTTCTTCTTTCTTTTTTTTTTTTTTGTTTTTCTTTTCCTCCCTCTTTCGGGTGATAATTTGATGTATTAGCTATGGGGGATGAAAGATAAGCAGGTCTTAATGTATGCTAATTTTAAGGTCTGCAGCTTGCAACAAAATAAAGCAAGGTCATCAAGAAAAAGCACACTTGTAATTAATAGATGAATTCATTACAAAAACAATGAGTCAGTACAGAAAGGCTCATTAACAAGATAAGGTGTTTAAAATGAAAATAGAAACGTTCAAGTGTTGACAATGAGAGCGAGTAAATTCAACCTTGGGATGCTAGTGCGAGTCAGAGTGTGCATTTGATTGGGCAAACCGACTAGCCTCTTTTCTGCCACAGCCATATCATTCCTCATTATTCTCTGACACACTCGCTTGCTGATGCTCTCCCTTCCTCCCACTATCCCAGCCTCCATCTCTCCCCCTTACCCTCCCTCTGTCCTTCTCTCACTGGCCTTTACCTGCTCGCTTGTCTCAGGGGAAATTACCACAGTGCAGAAACGCTGTCCTGCTGCTCTGCAACGTTTCGCTCTGCCTCTCTCCACCCATCCAGCATGCTCGTATGGACACTGGTAAACACACAACCAATAAGTCTACTGTATATATGCCCTCACACAGGCATGAATAAAAGCAAAAACACACACAGAGGCTACATTTTCCCCTTTCAATATCTACATAGTTTCTGCATGCTTTTGTCTTCTATTAAATGAGCTGGACATACATACAGCAGTACATAGAGTAGATTAGAGGCATTTGTGTGCAAAAAAACTATATATATATATATATATATATATATATATACATACATATACAGTGTGTTTGTATTTTCATGCAGGGAAGTGTGAGTCTGTATGTGATTCTCTACCTAATTACTTTTCTCTGTCAGACTTCTTCTATATAGAGTAATTCACTCTTTAGTCTTCATGAAAGTTAATGAAAAGGATCACTCCTCCTCCAGCTATACTTGCAGTATGTCTTATCTCTCAATGCACTGCTGCAGAGCTTGGAGATGAGCAATGAGCAACTCAGCAGGGTTTTACCACTCTGCACTGTTATTTAATAGATAGGCACTTTAATCACATCACTAATCAGTGAGAAAAACTAATAATGAATGTTTCAGCTCAAATGCACAGCTCCCACTTGCAGACTGTGCCTTGAAGTAGCACGACCGAGGAGAGGCGCTGCGTAAGATGCTTTCTTTTATGTGCAGTTAGGAGACGGTCTCTACTTCTGTCAGAATTATCATCATCATGACGCTTATTTTGCATATGTCAAGTCATGCCTTTGGAAATGTCACTTTGAGCAAAGCGGCAGAACTCGTCTGCATTTTGATTAGTCACATACATAAAGTCCAGACTTAGGAGGAAGATTGTGTATTCATATTCGATATCAAACAACCCCCTCGTCTCATCAGGCATTCTGCATCACACAGCAAATTGTGAATGTCTTTTTCTAGAACAAAGCATCCAGAGAATAAGGATTTAAAAATCAAGATCTGGTTTTTGACTCTGATTAAATACTCCTCAGATTATGTTGTTGGGATTCTGTTAAGACATCTGATGTGTCTTTTATTAATGGATGCGGTCATTAATGTTTCAAATAAGTGATACTTTGTCTCATGGGAAACATGTTTAAATGCAAAAATGTGGCTTTAAAGATGCACGAAGTCATGTAACATTTAAACATGTGCAAATGCTCATGAGGTAATAAGGTAAAGTCAGTATGCATGTGTGTGTTTAGTATAGTATGCATCAGAATCTGAAGTTTGCTGTTTGCACATTAATTCTTGTGTGACTATGACCATGTGAGTGTGTGGTTTCTGGCAGTAGGCTTGAAATTAATTCCTCATGTGGTGTGCAGCTCATGACTGGGTTGGAATTAAAACAAAAGGTAGAATAAAGGATGAAAAACTAGAGGAGGACTAGAGGAAGGGCTGTGAAGCCTCGGCTGCAGTCCTTTAGCTTGAGTCTAGCTTCTTTCTTATCAGAATGTCAGGCAGACCTTTCCTGTTGAGCTGCCCCTGTCAGCAGCCTGGTTAAATGTGAAAGCAATTAGGGAAATTGGCAAAGTAAAAAAAAAAAAACATCTCAAAGACACTTAAAAGGGAAGATGTGATGGGTTGGAGAGCAGATATGCACAGGGAAGGAAATGTATCCTCACATTATACTTGTGCACAGTTCTTACTTTTAATTGCTAATCTTTCCTTAATCAACTGTTGTTTGGAGCTTATGTTTCCTACTCCCTGTCTGGTAATTCATTTGACTTCATTAAAAACTGCTTAATTAGTGATTAAAGAAGCATTTTGGGTTAGCTCTAAAAACAAAATACTCACTAGATATTTAAGTAGCCTGCATATAAAGAAAATTCCTGCACTCTCAGTTTAGCCGACTGAGGCACGGTGAGGTACATATCCCCTGAGGCATTTCTAAAGGCATTCGCCCCTGCTCTCACCTCTCTTAACCCTGAGCATGGAACATCTGCTTTCTCCATTCAGTGGAAGCCTGCTGCTTTAATAGCTCTGGGCATGTTGCCTTGAAAAGGAAAAAAAAAAACTTTTGGCCAGGGCCTCTGGCTCTCGCATTTGTAGTCTCTCCCAACTATGCATAGGAGTGTTCTCAATGGTCAGCCTTCCCCTTTGTGGAACGCAATGTTGACCTGTTCCCACCGCGTAGTGCGTGTGTGCGTATCTGCATGTGTTTGTCTGCACATGGAGTGGTCATTTCCATGAGAAAAGGACAGCAAAGAATGGACAGGGGCCACACTTTATTTCTCTGAGATGGCTGCAGATGGAGTTCAGGGGTGCACAAGGGCTGCTGCATCCATCATGTTGTGAATAGCTCAGAATTCCCACCTCATGTCTCTGGATATCATGTGATGAAAAGATTCTTGACAAAGGCCAGTTTGTGGGGAAAAACTTGGGAATGGGTCCTCTAAAAGCCATTTTAGTCTGTTAAACTCCATAAAATATGCTACTAATATTTGAAAACTTTGTGTGCCGTTCAGGGCTATCTTGCTAAAGAGTAAGATAAAATATGGTAATAAAGTCCCATGTTATGCAGTATAAATAATAATATCATAAGGAGTAAGTGGCAAAATGTTTCATCATGTCCATGTCAAATATTTTTCATAGGAATGGCTCTTTGACCAACATTTTTATTATGTTATGAGTTTTTATGCTTTTGAGGATTTTCAGACTCAATTCTTCTGAAACCTCTAAAAGTATGTCACTTCCTTGCCTTCACTTTGTTCTTTGGTTTCCTTCCACAAATTCATTTCACTTTGACATTTATGTCTAAGTCCCTGCATTCCCCAAAGCTAGGTTTTTCAGTAGCTGCATTACTATTTTACATGAAAATCATAATATAATGCTCTTTTTTGTTTATTAAGCTTGTCAAGTCTGAGATAAAATAAAAAAAAAATATCATTAAATTCCCGTTACTATACATTCCTGTAGGGGGAAGTACTTGGTGCCAAATGCAATCAGGCAGTCAGCAGGAAAACTTGGCCTTGGGCAACAATGGACCTGCCAACAAGACAATGATCCAAAACAACCAAAGTTGTCAAGAAAGGGTTAACAGAGAACACTGTCACCACTTAGCATTAACATCTTTACCACAATGTTTTTACATATTTGGCTCCGTTTCTGTCATTTACAGGCAGAAATATGCCAAATGAAAATTCACTTGAATGTATGCGTTTCCCACAACTGTACATCACATATGATACAAAGCATAAAATATTGTTATTTCTTTTAGTCTTTAAACATATTACTTAAACAATATTGCAGCGTTTAATTTTCAGGTAGCTTTCATAATGGTTGCTGTACGCTTCAGCGACTAGCCTGGAAATTAGAGCCGCTCGTCTCCATCCCTGTTTCTTCTCTGTCCACCTAAAGTGAAGGGTCCACAGACTGTGGTGCTTGGAGCTTTGGGCAACGGAGGGAGGCAGGGGTGGGGTCTGAGGCTTGACGGGAGGATCTGAACTTCGTTGCTCTGATTGGTCGAGAATGACGTATCCGGAGCCACTTCCTGGTCCGTGTGCTCCCAGGGAGGAGGAGAGGTACTGCAGTGTTGTTAGTATGGACAAAATGGCTGCGAGACCGCCGTCAACGAGAGCTCAGTGAACGCCTACCGTGAGTGTCCGCTCCGCTGTCTGGATCAACACAGAATGTATTTCCCCGGAGCCGTTACTCACTTTCCATTTGCGGCAGCCAGCCCACTGCTAGTCGTCCAGCCGGCGACATAAACAGAAACATTACAAAAAAAAATCTTTTGCACTTTAAATCAAGTTGGCTGACGACTGTCGGCTTACCCAGCGAGAACTCAATTGTGATTTCTTTTTCTTTTTACAAAACTGCCTGAATTCTCCGGTTTTGTACAACTTCGCGACGACGACTGACAACGCCAACCAGCTAACGATAGCTTACATAATTTAGCTGCTTTTTAAGTCATTTCAATCGTGTTCGTTTTTTTCTTTTCTTTTTCTTTTTTTGTTTTGTTATTAGTGGTGCTTCGTCCCCTTCCCCGCTCCAAGCTGTTATATTGTGACGTTTTCTTTTAACGAAGTGGTGTTTGGCGTCAGTTATTTTACAATTTATGTAATTTATTTGCTAAAAGCAGAAATTGCCGTACTTGCTGTGTGTATATCTGGCTGCGTAGCCGTTGTTTACCTCGGTATCTCGACACCAAGCTGCTTCAGCAGCAGTCGGCTTATCTATCAAGTCCGACTTCAATTGCGACTAAATCTCTGCTCAATCTCTTTACGGGTAATTCTTGAGAAAAAAAGTCGGAAAATATCTGCTTTGCATTTTTTTTCTGCCATGCACCGAATCTTCACTGAAAGCGGCCAAAGCTGTGATTAATGCAAGGTAAGTTCAATAACAAAAACGAATATTTGAAAATGAAAATTGTAGCTGGAGAATGAACCTGATGTAGCGGTTGTGCCAGATAAATAAGCGACATATTCTGCAGTATTGCATTTATAATGTCTCTGTGAGATAGAGATTAGGACTTACAAAATAATGGATTTATATTAAAATATGTCTGCTTATCTGTAGCACCAAACATTTTTCCAGTTTAAATGTGTCATTGATCAGAGATATTCTCCCGTGTGCTGCTTTAGTATGTACCATATGAGGCTGATTACCAAAATGAGTTTGCATTGGAACACAGTCTGTACATGTATGAGTTAGAACACTTTCTTGATCTGACATGAGAGATCTCCTTTGTTTTTGTTTTTTTAGCTATTTCTATGGTTATGACAAGGTGAGGTTGATTGCTGACAGTGTTGGGTCATATGATGGAAGATAGTCTTGTTCAATGTTTTGGTTTGTGCCTGCCCATCATTGTTGCAGTATTTTAAATAAGACATGACCATAGTGATACATGTGGGCTGCCACTTTTTCCGCTGCTTACAGGTCTGCGCGGTTCATCCTGTAACTGTATCACATCCTGTATCTTGTTCGCTAATGTACATTCCACCACACACATTCCAAGTACATTATTAAACATAGCTGTCCTGTCTCTTCAACCCTGATTCAGTAAGAAAGCTGGGGGATCTGATTGAACTGTCGCCTTTCATTGCATCTTCCCTTCCTGCATCCTGTCCCCAGGCACTGGAGTATAGCTTTTAATATCTCCTCTGTGTCTTAATTGAAGTACATAATTTCCTGTTCAATTTCAACCCCAACCGTCTCTTCTTTATCGTCACACACCAGTGAGGTGATGAAAGGGAAAATGCGCACACGCAGAAGTGGCACACATACATTTGCAGTCAAATGGGTAGCATTATTGGTGTGTACAGTGCATGCATATGTAGCTGAGTCGTTACTTGGAGGACAGATGTGATGTGTTTGGAAGAATTTGGCTGTGCCTGTCATTTTCTGTTGACAGGTATGAACATAGCTATGTTCTTGCATTCGGTTGAGGGTTCTTCTATTTATCGGTCTATGTTTCCAAAAGCTCAACAGTCATACAGAAAGGGGGATAGAGAACGTCTTTAGTGGCGCTCTGTATATAGAAGTTGTGAAGATGGACAAAATAAATACATTTAGCTTAGTAAGAGGAGTAGCAATCTTTTGAGCCACCATAAATACAACTTTAATAACCTAAACCAGACATAACTTCTCCACAGCTACAGACTCACCTGTGAGGAACTAAGGCAACACAGTGGTCTGTCTTGACCTGAAACCACCAGCATTGGGTTAACTTCCACACTAGGCATGGATCAGCTTGGCTTTATTACTTTATGTTAAAAGGGAATACATAAACTATCCTCTTGAGAACAAGAAAATCTCCATTAGTATGTGCCAACATCTTGATTGTTAATGTAATTGTCCCCCCCCCCCCCCCCCCCCCCCCCCCCCCCCCCAATGTAAAGGCGTTCAAAATGAGAAACTGGGGCTAAGACTCAATGTATTGTATTACTACTTTGTCCGTTTTGGCAGCACACTAGCAGGAAACTCATTACCCAAGTTGGCTCTGGATCTGGCCAGGCTGTAGGCTGTTGGCATCTAAACATTGTTTTGATTTGACTCTATTCTAACAAAGACTTGAGGACAAACCCTTACTGTAACGCCATCTACAGCCCCCTTATCACTGGATGGTTACCATTATTTATTTAATAGGAAATCCAAAGCTTGCATTCACCTGTCTGACCCTTTAAATCTACCCTGCCTATCTACAATTATTTACCAACTTGTTGTATCTCTCATACAAACCTTTCACTTTTTGATTGTGATTATTCATTTCTGTGCAAGAAGTCACAAATTAGCTACATAAACTTCAAATGTGGGTGAGAATTGTATTCTTCAAGCTTGTTTTCTGTGGCATGTTTTGTCAGTCCCTTTCCCCTATGAGTGACCTTAGTCCAGGTCTGGCTATGGCCATCACTGAGCCTGTGATTATAGAGCTTTTCAAATGACAGGCGCAGTCTCAACAGATAACATGCTTAACACCACCACAGGGTGCTGCGCCAATAGGGGAGCGTTCACAGTAGAATCAGCTGGATTCAGTTGGAGGCTGCCAAAAGTCATTACCCTCTTCCTTGGCTCTTTGTATAGCCATTTTGAAGTGTAGGGGGACAGGATATAGATCTACTCAGCAGCTGTTTAGTGTGGCGATTGTACTAATTTCAGATCGTTGTGTGAGGGAATGAATCCTCACTGGTTTTTAGTTCTTTAGGCTGAATAACATCATACAGAAACAGAGTGCTCAGGCTCTGCATGGACAGCTCTTCTTCTTTTTTTTTAATCTCAGAGGTTTTAATTTTTAAGATGTATCACAACATTCTCTTTCTTTTTAGATTAATTTCTTCAGATTCAACCAGTAACATCAATCTAACAAGGATCTTAATGGTGTAGATTAACATTCACCAAATGGCTCACACAGACCTGTTTTAGCAGCAGATGGTGGTCTTATAGTCTATAGTCACGATCTTATCGTAAAGTACTTTTGTCCCTAAATTTGTAACTTTATTTTTATGAGTAAAAAAAACATTTTAGAAAAGAGTACATGAATAGTTTCAGCCTTGTGTGAGGAAACCCTGTTAGGTATTTGCATGTGACCAGTTGTGTCTTATACAATGTCAGGAGGCGGTGGGTCTGTGTAGCCTTCTCCATCTTGTCTAAGTTGTGTGCCAGTGAAGGGGGCAGGGATACAGGGGCCCCACCAGGGGTAGGCCAGGCTGGGATGGAGGCAGGGGGATGGGGGAAGTGATGCTGAAAGCAGCGAGCTGCTGCCTGTGAGTCTTGGCGGGGGTCCAGGCCATGGGAATGTTCAGTGTGCTGAGGTTTGGTGGGGGCCTTCGTCCCTCCCTCTACTGTGTGTCAGCTAATTGGAGAGACTTGGAGAGGAGATGGGTATCACATGAAAACTGAAAGAGACCATGCCAGACATCTAACTTAGTGGGTTTTTTTTTTTCCTGCAGCTCACCAACAGTAGATAGCCTTACTCATTATGTAACAGGACTTGGGTCCTACAACAGTTCCTGAGCTTTAAGTTAAGGCTATGCAAATAGCACTAGTATGCACCACCTGTCCCGAAGCTGGAACCAGGGCTTAGGAGAGTAAGCTCAGGTCACTTGGGTTGCTGTGTGGACTGTTAATCACCTTCCTATCAAAGTAAAGTCAGTGGAGTTCAAGTGTTTACTTTTGATGGGTTTTGGGTAGATGTTTTAAGGAGCCTCATTTAATTAAACCAAAGTACCGCATATCAGTAACAACTCATCCATTTTTGTGTTTGAACTGTAACCTAGTAAAAGTTTTAACATTTTCCAAGAGCAGATTAAATTAAATTGCAGTTAAGGAGTTGTTTCTGATCTAAGTAATTTAAGGCTACACACATAAGCATTTAAGTTATTACATTTATTAAAAGACTGCATTATGAAAATCCTTATGAATAGAAAGGTCTTGATCATAAAGCTCTAAATAATTTTTGGGAATTTTCAGTTTCATAAAATAAAAGTTTGTTTCCAGAAAGGGTGTAAAACTTTTACTGTGACATTGCAGAAGTAAAACCATCAGGAGAGAGCATATAAAATCAAACAGAAATTGTTACATAAGGACAAAGAAAGCAGATTTTGTGCTATGACTTTGCATGTCTCACTACTGTTTAGTTATTTTCTAGACCCTTATACCGTGTGGCCTATTTCCTAATGATCAGCAATATTAGTGCATTGCAATAGTTCCATTAAAGAAAAGACATGCACTGTAAAAGCTGTAGGAAATTTTCTGGTGTATTTATGTACAAATGTAGCAGTTTGTTGTTTGGTGATAGTGTGGATTAAAGGGTCATTGCCTTTTGTCTGTGGTGTTTTTGTCTCTTCTTTCTTCTTTCTGCTTTCCCTTTTGCTGTCTTCCTTCTTTTTCTGTCCCCTCCGGTCAGGTCCAGCAAGATTACATAGATTCCATGATTCAAAGTAAATGAATAAATAAATGAAGCAGATTATCAAGAGGAGCCTTATACCCACAAGCCTCCCCTTGGCAAAGCAAATTTGTTCGGCACAATACAGCAACCAGACTATCATTCTGCTTACTATGATGCTAGACAGGACAGGTTAAAAATAAAAGGAAAAAAAAAGACAAACTGTGTGTATATTATCAATGACAGATAAATACATCCACAACAGTTGAGAAATAGCTTTTGTATCTATATGCTGTTTAGCCATCTGCTGATTTCCTTACATTGAATTTCTCTGGTGATTGGTGTTACACATCCAAGATCTGGAGATAAGGTGTCCTCATTTACCCCATATTGCTAATTGAAAACACCTTGATTGTGACCCTAATCTGATATTAGAGTTCGGATCAGGACATCAATACCTACACCTGACCTGGCTTCGCTCCTGTTTAAACTCTTTACTGTGGAAATACTGTGAGTGGAAATGTTTAATCAGCATTCAGAACTGCATCAAATCTCTCCAGGTTTTAATTGCTCCAGCACAGATCTGCAGCAGCGAAAATACAATAATTGGATGTAAAGACTGATTTTCACTGAGGATGCTGTTGGCAGGGCAGCAAAAAATGGACATGGTTTATATTTTCTTTACAGAATCATGTCTACTGACTGCCAGTTTGATGTGGAGGTTCTGAAATTGACTGCAACAGTTCAAACAAAAAGAGATGAGATTGAGTGATTTTTCTACCTGACAGCTGGATTTGTTGTCCTGTTGTGTGGGGCTGACATCTGCAGTCCAGTCAAAGGTAGTAAACTTACCTGATTATCTGGAATCATGACTCTTATAAAGCATACAGGCAAATGTGTGATGCAATCCCTTCATGTTGTCTTAACAACACATCTGTCCTCTGGGTGGTAGAGGTATACTGGATTGTTAAGCCCACAGAGCACTAATGAAAACCCCACTACAGCAAGCACTCAAAGGCTTTAATTGGCTTATTTTAGCAAGCGGTCTTCTCTTAAAACAGTTTAAATACTCTACACTTGGTGTAAAACTGTGTCCAATTCCTTTTTCCAGTCTGAACCAGTATCTGCCAGCCATTCAGAAACAAGGACCCTGTATAGTCATGGTATAAAGCATAAGTAATGGCCAGCACAATGTGCACATTCATGTGTAATTACATATGCTTTTAAAATATAACAAATTCTTATAAATACAAAGAAATCCCAAGCAAATGCTCTCACTTCGGCCCGCCCACTTGTCTTGACAGCTTCTTCTTGAGTTGTCTAGCTTAGCTGTGGGGATGGCAGGAAGCAGGGCTGCGTGATCTTGTGTACTGTGCTGTTTTCTTATTTAATGAGCTGCCACTGTGTTAAGGTTCCATATCAACTTGGTAGAGGCGGCAGCCAAGTCTAGAGTTCATTTTCTGAACACAAACTTTAAAGCTATTATGTAAAGCATTGCTCAGACTATCTCATTATCTGATTCTTTTGCCTTTTTCCTCCACGTTGCATCCCCCTTAATCACTCCTTACCACCTACCTGTTTGCATTCAGTCATTCTGGTCATCAAATTTCCCCAAAACAAGAATATTTCTGCCACAGTTCATTGAGCAGGTCCAGTCAAGTAGCACTTAAGTGCGCTGTATATTTTACGAAGCCACTCCACCTGCTTTAAACAAAGCTGGAATGTGCAGAATGCTTACAAACCGAGCAGCCAATGAGACTGGTAGTTGGACTGAGGCAAGGCAGAGAGAAACGCATCAGCATTGTCATTACCACTTATCAACTCTGGAATTTACAGGCTTGTTCCAAATGCACACCCACACATGTTTGAAAGTAGAGAGTACTTGAGGTTTCTTAAAGCAGGAGCAGGTACTGAGAATAAATTTTCCAGGTAAGAGCTGCCCATAATGTTCCATGTAATGGGGCTCAGGAGAATTCTGTGGCTTCTGTAATACCACAGGAATGGTAATGTTGGTGGAGAGTGGATTTACTGCATTCTGTGGTCTTGGCCTGACCGTGTTGCTTTTTTTTTTTCCTTGCTCCTTTGTGAAAGGTGTTCTGTCTGCAGTCAGACTATGGGAGGCTGCATATTAATTTTCTTTTCAAGTTTCTCTGTGTGACTCTTTCTTTGTCCTGCTCAGTCTTTGAAGAACATCATGACTCATGGTCCTCATTCATGCTAATTTTCTATCACCAATGGTTTATTTCTCACCACACCCCTTTAATTCCTTCTGCATTTCTAGACACTTGCAATCAAGGTGGGTGGATATTTTAGTACCCCCCGTGTTATACTTACACACACACACAAAGAGAGAGTCCTGTCATTTTTCCTTTCCTTAGCAGTTCTAGTTGTTTCTAACTCCATCCCTTTTCCTTCGGTGCTTTTTCTGTCTTTTCCCTCTCCCAGTGTACTCCTTTTCCTCTTTTGGCATTTCCTGTCTGGCCATCGGTAGCTGTCGTTGTTAATTGGTGTTGCTCTGCATGTGCTTTCATCATCTGCTTGCCTCCTTTCCTCCTGCCTTCCCCCCATCCTCTGCATCCTCGCTGGAAGAGGACATGTATTAGTTAGACTTTTCCTGCATGCATCGGTGTGTTTTTATGTGGGATTTCTGTGCGTGTCTGAGGTTCTAGCCTCTTCATTCCTCTTCATTTATGTGTGCTCATTTTAATGCAGTTGTTATGTCTCTTTCTCACTAGCGGAGCCCTGAAAAGCTCAGCATATTGAGCTGTTGTGTTCAGCATAGGGAGAGAAAAACCTGCTTTGCTGGACAGTTTTTTCATAATTTTCTAAGGACTCCAGTTTGCTATGACTTGAGATTTTTTACTTCTTAGTTCATAAAATATTTAGAAAAGCCATCAAATCATGATAGAATCACTAATGGAGGGAGGGTTTAAGATAAAGTGTGTTTGGATGATGGGTGGATTCATGAATATAAAGGAATGATGGACATTTTCGGAGTAATAAATACTGTGGTTTTGTTATACAACTTGTGTGAAGTTTGGTTTTGAGAGTCCTCAATAATGCACAATGGACTCTTGGACATATTAACGAACTACATCATAGCTAATAATATACCATTTTTTTAACAGTTCATTGACCATTTCTAAGCATGTAATGCTTTTACACCAGACTGATTTGGTTCAGACTTTAAAATCTAAAATTAAGTCCATTTTATAGACTGGTCAAAATCCCACTAACATCCATTAACATCTGACTTTTAGGTGCAATAGTTGGGGTCATTTATGGGTTCTCGCTTTTGTTAGCATTGGTAGGACCATACTAGTTTTCATTTAGGGTGCAGCACTGAGGGTTGCAAGAGTGGCCACAGCTCGCTTTTTGACTGCAACATCTCACACGCAAGCTTTGAAACTGACTTGGACCAAAAAAAAAGATCAGACATCAGTTTTACGTGATTGCAAAAAGCTGTATTCTCAGTCCCCCTGTGGTAGATTCCCAGGGGGACTGATCATCAAAAGTTGTTTTACCACATAGGCCATAGGATACAGTTAAGTGTCATCTCTTCATATTATAACTTGCTGATTACTATCTTGGAGGTAATAGTATGTAGCTGCAGTTCGGTGTTTTGTTTTGGCATGAAGGGCTGAGGGTGAACATACTACTACAGTCAGTAGGAAAGGATTCAGTAGGTTTGTTTTAGCAGGTGTACTCGTGTTTAATAAATACATATTTTAACATGCTATTTTTGGTGTAACATGGTATTACAGGTTTGAGAACCCTCATTGAACATGGTCAGGACAACAAAAGGTGTTAGTCCAAAGAAAAGAGGCAACTTACAGCTTGTAAACCCAGTAACAGGAAGTCATAGCAGACTATTATCAGAACTGTAATGGGGAAAAAAATAGCCACAGTAGCTCTTCAGAGAGGGAGACAGTTTTTCATAGTAGACAACATATACAATTTTTTAAAAGGATAAAAAAAAAAGTGGGTAGGAGAGAGGAGTGTATTAGGCTTATGATTGTGCCAGCAGAATGAGCAGGATGACATCACATACACACCTGTCCACAAACCTTCGATCAGGACTGTCAGGCAATGTTGGTGATGACAGGACATAGACATATCATGCTATGTTCTTTGGTGCCTTTGCATAATAGCAATGTGAAATCCAACCTACTGGGATCAGAAGTCCTCAGTGTAACAGAAATCTAGACTCTTTCTTTTAGGCTTCATTTAGGCTTTCAGGTGTGAAAAAAAGAACTAGCTTCCAAAGGTACAGTCTGTGTTTTTATGCTGATGGCAATCTAAGTCTCCTCAATATGAAAACACAGACATATGATTACACAGTAAGGCCTTGAAGCATTTTAACATGAAAACTTATTTGGCAAAAACACACTTTTATACCAAACCTGACTCAAGGCAGCATAGACACAATCATGGTCACGGCTGAGGAAGTGCAGGTGTCAGCACTATGGAGGGGATAGATGAGTAGAGGCAGCAGAGGTCAGGAGGGAAGCTAACTTTGGCGTTGACTTCTTCAGCTCAGAAGACAGCTGCCCAAACATAAAATCACTTATTTTTTATTTAACCGCGCTGCTCTGCTGGTCTCCAGTATAACCATAAATTTCAATAACAATAATTTAACTGACAAAACTAGCACAGGGTTGTGTTTTATCTTTGAGCAGCTGTGTTTATTAGCCCACTGACCTGATTTCTCTCCTTCTCCAAATTCTGGAAACCAGATACGGTAGCTCCGCTGTCATTTCAGGAGTTTAAGGTGGGGCAAACTGGTTGGCGTTGTCAGCTGTAATTTTGATTGTCTGTCACTAAAAAAGAAATAGGGGAACAAAAATCTAGCATAGCCAATGCAAATCCCAGTTTCTACCTATTATTTCTACTGTTTTCATGGGTTTCTTTTAGGGTGTTGTATATGATCATCATGTCAGGTGGTTAGGGAGAGTTGACGGAGACCCAACATGAAAGAGAATAAATGTGAAATCAGCTACAGCGCATATTCTACACTTGTCACAGTTCACATATTAAATTATATGCTCGTAAACACACAATTCAAGGTCCTGTTTATTACCTGAAGGCAGCCTTGCTGTACTTGCCAAGATAGCACAATGATACACAGACTCAGTCTAAAAACTAGGACTGTAAGTGCATGTTTGAATACAGGAAAGGAGGAGACAAAAAGAGAGTAATGAGGAAAGATTTAGAACAAGGATGACAAAATCCAGAAGGAGTAGTAAAGTAGTAGCATAATGCATTTAATTTCATTTTGCCTCGGTGCAATGGCAACCACTTTGGCAGCATTTTCCGGTGTTTAGCTTTTAACAAATTTTTTTACAACAGTTTACCGTTTCTTACGTCATCTGTTCCTCTGTCCATCTTTATGCATGTCTTACCCTTGTCTGGTTTCTCCTCTTCCTGCCACAGAGACATCACTGCAGCATCAGACTGTCTCTTTGAGGCCCCTTCTGTCATTTTGAATGACATTTTTCTCCCCGTACAAGTGGGCAGCGCAGTGGGAGGCAGGCCTTCTATTAAGCCTGTTATAATTGTTGTGATTCATTCATACATTCCAGTTTGATTTATATCCAGGCCCTATTATGTATATTTGGTGTTAATTTTATTATGAAGTGTAAACATTAATTGGCATTGGAGCCAAATGATTTTGAAATTGATTATTTGTGAGCTTTTTGAACAAATAAGACAAAAGTTTAGTCTTTAATGATCAATCATCAATGATCAGCAACACCTTAAAGTCATGGAGCCTGTATTGTCTTATCAGAGCAGTCAAACATCCAGAAATATTTAATTAATAGTAACATGAAAGAAAAGAAAGAATAATATTTAGTGACGTTGTTACATTTAATAGATGTCATTAAATGAATTCATTTAATGGCACAACATATGATTCAGATTATGATATAAAAGATTAATAGTTTGATATATTCTTAGACACTAATTGGGATAATCAGGCCATTACTAATACCTCTTTACCCTGATGAATTTCCTGAAAGTTCAACATCTCTGTGCTGTGGGCCAGATTTTGATTGAAACTTGGATCTTTTTATTAAAAGATGAAGCACTTTTGTGTCTTGCACAGGGCGTGTGTGTGTGTGTTTACATTCACTGTTGTAATGCTGACTGGCAAATGGCACTGATGGATATAATTAGGATAGAGCATATAGACTATTATAAAAAGTCAGTATCAACTCACTGTAGTCCATTTCTCCTAGTGAAGACTAAACATGCTCACATACAGTTCCTTTGGCCTAGCTCATGCCTTTTAATAGTTTCCAGGAGCTGTCACTATAGCTGTGCCAAAGGAAATAAAGGCTGAAACGAAGTACTTAGTTTCATCTGGCCCTCAGGCTGGGCTGTCTAGCTAGTTTGACTCATACCCACTGGAAGCAGATCTTAGTAAAAATACCTAGCGTCTTACTTTGTCAGTTTGTTGGCGTAAGTGTTGCCTTCCTTTCAATCCTTTAAATCCTTGTCTTTTTATGTTGTTTCCATTCCTCACTTTCACCCATCTTACTCTTCTTCCCTCTCTGATTTTCATTTTCTCTTTGTAGCCTTCTAGTATCATATTTATTTATTTTTTTCTCAGTTTCTGGTCGTGATGAAAAGTGCTGTTTTGTTGCCACGGTTTCTGTATGAAGTAACGCTTTTGGACATAAGGATTTTTCCAGACCCCGAGGCTACATCAAGACAAGCAACTTCTTCACTTTAAAACAAGTGTTGTAGTGTAAACATGATAAAATGCCTTATTTAATTGCAAAAGAATTTCCAACATAACAAATTCAACAGAGCCTGTAAACCATCATCCATGTTTAATTTACCAATCAGGTCTGGCGTGTGTCTACCTCTGGAAAAAAGAATTGGGAATAAATGTGTTTGGGAATTACATGTAGTGACTGACATGACCTAACCCGAAACTCCAGATGGTTCATTACACAGAACCACCTCAGAAGTCCTCCATAGTTACTGTTTGGAAAAAGCCAGGCACTTTCAGAACATATGTAGCCTTAAAAGATGACTTCTGTCAAGTTGTGATCCTGCAAATCTCACAAGAAGCCAGCTGCTTTGCAAGGATACTCAATAAAGAAGAAAACATGGGTGGGTACATCCTCAAACTAAAAATGAGCTCAGGGGGAGCATTTCCAAAAGTCCTCAAATGCTAGAGAAGCATGAAAATCCAGTGTTAGTGTAACTAATATTCTGTATTTTAAAATAAAAATGTAGTGAATTTACACTAAATGCATTTTGAAAGTCTAATTTTGATTGATCGGAGGAACAGTGCACAGTTTATCTGCAGTTTGCTGTACATATTTACCTAAAACCTGAATATTTCTGTTCTCCAGCAATGCAAATGTGCATAAAAATCATGCAGGTTTCTATGAACCATTACGCTCATGATTTTCAAAAGTTATAAAAAAAATTGCAAAACTCTACAGGAAATGGGTGTTAAAAACAAGCTTTTCCTCAGGTTTTCACAAGTTTTGATGTTTGAAGGGCCATTCATGCTCGATGCAGAAGATATATACGCAGACATATGAACAGTTTTGTCCGCCTTCTGCGTCAGTTATGCACACGATTTTGTCTGGCTTAGCAATCTTAGCAACTTTATGTCTATGCTTTACCGCTGCCAACTGGTCTCCCAAACTGATGTTGGATCTCTGGAGTGAAGAATATGGGCTTTTATAGAATAACTACTTAAATAATTTGCTAATATATGGTGGAATCCCTTCTTCGCTTTATTTATGGTTTTTCTTTTTTGTTCAACAGCTGAGAGAAGCTAGCACCACAAGAAAGAGAACCATTTGATGGAAGAAAAGAGAAGAAAAAAACAAGAAGAGAAGACAACGAAGGACGTCACTCAGAAAAAGGTAAATTACACATTTTTATTAATTTTTTAAGAAGTCGTTATCTATTTATACTTAATTAGCCCGTAAGTATAACAAAATAACATTTATGCCTTCAGTAGATTTGTTATAAAGAGAGCAGTTCATATCCAGTAAATCTGATTCATTCAAACAGTAGAAGATGGATTTTCTTTCTTGAGTCAACTATTCTTTATTTTGTGTAATGAAAAACATTTTGTCACAATCCCTGTCATTAACCATCGTTCTGTCATTTTTCTCCTCCTCTTGCAGGCTGCAGATCAGAAACCCAAAGGTCAGTGTCATTATCAAGTAAACTCCACCCTTCCATCCTCCTCATTTTCCTTTTCCCTCATTCCAACCTATGATACACAAATCAGCTCTGATTACCACACAGTAACCCAGAAAGGCATAAACTCAGATTATCCATGCATTTTGCACACATAGTGTTTAGCATTCTTGTACACAGATGGACACACACACACATTAAGCACATGCATGCACAATTGTGCCATTTGACTCTGTTCTTCTCAGACACACACACCTACACACAGAAGTGCAAAAACAGTGGAGTGTAATGCAGAGAGACGCTCAGTGCGCCTGCAGCATCAGGCGGTGAAGCGTGAGGGCATCCACACAGCTCACTCAGTGTGGTGTGTGAAGAGATGGGGGGATGGGAAATAAAAAGAAGAAAACATGAGTTGAATAAAAGAAAAGGGAGTTCAGCTGTAATACAAAGGAACACCGACCTCATGTGCCCTTTGTGCTCTCTCTTAAAATGCATTTTCTTTGCATATTTCTGTAGAATTAGCCTGGATCAGTTGCATTTAGTTTTTCTAATGCTCTTGTTCTTTAAATTAATTTGATGTTAGAGATTTATAAATATCCGTGCTTAGTGGCAGTTTCCTCATCATAAACGCCCTTTTTTCACACATTTTTGACTAAATGTGTGCCAATAATCAAACAGAAACTCCCTGTTTTTGGTCACCTTTCAGTGTTGTAGTGGGATTTTATGCAACATCACTGTAAGATTTTTTAATAATGTAAAATGCTTACATAATTCTGTCGTCTACTCTAACTTGAGTGTCATATTTTTTATTTTCATGTACGGAATTTTGACTAAAAGATCCCCATGTCAAAGGTACAGCATGTAAAAAGAGCAAAAGTCATATAATTAATATATCATTAAATGGTATCTAATCACCTTACTAAAATAACAGTTTTAATTTGCTTAGAGCAAGCCATTTATATCTACTTGCCATGGGTCTACATACATAGCAGCTTTCATATTTGTACCACCATTTTTACTACGGTGTCTTTACATGGACAAACAACTGTGAGTGAAGTGAGAACCCTCTGACCTTTAAAACTGGAGTACCAGCTTTGTTTGATAGGAGCTACAGCACCATTTGGGCTAAGTAACGCCTTTAAAGGCACCAAGAGTAGTTGGCTTTAGAGCAGTCATTGCTGCACCTGAGGCCACTCGATCCCCTCGCAGATGAAAACATGTTTATGACAGGAAAAATTTTTGGCCACTGACGGCCACCATCCATTCATAACGAGGCATGGCACCTTGCTCATTTGCTAAACAAACCAAACATAATGCATTTTAGCACCTGATAAATGATGCCTAACTTGATTAGTTGACTGTGGCATGACTGAAACATGCTCAACTCAGGTGTGACATCTTTTTACAGCTTCTGAGCTCAGTTTGACTGCCAACGTTGCCATCTGGGTGCAACTGTGAGGGTTTAACAAAGGTCACCACAGCTTGCCTTGGACTGTGACCTACCTATTTAATTAACCTCCCTTCTGCCTCTGTGTTTCACTGCACTGTGTATAAGCTTGGCATGTTGATGAAAAGAAAAGAAAGAAAAATACTTTATTAATCTTAAAAGGAAATTGCAATAACCAGGTGTCAGGAGCTTAATTCTATTAATGTGAGAGCAAACATTTCAGACACATTCAGGCTTAGAATTAAATATGAAATATGTATGATAAGAAAAACTGCTTGTCACAAAGAGTCAGCTCTGAGTGAACAAGCAGGTTTTGTGTAGATAATTTTCTGCATCTTTTTATTATCAGAACAGAAAGATTTTCAGGGGCCTCAAATTTACACTTTTGTATTTTTAACTCACATCTTTTGGCTGCCTTTTAGCAGTTTATAACTATAGTCTTTACTTAACCTGTTGGGTCTTAATTGTTACGTTCAGCAGCTAGTTAATGTTATGTTGAGGAGGGCATGAGTGCTGCTTTTTGACACCCCAAACTGCTTTGTAATCTATAGAAGATCGACTTAACTGGGAAAGTTAAGAACCTGATTGGTTATTTTGCGAGCATTAATCAGTGTCAGTGTCTTGTTGTATGCTACTGGAGCCTGTATCTGTCTTTGTAGTAATTCATGTTGTATTTAAATATATTTCTGCAGCCTAAATGGTGCCAATATGTCATTTTAGTTGTACTTTTCTAACTTTTCACTTGCTTATCCCATAGTGTAGGTTGTCCATACATGGCTCATTAAGTCATTCTTACTTTCGTTGTCAAAGTCCTTGTTAGATGTCCAGTGTGCTAAATGTGAGCTTAGACCATAAAAACTACTTCCCCCCTGAAATATTTTCTTGCTGCCGTGTATGGTGTATGTTTTTCTTGGCTTTGTAAAGCACAAGGTGAAGCAGAAGTCCTGAGGGCCTGAGAGGAGAGCTGGGAAAACTGTGCTTGGAAAAGAGGCCCACAGACAGGGGCACAGCTACAGGATGAAGGCTGGGATAAGAAAGAATGAGGAGTAAATGTAATGAGTTTTTTTTTTTGAGCAAGATAAAAGCAAATGTGATGGAGAAAAGAGAAAGTAATAAAGCCGTGAGCTCTTTAGACAAACACAAAAATCGATCGTTAAAAGTCAGTGAAGACCCTAATGATATGGACATTTATTTTATGGCATGTTTAATGAGAGATGGAGAGGAAAGGGGACTTGGAATGAGAAACTGATTGTGTGTACATAGAGGTTACTCATGCAGACAGATAGCAAAATTCTGCAAAAAAAGGGTCTGTTTGAAGGCTAATTGTTCAACGAGCCATCAGGACTTCCGTGGTTTTGCTCCTGAGCTCCCATCTTCAGTGTCTTTTAAAAGGAAGGTGGCATCAACAGGAATGAGATGGGTTTTCATACATAACACTAGAAAACAGAGGTTTGTGTTTATGCAGGAATGGAGAAAATCAGTATGCAGTAGTGATTTGTGTCTTTCCATCCATATCGGTGCATTCTGCCTTCCTTATACTCTTTCAGAAATTCATAGTCACATGCACACACACACACGCACACACATATATATAACCTCCCCCCATCCTCTCAGTCTTTCTGCTTTCCTCTCTGCGGGCTTCCTCGGTCCCAGGCATTTCAATTTGTTTGCGGTAATCGATCTCAGCCTGGCGCGTTCGTATGTATGAAAATGAGATAAAGCTTCGGCACACTGGAATTAACTTCTCTGCCCCCTATTAGGCATGGAGCTTCACTGAATGCAAGGTTCCAGGAGGCAGTGTCCCATTGCTCCAGTCCACCTCCCCCACATATATATTCATATATAAGCTGGACCTCTGATGCAGGACCCTCCCAGTCCACTCCCCCCTCTGGTCTCCATTATCTCGGAGGGTTGCTGATTATTCACCCCCAGCACACGCAGCCTCAACACAATCTCTGCCACCACTGCAATCACAATCAGTTTTACTGCTGCACATACCTACCAATGCTGATAAAAGCATGCTTGTGCCATTATATATGCAGAAGTGTATAAAACTGTAGGTGTATGCCTGTTAACCCTTACAACTCCACTAGATCACTGGTGCTCTTGAGTGTTATCAGTTATATTGTCAATAGTTTCTCAGGGATGGTAGTGTGTAACTCTGTGGGGTAAATTGTGACTGATAGCTTACCCTTTAGGTGATCTATGGACGTTTTCTGGGCATTAATATCCCGTCCAGGAAATTTACAATCCTACTGTAAAATGTAGCTTTTATTCTGAGACTCTATGGTAAATCCACAATGACTGGTCCATGAGTAAACATATCACGTTTTCATAATTAAAAAAGATAGCTGTCACTACTATGTTGCTAAGAGACCTCTATTTTGATCCGGAAATTACAATGTGGCCACTTCCTGACAAACTTTTGACCAGTTAGTTAAATTGAGGATAATGCCCAATCAGGAGCAGCCAATGATCAACAAGTGACAATCTGTGTGAAAAGAACAAAAATAATTGTCCTCTATGCCTGGAATTATGTGAAGAAGACTTTTTTTGATGTAGGGAGATGCCAAAAGCAAAGCCAAAACAAAAACCTTATCTAAACTAAGTTGGAAAAGGTTTTGTAAGGATAGTAGGTAAATAGTAGTATATATGTGTAAATTCAAAAAATAAAAACTCCTGGAGGAAAACATGTAAATAGAGGATGATATGCAGATGAGAAAAGGCTTTGTCACTGTTGATCTGGGTGTTGTGTTATGTTGTGTTACTGTCAGTTATAAATTCTTTTTGTTGTTTTAGTTGGCCTTTATGGTGTCATATCTGTTGGTAGCTTCATTTTACATCATTTTAGCCTCATAATCTGAAAACTATGGCTGTCCTTGGATTGATTGAAGTTGATTGTGCGTAAAAGGGTTGAGGTTCTACATCCATTTTTACATAAAAATTACAATAGGCGGACCAAAAATAGCAAAAAATTACTTGGAGTTTTAAGTGTTAAAACATACACTTGAAGTTATGAGAAATGTGTTTCAAACAGGATGTCACACAGCAGCCGCAGTAATACCACAGTGTGGCACGTTGCATTCTGCACCCTGATAATCAGAACAATCTGCTATTTCCATTTTTGCTGCTCATGTACTTTTCTTCACTAAAAGGTTACAGCTAATGCAATCCCTATCGCTACCTCTTCCCTTGCTCTCCTCCTCATCCATGCTTTTACTTCCGCCAGTTTCCTTTTCACCCGGTTCAGCGCTCAGCCAGGCGACCGCATCTGAGGAGAAACATATTTGCACGGTGTCACCATGGTGATAACAGCGTTATATTTTTCAAAGTGGCGAAAGGCGCACTTAAACCCGAGTGTGTCCTTTCACTTTGTATTGGATTAATTTGCAATTTCACATGCTATTAATTGCATCAACACTTTTGAAATGGAATTTCATGAATTGCAATCTAATTAGAGGCTAATTTACTTTAGCATTCTGGCTGCTTTTTCACTTAACCACATTTATAAACAAGCAATGAATTAATAGAGTATATCTTATGAATTACAGCCTGTAGATTTATGACTGCAGTACATAATTGTTTTTCCTCTGTCCCCTGTATGCTCTCTCCACATGCATGTCAAGAGCCAGAGGAGAATGAGGGATGAAGGGAGAGACGAGTGGCAGGCGTATAAAAAAAACAAAAAAAACAAGAGGGATGCTCAAACTTAAACAGTGCTTTCCTCTCTCTGTGCATTTATGTTGTACGATCACGTGCACGCTGCTGACAACAGAGCCCAATCGGTACCTCTCACCCCTCCCCCATCACCCCCCAATCACTCTGCTGTGAGCTGCTTCTTGCCAACTATCAGGCAGATTAATAGGATGTAGCACAGCTGATTTGAGTGACAGTTTACCCCAAGCTTTAAGGGCACAGTATATGCTGCTGAAATGTTGAAAGGCTGTCTCACTTCTAATGGGAGCTCTATTCTTTTTCCCATAGGCCCTTGCTGTTGACAGTTAGATCACAAAGAAATTATTTTACCAGTCTATATCAACAATAGCTTTAACGCCTCATAGTTGCAGTCATAAAGGACCTGTGCATGAGTGGTACCCATGGTGCTGTTTGATTTCCATCTACCCAGGTGACCCAGCACCTCTAACTATGGGAGAACATGTCCCTCCTTTGTGTGAGAGCCTTGGGAAGAAAAGAAAGTTTAAGATACTATGAATCATGTCACTCTCAGATCCAGAAGGCACTTTGCACCTCAGGCATTTGTTGCCCTCAGGCACTGACCTCAAACCGAGGTGTGTTGTGATTATGTTGAAAATCTCTACCCTCAGTGCGAGGTGGCCACTGTTAGGGTCAAATAGCGAGAGGGGATTTTTAGATGTAACTCTGCTGAATTCCTGATGGGCAGGGAAGACGCCTCTGAGATGAGCATCCAAGACTTGAAAGGCAGAAAAATATATTAGATAAATTGGCTATAAGAAATGGGGGGGGGCTAATTAGGAGGGTGGAAGAGGAATCGTATGGGAAGGGGTCACAAGAGGCACATGGAGGTGCATTAGGCAAATGTCAGTCTCTATAGCAACAGCCCATTATAGAATGGGTGAGAAGTGAGAAATGTTGCCGGTATTTTCTGCGTGTTTGTGTGTGTGTTGAAGGAGAGAGTTGTCTACTAATGCTGACAGATGGGACTTTCTAACACACCCATTTGAGCACTTGAGTGCATAAATGAACAAGTATACATACATTTACCTAGAGTAACTAAGGGATCCTCTTGCTTATTTTGTAATTCGTTTTACTTTCTTTATTATTAACATGACCAACTTCAGAATTCAGTTGCTGTTGGCTTGATTTTTTTGCTTGTTGAACTGTGTAAATGTTTCTCAGTAATCAAGGATATATTTCATCTGCATCAAAAGTGTAGAGGGGTGAGATGAGAAACGTATTTGTTTGGAAAGAAACAGTTTCTTCACCTTTGAAATGAACAAAGAGCCTAGATAGACTTTGTTTGCAGAATTTAAGGAAGGAAATGAGAAGTGCAATGCAGAAAGAGCTGCAAACACTTTTTTTTCAGTGTGTGCCTTTTCTGCCCCAAGCATACATGACTATTAGTACTTTAACCTTTTTATGAACTGTTTTGATGCTGCCTTGTCAATCATAAACATGCTCCTTTTTCTTTAGTTTGTCCTCAAAGGCTAAGAGGAAATTCAGCATCCCGCAGCTCTGCAACTGCTGAAAGCCACTTATAAAGCAGATTTTACAAAATTCTTGTATTCAGACACATATTTTTTTAAGTACATCTTTCACTTCTCCTTAGCTGTTATTTGATTAAGAAATGCACAATTGCGCATGGCATATAAGTCTGTGCGTTACATCCATCCCTCCCCCCTCTACAAACATGGCTGCGTAATAAAGTGGCTGTGCAGACAATAGACAAGAGATGTGGGAACCTGTACTGCCTGACATCAGGCTCAAAGAGCCACCCAGCTCTTTACAACAGCACATGTCCCATCTCTCAATTCTGCCTTGTTTTTTGTATTTTAATCTCGGATTCCAGCATGTACATAAAAAAAGTGTATTTTTCACTCATTAGCCACTACTATATCTCACTTTCTCTTCCAGTGTGTAATTAACCATTTACTTTTAAAAAACCTGTAATTAAAACTTTAGTAGGCGCTGGGAAAACCTCTGTAGGAGAGTTAAGGGGAGTTTACAGCAGATGCTTGTTTAATTGTCTCTCATTTTCAAGTTTAGTGAGATGCGTGAAGGCTCTCACCACCACATAAAAGCCAAAAGTTACATATTAAAAAGCTTGTTTCATATTCACTGTCTTTACCTGAGTTCTGTACCAGGAAGGTAAAGGTGGTAAATTGTAAAAGGAAACCCCATCTTTAGAAGGAACCCTGTTCCTGCACAACTGTCATACAGTTGGAGTGAAATTCAATAACATGCAATTTGACTGTGTGGATTTCATTGTTTTCTGCTTGCATCCATTATAACTAACTGGAATATTAACGCTCATCAAAAAAGAGTTCCCTACTATTCTCGTTGGTATCCTTTTAATGCAACACCCCCACCTCTTCAGAGACGCTCACCCACACTTCATGGATTAAATCTCTCGCCTGAAAATAAAAGACTCATGAAATGTATTTTCAAATGTGCGAGGCAGGGGTGGGGGGAGGGTGTCTCTGACTCTTTATATTTTTCTCTCTTCTTACACATCACGACTGCCATTTTTGCCATCTCATTCCTGTATGTATATGCTCACATACTGGTTCACCAACGTTAATTCTCACTCTCATTTCCTATATACTTGTTAAATACAGATTACTCCAAAGATGGCTGCACATTAACCCAGCTGGGCAGGGTTTTAGCAGCAGTGTTCTCTAAAATTAAGATTGTTAGAGCTTATTGTGAACATATTTGAGGCTTTGGATTTCAGTACATCTTTGTTATGGTGGAGTATTTGTAGATGAAATCAGATCTGATCATTTTTTATGTGTCTGTCATCGTTACTTACCTTACCAGGCTGGCAGCAGATGGCAAGTGAGCTCAGGAAGACCTTTTGGTTTGTTTGTGAGTCTGTACATTGCATTCATTTGAAAAGTTAAGCTGGCAAAACAAGAAAGAATTACTTTATCAAACTAAAGCAAAATGTTTATCCCGGAGCAGGGCTTACAGTGGTGTAAATTACATCTTGATGACTACACAAGGTCCCAGAACCCAAACTATAATTAAATTTATGAGTTTGAGAGCTTATTATATATAGTATATTGTTTCTTAAAAGTAACTGTCACTACAGTCTGTGGAAGCACATTGCAGCTCGATGAAAGAAAAGGTATGTATGAGGAAGTTGGGCTTCTCTTAGAAACATTAGGTTGGGGTTAGTAGAGAGATGCAAGAACAAGAGAAAGAAACGGTAAAGACAGATTGGATTTGGGGGAGGCACGGCACAAGGAAATGGCAAGGAGACAGAAATAAGACAGGAGCGAAAAGAGCAAGGCACAAGATGAATGATCGAAATGTAAAAAGGCCCAGAAGCTGAAAAACATAACAGAAAAAAAGACAGACACGGGAAAAAAGGAAATGGAGAGAGAGAGAGAGAGGGGATAAAGCTAGAGCTGTGGAGCAACCTTCTGATGGAAAGGCGAGTTTGGGGGAATAATCAGGGAGGACATGGGGGGAGGGCGGCGTGTATTCAGCTCCCAGCCATCCGATTGGCAGAGACAGTGTCAGGCTGGCTGAGCTGAATCTAATCAGAGATGTGCGTCACCAACTGCAGCTCCAAGCCAGCAGCCAGCCAGATACTGCTGGAGCAGGATACACTCTCATCTCTCTGTGTTTGAGTGAAACCTCAGCTGTGGAACTGATTGTAAATAACAATGAAGATGCCTTTTTTTAACCTCTGTGTATGATGCATTTTATAGTTTCCTCAATCATGAATTCCTGGGGAAGTAGGTGTCTGTAAAGGTCACCAAACAGCAAAAAGACTCAAAATAAGTAGTCTAGACTGGTGATACTTTAGATTTGTCTTTTAATGCAAATGCAAGTTTCCCATGTATGACTGCTGCGTTTGTGCCTCATCACGTTGGCAGCCTAAGAGGGCCTCTGTTTATATCTGGGCTTAAAGTCAAGCTTCTGGCAGGCACGACGAATACTCTGCACTCATAATTTATTTTAACCTCTGGTGTTGTAGCATGGGCTGCTATGTGTGTGTCTTTGCGTGGTTCATTGCTAGCTCTGCAGCATAGGACAGATGAAATAATACCCCAGACTCCAGCACATTTGAGAGATTGAGGATTTAATACTTATCCCCACTACTCCCCTCCTCTCTCTTCCTCTTACATTTTAAATTGTGTCCTTCTCTGTCCCCATCCCACTCCCTTGAGTGAAAGCAGTCACATCTGTTATGTTGAACAGTCAAAACTGTCTAGAAGCTATGGAAAACAACATCATCAGCTCTTCATCATATGTTTACACATGCACCAAAAGACTGTAATTCAAAGGTCATTATCTGCTAGCTGTTAGCACGAAAGCAGCTGCTTCTCTGCAGCAGGGAACTGAATACGAGTACTGTCATTACAAGAACTAGAAACTCCTTTTGAACACATTGAAAAGTATCCCGGATAACGCCATGTTAACACACTACAGAGTTCATTCACTACGTTCAACGGCCAATCAGAGCAATCTTGCTTACTGACTCCATGCGGCCCAAATAAGTGTCAACAGGGTCTGACAGAAAAGACAAGAGAGGCAGACGTTTTCCAAAGCTCCAGGCGTTCTAGATGATCGATTGTCAGCTTGGTGCATAACCCCCCCTTAAGAAAAGGTGTTTGTACGTTTGTTGGAAGACAGAGTCAGCAGAGGTTTATTGAGAGAGACAGAAGGTGCCTCCTCCGGTTTGTGTGTGTTGGTGTTCAGTCAGGAGGAATCAGAAAAGACCCTTCACAGTCTAGTGTGACTGGGCCAGTAACATATGTTCAGCAACAGGCTGCACAAAGGAGTTGACTGAAATAATAATAATACATAGAACAACACTAAGAGAAATTAATGCAATTCGATTACCAAACACCTTCCATGAAATGCAAAAAAAATGTATTAGATGGACGTGTTTTGATTTTATAAGTCTTCTTCATAAAACCTCATTTGTTACAGTCCATCAAAGTCTGCAAGAATAAAACTTGATAAGTTGATTAGACACATTTTAACGTTGTGCTTGAAAAAAAATACTAGGGATGTCACAATTAATTTATTTCAAAATAATTATCAGCATTAAACACCAGGAAAAAATAATCCTTAAAATCCTTCAACGATGTCACTCTTCGGAAAATTTTGTGCCTAAATCGAACTGGTAGATCAGCGAAACTCGCACACAGAACAAAAGCAAAGCTACACAACATCTGTTTCACAGCTTGTGTCGCTTTTTCATTCCAGCCAAGTTATGGGAGAGGTAGTTATTCCCTCCAAACAAAAGAATGAAGTCATCCTTGTCAGATTTCTTTGGTTGGAGAAAAGAATTGACCAAGGTGTCATTGTGGAGGATGGCTTGTTCGTCTGTACAGCAGGTGAATAAAAAAAGTTGCAGTGAAAAGATGAAAAACATCCAATATGGTTCACCGCCTGCAGGATAACCACCCAGCTTTGTAAATGCACAGCAGCTAGGTTAAATCACGATGTTTACCTAACCTAACAATGAAATCAAATTTTATCACCTGCTTTATAATTTTTTGCGGAAATCAGGCTGAGCTTACAGCACAACGTGATGAGTTAAGCTGGATTCACTATATGTTGCCTCATATGGATGAGGAAAAAAAACTGAGAACTCTCTACTGCCTTGTTTGTTCGTTTTTTTTTTTTTTGTCATCATTGTACAATGACCTGTTGAAGAAATCATACTTGATTTCAGATATATGGGAATGGTAACCTAGTGGTTACAGAGGTGGGCGTGAGTCTGGAGGATCTGGGTTTATGTCCCTGGTCTGGCAACAAAGGGGAACCACTGTGAGTTTCCTGGATGCCAAAATATGGCAGCCTACTGCTCTCTAGTAAATCTACCACAGATGCATAAAATACAGAGCCTAATTTCCCAGTTGGGTTTAATAAAGTAAACCTTCAGTTCCAGGATTATTTAGATTTCTAATGGAATCTGTGCTGCTAAAGGGCAGCTGGAATTCAAAAGCTAGCTTTTTTATTTACTTACCTACCTACCTACTTACCTATGTTTCAAAAACATTTTTGTAATGTAGTTTAGAGACAGAACCTTCCAAAGTCCATGTAGAGGTAGCTATTTACATCTGTTTCTCTGAAACAAATGCTGGTATGTGGTGTTTGTTTATTGTTTAGAGAGCAGAGGGAATTTTTGTTGGAATGAGACTTCTTGGTTACTTTTCTTTGTTGCTATATTACTTGGCATCAAAAGATAGAAACAAATTAAACAAATACTTTTTAGGATTGTTTATGGGATTTTGCATACTTATGGTGTGAAATGAATTGAAGCATAATAATCGTACCAAGATCATCTATAACTGTGACATCTTTAGTGTCTGCACCAATCAGTCATGTATAACCTCTGTAATTCTAAGCACCTCCCAGTAAGGTCCCGCAGACGTTAACATGCTGCTGCCTGCATGTGTTTTTCTGTGTGTGGATGCTTGTGTGCTGGTGTATCTGTCCAGTGCCAGAGCCTGCTCCCACTAAGCCCAGCCCTGGTTCATCTCACCACTTCCACCCCACCAGCCCCACGCTGCCCCGCTCCTCCTCCTCCTCCTCTTCCTCCTCCACTTCTTCTTCTTCTGGCAATGGCAAGCACCCCCCCTGCGACAGCCAGCTCCCGACTCAGACTCCCCCTCAGCAACAGTGCCAGTTGTCCTCTGCCAGTGCTCGCTACCCGCCCAGAGAGGTGCCCCCGCGCTTCCGTCAGCAGGAGCACAAGCAGCTACTGAAGAGAGGCCAGCCGCTGCCTGCAGGAGCCCTCGCTGCTCTTGCTCCCTCCTCCTCCTCTCCCTCCTCCTCTTCACTCTCCTCATCTTACTCCTCTTCCTCTACGAGTACCATCAGCACTACCTTAAACTCTGCCACGTCTGCTGCGAGCAAACACCGCTCAGGTTTGTGTCAGTGTAGTCGGTTTGTGTATGCGGACACTGTGGAGCATGTTTCTGCTTATTTATTTATTTTGTTGTTGTCACGTTAGTGAGTGTTGGCTGTACTTAAGTTCATGTTTGGATTTGAATATATCCCATAATGCATACAGTTTGCATTTTCTACATCTTTTCCCATCTTTTATCTTCATTTTGGGCTGAATCCAGTTTGTCTTATTTTTTCAGCTTTTAGATATTTACCACAGTGATGACACCATGTGTAAGATGTATGACATGGATATGTATGATACAGCCTATCTGTACTTCCTGTCACAACAAAAATTAGAAAAAATTTAAGCTATAATAATGGCATTATTTAAAATAATAGATTGTGAAGTGTTTGTGCATATGATTCTCCTTGATTCAGACTCCTTTAGCCAGCAGTAAGCATTTAATGAGTCCCTTGTTGTATCCTCTCATTGGTAATATGAAACTTGCCTCAAGGGGCTCCCCGTGTGGAGGTTTGTTTGTATTTGGTTGCAAGTAATAAGTTAGCACTGAGTTCTTTATGTTGGTATTACAGCTTCATCTCTGGACTTTGGGCCATTTTTCTTTCATAAGCACACTTACAAATGCACAAGTGTTAGTTGTTGGTTTTTTTTTGTTTTGTTTTGGGTTTTTTTTTAAGTTAAACAGTCATCTGTGAAATGTGCGAGACTCAGAGGTGTCCCTCACTGCATCCCATCCTCCAACATAACACTGTAACTTTGAATACTCTTGGAAAAGGATACTTCTGTCACACACCAATCAGTGTTTTCATGGTTAGGTCCTTGAGCAGAAGTTTACGTGAGCATCTGCTTGCATCTTTGTTGAGTTTCTCCTCCTTTGCTCTTGTTTTTTTCTCTCTCTCACTTCCTGTCTTTTGTCTTTTGATCTGTGCTGCCTTTGATTACTGACTCAACATTTTCTGTGTGAAGACCAGACTCTGGGTAAACAGATCTGATGTAGCTGTGGTGTGCAGTTAGCTAGCCAGAAAAGCATTGCAGAGGCAACTGTTGTTTTGCCCTTGTACTCATGCCTTTGCCACCAGTCACAGCATCAAACAAAAGCTTAAAGTCTATGTAACCACTCAGTGAATGCCTAATTCTGTCTATTTAATCTATTTGCTATCACAGTTTTTTGGGGCATATTTTGCACTGGGTCTCTGTCAGGTTTGCCCTGTATTTTTTAAATCATTGGCTCAAAAACTGAGAAACATCTTTTTTTTCCTCTTAATAGAAAATATGACTATAATGTTAGTAATATTATAATGATATTCCCCCTTGTGCTCCACTGTGAAGTGGAAGGATTTTCTCAGCTGTCAGCCAGGGGGCTAAATTCGGCTGCAGGCTTAATTCTCTGCAGAGAAACACAATGTCCAAGCCTTTAGTTTTAAAGAAATATTTCCCACCTTTGGGTTTCAGACTAGTTAAGATGTCCTGGTTGAGTGTATTAACCTATAATGTCTCAGTCCAGCAGTTGTTGCCCTGGTTGGCCTGTACCTCATTCTGCTTTTCCCAGGGGTCTCTCTGTACAACATAGCCTGTGGCAGATTAGCCATTGGCAGGGTTTCCACCTCCTTTCCACTCCTGTTTTTGTCCAGAGGGCTTCCAGTCCATGGCTTTATTCATGTCAGCTAATAGCCTCAAGTCAGGGCCAGCACTTTTGCAAGGATTCTGGCATACATGAATTCAAAAGATGTGCTTAGCGCTCTGTTTTCACCTAAATCTCAAGCTTTATTTACTTGTAACTTTACAATTGGTGCAGGTGAGGATGCTTTTTGGATTGTGCTGGTGCCAGTTTGTTTACAGCATGATGCTTTCAACTTACAATAGCTGCTTCCAGGTGTCAGGTGAAAAGCTAAGTATGGTTTATTTATTGCCTTGGACACTGACTGTAAATAGAAAGACAGATTTTCCTCTCTCTCTCTGCTCTCTCTGAAAGATGGGTTTTGTTTAGTGGACCACGTTTGACCTCTGGTTTGGTTACTGAAGCTCCAGGAGATGCTGCTGATGTGACTGTTCATTGTTGTGCACAAGCAAACAACAACGAATGTGTGTGTGTATATGTAATGGTTGACTGGTCTGACCCAATTGTGTCCTTTCAAATAGGTGTTTCCCTCCGAGTCCAGCATGCTCAGAGTTTAAAGGATAGTACACACAATAGTGTCATACATGTGCTGTGGAGGTTTAATTTTTTTTTTTTTTACATTTTTTGGGTAATTTGTAGAGGTTTGTCTTATAAGATGGCCTTGATTTTATTTTACGGCAAAATTTTTAACATTTCAGAAGGCTATCATACACCACCTCATCACAAAGTCTGAACCTCCTTGAAATTCAAGGGCATTAGACACTAGGCTGTCACATAACCTTTGCCCTCTTAACAGCATTATTTTGTCCCACCAGAAAGACATCCCCTTCCCCCTTTTCATCCTTCTGTCACACCCCTGAATTCCCATCTCTCCAGCTGACTTGGGACCATTAAGTGGTCTGAATCAGCCAGCAGCCGTCCAGACAGACTCCCCACTAGCAGGTGCTGAAATAGGCGTCTTTTAAGACTGTGGGAAGTGTAGCACAACAGCTGTTTACTAGTCCTCCAGACAGCACATGCAGCCAGAAGGGACTCTGTTGGGTGCTGTTAAAACACTTGGCCCTTTTATTTGCTGCCCCCCCCCCCCCCCCCCCTTGATTTGAAAGTAAAGTGTCTGGGATTATTACGGTCTTGTTCTCTTGGTTTTTTTTTTTTAAAAAGGAAAATGTTTAAAGCACATAAAGATTCAGTCTTTATAACATATTTAATGCTTCACAAGCACCATCTCATAAAAATGCAGTTCTGCTGCTTCATATGTAATACTATTAAGATGTAAAAAATAACTACCCCTTACATCAACAGTATGTTTGTATGTTTTAAAATCATCAAATAACCAAAAGACAACTTGGCCCTAATGAAGCAGAGGCGGTATAGATTGCCCCCTGTGTTCAAGCTGTGACACACTCATACCCACACAAGTGAGAGAACCCCCCCAGTGGCTTCATTAATGCAGCCTCTGTCAGAGAACCAGAGGCGTCACCATGGTCTCCCTCTCCTATTTTCTCTCATCTCTCAGCAGAGGTAAACAGACATGAATGATGAGCTTTTCAACCCCCCTGAGACCATTCCTTCAGTCTCTCTTTTTCTCCCTGCTTCCGGAAAAACAAGTACACGCCGTCCTTGATGTGAGTGGCAAACAGCTCTCCTCAAAGAGAAATGGAGAGGGCCTATTTGGGGGGACAAAAGACTAATAAACGTCCCCCTCTTGCTTCGGTTCCAGTTTTGTGTCATCCTGCAGTCTGTACAATGTTGCTGAGTTCAGTTTGTGGCTTGCTGTCAAAATAAAGAATTCAGTTTGTTGCCACACTCTATTCTCTGCTCATTCTTTCTCTCTTTTTCCCTCAACCCTGCTTATACCAACCCCTCCCCCCATCCGACTCTCCTCCATCTCTCTCCTCACCAGCCTCTCACGTTCTGTCACCCAGCTTTTCATTTCATTCAGAGGGGAGGGGTGGCATTTTATTCCTGGCAAAATGCCATTTCTGTGATGGCAGCAAGTCCTCAGTAAAAGAAGTCTGTCTTTAGTTTATTTCTGCTTCAACTCATGAAGGCATCACAGTCACTGCACTGCTGCTGTTGCTTTGTTTCAAGCACAGATAATACTGGCATCACTAGAAATTTTTATATGTATATTTAACTGAAGTCTGGGTTTTCTACAGTTCTGTGTAGGTCTCTGTAGAAACTAAGCTCGCACTGACTCACACAAAAGGAAGTCCTGCTCCCTGTTGAAAAAAAGCCATAGAAAGGCCCCTTTGTTTTTTATTTTGACCCTTTTCATTCACCAGGCACAATCATAGACTGCCCTCCTAATTGCAACCTGAATGAACACAGAAGCACATTACTAACACATGATTGCAAATATTAGATGGAAATAGTTGCCCCTTGTCTTTGTTTTTCATGTTCAGCTTGCTTTCATGCCCCTCCTTCCAGTCAGTGATTTGTCAGGAACTGGGAAGATCTTAGTGGAACTCCTGTGAAGGCAGTCGCATGAAGAGCAGTCAGGATGGATGCACAGGTGAAATAGAAAGTGGCTGTTTTGTATTGGTCTACATGTGAATGAATGGATGTATTTCCAGTCGCAGAAACAGTGGGATTAAAAGCAACAGTGGAGCTTATAGTTTTCCATTTTTGGTATTAACATAACACATATTTAGAAAAAAAAATCTCCTTCTAACCAGTGGCTGCAGTGTATTCTTTAGTAGTTAGACTGGATGTCACAGACAGGCAGAGAGGATGTCTGCTTGTTTTTTCATGGATCTGTAAAAGCTCTCTGAGAGTGAAGCTAGTGCACCTCTCCTCAAGCATTTTTCCACTTTCAATCTCCCACAGTGGCTATCTGCGACATGAGGGAAAAAGAAGCTGCCCGCCATGTAACCTGTTTTTTTGCATCCTCAAGAAAAAAAAAAGTGCAATTGAGCGAGGAAGATCTGTACGGTGGGTGCAGAGTCAATTGAGCCAAATACAGTTTTCCTGTGGTGCCAGTGGCTGAGCTTCTTGGTTGGGTTCCAGCTCTGATAAGATGGCTATTTTCTCAGAAAGCTAACATTGAGGAGTAAAAACAGTAGCTTTCAGAGATAGTCATGTTTTTCTCTCTGCATTTCAAAAACAACACCTACAACCTACTGCGAGTTTGTAGTGGAAAATGAAAAGACCAGCTGTTTTGGTTTTGTGTAAATTTTTTCTTTGCAATTTAATTAGGTAGCAAGAGGCACGCACGAGTGCGCTGATATGAAGTGGTGCCAAATCAACCTTTTGTGAAATGCACTTTAATCGTCCTTCTTTCTCCATTATAGGCAATAATATTTGACCCAAAAGAGCTTAATTTAAATAGATTTTTTTAACTTATATAAATTTCAAATGAGGTATTCTTTAGTAGCAACGTCATGCCTTGATATCAAAACACAAAAGGAGAATTAATCAGTGGCTTTTGCTTTCCTGCACTGGAAAATAAAATTTACAAATCTAATCCTTTAGTATATAATGATAAACAATTTACTGACTTTGTTCAAGAATAATTGCTCCTATATTTTAGTTTGAGTAGTTTTCACATGACCTTTTATTTTTCATGTATTTGTAAAAGTATGAAAGCTTTGTTGTGAACGTAACTGTGCCAAATGTTGCTCTTTTCCATTTGTCAAACAAACTGAAATTGGACCTCTCCCTTGACTCGAACATTAAGTAAACGGTAGAGGACATAAAGCTCATGAAAAACCTAATTAAAGGCCCACTAATTAAAGGCTCTCATTTAACATCTTTTAACTTGAATAGAAAAGCAGCGTTATTGCAGATGTAAGAGATATTTTTTGTTGTTTCCACTTTTTTCTCTCTTTTTAGTCTGATTGCAAACTGACTGCAGACTTTTTTTAGTGTGTACCATCAGTCTGATGACCCTATGCGATAATGCCGCCTGGGAAGTGGAGATAAGTGTGTGGAGGAGAAATTTTCATTCAAAGCGACTCTGTGGCAAGTTTTGCGAGTATCTTAAAGCATTGAATCTGCCAGTATTTGTGTGTGTGTGTGTGTGTCATACACACCTCAAACAAATGGACTTTTCTCTGAGTGGATTTTCTTGACCTCAGGGTCTCCATCTCATGGTTAGCAATTTCCAGCTGTAGTGATATCACAGCAGCAATCTGATGGATGCTAACCACAGACTAATTGAAGGTAATACAGCTAAATTCCTAAACCAAGCAAATATTTTACAAATGGTAGTACTTTTACACATGAAGACTGGTGAGACAAGCCTATTGCTGCTGCTGACAAAGATAGGCGTGTGTTATTGTTTTTGGAGATTGTGCTTTCTGACATAGCTATTAAAAGCTTATTCTGAATTTGCATTGTTTAAAATCATGTTGTAGTATACCTATAGTAAGTATACTTTTTTTTGTCCTTTGTGTTGGTGATGTTCATAACAGTAGTCCTTGTTGGTTTTAGAGCCAGTTGCCTGAGGCTGGCCTAGTGGTTAGAGTGTTTGCATGCTGGATCAATAGCATCCCTGCTCTTTCCCCAATTGCATTAATAAGATCATTGATTAGCTGCCTGCCAATGATAGATTACCCTTTTAGAGCATCGACTTTGTCTATTATTAGTTAGGAGGCTTTTGTGCCCAGTGAATGTGGTTGTGTGGTAAACACCCTCTTTTGGTTCTGTGATATTGGGATTTGTGTATGATTCTTAGCTGATAACTGGTAGGACAAAATTTGCATTCAACTCTGAGTTTTAGTATTTTATACATGCATATAAAGTACAGGACATCATTTTGGACACAATCAACTGTTCATGTAGAAAGAGAAGATGTGTCCAGATTATTGCCTGGCGCTATGTATGAGACGCCGAAAATACAAATAAAAAGTCTTAATTGATAGGCTTGCAATTTATGTATATGCAGGTAGTGAGAAGCCAGTAGGGAGACACAATTATCAGTTATGGTGCAGTTGGAGGAGGAGCAGTTCCGGTGAAGCATAGGGAGTGATGGATGAGAAGCTGTCCTTGTTTCATTCCAATAAATGAGCGGCGTTCCACTTGGGCTTCCCTTCACAGCCACAGCCAGGAAAGCTACAATGTAGACGGATGGGCCTCTCACTGCTGGGTGCTGGGGGAGTGCAGAGGGGAGAGAGGGAGAAATTAAGGGGTGAGGAAAGAGGTGGGAAATGAAAGGGAGAAGAGATATGGGCAGAGTGAGAAATGGGTGGGGTATAAGGACGTACAAAGAAAGAAGTCAGCAAAAAAAGAAAAAAAGGAAGGAAATAATTTGAAAAGAGACATTAAAGAGTTAAGTAAAAGAGGGGAAATGGACGATGATCAGAGTGGGAAAGAATGACGGACAAAGAAAAGAAAAACCTCAATCTAGCTTGTGCCTGTACCGGGAAAAGTATGTATGTATATGTCATAGCTGAAATGACATGGAGCACGCTTGGCTGTGCATTCTGATTGTGTTGGATTGTGGAACTTGCAAGTGTGACCATCTCATCCTGTGAATTCTGATAGCTAGCATTAACCAACCAAGAAGATAAAATTGGTTCAGGAAACTAACTGTAGCCTTACAGTGAATCTAGCGGTGCAACACCATGTTCCTTAAACTGATTTTTTTTTCTTTCTCCTCCCAATCACCCATCTCTTACCTGTATTATTTCCTAGAATTTATCCACTTCTATTACTTTTTTCTTTAATTCATGCCTTTTCACATCTTATTCTCTTTTTGACTGACTCATGCTAAACTTTTCGTCTTACCCCTTTTTGTCCTTATTTTCTCTACAGACATATCCCTCCAGAGTGGCCCTGGTGCCCACAATGAGACCTCTCATTGGAGATCTTCTGCACCAGTTGACAGCCCCTCATGTACCAACAGCTGGGACAAAGTGATTATTGACAGAAGTGACACAGAGACTTGGCCATCCATCAGTCGTAGTATTGACCCCAGTCACCCTACAAAATCAGAATGCCCCTTGGGCTCAGCTAGCTCTAATCTAGACATCAGTGTCGTCACTACTAGTAGTCGGAGTGGTTTTCTGAGTATGGCCACAGGTGCCGCAGGCCAGCAGGCCCACTACAACTCTATCAAAACAAATAATAATATGATGATGACTGGACCCGTGTCAAGCAACACATTAGCAGGCAATAGAGGCTGGGGATCTGATGGGAAAAAAGAAGGAATGAATGGTGGCAGAGTTGGAGCTCCCAACAGTTGGGGATCACCCAGTTATAACTTGAACCTTAACCCCAATGCCAACCCATCAGCCTGGCCTGTTCTGGGCCATGAAGGTGGCGGTGGTGGTGTTATTGGCCCCAATGGGGTTTCCAACTCTTCGTCCCTCCCGCCAGGTATAAATGGCAATGGAAACATTGGAAAGGGGAACGCAGATAACGGCGGGGGAGGTTGGGTCAGCATGATAAATGCTAATGAAAATGATCAGCAGCACCCCTCAGCCAACACAAACTTATCCTTCAAAATGGAGCCTGCTAACCTTAACACTGACGGACCAAACTACACTAAACAGCAACAAGCTCAGGAGCCAATGAGCCCTATCCACGGCGTAACTGGCTGGGGAGGCCAATCACCCACTGAATCATCCCAGCTTAATGGTGATACCACAGGCAGCTCTGTATGGGGTAGTGGAGAATCCAAGGCAGCCGAGTCCCCCAAAGGCTCAGGCTGGGACTCTGCTCCTTCTGGAGGCCCTTCTGCCTGGGACCGCCAAGGCAGTGGCTGTGGGAATAGTGGAAGTTGTGGCTGGGGTGACTGGGATAAATCTTCCAGTGGTGGAGATGCATCTAAAGGCTGGGACTCAGTAGATGCTGGTAGTTCTGGTTCAGGCCAGGAGCAGCACATTAGCTCATGGGGCAAACAATCTGGGACAGCTCCAGCTAGTGAGGATAGTGGGGACAGCAGCGAAGGTCGATCCTCTAACAGAGACAGATCCTCCAGCATGGATTTTACCCCTGTGCTGCCCCGGCAGGACCTAGACCCCAGAGTGCTGAGTAACACAGGTTGGGGACAGACCCCCATCCGACAGCACACAGTATGGGAGATGGAGGAAGCCAACTCTGATGACGGAAATAGCAATAGCAGCTCAGACACGATAGGAGACCCGAGCGCTAGTGGTGGGCCTTCGTCTACCAATGGAGGTGTTATTACCTCTAACATTGGACCCAGTCAGAGACCTGGTTCTGGAGGAAAAAGTGACAGTGAAGGATCACCATCCTCTGGCTGGGGAGCTCCTCCACCTCAGCAAATTCAGACTGGATCAGGATGGGGGGAACCCCAACCTTCACTCAACAAAGCCCCAAATGGCACAGCCAGTGGTTGGGGAGACCCTTTATCTAGCAATGGTTCTAAAAGTGGGGGCACCCCATCCTGGGGTTCAGATGATAAGTCACCCAACTGGGACGATGGTCAGAAGAAAAACCAGCCTACCAGCTGGGGCGAGAGCCAGAAAAACTCTCATAGTTGGGGCAATAGTAATGGGAGCTCCAATGGCTCCACCACAGGAGAGTGGGGGCCAGATGTCAAGACCAATGGGTCTTCTAGTAGCATGTGGGAAGGAGAAGGAGGTAATGGAGGAACTGGCGGATGGAAAGAAAGCCCTAGAGGAGGAGTTAGAGGAGGAGGGTGGGGTAAACCCACTCCTGCTGTGAATAACAGCAACTGGGGGGAGACGTCACGTACCAGTGGCCCAGTTCAGGGAAGCTGGGGCTCTTCCAAGCCCCAGGAAAGCAGCAGCAGCGGCAGCAGTACTGGAAGTGGAGGATGTGTCAGCATCGGTTCCTGGGGCGGCCCAGGCTCTGTGAAGCAGAACAGCTCTAGCTGGGGAAATGTCAGCAAACAGGACCAGGGTATGGAGCCCACCGGCTGGGAGGAGCCCTCTCCTCCCTCCATTCGCAGGAAGATGGAGATTGATGATGGAACATCAACCTGGGGGGATCCCAACGCCTACAACAAGACAGTCAACATGTGGGATCGTAACAATCCCAGTAACAACCCAGGCAACAACGGCCCACCTTCCAGCAAGAATGGTGGAATGATTATGCCCAACAATAACAACAATCATCATCACCCTCATCACATGCACCACCATCCCCACCAAAGCCAGCCCCCAACTCACCTGCAGCACCAAGGAAACAACAATGGGTCACCCAACAATGCTGCCTCACATCCAAGTGCAGGCCCCCAGGGTAGAGCCCCCCTCGCCAATCCAGGTATTGAAAAAAATGTAATAAATATAAAAAGAAAAAAATCTCAACTGTTACATGAAATTGACTTCGGATTTATGTTGAAAGTGTTGAAAGGATTATGGTTTGTTTAAAATTATTAGAAGAAATAACATAACGGCTTAAGTTTATAATAATAATCCATTTTATTTATAGAGCGCTTTTCATACAAACAAGAAGTTAAAAAAATAGTAAAAAAGAAAAAAATGTTTTTAAGGGACTTACAAAGCCACAAAACTACAAAAAAATAAAACCTTGGAAAGAGTGTTTTCTCTGTCAGCAGATAGTGTCACAGGAATTAGCTGCCTTCCCATGGTCTTGGATACATAATTAAAACAGTAAGCTTAAGTCCAGTGCTGCTGCCAGTTGTAAAAGTCCACGAGATCACAAAGGCCATATTTGTGGACATGGCAGGGCTTTCATGCTACTATTCTGCATGTTTTAATTCCAAATAAAACCATTGCCCCCTGCTGGTTACCATTTGTACTGCACTTACAGTGGAGCCTAACGACCACCTTAAAATACACACAGGCGGAGCAGAAATACTTAATCAGACAAATCTGCTGAAATAATTGCAGGTCTGGCCTTTCTCCAGTGGCTGCTTTCATTTTTCTTAATCTACATGTATATATTAATAAAGACACCACCCGACAGTCCAGACTGGGGTGGTCAAGAAAATTGCTGTTGTCTGGAAGATGCTGGCTTAAGCTTACTGTTTCTCATTGTTACTACAAATCAGTACTAAGAAAAGACTGTGAGGAAATAAAAAAAATAAATAATTTAGGTGTTGTCTTGCAGTGCTATGACTGCAATTTGCTTGGATCATCATAAGGTACTTTTGTTTTCTGTCAAGTCAAATAGTTTTTTTGACATCCTGAAGGCAAAGCTGTCCTTTCTTGTCAGGTTGGGGAGAGCTTCCCAGCGTTCAGCCCATCTCAGAGCCTGCCTGGGGAGAGCCAGCAGCTCCAACATCCACCGTGGACAATGGTACCTCTGCATGGGGAAAACCTCCAGGTGGTGTAGGGGGATGGGGGAACGGTGGCCATGAGCCCCCTGGACCTTATGTCAGGGCCAATGGAACCACAGGTTCTGCACCTTGCAAGCCAGGTAACTCTCAAGAATAAATTATATCTGCATATTTATTAGTTTATGATCAAATTCAGTCCCAAACTCTGCAACAGAGGAGACTAAATGACTTTAGTTTGTTCTTATTTAACTTCTTTTATCACTGTTATCTTATACTGATTGACATGAAGAAGATGCTACAGTTTCTGAGCTTAATCTGAGGCAGTTCAAGTTTGGGTTGTGTCTTGTATTCCCTGTAAGCCTTCTATAAAATACTGATTGATGGTAGAGTGCTAGCAGTGTTAGCACAACAAACTTCATACCTGTACCTTTGGTACTTGTATGAAGTTGTGAGCATGTTTGTTAGTGCTACTTTAGCAGAGTGTTGCTAGGATTAAAGCAATAACACGCATCAGTAGGTTTTGGTTATTTGTGCTGAGGGGTTGAGCAGTTTGAAATGGAGGGAGGTGTAAGGAGGATGTCATACAGCAACAGTGACACCTAGTGGTCAGATTAAAAACTCCAACCTGCCCACCCTCTGTTACACTTTGAAAATTGTAAACCTATGTATCTGATGTCTCTAATTTTAAGGTCCCAAACCTATGCAAGATGGCTGGGGAAGTGGAGGAGAGGAGATGAGTATGTCAACCAGCCAATGGGACACAGAGGATGGAGATGTATGGAACAGCCCCACCTCCCAGGAGAGCAGCTCTTCTTGTAACTCTTGGGGTAACGGAGCCAAGAAGTGTCCAAGCAAGGTCAGAAAACACATCTAACCTAACTCTGAAACGTATGAGCAGTACAGAGCTGGGAAAGAACTGCATTAATAGTAGAAATTAATTGACATTTTGCTTGTATGTTGTCAGGGGAAGATTGGCAGTAAACCAGATGAGGCTTGGATCATGAATCGTCTCATCAAACAGCTCACTGATATGGGCTTTCCGGTAATTTTTTTCAGAATGAAATTTTCATGCTGACAACTCTAATAGTTTGTTGTTGTCTTTTATTACAATTTTCTAAATATGTTTTCCAGAGAGACCCTGCAGAGGAGGCACTGAAGAGCAACAATATGAACCTTGACCAGGCCATGAGTAAGTTCACCAGCTTATTTATTGACTTTTTGTAAGCCATTTGAGATGCTTTTAGTCAGAAATGTGTATTTTTTTGTTTTGTTTTGCTTTTTAAATAAATGAATCCAACTTGTCCCATTGTGTCTGCATCTACTCCTTAATTAATTTGAAATATTTAATGAATGCAGCCATTTATACAAGAAAAAAAATGACTGCAGTACATTAGTTGAAGTAAAATTGTCTCCAATCGTAATATCTGTCACATCTTCGTGTCTGCTTCCAGCTGCCCTGTTAGAGAAGAAGACAGACCTGGACAAGCGAGGCATGGGCATGTCTGATTACAGCAATGGCATGAACAAGCCACTGCTGTGTCGGCCTTCTGCACTCTCCAAAGACCCCTCTGACTGCACTACCTTTCTGGACAAGGTGAGGGAATGAGTACTGAATCAGCCATCAGACCTTTTCAAAAAATATGATACAAGAACTAATGAGAAACTTAAATGCATGCTAATTCTCCTGCTTTACTTTTTTTGCTTTTTGAGGTTTGTAGTTTTTTTTTTTTTCTTTTTTTTTTTTTTTCAACAAGATTACCTGTTACAAAGATGAGCTGAGGGTAGAATAATTCTGTAGTCAGTAATGAAACAGTAGTTTGTTTTCCTCTTCATAATTAATTTTTTGTTCTCTCTCTCTCTCTGATCCAGGATGGTATCCTGTCAGATGACGCCCCCCCATCACCATTTTTGCCTTCCCCCAGCCTGAAGCTCCCCCTGGCCAACAGTAGCCTTCCTGGGCAGGGTCTGGGACAGGGCAACCCGGGGCTGGCCATGCAAAACTTGAACAACAGACAGGTAATAGACTGGATCTTTTCTTTTGGTTTGAAAATAGAAAAGCAGATGAGATCAAATGTGCAAATTTGCACCATCAACATTTTCTGTTTAGCATCAAAGAACAAATTTATAGACATTTGAAGGCTACTGCTGCTTTCAACACAACATATTGACGTACTAAAAAATGCACATTTATTAGCAATCTGTTTCGGTCTCTGCAGAATTAAACAACAGCAGATAAAGTGAATCACACACATCTCTCTACCCACTCTCTCCCAAATCTGTTTCTTAGTTAAGTGTGAATGACCTTGCCTGAAGCGCCCAGTGAAATCAGATATTTATGCTCTATCAAATATCAACCCAGCAGCAGCAGCAGCCATGACCCAGAAAATACACTCTGTCCTTGTAGGACTGTAAGCAGACATTTTTCCTTTTTAGAAAAAATGGGGAAAAAACTCTTCAGCTATTTGAAAATGTGGATAAATCTGCCTTTTGCACATTGTTTTGTCCCATTAACCAAAACAAACGTTTTCCCTAATGTAACATCTAGATGCTCTTGGTTAATATTCAGTAAAGGCTTAGACAGACTATCAAGCTATGGTGGTAATAAAAGTGAAAATGTTTAATGTTTTTATTATATTGTTATGTGAGTGATGAATGTTATCAACCCTTTCTTTTGAGCTTATTTCAAAAGCTCCTTTTCATCCAGTTCAAGTGCATTCACTCATGTTCTGAATGAACCTTTCAGTCTAATTAAAACTAGACGGCTGGATTCTCAACTCTCTCTGTTTCTTTTTAGAGTGGTCAGAAATGTGCAGTCCAGTTCAGTGGGTCAGCCTTTTGGCAAAAAAGGCTTGAATAATCTGAATATAACTGGAAATTCATGGTGCTGTTGTGGTTTGTATTTACAGATACCCAGTGGAATGTTTGGCAGTAGTGGAGCAGCACAAACCCGGGCCATGCAGCAGCAGCAGCAGTCTCCACAGCCACCAGTGCCACCTCTCAGCTCCTCCCAGCCTAGTCTACGTGCTCAAGTGCCTCAGTTTCTCTCCCCTCAGGTAAAAACGCAAATAAAAAATTTACCTCTCATATCATTTACATCCCATGTATTGATTTTTAACACACAGAAACGAATCTACAAAATACTTGAAATTTGCATACTGATGTGCAAATTGCAAAAGTAATTTTATATCTTTTTTTTTTTTTATTTCCTGCTATCTTCCTCCCTTACTTCCAGGTCCAAGCACAGCTCTTGCAGTTTGCAGCAAAAAACATTGGTCTTAACCCTGCACTTTTAACCTCACCAATAAACCCTCAACAAATGACCCTGTTGTACCAACTTCAGCAGCTGCAAATGGTGAGACACCCCCGCCTGTCACATTTTCAGATGAATGGAAGCCAAATTCAACCAAGTGCATCATAACAAAATGTGTCCGCTATTTTTTATTATTGTTTTCTGTAATTGATAACTGATCATGTGGTTAAGAAAACAGAAGTCACACATGACACGAGCAAAAGTGAGTTCATGAGAAGGTTCTAACTGCTGCTCTGATGTGATGTTTTTTCTTTTGACTGCAATAATCTCTAATTTTGCATTGTGTATGTGTTTTTTTCTTTTTTTCCCCGTAAAACAGGCGTACCAGCGTTTACAAATCCAGCAGCAGATGATGCAGGCGCAACGCAATGTTTCCGGCCCCATTAGGCAACAAGAGCAGCAAGTGAGTCAATATTATAGCAGCAAAATGTCTGAGTACTTGTTTCATGTGTGTGAAGTATGTGTGCTGTCTCACAGCACACACTAATTCTCACATGTTGCTATAACAAAGGAGAAAAGATGCATGGTCTCAAAAGCTTCTTAGGTTTCTGCTTTTTACCTCTAATCAAATGTGGCAACACATCCTCCATTGTTCTCTTTTTTTGTTTGTTTTGTGTGTTAGATGTCATAAGACCTGTTTTCTAAACTTCAAATTTGTAGGTTAATTTTCTTAGCCTTAATAATTGTTTCCCTCCATTCCAGCGCTTCCACTTACTTAATTTTAAAATTTTTCTACCTTCTGTCTTTCTCATTCAAATAACCTACCTTTTCTAGCCGCCATAACCCAAAGCTCTGATGTATTTTTCCTCTCCCAGGTTGCACGTACAATCACCAACATGCAGCAGCAGATCCAGCAGCACCAGCGTCAGCTGTACCAGGCGCTGCTGATGAAGCAGCAGCAGCTTCCCTCTCATTCCACCTCGTCCTCCTCTTCCTCTGCGGGTCTACACGCCCCTGGTGGCCCCAACGTGGGCCCTGGTTCAGGAAAATCAACCCTGGACCCTTTCACAGGTCCACACCAGGCTCCGGGCCTCGCTGAAACACTGCACACCAAAGAGCCGCCGTCTTCGCCCAATGCCTACAGCACCTACCCTCTCTGTGAGTCATGGATGGGGACAAATAATTCTGTTGGTGGTCACCTGTTGTCAAAATGTTAGTGTAGAAGCTGTGATTATTATGTATGTAGAATACAAATGAGAGATGTTTGCGTTCTGTATGCAGCTGGACTGAATCCAAACATGAATGTAAACTGCATGGATGCCGGGGGTCTGTCTCTGAAGGAGCCCCCTCAGCCCCAATCCCGCCTGTTCCAGTGGACACACTCAAACTCAATAGACAACCTCTCCGGCAACTCTTCAAACCTGGAGAATAACCTCAGTAAGCACAGTACGTAACAGAGACACACAGACGCAAGTACAGCCGGTTCATAGTTACAGATTAAACTTACACAGACTTCTCAGTTAGTTAGATTAAACTAATTCCTGCACCTCCTGTACATTTATAACTTCATAAATGTAATTATGATAAGTGCTATTAAATGTGAAGCACACACAGCCCCTTTTTAAGGATCTGACAGTAGCTCATTTTTTTTGCATCTTTCAAGGTTTTACTTGTGTGTTTTATACATTGTGATTTACTGCATGCTGATTTTCAGATTATAATTCCCAAGAAAAACATTTATGTCAGACTTCAGTAGCAGTGACAAGTCCGTAAGAGGCTGCTAAAACTTTTCAAACAGTATCATTTTCCAGGCTATAAATATGCAAATGCTACGTCATTGAATGTAGTACTGTATATGTCTTTTTTTTATATATATAATTAGATTGATTTTATATGTATGTATCCGTCTCACAGTGTGTGTTCTTGCCATCTGTAACTCGAGTGTTTATCTTTTGTCATTTATGTACATTCCCTCTGCATTTTCCTTTTGTGGATAAACTCTATGCTTTCATCCAGGTGCCATATCTGCTGCCTCTACCATGATTCCCCCTGGGAAGCCTCCCCAGCTGGAGGACTCATACAGCCCTTACAATCTAATCTCCAACTCTGAGTCCACCACAAGTTCCTTGGTCCCTCCTGACAGCTGGGGTCAAGGCAAGAGCCCCAATGAAAAAATCTCAAATGGGACCAACATTAACTGGCCCCCAGGTGAGGATAAAATGCATATTTTACAAAAAAGTGTTGATTGGCCTCTATCTGTCTGTTAAGGCTGGAAAACCTGACCCGTTCTCCGTAATGTCATCCCTAAGATTTTGTCATGCCATGGATGTTGCTTAAGTTTAGCTTTGTTCTCAGCAAAAAGGTCTCAGTGGAAACTGTGATTTGAGTTAAACAGCAATTTGTTATAAAGAAGCAGGTAAAGATGCACATAGACTGTAGTAGATTGATTAAATGAAGATCAGATTTGAAGATAGCTGTGGTTTGGAAGTGTGTCAGAACCCTTTAAACTGTGAATGCTCATGAGATAGCACCTTTAAAGTTCTCTGTTTTGATAACACTGCTCATCCAGTGGGTCATTTTCATGTTGTAGAGTTCTGCCCAGGCGTGCCATGGAAGGGCCTTCAGAACATCGACCCTGAGAACGACCCCAATATGACCCCTGGTAGCGTCCCCAGCGGTCCCACCATCAACACCAACATCCACGATGTTAACCGATACTTGCTGCGAGACAGGAATGGAGGTATAAAATAAAGCAGGACCACGAACATGCATTCAGTCAGTAAACTTAAAGAAAGGATGCATTCTTCTACTTAACATACGCCATTATCATGTTTATTTTTTGTGTCTGTTAATCTCTGCTCACAATACTGTGATCTTTACAACAATATAGCCACTTCTCCAGCTTCTCCACTTCAGAATTGCTCTCTGCCTCCAGCCAGCAATGACAAGCCAGACAGTGGCTATTCTAGCTCATTCAGTCTGTCATCCACTGATGGAGACAGCTCAGGTACACTTCCAGAGTTCTCAACTCGTAGAGCAACTCCTGATCTGTGCCTGTGACCTTTCTGACACAAGAACGTGTTCCCTCAGCGCCTTTAGACCTTTACCGTAACAGCTACCTCTGTGTGACTGTTAACCTCTAGTGCCTTCTTATATCAAACCCACAATAAAGAGCAAGCCTCACCCAACTAGTCACAGCTTCAGTACACACACCCTGTGCAGTGTTGCCTGTATGCTTTAGTAAAGTAATCTGTGAGAGGATTTATTGTAATTAATTTGTTCTTCAACATTTTTGTCTCTGTTTTTGCACAACATTGCAAGAGAAGTCACTCAGATTTATTCTGATTTGTTGCATTTTTTTATGAAAAATATTTGATGGTACAGTCGATATTTTCTGATTTAGTTCAAATAAATCGTGAATCTGTCATGGAACATATGATGAAAGGATTGTATCGCTTTTTGCTGCATATGATGTTTCTAATATGTAGTTCTACGCAAAGAGGGTACATCATTTTTGTTCTCCATCTTTAATTTGATCTCTTCTTTCTTCACCTTCTCTCCATTTGCAGGTAAGCTGTCTGACATGAAGTCCACATGGTCCCCTGGACCCATCTCTCAGAGCCAAGCCTCTTTGTCCCATGAGCTGTGGAAAGTCCCTCAGGGGCCTCGAAGCACCACAGCCCCATCCCGGCCCCCACCAGGCCTCACAAACACCAAGCCATCCTCCACTTGGGGCGGAAACTCACTGGGCCTGGCCCAAGGCTGGAGTGGCTCCTACTCCTCTGGTGAGGAAGAGTTTTATAAGAAGCTCCTGTTGAAACTGAAAACCTGCACAGTCAGAGTATCTGTGGTCTGTTTGTCCTTACAGGACAAACTAAATTTGACTTAAAACAAAAGCAACCCTACGAAATTTGAACTGCTGTTTTCAAACCAGTTCTTTGGGGTTCAACAGCAAATACATTGATAATATTTGCAGGAGTAGCACCAGCTCCCTGTTGGGCCTGGTTTAATTTAAAAATGTAATGTAAGCTTTAAACCTGCATAATTTCTTCCCACAATAACTTTTTAGCTCTTTATTTTTATTCCCTGAAGTATAAAATTAGAAAAGAAATGAGATAAAAAAAACAATAAAATAAAGTAAAATTAAATAAACTATAATATAAAATAAAGCAAAACAAATTAATAAAATATATAAATTGAAAAAAACATTATATAAATAAAATATTAAAACTAAATTTAGTTTTTTTATTATTAATTTTTTTTTCTGCTAAAACTGCTGAAATGAAACCATCTACAGCATATCTTCTGTGCAGCGAGAATAAATCAGAAATCAGATTTCAGCACCAAAGTGAAAACACCAATATCAGCCTCTCTGCGATGTTATTTCACTCTCATCAAACACGGGTGGGAATCAAGATGCACAAATGTGTTCACAGTTGAAGTTGTATTCACAGCACTAACTTTATAAATGCTGGCAGAACACACCCTGTTAAACTGACATCCTGAGGTTTACAGGCTCTGTAAAAAGCCACATTTAAACATAGGAAGTGTAACCGTGGCCTTGTTCTGACATGAAGCATCTACATGCATGATGCAAAGAGGAAAGAACTGCAGATGAGAATTGTGCAGATGAAAATAGAAGTAGACGAGCTGTCTTTGAACATGCATTACACTGGCTTAAAATGAAGTTTTGAAAATAGTATTTTTCAAATGTTTTTTTCATTCAAACACTTATAATACGATGCAGTTAAATGGGTCCATGTTTCTGTTACAGAGGGAACCACGTGGAGCACCGACAGCTCCAACAGGACCAGCAGCTGGCTTGTGCTGAGGAATCTCACCCCACAAGTACGTACAGGGTTTCAAACCATCAAATCATTGATCTGAATGCCTTCAGTTAGATAACTTACAACAAACTAATCTGATCCTGCTCTTTTGCTTTGTCTCTGTGTGATTTAAAAAACAATATTTTTAGATCTGCAGAGTGAAAGACAATAACAACTAAATAAAAGTTGGAATAGAGAGAAGACAGCATGATTTTTTTTTTCTTTTTTTCCCCCTTTTTTAGATTGATGGCTCAACTTTGCGGACCCTGTGCATGCAACATGGCCCCCTGATAACATTCCATCTCAACCTGACCCAGGGGAACGCTGTGGTGCGCTACAGCTCCAAAGACGAGGCTGCCAAGGCCCAGAAGTCACTGCACATGTAAGCCTCAGCAAAGTCTCTTACAAAGAAGGAAGTACAAAAAGAAAAATTTTTCCCGATGACCTATATTTAAGATGAGTAGCCATAACAGAGAAAGAAAATGAGGAAGAGTTCAGGAAAACCACGTGTCCCCACTCTCTTCTTGCTGTTTTCCCTTACTGGGATCACTTCAGTACTTTGAATGTGGGCAGTCACATGAAAACAGAGGTGGGGAGTCATGCTGCAGTCAGCTGCACTTTACCACTAGTGATCATTCCAAGGAACTGTGGGAAGAACCCAGTACAGAGCCGGGCTACAGCCACTCATGCTGTTGTTTTTGTTTCATACAAGCTCTTAATCCTGTTTGGCTTCAACTAAGGGTTGGTTGTCATGGAGACAAAATGCAAGATGCCCCCCACCCCCCCTTCCTTTTTTTTTTTTTTTTAATTTATTAACGGAAGCAGGAAATGTTGCTTAAAAGACATAAAATCCAACATTTCTGTTTCTTTTTTACTTTTGATTGCAAATCACTAAATTTCTCCTTTTTGTCCCGTAAAGGTGCGTGCTTGGAAACACAACGATCCTGGCTGAGTTTGCTGGGGAGGAGGAGGTTAACCGCTTCTTTGCACAAGGCCAGTCGTTAGGGGCAAACACCACGAGCTGGCACGCCAATCCAGGAACCAATCAAAATCGAATGGCCGAGGCAAATCAATCCCATTCAATCGGCCAGTGGAGCAGCGGGGCTGGAGGGAGCAAGGCCAGTGGGGGCAATCTGCTGTGGAGCGGGGTGCCCCAGTATTCCCGCCTGTGGGGACCGCCTAGTGGAGAGGACACCCGTGTCATTGGGAGCCCCACCCCTGTTAACACCCTGCTGCCTGGAGATCTGCTGAGTGGGGAGTCCATGTAAGGAGATGCCCTGGTGTATAAACTCACCGCCACCATGTTTATGGTGGAGGGTGATGGGGGGGGGGGGGCTAACTCCAAACAAAAATGGTCAAAATAAGCAAGAGCAAAACCCAAGCAAATCATGTGGCGATAATCAGTATCAATTTAAACTGTTTTGATCTGTGAATTGTGAACCAGAAGGCTGGGGTTCCCGACCCAGACTGCAGACCCCAGTCCCTCTGCTTCACTACGCTCTTCTTTGTATTTCATTTACTTCGTTTCTTTTGGTATTTTTTGAAGCGCACCATATAAAAGTAACTGAAAATAGACTCAAAGAAACACCCAAAGGGTTTCTTTGTTTTGTTTTGTTTTTCCATAAATATATATGACATTCTGTGTGACGTGTTTTTAAAAGAAGCAATCAAAGCTGCCATGTGAGACTTTCCTTTAAAAGAGAAAAAAAACAAAATTCATCCCAAAATAACACTTAAAAACAACCATTCCCACCACATCCATGGCCAATGATGTTGTTCAAAGACCTTTACTAGTTATGTTAATGTTTGTTTCTCAGCACTAAAATTAGCCTTAAGTGCTCTCTGGCCCAGGTCTTTCCCAAGCCGCCTTTTTTTTTTTTTAGTTTATTTTGTAACTGAAGAAATAGCTGAAATCTTGCACAGATCACCTCTGAGCCAACACGTGGTACAGGACACAGCTGGTGACCGACTTACTCACCAGGCAGTAAGGAGGCCTGGCCACCTGACTGGCACTACCAATCATCAGCTCAGTTAGTTTGAGTTTTCTCAAAGGGATTGACACGGATGTTAAATGCTTTGTTTTTTTAAAGTGTTAATCCCAGCTAATTTTTTTACATCGATCAAGAGAAATAAGCTGAGAGAAGCTTAACTGTCAACCTCTGTGTGTGTGTGTGTGTGTGTGTGTGTGTGTGTGTGTGTGTGTGTGTGTGTTTTGTTTTGTTTTTTTTTTGTTTTTTTTAAAGTGTGTGCACATGTATATCCGGTGGAATCTAATCATCAACACGTGCTGGTCCAGATCTGTCTGGTCACCCTCAGCCTGGACCCTCCCCCCTCGTTGCTAACTGGTGCTTTGTCCAATTTTCTATAGTCCGATTAATTCTGAAGCCCAGCCGCCTCCGTGATCAGCCAATGTTCGGAGGAAAATTTAACTACTCAGTTTTACTTACATGTGACATTGTGCAATATACACCATCAACCTTTCTTCCGTCCATTCTCCACCGGAGCTGATTTGTCCTTTTTTGTTGTTTGTTTTTGTGATTGTTGCTGATTTAAGCATAAGACTTTGGAACTTTAACCCACCTTTCAAAACTTGGATTCCCTCCAGGCCTCCAGTCTCCCTGAAACTGTTGGGGAAACCTTTGCAAAGAGGAAAAAGCAGCTGCAGAACTGTGCATGCAGCAAACTGTACTACATAGTGACACTGGGTACACAACAATGCACATTTCCTCTCTGCATGCCACAGCCACACCCAACAGAGACTGAAACCGCAGTGTGATTGGATGGTTTGGGGTAACTGGCACAATACCAAATAATCCTAATGCAGTAGACCTACGAGTGTTCTTTGCGCTTGGTACTGTACAAACAGAAGAGACTGAGACTTTTATAAATTCAAAGGGTTTGATCATAGCACTTATGAAGAGCAAATCGCTTCAACTGCAATCCAATAAATCACGAGCAGCAAAAGAGCAGCAAAAACATTGCAGGCAGAAATTCATGCTCTTTTATGTACTGTATCTATTCCATGGAAATGCGCCTGCTGTTGTTCCTCTGGTAGCAGGATGACAGGAAACAACTTAAATGTACCGTTTAGACTTTGGGGCAAAAAAACAAAAAAAAGATCTCATCTTGTTTTTTTTCCCCCTTTTTCTTTGAACTATATCAAAGTGAATATCACTGTTACTCCAAAATTGTTAGCCTTGTTCTGTTCGGAGGCACCAGACTTGCAACGTCAGCCATGTCCTGCGCCTGCAGGTGGGCGAGCCAGACAGGAGTGGAGTGGGGTGTGGGAGTGTCCACTGAGTGCCTCTTTGCTGTGGTCCTCTTGGTGTCAGGCGGCAGCCCCACAGTGCAGAACTTCCTCCTGGGCTCCACTTGACCCTCCCTCCGTCTGGCGACAAAGACTTGGCCAATCACGGCTCTACTCGACCCTGCTGTCGACCTGCCATCCCCCCGCCCCCTTCCATTGCTCAGTTCTCTGACACAAAGATCACTTTAGCTGGAAGATGTAATAGTCATATTTCTGGAATTTTTGACAGTGTACTTTTTATTCTTTGGACACTTCATTTACTGTTTCCTTTTTTATTTTTATTTTAGATTTTCCGTTGTTTTAATGTTGTTAAGATACTGGCTGCTGAACAAGCCCTTCACTGTTCATATGCAGAAACACTTTGTTCAGAGGTGCCTCTGTATGTTCATCCTGTGTGTTGAATGCAAAATGAGGATCAATACTACAGACCGTTATTGATTGTCTATTGTTTTTAAAACTGCTCATGCTTTTTTTTTTCCTTTTTTTTAACAGTATTCTGTAGTACTTCCAGGTAGTATCATGAGATGTGTAAAGAAATAATGTGTCTCAGACGGGGATGTGGGTGTCTGCCGCTCCAAGCTGCTCCGCCTGCCCACAGGCCGTCCCCTCCCCCTCGCCGTCTGCCTAGCTGCTACGCTATATAACCTCCTCCACTTCAGTCAGACCCAGTAGCCCTCCCCCTTTGACCAGGCACCAACAGGCCCTTGTATCCATTTCTATGCAAAAAAAAAAAAAAAAAAGACCAGAGACTGGGGCCCTTTACAGCCAACCTGACTTTCTCCCCTTGTGTGCTTCTGTGAGCACTTCAAAAATGGCTGCAGTCTCTTTAAAGTCAGACTGAGCAACGAGAACACTGTCATAGTAAAGTCAGAACACTTGATCAAAGTTTGGCCTTTTTTTTTTTCTTCTTCTCCTTACTTCGCTGAAGACATTTCTGTCCAGCTTGATCTCAGGGTAGGGGAGCTGATGATAGCAAGTACGAGATGCAGCTCTCCGTATCGGTCCTCTCTACTGTGAGAGCAAAAATTTTCAAAAAAGGGCCATTAACGTGATGATAGCTGAGAGAAATTTTGAGCTTGTGCCTCAAAATTGAAACCTTATTAGAAGCGGAAAAGGCCTGTATTGAAGCCTTTTTCTCAAAAGGTGGCCTACTGTTACTGTTTGTGGGACATCAGTGCATGTAAATGATGCCAATGTATAGTGCCAATATAGATTAGCTGTGTCATACTGTATCTCTACAGAGAGCACTTCTGTTACCTGTTTGGAGGAGCTTTGATAACCTTAGCAGAGGTTGCAGGGGGGGACTGGAGGGATCACAAAGAAAAAAAATGTTAAAAAAAAAAAAAAAGAGGGCGGCAGCATCACACCATTCAGTTTTTTATGCGTTTGTGGGGAATGCCCCGTGTTAAGGAGAAAATCTTGACTCAGTTGGGGGTTCCAGTTTGCTAAAGTGCACAGTCGATAATGGGTAATCCCGGGTACGTATTTTTTTAAAACCAAAAATAAAATCGCATTTTAACATCATTTCTATGAAGTTTGACATAAAAATCTTAAAAATGCTACAAAATCTTAAAAAAAAAAATCTATAATATGTTAAAAGCTCTGCACTTCTAGCTGAAACATCTCCGGCCCTCAGCCTCTGCCGCCACCATCTAAAAAGGTCGGTGGGGGTGTCGGCCGGAGCTCTGTTTTGTGGATGCTGTATTTATCTTGTTTTGTGTTTTGTGTCCCGCTCAAAGCGGGCCCACCGAACTGTACATTTCCACAAACCCAGATGGCTCTGGCCCTCTGTATCAGCCTCACTCTCTCGTTCTGCAGCAGCAGGAGGGGAGAGGCACATTTCAAGAGGTACGACGTCTTAAAATAAATGAAAAACATTAAAAAAAAAGAAGAAGTGAATGGGAAAAGGCTACCTTTCAGGACTTGGAGTCCTGCAGCACACAAGCAAAAATCACTATTGCCTGTTTCTGTAACTGCCTTGATCCAAGCTCAGACAGACCCAATAGCCGAGGACCTCCCAGCATCCTGGACTAACTGGAGAACCCTGACAGCAAAGGGTGTTTCCCATGCTGCACCAGCATTGAGAGGCTCTCCTCTCTACAGCTCTGTTCTACATACCAGTATATACATATACTGCAAGTACAATGTGTGGTATCACCTCATTAGACTTCTTGGATCGTAACCTCTGAAAGGTTTTTTTTTCTTTCCTTTTCAAAGGTCCTGATTTAATACAGCTAAGAAAAGAGCAATATGTATTTTCCCCGCAAATAAGTGACAGAAAGGAAAGAATTTGGGTCGGGTGTAAACTGATACTTGATTGATTGAAAGCTGCATCTTTCTTTTACGGAGTTGGATATGCACGTTCTGGTTTTGACGACATGCTACAGTACTCTGAAGTGCTTGTACTGTAAATGTGTGTATTTGTTGATTTTAGCCTAAAAAAAAAACCTAAAAGCCCAAACTGAAGCACCTGGTCTAATGCAGATTTTACCTGGTTTTTAATCACAGACATATCAAAACAAAATATATATATATTGAACAAAAATACTTGAATCGAGCAGCGCCAATAACATAATGTGAAGTCGGTAATTATTTTTATTTGTTCTGTCCATCTGACAAGTAAACTTATGGGCTTTTAGACAATATTAGATATGTATTGCATTAGGTTACAAAAACAAAATCTTTATATTTAAAAAGAGAAAAAAAAGTCATCTTAAATGTGTGCTTGAAAGTCAGATGTTTGTATGAATGTGTGCTCAAGAAACTGTCGAGGCAAAAGGCCTGCTGTTATGTTCCACTCAGTGTGTTATATTTGGTTTGTTTTTATCTTTTTTTGTGTTCTGTCAAAATCTATTCTGATGTTATCTTCTAACGTTGCACTGAGTGTCTTCTACCCCTTACTCAGCCAATCGTAGGTAAAAACGAGACTAAGTACAGAGGGGTGACGGTGACAATTCATGTGTACATGTTTACTCAAGGACTTTTTTTCCCCCCATTCTGTCTAAAAAAAAAAAATGTATCTACCTTATAGTGGCTTTTTTTGTGGAATAATCCATTACAAGGATTATCATTGAGTATTGCACCATTTTGTTTCAAATATACGGATAAAAAATGTAGCAAAAAAATTAAAAAGTTTTCAAAAATAATTAAAAAAATTTAAAAATAGAAAAAGGGATTAAAAAAAAATGAAAGAACTGTGGCCATAGATAGCTGTAGAAGGACTAGAAATCCCGATGTTAACTTGATAGAGAAGTGGAAAGGGATGAAGAAGTGTGAGAGGTGAGTTTGTTACAAGACTCATTTCAGAGGTGCCTATCTTTTCTGTCTTTGTTTTGCAAAAGCCACCTGTCGTTTACAAGCATTTCATTCGTCTGAAGTTCACAGAAATAGGACTTTATATAACAGGAATGTTGTTAAAGGACAAATTTCATCTTCCATCAACTATGGACATGAAAATCTTGCAAAATGAAGATTTATGCTACTTTCAGAACTCTGGGATTGATCAGTGTTGTCATATTTAAAGATTTTATTTCTCTTTGTGTGACTGTATTAAGTTGTGATTTGATGTTTGTTTTTCCTGTAATACTGCAGCACCGTTTGCTCATGATCTTGCACACTCATAAAAGATGTGGATAATGTCTCAGGAAGTCCAGAGTTCCAGATACCAACTCCATCATCTGTAGGTTTAATGTTTGTGTTGGGGAAGAAAATAAAAAAACTATTCAACTCCAAGAAAGCACTGAAGTTTATGGGTTACCAGAATATAGAGTACCATTGTCTCTTTAAAACAATAAAAATTGTTAATAGCAAGTTACATATTTACCAAATAAGACTGAGAATCAATTTTGAGAAAGTGGAGCGCTTTACGTGTCAAATCGAAGTTGAAATTGCTTTACAATGAAACAACGATCAGTGGGTTTGATTGTCAAAAACAATGAATTTGTACATTTTGACCTCTTTAAGTTTCCATGTATTAGTACAGGAGTATTGTGCAAGAACTTTTTATTTTATTTTTTGTTCGAATCGTCTCCTCTGTGTTTGAACATGTCTGTTCCTGTGACAGGTATTCAGTAGTCGAGAGGTTTCTTAGAGGGTAACAGGTGGTTTTAGGAGCAGGTTGAAATGGAGGAATAAAGCTGGTTTTTAAAGGATCTTGATCTATGCATAAGTGGGAGGGACGAGTCCAAACCCTGCTGCTGTACTGCAGGTGTTGGTTGACTCAAGACTCTGGGGTTCAGGGTTTTATGTTGGGTTGTTTTGGTTTCGGGATTTGTTGTCTTTTCATTCCCCTCACCCTGCCCCCAACATCATTTAATGTTTTAGCAAAACTTTACATTGCGTCATCATGCTGTGTAATCCTTAACCAATGAGCGCTTATCCTTCTGCTAAAGCACTGTGGGTTTTACTGGGGAAAAAAAAGCCCATCACTTTTAGGGCTGTCTGTTTTTTAAGGGGAGGTGGGTGGGTGGGGCAGGAAGTGGGAGTACATTGCCTTTGCCTTTTTTTTTCTTTACTTTAAAAAAAAAAAAAAAAAAAAAGCATTAAGGAAAAATGTCTGTAACTGAAATGCAAAGTTGTGGCTTTTAATGTTGTTCTTTTTTTTTTCCTCCTCATAGAATGTGATTGTTAAAAAAACATGCATCAAAAAAGTTTCCATGCATTATGGAGCTTTTTTCCGAACTATATTAATAAATTACAAATTTTCTTGGCTGTTACTGGTTGTCTTGTTTTTCTTTTACCTTTTTTTTTTATTAAAAGTGTTCCTATGGTAAAGATGAGTTTCATTGTATTGTATTTTTTTTAATATATAAATATTAATAAAAATTAAAATAGATAAGAAAATCAATAGCATTCATTTATTACAGAATGATGATCAGTCAGTAGCCCATAATATACACTGTACTTTGACATGGTAACAGATTTAGACTGAGCTTAGCAGAGTGAGGAAACCATAACATCACAGTGCAAAAGAACAACCAACCACCTACACTTAAATACACACAAGATAAAAAAACATGACTAAAAGGGGAAAGTGATGTCAGGCCCGTTTGTCTCTCATTCTCAGAAGCTTCTGTAAGTCGGAAATGTAAATAAGGTCATGCGAGAGTGCTATTGACACCTTTTTAAGTTGTACTCCACTTTATCTTGCAGTCTGTAGGTTTGATGTTAGATGGTCTAGATCTGTTCAGTCAAGAGTCCAAAAAACTGTTAAAATTTGGAATTGAATCAATCCAGTTCGAAGTTCTCTTAACATTTTTTTTCCTATTTCTTATTATTCTGTCCCAGATTGCTTTTGTGAACGACTGCTCTATGTCACTTTTCCAAATCAACTTGAGGGATAGTATATTAGAATCTGAGGCTGAAAGTACTGTATCATATGCTTCATGACCACATCCAAAAATTCTCAGGACTAACTCAAAAAAGGTCCCATCAGGTGAAACCCAGTCTGTTTCAGCAGGTGTCTCAACTATAGCTCCTGAATAGATACATTCATTTTACATTCATTTTAAGAACTGGAAACCTAGGCTACAATTCACACAGACTCACCAAAACTGGACTGGAAAAATGTTGCTTGGTGTGATGAGTCTCCATTTCAGCTGCAACATTCAGCTGGTAGGATGATGAAAGCATGTATCCAAACTTCCTTGTGTCGTTGGTGCAAGGAGGTGGTTTTGTAACACCACAGCCTCCCTTTGCTGACCATCTTCATTTCTTTATGACCACAATATGGGCATCTACTGATGGCTACTTCCAGAAGGATAAAGCACCATGTCAAAAAACTCAAATAATAATAATATACAATGAGTTCATTGTAGTCCAAAGGCCTCCACAGTCACCAGATCTTAATCTAATAGAGGAATGGATCTCATCATGGATGTACAGGCGACAAACCTGCAACAACTGTGTGATGCTATCATGTCAATATGGAGCAAAATATCTAAGGAATGTTTCCAACACCTTGGTTAAATCTGTGCCACCATAAATTTGAGGCATTTTCTGAAGAAAAACAGGGTCCATCCCAGTACTATTGAGATGTACCTGTTGAACTGTAGTGAGTTTAAGTTTTCTAAAAATCAAAATGCCATAAAAACATTCTTGGTCACATATAAGCCACAGCAGATTCAAGTAACACCAGCTGAAATAATTTTATATTAACACCAGTTAGTGGAAAGTGTTATTTACTTTAAACTGGGAGAAGGCACCAAACTGTCTGTTGTATCAGGACACTGGTTGTGAGGATCATAAAGCTGCTGCAGCATCAGTGTCACAGATTTTTTGATCACTGTAAACTGAGAGACTTCTGTAATAGATAAAATAAACCTGGATGTTTTCTCCTGAAGTTTGAGTCAAAGATGGAATTATTATGTAGAGCCATTTAACCCTTGGGGTTTTTCCCCAAAACAGGACAACAAATAAAAAATGCATGAAAGCAGGTTGTGGAACTGTGGAAATCCAAAGGAAATTACCTTTAAAAATTGACAAGTAGACGTCTTTGAGTTACAGTTTCAATTCTGTGTTTTTTGGTGGTATTTTTAAGAATGAAAAAAAGTCCACTGGATCTTTACTTATTTATTTAAAGCTTGCTGTACAATACACTTGCCCCAAAAGAGAGAGGGGGGGTGGACAAAGTTTACTTTTGCCCATGTTTTTCAAAGTGAGAACTAACTTTAGCTAACAAGAATAATTTTTTTTTCTTTTTTTTTTACGTTTTTTAAAAAAAAAAAAAACATCAGTAATACACGCTCCTCTCACAAATTAAAACTACAAAGTTCTACAAAGCAAATAAGGAATAAGAATAAATCCATAAAATTGAGGCAGCTGTTTGATGAGGTTGAAGAAAAGAAGGTCTAAGATTTGATTGCTGAGGCTCTCCTGGGGAAGAGGGATCCGCTGGGGCTTTCATAATGGTTTTCAGGGCAGGACTTCTTCACCGAGCAGTTTCTGTACTCGGAATCCGCATCCTCCAGATGAAGAGGGGCCAGTTTTTGACTGGGAGACCCGACCATCTCCTCGTAGATGGGGGCCTGGGGGCTTGATTTGACGCTGCGGCGCGCTTTGCACTGACAACCATCGAGAAAGGATGAAAACAAATCAGGGAAGGAAACAAGCAAACTTTACACACACTCTCGATTTCCTGTGTTAAAATCAAAGCCAGCCATTTTCTACTCAGACACAATCTTTTTCACAAGAAACTGATCAAACAAGCGTGACAACGCAATGCAGACGCAACCTCATTCAGGGCTCAAATTAGCTAACAAAAACAAAGTGTAACGGTTACATTACTGCCCTCACTAAAATGTACAAGAAAATAAAGTTTATGCTGCCTACTTGCAGCAAAAAAATTGTGAAACCAGTGTGGTTTTTGTGGTGGGCTGCAGAGGAACTCTCTGACACGCTTTTGGCGAAAAGCAGGTGCAGTTTGTAGAAATACATCAGTTAAATTTTGCTCTTGTTGCAATGTTTTGTCAAATCAGCAGATTAAAAACTCACATTAGCAAGAAGAATTCCCACGAGGATCAGGAGGAGGATGCCCACAGCTGATGACAGAGCATACAGGACGGTGGTATGTTGGTTGCTGCTGGAGCTGTTGGAGCAGCCACACTGACCGCCTGCAAAGACATGCGCACACACAGAAACGCTGAAGCCAAAATACTGTGAAGTAAAAACACGAAAACAGGAGCAGAGTGACAGGCTTTGTGTGGGGCTCCGAGAAATAACAGAAACCACAAGAACAAACTTCCTTCTTCGTGTTACGCTGTACATTTAATATATTGTTATTTTCGGGGACAGCAGATGGTGGGAAGATAAGGCTTCAATGAAATGTGAAGATGGAGAATTTTAACCATTTACGGACAAGAAGGTGCACGAACGTCAAACAGGAACTAGCAGCCTCAGAAGGGGGTAGATGTTTATCTTCTGCTCTGCACAAACCAACCGATAGATTATTTCTAAATCCTTTTTAGTCAAATTTCTGACAAGCTGTGAATACGTTATCATCAAAATTGAGATTAATCATGTTCTCATTAAACAATTCAAAAGAGAGTGAACTCTTGAATTTCTGCCATATCTCAGATAGAAGTTACACAACTTAATGCAACTTATTGTTCCTGTTTGGTGTTATCTGTTGTACCCACCCTCACATGCACATGAGCCAATAAACAAAAAGGGAAACGCTGCTGCTGTTGTGCAAGTGATAACAAAAAAAAAAAAAGACATTTTCTGGAGACATGGAAGAAAACACGAGGTGTTTCCTCAAACATGGGGCTAGTTATGAGTTTACGATTTGCATTTAATAAAATTCGGTGAAGAAAATGCGGAGAACATCTTAAAAGATGCTACAAGGAGGCGGCAGCCTTGGCGGTGGATGCACTTCTGTTTGGAAGCAGTTTTGTTAGAAGAAGCCAGAAAACCACACGTTTAGTTATGTACATAAACACAACACAAAGGATCATTTAATGCAACAGCAGCGAAATGTTAATGGCGTTTTCATTTCAAAAGCCAAACAAACATCACGTCAGCTCCCACCTTGCACGGAAACAGAAAACACTCGTCTGCCTAGACTGGTGCTGCTGTCGGGCCTGCCGCGCAGGAGAAGCTGGCAGCTGTACAGGCCGCTGTCTTCTGGCTGCAGCTGCTTCAGGGTCAGGTTGTAGGTGATGCCGCCCGGGCCGAGCGCAGAGGACAACTGGACCCGCTCAGCGGGGAACCGAGCGACGGAGGGAGGATGTTGGCTGCTGTGGTGCAGCTTTGAGTGGTACACCACCTCCACGGATGCCTGGCTCTTTTGTCTCCTGAGACTCACACCCTCCACGACGGAGTCTTCCCCTCGTGGGGAGTGACAGGGAAGCACAGCTGAGCCCCCAGCACACGTCTCTACAAGCTCCGTGTCCACGGAGCCCGGGACGTCTCCAGGGAGGAGAGGAAATAAAAGGGATGTAATTTGGAGTGTGGAAGTTATCACAGAGTTTTTTTTAACCTTCGCCAGTTTGCACACAGTTATCCAAAATGATTAAACACTCTTTTGTTGATTTACCTAAAGACTGAAATTTTCGATTTTAATCTTTCTTATAGCAGTCAAGCTCTGGGTCATCCCACTCCTGACAATGAAGGTGAGTCAACTCCACATAACCCAAGTCACTGTCCATAAACTCACAAACCCAACTGTGTTGAGGCACAGACCTGGGAACGGACATGAACATTTCATACAGTACTGAAAACCAGGGTTCAAATAACACCATGGCTTTCGGGGGGCCACGGCCCATTTACACTTGAAGCAGAAAATATGCAAACGGAACGTTTTTCCGTCTCCTGCGTCAGTTACGCACGTAACTGTCTTCAGGTGGTAAATTTTTGGTGTGCTGCGATTTTGCAAGTCACATGCACATGTATATTAGTGCAGGTAACACGTTCAAAAATATGGTTACTATCAAAACTCCTCTGCTGCTTATGCATCTTCTTTAATCAGAAACAGGGAAAGACAATTCTTTTAAGGACCACAAAAAGCAGCATGCCTAGTTGGCGGTCATTGTATGACCACTCAGCACAGAACAAACAAACAATGCTACTGTCCACAGTGCTGAAGGAAACAGGACGGTCCACCTGTGTTGTTTGGAAGATTTAATTAAATTAAATAAACAAACACAACGCTGACAAATTAATGCTATTCTTTTTAGGAAATACCAGAATCCTCCTTGAAAAATGAAAGATAACCTGAGAGTGAACTATTTTTAGGGCTCCCTCTTAAAGTTTCCGCTGAATGTCTTTAGGGGAGCCCCTCTGCCTTTCAGGGCTCCCCATAATTTAAACCCTGCTGAAAACCAAAGAGAGACCTTACAGTCCATGTTTACTAACAACTCGCCTTTCAAAAATAGCAGCATCATTCTGCTGTGAAGTCTACAGAGTTATAACCTGCAAGAGACCCGAACCCAGAAAAAGAGACCAGAAAAACATTGTGTCCTCTGCATTTGACCTTGCAGGGTATTTCCATGATGAGTGGAAGAAACTTCCAAAAGAAAAAAACAACTAAGCTTTAACCTTTTAAAACCTGAGCACCTTCAGTTGGGGGACACTGAAAACAAATGGAGCCAAAATGGCCATTTTGGAGTCCTAACTTAAACTGTCTGCACTAAAAACACTTTTGTTCTGCTCTTGATCAGAGTTGACCTTTGCAGAGATAATGTTCACATATTGTTCTATGAGTTGATAGAGGATTAGCGACACTGCCGCATCATTCCAAAGACATATTCATCTTTTTGTGTTTTTTTAAGCATGAAGGATCTTTTCATTTGTACTGTGCATTTATTCTTCATCTATAACACGTACACTGATACACAAACAAATCTCACGTTTTTTCTTGACTATACCCAAAGCTTTTCAAACAGACCTTAGGTTTTAGAAATATCCAAATTTCATTGTGGCAATATTTGAGCAGAGGCAGTTGCCAATGCCACTGAAGGTGCTTTGGTAAAGTGAAGTAAATAAAGTAAATGAAGTAAATTTGAATCCCTGTTCAGATAAATAACATCACAGAAGGTAGAAATTTTAAAAGGCTTTAAAACTTTTTAGACCCAGTCCAGTTCTTGGGTCAGAAGTCCTATTTACTGTATACAACCTTTTAAATCAGCCTACTGAAAAAGAGTTACATGTGTGGCTGATGGTAATGTGTGGTTAGATGATTCAGATGCAGAATGTGATGATGCATCTGACAACAGACAATCATTGCAGGACAAACAGGCTGAATGTGGTTCAGATGTGTAGCTCTGATGAACACAGCTGCTCTATACGAGCTCCGTGGAACCGTTTCTGAACACAGAGAGCCATGCAGGGATTGTCACAATTGGAAATGAGATGCTATCTCAAGAAGAAATGATTAATAAAGCGAGTGTTTATATGCTGTAAAGAGTTATTAAATGTGCCACCAAACATTCTTCAGTTAGAAAAACATAATCTGACATTTTCATGTGCAGCAGCTGTGGAAAGTTTCCTGTTGGCAGCAGACTGGTGATTAGTTTGGGATGAAATGACCGAATACAAATGACACTTACCAGCGTTAACAAGGAGGAAGAACTCGGTCTTTCCTTGTTCGAGTTTATCTTCAGAGGAAGGAATTTCCAGAACAAATTCACAGAAGTAGCGGTCTGTGTCAGCAGCCCTCAGCTGAGAGATGGTCACGTTGAGGGAGTGACTGCTCGGGTCTCCACTGACACTGATCCGGTTTTTATCGGCAGGGTTGGCCAAACTGAAGTCCATCTTGGTGTACTTGAAGAGTACTTTACTGGGACTCAGCCAGCTGCGTTTCAGGTAGATGCCAATGGCTGGGAAGCTGCTCGGCTCGGTAACACAGGGAAGAACCACAGATTCACCCTCATGTCGCTCAATGAACTGAATGTCACTGGAAACTGAGCAAAAACAAAGTGTTACAAACTAAATGCTCATTATTCATATTAATCCATCTAAAGACTTTAGGCTTTAAGAATACACATCATATTAGAAATGAAAAAGTTTCCTATCATCAGAATGTTTAAATAAAATAAAATGGACACTTTTTTCCTACCTGCTACAGCAAGAATCAAATTTTACTTAACAGGTGTTTCTATTTTTAAAGAAAAAAAAAAACATTAGACAATAAAATTATCTAACAAAGTTTCACAAACTTTTTTTCTTCATTTTACTATACTTCCAAGTGCATTTTTATTTACTCTCCTGTTTTAAATAACTGATTTCTACTGCTTCCCCTAAAAACAACAAAAAAAGAAAAAACTAATTCTATTTTGTCTTCATCTGTAAGCAGAATTCACTCTGAACAGCAGAACCCAACTCACCAAACCCTGTTTGTGCAATGACCAGAGTCCACAAACAAGCCAGGTACGGGATCCCAGTCATCGTTACCGAAACAAAAGTCGACTAAAGTTGATTCTGAGAGCGGTCAGTGATGTAAATCATGACAACATGCAGACACTCAAGACTGAATGTCACAGCTTACTAAAAGAAACCAAGAGGAACCCCAGGAAGCTCCACCTTAAACCTCAAGCCATAGCAAGAGGAAGCACATGCTAACCAACCTCACGTATGTTGGATCACATACCACAGCAAAAAATATGTTCATTAATATCATTTAATACCACAAATAAGAAAGTGGAGAACCAAGAGTAGCAACATGTAGGTCCTTTCCGTTTTAGATATTCTGACCTGACTCTAAGTTCAAGTAACTTTATTCTCAACAATTAACTGAGTTTCACCTGTTTATGGAAAAAAAAAAAGGAAAGGAAAAAATTGGTGTTCCAGAGGAAATGATGCTGATTATTAGAGTATGAAATCAGACGTTTCCGGATGTACCTTTTGGCAATAACTTGCATCAGTGAGCAGTCTGTCAGCTGGAAACAAAGCAGTACTCAACCTACCTACTTTATAAAAGCTAAGATAAATAAAAAGTGCATCCTTCACAGCTGTATTCCTCAGGACTGTTTGTGTTAAAAAAGCAAAAAAAAAAAAAGGAAACTTGAAAATCATCATTCTGACTTACGTCTCTATGTTGAAATCAGAATTATTTTTTGCATTAAAAGAAGCTGAAAAACACGGCTCAGCTAAAACGTGGCAACTCTGTTCAGTTTTTCATTCAGACATGATTAAAATGACAAATAGTGCAGCACATTAGTGGCCAGAAATTCAGTCTTTAAAAGCGGAGCCAGTGTTGAGCGACACTGTTACAGCAGGAAACCACATTTTAAGACTTGTGACTGGCGGTTTAGACACCGTTTACTGGATGCTTCTTTCTTTTGTTTAAGTTAGCATTTGAAAAGCTGCAACTTCCTTGTCTACTTTTCAAAAAGCACTTGAGTCACAGTGACTGGTGGGTTATTGCAGTTTTGCTGAGTGGCTTCAAAATGTTTTTACAAATGCCCCCAAAAACCTTTCATGCAAGTCTTGAACTATTCTAACAATGTAGTGGAGCGTGTATCCCACCGTTACAAAATCAGGTTTTAAAAATGCATAAATGTTTCCTCTAAATGTACAGCAAACAAAAAAAAGTCTTACTCCCTTGTTTAAAATATGTTGTAGACAAATATTTACTATCATCTAATGGTTAGAAATCTCATTTGGTATTTAATATGCTTCCCATACTAGCCACATAGCGGACACAGCTGCATTCATTTTTTTCCTCTCCTTTATTTCACTTCCTCTGTCATGTGAACTTTTAGGAGGGAGAATGTGGTTCTTTATGGGCCCCAAAAACCCCACATGCCACTATGTGGTACACTGGTTTATAACAGCGACACACACCGAGCTTGGCAGCAATATGAACCCCAGAAATATCAACTCAAGTTTTAATTCTGCAACTGAAAGTAAAAAGAAAGTCAGGCAACAACAGAATGATAAAACTCACTTTATTTTTAATGCATTATTAAATTTAACATGGAAATGTCACATTTTATTCAAACGTCAAAGCTTTGTTTTCTATAAGTTGCTCTTTAAAGGACACTTTTTACCCATTTTAATCTTTTTAAACTATACACAAAGCACATAAGAAACATACACCAAATAGAAACAAAATGTATTAGGTCAAAAATGTAAACCATCATATAAACCAAATAAATAAAAACGATCTACAACAAAGCAACACCTCTGATATTTCAAGAGGAAAATCACCAAAATACAACAAAAAGCAGTTCTTCACTTCTCTCTAGTGGTGTTCAAGTTTGGTTTTGTTTTCATACAAATGAGGTAGTTATGGAGCGTGCTGCTCTGAAATTCTCAGTTTCACAATTACTTCTCTGCTTACTTTCCAAATAAAAACCCATCTAGTCTTTTTCAGAGTTGTAATTTTTCAGTTCTGAGATCACCATATACAGCCCCTACATTCATATACATTCCAGTTAAAGAACTAATAATGGGAAATTGTGTAAACTCTGAATATCCCATCGTTCACAGAGCAAAATGTAACAAATATTTCATAGCATTGATTAATATCCATGTATGCAGGGGGCATGGATAAAATGAGGAAAAAAACTGTTTGACCGTCATCTTTATGGCCACAAGGTGGCTGCGTTTAAAATCAGACATGATTTTCTACTGGAAATTACTGCATGGAGTCGGGAAGAATTCCAGAAAGCATCATCTAAGAACACAGTTCACCAGGTTCTCCACAAATGCAGGTTACAGCTCTGTCAGACTAAGAAGCAACCATATATGAACATGATCAGGAGACACTGCTGTCTCCTCCTTGAAAATGGACTGAAGCAAAGTTTTGCAGGACTGACCTGAGAGCAGACCAGAAGTTTAACCAGCTTAAAACATCTAGTTCATGAAACTACAAGGAAGACCCAAGACTGTTTAACAGTTCAAATCTTGCAGATGAGAATTTCTCCCTAAGGTCCTATAACTGTCTTCTCACTCCACGATGTTGACTGTTGCTATAGAAACAGGGGATGACACAGTAGAAAAACATGTCCCAGCTTCTGGGACCCTTAAGATTAAAGATGAACACTTTTCCTAATGAACAAAATATTTTTCATTACTAGCTTTGTGTAATGAATATTGAGAACTGCAACACCATTGTAGTTTAATTCAAATCTTCCTTGTCCCAACATTCCTGGGAATCAGGGTTTTATCCGTCTGACTTGAGTGAAAACAATTAGGTATTCATTCAAAAATGGATCAGAAACTGTTTTGATGTGAAAAGGTTTGAAAACTAAATGTTTGATCGTTTCACCAACTGGGGATGTGGAGTTCATGATACGGTTATCCGTGCATGCTCTAAATATACTAAATACCTTATGATTATACAAGGCAAAAAGACTGAACCACCATGTTTAGACGCCACTCGAGAATTCAGAATGAGCTGAACTGACATCTTGATTACTTACCATGTTAGTTGATATAAGTCCAGTCAGGATGTACTTTTTTCAACTTTACATCTGACTTTCTGTACCTTGTGATAAATCAAATTAAGTACAGATATCGCCATCTTACCATTACATTACATACTTTGAGAACACAATTAAAACACTGCCTTGCATCCAGTCGTACAGGACAGACCCACACTGTAATGAACATCAGGTACTTACTGGGTTTAACTGACCTGTCATGGCAGCTGACTGGGTTTTAAGGCTGAAAAGCTCATATGGATGGGCTACAGACAACAAAAACACATACAAAGCGGTAAGTGATACGGGCAGAGAAAAAACTTGTGCCACACTTAATATCTACATGTATTTATATGAACTACTAACTTAACATTGTCCTCCTGTTGTCTTAAGTTTGCCATTTGTAAAACAATCTAAAACACTGGATTACAGCAGATATCATGAATGACTTTGTAGATTAATAAAGATGAACAAAACCACCCAGCAATACAGGCAGGCACTGCAACAAAGACCAATGTTATATTTCTAATGGGCCATTTGTTTTCCTCTACCTGGTATTTTCTATATTTTTACTTTTTTTTTAGGTTAGACTGATGCAGTTTGTGCCCATGCAGGCTGTTATTCATGGAAGAAAAACTATGTAGAGTTAGCTAGATATTGCTAGCTAAAACACCTGCTTTAGCAGGAAATAACGGCAGTCATAAGGAAACGTTTGCTAGCATGGACGAAAGGTAAGTAGCTTCATGGCTAAATAGTATTTATAGCACAACGCTGTATTGCTGGGTTTTTTTTGTTTTTTTTTTTGCATCAACGTCGCTTTCATGCATGTTTGAGCATGTGTATGCTAACACAGAACAAAGGTTAATGACTCAGAAATTAGATGTACTTTTTTCCAATGTGATGCAAGTGTACTACCTGTATTAAATTTGCAATTACAACCCTCATTTAGGGTTACACATGGTATTTGGAACCAAGATAGCCAGCACCCTGGTTTGGGGTTTTACATACAGTATATATATGTTCTGAGCATTAAGAAATCTTTAATCTGAACTGCTGTAAGAAATGAAAGGTGAGGAAATGATGGCAAACTTGATTGTTAAATACCTGATGACATCTGGTAATTAAACAGAGCCCTACGATGTGCAGAAAACAACATTACAAACCTTTATGACTCACCTCCATTTACGTCAGGACAAACCAGCATTGGATTTCAAAAATGGATTTTATTACAACAGATTGATAAAACATTACAAAGGATGCATACAAGTAAGCGTTTGACCAGGAAATATTAAAACAAACCTGAAAAAAAATGTAGAATAAAGCTAGAGACTGATGAGTCATGGTTTTGTAACACTACTTTGTTGGAATCATCTTTAATTACTGAGACCCTCACCAACCAAGGTTGGGGACGAATGTCCAACAGCACCTAAGCGTGCTGTGAGGGCCTCAATCAGCCTACCAAAGAAATAAAAAATTAAATGTTTACAAGAGAAACTTGCCTTTGTAAGGGGTTGGTATGTTCATGTAACTCCAGCAGCTTCAAAAGAAATAAGAATCATTTTTACACACTTCACCTCTATGAACCTGAGAGAAACCTATGGGAAAAAATATATCCTCACGTGTGATCAAATAACACCCAAACAGCCGTTAACGTATTCATGTGGTGTTTAGCCGTCTTTTCCAATAAACATGTTACAACAAATGTCCATGTGTTCTAACAAATAAGTTTGTCTTCACCACCACTGGCCTTACTGCTCTTTGCTTGCAGCTAGGTTTGAAAAAGCACAAGGTTGAGAGAGAAAGGTGTTAACCTCAAACCTAATGTGGTGGCTGCTTTTCTTCTTCAGTAGCGTCCAGCCGGAGACATGACAGGCGGCCTCATACCCATGGGAGGGCCTCCCTGGTAAGGGGGCACCATAGGAGGACCTTGCCCATATGGAGGCATCCCCCCAGGCATGTAGCCTGGCATGCCCTGAGGAGGGGCACCATATTGACCTACAGAGAGCACAGATGGAGAGCAGCTGTTTCAGCATCACAGTTAAAACAGGATTGATTTGAGGAGCGTGCCTTACACTAAAAACCTCTGTCAGCTGTTTTTACATACACTAAAACAGATTGTACTTGTTCTATAAATTAAGACAGACAACTTCTTAAGTTAAACCATTAGATTAAAAACTCCCTTTACTGTCCTTGCATAAAGAATTCATATTTAAGGGCGATACAGACAATCTATGGTACAATATACTGATTAAAACACTGATTTATGCTTCAGTAAAGGGTTTATGAGCAAATCCTTACCGTGCATGGGATGCCTCATGCCAGGCTGCTGTGGTGGCAGGCCTTGCTGTGGGGGTAATATATTTCCCACAGCTGCCACTGCTGGAGCAGCTGCATGGGCCTGACCAGGTCTGGGTATGAGACGCTGGTAACGGGGTAACTGGGCTTTCATCTCCTCCTGGTTGCAGAGACAACACACAGAGCAAACATTCAGACTATGGAAACCCACCTTTGCCCCTTTCAGTACAAAGAAAGGTTTACAAAAAGGGTACCAATGCTGGCGTGCCCTGATTTCAGATTGAGGATATTCAAGTTCAGAATCATCCTTCAGCATAACCACAAAGGAGAAACTACTCAGTCGTATCATGGATGTACAATCTAAAAGTTCAACGTGTGACAGATACCCAACTCATTTTGATCAAGAAGCTTAAAAGCAGGACCAGACTACTGGTCAAAAATGGCTCCATCCTACCATCAAATATCACTAGGTGTACCATAAATCAGTCATTACTTACTGTGAAAAGAGCAAAACAGAAAGCTCAAGCAACTTACCAGTGAGATATCCTCATCAGGGTGGATCAACTTACTAGTTGCACTCGTAGTGGTGAGGGTGGCAGGCTTACTGGTCACTGTGGCAGGGGGTTTGGCCACAGTGCTGCTAGAGGGATTAGAAGAAGAAATGGAAGAGGAAGAGGAGACAGAGGGCTGGGTATAAGCAGGGAATGTCGCTTTGGGAGGGTCGGACGATGCTCCAGTGCTGAGTGAGTTTGAAGCTGCAGTTCCTGAAGTGGTCTGTTGGGCCTGTGCAAAGACACAAAACAGGTAAGCAACTGCTAAAAATACCTTCATATCAACCAGTATGTAACAGATTTCCGTCTAAAATAGGGTTCAAACACATACAACTTTTTACAGTTATACTCACTCAATGATTAAATACAGTAGTACTGCATTTTACCCAATATAAAAAAAGCAAAACTTCTCAATTTACAGCATTTACTCAGCTGAATCATGAGTCAACTTCCCCATATGAGCGGTAATTACAACATTGATATCGTTTAAGATGTTCAGGGCTCAGAGCGTGAGAAATAATGCTTTCTGTATTGCTGCAACTTACAAAGTTATTTCAAAGTAGTTATTGCACAATTCATGCTGCAGAGGTTAAGAGGGGTGGGTGATGCTGAATGTAAGATCCATGTTAAATCCCCATCTATGCCCCACTCTGTTAACTAAAGCACATGCAGCTATAAAGCTCACAGGTCTTGCTAAATTAGGCATACAGGGCAAATAGTGTTAGTAAACAGCCTAGTTTGAAACTTTAATCACAAGCAAAAGGTAATATGCAACATGCAGCTGCCTCCACATCAAAGTACTGTGAGCATACTTGTGGTATGTTAGGAAAGAGAGGCTGAGATGAGGCAGACTGAAGGTCTGCAGGTGGAGAAGAAACGGCTGCTGTGCTGCTGTGAACACCAGAGCCCATCTGCAGCATGGTGGAAAGGAGGAGATGACAGGATTGGTATGTAACGCGTCCATAGAAACTATCCACTGTGGTACCGATTTTAATAAAAATAAATAATGGGGTTAAAAAGAGGAACTGAGACTTTAGAAAGAAAATGGGGTAAATAAAACCTGTATATAACAACCAGAGTGTTGCGTTTCTGTTAATAAACCTAGAGACAGTATGGTAGCATAAATGGTGTAAAATAAGGAAGAACAAAGAGGAACTCTTTAAAGGTTGGTGTGGTTGAATGGGGTTAAATGATGCTAACCTGTGCTGCACTGGGGAAGAGCGGTTTGGTAACAGCAGGCTGGACCACTGGTGCTGCTGGTCGGCTGGGTATCGGTCCTGCTGCAGGAGCTGGGGCAATGTGGGGAATCCCAGGCCTTGGAGCCATGTGAGGTGGTATTCCTATATATCCCATACACATTCAGGAATTAATCCTCAAACAGTACTGAAGGATTACAACAGTAGAAAGGACTGCTGATGTTATTTCACATTTAATTCTGCTACATAGCTACATTTACAGCATTTATCAAGGTCAAGTCTTACTATGTCAGCTAGAAATCCAAATTTTATGCAGTATTACGACCTTAAACGGCTCTCATATCTTCTGTTCCAACCCCAGATATGTTCGGTTTATCACCATGCTATCAAATATCACACCATTAAGCTACTACTATGAACAAAATGCCAAAAACTATTTAAAAACTGAAGCTCTTGTTTACTAAAAAAAAAAAAGTTGCAACTCTAGAAGTGCCACTCACCTGGAGGTATAGCAGGCATCCCTGGCATCATAGGGGGCATCATCCCTCCCATTGGCATCATGCTGCAAAAGGACAGTAATAACTGATCAGATTGCAATTCATAGTAAAATAACATAATCCAAAAAAGACAGAAACTTGTAAAATTGATCCATACAGATAACTTATAAAAGACTGAAAAGAAAATCCCAAGTCAGTGAATTGATTCTTACGCTGGTGGCATTCCATGCATTGCAGGAGGCATGCCGTGCATCATGGGAGGAACACCGGGCATCATAGGAGGCATTCCTAGAACAAGAGAACAAGTTCTGCTTACTAATAACTCAGCACACCAAGTAAGTCTATGCATGCTCTAACACACCTGCAGCTCATGTATAAAATACCACATTCTTAACAGCTTCTTAAAACACCTTCGCCATCTGAACACACCGACAGTGGCTTATGTATTTGAAACAGGTTACACAATAAAAAAACTACCTGTCAATGTTCAGTTTCCCTGACGAACAAACTTTGTAACAGAGACACAATTTCTGAGGGTTTAAATAAATCAATTTACTGACTAGACCAGCTTATTTGTTTAATTTCACTCACAATATGTGGCCCAGAACCTGTTGCAGGACCAGGTCTAGGGTACACCAAGATCTTGAGACAGAGCTGCGCAACATAATTTCAACAAGATGCGTGATACTAAGAAAAATGCATTGCAACACACCATGCGACATTTGTGCTGTATAATAAAACTTCAAGCTGTTCTCAATTTCAGTGATCCCTCTGAGGTAACTCTGATATTACATTGTGTTTATGGATGTACAGAAATTTGAATTTACTCAAGCTTGTTATCGCTGAGAGACATGCAGGGTTGGGAGGGGGATGTTGAGAAATGTTTGCACCTTCTTTTGGTTTGCTTTGCTTTTACAGTGCACTTCACACAGTTACAACTGCTAATTATTTTATATATTCCCTGAAACAACAGCTGAACAAGAAGAGAAAAAAAAGCAGTGGAAAGAAGAAGCAGCTCATCGAGTAATCAGGACCCAAAACGACTCACACTGCAACAATAGAGAAACACCAAATTCCCTTTTTTTTATTATTTTAATTTTTTAATACTTTGGTGTTTAAACCTAATGCCGTTTTCACAAGCAGCTGTGCAGTAAGCAGATATGCAACGCAAGTGCCCACATGAAATCTTTCTACCTGGATCATCTCTCATCCTACAGGATCCACTGTGAAAATAATTCTCCTGATGTTGGGTGTTTGTGGGTTGAAGCGGTTTTCTACATCTTGCAGAGAGTAGCACTTCTCACTGCGGTTCAATGCGCACTTAACTGTATATGCTAGTGCAGGGGTGTCTAGCTCTTGTCCTCAAGGGCCACAATCCTGCAGGTTTTCGATGTGTCCCTGCTCCAAAACCACGTGACTCAAATTAATGAGTAATTGTGCAAAACTTAATTGGCTGTTGGATCCATTGCATTTGAGTCAGGTGTAATGAAGCAGGAAACACTGAAAACCTGCAGGACAGCGGCCCTCGAGGACCGACTATGGACACCCCTGTGCTAGGGCTTTCAGACAGACGCCACTTTGGTGCTGGAGTCTCAGAACCTTTGTGCTTTCTGGCAAACTGGCCCGTGTTTACACTAGTTTAACTATTGTTTTTTTTAATCAAACGGTTACTTAAGTATTTATCAGATTTTCATGTCACTTTAGTCTTTGTCAGGATTTGCTGATGCCACTCAGGACTCTTGGTTTTTTTTTAAAGTCAGTAATGAGTAAAAAGGTGGTTGAATTAAGGGTTGAATATGAATTCATGGTTTGCGTGTTCTTTATTAAAGCAGGTCATTAAGCAATAGCATAAAATGACCAGGGCTGCATTTAATATTGCTTTTATTCTTTTTAATAATTATTAAGTATCAATATTAATCAATAAGATTTTTTTAAACTTTATTATTTCATTTTAAATCTATATGCTTTTAACCAATATCATCCAACCCTAGTCAGACTACTGAGTGAATTTTATATATATATGGAGGTGCTGAAATAAGTTGGTTGTTCTGCTTTCTTTGGTATAAAAAGCCTTTAAAGACACATTATGCAACTTTCAGACCATAAAACTCCACGTTCCGGACTCATTTGATAGTGCAGTGACATCTATTGTGCATTTCTGAAGCTGTTGTTTCCCAGCATCGTCTCGAGGCTGAGAAATCACACTACACAACAATTTTTTTATCCAGTACGATGTGTGACATTGTAGCCGAGTGTTACTTTAAGCACTATATCACACACTAGCAAGCAGGTATAAACACACTGGCTGTTTTAAATGCGCAACAAGGGTGATTCAGCGAAGAAACACAAGAAGACATTACCACGGGAAGGAAGAAAAAAGAGAGAGAGAAAGAGATAAGACAACTGTCAAGGTAAGTCTTTTCTGGTTGGAGAGAGTTCCCAATAAAGGTAGGATGCAAGATGGATGCAGAATTTGCCCTCCGTAGGGAGAAGTGAAAACTGGGAAAATCCCTAGGAGACACACACAAGGAGGGGTGAACCCACTGCTATTTACGAAAGCCCAAGAAGAGCATTTGTGGTGCGAATAAAAAGGGGGAAAAAAATTAAGATTTTCATATACATTAATAGCTATAAAAACTGCAATTTTGAATTACATGATAAAAATGTTTCATTGCCCAGCCTCCCTAATATACTTATTTAAAAACGATGAATGCAACTTATCTCAGTGTGTCATCTACTACACATAACTAAGAAATACAGTGGTCCCTTGCTGTATTTTAGTTAATCTTCTGCGGTCTCGTCGTTTCGCAGATTTTTTTTGTATGCAGCACTGCATATTTAAGTATATGCAAATCATATTTCAACCATTCTATTTCCAAATTTTACTGTAGGAATCAGCCAGCTGAGCTTTGTTTCTTGACTGGGTCAGCTGTGCGCTGTGTTTTGTGTCTTGATTGGCAGCAGAGAATATATTTTACAGGGTGAGTATTTATTAAGAAATTCACATTGTTAAATATATGTAGGTTTTTGAGAGTGTATAAAGTGTGTGAGAATTTTGAAAATATTCATTATAGTTTGGAAAAGGTCTATAAACACTCCAAGGAGGCATAATTAGGCCTTAACATGCATCTGAATTGTGAAAAATTAATAAGGTTGTCATTTTGCAGATTTCATTTATCGCAGGGTGTTTTCAGAACGTAACCCCTGCAATAAACGAGGGACCGCTGTATATCTTAACAGTTAGAGCTGATTTCCAGCTTCTGTCATTAATCCTTGCCTTGATATCCCGCAGGAGGAATCCCGGGTGCGCCAGCCACATGAGGCATCCCAGGCTGGGCCATTGGAGTAGCATAGCCTGCTTGGGGCTGGACTGCAGCAACCTGCTGAGTCGATGGTCCCGCTTCATCATCATCGTCGTCATCATCAGAGTCATCTTGATTGTTTGACTTCTTCTTTTGACTCTCTTTAAAAAGAAAGAAAAAAAGAAGAAATGTAAAAGTGATGCCTACAAAAAATAAATCACCCAATCTTACTACAAATATTAAGTAACATTGACTTTGTAATTACACAGCCTTCAAAAATCATAACTAAAGAGAAACCCAGAGGTTTACTTTACACCAAAACACCAAGTTCCTCCATCATTGATCTTGAAGCCTGAAATAGATACCTAACCAGAAGTCTACTTCAACCTTAGTATTCCCTTTACACCATCTTAAATCTTCGAAAATCTTTGTTTCATCCTGTTATTAACAAAAAATGAAAATGAAAGTGAGCTAACCTTGTGATTTTTGTTCTAATGTTCGTCTCCTTTCCTGCATGTCCTTCTCTGGAATTCCCTCCATGCCATAAATCTCCAGTTCAATGTCTGTTCTTCCAGGAATTGCGTTTGGTACACTATCAATTGTCTCTTTGTGCACCTGAAACACATGAAAAGTAACCAAGCGCGTTCTGGTACAACTTCTTACCACTTTCAATTTAATATATAAATCTGAATAACCACAAGGACAGGCCCCATACCTGCATGCAGTGAATAGCCAAGCCAGGACCAGTGTACAGCTTCTTGTGGCATATATGGCACTTAAAATGCTTTGCCTTCTGATGCTGAATGAGGATTTTTTCATCATCAAAGTCTCGATTACAGTACCTTCAATAAGTGGTTAAAGAATGGTGTGCATCATAGATTAACGCAGAGTTTAACACATCACGCAATTCTTAACAAATTACAAAGTCACTGTCGAATTTAAAGAGATACGATCCCAGTCCGTAAGCTATCATTAAGCAGCTTAAATCTAGCTTTTGGGTAACAGATTAGCTAATGCTAGAGGAAACGTTCATTTCCTATTAGCATCGCTACAACTCCAAACCCGCCTACTGTGATGTAAAAATCAAATTTATTACTTATATATTTACTTAAAAATAAATCCGTCAAGATAAATTAAATTAACAATGTTATTCAGATCTACTGGTTAAGCTTGCTAACTTGCGATGTCAAAGACACGGATAAGCTAGTTGAGGCCTTCCTTTGTTAAGCTAACATGTAGCCTCTGGCCTTCCGGCAGCGGCATATGACGGCCCAGCCAGAAAAGGATACCAACACCATGGCTTCATCTGCTTCTTCTTCTTTCGTCCCATTATGTAGAAATGCTGAAAACGATGTCACACAGGGCTAGAGAGTAGTCTAATTATCTGCTTGACAACGACATGCTGTAGTCCCGAAACAACGATAAAAATGGCGCTTCCACGGTAGGAAGTTGTGGGCACAGGCGCAGTCTCGCGCAAGCAATATGCATTCACGTCAGTGACGTACCTTACGTTTCACGAACAAGAAACCGGAAAGATGGATTTTTTTCTACTCCTACTGCAGCTACAACAACAACTACTACTACTACTATTACTACTACTACTACTACTACTACTAATAATAATAATAATAATAATAATAATATACATGGATCAAATTAGCAGTTAGATTTATACTGTATTTATACTTTATACTAATTATTATTATTATTATTATTATTATTATTGTTATTATTATTATTATTATTATTATTATTATTATTATTATTAATATTGAGGTGTGGACTTTGCCCTTATTATGTCACAGCATAAGTCAAATAAAGAGCTGAAATCTCCTGAAGAAAATCCATGTGTACAAAAAGCACCTGGTAGGGAGTTTTGGATACTGGGTATGAAGGCCAAAGAGATGTTAAAGGAGAGAGCGAAAAAAAATTCAACGACATAATAGGCCTGATAAACTGCTTCGGTGGCTCACAGAATATTTTACTTGATGAGAAAAGTCTGCAAAGTTGCAAATCTGTTGAGATGGAGAGTCAATGTGTGATTTCATCCACTTGATGGAGACATTATCACAAAAAAGACTGGTTTTCTCTGAGATGAATCTGGCTGTGGACCTTGTAAAGTAACCCTTCCCAGGAGATTGGAGACTGTAGCAGCTGCATCATTATGTCAGTGGTTTGAGAATGGGATGTTAAAAAAGAAAGAAATAAATATGGTTACTTTTGAGTGACATAATTGCTGCTTTACCATCTTGATACTTGGAACTACTGACTCAACATCCCGTTGGAGCCCAGACAGCTTCAGTTAGTAAAAACCCCTAAATTTATACATAAATACATTTAGGTAAGAAAAAAAACACTTAAATTAGATTAAATTTAATACCCTGTGGTATTTTTGATTAACCAGTCTCACAAGCTAAACTGTTACATATATATGTGATGTGATATTCCGCTATTTACATCATTAGTGCTTCTCGCCATAACATTATAAACGTAGAAAACCTAAGATTTTCAGAAACATTTCTCCTTTTTATAATTCCTCTTTGTCACTGTGGTGAATGAGAACCTCTGAACGTAGATATTTGGGATGGGGAAAGACCAGCAACGTGGCCTTTAGTAGTCACGTCATGAATTTTTCATTGTTGCCTTTAAAACCACCGCTCTCCATATGGTGGTAGCAATAGACAGACAGGACATGAAGGGACAGCTTACGGGATCTCTTCTCTGAATATATTATAGCTGATCCTCGTAAGCTCACACTTTTCATTGATCAGTCTGATGTCTGCTCCCCTAACAAAGGCTCTTACCATGGCTCTCCACCTCAGGACCCAGAGATTTATGGGTTTGAATTTTAAGAATAATTGTAAAGTTGCTCTCCTCTCCAAATACTTGTATATTGGTACTTAAAAGTTGGTGAACCTTACAATATTTCTGTATAACCTGCTTAAATTATGATCAGTAAAAGAGAGAGAAATAGTGTAAAAATATGAGCATCTCTGATTAGCAGCTAAATTCAGTCTGACGTTTAGGTGTGTGGGGGTTGTTTAACTTCTAGAAATGGATTTCTCAAAGGATCTTTACAGTATGTTTGTGAAAGTACAGTATATAATCCAAACACAGGAGTTGTTAATGATCAATAGGAATGAGGAGGAAACAAAATTATCTCTAGTTTACTTACTGACTTATAATCAGAGACACTATAAACAAATAAAATTCAAAGGTACTGCCTGCAAGGTCACACAGGAACCCCGGATAATTTAGAAAAAACTAAAAGGGTCTTTTTGATTGGCTCTTTTTAAGGTTCCTGAGTCCAACATCAGTGAACTAGAGCAGTCTGTTAGGACGCACCTCACACCAGAGTGGGTATTAAACTATGGGGAGACAGGTGGTTATAAAATAAATCACAGCCCCAGTACATAGCTCTTATGGGTTGCACATCACAGATGTCTATTTGCACTTAAAAATGACTGCACAAACACAGAGGCTGAAGGTAATTCATTGTTAATGTTTGTTATTGATGCAGTGGATAGTGGTATCCCAGCTGGCACTGAAGCTGTCCTATGAAAGAAGCACACAAAAAAAATCTATGTTTGTGTAATTTTTTTTTTTTTTTTTTTTTTAACCTCTTCTGGTGTCTCCTTTTCCAGGGTGTTCAGGCTAAAAGGGTCCCTGTGGTCCCTAAACACAATTTAAAGGTTCTGGAAGAAACCATGTCTGAATTAGGTTTTCTGAGATATCACATTAAAATGTGGAATATTTCTGGTAGTTGCAATTTTGTATTAAATATGTTTGTTAAAATATTTTGATGTACATTATTCAATTTATAGTTCTTAGGAGTTTTGGTGGGAAATCAGATGACCCCATTGTTTGTTAGAGCTGGGGTGAGGTCACACTACTGGTGGTAAATGAATCTTTGTGTTAAGATGTTAATGGTTGGTTGTTGGGGAATAAATGCCTGGTTGATCTGCATCAATTTCTGTCTTTAACATGGCTTTAACCCTAATGATAGGGTGCAAATAGTACAAATGTGAAGCCAATTAGGTAAATCTTAAATTTTGACAATTTCTGCCAACCATAAAAAATTAAATGTAAGATAAGAGAGTCCACAAAATAAAAAAATAATGTGTTCAATAGTCTGAATGTACAGCTGCTGGTATTGGTCAGAAATCCATTCAGAATTAAGAAAATAGTCCCGTGCAGTGCAAGGAAAAAGCTTATGTTCTCCAAAGAGAAGACTGCCATCCATCTGCAGATTGCCTCAGTTTAAGTGGTCAAGTTTGGAACATGTTTCATGGATAGACAACACTTTTTATTGGTTTTCATTAAAAAGGAAAGCTTTCAACATACCAACCTTACACTACCAGTTAAACATGGCGGTGGTAGTATCATGGTTTTTCCTTTTTTTTTTTTTTTTTTTTTTTTTTTGCTTTTAGCTGTGTTAATTTAATCCATTTAAGGACTTTATGTTTATGGTTTTTCTCATCTTTAAATTCTCAACTTACTTTACAACTAACAAATCACCCCATCAGTTTTGGCTCAATATCATACAAATCACCTCATCACAGTTTTGACTGACCTGTGCTGGTGGGCAGAAATTAGTGTTCTGTGATTTGTCAGGCTGACCTTATTCTATCATCAGTGGCTCTGTAAAGATAGACCTCTTCAGATAAGAGGTGCCAGGCTGCAGGAGTATAAACACAGTGGCCTGACTGGACAGAAAAACATTAATAACAACCAATACATATTTATAACTTATGCTTCTTAATGTGAGAAGAGCTTTCTGAAATATACTGACACTGCACTGTGCAAATGTGTCCTGCAACCTCCCGTCTCCTTGTTCAGACTTTATTTTCTATTCACATCAGGCCTCCCAATCTTTCATTACAGTTTCTTCCAGTTTTCACCAAACTCACAAGAGTTTTAATACATGCACATGTTAATACATTGACAGGGAAAATGATAACTTCATACTTTCAGGTCCTAGAAGTATTTCTTCTTAAGAAACTATGACAGGATTATTTGAATCAAGAAAAAGAAAGAGAAAGAAAGAAAAAAATGGCAACATAAAAGACAAAGGAGAGGGAATAAATCCAATTTCATCACACTTTGTTTCTGTTTAAAATTGTTTAATGAACCCCTTTTATGTACATATCAAATCTACAAAATATGCACAATGTTAAAATACTATCAGTGATTTACCCCTCACTCGGTTTGGTGTCATAGCCCTTAATACCTGCAATCCCAGGCCAGCAATAACCATTAATTAAATAGGATACATACAGGATATAGTCAACATATCACAATGCAGACCGATTAGACAACTGACACAACATACCAATGTCACCACGTACAAAATTAACAGCAAATGCATGTTAAAATATTAATCTATATTTTTATCAATATTATGTTTGTGCAAAGCAGTTAACAGTGTGACATGAGGTTAAATACAGTACAGTTTGAGACCTATAGCTCTGGGCTGGCATTGATTTTTTTTTTCCTTTTTTTTTTAAATCTTGGTTTAATGAATTAACAAATCAAGTTGTGACCGGAACTAATGACAGCTAACTGATTTGTATCATTGCCCAATCACCTCCTGAAATGAGAGGGGACACAACCCCAGCCCAGATGTAGTTGAACTCAGGTATGTGTGCTTCTAACTAGAAAACTCCACTTGAGAATGTTCTCAGTAGTCTAACTCCACTTAGACCTCACCATCAATTAATACATTTATTTTTCTTCTTTGTAATTTTTCTTTACCTTTGCTACAATCACTGCAAAACCTAGCAGTGATAACAACAACAAATCTCTGACAGCATTATTTGATGTCGGTGAGATTTTTCTTTTTCTTTTCTTTTTTTTTGGAGAAAGTTCGTTGATACATTCGACCCACTCTTTTGCTTACATTAATGTTACGCCTATTAGGGTGCTGTACTTCTCTCCCTGGTGCTTTAAGTTATGTTTTGGCATAATTTCTGAAAGTTTCAATTTTAAATGCCACTTCTGCTTCTTGATTTTTCATCTGCACACAAAATGACACATTTGTGGTACTCCGTGCAGGCACACAAATGACACAAGACTGAGGTTCAGATAGTGGTGAACTCATTAATCCTGATCCTGAAGGCAACACTGAACAGTAGCCCACACTTTCCATCATAATATAAATTCCTAATTACTTCTGAAGGAGGGATGTAGCTTATAAAATCTCTGATCTCTCTGTATAGTGAAACATTCACTATCCTGCTGCCTGTTTTATTCAAACTTGTACTCAAAAGCTGCTTGTATTGATAAAATACCCACTACCTGAAGCCTAAACCCCTCAAATCAACACTTTTAATTGAGAGATGAGAAGATTTTAAGGAACTATTATCTTAAACTGGTATTACACTGTAGGGGTTTAGAGCTGTCACCCTACACAAGAGGCAAGTGTGCAGAAAAACTTTCAGGAGGCTGATGTCTTCATGAGAAGGCACCGTTGGATTGAGGAAAAATAGGCAGACGAGATTAAGCAATGATGCTTTTTGTCCGATTTTAGGCTTCCTTTTTGCCGATGTCATGTTTTCAACAGCAGTCCCACAAACATACAGCTGGGGTGGAAACAAAAAGCCTGAATGTTAGCTTGTAATGCTTTAAAACAAAAATAGGAGGAAGGGGGATGTCAGTCAAGTCAATGACCAAAAGGTGAGGCTCAGAATGTCAGGGCTGAGGCAACGCATCAAGCCAGGCAGTCGGACATCTGTCAGTCAATGAAGGAATGGTGGGCGGTGGCGGGGTTATGGTGTTTTGTCTGCCTCTAAAGAGCAGCTCATGGTGCAGGGGGAATTCGCACATCAAGCAGGCTGTAGGCAAAAATGTTCCAGAACACAGCGCAGAGCACAAACAAGGTGTAGACACAGAAAAATATCCAAAACAGAGACTGCTCCTGGAGTCGCTGCTCGTAGTTCTGCAGGACCACCACGCCCAGTGTCAGGCCGACCACCACTCCCCCCAGGTGAGCTACAAAGCTGGGGTTGGGGCACGGTGGGAAAGCCGGGGGGTAGAACCGCAGCCACACTGCTCGGCCGAACTCAACACTCACTGTGAGTGAAAGAGGGAAAAAACACAATGTTAGCTTTTAAATACAAATGAATGGCAGTTGCTGTAAGTAAATGAGCCCATGTAAAGAAAAAAACTCAATCACACACTTGATTGTTGCAATCATTCCTGTTTTTTATCCAGGATCTGGCAGATGACTTCCAAGCATGCTCCCAATGGAAGTGATACTAGGAATACCTTATATGTGCTATTTAAAATTAGTAAGAGGCTTCAGTAACCTGGATTAAGTAAATCAAATGGGTTCCTGTGTCACAACAAATGTCCCTGAGATCGAGAATCAGTAACACAAGGTCTAGTTTTTGTTTAACAATCTGGCAATCTTCTAGGATGCTTTTGTTTTCAGGGGTAATCATACACCTTTGAGAACATTGTTCTCTACCACCACAAGGAAGAGATGTGTGTTCTGCCCCTTTCGTGTCTATGATCAGACTTCTACAGCAATTAATACTGATTTTAAGTTTAAATTTCATGTTGTACATACAGCTTAACATCATTTTAGTGGAAATGGAGGGAAAATTGGGGGTTTGCTTATGCTATTTAGCAACAGCTCAAGATTTTCAAGGACATGGTGTTCATCCAAGTACCAACAGTTGTGGAGATTAAGAATACCTCATAAATCTTCTATAATTTTCTTTTAGAAGACACCTGATTTTATACAGAACAAATCTAAGAATTTATTAAATCGTTTAGCCCTTTAAAGGGCTCACCAACTCCGGATCTCTTGGGTCAGTGTCCTGCAGGTTTTAGATGTTTCCTTTATGCAACGAACCTCACTAAAATGAAATGGTTCTGAAAAAGTTCTGCCCAAGCCTCTTAATGACCCATTAATTTGAGTCAGGTGTTGCAGCAGGAAAACATCTAAAACCTGTAGGACTCTGCCCCAAGAGGTCCAGAGTTGGTGGATCCTGTTTAAAGTCTTTTGTGTCATATCTGATTAATGTTGCTTTTGAGACCTATTTAGTTACTTTCAAAACGTTGCTAAAATCCTTGCTGCATGCAATCTGAATTTTTGTCTTCTGCCCCCTGCTGGATATTTTTTGCACTACAATAATTTTGAAATCATGGTACATGGTACACAAACACAAACAAATTTATTTATTTATTTTTTCTTTGTTGAGGAGTCACATAAAAAAAAAAATCAGATAAAAAAAAAAGCATTTTCTGACTATTTTTTCTGGGGTCAGGCTTTAAAGTGTTAAAAATGATGACTAAGAACCCTTGTTTATTGCTGCAGTGAAGAAAACTTATTATTGTATCTCATCACAGAAAAACTTTTTCCTGATGATCTAGATTTTTCTGATCAGGAACATTTGCAGAAGAATGAAATTAAAACTGTGTCAAAACTGATAATCAAAGATGAGTGTGAACATTTTAACTGAACTTACTGCAAACCAGAGCCATGGCCATTCGGAATAACTTAAACTGACACTTCATTCCCGACCAGTTCTACAAAAACAGAAAGAGAAGACCAATAAACCAGAAGAAAACACAGACTGTGCTATAGTCCTCAAAAACACACCCAGACACCCACACACATGCTGACATGAAATGACATGAGATTGTGCCCTCTGTCTCAATTCAGGTCAATTCTGAAAACCCCAGAGGCACGCTGACCCCAATCTGGTACTGCTCTGTTAGATAATGAGATTTCAGCTGAGAGATGGAAGACAAACCCCTCCATCCAAACCTAGGATGTGGTAGGGGGGTTTCTCCTAAGAACATAATAAGTACTACGATACATAGAACAGAAGCTCACCTTGACTGACAATTAAAGTGTGTTTGATGACCAGAACAGGAGGGGTGGGGCAGTACACCAAACAGATGGATATATGTCAAAGGACAGCAGAACACATTGACAGGCTACGGCTTTTTTTTCACACTTTGTCATATATGCATGTGCAAAGGACGAGGAAACACTGAAGGGTAAGAATGCGTGGCATCTGGAGACAGAGAAGCACCTGCTGGGGCCCCAAATGCACTGCTTTGATGATGTGGCATCTACACACACACAAGGAAACACAGGAACTCACCATGACAACATTCGCCAAGTGTGCTGACACCAGGGCGTACACTCCCCCAGATGATCCCACCACAGGAGCCGTCATATCGGTGACAGACACTGCCAGTGACCCTGAAGCGATGACAGAGAATGCAGGTTGGTCAAAATATAATAAACAAATAAGGACATCCTGTTATAATCAGATTCTTGACGTCAAATTAGTTTTAAAATAATTTCATATATATGAAATCATCAAGTTATACACTAAAAGTCCAGCGTATAGCCAAAAAATGAGCAGAATGCAGCATGTTGAATGTCTTTTGTGTGGAATATGTCTCATGTGTTCCTTGTTTATCAAGTTAGAGGTTCTTTAGTACATGTGGAAGCAGTAGCTATAAAATAAGAAGAGACTGCTGAATTTTTCTCCTTAGGATTGATAAAGTTTCTGCTTTGTAATCAGTTCTATCATCTATCAGTTTTTAATACAATTCTGTTTAGTTAAATTTACTTATACAGTACATCTGCCATTTCACACCATTTAAGTCTTGACAGGTTATTTTATAAAGAAAGTGAACAAGTTACATTAAACATACTATAATATATAATTAAAATCCAATTCAACTCAATCTATTATAATTGTTTTCATATCATGCTAGTTTACATTAAGTAGTAGTAGATGTCTGATTCTTTAGCTCCTAAGTGCATTTGCTATTTACTGATAAATAGTTGTATAAATTGAATAAAGTTATACAATTTGCTGTTCATCTACCCCAACAAGGTTGTTAGTATGGTGGTATCTGTAGCTGTCAAAAAGCCAAACAACAGAATTTTGATTCCCATAAAAGTGTGAAAAAAGTCTGACTTGCTTGAGTGTCAAGACAGTTTTTTTTTTATCAATTTGAAGGTGAACATTAACCTGTTCTGTTCAAAAAGTGTTAAAACACTGCAAATAGACAGTGAGATGGAGATCTTTGAGATAACTTGAAGAGCCCACAGCTGGTTTTTCTGTGTTGTCTGGCTAATCTGTAGTTTTAAAACAACATGGTATTCCTTTAAAAATATAACACAAAGCTAAAAAAAAAGTAGTATGCACATGTTATACTATGTTATGCAAAAAGAATTGGTCTTATCCAGTAGTCTCAGACGTTTTCCAGCAAACATGGTCACTATCATGTTATAGTCATATTCTGCAGGCAGCGCACATCCATGATAGCTACAGTATGCATGACATACACCACGACCATTTCAAGAGGGCATGTTTTCATGCTGCAAGGAATGGCTGAGCAACCGCTACTGCCCTCAGTGATGTATGGATATATGATCAGCAAACTCAACATCCTCTGGTAAACCTGAAAAAAGGAAGCTCAAGTCAGATGTCACAGTGTTTAGCTTACAACAAAAAAAGCAACCAGTGTATCGAGATTACCAAAGCTATCACAATCCATACAGCCAAAGAGAGTTCTGCTACGTAATGTGGAGAGAGGATATGGGCAATGGTTGACACCTGGTTATGAAAAATAAATAACATCAAATACTATCAAAGAAGTATAATTTAGAAAATTACTGTGCCATATAATATCCCACTGCAGCTACACAGTTGGCTAATCAGAAACGCTGTGACCATTATGAAATTCAAAATGAAAACATCTATTTTGAACAGTACAAATGCAGCTTTGCTTCTCATAATTTAATGTGGGTGTATTATAACCTGACCTCCATGAATAGATGCTTGCTCATACTTTACAAGAACACACTGATTTGTGTTGAAATCACAGTGTGTGCTGCAAACAGGATGTTGCTCTCTTTGGCCCTTTGGTACTTATTCATCTCATGCAGAAAAGCTCCAAACAAGCAATGAAAAGTTTAAATACATGGACATTCAGCAGCAGAGTTGCACATTTGTTCTTCCTCTGCTGTCTCTGTGCACGACACTCAACGTCATAAGAAAAGGAGGAAGGACATCTGCTATATGTTTGGTTATAAAATTACCCAAAAACAAACTCTTCTCATTTATTTTCTTTATTTATTTTCTTCTTAACATAAAGAGAGTCTGGTAAGGCTTTCATTCAGTCATTGGAAGGGCGGTGGTGGTAGGGGAAAGGGGGAGATTGTGGACAAGATGGCTGAATTTAGCTTTGTGGCCCAACTGTTAGAGTGGGTTATGTTATTGTGCAAGCAATATCCATGTTTAATATTGGTTATATCTGAATAACTTCAGAGGATGCAGGTGCAGAGCTTTGTTTTCTCAGTGCAGTAGGAGACATGATTCTTGTAAATTCAAGGTGAGAAAACCCTGAAGGATTTTGAAGTTTTTGGCTCTGTGAAGTTCACAGTGCTGTCTCCATCCTTGACTGTTATTCACAGACAAGTCAAATAGGAATTCAACGTTAATGACAGATTATAAAGGGTAAGAGCTGCTCATTTAAACCTAAAAAAGTCCCACGTTCCATTTCAGAAAGACCCCTAAGGGCCATGACAAACGTTGAGAAACAGCAATGTGCACTTGGTACGCTAAGTATTGCTGACACCTCAGGTGTCACAACTTCGGTTTTTTCTATACTTGTCAATCGCCAGTCCTTGAACAGACTGTTGAGTGAGAATATGTAATATTCTCTCAACTTTAAAAAACCAAAAATTAAAAGCCCCACTGAGCACTAAACCCTAATTAGACATTTTAAAAGGGGATGAAATAAACAGAATAAACTTGTTTTTAAAAGGATGTCCCAAGTGTGTCTGCATACGCATTAAATATGAGAAAAAAAACAATCCCCACTTTCAACAGAGCTTGAGAACGGCAGTCTTTGAATATGATACATGTTTGCAGCCCTTTAGGGTGTCATGGTGACAAAAGCACTGCAACCACATAAAACACATCTGCCATTTTAAATACTGGATAAGCAACTAATGTTTCTGCCTCACTTGAGCCATGTTAGCCTAATTTAACTCTAATATGTCCGAGCTACAAGCAATGTAGTTGTAAACACAAGTTAAAGACCATTTTTGTGCTGTGTGTTGGTCGTATTTAAACAAATAGGCTGATCTCAAACAAGTATTTTAAACCTGCATCTACTCTCACCAGCCACTTTATCAGGTACAACAAATAGCCAATCACATCCGTAAGCAAAACGTAGTTTATTCAAGTGTACTACGAGTATCCTTATTTTATAACTGTGACAGTATACTGAAAGTTTAGTTTTTAAATACTATATTTTATATACTTAAGAATAGTATAGTGAAGTATACTTAGCTTATATTGAAAAGTATAAAGAAAAGTCTGAGACTAAGTACATTAATACCACAACTTATACTTTCATACTAATGCTTTTACTTATACTTAAGTATAATTTTTACTTCCTTCTACCACAAAGTACTAGTACTTAGTATATCTTGATCAAAGTAGAGAATAAAGTCAAGTCATTGACTCATGCTTACATTTAATTTAGCAGAAAAATGTTTTTCACTACACACAACTTACATGTTCAAGATCATGAAGCGCTTGAGTTTAAATATTTACAGTAAATACTACGTGTGCTCAATTGCATCATCTTTATGTTCCTACAAGTTTAGTTTTAGTAATTCTAAGGTCATAGAAACATACTTAAAGTATACTTCCATAAACTAAATTGGAACTAGAAGTATTTACCTAGTACACTAGTAGTATATAGATGAGTGTATATACTTGGAAGTGTACTTTTGTAAACATAAAATGACCTTATAAAGTATACTTACAGTAGATTTTTTTACTTAAAAGGTTCCAATTTAGTCTGAAGAAGTATTAAGTTAGTATACTTTCTAGTACACTATAAGTACATGGTCTGTAATATACTCGCTATACTTATACTCAAGTATACTTAATGAAATAAACTTTAAGTAAACTACTTCTTGCTAAGGGATGGGAGTAACTTAATGTATGTAGTCATGTAGACATGGGCAAGACGACTTGCTGAAATTCAAATTCAGCATCAGAATAAGGAGGAAAGGGGATTTAAGTGACTTTGAACGGGGCATGGTTGTTGGTCTGAGTATTTCAGAAACTGCTGATCTACTGGGATTTTCACACACAACCCAGAAAATATCCAGTGAGCAGCAGTTGTCTGGACCAAGATGTCTTGTTGATGTCAGAGGTCAGAGGAGAATGGGCAGACTGGTTGGAGATTATAGAAAAGCAACAGGAACTTAAATAACCACTGATTCCAACCAAGTTTTGCAGAATACCATATTAAAAAGTACAACACGTCCAGCCTTGAAGCAGATGGGCTACAGCAGCAGAAGACCACACCGGGTGCTTCCTGTCAGCTAAGAACAGGAAACTGAGGCTACAATTCACACAGACTCACCAACACTGGACAATTGAAGATAGAAAAATGTTGCCTGGTTTGACGAGTCTCCATTTCAGCTGCAACATTCAGATGGTAGGCTCAGAACTTGATGGAAACAACATGAAAGCATGGATCCCTCCTTCCTTGTATCAATGGTTCAGACTGCTGCTGGTGTAATGGTGTGGGGATTATTTTCTTGGAACATGTTGAGCCCCTTAGTACCAACACTGCATGGTTTAACTACCACAGCCTACCTTAGTATTGTTGCTGACCATGTCCATTCCTTTATGACCACAGAGTAGCATCTTCTCATGGCTACTTCCAGCAGGACAATGCACCACATCGCAAAGTTCAGATCATCTCCACCAACTTTCTTAAACATGGCAATAAATTCACTGTACTCCAATGACCTCCACAGTCACCAGATCTCAATCCAACAGAGCAGCTTTGGGATGTGGTGGAACGGGAGATTCTCATCATGGATGCAGCCGACAAACCTGCAGTAACTGTGTGATGCTGTCATGTCAATATGGAGCAAAATCTCTTAGGAATGTTTCCAACACCTTGTTGAATCTATGACGCCAAGAAGATCTCTGAAAGTTCTGAAGGCAAAAGGGGTCTAACCTGGTACTAGCAGTTGTATGATAGTTGATCAAAATCAGTGCATGAGCCGACGACATTATCACTTTGTACCAGAAAATTAAAGAAATCTCCAAATATTAGTTCTCTTCTTAAATTGAACAATAAACGTTTAACTTATTTTATTTATTTTTTCTTATTTGCACGTAAATGAACCTCACTGTGTCTGAGAATATATCTGTGAGTTTTGTAAACATGAATGTATTTATATGATTGAGTTGGTTGAGTGGTTAACTGCTTGTGCTGAAGGAGTGGGACTAAATTAGCTTAAGCTTCTTCCCACTCCCTTTGAGCATGTTATCCGGAATGACAGTTGTATGGTAATGTAGAATTATTCAACATGTTGTAATAAGTCAGAAAAACTTTATGAATCTGTATTCCTGAATCTTAAGGAGCTTAATAAAACGAATGCAACACAACTTAAGAAAGCTCAGGACAGAGGAATTTTAACATGGAGGGCACAAAAAAAACTACATAAAATGCTAACACTGCACCCAGTATGAAAGGTTATTTTAGTCACATGCTTCTGATATATCACGGATGTTTTGAAGATGGGATACGACATTGTAATGGATCATCAGTGAGTTTCTGGCTTCCAGTCCTGTGGATTCAAGGCTCTGTGGCTGAGTGTGAAATTAAAGGACATCTCAAACACTTGCATGTAACACAGTTCCTCTTTGACTAATTTCTGGCCTTCTCAGATGCGTCAAACATTATAACAGCACGCATAGATAGTTAAATAATAGTATGAGACTCAGCAGGTCATTAATATTGCACTGTAATCTCAGCAGCTGGGTATCACCCCATAGGTGCACGCACAGACATGTTCAGTGTTGTGCTTTAACTCGCATCATTGCATACTGATGCAAAAAGTAATTCCACAATTCCCAAGAGATCCTAAAACACAAACGTAAAAAAGAGATGCCAACTTTGGCATTTCTTTTTCCTCTCTACACACTCTTCACTTAAACATCTGGTTCAGGATACAGGGTAATTTGGGAAGTGTGCTTCAGGAGGGACCCCGTCATTACTTGACTTTAATAACATTTTTTAAGGACTGTGATTGAGTGTGCAGACTAAAACACACACATAGACATGGATAAAGTCTCAATATCCCTCAGCAGACCCTCGCAGGAGCAGCTAATTCGGTTGGCTTCTCCTTCAAACTGCAGGAAAAGATTCAAGGACATGAGGGAAAATTTTAATGATCATATTTAACTGCTCATAAAGAGGAAAGTCAACAGTGGGGCTATGTATTGAGCCACTACAGTGATGTTATATGTGTCTTTTGTGAGCCACCCTCCCCCTCATTGGCCTGCAGTAGTTGTTTGTGTACTGCCCTTTGAACACACAGACTGCAATTTCATTGTACTCGTGTCTGCTGTCTGGGACAGAGTATGTTGTGTTTTCATGTGCAGTCCATTGAATTTTATATGGTGTTGGGGTGTGTGCTGGGTGTAGAGGGTCAGAGACCTTTTACTTAGTCATTACTTGGTCTCTGAACTTTACCTCGACCTCTGTAGGCATCAGCTCAGTCTTTTTCATTCAAAAGTGTGTCAGGATTAACAGTTCTCTTTGATTTCAGAGTAAAAATGCATAATGGTCAGAGACCAGAGCAAAGCAAATACAGACTTTTTCTCTTTAAAATAATTTTTTCTTAGCCCAATTTCAAACAGACAAACAATAATGGTCATTATACAATAAATGCTAAGTTTTGATACAAAAACCAACACTTTTTAGCAAAGTCGTGACAGTAGATCTGTACATAAATTAAAACAGAGATCCTACAAATACACAATAAAGCCTGACCTATACGAAAATCTATATATAAAGATAAAAACCCCACAACAAAACAAAAAAACAATGCACAATCCCTATATGGGTATTTGGGTGTAATATTTGAAAATTATATACTAAAGAAAGCATATTAAGTTTCCAATGAATAAACTCATGAACAAAAAGATAATTGTGTGTTTATTATGATGAAAATAAGTATAATATTTGACTATTTAATTTTTTTAAAATCTCTTACAGAGCCTGATGTCATTTCCTGTTTGTGATGCCATGTAAAATAAGAGTATATTTTCTATAGACAAAAAAAGTAAGTGTGATAAGTCAAACTAAGAAAACACACTCAAACTGTAATTTTTTTTCTCTAAAAATAATATTTATTTTCTTCAATATAGTTTATAGTATCAATGATATCCATATTTTTCTTTTAAAATAGCATTGTCTCATATTATGTGATTAAGAACACATATCTTAACAGCTTGAAACTTCAGAAATACAACTGGATCCATTTTTATGGATTTATATTCTCAATAAATGTTGTGGACTTAAATGGCACCTGTTTCATAAAATGACACCCACACAGAAATTAATGGCCAACTTAATTTCTGAAATTACACCTGTATTTATTTCTGAACTCTATATCCTTACATCTATCTTTTTACAATCCTCAGCGACAGTGTCTTCTCAGGAGAGGTAAACACCAGATTGTCCTTGAGGTGATAACAGCCAGCCATAACGGTGTGACTCCAATGCATACTAACAAGTATAACACTGATTTTTCAAAAAGTTTAGACATTGGAAAAATATTTAAAGCTTTTATTGTTTAAAGAAACAGTGGGCTTGCTTGACACTGATGCAAATGTTATGGCAATATGTCATGTTATCAGAAAAGTGTGAAGGACTGTTATAATATAGCACCATTACCATGTTAGACCCTGTCCAATCTTGTGTGACTCACAAATACCACAGATTCCTTGTGGCTCTTTCTGTCATTTTCACAGATGTCAGAGGAACATTTATGTAAAAGTTGACCAATTTGTGACTAAATGCCAGTGCTTTGACAGATTGATGTAGCCATTAATGTTACAGGGCTAAATCCACCACAGATATAAGAAAATGTCTGTTTAATGTTAAATGGTGCAAATTCAGAAAGAACTGTTAGTCTTTTTACTGCCTATTATTAAAAAGAACACAACAAAAAGCCCAGTCACTCCCAAAGCCAAACACATCGGCCAACACAACCAGAGCATGCATCCTGTCTTCTTCTGGTGGTCGATATCTAATTAAAACAACAGACCATGTGTGTGCGTGTGTGTGTGTGTGTGTGTGTGGGGGTGTGTGTGTGTGTGTGTGTCTGCATACATAAGTGTGTGTGATTTATGGTCTGTTTCCTTGTCATTTCACAGTGAGGTTAAAGCTATCGGTCACCATGGCTGGTATCCCAGGGGTATTTGTTAGTGCCCCATTGCAAATCCCCCCCGTCCCCCGCCTCACACACACACACACACACACACACACACACACATACACATACACACAGGCACAGAGAAGAAGAGAAGAAGAGAAACAGAGAAATATCCATGAATATTAAAATCTCAACCGTCTCCAATTATCACACCATTCTCTCTGGTTTTCTCCTGCTCTCTGCAACACACCTGCCATAAAGCAGCCTGTTGTTATCCTCAGGCGGTTGACGAGTTTTTAAAAGAAAACCAATGTGGGAGTTGATTACTTTATTAGTATTACTGACCCTGTACAGATCACACACACTGACAGTGTTACAGCTGAACAGGCTGAATACTGAAATTGCCCCAGTGCCTGAGGTTTGTCGGTCTGGAAGTTAGAGAGGAGCGGTGACATTTAGTTAAAAACTGCTTCTGCTTTCACTTTTTCTTTTGTAGCTCTTGGCTCTGTTTCTCCAAGTTCTCACCCAATATTCCATTTCTCTCATCCTCTGGCTCTCCTCTTACAAATGTGTGTCTGTGTCTACCTCCCTCTGCCTTATGCACTCCACTTCCTATTTCATTATCACTGAGTGTGTGTTTCTTTGAACTCCATTTGACTCACTTTGCTCTGACCTATTGTAAATTAATATGGGGGGATGCGGAGGCTTTGATGGAGCACTGACAACCCCCTCCATCCTATCACGTCTGGTGGGAAGACAGAGACACAAAGCCATCTGTCCTCAAATCACCACACACACACACTTATGCACACATTTCCTATTGACTGATATCAACAGTAACTCTGGATGGCTCCTGATAGGCTGTTAAATGCATAAAAACACACAAGCAGATGGAACAACGGCAGAGGCAAAACTCCATCGTGTGTGTTTGCTTTTTGTCTCACTGGAATGAAGGAACAGAGGGAGACCACATGCCCACCTGCCAGCACACCACACACGTAGACCAGTCCTATCCTCAGGGCACCATGGACCATTTCTAAAGGGACTCCCACCAGCAGCTGCATGGCCATGTTCAGGCTCAAATGTTCAATCCTGTAACACACAAACACACAAATAATGTTAGCACCACTGTTTAGATTAGATTTAGATGCTTAATGAAAGTGACGGTATGCTTTAGGGTTTTTAAGAAAGTGAACGAAGGTGATAATAGTTCAATTAGCTTCACACAAATAAAGACATAATTTTGCACAAAAAAAAAAAAACAAAAAACAAAAACAAACAAACAAACAAAAAAAAAAATATTATTATGTGTCTGAATAGCCTTACTTCATATTACTTTAGTGATGGGTGTATTGATACTCTGGAATAAGTACTTTATTATCTGACAGTCAAAAAATTAGTTTCAGTACAGTTTAAATATTGCAGTATAATCGTGCTAATAAAAAAAAGCTATTTCTTTTACTGTAACAAAAAAATAACTATCTGCAAATACTAGCGTCAGTGGGTTTCATGTCTTCTGTGCTACATGATTATGGTAGCCTTTCAGATGTCACGATGATGATGCTAATGTTAGTGATAATTATGTTATTTTATTATTTTAACAGTTTAACGTAGCTTATTGAGCATTATATTCTATAAAAACTTAGAAATGTATTTAATTTAATGTGTAGTCTAATTATTTTTATTATCATTTAAAAATTTTTTTAATAAAACTTTTATTTAATTATTGATAAATCTTATAATAATTTCATAAGCAGTTATTGATGAGTTTTATTCATATTTCAGGTTGCCCTTGCAAAGAAAAAAATAATTAATTTAATGAAATAAATAAGTTAATAAAACATAAATAGCAAAAAATAAATAAAAAAGTTGTGAAGCACAGTTTTTCAACCTTGGAACGCTGTCCAGGAAAATGCATAATGAATGCCAGTGTGCCATCAAAACAAATCAGCAGCACAGAGTTTTAAAGTCAAAAACGTATTTAGTGTTGCTTTAAGTGTTGCAAGCCAAATTAATAAACAAATAAGATTAGACTAACTACCATTGTTTTGAAGACAGAGACATTTCAAAGATACCAACCCAGAAAATGAAGATTAAAGATGTTAAAATTGTGAAAAAATCATCAGAATCAGAGTTTGAAGTGATTTTATCGAAATAATCATTTTTCAATCAACACTCTAAAACAAAATAAGTAAAATCCAATAACAGAGAAGGAAAAAAGTGTCACATTTGAGAGGGTTAAAGTAGCAAATAATTTCCGTTTTATTTTAGTAGCCAAATAAAACTAATTTGTTAAACGATTGCTGATCAACTCTCTTTATTACTTCATAGAAATAGAAATATATACATCTTTTTATATATATATATATATATATATATATCTGCGACAGACTGGTGACCTGTCCAGGGTGTACCCTGCCTTTCACCTGTTAAAATGCTGGGATAGGCTCCAGCTCACCCGCGACCCGACATGGCATAAGCGGTCAAGATAATGGATGGATGGATGGATATATATATATATATATATATATATATATATATATACAAAACGCTTTCTTCTGTAAATTTAAAAGAATGAGTGAGAAAAACTAAATTTGCAAAAGTTTCTACTGAGTTTTATAAAAGGAGCTGATATTCACACTCAGTTATTGATTTGAGCTGCTGAACTGTTGACAGGATTAAATGGCTTTTGTGTTGTGTTAGAATTAACACTTTGTGTAAAAAATATAACAGCTGATGGGCAACAGTAAGAATTTAGCATCAGTTTAGTGATATCGTTATCTACAATTTTTCACTGCCATACTGGACTAATAACACTCAAATTTCAATATATTCAGGATTAGCATGCCATGCTGCTTCAGACATAATGGTTGCCAAAGCAACTTCTGCAGAGGACACACTGATGCATCCTCCCTTATAGGTTCTTTTTCCTCTGGTTGCATTTTAAGACTTGAAATGTCAATGAAAATATTGCTGAAAAAAAGGTTAAAATAAGAAAAATAACATGAGCCTAGTGTGGTGGTGAGGTGTGGTTTTGGCTCAGCTGCAGGGGTGGAAAGTGGAGCAAAGGTTCAGAGATGAGTGGCAATTCCGTCTGATAGGAAGAGGATGACCTTACAGTTGCAGTGTGTTCAGCTTTTACGTCAGTCCGTGGATGGAAGATGTTTTCTGCACTTGGAATGTGAGCTTCTCATAGGAGGGGTAAGGCAAGATGTTAAACATAAGACTTTTGCAGAACACAGTACCAACAATAAAGGAAAGGGGTAACTTATATAGATAAATAAAAAGAAACACTATATTTCTTTTGACAATATAAGCGTACAGTTACAGTAAAAGTCAAACATTAGGACACATTTTCCCATTAAAATGTGTCCAAACTTTGACTGGTACTGTAAGTCTATTGGAAAAAGCCAGGTTGACAATATCACTTACTTTAAAAGTTGATACGAATAGGTCAGAACAGAGTGAGTGTTCTTTTTTCTGTTATATTTATTTGCATGCCTGTTTTCTGTAACATATCCTCAACACACTCCAGAGCACTCCAACATCATATATGGCATATTGCTTTATATTATATTATATTATATTATATTATATTATATTATATTATATTATGTTTAAGGCTGTCAAAAAAAATGTGTTAACGGCTGTAACTAATTGATGTATTTAATTGGAGACAGCGTGAACACAGACTTTATATCCTTCCTTGCGCTCCAGTCAGCTCGCTCTCCGATTGGCTACATTTCATTCCACCTCACAATACACACAGTCACAATTCAGGAGTTGTTGGCTTTCCACACAGACGTGAAGATTTTTGATTGTAAATTTCGAACATGTTTAATACTTCGGCACAACCCATTTTGGAGCTGATTGTTGGCACAAATTTGATCTTAACACACCTCAGACCACAGGATAATCTTATAGGATAATCTTAGAAGACTTAAGATAATCAGGCGTTTGCTGTCCTTGGTCATAGAGGGGAAAATCTGGACAAAAACAGCCCGATAATCTTTATTTGTGCACCCACCTTTACTCTGAAATTTAATGACTACACTGTGCCGTAAACTGCCCCTCAGGAAAAAATAAAGTTTTGCTTTGTTATTAATTGAATTGAATATCCCATCCATCTATCCGTCCATTTTCTTCAGCTTATCTAGAGTCGGGTCGCGGGGGCAGTTGCCTAAGCAGGGAAACCTAGACTTCTCTCTCCCTGGCCATAGTCACCAGCTCATCTGGAGGGATCCCGAGGCGTTTCCAGGCCAGCCGAGAGATGTAGTCCGTCCAGCGTGTCCTGGGTCTTCCCCGGAGCCTCTTTCCAGTGGGACGTGCCCGGAACACCTCACCAGGGAGGCATCCAGGAGGCATCCTAACCAGATGCCCGAGCCACCTCATCTGGCTCCTCTCGATGTGGAGGAGCAGCGGCTCTACTCTGAACCCCTCCTGGATCACCGAGCTTCTCACCCTATTTCTAAGGGAGAGCCCGGCCACCCTGCGGAGAAAACTCATTTCGGCCGCTTGTATTCACGATCTTGTTTTTTCGGTCACTACCCACAGCTCATGACCATGGGTGAGGGTAGGAACGTAGATCGACCGGTAAATCGAGAGCTTTGCCTTTTGGCTCAGCTCCTTCTTCACCACGACAGACCGATGCAGAGTCTGCATCACTGCAGACGCTGCACCGATCCGCTTGTCGATCTCACTCCATCCTTCCCTCACTCGTGAACAAGACCCTGAGATACGTGAACTCCTCCACTTGGGGCAGGACCCTATTGCAGACCCGGACAGAGCACTCCACCCTTTTCCGGCTGAGGACCATAGTCTCGGACTTGGAGTTGCTGATTCTCATCCCACACTTGGCTGCGAATCGCTCCAGTGAGAGCTGAAGATCACAATCCGACGAAGCCAACAGAACCACATCATCTGCAGCCACCGAACCGGATCCCCTCAACACCTCCGCTGCGCCTAGAAATTCTGTCCATAAAAGTTATGAACAGAATCGGTGACAAAGGGCAGCCTTGGCGGAGTCCAACCCGCACTGGAAACGATTCTGATTTACTGCCGGCAATGCGGACCAAGCTCTGACACCGGTCGTATAGGGACCGGACAGCTCGTACAGGGACCGGACAGCTCGTACAAGCGGGTCTGGCACTCCATACTCCCGGAGTACCCCCCACAGGAGCCCCCGGGGGACATGGTTCGAATGCCTTCTCCAAGTCCACAAAGCACATGTAAATTGGTTGGCAAACTCCCATCAAACTCCCCTCAAAGACCCTGAAGAGGGTGTAGAGCTGGTCCACTGTCCCACGACCGGGACGAAAACCACACTGCTCCTCCCCAATCCGAGGTTCGACTATCCGACGGACCCTCCTCTCCAGCACCCCTGAATAGACCTTACCGGGGAGGCTGAGGAGTGTGATCACCCTGTAGTTGGAGCACACCCTCCGGTCCCCCTTTTTGAAGAGGGTGACCACCACCCCAGTCTGCCACTCCAGGGCAACTGTCCCCGATGTCCAAGCGATGCTGCGGAGGCGTGTCAACCAAGACAGCCCTACAGCATCCAGAACCTTAAGGAACTCGGGGCGGAATATCCCAGCACATGAAATATTAATATTAATGTGTCACCAACATGTGCACACAAAAATAAATGGATAAAAAAAAGAAAATATATAGCTGCTGCAATACTGTAAGCAAAAGATGTTGAAACTTACATAAAAAACACAAACGCACTCTCTCCCTGTGTCCTTCATGGCCAGAAAGTCCTCCCAGCCCAAGTCCAGTCAGCAGCTCTGACACATCTGTGTGTCACAGCAGAAACAAGGAAAGCAGCAAGCTAATCTCCTTCCCGCTCTAGCTTCATCACCCTCTCTCAGTCGCTTTAACTGCTCTCTGTTTTCAGTGCCTGAATTATTCTGTCACCTCTGTTTCAGTAAATATAAAAGGGGACATCAAAAAACAAACAGAGAGACTCTTTCAGTCCCCCCACCACTAATCCTCCCACCATTCTACTGTCTGACACAATCAGCTGGTAAATGCAAGTGTTTTCCTGACAGTGTGTCCTGAACAAACATCCCAGACATAAACAGAAACAGTTCCTCCAGCAGAGACATAATAAAACAAACAAAAACAAATTTAGTTTGATACAACCCAGCTACCTCTTCTACAATGCTGGCACAAAGGATGGTTACAGTGATCAGAGGGACAATGGGACATATTGATTAGCTGGGAGAAGCCTGTCCAACTGCACAAGGATGGCTCCACTCTTGACAACACTGACTATCTATTTCTATACTGCTAATGAGGCTGCAAGGAATGGGTCGCACTGTCAGGCAGAACTGTGGATGCCCATGAGAGGTCCTATTGTGTTCAGATGACCACGGTCTTTCAGGCACTCAACAAAAGTACCGTTTATTCTTAACTTTACAGTTACTTCAGCTTACTGGTTTGCAATTCAAGCACACAAATGAGTGCAGCTGCTCTTGTAGGCATTTGAAAAATAACAAGTTATTAATATCGTTACATTTTAAGATCAGTTATGCTTTTTCTCATTGTGGAAAATGTCTATACTGGATAAGCAACCTGGATAAAAGCAGGAAAAATGCAACTAATTCTCTAAAATTCATCCAAACTCCAAAATGTTCAGGAGTTAAGAAGAAAACGAGTCTGTATGATTCTCTGATGGGAGATGTTTGTGGGTAAAATAAAAATGGTTTTAGTAGAGAATTTGAAAGATCAGTGCAGCTGAGCTGTTGATGGGATTACATGGTTTGTGGATCCGTGTGAGATGGAGAGAACATGTGAGCGAGTAGGCAAAAGTAAAATATGAAAACAATGGTATTAGAGGCACTTCTGATGTGAGCAATATGCAGCAGAGTACTCCAAGTCCTGATGGATAAGTGGATCAGGGAGCGCACAGTACATGACTTTTGGACTTGCGTCCTCTTAGTGTAAACTTTAAATTATCGTATAATTATAGTAAATAAAAAATAAAAACTAGAAAAACCTACATACTATGTAGCATTTAGTATGAATAATGTGGAAGCTACAGATGATGATAACAAGCTGCAGTCCCTTTTCAGAGAATGTGGGGTCCATGATTTGACAAAATGTTGCCTTTCAACAACAGGAAGCTTTTCCATGTACGAGGATCTTTTAAAGTGTCTCTTCCTTAGGCCTCTCCAATTATTTTTAAGGAGCCACTTGAAGGGAGAAATTTCAGGGTTTTATTTCCACCTTTCTGTCTTAAATTATCCCAGATCCAATATCCACAACAGCTTGAAAAACTGTCAAATTAAAATTGAACAGCAACAAATGTTACTGTTTGTATTTATTTATTGACCTTTATTTAACCAGGAAAAAGTTACACTAAGATTTACATCTCTGTTGAGGGGAGCCCTGGCCCAAAAAAACAGCAAATAGTTAGACAGATTAAAACATACATCACAAATGAAAGAGATGAGACATATCACAGAGCTTTCACCTTCAAAAACAGTGTACAGTGCCAACTAGAAACATATACATGAAGATGGCAACAACTCTGAAATCGGGGTTTTGAAGGAGCTGCTGGGTATGAACTGAGTCAGCTTCAGGTCTTTTTGCAGAGTGTTCCAAGAGGCCGAGGCAGAGTGACTAAAAGCCCTTTTACCATATTCTGTCTTCATGTGTGGAATATCAAACAGAATGGAATTTTTGTAATTGCAGGATGTAGTGGCTTTGATTTTTTAAGGTTAATAAGGTATCAAGGTAAGATGGAAGTTGACCTAGATATAAAAGTGAATTAGTCTCCTTGCTGTAAGCGGCATCCAGCCTACTAACTGGTACAGAGTACAAAGATGTGTGAGGGACCTTGAGTCAGTAATGCACCCAAGGGCTCCGTGGTATAGTGTGTTTAATGTATACAGGCAGGAATTTGGAACATACATATAAAAAATATTGCCCATAATCTAGCAGTGACAAAAAAGTGGCTGAAACAAGGTTTCTCCAAGCCTGGAATGAGAAGCAGGCTTTGTTTCTGAAAAAAAAAAGAAAACCATCTTCAGCTCCTTTGTGAGCTGTTCAGTGAGGGACTTGAAAGAAAATGACTCATCAAGCATAAACCCAAGACAGTAATTCAATTGGCTTACTTTGCAGGGTGACAATCTGAGGCAGAGTGTGATTTAAGTGATCAGGCAAATATCAATAATACAGTTTTCTCTGTGTTAAGGACCAATTTCAACTTATAAAGGTTTTCCTGAATGATGTTGAAGGCAGGCTGTAGTTGGCTGAAAGTATTGTCTAAAGAGGGGGCAGAGTTATACAAAAATTGTGTCATCTGCGTATAAGTGTGCCTTTGCATGTCATGGGTCTACTGATCCTGGCAATAGTCTGTGTGCGTGTGTGTGGGCGTGTCTTTTCCTTGCAGGTGGAGCTTCTGTTTCCGGCAGCAGGTTTCACGCACAGCTGATGACGATCATCTCATTACTGCTACAGCATATCTACTCTGGTTTGATCACAAGCCTCTGCCGGATCGTTGCTTGCACTTATGTGGTAACGTTTGGTCTCTGCAGCATTCTTAGTCTTATAAGGTGTTCTGTGGGAATTTAACTCTTTTGCTCTGCTCTGTCCAGAAGTTCTCCTGCCGACCCGCTGTTCCAGTGACTCAGCTGTTTTTGCCAGCCTGCCAAACTGCCCTGCCATCGCCACTAACTGCCATTCTTAATAAACTGTTTGTTACTTCAAGGCTGCTTGTCTGCTCTTGGGTGCTGCTGACCTCCTGTATGACATTACATTCAGAATACTTTGACATTCATTCATTTATGTAAATAGTGGACAGAAGAGGACGTGGGATAGAACCCTGTGGAATTCCAATACATAAAGGTAGCTTATTAGAAGTTAAACCATCGACCTATACACATTGTCATCTATTTGTCAAGTAGTCTTTGAATCAGCCAACAGTTTTGGTTGAGATTCCCACATCAAACAACCTCTGTAACAAGATATTATGTTCCACTGTGTCGAACGCCTTGCAGTTGTAGTAGTAGTGCTATGCTTCTCATGAAAGCCAGACTGAAACTCACTCAAAACATCATTGGGGTATAAAAACTCCTTAAGCAGACCACACAGGAATTTTTCCAAAATTTTGGATTGAACAGGGAACTTTGAAATGGGATGATAGTTATTAAGGCTTGAGGAGTCCCCCTTTCAAGAGCAGTAGTACCAAGGAAGATGTCCAAGCCTCTGGAACAGTATTTAGATTTAATGTTAGAGAAGATATGATAAAGGATCAGCAATGATATTCTCTGTAAACAAAACAAAAATGAGACATTTATACCTCAAACAGCCACCTTAGTGAAGCTGCGGTGGTGGAGCGAATGCAATAACAATAACAACAACAACAACAACAATAATAATAATAATAATAAAATTTGCAACATCAACAGACTTTAGGCGAATGGAGCAGATAAGCACCTCCACATTGTTCATGGAGTGGAGACGTCAGCTCAAACCAGTTCAGCTTTGTATATATTTAGCACCAATTCATAACACAATCATCGCAAGGCACTTGTACAGACACAGTCCAATTAAATCTAGGCAATAATAATAATAATAATAATAATAATATAAGAAGAAGAAGAAAATAAAAAAAAGAGTAGAAGAAGAAAAAGGACTTTTATTTTATCCCAATTCGGAAATTAGGCTTTGCCCATTTCCCTGTTGTGCCAATTAAACTGAATTAAATCCAAGTAAATCAAATTAAAACAAATCTATTTTATGATCCACATTAGTCCAAATTATAATAACTGTGTCCAATTAAGCCATTTTATAGTATTGCATCCTGAATAAAAAAAAAACTCTTAGCTGGAAGAAAAACCTCAAGCAGAACTAGGCTCACGAAGGGTGGCCATCTGCGTTGACCAGTTGGAGTTTAATGGAATTAACATGGCAGGATCCTGTTTCCTTAGTTTATCATCCGTATAGGCAGGTTGAGCTGCAGTGTTGACACGGGTAGTGTTGGGGAGGAGCAACACACTTTAGCTGACATAACTTGCCAAACAAACAAATAAAACTCATGGTCCCATTAAAATGAATCCTCCCATTGGTTCATTTAGGCAGAAATTTATACAGAATCACTGAATCTTTAATGAATTAAAGGAAAAGTTTCAGCATTACAACATTACTGTTTTTGTATTTTGAATTTAATTTAGATTTAATAAATGTTTTATACCATTCCAACTTTTGGGGGAAGACGACTGAATATTAGACCAAGGGTGATTTTACTAATAAATTTTTTTTGTGCCATTACCCCTACTCCAGTGAGAACTAGAAATCAAAGGGATAAACCATCCTAAAAATGACTTGGAGAACATATGTAGTATAAAAATAAATCTGAATAACTGTTTTTGTTGATTAATATAAAAGACAAAATAAAATAAATGTATCTGATGCATTTCACATAGCTTTACATGACCAGAGTTCCCTTTTCCCAAGGTATTTCAGCTCCAGGTTAACCTAAGCAGCCATTTTATTATTTCTCTTTTCTTTTGCATGGCTCTATATTTCCCATGGGGCCAATTAAACCTGGATGACCCAGGTTGAACTCATAATAACACACTCTCTTCTCACAGGAAAGTGGTAAGATGTACAGCAGACGTTATCGTGTCATCCATTAAATTATAAATTATATTAAAGGCTTTAAATTATCCTGGCAGCACTATTACTGTATATACACATTACACCAATAATCCAAAACTAATCACTTCTTGGAGAACATGATACTGCAGGTATCCCCAAAGACTATTAGCTGCACCCTAGACCACAATCTATTATTCACCTAAATCCAATTGTAAAAAAAAAGATAATTCTTGTTCAATTTCTATTGTTGTTCAATTTCTATTGCAGAAAATTGATGAAATTCTTATGTGTTAAGCTCAAATTCATTAAAGTTTTTTAAAAAGACATAAACCTAAACTAGTCTAAGTGCTGTAGATACAATACCAGGAAGATGTTCAATATATCAACCCATTCATTTTGAACAAGTAAGAGATGATTAACCTTTGACAACAACACAAATTAGCAGCTGTGATTTGCTTAATTTTCAACACACATAAAACTGATCATTTAATATGTGTCAGCCCATTGCAGGGTCCAAAAGTCTATAAATTGATGGGGTCCCTAAGGTAACTGCAGCATGGCACAACACACCTAAATAAATCCAACAGCTACATTTGAACTTACCCAGTATGCATGAAAATGTAGCTGAAGTACCTCCAGGCCTGGGCTCGTAGTTGGGGGTGATAAGGTAAGGGGCTCTTTAGAAAGGATGGGCTGGAAACCTGCAGTACCAAGCGATCCAGTTGGAATCCATAATACATGAACACTGCTACCTGACAGAGCACAGAACGAACAACCAGTGACTTGAAGGAGCGATGGTTTGCTGTACATATAAATAAATGCACCAAAATACAAATGTATGACTTTTGTAATGAGAAAGAAGCTGAACATGAGCTTTAAATTAAACTTTTGTTAATGGTCAAGTTACTTAAACTGTGAAAACAACACTATTATCAATAAATTACTGTCAATTATTCTAATGGAAGGTAATATTTGTTGAATGTAAGTAAAAAGTCATTTAAATGCTGAGATGGGATCCAATCAGTCCAAAAAAAACTTTGTATAACGGCCGACTATAACTTAAATTTATCTAATGCATTGAAATAATCAGCTATTATTTATTTAGTTTTACTTATGTTTAGAATCTTCTGGAACAGTGTTAATTTTAACTGTATAAACTCTTTCACTCTTTTCTGTGTCAGCTGTATTTCTTATAATAAAGTTGCACAGTAAACAAACTAAAATCATTAATGTGAACATGTTTCTTTTATGTGAAGGCCTTAACAAATCAACAAATTACAGGTTTAAAATTTTTACTATATTTTATAGAATTCTCCAACTTTTCTTAGTGTTATTACTCACAAAAGACTCATTTTATTCATGTTTACAAAGTAATGAAGTATTTGTGTCCTTGTCAAAACTTTAAAAAATACATTGTTTTCAGTGCATACATTTGTATTTTCATTCCTGTTTAGCTTTACTGCTATGTTTTACTTAGACTTGCTCTATAGCACCACTAATATTCAAAAACGCAAAAATCTTTAGAAGAAAAATGCTATAAAACAAACTGCTCTCATGCTTTTAAACAATTTACCTCAGCTATGGTGATAGCCAGGATGAACCAGGGAGGGGGGCAGTATGTGTAACTGTCAAAGTACCACTTGCGGTCAACCTCCCGGGGCAGTGTCTCATAGGCAACATGGCGGACAAACCGCTGGGACAGTCCCAAGTTGACCTCGTCTCTGAGACTGCAGCCTTTTAGCTGCCTGCTGCCCTGCAGGATGGCCCTCCGGAAACTATTGGAGCGTTTGTTGCTCATCTGGAGAATGAGAGGCAAGAAGGAAGAGAGGGAAGGGAAGAGGGATTAAGACCGTGTTGGATATTAGAGCTTCAGTATAACATCCTGCTAGCCCTCTCTTTACCTTATTTTCTAGCATATAGATATTGACAACTCCTAGAATTCAGTCATACGCTTTGAATATAGACCACACACACTCACATCTTCTAAGAAGAGATTAACACACAATACTCTCCTCACCGTGGCAATGAAATGCCTGTATCATCACCCAGCAACCAACATACTTTTTATACATGTGCCTCTGAAATCAAGTTAATCCCCTGACATGGATACTGTACCACCACTTTTGATGGGCAGCAACTTTACAGATTTACATTCAGAACTAATCAATAAGAAATCTGACTAAATGACTTAAAAGACCTCATTTTAAAGAAATGGATGTTATTTGTCAGAGGAGGACCTGTGGCATTTAGCCCCAAGAACAATGGGATGTTTTACATTCATTTCAACAAGTAAATTCCACAAGGTGGCTGGATGAATGAAGGAGTACTACTTCTGAGTTCTCCAGCATCAACCATCAGGCAAGACAGCTGAAATTTAGAAATCGTTGGATTTTCCAAATACACAAAACTTGTTGAATAGATGAAAGAGGCCAAACTTAGGTTTTTGGGGAGGCTTTCCCAATGTGGACAACAAACTTATCAACATGATATAGACCGTGCTCTAAAAGTGGGTCAGGAAATAAAAAAACTCCACCAGTTCTGCTAAATTCTGGTCAAAGTGTTCCTGCTAATAGAAATTCGACCTAATAACATGTGTATTATCAGAATATATATTCATTAAGAGTCAGTTTTCTGACTATGTTGTATAAAAAAATAACTTCACAGTTTTTTTTTATTTTTAAATGTTTTATATTTCTATCATTAAAACAAAAAAAAGTAGAAGGCAATCACTTAAAGACCAGTTATTTCATAAAACAGTATTGAAATATGTCACTATTATGAAATCCTAGGTCATAATTACATAGCTTATAAAACTATTTTATTGTCTTTCTCCACTATGTTTTATGCCAATAAAGTTTTTTTTTCTGCCAGTTTAGTATAAGACAATTAATTTGAAAGAATCCTACAACCCTTATACTGTATATATTATAAGGAATATATTTGAAATAAATAAAATCATAAATTGAAAAAAAAAGAAGACGTTTTTGCTGTTTAGACTTTCTTAATGAAAACTATAAACGGCAAACGTGTCGTGTCCTCAGCAGAGGCCGGGGTCAACGAGGGGATATAAAATGGACACATTCTCCATAAAACAGTCCAATTTGAAATGTTGGGAAATAATGTGGAAATATTTTTCATTTTGTGTCCTCCAGCTGTTTTTGTATAAGTGAACAAGGATGATTATAACAATTATGATGGTATGAAAATGATCATCTATAATTGTAATGTTACTGAAACCCTGAAAGTGTATCTCACACCTTTATAAACTCCACACCAGGAAGTTGTGTGTTCTAAAGTCTGCAGGTAGAGGAAGTCCTGATACCACCCATCCATTAATTTAGAGCACTGCTAATGAGGCATTGTTTTGTCCCAGTTAAAAACCTCAACTGTCAACATCATCCCTTTATGAACACACATGTAAGAAAATCACATAAAATCAGAAAACTGCAGAAACAAAATGTAGAAGCTTTTGAGGCTTTATGGTGAAACTGCTTCATATTTTTGATGGACCCACACACATTTAAGGTTTGTTATGAGACTGGAGGAAATCTGTTTTTTCTTCGAGGGGGAGTCACGATACCACAAGTAGATTGGAAAAGTGAGAATTACAAGTAGATGTTTTAGTTGTTTGTGTGGGAGTCAGGTTATTTTTATGATCAGGAGCATGAGGTTATGCTTATTCATATTAAATCAGTCTTTGCACAGTCTTTATCTTCTCCCATGATTGTGTCTCTGCAACTGCAAAAAGCTCAGATGTTTCAGTTTGCATATTATATCTAAAGTTTGTTAAAAAGACATTACTTTTAGACATAATGGCTGAGTATTTGTGTTAAATGTATAACACAAAAAGGAGAGAAACTGAAAACCTACAAACTGAAATCCCCTTAATAAATTTAAGTGTAATAAAGCTTTGAATATCTTGCACAACAATAGGGATCCTTTCACATCTAATTTTAAAATAAAATAAAATAAGATGGGAGTCATGTAAAATCAGAAGCTCAATAAAGCTGAATAATAGCTCTTTAATGGCTGTTTCTGGAGGGCCACTAGTCAAAGATAAAACTTAAGAAAAAAGCTTTAATATCAGGCCCGGAAAACTGTGGGAAAATGATCACAGGTTACCATGGTCACTTCTTGACTGCACAACAAGGCAAGAGCACACACAGACCTCCCCCTGACAGCCCTGCTCTATAAAGACAGTCAATTCTTCTAGTAAAGTGACTGCAATTCCTCTCGTCTGTACGACACAAAAGAAAGAATGGCATTCTGTTTGTTGACCCACTGCCAAGATGAGAAGGGAAAGGCAGAGAGAGAAAAGGCGAAGCAGACAAATGGGTGTTCGGTCACCAAGGGACAATTTCACCATTTGATCAATAGAAAAGACAACGAAAGAAGAAAGACAAACTCAGAAGACAGACAGAGAGAGAAACAGAAAAAGGAGAAAGCAGTAAAAACCACAGAGATGACAGCAAAAGAGCAAGAGCAGCAGATTTTTATTAACTTAATCAAAAGAATGAGATGCTGCTGATGCCTTAATCACTGCTCAGCCTTGTTATGGACTGGCAATCTGTCCAGGGTGTCACCCGTTATTGGTTGCTGTCAGGGCTCGAATTGCACTGGGGCTTTCAGGAGAGCCTTCTTTTCGCACGTGCACCACGACTTCACACGCCATGCGCACGTGCATTTATATTAGTGCACGTAGTGCAGTCAAAAATATGGTTACTATTAAAAAAAACTACTGAATGCATCTTGTTTAATCAGAAACAGCGACGGAGACTTCTTTAACCACAAAAAGAAGCACATCAGGTGGTTGTGTGGACCCTCACAGCACACAACAGACAAACAATGCTGCTGTGCACATGCTGAAGGAAACAGAACGGATCATCTGCATTGTTTGGAAGATTTTTAGGACTAACCCTGAAGTATCAGCTGAATCTCTTTAGGGGAACTCCTCTGCCTTTCAGGGGAGCCAAGCTCCCCTTAGCTCCCCCATAAATCGAACGCTGGTTGCCGTAGCCAAGCAAGAGTCTGATTATGTGTCAAGGATTACATCACTGTATAATTAGTATCAAAATGGAAATTGGCACCACATGGACTTCAGTTGTGATTGTTGAAATGAGTAGAAACAATCCAAGGACTGGCTATTGGTACTTTGTAATGATGCAGTAATTACATGTGACACCTTCTGTTTGCATGAACTGAGATCTGCCACATAGATAATCTCTAATCCATCCAACAGTACTGATCAGCTGTGTCAAAGCTCAAAAGAGGCTCATTTAAGAAGCCTGACATGGTCAGATGAATTTTCCAGTTCGAAGGGTCACCTTTTTAAAACAACAAAAAGAGCAAGAAACAAATTTCTATATGAGTGGAATTTAGTCAGTGAAAGATTAAAAACAATATCATCTTCCAGCATTGAAAAGTTAATGCTCTGAATTAACCAAACCTCCAACCAAAACTCTAAACTGCTTATTCACTACAACATACATATAAACATTGACGCAGCTTCAAATAAGATAATGCTCCCCACTATGATGTGTAAAAGGATGTCCCACTTAATGTTTCATAACCATGTTGTGCCCAGCAAAGCAGTTGTAACATACTGTATGTGTCCAGTCAAAGTCTTAAGTCTTAATTACTGTCTAGCTTTTTCCCTGAAAACATGGAGCACTGCAGCCTTCCTGCTCTACACTCACCTCTTGTGAAGCCTGTGTTTGCCACATCTTGCAAGAAAAAAAGCCCAAAATTTTCTTAAAACAAACAAAATCCCTCATGATAAGCTGACCAGACAACTGGATCCGAAAGCAAATTCTGGAAGCAGTCTGCAGCAAGATGTCATGAAAATTCTGGGATGAGGGAAATGGTGTTATTAAAGAGTATACATGTCTACATAATCTGACTAAGATCAGCACACTCTATATAACTTAACTAAATGATTGCTTATTCTAAATATGATGATTTTAGGGTATGATAAAAGATTAAAGCACTTTCATTTCTAACCTACCTTTTGGTACCTTTTAAGGGTACCACAAAAAACAGGCTAATAAAAACTCACTATGCTCATAATCATGACATATTTAAAATAATTTTTCCTATTAAATCCAATACGAAAGTGCCCAAACATTTGACTGGAGCAAACACAAAGGAAAAAACATGAATAGAACAGCTCCCCTTTACTTTCTGCCAAACCTTAAATGAGACATGTCATAGTTGAGTGCATTGATGGATATGTTGATGCTTCCAACATGTTCAAAGCAGTTGTGCTTAGAGTACCCAAATGGCTAACAGTGGCCCTGGTTCAGATCATGTACTTCCTAAACTTGCCATTACAATACCTTCAGTTCCTTTTAAATAAATCTTAGTTCCTATGTCCTGGGTTTGGGTCCTTCCTCCTCACCATCTCATCCATGGCTCATGATGATACTCACATGTAAATCAATTGCATGTGGTAACATGACAACATTACCAGATATACACTAGTAAACAAACTCCTCTGTACAAAACAGTGGTGGACCAGATCCTTCATGACTGAGGAAACACTCTTGTTCAGTGTCTGGTTCAGAAATGCTACAATGTATTTGACTGGCTGTCACAAAATATCAAGTTTGTCATTACACTTTGGATAGCAGAAGATTTCCTTAAATCAAGTTACATAAACTCTGAGGTAATAAAGCTTGTGTTTAAAGCTGAAGACAAAGTCAACTGAGACCATTTCTTTCGACAGCTGACTCACAATATTTTGGTGCCATACTCTGGTATCAGTGCGCCGTCTGTATTGTTTGCTCGACTCATTGCCATGACAATAAGGCATAATTACATCAACACTGTTCTTGTATTAGTATGTAATTTTCTTGCCAACAGATCCTGTCAGACTTGGCTCGCACAGTAACACTGATTGATTCACAGCATAATACAGCAAAAACAGACATGAAATGGTAGCAGATGTTCCACATTGAAAACATAATTTCACTCCTTGAACTGTATTTCACTCTGTGTTAAACACATCCAAACAATGATCCAAACAATGCAGCTCCCTGTGTTGCATTAACACAAAGCTTGTTCATGTATTTATTTTTGTCTTTCATCAAATGGGTGCTTAGTTTACTGAAATGTTGATACTGACCAATAGATGGCAAAGAAGTTTACTGGTGCTAATATCACTGCACAGTGCTCAACCAAAATCAGCAAACACTTAACAAATACCATCATATCATGATATGAAGTAGGATATGATAGATTTTCCAGCTGTGAAAGCGAGGAGACAAGCATCATAAAGACATCATGTGATTTATCCCCTGCTCGAGAGAAAAAAAAGTGAGTATCATGAAAGTTTCTGTAGATACTTTGGGAAATATGTTGCTATTACGGGCCAGTTTCTGCCCTGGCCAATCATAAGAAAGGCAACCCCTCACAGTGAAAAATGAGACAATAAAGGATGATTTATAGATATAATGAAAAAACCCTACAATACAAAGCATTCAGATAAGAAAGAAACAGGTGAAAAAAAGCTTAAAGAGTGAAATATAGTGGCAAAGGTAAAGAGTCTGAGAGGATGGAGATGAGGGAGAGCGAACAGTGATATAAATGCCAACAGTGACGCAGCAGCGAGAAGGCAATTACTGACAATCACACTGATGGAAGAGCTGCAGAGCAAAGGAGAGATGCCGCGCCAAATAAACCCCTTGCTGTTTGTCTCTGTCTGTTCTGGCCCCTGCCTCTCCTTCTGTTATTCTTCCCTCCTTCTCTCCCCCTTCTGGCCTATCTACCATCTTTATCTTTGGAGTGATAAAAATGTCCCAACAGAAACCAGTCGCTGCTGGTTATCTTGGCTTTTTCAAGTTCCCATTTTGGCTTTGGCATAATCATCTTCAACTCTGATAGCATTCCAAATCAAATCAAACTTTATTTATAAAACACTTTACATAGAAGCACAAAAGAAGCACAAAGTGCTTTACATTGTAAAAACAAATTTAGAATATAAATAAATCCTTCACACACTCAATATAAAACATCAAAGTTCAAAAACACACACCTGATCATATTCCCTTTCCCACAATTATATTTCAGTCATTTATGTTAATAGAAAATATGTTAACATCACGCTGACATGATACTTAAATAAGGCTGGTTCTCCTGGCTTGTTGTGGGACTTCTGTGTCCAAGAACAGCATTTAAAAGTTGAAAAGAAGTTAACAAAGCCAATAATTAACTGATGGTGGAACAAAACATCAAATCAATAGTGAAACTGAGAAACCTTTAAAAAAAAAATACATATCTTTGAATTTGTTTTAATGTGCTACAAAGCTTTTTTCATGATTCTTACTGTGTTGCATCACATCTTCCTATAACAACACAAAATAACAACACTCTCTGTTATACAGCATCAATCAAGCCACCAATCAACACCCACCAAATGCAGGTTCAAATTCATTTTGGAGGGTTTAAATAAAAACTTACTGGTCAGTTTGGCAGGTGATGAATGAAGCTGTCACCACGTTCCCCATGAACATCATTCCTAAAGTATTAAACACCCACTAGCTGCATGCTTAGCAAAATTTAAATGAAGTATGTGACGTGAAGAACGAAAAACAAAAATCTTTTACATGGTTGTTCACATTATAATTTAACGTGAAGGGCCTGACAGTGTGTACAGCCTTAATTAAATCTACTAAGCTGAAGTTTTAAGTAGATAATTTCAAAAATGCCAAGAGCAAACATTGCTATTGGTTGACATTTTCATGAAAAAAAGTTAATTAAAACAATTTAATGACATGTGTATGATTAAATACATACATATTCACTTGTAATCTGGGTTATTTATCCAGATAGAAACCGGCTGGTGTAAATTCTGTCTGGAATCTACCGTCAAACTGATGGAGTTTTTTTTTTTTTTTTTTTTTTTTTGATGAAATAGCCATAGTGGAATACAAAAAAAAAAAAAAAAAAAAAAAACATTACTATGACGTTTTTTCACCTCCTGTTTTTTATGACGGCTTGAATTCGTTGAGGGATGGATTTCAATTTAAAAAAAAAAACAACCATATTTCATTTTTCATATAGCAGCTTACACATCAGCTTTGCAGGATAGATTACTGACATAAAACAGAATTTTTCACTTTTCATCACAAATTAAACTCATATTAGGATTAATAGAGTAGAAATTCTTTGAGTTCAGTTTTCTATGAGAAAAATGTGGCTACAGATCCACCATAACTGGATAGCAGGTGCCAGTTGCATGTTTTATGTAAATGTGCTCATAAGCATCAGAAAACCTGAGTTAGTTTTGGGAGTTGATAACCATTGTGATCGGCTTATCGTGTTCTTGATTGTTAAAGTTTAGACAAGACAGATGATTAATAGTTATCAGAAATTAATTTAACAAATATTCAGGCTTTAAAATAATTTATTGATACTCCATAAAAATTTCCCAAAATTGATTTAAAAATGTTCAAAGCACTGCTTGTTTTGTCTGACTGGCATTACATTATGTTGGATTTATCAGCAGATGCTTTTATCCAATGCAACATATGTGTGGAACTCTTTAGTAGGAAGGAATGGGGCAAATGATCAAATCTTAGAGTCATCGAGATGTGAATTTTGAACTGATTCACAGTGTCAAAAGTCTATTTTCTTTATGTTAACTGATAGGACTAGAAGCACTCAGAGTGCAGACCTCTGCCAAGCCATTGTCATTTCTTTTTTGCCAATGATTGTGGGCATTAATTTTGAATTACAAACTCTAATGGCAAAATTATCTCTATCTCCCCTTAGTAACAAACTCATTAAAAAAATTCCTGTATCCAGACGGTGATCAGGATCACCCCCAAAATCTATTCCTTATTCCAATTTTTGAAAGTTCCATCTAAATCCATGCATACCTTTTTGAGTTATAATGCTAACGGAAAGACAGACAGACAGACCAACACCACCCAAAACAAACCTCCACCTTGGCGGTGGTAATAAAGTGCTCAAAGAGACTACAATATGCACGAGAGATCCATCTGGCAACCTCTACATTAAAGCAACACTACATAGGTTTCCAACCTTAAAACTCTGTGCTTCTGACTTTGATGCATCCCTGGAGCCATCGTTACCCTGCAGCATCTCAGGGATGAGAAACCGCACTTCACAACTTAGTGTTCCAGCCAGGAGCATCACGTGATAGCTGCATTTTGCTTTACAGCATGGTGTCACACACCAGCAACTGGGTATCAAACTTCATTAGGGGGTACCAAAGTATAAAAATCTGCCAAAGTTCAGTAGATCTGCTTTAAGATGCATCAGATAAAAGCACTCTGGTTGCTATGAAGTTGAACTAGGATATTTTGGAAAAATGACTAGTATAAGAAACTACATTACATGTCGCTATTTGAGGAAATATAGAAACACCTGGCTGCTGCAAACCAGAGGACCATCACACTAGTCAGAGCTTCATCCCAAGTCTGTCACAGTAAATATACAGTACCAGTCAAAAGTTACATTTAATGGGATAGTGTGTCCAAACTTTTGACTGGTTCTGTATGTATTCACTGTTAAAACCAGGGCTTTTGCACACTTTGGAGTAGAAATACAATGTCCCATCCCATTTTATTGACCACAAGCGTGCTGGTATGGGCGCACTTTTCTTTTTCTGTAGTTTTTTTATAATTTTAAAAAGAAATCCTGTATAGAAAAAAAAGCATAAAGATGCTTCAATGATAGCTTCATAAACACATCAAACCTCATTGAAACATGATTTAAATTAAGATTTCCATCCCAGCTTATAGTGGAATCCAGTATCTTGCCAGAGAACACTTCAACAATGTAGATTTGAGAAGGATGACCCTGCTATTTCCTGAGCTACAAAATCTTAAGTGTTCAGAAGACAGAAAAGCAGCAAGTCTTCATACTAAAGAGGTCGTAAGGATCAAATAATTTGCATTTTAACTTTATAACATTAAAATCAGTTTAAACCATGAACAGTCCTCTTTTCCTCTGTCCTAATCTTTTGTTGCTGCCTCTATGAATACATTAAACACTGAGTGCGAACACAATAGGGACTTAGAAAAAAAAAATATGATTATGTACACCATGATGCCCACACCCATCCCTCTCTGTCCCACTTCCAGAAGCACACCATGACCCACTGGCGCTCACGTGACTTGAACTGGAAAAGACGCCACAAGAAGTCTTTCTGACATTTTTTCCCCAGCTTCCTCCAGGCCTCATTCTTTGCCCACTGTATCAGACAATGGACAGCTTTGAACAAAAAGAGAGAGGGGGGGCAGAGAGGGATACTCACACAATATTTTCCCTACAGTCTGGACATAAATGCACCCTCTGCCCACCCACTCCCTCAGCCACCCAGTAGTTATTGTTTACCACAGAGCGACTCCTACTCCAAATCCACTCCACACTGTCCCAGCTCCAGCTTCCCATGAGAAACAGCACTGAGACAGTGGATGAAAGAAACTGAGAAGACCAGGAGGCAGCTAAGAAAGATGGAGGGACTTGAGTAAGACTGTAGGCAGCAGGCAGCAGTTTGAAGGTGAAACTGAAAGTGGAGCAAGGTGAGACATGAGGAAACTCCCCTGATGGGATCTTGTAATCTGGCTTTATGGACTGGGTGTAAAAGAAAAATAAAACAAATACAAAGATGATGAAGACAGTCAGGTGTCTCACCTGAGAGATGCTGAAATTGTTTTATGAGCTTTAATGAGCCTTACCTCTCTGAAGTCCAGCATCAATGACCGAATCATGTCCAATCCCCAAAGTTACTGTAGAGCAATGGTTCTCAAATTTTTTGAGCCACAACCCCCAAGATAACATATGTTGGAGTTCGTGACCCCCACCACCACCCCCACGCGCCGACTTAGTGATTTATAGTGTGTTGTATCAGATGGGTCATCTCGCAGCCATCTTCTAAATGTAAGGCTGGAAAACTGTCAGAATCTTCATAAATAAGGAGGATAAAGTGGGTTTTGGTGGCTCTCCGCTGTGAAAAGGCACCTACATACCCCAAACCAGCTTCTTTCGCAGTGTTAATGTCAAATTAAGATTTTTAATTTGGCATGTGCACTGACTTTGTTGTTTATGTGTTATGTTAAAAAATAAGGTGCAAATTTAAAAGATTTATCTCTTCATTAATGGTTTAATTTTGAAAGCCCTGGTAAAAATCCCAAATTGATTTGATAAATGCAAGACATATATTTTTTTAAATTTATCTGTTGAATCCCTTAAATTATCTCATGACCCCCAGTTAAAGAACTACTGCTGTAGAGAAGTTCACAGCATTACAGTATGTGCATTTTGCATACAACCAAGTTAATAATATTAATAAAAACAAGTTAATACTGCATTTCAGAGCATGCAAGAACATAAGTTAAAACAAAGAGTGGTGAAAAAAGTCCCGATAAACTGCTTTGAAAGCAACAAAAAATATCTCACCAGGTTAACAAAGTCCTGGTAGCAGATCTTTCCATCAGCATTGCCATCAGCGAGAGCCAGAAGTACTTCTAGTTTGTGGGGGTCGAGCTCAGAGCCGTGGGTGGCCAGCAAGTCCCTGAACCTCTCTGTGCTGATGAAGCCTGAATTCTCTGGATCGTACTGTAAACAAACACACAGATAATAATCTTTAAACAACACTGTAAACATAACATGCATGGGTATTTTCTTGAGGCATATTAAATGTAGCAAAAATGTACTTAACAGACATAAAGCACATGCAGCAGGAAACAAATACAAATGAACAGAAGTTCAAGAGCAGTCAGTGAAGCCAAACATTACAAGGCCAAGAACACATCAACAAAAGCTTAACTTTAGTTTGAGCATGTTGTAAAAGAAATTTGATTGCTTTAAAAAGGCATTCAAACTTACCAGGGAAAAACACATCACACATCACATTCATCTGAAAACCTGACAACAGAGTGGGAGAAGGAGCTCATTTTTCTCCATAATAGTGATCTATGTCTCATAGTTTTTTTTTTGGTTTGTGTGTGTGTGTGTTTAATAGCACTGTACTTAAAATCTCAAGTGCAGATTTATAGTAAAGACGCCACATAAACACAGGCAAACATTAACTACGTCCCTGAGAGACTGAACTTTTACAAGAGACTTGAAGTTGGCTTAAGTGTGAAGCAGAAAAAATACAATTATTCTGTGTAGTTTGGCTGTTGAACTCTGTGGATGCAGACAGACCAATGCAACCTTTGTGATTCTGTTTGCCTCCCTGTACGTGAGTGTGTATATATGCATAACCCTGTCTCTTTAAATCTGTATATTTACAATAGTGTGTGTGTGTGTGTGCGTGTGCAGAGTCATGCAGAAAAATGTGATATTCCGGCAGTATTTGCTGCCTGCCAGATTCCAACACCCCTGGACCAGAAATACTTCTGTTATGTTTCTGTGAGTGTTTGCCTCACAGCAGGGTTAGCAGGAGGTGAGTTTTGCAGGGACAGCAGCAGTAAATAGTGCAGCGTTGCAAGAATCTCATTGCTCCATTAAGTATATTAATAGTTTCAAAGAAACACTGGCGTGGGATGACTTGTCAGATATGCAAAGTTCTCCATGAGGCGCCTTCGGATTACAGAAACTGTTTCAAAGTTGTTTTAACTTTTCATAGTAAATAGCAGCTTGGCAGCATTAGAGAATGAGAGGGGGGCCTCATAAAGAAGATGGAGCATGACAGAAATTTGATCTGCATTTATGTCCATAATAGAGTTCTTAAAGTTTATGTGTTAATAACCAGTTAAGAGAATCTCACTAACACTGTTACTGTGCTGTTAACAAAGGTATACTTAAAATTCCCTCTATTTCAGCTTAGGGTGACAACTCAGTGTTTGCTAACCATCGTGCAAATCAGGAAGATGAAATCCCTCTCTAGTCTTTCAATCTGTGCATTTTCATTCTCACCAGAGCATGTCCAGCTGCGTTAATGCAAAATATATTCATGCTACACAACTGAACAGATTGTAGATTTTTTAAGTTTTACTTTGGGGCATATTTTACTGTATATTTGTAGGTATCCATCTGCATCTCCACAGTATAAGGCAAAGCTAGCCAGCATCAGCACCAACAGAACCAAAAGCAGCCAACACTTTCCTCTTAGACTGCGCCTGAATGTAAACAAACACAATTTGTAGACAGACGTTTGGAAAGCAAGTCTTTAGTTCAGCTCTAGCCCATCACATTCAGCTCAACAGTAAGCAAAACTTAAGGATTCACAAACAAAAGTAATTTAAATCACAAATGCATTTCATAAAGCACGAAGAAAGTTTCTAATGCACTCAAAATAAATAAATGGAAAAAAAAGAACCAACCTTTTTTTGCAGGAGATCAACTAGTTTCTGTCGAGGACATTTTGTCATGATGAAGTCACATAAGCCAAAGTCTTGCCACTGAGTGTGTTCCCTTACTCACACAGTCAGCGTGCCTCCCTGCCAGATTGTTTATCCCAGACTGCACAACCTTATTTAAAACCAGGACTAAAGGATTACAGTCCAATCCAAGACCCTCACCATACACCTCCCCCATCTTTCACTCTCACCCTCTTCCAAAATACCCCTCAAATAGCCCTCCTGTCACCCTCCTTGCTCCACCCCACAACACAACACCCCCTCGCCCTACATTCATCCCTCACTTTCTCCTTTTGCTTTTTCTCTGCAAAGTAAACATGCAAGCTTTCTCATTAGGAAAAGAGATCATTAAATGTGACTGTTATCGCGTTTCACGCAATCCACAGATGCAGACAGCTATACATAAGTGGACCCCGTACATGCAAACACTTCCCTCGCTCCACCTTGCAGCACCACCAGCTTCATAGCTGAGTGAACATGCTCTGAAGTCAACAGTCTGGCTGCTGGGGAGGAGATGCAGAGGGTCACACATACTCAACAATGGGTCTCTGATGGTAATTTCATGCTGCATTTAGCTAGTCGCTTCACTCCAATAAGTGATCATTTCCTTCCGATGCAGGTCCACTCCTACAAGGACACTGTAAGATAAAAAACAATTCTCCACCCAATCTTAAAAGTAAGATTGGTACATTAAATATTAACTACAAGAGGAATACCAAAATCAGCTCTTATTTTAGAGGTAAAATAAATCATTCTTCTTATGAAATGGTCAGAAATCTTCAAGAAATGGCCACAAGAAGTTCAGTTACACAGATATGTTTAAAACCACTGATTAAACTCTGCTCATTAGCATTGACTTTGTTACATTAGCTTTTCTTCACATTTTTATCCACATTTGAATGAATTTACTGGATCATGAAATATTTTCTAATGCAAATTTTGGATTAACTTACAGCTCCACTCATGACTGTGTTGTTGTTTTTGCTCCATAAAGCCTGTTATGCAAACAGCAAAGGGGGTGTGATTCAAATCCGTCAGCTTGAAATAAGCACACATTCACATGCACACACAGATGAATCCTGGTGCAGACATAATGCCAAAAAAATATTCACAATCAGTGATATTAGTTGCTTCCTAGCAGCCTTTCAGTGTGAAGGAGAAAACGGGAGGGGAGTGGAGAGTAAAGAATTGGTGGTGGTGGTGGTGGTGGTGGGAGGGGGTGGTGTAGCGAGGGGGTCCAGATTAGGCACAATGCAAGGCTTTTTGTCTTCAGCCTCACTTTCATAAAGCTGAATATTAAGAAAGAGCAGGGTATGCAGCTTGTGAGGGTCAGTGAGTTTTTCTGAGAGTTCACATTTACATAGAGAGCCTGGAGACATGAAGCAGCCCAGGCAAACAGTGGAAAATCTGCTCAACACAACTTATAGATGATGAAATGTAGCCTCATATCAAGTGGCTGAGCCAACCAACCAACAAAGCAGTAGCTCTCTCCTCTATGATTCAGAGTGTCACTGCAGAATGCTGATTACATTAACCCATTACATCTCTTAAAACCAAAAGAAAGAAAAAGAAGCTTGAAAATATGGTGGAAGGCCTCTTTCAGGTCAGGGATGAGATCCTGCCTCAAGTGTATTGGTGCAGCATCAGCAGTGAGGCAAACTCTGCATCCGTCTGTTGTGGTGATGAGGAGTTGAACCGAAAGGCAAAGCTCTCGATTTACTGGTCCATCTAATGTTCCTACCCTCATCTATGGTCACAAGATGTTGTTATTGGACGAAAGAACCAGATTTCAGATACAAACATCAGAAATAAGTTTCCTCCGCAGGGTGTGTGGGCTCTCCCATAGAGATTGGGTGAGAAGCTCAGTCATCTCGGATAAGTTACCAACCTCAGTTAAATGAATAGTTGCCTTTTTATTTGCTACTTCCAGACAAGCACAAGTAAATTAACCCCCTTAAAATCCTGCACTTTTTTTTGCCTAAAACTGTTTTTTATGGATAAAAGACTTGGTGTGGACCAACAATTTTACTGGACAACCTTTATGGATTCTTGCTGATGAACAGGACTGTACTGTAGTACAATATGGCTTCAAAGATAAACTGCATTTTCAGCTCTTCTAAAATAAGTTCTTACTGAATCTATAGTTATTATTGTAGCCTGTAATGGTATAAATCATTCAAATCTCAAGAATCTTAGCTTTCCAACGGTGTGTAACATTTGTAGGTAATTGGAAGGTTGACTGAGTAAAACACATTTATTTTTAAAGTCCCGCCAATGGGACATTTGGTACCAATAGATTCATTGAGGCTGCATTATACTTAGAGGAAGCTCTGCTTTTCTTTTTGTTTCACAGCTGACCAGTATGTGCAACTGTATTAGAGGAATGCAGTCATTGTTAATACACCTGAAATGGCAGGATTTAGCCTCCCGCAAAGTATACAACTGTTGCTGCACACTCAAGTCTTCATTCATGGCGTTTGACTGCACCACAGACTCACACCCTGCAGGAGAGAACTGATGCAATTAATGCACATTCAAGCTTTTGTACAAGATTACTTAGTGTCAAGGCAGCAACATAGGAGTCAGTCACCAATTAGCTCTCAGACTCTATTGTTTAATATGGAGCTGCCAGTACATAAAACCAGTTAGGGCAAGGATGCTGCACACTCTACAATACTACCAGAAACAAGGATCCAGACATAAGTTATTTATTATGCAATAAAATGCTGATTAGATTTCAATGGACATTCAATATTCAAGTTTTTTATTTATTTTCATATACAATTTTGGGATTTCACATTTGCTTTTTTATTTAAACATTTAATTAATTGTTTTACAAAATTGTTTTGTGGTTTTTGTACTCTAGTTATCAAACAAGAATCAGTTTATGTGGAGAATGTGATATGAATATGACAGGCAGAACTCTGTCTCGTATTTAATAAAGCAAGCATACTATGAAACAAATTGACAGGGCAGGAAATTGAAGTTTTATCCCTATAGGGTCATCTAATTTCACACTAGAAAATAATTCCATCTCGCAGGTTCATTCAGTAACAAGCATGAAGTATTCATTCTGTGTGACTCGTCTCATGGGGATGCACCAGCACTCAGGGGCTTTAACCTACTGTTAAAGCTCCTCTCTTTTAGCTGTTACACTGTTAGAAAAAATGTTACTGAAGTTGTGAAGAACTCTACAAGTTACATGATGTCAACAAAAGACAAGAAATAACAAAAAAACCTGAATGCATACAAAAATGGCTTAATTTAAGAAGTCAGAGAGAATGGTGCCACGTTTAATAATACTATCCTTCAGGTTTTGGTCCTAGAGAAGGCTATGAATCAGCAAAGAAACACATTCTGGTCGAGGATATGTGTTTCATTACATCTCTGCAGAACACTCAACAATATCTATGATTATGCAAAGACATGCTGATTAAAACTTTAAACAGGAAGCCAGCATAGCATCACACATAAAGATGAAGGATTGTGACTCTGGATACTTTCCATAACACCATCTTGTTTGTATTCACAGATGAGTAATTTTTAAACCAGGGTTGTATGAGTAATTTAAATGTGATTGTTGGTTTCATTACACATATAATTTCCTATATGACGTGAAAGCAAACTACAAAAGAGAGAAACTGACAGAAGCTGACGTTGCAGCTCAATTAATAAATTTGCAGGTTGTTTACTCTGTTACTGATTTAATTAATAAAAAATGTACATCTATGAGGTCCAGAAGAAGGGATCAAAATCTCTGATTAGCACATGAAAAATTAAAGCCATCCAGTCTCTAATAGAGAGGTGCATGTATGGTGGCTTGTTTATAGCTGTGAAGGGAAACAGTGGCAGGCAATTAGGAGCATGTGCGATGACCAGTTAATCAGTCAGCACAGATTATTCAGGGTTTTTGAGGGCCAGGCAAACACACACGTGTTTGTAACTAAACTTTATTCTCTTTTGGCAAATTCAGGCTTCTACAATATTCAGTTTCTATGGAGCTAAGCTTGTATTAAAACTAATAAAAAGGTGTAAGGGCAATCATGGCAGATTTTTTTTTACTTACTTTTAGACAGGCATATTGGAATTTGTGCAGGTTGTAGAAGCTGCAGCATTTGCATGAGAAATGCAAACAAAATGCAGCTTCCTATGAAAATAGTATCTGTCATTAAAATTCACACAGCCCATCAGTGCAGCCAAGCAGCATCTTTTATTCTCCCCTTGCACTGTCCTTGTGTTTATCCTTTGGCTATGAAGCAAGAGTATTTTTTAAAAAAAGAATGAGAAATCAGCTCCAACTTGGTGCTAGCTGAAAATTGGAGTCAACTCACAATTACTCCTCAAAGTGTAATCAGTGAACACTCACAGGATAGAGAAGGGCAATTTTTGAGGTTGCACCTTCAGTTTAGGTAAGAGAGGTGCCTACATGTGCATGAAAAAGAAACCAAACATAAATATGTTGCATGCTTATCTGTGTGAACATAAACAATTATGCAAAAACAAAAAAACAACAACAAAAAACAAACAAACAAACAAACAACACAAAACACCCTCTTAATTCAGTTCAAGCAGGTTTAAACGCTTAGGCATGTAATTTTAGGTTCAGTTCTGAATTTCCTGCATCACGTCTTAACAGGATGTACCATCTTGGCTACCACTGCTAGAAACCTAACCTGCTCCTGAGAAAAATAAATAAAAATATCAGTCAAAGCAATTTTGGTTTGGTTATTTATCTGGTTGTTACTCTGACACATACTCTCACTTAAAGATTTCTGCAGGCCAAGCACACATCTCCATGGGAACGAGACTCCTCAAATGGCAATGGGCTACCTCATTACACTTCAAAAACTGTCCAGAAACAGCTTGACCTGGCTTTAAAAAAATCTCTATAGATCCCAACAAAAAGGAGCAAATGCAGGATGTACAAAGAACAAGCTTGATCCTTTGCAAAATCCCACAAGGATCAGTGGGTCCAAGCAGTTTTTAATGGCACAAGGAGGCCCTGGACAACATTAGGCAGGTGATATTGATGTTACAGCTCATTAGAATATGTTCACACATATAAAAGAAGCCATACGGTCCACTTCCCTTTGCTTCTACAGTACTGTTTTGGCGTGGAGTTCTGATAAAAAGCCAACCTTGTTAAAGCTCATTAGTCTCCCTGCTAATTACACTGAAGCACCAGGGAGGACGAGCAAAACCAGGGGCCCCTAATTTACTGTCCATCACTCACACAGGCTATAATGAAAAAAAAACACTCATGCACACACATGCAGCTTGTCATGTTAATCAGGCTTTTCATGTGTCCTTGACACCAGAGAGGGAGTTCCTTATGTGATATCATTCTTGTCTCCATGGCTGTCTCCTTTTTTTCGCTCATGTAGATGCACATTCTTTTCTCACAGAGGAAAAAGTACATTATCGCTGCCACTGGCCGCTGCAAACTGGAAGGCGCTCTGTGGAATTGGGACCTATCACCGACCCCACTGCCAGAGCCCAGAATTGGCATCATTTAAAAACGAGTTCAGGTTGAGTGAAGATGACAGTTTGAATGGGAGGGGCGGGGCAGCAATCATAAGCTGCAGAGCCAAATACAGACCAACAGCTGACATAATTCCAAAGAGCAAAGACAAAACAGAGAAATAATAGAAACGGATGGAAATCTTGATGTTGTTAGTTTTATTTATGCAAAGAGAAAATAAATTCAAAGTGCTATTCTCCCTCCTAACTGCAACAAACTAGATAAACAGCTATTAAACGTTCCCATGCTGCGTCCCTGAAAGATGCAAGAGTAACTTTATTTCTCACTGCTTACAGGAAATAAACAATAAGGTTCATCATTGCTTACATTTCTCATTGCTTGTTTGAAATGCAAACTCTAACTACTGTTTATGAACAATTCTTGTAAAATCTCAAAGCCAAGCTCTGAAACACAACAAATGAAATGTTGGGAAAATTGCCAGTCTGGGATTAATAAAATAAATCTGATTCTGATTTTAGAATTTTTCAGGTGAACAACAAAATTCAACTACTCACACTTGTTGAACAGGAAGACTGTTGAACTTTTCTTTTTATATTTAAAGAAGATCTTCTTCTATCTGTTTATCGCTGATGAAAGCATGAAGCACATCGATCTGTTGGTTTTTAATATGTTTGTAGTTTTGCCTGATTGTTCTGAGCCTTGTTTCAACGTAACTGTTAAATCTGTGAGATTTTAATAAATGTGTAACTGAAGAAAGAGTATAAGAAAGATGCAGTGGTCTAAGTTTAATTCTGGGTCTGTTTTTTTGTTGTTGTTTGTTTTGTTTTTTTTTTTTTTTTAGCTTTGAGCTACCTCCAAATGTGTCACTTTTGGCTCTACAAAGATTCCTGGTTTGGAAATATAAAATAAAAAGTGTGTATGATATTTTCTTTGCTAAATGAAAATTAATTTTATTGCTTAAGCTTAACCAAGCGCTATCTGTGCTAAGGTATTAAAATAAAGACTAAAAACAAAATGGGAAAATGGCTGTCCCGCGACTGGACTCCAACACAAGTCTCATACTTTGGAGTCGAGTATCTCTACCCCTCCACCTCTCCAACCTCTTTATGGAATAGATTTTTTTTGTTTATAATACACCACTGCAGGACATTTTCCTATTGCTGTTTCCTGTTGCTGCAACCAGTACATCGCCCACCATAAAAGAAGAAATGGTAAAAGGTATCCTGCACATTAAAAACGATGCAAAGAGCTCTTGACCAAGTACCAGCATGTGCCAAGCTGAATATGTTGTTTCTTCCTGCTCAAGGTCAAGCAAGGTCAATTAAAACCAAACTATCTAAAGCTGCATCTTTTTGCTTTGAACAATAATACGATGAAGAAACTTTGATGTTGCAATTTCTTCATGGCCATGCAAAAGTTTAGTTAAATAAATATAAATAAATAAATACTTTTTAATGTGAATCATTAAAGAAATAGAAGATAAATGGACCTATAAAAGACTGAAGTTAAAAATGAAATATTCTTCTCAACAGTCCAAGGATCATTACATCCATCAAACTTATATAACTGTACAAAATTAATAAGTTTTTGGTAATTTTCTATCAAAAACTGGTGGAGAAAACTTAAAACTATAAGAACAAGTTGCACACTTCAACTTGGACACTGGTATGATGCAGGGTTTGGTTTCCTTGGCAATCTGCTAATGGTCACATGACCACCAGCTTGTGACATAGGTTTGCACCTGCCCGATAGGGATGATTGGCCATCAGAGTCTCTAACTCAAAAACTAATGCACACAATCCTTGTTAAAAATAATAATAATAAAAAAATAAAATGGCTTGGCAGAGGTCTGCGCTTTCTGAGTGCTTCTAGTTAGTGAATTATTTTCAGTTTGTACCACTCAAGCTAAATAAACACACAGATCTTAATTAGCTTTTAGAGCTACGGACTGTTGTCAATCACTTGAAAGGGAAAACAGGAGATGCAAAACTGCAAATACTCCTCAAACCTCCTCCCAACAATCAGCAGCTGTCTGCTCCTCTAAGCAGCTGCTGAGCACTCATTAAAACGACTCAGTCCCTCAAGGCAGGAGAGGGCTAAACAAAGATAGTAAAAAGTTTAAAGATGTTTTCTCAGTTCATAAAGAAAAAGCAAGTTAGTTTGACAGAGTGGGAAAAGTTTTCAAAGGAAATGCTGGTAGAATTCTGAAAAAGGCAATCAAACTATTTTCCTTGAAAAAGAGCTTCGAGAAGACAGTGGTGGTAGTGGTGGTTCAGCTTCACCAAAAAACTAGCCAGCTTCACCATTGTAAATTCTGATAAATTAAAACATAAATTAACATTCAGGGAAGCTTTAACCAGCTAAGATCAACCCATCAATCTGTTTTTTTAGATATGTTTAATCCAATTCAGGGTCTCAGGGTCTGGAGCCTGCCCCAGCTGCTATCAGGCAAGAGGTAGAGCCTCTGAGCCTGGACAGATTGCTATTCCACCACAGCTGGAGAACAATCAAGCACACTCAGCCCTAGGGTGAATTTGGAATTTGTGATTAACCAATCATGAATGATTTTTGACTGTGAAAGAAAGATGGAATCCCTTGAACCAGGAACGTACTTGCTGTGAGATTAACCATCACATCACTGTACAGCTCACCTGCTAAGATTCTAAGAAAGAAATCCACTTCAAAATGCCACTGTGGATGTGAATGATCTGCACCAGCTTTATTAAACAGCAACCACTGGGTGGTGGTGAGAAAAACCTAAAGATCTTTACATGACTGCTTCATAAACTAGTGGGTGATATTAAAGTGGCTACATGCATCTCATTTAATTAGCCTTTATATGTTATCCTTTTCACCCTTTAATGAACATCTATCAACATATTATTTATTAAGAGAATTAACATGTGGTATGTAAAGCATATAAAGCCTCGTTGACAGTCAAAAGCACACATAAGACCACACTGTAAGAAAAGAAATGCCTAGTTCACAGTCAGTCTGAGGTGAACAGGTTCAATTTCTACCACAACCAGGAGCTGAGCTGACAGCTTCCAGCTCAAATGGGACCAGTCGGTTGGTTGTTTCATTTATCCCAGAGAAACAAATATATTATATTGCTAAAAGTATTGAGACAACCCTCCAACTCACTGAATTCAGGTGCTCTAATCACAGTCCATGAAGACCTGGAAGAGTGAGTTTGCTTTGAAGAAACTTGACTGGCCTGTACAGAGTCCTGACCTCAACCCTTTGGGGTGACTTACAGCTCCAGGACTTGTTATTCAACATCAGTGCCTCCCATTTTCTTCTGGAAAAATGGTAAAATATTTCACAAACATACTCCTAACACTTAGTTAATGCCTTTGTAGAACAGGTAAAGCTGTTATAGCTGCAAAGCGTGGGCCAACTAAAGATCAATACTATGGATAAAAAATGGGATGTAATTAAAGTTAATGTGTGTGTGTAAGGCAGACATCACAATATATTTTTGGTAATATAGTGGACTTAAGTTTTTCAGAGAACTATTAAGTGCAAAAGATGGAGAAGATGAAAGGAACGCGACAGAAACATAAAGTACTAATTCAGGGGAAATGTGACCTGATGATGCTCTGCTTGTGTATGCACCTTAGCATACAACCCTTTTGTCTGCACTGATGAAAAACAATCAATTTACATCAGCTGTGATGACACTGAGGCAGAGTGATTTTCTTCAGTTTTGCGGTAACTGAGACGTTCTTCTTCTTCTCCATTTCCTTATCACCAAAGCATTCAACCGGAAAAACATTCCCACCACAGATAAACACAGATAGGCTCATCCAATCATTCTCTGTCCCATCCCGGTGAGATCTGGTGTCACTTGACAGCTGAGTGACAACAGCAGAGTGAGGCAGGTCGCAGGTAGGAATTTATGTGGTGAACCATCATGGATTCAGACCATTAATTACTCAGACACTACCTGGCTGTCATGGAGGATTCCACTAGAAAAGGTCAGACGTCTGGCTCGCATAAAGACTAGCTCACCATGCATGTCACTGCCCCCGCCGGCCCAGCCAGTGTTCTGCCCACGTCGTCACACTTCAGAGACATGACTAATGCCTCGACAATACTTCTAATAGCCCCCAAAATGTCACAGCAGTGTCCATTAATGCAGCTATAAACAACACCTAGAACCAAAGACTAAGGGAGGGGGACTAGGGAGAAGATCCAGTATGAAGAGAGATGGAGTTAAAAACAAAGAGAAGAAAGCAAGAGAGGAAACTTGGGCTGTTTTCACACCTGAAAGTCCACCTCAAGATTCATATTTTGTTTGATCCAGCTTGATTTGGTTTCATGGCTAGTTTTTGTTTGTCCTCATCATCATGTGAAACCTGTCCTATTACCAACAAACAAGGAGATGAAGACCGCCAGCACTCCTACAGGCCTCAGAAACATTTCAGGAAATGACTGCTGAGGTGACTAGCAGTCTGTTTCAGAAGATAAAACAATCCAGTGAATGGTCCCAAAGTCAAAACCATCCTAAAATGTTTCATGCCAGAAATGAACCAAACTATGGATCACTTTGACCCAGAATGAGACAATGTCTTTTCAGCTGTTTGGTTCAAATCGTGGTTATAGAGATTTTTCACACCTGGAATTTTTGTGCAAATGTAAAGTCCAAAAGATGTCGGTGTAAATCAAAACACAAGCACATTAATTAATTAAAAACATCAATAATAAGAAGCAAATTTTTTAAAAAAGACAGGGTGAAAGAGTGGGATTACACCAGACAACATTATACCTGTGTATGGCATTGTAAAGAACAATGTTACTGAATTCTAAAAAAAATATCCACAATTTACTTGTTATGAAACAAACAGCACAAGCATCAGGGTTAAAAAAAAACTTTTGGTGAAGCCATTGACTGGGCATAAAGTCATTGAAGTAATAGTATGAGATGGCCAGATCAACAAGCTAAAAGAGGACTGCTCTCTATTGTGACCCATTTTCATTAAACATCACCACCTCTCTGCTTTCTTCCCTTGTTAATCATGTTTGAGTACAAGCTTTTTTATTTCCTGGGAAACTGGTGAAAGACCGAGTGGCCAAATGCTGCACAAATGCCACCCAGACAAAAAATAAGTTAATTCTTTATTTTCCTGCTTTTTGGTTTTGTGTGTGCGAAACCAAGGGTTACTATAGGACACTATAGGAGAGGACACCCAAGCTACCTTTTCTCTGAAAGTAAAATACACAGAAATAAAAAAAAAGAGATGGAGACTTAACACAAGGAAGTGTGGGTTATTGGCTCATGGGGAGCAAAATCAGATAGAGCTTCACACACGCTCATTTCTTACACAGCGATGTTTCCTTCAATAAATACATTAGCCTGATGTTTTGTGTTATGTGTTTAATCAGGTTTTCTTCCACTGCTTTTAGGACTTGTGAATATTTGATTATGTTGTAGGCAGTAGTCATAAGAAAACAAATTATAAAAGCTAACACTGACACATTCTCACAAAAAAACAGCATTATTCACCTCATAAAAGAGTTTTTAAGGTAGTTTTATGTATCTGACTACTACAGCACATGTACTTTCATGTGAAGTACAGTAGGTTGATGTAGGAGGAAATTTTAAAAGTAGGTCAATACAACCTGAAATGACCAACAACTTACAGCATATGACACTGTCAATATTTGTTTAAGAAGATCTGAGCTAAAATGCAGAAACAATGTATGAAAATTAAATCTCTATAGTTTTTTTTTTTTAAGTCATGCGCTGCTAATCATATACTTGATTAAATTATCTTCAGCATATTTGAGCAACTCCATGAAAACAGAAATTCTGGCTGTTTGCTGGTTTCAGGAATTCTGGGATGTTGACACAATGCCGAGGAGGAAAGACATCATTAGAGAAGCAACTATGGCTGAGCATTAAAGGCCCCATATTAAAAAAATTTCAACAATTTCATGTGGGTTTCAGAGGTCCAAAAACATTGTTTTTAAAATGTATTACCCCAAATTCAACCTTGGTCCTTAATTTTAGCCATTCCAAAGGCAGCTCTAGTGAGCTCTATTGGGAACGGGCTGTCCATGCCTACTCCACACCCCTTTCTGGGAGAGGGTCCGGTTTTTGCTGGCGCCTGCTCAGTGATTTTAGAGGGCTCAGCTAGCTGGGGGGGACTAGGTCAGTGGCAGTATTTATTGCTGGGAGGAGTGATTATTTCCCATTGTGAGGTCACAAAGGGAAAGATCTCAGACTTGTGCATTTGAGCACGCATTCACTAATAAGTGAAGCAAGCATGTGAGAAAGGTGACAGAATGTTCTCATTTTAGGGCCTCATACACAGGCTATGACGACACATACGACTGTTAGAAAACCTTTAGAAAGTGAATTTAGCATAATATGGGATCGTTAATTTGTGAAGTTCATGTATGGGTATCATTACTAATGTATGGATGATGTGGTGGGCTGGAGGAGAAGCATCAGCTCCAGGGATTCCAGGGAGTTTATTTGAGGGACAGCGGAGCTCTAACTCAAACAGACTGCTGCAGCTCGCTGTCATTAAGAGAGGTTCAGGAAATCTTTTCTTCCTTTCATAATAACTCCTCCATGTGTGAGAGGTGATCATCATCTCTGCATTTTACCCATACATAACCAACAATCCATAATCATATTTGTATATAGTCTGTGTGTATAGCCATTTTATTTATTTGTGTTTTATGGGCTTCTCGTATATATTTGAACTTATTTTCTATATGTTTACATTTTTTCTTATATATCTGTTCTTTATTTTAATCTGATGGCTGTAACAGAAAAAAATCCCTCATGGGATTAATAAAGTACTTATCTGTCTGAAGGGTTATAAGGCAATTTTCAAACAGTTCAGTATTCGTCAGTTAGAAATGTTAAAAATCATGAAAGTACAATAAGAAAAGGACTGAACAAATATGGTTTGTTTTGAAGTTTGTCTGCAAGAAATACTCTGATTTCTATAAAGAACTTAAACTTAAAGAACCACATGACTTCTGGAAGAATGTCCTTTCGATAGATGAGGCCAAAGTGGAGATAGGGCTGGGTTACAATCATTAATTTCCTGAATTGATTTGATTCACATCAGCATATTTCGATGAGATTTTATTTAAATCTGATTCGATATCAATTCATTTACAGCTTATTGTGTGACAACACCTATTTTTCTTGATTATTAAAGACATTCTGAGATGACAAATTTTTTATAAACGACTGAGCTCATTTACATGACTCTCAAAATCAGTTATGTGGGAGTATTCTGATAAGTGTAATAATCTGATCTGACACCTCTACATGCATTTCTGAAATTTCACAATAATGCAAACCGTTTTTCTCCCGATTCACAGTCAGAAATGCTGTGATGAAAAAAACCACCGAGGAGACAAAGTTCAACTTTGCAGAGCGTTTCTTTCAGTCGATATAAATATTCTTAAAGTTCAGATCTCAGATATTGTGTTGATGTTAATAGAACTTGGAAACAATATTGGATCCATTTTAAAGCATAATAGGACTCAGAAATTACTACAATCATGGTAGATTCATCTTGTTCAGTTGTGCATGCTGTGATGGCCATGGTGCTATCAGCGTAACACCGGAGCAGGAGAAATACTCCAGCTGCTCCTCACTGGAGCAAGAATACTACCATCTACACATCCCTGAGAGAATAAAAAATGAATAATAAAAAAACTCATTTCTTTGTCTGATTTTCAGCTGGTTGACCTGTTTTCTGACACATGCTCTCTGTCCACTGACAGAAATCACCTGCTAAATACTTTCAAGGTGAATGTAATCCACACTGGTGAATTAAAAACCTGAATTTGGCATTATTTTGATAAGAGAAGGTTTTTGATGGAAGCAACAACAAGTTGTGTATACACTACCAGTCAAAAGCTTGGACACACTTTCCCATTAGATTTAATGAGAAAGTGTGTCCAAACTTTTGACTTTTTGGTACTGTATATGCTAAAATCTCACCAAGGCTTGTTAAGTCACGCAAGAGTAAAGAGGATATTTAAAATAAATAATAAAAAAAATAATTATCTCCAAGTTTTGCAAACTGATGTCAGATTAATTCAATTTGAATGGATTCAATTTATTTTTTAAACCCAACACTAATGTCATAATACACAGCAACATGCTTTGTGAAAACTAAGCACAGCATATCAACACAAACACCTCATAACTGTTATGCACAGTGGTGGAAGCTGATGATTTGGGCTTATTTTTCTGACAGAACTTGGACACCTTGTTGTCAGGGAATTGACCCTGAATTCCAACATATACAAGAAATATTTAAGAGTCAAATTTGAGACCATCTGCCCAACATGTGTCATGCAGGTCAATGATCCCATGAACAGCAGCAGATCTACAACAGAATGGCTGAAAAAGACAAGAATCAAGGTGTTGCAATGGTTCAGTCAAAGTCCAGACATCAACTTGGCTGAAATGCTGTTGCAGAACTTCAGGAGAGCTGTGCATAACCAATGCCCACAAAGCTTAATAAATGAAGTAAATGAAGCAATTTTGTAAAATAGCAAAAACCTAAATCATTTCACAGCAATGTTTGCTGTTGTGTACTGCCTGTCGACCAAAACAAAGTTTGTCATGAGCCACGCTTTCCTCTACTTCTTCCCACAACCCCCAACTCGGCTTGTCTGCTAACAAATATGCAAAGTGCAAACACATTAAACAAAACAATATCACCATTTTATGGAACATGTTGAAGTAATTTATAATGTTTAGGTTGTTACATCCAGGAGAAGAGCTAGCTCAAAGTCAAATTGTAGCGCCTAAGGCTCTCACAGTGCTCTCCACTTTGGAAATACAAGCATAATCTGGGTTATGTCACTTTCTTTATCCGACAACTTCTTCGCCGATGACCGTAGTTTTTTTAGGATGTAATGTCGGATCCTGGTCGTCTGTAGATGAACGTTCCGTTCTCCACCATTTTGCTTCGAAAATATGTGCTGCCATTGTTCGCTTGCTATTGTCTTTTGTACGAAGGGAGGGCTGAGGGTTCCGAGAGGAGAAAGGAGGCAGCGATTTACATGAATATACATGAGCATACATGAAAGTGAGGCCGGACCGGCTGGTAAACACGAGGCTGTATGTCAACACAGAGAGATGGTGACAGACATCATGCTATACTCCAGATGAAATTACACCTGTAGTTCCTCACAAAGCAATTTTTTAATTCATTCAATCTAGAAATGATGAATTTCTGATTATTGCCCTTTTAAGGTAGTTGGCTATCTTTATTGGTGGGATAGCTCAGAAGGAGAAGGAGCAGTTGTCTGATAATCAGAAGGTTGGAGGCTCAATCCCAGACGACATGTTGAAGTGTCCTTGTTGTCTCCAATGTCTCCTTGGGCTGATTAATAGTCTATGGACTGATTCAAACTATAACACATAAAATAATTATTCTTAAAAATGTATATTTTGTAATATGTAAAATATGTTGCAAGAACTAAAGAAAGTTGCATGAGTGTGTTAGGTTACAGAAAAGAATCTGTGAAATGAGATCACCTCCATCCTGCACTGGAGCTGAAGTTCTCAGCAGATCTGCTGTTCCTACCTGGAAACACCAAACCCTCCTGCTGGTGATACAAAGTCTCATTATCAGCCTCAAAAACTGGAAATTTCAGGTGCAGTTTGCTCAGCAGTCTCTGTTGGTCAGAGTATCTTCTCTCGCCTCATTTCCTCTTTTAGCCTTTTTCCATTTTTGCTTTTCATTCTTTTATGTCCCCTTTTCTCCTCTCATCCTCAACACTGTTCTCACCTGTTGTCTGTGATGGGACATGCTCATTTTATTCCACAGGTAATTGCTTCTTCTCACATCTATGTATTCTCTGCTCCCTTCCTCAAGCCAACCAATTTATCCTCAATGCAGTCTTGCAACAAAACAGAAAAAGTCACATAAATGAAACTAAAAATAATTTAAACCACAATTTTATTCTCAGTACAACAAAGAAAACATATCAAATGTTAAAAGTAATTCCTTTTACTATTGAATAATGTTAAATTTCAGCTCTTTTTCTAATTTAATGGTAGCAACATGTCTCAAAATAGTTGGAAAACAGATCTTGTTCATTTAAGAAGAGTCTGTAAAAATCTGGGAACCATGAACATCAGTTTACAGACCTTTGGGAGAGGAATATAAAACTGCTCTAAAACCTGAAAATATCTTTCACCATTGATGGTGCCTTCCAGAAGTGCAATTTGCCAGTTAAACAGACACTTAAACATCCCCATAACTATCTGAAATGGTATTTTGAACTTGTTGGTAAATGGTAAACTTGTTGATAACAAGTTGAATGGACAGATTTCTCTTTAAAGGATGAAGTATCTGTGATTTGGAAAAGGTTTTTCAAATTTCCATTTCTCTGACCACTAATCAGTCAGCATTTCTGGGCATGTTCACATATGGCTTCTTCTATATGATAGATATGATAGACCTTTAAAGCTGGTCATTTTCATCATAATTGTTAGAGCCAACAGAAAATTGGAGTTGGAGTGGTATTACATATTGCAGTGTGGTGCCACCTTTGTTTTGTATGAGTTAAGGACCAGAGAGAGACAGGGTTAAAAAGATTGTCTTTTGTGTGCATAGTGCAAGAACCAAATGTTGTTACCTGGTAGGTTGGATTAAAAAAAAAGAGAGAGAGAACTTGTATATTAATAAATTAATCTGAAATAGAAATGTAACCATACACTTTAATTTGGTAAAATTCTGACCTCTTGTGGTTACAAAATCCACCTTTAACCTGTTTTAACCACTTTGCTGTGCCATTTCATGTGTTAATGGCACAATTAACTGTTTTCACAGACTTTTATTTTTGGGAGTTTCCAGGGCACATGCTGCAATTTCCACGACAGATTCATCCATGTTTTTATTTGCAGTGCCACCTGAGGACCTGATGATAAATGGCATTCAATATTGATTTTCAGGCGTGATCCTGGAGACTATGCCAGACAAAGAAATCTGACAACACGCAGCAAATATACATGAACCGATGCGAATCAAGAGTTACACACAACATGTCAACCTAATCAGGAACAATGATCAATATTTAGAATAAATAAATAAATCTATGTCAGTTCATTCAGCTCATATATCCAGCATGAATTTGATACAGTCCTGAACTGTGTGTGTGTTTCATGGTGCCTGCAGCTCATCAGCAGCCCCAGGTCACCTGTGTTACTTGACAGATTTGAAGTCTTCATTCATCTTATACACACACACACCCACAGTTGTGAGGCCCCCCAGAAACACACAACACACAAATTAGCACAGACCACCTCTGTTTCCTTGCCAACTGGCCTGTAACCAGGCAACGGTTGTCGGTGTGAACATGTGTTCAGTGGCTACATGCACATATACACACATGGACATGCAGGTGGGGTCAGATTTGTGGACAAGTGTCAGATTCTGAGTTATTACTTAAAATCCCTACACGTCTGATTCCTTACTGCTTCTTCATGGATTTTAAACTGAAGAAGAAATCTTAAGTGACCATGTTTATCTAAGGAAGCATATCCTTCAAAGATGAATAAATTTACTTCAAATATAAGAAAATTGGCTGTCAGTCTAAATAATGTCTGTGCATGTGTGCAGCCTAATAATGACAATAATCTCAGTAGTTATTTGACTGTATGTGCTGGAAACTTGGATCTACAGCTGATATGCTCAGTAACCTGTGCAAATCTGGTTTTAGCAAATCTGATGTAAATGTAGTTTCTACTGAGAAAGTAAAAATGCAGAACCAATGGTTTTCTGTGCAACCATACTACCCACTACTGTAAATAATACTGCTATCCTCTTTGTCATGCTGGTCTCGCCAACAGATTGATATTCATCGGCACTCTGCCTTGGCAAATAATCTTAATTAGAAAACTCACCTCCATACAACCACAAAGTGCCTAGAGTCGGCTTAATCCAAATTAAAGATATGTAGGCAATGCAGTATCAATTGATAAGGTGGCAGCATGTTCTGTCTCTCTCCCATCGACATCTTTACTAATTCCCACCACATCACAGCAGCTCGCCTTGCAGACAGCTGAGATCTATTACCCAACACCACACAAGAGGATAGCACACCCACTCTGTGTGTCTGATACATTCGGCACACACTCATACACACCTCAATTTCTTCTCCAAAAGCTTTGTCTGTAAGTTTAAAACTACATTCCCTTCTAGGTTTAATGCTATGTGAGACGCAGAGACTTAGTTCTCCAGGAGATGAGACGCAGACGTCATGAGGGTTTTGCTTTGGCAGGCACTGCAGTATCAAGCATAGGATGACATACGGTCCAGGACCCAGACATTATTACCTCCAAAGTCCTGAAGGGTTAGTTGTCTGCTAAAATTTACTGCTACAGTTAACTTGTAAATGCATCAACACATGCTCTCCAAGCAGTTCTGACTTGGCTCATCTTTTAGACAAAATGCTGAGCAAAGCAGAACACTTCTAAACTTTTGACAGTTACTTTAGCGGTTATGTAACATAACAAAGACCAAAACAGTGATACATAAAAGCACAATCTCATGTCACATTCTGTCATCCTATATCCCCAGATAAATGAGACCGACCTTTTGCAAATATTTTATGATTGTTTAATTGTGTTTACATGAGATAATTGTGCCATTTATCCAAATCTACCATGTGCAATTTTTCATTTAAAAGCCTAAAAAGATGGGCTTCTTTTGTAGTTTTTCCCTACAATCTTGGAAGAATGGGGGAAGTTAGTTAATTTGTTTGGTTGCATTTGCCATTTCTATCATTAAATGGCACAGTATACTGTACTGTATTGTATACTGGACCTTTAAGAATCAATGAATAAATCCATTCCTGTAATGCAGAGAACTGTGAATTTAAGTCTAAGCACTGGCACCCGAACTCATTTTGAACAGTCCCCTCACTCTGGAAACTTTTAAATCAAGCCTTAAAACACATTTTTACTTCTTGGCTTTTACCACAGCTTGAGAATTGTGTGGTCTACATTTGTCTTTTACTGTATTTTACCTTTATAATTTATCTTATTTTATCTTAGTCTTTTAATTATTTGAGTGTCTTTTAGATATATTTTAGTCTTTTTAATATATTTTTGTTTTTCCAAGTCTTTTGGAGTGCAGAATTTCTGGCTGTGTGTGTGTGTCTTTGTGTATCTATACGTAGACCATTTACGTCATATATGTGGAGCACCTCCTCCCTGAGCTGCTACCATACCGAGGAGGAGTTTGCACATCCTGAAGATCTTAGGAGCCATGTTGTCGTGGGCTTTATGCCCCTGGTAGGGTCACCCATGGCAAACAGGTTTCTAGGGGAGGGACCAGACAAAGCATGGCTCAACAGGCCCCTTTGATGAATGAAAACAATGGATCCTAGTTTCCCTTGCCCGGAAGTGGTTCACCGGGGCCCCCCTCTGGAGCCAGGCCTGGAGGTGGGGCATGGAGGCAAGTGCCTGGTGAATAGGCCTTTGCGCATGGGGTGCTCATGTGTGATGTGCAGGAGCTGAGCCAAAAGGCAACGCTCTCAATTTAAATCAAACTACATTACTACCCTGACCTATGGTCATAAGCTGTGGGTAGTGACCAAAAGAACGAGACTGCGAATACAAGCAGCTGAAATGAGTTTTCTCTGCAGGGTGGCTGGGCTCTCCCTTAGAGACAGGGTGAGAACCTTGGTTGCTGCTCTTTCGCATTGAGAGGAGCCAGATGAGGTGGCTCTGCCAGCTGGTTAGGATGCCTCATGAACGCCTCCCTAGTGAGGTGTTCCAGGCATGCTTCACTAGGAGGAGACCCCGGGGAAGATCCCGGACACACTGGATGGACTACATCTCTTGGCTGGCCTGGGAATGCCTCAGGAACCCCCTGGACAAGCTGGTGAATGTAGCCGGGGAGAGGAAAGTCTGGGCTTCCCTTCTTAGGCAGGTGCCCCACGACCCGACCCCGGATAAGCAGAAGAAAATGGATAGATGAATGGATTTACAGCACATTGGTAAACACATGTTGTTTTATAATGTTCTACATAAATAAAGTGGACTGGTACAATATGAACAGTTATGATATTCAGTGGCCCATCTCTTGGGTCAATAACTAGCCTGGATGCTTAAGCCTCATTCATCTTCCCTTTATGTAAGTAAGTAGGGACATCCGTGTCGAATGTTGTCAAATGCTTGTCAAATGCTTGCTGCTGACAACCTGCCTTTAGACCAATTTCCCACATCACGTTTAAAACCATCTTATGGTTTCTTTGAGTCTGAGCTTTTAAACATAGTAAATTACTCTCTTGAGACGGGCGTTTTTCCTTGCCACCTTTAAAATGGCAGTGGTAAGGCCTCTTCTGAAGAAGAGTAATTTAGATCCAAACATTCTTGATAATTACAGACCTGTATCCAACCTACTGTTTTTAAGTAAAATGACAGAAAAAACTGTTTTTATTAAATTGCATGAGTTTTTGAATAAACACAAGATTTTAGAAAAATATCAGTCTGGCTTTAGGACAAACCACGGTATCGAGACAGCCCTTTTCAAGATTGTTAATGACCTTAGACTCAACTTAGATTTACAGAAACTTTCTGTCCTGGTTCTCCTGGATCTTAGTGCCGCCTTTGATACAGTTCATCACTAGATTTTATTAGACAGACTCAGAAGTCTGGTGGGCCTCTCAGGTACTGTTCTTAAATGGTTTTATTCCTATCTCACAGATCGACAATTTTTTGTAAGTATGGAAACGTGCTCCTCAAGAATCCATGAAGTCAAATGTGGGGTTTCCCAAGGATTGATTATAGGCCCAATATTTTTTAATTTGTACATGGAGATGTCATCAGGAGACATGGCATTGATTTTTACAGCTATGCTGATGATACACAGCTTTACGTTGCTGTGTAAAACTGCTTTGTATGTGTGCGTATACATGTGTGTGTGTGTGACTGTGTAAAAGACTTTAATGAGTGTTTTTTTAATTAATTATTATGTAATCTACTTTGATGTGTGTATAGGCTTGTTTTATTTTAATATGCATGAATTGCTTTTTATCATGTAAAGCAGTTTGTGTTGCCTTCAGCATGAAAAGCGCTTTATAATTAAAGTTTGATTTGATTTGATTTGATTTGATTTGATTTGATTTGATTTGGATGTCAGACATTGCCACACATCCTTTACACTGACATGGTTGTTGGCCATACATCCACTGAAGCAGCTGTAGCTCAGGAGGAAGAGCAGACATCCACCAACTGTAAAGTTGATGGATCAATTCCAGGTTTCCCCTGACCCTACGCTGAAGTGTCCTTGGGCAGGCACTGAACCCCACGTGAATGAGATCATGATGATGTACATTCTCAGCAAGAGACATAAAATGAGGCAGCGCAGTAGACAGTGGCAGTCTATTAAATATTACATACATACATCTCAGTTTCTTCTACTTCAAAATACTACTATACTAACAATTTAAATCAGGCTCGATAGTAAAATGTGTAACGGAAAATCCAGTACATGGAAGTAATCCAGTGGTTTGCCAAGAACAATAAGACAACTAAAAAAGAAAGGAAATGGCTAACAATGTAAATAAAGTAATATTCAGTCAAGTGGCAGTAGTCAATAATATTTAAATAATATTTTAACATTACCAGATGCAGTCTTTACTCAGTCATTGTGACTAATTGCATTACGTTACACATTTTATTATTAAGCCTGATTTAGAATACACGCATGAGCTCTCTGCGCTCTAGTTTGTAGCACCGCCTCCTCCATGACAAAATTATTTCTTACACACATACTACAAGTTCTCATTCAAACTAGTGTCAGCATCTCATTTACAATATGATCAGCTCACACATACACATATATAACCCCTCACGTATAGTACTGTAATCACTGATAGGTATAGGGTGTCTTTTATGCATGTGGGGTTTTAGTCGTATGTACACTACCAGTCAAATGTTTGGACACAATTTGCCATTATATGAGAGTTTATTATATGAGTATGATTAAATTATTATAGTAGTATATGCATTATTTCATAGATGTGTGTGAAAGTTAATAATTAATTCCTTCCTATATGGCACCTCATAAATATCAGCTTAAAATAAACACATACTAGATAAACAGAATAGAAATAAAACAAAAAAGTAAATTATTCTAAAAATCATACAGAGCCCTTTTCACAACATTAGTTCAAGAAAAGACTGATGCACTTTTTTCAGATTTTGTTGCATGTGTTGAACTACATGGCCAAAATTATGAGGGGTGGCACTGTTGATTGGCCACTGATATACATCAGAATTGGCAAGAGCTCCACTGTCTCTTGGCTGAATCAGTGATCCCAGTTTGATGTTAGTAAGCCAACATGATATGACCTCCGTTTTGTTTAATATGTAACCTGCATAGAAAAACAGGCTACTAGACCCATTTATGTAGTTTGATAGAGGTCCGTGCCTGAGTGACATCACTTCCTGTCATGAAAAGATCGGAAAACTGCAAGACAAGACTAATTGAGACGGACACGAGGTTGGAGTCACAGACATAATTTGGCTGTGGCAAAACAGAGAAAGGACAGTGGCAGATTACAGACAGACAAAAGACTAATCGTGGTGGACAAGAGACAGGGTGGATAACGTCAGGCCGTGAGCTGAGAATTATTCCCCTTGTTATGTTGTCGTTGGAAACTCCAGTGAGTTAAAGGTCCCATATTATACACTTTATTCCCAATCTGAGACCATTCATTAATATCTAAATGAAATATTTCCGCCATGGTATGGACAAATCGACCCTCAGTTTGAGTGCAGCGGCTTCTCTTCACCTCCCTCTTTTTAGCAGCTTCAGAAATGTGCCGTTTATGGTGGGCGGAACCCTGGTGGAGCAGCTCAGCTGTTGGCTCCGCCCATCGCATCGCCCGTCATGAGGTGATTGACAGGTTAATATATTTTCAAGCTATCAGACTAATAAGGCCGAAACAATAAAATAACTGCCAGCTCTTACCTCTCCAGCTGTGTCACGGACAGTTGGTATTGAACCTGGCTTCAGCTTCAAACGGTTGGCGAAGCCTGCTTTCCATGCCCCCATGTTGTGGAAACAGTCCTCTTTGAAATGCTGGCCACAGACATGCAAAACCTTTGGAAGTTTTCCGGGTACATTTCCTCCAAAAATAAAATTAATCCACTCAGTCCTCGTGGGTTCAGTGGATGGAAGTAAAAAAACGTTTTCGTGTTCATTTATGCAGCCACAAACAGAACAGTGCTTCTGTCGCTTAGCCATGTCCGCTAACGAGGGTTGCCGAAGAGGGAAAAACACTGGGCGCTAGGTGATTTTTAGAGGGCGGGCTTTGAGAGCCGGTAGACGGGTCCATCGCTCTGTGGGGAGTGGTTATTGTCCCTTATGACGTCATAACGTACACGCTTTCAAACAAGCTCATTTCAGCGCTTACTTCCCTAGAGGTGGAGCAGGGGGGAGAGAGAGCGCCTGAAAGAGTTTCACACTTACGGGTCTCCTACACATGCGGGGGGACCAGTATGACTGTTCCAAAACCATTAAAAAGTGAATTTTGCATAATATGGGACCCTTAAAAATTGTTATGATAAATAATGATTAATTTCATTGTATGTATTACCATATTTGGTTATACATTTCATGCTGAGACTAAGAGAGAAGTTAATGAGATCTCGTGTAGAATTTGTGACAGAACCAGATAATCTTAGTCCTGCAATTCCTGTGTAGGTTGTTTTTTTTATTTGCTTCGGATGGTCTGAACTGTCAGAGTGATTAGATGATATGGATGGCGAGCCCAGCCCAGCGATTCTGAGGGCAGTCGGAGATGCGGTGTGGCCAGCCGTGTGACCTGCCCAGAAGATCTTGGATCGTCTCAACATTCAATTGAGTCCAGAAAAGAAGCATACACTATTTATCTACCCGGGTAGCAACTATAGTGGACATTGGTAAAGGTCGTGTACACAGGTATACACACAGAACTGAAACTATCAGCAAATTGAGCTCAAATTCAAGGGACTGATTTAATTATTTTTCTTTCACCTGTGGCGCCTTATTTTGTTTATTTCAAAGTTTAACAGAGCTGTAAAGAAAACATATATTTTTTTGTTACTGTGAAGAGCATTAAAGTGCTAACTGTTCTAACCAACACCGCTCCTTGTGAGTATATATTAGGTGTAACTCCTATAGGACCTAGAGCGATGTGAGTATCTTCACCAAGAGGTAGGATATAGGTGCTGCAAATACATAATTTTTTTCATCATGTATTTAAAGTTGAATGTAATTTAAATATGTCATTAGAATTACCAAAGGGACTTTTCCTGAAGCATCATGGCTGATTTTAGAAAGATTTAATGAACTCTGATCTCAATATTTTAGAATGAATATAAGAAAGAGCTCATCTGTGTTAATTTGATTGTGTCGGACAGAGCGTAATCTGGAGAAGGACACACTAGTTGATTGTTTGTGAGGGGGCAGGAGACAGAGTTAATAAGAAACCGGGAGCTGTACTGTCCCCAGGGTGTCTCAAAGAGCAGAAGGGTTTGCAACAGTCACTTGAATGCCCCTCAGCAGGCTCTCTAGCATGTGTTCAAATAAACACTTTACCCCCTGTCGAAGCTGGTGAAAGCATTCACACTGGATGTATGGAAATACAATCAAGCACACAAACATAAACACACAACAAACCACAAGCAAGACTCAGATCTGAAACACAATATAACAGCAGGGTCAGGAAAGCTCATGCCACAGCAGTTATAATGATCACAAACACACAACCCCATGCTCATTTTCCAAAGGATGTACAGAAGTCAAAATCCTTGTCTCACTTATGATGCTTAGAAAACTCATGGCAGGGCATCAGCATGTCAGATCAGAGACAAAGATGGAGACTGTGACCTTTTCTCCCAAACCACCCCTTTACATCGAGGTGAGAAACCCCTCATTAACAATGGGCCAAACCCTCCATCAAACACCCCTTCACTGCTCTGCACATTCAGCCGCTCTTCATGGAGAAAGACAGGGAACAAAAAGCAGAGAGAAACATTTGTTTAATGAGCCATCCCCTGGCTGTATTTTTCCCTCCCATTCAGTCTCTTCTCCTGCCTGAGGCCTGCCCTCAGGTCAACTCCCCCGACAACACCATCAAATCCCTGCACCACTGATGGCAGCAGTTCCATTCACCGTTGAGATTTATGATCACTAATAGCTGGCAAATGGACCAGTGGTTGGGCTGCCTTAGGGGGAGGCTCCAGACTTCAAATCTCTAAAAGAAAAGGGAAAGAAAGGGGGAGCTGCAAAAGGCTAGGGGTGAGGTGGGGGCTTATCAGCCTCTCAGAAACATTTTCAAGGTTGCCATCTGGGCCGGGTGGGACCTTTCAAGCCATCTTCCATAAGCCCTCGCCTACGAAAGAGGTTCACACTATAGACTACTGATATTTCACTTCCTGTGCTCTTTTGGGGCAACTTAGCAAATCAGGAGATTTTATTAATTAGCTACGATCAGGCGGTCAGCCAGTCAGCTGTTTCCTGAGCCTTGGCAGCAGAGAAACATCCAACTAAGGCGCCCTTTACTTCATAATCCTATTCCCATAATCCTCAGAGGGCAGAAAGCAAGAAACAATCCTCGCTCTCCATGACCAGTTCCCCTTTCCTTTAATAGTGAGGGAAGAAGGGAGTTCTTTCATACTGCATTACAGCAGAACAAAAGACAAAAAGCAACAGATATATTAATATGTAAAGTTATCATGTACCAGAAGGTCATTGAAAACCAGATGTCCAGTTCTAAAATTGAGTAAACAATCTCAGATAAACAACAGCACATGACACATTATTTGGTTAACAAAAACTAATCCAAAACACAAAGAGTGTTAAAAACTACTGCTTTCAGAAGAATAAAAGGAGTAAGTAGCATAGGTGCTGCTAATCAATTGCTACCATAATGAAATGATCATAATCTCTACGAAAGTTTGCAGTTTGCTGCTCTGGAGCAATCAAGTATGTATTAACACAATGCCAAGGAGGAAAGACATCAGCAAAGACTTTAAAAGTTGATAATCCTACAGCGAGAAAAATAATTATGAATAGACATTGCTGAAATCAGTTGCCAATCTTCTTAGCATGTTTACCCCAAATCCAGACTGTCCAGACAGATTAGAGAAATTTAAAAAAACTTTAAGAGCTAACTACCAGAAAAAAAAATAAGACACACTTTCCCATTAGATTCAATGAGAAAGTGTGCCCTAACTACCAGACAAAAGGTAGGACAAACTTTCCGTTTCGATTTAATGAGAAAGTGTGTCCAAACGTTTGACTGGTACTCTACATCTCAGATTCCACAGGCCTCAGTTAGCATGTTATCTAATATACCTAAAGGTACACTGGATGTGGTGCTCAAAAGTTTGCTGTTTTGTTTTGTTTTGTTTTTTTTTTTCTTTTTGGGATCTATGCAAACATGGCTATAAATCTTGTAAATAACAGGCTTCAAATTCAACCTCCAATCCTTAATATGGACATGCCAAGAGAAAATGAAAACATAAATTTCCTGCTAGGCTAGAAAAGGATTTAGGATAGATTTACAGACTGAGAATTTTCTATTCAAGCCTGTAAAAGGAATCCTCTTTATCATAACATCTTTTACTGTAGCACTACTTGCCCTGCCCTACAAGTCATCCTACTGTTTGTTCAGAAACCCCCAAATTGGTGCAATAAATAAGGATTTTACGGGTCCTACAGTACAAAATAAGAAAAGTATATCTCCAAGGAGCTATACAGAGTTATTCAACACTGACAGGAATATTTAAGAACTCTTTTCTCAAGATTAATGAAAAAGATCCAAATAAAGTTTATTTTAATTAACTTAATATCAAAGCAGAGAAAATATGCATCACATTTGCAAACTCAATCTTTAAAGATCTCCGTTTTATCATTTTGAAATGCTTCAGCATAAGAAATAAGAAGATATCTACACGTAGTGTTTATTTAATGGATAAGTTCAGCTGAACCGATAACAATGAACATTTTGTAATAGTTCAGTGATCTTGAAATGCTTCTTGTTATCTCAGCCTCTGACTGTATGGTAATAAGCAATGCCACCACAAAACATGTTTTCCAAGAAGCTGCCCAAATACTTCCCTAGTTGAGCTGTGAAGACACAAAGAAAATAAAAAACTTTTTTAAAAATCAACTGAAAATTTTCATTTTATAAATGCTGATCCAGATAATAGTTAATCCACTCATAATTTCTCAATATCTAATGCAGCATTCATCCCTGGTCTCAGTTTCACATTAAATACAAATGGTGAAAATGTCATAGGGTGACATAGGGTAAATTTTTTATAACTCATCCATTTGAATGTTATTTCATCTTGAAATTCAGCATTCAGTTTGATGGATGTCAATCATCCACCCCCACGCTCACAGCCCCCCTCTCAGCTCCGCCACTTTGCCCATTTTTGTATTTTCTGGGAGCGATGGCAGGCGTGACGCTGCCAAGATGGCGATGGTAGGAACCACCCAACGAGCTTCAGTTTTGCTCTTCTGAAATCTATGGGTGACGTCACGGAGGCTCGGTCCATCTTTCATATACAGTCTATGGGTAAAACCTATTAAGGCGTTCTATATGGTGATTTATTACCTCATCAATTAACTAATCTCAGCACTGTCTGACATATCTTTGAAAATATAAAAATACGTTTCAATAATATTTCCAGTTTAAATGATTTGGATTTCCCGTCTGTATAGGTTGATCTTTCCTTATTAGTGTAAAACACTTACACATTAGACCATAAAAAGGGGGGAATCTTTTGCAACATTAACCCCATTTTCAAAACAGCCAAGTTACATGATCAAGAGACCATCTCAATCTAAGATCTAATTTTGTACCTCTACTTTGTCAAAGACTCATATGCATGACATCTGGCTTAGTTTAAAATACACAGCATGTGGTCTGAAGCATACTGAATTTATGCCTTCACAAAAACACACCAGGGCTCAGCAAGAACACAGCTGCAAGACAAAAGATGCTAAACATCACAGTTGGAAGTGAAGGATCCAAAATGGAATTAATTCTGTCTGGTTTAGTTGTGGTGTAGTGTGATGTGGTTTTGACCTTGTCACAGTTAGCCGCTTCAGCACTTTGGCCCGGCAGGCAGGCCTTGGCTGCCGTGTCCCTGTAAGACGACACAGAGGGGACAGGACAGGAACGCGGATCTGTGTGAAAGCTAAGCACTGCCACTCACCTTGGACATCTGCTGAGCCGGCCAGGCTGGGATGGGAAAGGTTACCATGACAACAAAGAGTGCTAGTCAGGACATATGAGAGTTACTGAATATCTACAACTTCTTTCTGACCGCAACACCTACAGTCCAGGTTCAGCGAGGGCCCGTTGGTAGCAAAAAAAAAAAAAAAACGTGTAACTTTTGAATTATGCATGTGTTGCAGTCTCTTGATTAGACAACAGTCTGCCATAACTACAAATTCTCCAGGGAGACAGGAGAAAGAAGAATAAACAAGAAGATGCTGGTGAAGCAATTTGTTATATCAGTGGTTCACAGACAGCTGAGCACACAGCAAGACAAAGTGATCTGAAACCCAGCAAGTAATTTAAAGTAAAAACCAAGAAAAAGTAGCTGCCATTATATATCCAGCTTATAGGGTATATACATCTGTGTGGTCGCTGTCAAAGCACCACCTGTCTTAATAAAACCTACACTGTCTATTAGGGAAAAAAATGATAGTGTCCACATTTATATTGGAATTTTTTTTTTTTTTTACTTTATTAGTTACACCTGTTCAATTGCTGGTTAACACAAATAGCTACCCAGTTAACCACCTTTAAATACAAGGAACACTTCCAACCTTGAAGCAGATTGGCTACAGCACCAGAAGACAACACCGGGTGCCTCCTGTCAGCTAAGAACAGGAAACCGAGGCTACAGTTTACACAGACTCACCAACACTGGACAATAGAAGATGGAGAAATGTTGTCTGGTCTGATGAGTCTCCATTTCAGCTGCAACATTCAGATAATAGGGTCAGAATTTGGTGGAAACTACACAAAAGCATGGATCCATCCTGCCTCAATGGTTCAGGCTGCTGGTGGTGATGTAATGGTGTAGGGAATATTTTCTTTTCACACTTTAAACCCCTAGTACCAACTGAGCATGGTTTAAATACCGCAACCAATCTGAGGATTGCTGCTAACAATCCCTCCCATCCCTTTATGACCACAGTGCAGTCATCAGTCCTCTATTAGCTACTTCTAGCAGGATAATGAACCATGTCACAAAGCTCAAATCATCTCCAACTGCTTTCTTGAACATGACAATGAGTTCACTGGACTGCAATGGCCTCCAGTCTCCAGATCTCGATCCAATAGAGCATCTTTGGGATGTGGTGGAACAGGAGATTCCCATCATGGATGTGCAACTAACAAACCTGCAGCAACTGTGTGATGCTGTCATGTCAGTCTGGAGCAAAACCTCTGAGGAATGCTTTCAACAACTTGTTGAATCCATGCCATGAACAATTAAGACAGCTCTGAAGGCAAAAGGAGCCCAACCCGGTATGTCAATCTCAAATGTATTTCAATAGCACAATTAAACAAAATAAAGTTGACCAAAGTAATTTACAAGTTCATGTAAAAAGACAAGGCCCAATAAATTTAAACAAAAGCAAACAAATACAATCAAACTACAGAAACAAAACAAAACAAGAGACACTATAACAACATAACCTATTGGCCCTAAAGCCAAGGTAAAAAAAAAAGAGTTTTCAGACAAGATTTGAATGTCTGTAAAGACTCTGCAGTGCAAACAGTGAGCGGCAGATTATTCCAGAGTCTAAGACAACTTCGGTTCTCGAGGATTGCAGTCCTGCAGGTTTTAGATGTCTCCCTGCTCCAACATGGCTCTCCACAACAGCTTGTTGTCAAGTTTATCCCGAGCATTTTCACCCATTAATCTTTTCTTCTTTTAATGATCCCTCTGGCCACCCTGCTACAGAGTTATTCAATGTCCTGCCCTCAGAGAAACAATATCGCGCTAATAAATGCACTACATCTCTTCATACTAAAAGTTTTTTTTCCACAAGCTGTCATGACTATGAACAACGCACTTTGAAATACCTCTGACATGCACTTTACTGTTTTAGTTACTTCTTTTACTGTGATTTATTTATAATTAATGTTTCAATGTTATGTATTTTAGGTTGTGTCCATGTGTTGTATTTTTAGGCTTGTGTTTTGTATGTTTTGTCTGTTAAATGTTGACAGTGCACTTTGAGTTCCTTGCAACTGTTTTCCAATGTGGTTTCTTTTCTGCAAATGGCAAATAAACTGAACTGAGCTGAACTTTTATTTTTTTATTTGTTTTTTGAACCATCAATTTGATTCAGTTGTGGACAGGACACATCCAAAACAAGACTGCCCATCCCTGGTCTAGGGACTGCCACCCAAAAGCCCAATCCCCTCTCTTATTTTAAATGTGACCATGGTTGAACTACGGTTGGATGATCTCAGCTATCTTTTGAGACTATAAAAATGGAGCAGGTTAGATAAATTACTGGATGCCATACCATTTAAAACTGCTAACATTAATAAGGTATACCCGATAGGTGGCCATTAAATGCATGCAGCATGTTTTTTCTCTACAGTGACACAGTGATGAGCATATTAGTGTGGAAAGTCCTTAATAGGAAGAGGCTGAGTGAAGAAGCAGAAATCAACAGACACACACACACACATATGCAGGTGTACACAGCTAACACAGGGTTATTGTAACTGTGTCAACGCTGCACCTGTGAGGCTTCACTCCAGACCTGTATGACCTATGACCAAAAGGAATGTGTCCTGGGACCTATGAACATTCAAATGATATCTATGGGACAAAAGGGAGATTTTGTCTATTTCATGTCCCACACTAGTCCCTTAAACCACCAAACCATTAATAAAAACAAAACAGTACAGGCTTTCAAGTCTGTAACTTACTAATAAACATACATATGCACACAGCCTCCAATGAATGTCATTTTAATGTTGCTGACTGCTACAGCTTTGGAAATTCTTAGAATCTTTGTTAATAGTATAATAATAATAATAATAATAATAATAATAATAATAATAATAATAATAATAATAATAATAATAATAGGACACAGCTAAATATTAATAACCATTCCATAGATACCATAGGTAGATATCTTTTGTAAACACATCAGATTAAGACTGGAGAAAATACTCACTGACATTATACAAAAGTCACAATAATATGAATAAATGAATGAATAATGAATAAAAAGCATCCTCAAACAGGTCCAAGGTGATTAGTTTTGCTTTTCTTTTTTAAGGTTTTGTTTCCAGTTATCATAGCCCATGGGACAACTCAAAATTAGCTTTTCATCTGCTTGACAATTGGATGGAAATATGTGTGGTATTAATGTTGTTTTCCAGTTCACTAGTACAACTAAACAAGACAAAGAAATGGGGAAGATCGAGTTCAGCTACAAAATAACTGCAATTACATGTTGCTTCATTACTGCTATTACCTTAAGGGCTAATGAACTTTTGACATTGCCATCAAATCTCAGATTTTTACATTCTGATGTCACAAATCACATGTCTATCACATATGAATGGCCACTTCTCAATGACCTGGCCGAACATAACAGAACTCAGACTATATGGAGGCAGGAATTAATGTGTCATAGATCAGCTGGTAAAAATCACTATTCAGTATTTGAGCAGAAAAAAAGCATCTTGAGAAAATCACAACTGTGACTGTAGAGGACTGAACAAGAGGAAAATTTAGACAGCTTACACACATGCAGCTGTGTTTGGCCTCTTCACAATAGCAGGCACTACTTTGTTGCTTTCCACATAAATGTGTTTGTATATAAACAGTGGATACAGGTTGAGCTGGTATAGTGTGGACATAGCTTAAGAGAAATCAGGCATCTGCCTGTTTAAAGTGACTGAGATATAATCCATCTGACAAAGTAGGTTATAATCAGCAGTGATGTATAACCCCAATTCCAAAAGCAGCTAGGATGCTGTAAAAATGTAAATAAAAACAGAATCCAATGATTTACTAACCTCATAAACCCATATTTCATTCCCAATAGAACATAAACAACACATTAGATGCTGAAATTTAGTTTTACCATTTCTTGGAAAATATTAGCTCATTTTGAATTTGATAGAAGCAACACATCTAAAAAATTAATCAGGGGCTATAACAGAATGGAAAAGTAAAAAAAAAAGAAGCATTTCACAATTAATCAGGCTAATTGGCAACAGTTCAGTAACATGATTGGATATAAAAAGTTTCAGAGAGGCAGAGACTTTCAGATATTAATTTGAACAGAGCTTCACCAATCTGCAACAAACTTCACCTAAAAATTGTGAAGCAATTTCAGAAAAACATTCCTCATTGTAACATTGCAAAGACTTTGAAGATCCCACCATATACAGTTTATACTATAAACAAAAAAGTCAGAAAATTAAGTGGAATCTCTGTGCCCTGGGGACAACTGATCTTTGGGCCCTCAGGCAGCACTGCATTAAAAACATGATTCTCTACTGGAAATCCTTGTATGGGCTCTGGAGCACTGTTTGGGAACTATGGACAGAATGTAAGGAGGAGTAGGACCATCCAACTTGTTATCAGCACAGTTTTAAGTTTTACGTCATTTACTTAACTCTGATGGGGAAAAGGCCTTCATATGTGACAGAGGAAAAACCTCAAAGAGACACTGATCTAAAAGGAAGCAGGCATATCCAGCTTCCACCACAGCCCCCACTTTCCTTATGGATTTACAAGTTCAGCTCTGGCACTTATACAAACATACTACATCTATACACACACACAGCATATAGCTGCTGCCCCATTACTGAGCTGTTCAACCATGAAAAAAGACACTTTGATTTCATGGTAAAGCTGCTGTATGAGCTTTGCACACTACAAGCAATTACAGATAAACTGGTGCATCTTCCTTTTGCCATTAACAGATCGACAGATACAGCAGCTATTTTTACCTCTGCATAAAAGCAGAGACTGTTTTCACACTCCGCCAACTGGAACTGCGCCTTTCATTAAGAAAATCTATTTAGAGCTGAGCAGGGGAGAGGCAGAGGGGCAGGGAAAGATGAGTACTGATTAAATCTTTCAATGAAAATGTTTGAGACTGTCTGTTATTTTATCACCACACCGCCCAGGCATTTTTTAACAGCATGAGTGTAATTTGAGGCTCTTAACTACTTTTATCATCCTAAATTAAGACAACACCAGCTCAGTATCCCCACACAGTGTTTGTTGTTGAGTCATCCCCAAGACTCAGCTGGTGTCAATCACTGGTGCAGTGTTGGATGAGCAGGTCAGCAAACTGTGACCCCACCATCTGTGCATGCGTCAGTGGTAATTAAGCTGAGAAGCACATCGGTAAACTATAAATATCGTGGATAAAAGAGAGTGTGTGGAGTCCACACATAAACAAAATCCAAGCAACCAAAGGCCATCTAATGCATAAATATACCTTAATTTGTGGATTTAAAATGTACAAATAAGTATAAAAACAGGAAATAATTCAGTCATGAGTGCTAAAGTGGGTTGAATTCAAGGCTGTAAATGTTAACCAATATGCACAAGAGCGAAAAATCTCTATGCATATCAGTGGATCAAATAAAATGCGTCATAATCTCATTGATGGCCCAATTCCATCATGAAAATCCATGTGATTTTGTTGTATTTCCTTCACAGAATCAAAGCAATGCCAAAGTTAGTAACAAGAATCAACGCTGGAAGCCCTGCTCAGATCTGAAGGCAGCATATACACAATCATTGCTGGGAGGGAAGGTGTAAAACATGTCTGACCACCAACAGTGATGTGGTTTTCAAAGCTCCATCAAGTCTAATTACTAAAACTTATTTGAAATTTAGAAGAAAGAAAAAAAAACATGGGACATAACTGTATAGAGCACTGATTAACTACAGTATTGGCATGACAGCTTCAAACAAAGGTAAATCCCTGGATGCTAATACAGTAGGAACAAGCAACAGCAACACAAGATGAAAACATGGATAGAGATTAGCTCAGCAAGGTCAAAATAATTACATCGTCTGTTGGCTCATTTATTACTAAAGATTTGTGATCTTAAAGAGGAGATGACAGCAACACCTTTACATGTTACATCAGGTCTGGACTTTTAGCAGTTACATTAAGGCAGTTGTGAGGTCAGCTTTTTATTACTTAAAAACCATATCAATTAAAGGACTAAAGGATTTAAGAAAATGTGTCCATGCATTTATCTTTAGGAGGCTAGACTGCTGTAACGCTGTCCTTACAGGTCTCCGTAAAAAGTCCATCAGTCATCTGCTTCAAGGTTGGATGTGCTGTACTTTTAGAGATGGTATTCTGCATACCTCGGGTGGAACAAGTGGTTACTGGAGTTCCCATTCCCTCTTTCTCATTTCCATTCCCCTCTGACCTCTGACATCAACAAGGTAAACAATTGCTGCTCACTGGATATTTGCTCTTTTTCAGACCATTCTCTGCAAACCCTTGAAATAGTTGTGCGTGAAAATCTCCGAAGATCAGCAGTTTCTGAAATATTTAGCATGTCTGGCACTAACAACCACGCCACGTTCAAACTCACTTAAATCTCCTTTCTTCCTCATTCTGGTGCTCAGTTTGAACTTCAGCAAGTTGTCTTCACCATGTCTACATGACTAAATGTATGGAATTGCTGCCATGTGATTGGCTGATTAGCCATTTGTGTAAACAACCAGTTGAACAGGTGGACCTGAAAAAGTAAATGTGTATGCCACACTTTTATAATCAAAGTAATGAATATAGTGAAACAAGAGCAATCAAATATCTAATTTTTGGGTTAAATATCATCCCTGAAGTGTATCTTACCCCCGTGTATTTAGATGCATATTGAATTCTTATATTATAAATGAAAGATACAACCATCTACGGAAGCGTGGATCTGTTACCCAAATAAAAAAAGGGACCTTATTACAATATAACGTGATAGTTTTATTGTAAAAACATGAAACATAATGTCCCAGTTTTTTTTTTTTTTTTTGGGCACCACGCTTCCGTAACCATCGTTTCCTGTCATTTTCCAAAACACCTCCTGAAATTCTATCCATTATGGCATGTGTGATTCTTTCAAAACAATGCACATGAGACTTTCTAACCTCAGTAAAGAGATAACCCTACCAAAAACACCATCAAAGTACCATCAGCTGCAGTCTCTATGATCTCACTTTCCATTCCCCCTTGTTAAGTGGGTAGAACTGACAGGGCGTGGGAAGACATCCTAACCCTGCACGCACCAGTAAACACAGCTGAGGTTTCCCAGTTGGCTTACCCATTAAGTAACCTGGGTGGCGGACCAAAAAAGTGACATTGTGGCAGCTGTGTGAGAAGATGCTGCCTGAGAGAGAAAAAAAACACTCCCTAATTCTATTAAAGTACAGAAAAATGTAATTGTGATCATGGACGGTGTCTTGATCTATCGCAGTTTGTTTTCCTCACAATTGTACAACATTCCTAGAACACTTACAACACATCTAGCTGTGCTGTTTGCAGAGGGTTGCTGTGGGATAGTGTTACCAACTACGTCTTTCGTGTGCCAACAACCAAGAAATGAAAAGGGAAACACTTGCATGGAAAATATGCAGTTATGTGAAAGTGTTTAATCACTAAGCTCTTGTAGGTGCATGCCTGTGGGATTTCAACTTGACAGTGGGAGCAGGCTGTTAACACAGAGGAAGATGGGAACACACACATGCACAGACACACAGATGGGAATTCAGCCCACAACCAAAGACATGGTCACTGATAGTTTAAAGGAAAAAGTTTATTTCTAAGACATTCAGTAGTTTGTATATACTTATTTCTATATAAGTTCTTTGTCTACTTTGATTTGAGCCAGGTTTCCTATCTGTACAGCTCAGGACCTCCAATCCAAGACTTTGATAACACTGGGAAATTTCTTTCCCCGTCAAATAACGTGTCTTTACTGTTGCTGCAGCTCTTCATTAACAAAACAAAAAAGGCACAAATTAACCTTTGAATAACTTTTTGACCAGTGCTGATTTAGTGATGGTGCTAAAACAAGTTATAATTTCATCAAAGAACATAAGCTGAGAAGTACTTTGATTTCCCAGTTATTAAGTTATGCAGAGCTACGTCATCATGTCACTATGAAGTTCAAACATGTATTCTGAGTTTCTGTTGGGACCCAAAGTGCAGGGAAAACATCACTATCTGTTCTCACTAAATCAGCACTTATAGCCAGAAACTAACCTGGCTGAATGCGGGCGTGTGTTATGGTTCATCTAGGATTGAAAACTCCTGATTCTTGTCATTGTGCTCTCAGGAGTGATCCCTAACTGTTATAGGAAGGTTTTGCACTCTTCATATTAGAGCACCTTATAAATTCACTATTATTACATTAGGGTACAAGATCGCCACAGAGGTTCAAAACTTGTCTTTATAAGGCTTAAATTGTAAAAATCAGTACTCACTAATACAACAAAAGCAGCACCTTTGAGGGTTTTATTTTTATGCAAGGACTCACTTGTAAATGGTGACTGGGGATACTGTTTTATGCAAGTTATTACCCAGCATTCATTAACACAAATATCTACTATACATCACAGCCTTAAACAGGAGTAAAGTAAGAGAAACACTGTCCTTCCTCCCTTGTTTCAACTTTGCATCCTTATTCAAATAGAGTTATTGTTTTTCAAATTAAAAGGTGCAGCATGTAACAAAATCAAATGTCAAAATGTAATATATCCTCAAAAAGCTGCATTTCTATTGGAATATAATCACTTTACATAACTAATGTTTTTATTTTCTTAGAATGAGCCATTTATACCTACATGGCAGCTACCATATTTGTGTCACCATTTTTCTACGGTGTCTCTGAACAGACAAACATTTCTGTGTGTGAAGTGAGCTTTAAAACTCAAGTACAGGCTGTTTTTGAAAGGTGTTAGAGCACCATTTGGGATGAGTAAGAGCTGGGATATACTTGCTGTGAACACAAGCGTACACATCAACGTTTCACTACGTTTGTGTATGTACTTGCTGCAAACGATGGAAGCATGACACAGCAAAAACGTTTAATAGTGGAGGTTGCAGTCAGGGGCAATGTGTTGCCAACTGTTAAGCCACAAGTGTATATCACTGTACAGGTAGGAAAAATCATAGAGGTGGCAGTAGTAGATGGTCTTCAAAACTATCCACCATTGTGTTTACCTCGGAACTGTCGTGTTCATGCTCTTGTTCGCGTGAGCATCTTTAGCATTCAAGTCAATATGCAACTTGCACACACACCACGTTACTTCGCATCAAGAAAGCAGACTTCGTGCTAAATGAACGGCAGGAACGTGTGGCAGCCATGATACATGCATGGACACATTGCTAGCAGTAACTATATCCCAGCCCTAACACCTTAAAAGGCTCATAGAAGAAGACGGTACACTTGTACAGAGTTGAAGTACCTGTAGTGCAGAAACTGGATCAGCTGGCAGATGAAAACATGTTTATGTCAGGAAGAATTTTGACCACTGACAGCCACCATCCATTCATAAGTGGGCTTGGCATTTTAAGTAATTTCTGTGCCCATCTTTACCAATAGATGTCAGTAAGTCTTACACACTGTACCTTTAAGCAGATTAAATGCCATACTGGCTCTGGAGTATTAAATATGGTGGTCATTTGTTCTGGTTGGTCTCCATTATCCCACCCCCAGTCCCTAAAATGTAAGCCTAATGTAAGCATTTCTTTGCTCTGGTGTAGTGAAGAGTTGGTACTAGTGTAGTACCAGTTTTTTGGGGGGGCTTTGCCAAATAAAACAGATAAAAACTGGTTCAGAGACTCTGGTTCCAAACCAGCTCTGAATATGCTTTGGTGGAAAGAAAAGATAACAGGTGGGAGCCAAAAGAGCCAGGATTTGTTTTTACTCAGCTTAGATACGTAAAAATACCGTAAACGTTTTTCACACTCTTGGCCGCAGTCATGCAAGAAAATTCATCAGATGTGTCTTCACGAGGAGCACAAAACAAATGTGTTTGCACATTTTAGGGTGTGATGTAAACATCCTTAATCTGTGTTATCAGATAAATCCGACACATAAACTGTGGTCCATCCTCAAATCCCCAGAAATCCTGAAAAAACACAACATGAAGGGGCACTTTTGCAAGTGTGCTTTTCAGTCAGCTCAGAAAAACAGTCTAAAAAAAGACACGGCTTCTTTTCTGGGATGATGCAGAAAATTTGTGGGATCAGGCTACAATGACAGCAGCCTTTCCAGATTTGTGTGTACACATGCATGCGTGTGTGTAAATGACAAACAGAGGCTGGGATGCATTAAGTGGAAAAAGAGCATCAGTTCAGCTGCAAACCAGTGTCTGTGCTCCATCTACTTGTTTGTTTCAGATGATGGAGAACATGAATCAAAGCATTCTGAGGTTTGCTCTCTAACTTCCTGTACACAGAGGAGGGCAGTACTTATACAGCAACAAAATCCTCTCCAGGGACAGGAGAGAAGAGAGAAGGGGAATGTGAACAGAGCGACACAGCACTTTGATTCCAGCCCCTGATGATCTGAAACTCCGATACAATTGTGCAGAGTCACATGGGAGCTGGTAAAAATGATATGCATACAGAACTTTAAGCCAAAGCATGAGTGAGGAGGGGATTATCCTCTCCTTACTCAGTTGTGTTAACATCTTTGATGTGATGGACAGAACAGAATGTGCTCTGCATTTGACCAGATGGAGATGTCTGTATAACACAAAATATGAAGTGCTCTCTTCATCTGTACACATCTTGGTTTATACTTTATTCAGCTAGGTTATTTAGTACTAATTATTATATTATATTCACTTTAAGGTCTGATTGTTGCTTATGGGATGTGTGGGAAGGTAAATAGAGGTACGCTTGAAAGAATAAGTCTAGGATACCTCTGTCTCAGGCCACAAATAGCATTCTGACAGATGATCAGAATGCTTTATGTAGCTGGAGCCCATCTTCATAGAGAGGACTGAGGTGTAAGGAGATGTATAATGTTAGTTGTCCCTATGAGCGTATCCATACTCTGGAATCAATACTTTGATATTTCCCTGTCAAAATATTGGATTCAATATTTTTTAAAAAATCAAAATACCAGTGTTGATAGAAAATAGGCCATTGGTTTTCACTTCTGAGTTTTACATGTCAAAACGTAGCCTGATGTAAACCGTGTCACATGATTATTGTGGCCAATCATATGTCATGATGATGATGATGACAGTGTTTGTGACAATGATGTTGTGTTATTATATTTTACTAGTTTGAAACCAGGTTTTTGAGCACTCTTATTTAAATTTTAGAAATGTACCTAATTTTATATGAATTTGTAGTCTAATTATTATCATTTTTAAAATATTTATTTTCATCTTTTTATTTAATTTACTCATATATTTTATTATAACTTCAAATAACTTTATAGTGTGAACATTTCTTTCAAGAATCTGAGTTTTATTGATTTTATTGATTGTATTATTGTCCTTGCAATTAAGATCCTAATGCACAAGATTTTTATCCAATTGTGTAATTTTCTTTTAAGGGGCAAAAAGTATCAACAGCGGTGTCAATATTGGCATTGGTTTCTGTCTAGAATGGTACCACATACCAGTGGTTTCACACTGAAAGCCTATAGGTACATCTCAAAAATTATGATATCATGAAAAATACTTTTTGTCACTTATTTCAAAAAGTGAAACCTATATCTTATATAGATTCATGACACAGAGTGAAATATTTCAGGACTTTATTTTCTGAAACTGTGATGAACAGATCATGAAAACTCAAAATTCGGCGTCTCAAAAAATTATAATATTGTGAAAAAGTTCAATACTGGAAAGTTATGGGGTCACAACCTACACCTGCAGAGGTTTCCTGAGCCTTTAAATGGTCTCTCAGTCTCAGTCAGTAGGTTAAACAATCAAAGAAAGAAGAAAGACTCCTGAGTTCACAGATGTCCAGAAAACAGTTACTGACACACTCCACAAGGAGGGTAAGCCATAAAAGTTCATTGCTAAAGAAATTGATTGTTCACAGAGTGCTGTATCCAAGCATATTCATAGAAAGTTGAGTGGAAGGAAAAAGTGAGGCAGAAAAAGGTGCACCAACAATAGGGATGACCGCAGCCTTGAGAGGATCATCAGACAAAAAAAGCCTAATTCAACCCACCACTGTGAAATTTTACAGAAATACCATCTTTTAAGTTTTGACAATTTAAAATTTTTAAATATGCTTGCCTCATCTATAAATCTCTTCATGGACTGGCCCCTTCTCCCTGGACAAATTTAAGGACAGTAACCTTAGGACCAGATCTGCTTCTACAGGGGACTGTGAGGTGCCATTTAGACAAACGGCTACAGGACAAAACACTATTTCTGTTAGGGGTTTCATGAAGTGGAATAATCTTCCAATAACTGTACGAGTGAGTTCTGCCTTTATTGCTGATTTAATTTTCCAGCAGGATTTGGCACCTGCCCACACTGCCAAAAATACCAGAAGCTGGTTCAATGACCATGGTGTTACTGTGCTTGATTGGCAGCACACTTACCTGACCTGAACCCTGTAGAGAATATCTATGGGGTATTGTCAAGAAGAAGAGGAGAGACACCAGACCCAACAATGCAAATGACCTGAAGGGTTTTATCAAAGCAACCTGGGCTTCCATTCCACCTGAGCAGTGCCACAGGCTGATTGCTTCCATGCCACGCTGCATCGATGCAGTAACTCAAGCAAAAAGAGGCAAAGTACTGAGTGCATATGAATAAACATTTTTAGAAGCCTGACATTTACGATTAAAATGTTCATTTTTATTAATCTTATGTAATGTTTAAATTTTCTGAGACACTGATTTTTTGGGATTTGGATTTTAATGTTCTGTGAGCCATTATCATTACAATTCCAAGAAATAAACGCTTGAAATATTCCACTCATGAATCTATATAATATATATGTTTCACTTTCTGAAATGACTGACAAAAAATATTGACCTTTTTCATGATATTCAAATTGTTTTAGATGTATCTATATATCTTATTTCTGTCAAGACTTTTAATAATCAAATTAAAGGGAAATAATTCTACATGCTAAGCTGAACTTTGCAGTGTGAACTATTTATGTTCATGAGTTTTATTCATGTTATATATTGCCCTTGCAATAATGATATTAATGCACAATGTCTAATTCTGCGCTTTTCACTTAAAGGGCAAAGAGTACTGGTATTGGTATTTGTACTGGTACTGTTATTGGTATCAGTAGCTGTGTTTCCATTACAGTATTTCGCTAAATAAAAGTGATATTTCTAACATTTTCATAAAGTGCAATTGTGATTTGCTTATGCTTGTCTCAAAGATTAAGCCATGCAAGTCTAAGTACACATGGCCGGTACAGTGAAACTGCGAAAGGCTCATTAAATCAGTTATGATTTGGATTTGCTCCTCCATGAGCCGCCACCTTATCGTGGTGGAGGAGTTTGTGTGTCCTGATGATCCTAGCAGCTATGTTGTCGGGGGCGCATGCCCCTGGTAGGGTCACCCATGGCAAACAGGTGTCTAGGGGAGGGACCAGACGAAGCGCGGCTCACACAACCCTTATGATGATAAAAAAACAAGGACCAAGGTTTCCCTTGTCCGGACGTGGGTCACCGGGGCCCCCCTCTGGAGCCAGGCCTGGAGGTGGGGCACGGAGGCGAGCGCCTGGTGGCCGGGCCTTTGCCCATGGGGCCCGGTCGGGCTCAGCCCGAAAGGGAGACATGGGCCTCTCCTCCCGTGGGCTCACCACCTACGGGAGGGGCCATGGGGGTCGGGTGCATTGTGAGCTGGGCGGCTGCCAGAGGCGGGGACCCTGGCGGTCTGATCCTCGGCTGCGAAAGCTAGCTCTAGGGATGTGGAATGTCACCTCTCTGGCGGGAAAGGAGCCTGAGCTGGTGCGCGAGGTTGAGCGGTTCCGGCTAGATATAGTTGGACTCCCCTCCACTCATGGCTTGGGCTCTGGAACAACTGCCCTCGAGAGGGGCTGGACCCTCTTCCATTCTGAAGTTGCTCCCGGTGAGAGGCGCCGAGCAGGTGTAGGCCTGCTCATTGCCCCCCAACTCGGCGCCTGTACGTTGTGGTTTACCCCGGTGGACGAAAGGGTAGCCTCCCTCCGCCTTCGGGTGGGGGGACGGGTCCTGACTGTTGTTTGTGCCTATGCACCAAATAGCAGTTCAGAGTACCCACCCTTTTTGGAGTCCTTGGGGGTGGTGTTGGAGAGCACTCCTTCTGGGGACTCCCTCGTTCTGCTGGGGGACTTCAATGCTCACGTGGGCAATGACAGCGAGACCTGGAGTGGCATGATTGGGAGGAACGGCCCCCCTGATCTGAATCCGAGTGGTGTTTTGTTGTTGGACTTCTGTGCTTGTCATGGATTGTCCATAACGAACACCTTGTTCAGACATAAGAGTGTCCACATGTGCACTTGGCACCAGGACACTCTAGGCCGCAGTTCGATGATCGACTTTGTAGTCGTGTCACCGGACTTGCGGCCGCATGTCCTGGACACTCAGGTGAAGAGAGGGGCGGAGCTGTCAACTGATCACCACCTGGTGGCGAGTTGGCTCAGATGGTGGGGGAGGATGCCGGTCAGGCCTGGCAGGCCCAAACGTGTTGTAAGGGTCTGCTGGGAACGTCAGGCAGAGTCCCATGTCAGAACGAGTTTCAACTCCCATCTCCGGCAGAGCTTCAACCATGTCCCGGGTGAGGCGGGGGACATTGAGTCTGAATGTGTTCCGTGCCTCTATTGTCGAGGCGGCCAGCCGCAGCTGTGGCCGTATGGTCGTCGGTGCCTGTCGTGGCGGTAACCCCCGAACTCGTTGGTGGACACCGGCAGTAAGGGATGCCGTCAAGCTGAAGAAGGAGTCCTATCGGGCCTTTTTGGCCTGTGGGATTCCAGAGGCAGCTCATGGGTATCGGCGGGCTAAGCGGCGTGATGCTTCGGCAGTCGCTAAGGCAAAAGCTCGGGCGTGGGAGGAGTTTGGAGAGGCCATGGAGAATGACTTCCGGACGGCTTCAAGGAGATTCTGGTCCACCATCCGGCGGCTCAGGAGGGGAAAGCAGTGCTCCGTCAACGCTGTGTACAGTGGGGATGGGGGGCTGCTGACCTCGACTCGAGACGTTGTGAGGCGGTGGAGGGAATACTTCGAAGACCTCCTCAATCCCACCAACACGTCTTCTGATGAGGAAGCAGAGTCTGGGGTAGCTGGTGCTGGCTCGCCTATCTCTGGGGCTGAGGTCGCTGAGGTGGTTAAAAATCTCCTTGGTGGCAAGGCCCCGGGGGTGGATGAGGTCCGCCCCGAGTTCCTTAAGGCTCTGGATGCTGTAGGGCTGTCTTGGTTGACACGCCTCTGCAGCATTGCGTGGACATCGGGGACAGTCCCCCTGGACTGGCAGACTGGGGTGGTGGTCCCCCTCTTCAAAAAGGGGACCGGAGGGTGTGATCCAACTACAGGGGGATCACACTCCTCAGCCTCCCCGGTAAGGTCTATTCAGGGGTGCTGCAGAGGAGGGTCCGTCGGATAGTCGAACCTCGGATTGAGGAGGAGCAGTGTGGTTTTCGTCCCGGTCATGGAACAGTGGACCAGCTCTACAACCTCTTTGGGGTCTTTGAGGGGGCATGGGAGTTTGCCCAACCAATCTACATGTGTTTTGTGGATTTGGAGAAAGCATTTGACCGTGTTCCCCGGGGACTCCTGTGGGGGGTACTCTGGGAGTATGGAGTGCCGGACTCGCTTGTAAGAACTGTCCGGTCCCTGTACGACCGGTGTCAGAGCTTGGTCCGCATTGCCGGCAGTAAATCAGAATTGTTTCCAGTGCGGGTTGGACTCCACCAAGGCTGTTCTCTGTCACCAATTCTGTTCATAACTTTTATGGACAGAATTTCTAGGCGCAGCCGAGTTGTGGAGGGGATTCGGTTCGGTGGCCTCAGGATTGGGTCTCTGCTCTTTGCGGATGACGTGGTTCTGTTGGCTTCATCGGGACGTGATCTTCAGCTCTCACTGGAGCGATTTGCAGCCAAGTGTGAAGCGGCTGGGATGAGAATCAGCACCTCCAAGTCCGAGACCATGGTCCTCAGCTGGAAAAGGGTGGAGTGCTCTCTCCGGGTCTGCGATGGGGTCCTGCCCCAAGTGGAGGAGTTTACATATCTCGGGGTCTTGTTCACGAGTGAGGGAAGGATGGAGCGGGAGATCGACAGGCGGATCGGTGTGGCGTCCGCAGTGATGCGGGCTCTGCATTGGTCTGTCGTGGTAAAGAGAGAGCTGAGCCAAAAGGCAAAGCTCTCGATTTACCGGTCGATCTACGTTCCTACCCTCACCTATGGTCATGAGCTGTGGGTAATGACCGAAAGATCGAGATCTCGAATACAAGCGGCCGAAATGAGTTTCCTCCGCAGGGTGGCCGGGCTCTACCTTAGAGATAGGGTGAGAAGCTCGGTGATCCGGGAGGGGCTCAGAGTAGAGCCGAAGCTCCTCCACATCGAGAGGAGCCAGATGAGGTGGCTCGGGCATCTGGTTAGGATGCCTCCTGGATGCCTCCCTGGTGAGGTGTTCCAGGCACGTCCCACCGGAAGGAGGCCCCGGGGCAGACCCAGGACACGTTGGACAGACTACATCTCTCGGCTGACCTGGGAACACCTCGGGATCCCTTCGGATGAGCTGGTGAATGTGGCCGGGGAGAGGGAAGTCTGGGTTTCCCTGCTTAGGCAGCTGCCCCCGCAACCCGACTCCAGATAAGCGGAAGAAAATGGATGGATGGATGGATGGCAATTGCGATTTGCAGGTGTTTCCATTGAATGGTGTTTAGCGCACTAGCCATTATTCTCGTAAAATTTCGTCATGCGAGACTCCGCTTTGAGGAAGATAGATATTTCTAAATCTTTGTAAAACTCTTGCATTTCGCCGTTGTTTGCCAACAAGGATGAAGATTATATATATTTTTTTCTTTAATTATTTGTCAAAAGATTTCCATCTCCTCCTGCGCCATCTCTAGTTGAAATGAACTGGTCACGTGACCCGCTACGTCACGTCCGGTGAAGTGTAAATATGTGAAAAGTGTTTCCATTACACTTTTGCGATATACTTCTATATCGACACATCTGAAAAAACCATGTCATGAGAGCATAAAAACTTTTTAGCGATATTTTCAAAATGTAGGTGTTTCCATTACCATTTTTTATTGCAATATTTAGCTTTTACGCAACTCTAGGGGTAATGGAAACGCACCTACTATCAGTATGGATGAAAAAGTATCAAACTTTTGGCATCAAATTGAAAGAAAAAAATTTCCTCATGTTCCCCCAATTTCCACCAGGTGCATGTGTGCCATGCTACTGCTGCGATGCAGCTTCCACAGCTTTTCGCAGCCATATTAGTCAATGGTTTGGCTCATACTGGGCGCGCCGCGGTGTGTCAGAACCGTCCGAGAAGCACCTTGTTGCCGCTCTCCACTAAATACACGCCAAGTTTATTTTTGACAGAACACGCGCCCAGAACGCCTCAAACTCAACAGTTCAGATAGGGTCAGACAGGAAATCAGACATGGGAGCAGTGTAAACGCTTCTGGTAATTTTCAAAATAAAAGCCCCGTGCAGATTTGTTCTCACTAAACTATGTAAACATTAAGCCTTAAATCTGCCAGGGTTTCTCAGTGTTTTTTCTTTTTCTTTTTTTTTCTTTTTTTTTTCCATCATGGATAGTGAGATGTTTATCCTGGAAGTGGAAAATCACAAGATTCTCCAACTCTGTGATTTCGTGATCTTGTGGATCCAGCTAGGTGGACTGCACCCGCGGGCACTCCGCACCTGACAGGCACCCAGTGTGGATTGATGTGCCACGGAGTTCGGAACAAAACCGCGGCACAGCCGTAATGTGGTGTGCACGCACCCAGTGGAAATTGGGGGTTAGCCCATGTTTGATATCTCCGTCTGGACCTTCATCAATCAAATTAAAAGAAAATAGAAACAAATCAAACAATTGTCATATATGGCAATATTGCTATTTAAATATTAGTTACTTTGTGACTGCCTTCAAATAAACAAGGATGTATACCTGACATTGGACTTAAAAGCTAAGATAAACTTTGCAGTGTGCATGTTTGGACAAATCAGAGTCCAGATCTTGCTCTTTTTTTTCCGGCAGAATTTATCTTTTGTCCCTCATTCACTAACACAGGTTGCCAGAATAGATTAAAACCCTTCTTTTCCTGGCCAATCAGTCCTCTTGTCGCTTCACAGAAGCTTGGGGTCTTCAAGGTCAGCCCCTTGACAAATGGGGCAACTCATTGAGAGTGCGAAGGAGGAACGGAGAGTAAAAGAAAAGAAAGGATATTTGTTGCTGCTTGAGCAGACAGCAACCTCCCTATTTGGACAAATGCACTTTTTTTTTTGACCAAGTCCCACTTGAGGAAGCTCAAAGCTGTGCAGCACGCATAATAACAGCAGCCTGAGAGGCCCCACTTAATGCCTGTCCATAGAAAATACTCCATCACAAATACACATTCACAGTCACAACATAATCCCGTGGGACCTCCGTCTCCCCCCTGAAAGAGTGAGCCTGACACGAGCCTCAGACTTAACCCATAAAACCCCAGCTAACCTCTACACACACACATTCACACACATAACTGCATACAATTACCCACATTAGAAAGTAGGGGGGGCCTGGGCCAAGCAGGTGCTGCAGCAGTACCACACAACGATAGCTGCGCATGCATAAGTGCATGTGCATGTGATGTTAGGGGGTTCGTTTGCCGTCTGTCAGTACAGCCTACTGCTTGCATGATTAGCCAGTCTCTGTTTCTCTTCTCCTGGGGTTTCTTGGCTGTTTGTGTATGTGTGTGACTGCACACTGATATGTGTGTCTGACTCATAGATCAATGCATCCAGTATTACATATCATTCTAATGTCATTATTGGGTTGCCATCAGTGAGCGACCCACCCACAGCCTCCAGCGTCCTCCTAGTCAGATGCTTTCGACTCTAAAAGAGTTTGTTTTGACAGAAATGCTGGACTAGTTATTAAGTCATGAGTGTTACTTAGCATGTGAGGGTTTAAAGCTGCAAAATGACAATCTGGGGCTTTTTATTTTTACAATGTTGAATGGGACAGTTGAGTCAGTTAATTCAGCAAATTAAGCTAATGACTTTCTACAAAACAATTCATTTTAATGAGGATATGCAAACAATAAAGGGCATTGTGCAAGCCAGGATGCTTTAAGCAGCACAGATCAGCAGAAATGGCAAACATGGAAAAAGTGAATAAACTCAAGATTTCAGGAGTTAAATTTTAGTACCTTTAATTTACTATATTTAACTTTCTGACTTTAAAAGTATGTGTTTTTGATTCATTTTGATGGTGACATTATGTACATTCCTGGAACAGTTGTTGCCCAGCAGTGTCCTAAGGCTAAGAAACTGCACTTTACAACTTTTTTAAACAAGCTGCATCACTTTACAGCAGCATTTTGCTTTACAGCACCACGTCACATGTGAGCAACTGGATATCAACATACTGGCCATTATTTCAAGGTGCACCATGCTGGATTCATCAAAGAAATGCAAAGTGACAATAATGGAGGAAGACACAAAAAAAAGAAAAAAACTTAGAGGTAAGATGCAAGATGGATTCCAAATTGGCCGTCTTTAAGGAGCATGTCACTGAAAAAATTTGCCAAAGTTCAATAGTGCAGTTTTAAGCACTACTACTGAACTAGCTAATGCTAATTAGGCATCCATCTTGCATCCTATCTGTTCTCTGAGTGCTCTCCAGCCAGTAAAAGTCAGTCCAATCTTTTCTTATCTCTGGCTCTGCCATTTTCTCTCTTTGTTTTTCTCTCTTTTCTAATAATGTCCTTTGCATTTATTTGCTGAATCAGCTATAGTACACTTTCAAAATGGCAAGTGTGTTGATATCCAGTTACTGTCGTGTGGTGCAATGCCATAAAGTGAAAACACAGCTGTCACATGATGCCTCAGGCTGGAAAAAAGTTGTGAAGCGCACTCTCTCCGCCTTGGAGAATATGCATAATAAATGTCAGTGTACTATGAGTCAGAAGCACAAAGCTTTAAGTTCAGAAAGTTATTCAGCATTGTTTTAAGGTACTTTCTTCAGCTGTCAATTAGGGTGCTGTATTTCTTTGTACAGGTCTAAGTCCCTTTTAAAATACAGAGCAATAGTCTTCAGTCACCCCTAACTTCTTTACATAGTGCAGAAAAATGAGAAATGAAGCAATTTATTGAAACTTCATCAAATAATAAATGGAAATATGAGATCTGAAGGGAAAAAAATAATTTGTTTCACTCTAACATGAATGCAAGTCAATATTTACTATGACTACTTCTATTCTTTAACACAAGCTTTAACAGGCTTCCTTGTAGAAAAGAAGATCTGTTGCCACTGATTTTCAGTCCAGTTCTTGTGTCATTTGGCAAACTTCAGCCTTTTTTCTCTGTTCTCTTCCTTAAGAATGGCTTTGTGACAGAGACCTTTTCTGATGAGGCTTCAGTGAACAGTGGATGGATCAACTTCTAGATGAAAGTCTCATGACTGGACTCAAAATGACTGAAAAAGCAGCCAACGTCTGAGGAAAAAACTTTAAAACCCTGGAGACCAATTGCTCCAGACAACTTTAAAGATTCTATGGAAGTCTGGCTGCACGGAAGCAAATTCTGAAAAAATTAGGAGCGCCTTGAGACATTGGCACAATGCTATAATTACAAGATTAAATTCACCAAACATCACATTATTTCTCTCTAACAATAATACTGTAATCCACAAATATTCTTCCTGCTTCCTGACCTCTGTGCTGATAATATCTGTGTTGGTCTGAACTCATTAAGTCAAAGGCCATTCATAGTTTACACACAGAAGGGCTAAAGAGTGAAGCATGCAAATACAGAGATTAAAGCCACTTAAGCTTGGCATACATACCTTGTCAAATAGTGACTTCCATTGCTGAGACAAGGAAAGAGAAGAAAAGAGCATGTGAAGAAGTGAGTTGGAGAAAAATAAATTGAGAAACAGGTGCCAGAGAGGGGACCTGTTTCACTAAAGGGCCATTTCCTGTCTTAAATGCAACCTTGTAATTATATGCAATCATTTAGGGTGGATCATTATGTTAGGTAGGTCCTGGCATAATGATTGGCACGTGTGTGTGTGCGCGTGTTTAGTATTAAAAAAAAAGTTCTGATATGAGAATAAATAAGTTACAGAAGAGTTTAAAATTTAATTCGTGCACCCAGGACTCTTGTTTTGGATTAATTTCTTCTAATTACTTGTAAATAATATGTCATGAAATTAAACACCGCCATACGTAACTGTGTTGACTTACTACATCCTCTGGAGCAATTGGAAGGACGTCGGTACTTTCCAAAACCTCGATCTCCTCGCCCTCCGCGTTAGCCGCCACCGCCGGAGAGATGTTGACCGGTGCCTCCCGGGTTCCGCCAGTCATCCTCGGGCTGCTCTTCTCCATACATCCACGGAGAGCAGCGACTAGATCCTTTTATGACTAACTCTACATGCTGTATAGTTTACTCCCATCTCGCTTGGGCAATAAATCGTTACACGTGTGCGTATTCCAGGAATTCCAAGAGCAAAGAAATCTTCATCCACAGAAAAAAAAGTTGACGAACTTCAGGAACTGAGTAATAATTTAGTATCTCTCCAAATGGCGTCATCCGGACTTTACAACAGCACAGGAGAGACAGATGTTTGTGAAGCTGGCGCGGAGCCACGAAATGGGGCAATGTTCCAAGTTTGGGAGGCTGGAATTACTCTTTTTAAAAAAAAAAAAAAAAACCTAGAAAGACACGACGCAGGAGGAGCTGAGCGAAGACCCATCCGAAAGAAACAATTACATCATCATTCAGCGTGACAACAGGACAGAGGTGACAAACCGCTCCGGCTGACGCACCTTGGTCTCATGTGGCTTTTCCTTGCACCGCAGCCGGTGAAAGTCGTCTCAAACAGCGTGCGCACATGGCAAACTCGATGAGAGAAGTTCGGGCATGTGCCAATTTTTTTGGTGCGTCATGACACTTGGCACGCGCTGTTTTCTGCCTGCCGGTGGTGCAAAGCGAGCTCGTTCGTCTGGTTTGTCCGCGGCGTACACGGATAGGCAAAAGCCTCAGTGGAATTACTGAAAGGTGTGTGTAGGGGGGCACCGACTGAGTCTGCTGGTTGGTCCGGCTTTAGAAGACGGAACGACTCCGCTCCGTGCGCCTACAGTCCTCCGAGGCATGCAGGGAGATGGAGAGAGGGAGGGTGGGGGAGGAGAAATGAGGGAGGCAGAGAGGGAGAGAGCGAGAGAAGCAGGTTTTTTTGGCCGACGGTGAAGGGAGATCACCAGCTATTCTTGCTGAGGGTTTCGAGGAACTCTGGGTGTCATTGGGTGTCAAAAACCATATTATTTAATATTTGCTGCTGCACTACAGCTTGTTCTCTGATCTCGTGTTATAAACGACAACTGATTCAGTTCCGTAGGACATCATAAAAAATAAATAAATGCTTTGCTTAAAATCAGAAAACAGAGAGTACCCAAAGATGTGGGATTAGCTCCTAATAATTTCAGGGGATTTAAACTGTCCTCTAAATGTCTGCTACTGCAATCACCCAAATGGTGGGGTCCCTTTTAAGATAAACACCTACCAATTACCCTGAGAGACATCAAACACACTTAATACATGGTTGGAAGTCATGTATTGGGAGACATCATGTGTGGTCTACGTGTAGGTTGATCAGTATCTTTCCAGTGAAACTCCTCCAGGCTTTTGTAATTGCATTGCCATGGACACCATATGGCTACTATGTCATATGTTTCTGCCCCTGAAGGTGTTTTCTTGACTCCGGCATGGCAGTAATAAAGCTGGACTCTTTATGATAGGAGGAAACAACTACAACAAAAATGATTTACAGTGTAAACAGTATGCAAAACTGTTTATAGATTTGTGGAAAGAAGAAAATGAACCAATTATTAAAACCAATCACAGTTTGCCAGACCAGATTACACTTCATCTTTCATGTCAGCAAGAAGTGAGGTAAAACCACAAGCATTTCAGCTAATTGGACAAAACTAAGCTTTCACAGGTCATGAGCTAACATCAACCCTTGAGCTGTAACAGGAGAGGCAGAGGTGGTAGGGAAGAGGCTGTGAACCAAAGGGAGAACAACGAGAAAAACACCTGCTATGTGGGAGAAATTAGCTCATGTATAAATTAACAGCTAAGGAGTGCTGCTGTCTTGTCAGAGAAGTGTAGCTGCAAGCTGTTTGCAGGAGCTATTCACTGATGAACTTTTAATTAACACCCTCCCAATTCCAAATGCAGCAATTTGTACTGAGTTTAAACTGAATGTTTCACTCACTGATAATAATGAACACAGTAACTATTGTTAGTTTTGTTTTTTCCCTCAATCATTTTGTCAATTTCTGGTGTATTTTGGATTTTCATGGTGGACAAATATCTAAGGAAGCTATGTTCAATTCCTGCCATTGGGGGGGGCATTGACCTGCAGGTTTTAGATGTTTTCATTTTGCAACACACCCAATTCAAATGAAATGGTTCTCTAAGAGCTTGTTACGTTCTGCACAAACCTCTTAATGAGCCATTAATTTGAGTCAGGTGTGCTGCAGCAGGGAAACATCTAAAAACCAGCATGATAGTAGCCCAAGAGGTCAGGCGTTAGTGATCCATGGTCTAAAACCTGCAGGACAGTGGCTATCAAGGACCAGAACATAATGGCAAGATTGACCATTAGTCACTGCATTTCAAAGCTAAAAAGGAAAAAAACTGAGCTAGCTTCTTGATTAAATTATCTAAAATGTTAAGGCGCCCTCAGAACACCAACGTTCAATACTATAAAAATGGCTTTTCAGCATTACAGTCTGGAGCTTTTTATTTATTTTATTTTTTTTTTGCACAGATGTTGGACACCTGCACCAAATCCATCAGTCTCAGCAAACAGGAAAGCAGCACTTGATTCTGGGTTTTAGGTATTGCGTCGTCAGGATTCATTACTGATGTCCTGACGAAGCAGATCCAGCAGACAACTTGGTCTCACATGTGCAAATGCAGTCACCACCTCCATGCTCACATATAAGGAAACATCACTATTTTAACTATTTGTTTACAAGAATGCTTTATTCATGTTTGACCTAAACCTAACCAGATTCAGTGGATTGTTTTGAAATAACCCCAAATGACACAATAACCAACTGTGATGACCCAAAGATTCAGATACAAATCAGCTAGATGAGTACAGTTTGTGAAGTAAAATGAAATTGACCTAATGTAAGGTTTTCATCTGGACAGAGAAGAGTTAAAGCTAGCTAATTCCTACATGCTAAACAGCCTGACCTTATGCTGATCAACTCAACATGCTCTCATCTTGACCCTCCACTAAGACCAGCTCATTATGGAGGCTGCTGTTTTAATCTAAACAAACAGGGTATGTGTCTCACTTTGAATGAAAAATATGTACATCAGTCTTCTTTAAAGCAATACTGCCCCCTTGTGTCCAAAACAGACAGAACGTTGAACATGTGGCAGCATATCAAACATAAAGGTACAATAAATAGACAGAACCCTGCTTCAATTGTCACAAGATATTAGGCGATAACATTTCTTAAGAGATATAAAATAACAGATTCTATTAGACCACTTGTTATAGACATGAATTTATTGTAAACTTTTGGAAAGGCAGGACTGAGGGAATACATGAACTAAATTTAGTGCCAAGATGTTCTCATTGCATCAAATGTAACATTTGTGGTCACATTATTGCATCTTTGATGACAAAGAGAGCTGTCACAGCAACGACTGAAAGATCCAACAAGCCTCTGTTCAGCACTAAAATAAAAGACATTAGACTTGAATCTTTGCTAAAATGGGCCTAGCAAGCAAGAGAGAGAAGCTGTACCTGTGATTTATTTGCATTAAATTTTAAACACTGGAATGTGGTCAAATATGGCAGCGTGCTCACACAAAATGCATGTCTTATAGCTTAGCACATAAACATATGAAACATGAAAAGTGACCAATGTGGGGAACACACGAGAGCAGCAAAGTCTTTGTTCTTCATTCACACTCACTGATGACCATTTTAAATGAGTGGGCATTAAAAAAAATAAAGTGTCCAGGAATTTGGCTACTTTTATGTCCATGTGGAAAAACAAAACTAATGTTTATTGAAGTACATGAGCAGACTTTTAAACTAAAACCATTGCAATATAAGAACAACCAAAAGTAGAGTCTGTTATATACAGTATTTACATAATGCATATAGCCTGTTATACTGTGCATTACATCAAGTTGTTCTTCACATCAACCAGCAAGCAACCAAAAATAGCTTTATGTAGCTCACTACAGCTCAGCAGCAGCTTACCCATACTTTCATATAAATATAAATATATTATCTTCACTTACTTGCAGATAACAGATTAATCAAATAAGTAATTTAGTAAAAAATTAAACATTTGTCTTTTATTCTCAAGAAAACAGTGGAATAAAACAGCCAAAACAGATGGTTTGCATATGAGTGAGCACATTATTTTTTCCCCAAAAAACAAAATGCACTTTTTAAATGGGGCCCAACTATACTACAGATTCATAACAGATTTCTTTCCCCCCCAAAAAAATGTTCATATACTAAATGCAAATAGGGAAAGTTAATGTTTAGATTGGTCAAAAATGGCTCCAATATGTACCGTGGTAATGAGGGTTGGCTCCGAGTGCTCGAAGATTACCGTGTTTTCAGCAGCACTCTGTACATGGCAAAGCCCAGCACGGCAAACACGGTGGCCCCGACGCTGGCTCTCAGCCAGAAGGTCGAGCTCTTCAGGTCTGCTTGGCTTATGTGTCTGTTAAACAGAGAAGCACATCCAAGAGATATAAATACTGAGGGAAAAAAGCGGGTGGAAGGACGACATGGCCGGAAATGACAGAGAAAAGGAGAAAGATTTCCTGCTTTAAAGATTACTTACAATAATTGACAGATCGTGCAAAATCTGATAAAAAGATTAAGTTTTTCATTTTACCTATCTGTCTGTCAAAGCTTTAAATCAAAGTGACAAATGGAGGTCTCAGCAGGGACATTACTTGCAGGAAAGAACATGAGAAAATGAAAGCAGATGACACAACAAGAGGGAAGCTTTGACGCCAGTCAAAATGATGGGTGATATGAGGGATTAGTTATGACATGAGTTGGCAAAACTAGAAAAGAATGATGAGATCTATGTTAGATTAGACCAGCTTAGCTACATAGGAAAAGATGACGCAGCAGGAAAGCTGATACCAAGTGAAATACAGTGGAGCTAAAAAAAAACACCTACATGAAACTTAAGAGATTTTTAAGATGAAAAAAGTCAGAAAAAAAGAGACCAGATTAAATAATAATGCTCAAAATGACACTGTGTAGTCTTTCCTTACACTTTAATCTATTGTAACTTTAACATTTGGAGGGAAATTGAGCAGGTGTCTAAGTCTCCTGTAGGATAATTGAAGTATCTTTTCTTGTAGAGGAAATAAGTATGCAAGTCAAATTAATCTGACAAATAATGGACATCAGGAAAAAAAAGAATACAAAGAGACACTTCACTACAGTGCTCCTTAATGGGAAAAAAGATTTTAAAAAGATACTGGTCTCTTAACTGTCCTTTAGTTTTTTTTTATCCCATCTTTTAAAATGGTCTTGAACAAAAGTTCTTCCTGCTTTTTTTTTTTTTTTGTTTGTTTGCTCACTTTTAGTCCAGTTTCCTGTCCAGTCCACTGACCTATGACAAATTCAAGCATAAAAATATTAACCAATTTCTACTTGTATCTTTGGGCGCTTGATGCCTGAGAACTGCCAAAGCGCTGTTAGCTAAATTTATATATATTTTGTAATGGTGTACATTGAGGCCTTAAAGGGGCAATAAGCGGAAATTCGTCATTGCTAGATTGAAGGAATTAAAAATGGCTATGAGAAGAACTACAGGTGTAATTTAATCTGGAGTAAAGCGTGACGTCACACAGCCTCTGTGTTGATCTCCAGCTCGTGTTCACAAGCCGGTCCGGCTGTGTGTTCATGTACATTGATGTGAATCGCCGCCTCCTTCCTCCTCTCCGAGCCCTCCCTCCCTATGAAAGGCTACAAAGTGAGCAATGGCAGCTCATATTTTCGAAGTGAAATGGTGGAGAAAGGATAGAAACATTCACCTGCAGACGACCAGGATCCGACATGACCTCAAAAAAAAAAGTGCACATCCGCTGCGTTTACAGCCACATGTAAGTGGCAACCTGCAATAAACAGTACTACACACATACACTTACTTTATATTGTTTTGTTTTCATATAGGATTTAATTTAGAGACCAACATTAGTTTAATTTAATCGATAACATCACATGTATTTTAAAACTGGTGCACATTTTGGTTTATATTGTGGTGTTATGATTTTTTTCTTTTCTTTTGAGTTGAATCAGCTGTTAGCTTAGTTGGGCTTTTTAAGTGTCACCCCGTTGTGTGATTTTGTTTGGTCTGATCAGCCACTATTTAAGTTTATCCATGTGTCTCATTTGTTAGGTCAGTTTGTTCCATTTGTTTGCATGGTTTGTTTGAGTTATACTAGTTACACTAGTTTTTGAAGTAGAGTTCTGTTATGTTGATCTCTTTTATGGGGTTACTCATTTATTTTGTAAATTCTTTGGAATTTTTTTGAGGGGGGAGGGTTATAATAAAAACCCTCTTTTGAACTTTAAAACTGTGCCTAACTTTGTGTCCTTCACTGCTCGGCCCATCACAAGGGGAACAATTTCGCTTTTTGCCCCTTTAATAAAAATAATTAATTGGATAACTAGAGGACAAAACAAGCGGCAGGCTTAAAAGTCTACCTACAGCAGATGAACAGCATCTGAAAATAATGTCCTTAAGGGAAAAAAAACCAAAACAAAACAAAAAAAACAGCAAAAACGTGATACAAGACCCGAGAGGTGCATCTGGTCCTTCAGTTGCTCCATCTACTGTTCATTGAAGCATCTTCAGAAATGGTCTCTACTTAAGGGGGGCTTTCAACAAGTCATTCTTAAGGAAGGGATACTGGGAGAAAAGGCTGAGGTTTGCAAAATGGCACAAGAACTGGGCTGAAAATCAGTGGCAACAGGTCTTACTAAGTGTTGAATCCTCTTCAGTGCCCTCACATCAACATTACTGAAGCAGTGTTAGGTCAACTTAAACAATGGAGCAAGAAGAAGACCATATCCAAAGAGCAGCTTTCTAATGTCCCTCAAGAAACCTTGGGATTTTTTTCTGAAGATCTTTTAAAGAAATGATGAGAAAGTTTGTCTAAGAGGGTTCAGACTGTGTTGAAGAGTAAAAGTGCTGATACCAAATATTACTTTCCAAGTTAATTAGAATAGTAAAAACTCTATTTTTGCCTCATTTACTGGATTTCCATTTATAATAGCACATTATTCATAAGACTGCTACATCTGTCAATATATAAAGATGAAGAGTGGCTTAATACATTTGCACAGGACTGTATATTTGGACTTTTTTCTCTACGGTAAAACTGAAAACTTGTGCTATACTTGTCCAATGAAAGTAGTGAAATTGTCACACGAGGCGATTTAGAATAATTTCCATGTGTTGAATTCTGTCTGCTGTGATGTGTTATTACAACAAGCAATGCCAGAGAACAGATTAAAACAACACAGAGTGAAAAAGATGAAATGAGCAAAAGCAGCATGCATTGTTGACAGCGACACATTACAAAGGGGGTAAAAAGAAGTTTTTAAAGAGACCTTCGGAGCACGACAGCGTAGACTTTGGCCCTGACGGTCTGCAGTAGCTCAGAGTTGAGGAAGTTCTGACACAAGCAGAAAGTGCACCGGTTACAAGTGCACATGCAGCGCAGCCGGGCGTGGCTGAGGAGAGATACAGGGAGGACACAAACACACCACCACACAGTGGCATTGACAGACACGCAGGGTTTAACAGGACACACACACACACACACAAAAGAAAAAGATTAGGGTTGAAGGAGGCTACCACAAAGTCTAAGAAGAGCTGAGGTGTTTCCTCTGTGAGCTGCATACAGAAAGAGAATAAACCTCATTTCAACTTTGCAACACATGACAAAAAACCTTTAAAACATACAGATTTATTTTCCTCTGGTTCTAGATAGTGTCTCTGTAGAGACTGAGGGATGTGCATGGAAGGTGGTGGGAGGTTACATCTGAAGTGCAGCCTCAGTGTGAGTGTGAGCCGCTGGGAGAGATTAACATTACAACTCAGCAGGGATCCCGTCTACCCACAGCGCAAAACACTGTGGCGTCTGAGTAAAAGCAACATGTTCAAAGGTCAGTGCATTATTGCATGTGAAGTGCACGCTGTCAAATAGAGACACTTGGAATAAAATAATTTCAGCAGCAGTTCCTTCAGGGACTTCTCAGCCTGTTCAATTTCCAATGGACTCAAGAGAAGAAATGTAGTCCCAGATAAATGATTTTCCTCTTGTAGGACAGTTTATACCAGTCACATCCTTACATTATAAATTTCAGAGATGAAACAAGTATCTGGCTTCTATTAGGAAACCAAAACAACCACATCAATAAAATATGCAAAGTACAGTCGCAACACTTTTAGATAAAGGTTGTTTATGTATACATACGGGTACATGGCCATAGTGGTAAGTTTGGTGTAAATTTCTCTGTCTGGTTCTGCTGCTGTGTTGCAGGTGAAGGACTGAGGAGGAGGCATCTTGTGCCTCCTGCAGAACTCCAGAGGACTGCAGCCGTACATCTGTTTGACCTCTGGCAGGTCTGACTTCGCTGCGATCATCATACACGGAGTCTTGCTGTCCATGAAATATTGCTAAGGAAGAAAGGCTAATTAAATCATTTTTTAAAGTTTGCTAATATTAGTCTTTCGATGCCATGTCAGCAATGAACAGAGTTCTACCTTAAAGACTTTGGCGCAGTATTCAAAGGAGTAAGGGTTGCTGACATCATAGACCAGGCAGACAATGTCGCAGGCCAGATCCGCATCAGATAGGTAGTCAAAGTCGGGGAATACTTCATGGAGCTGGAGAAAAAAAAGAAGGTCTTATTAGTCACAAATAGACAACACTTCATTTAACCCTTTAAATGCCAGCTCTAGTGTTTGGTAGAGCAAAAATTTTAGTGACTATAATGAATTTTTTCAAATTATTTGTGGAGATAAACCTGCCTGAGCCATCCCTACCACTTGGTTTGGGTATGTAATACCAAAAGTAAGTGTTTGTTAACCCATTACTGTTTCAAGTTTTGCAGTTTATACTATATTAACTTTTATCTCAACCATTTTTATAAGTATTGCTTTTTTCTTAGTGTGAACTTTAAAGGACCAAAAATGAATGTACTAAGATGGGGAGAAAGCAGAATGTCATAACTAATTCCCTGTATTGTTTATGGGTGTGGTATATCCTTGATGTTTACAATAGTTCTTACTGCTTTCTTTAGCTCTCTGGAAGAGCTTTGTTCTCTTCAGTCATCAGCTGATATACTGTGTTTTAAAAGATGGACTGCAGGAAGAGAATGGTTGGGTCGTTTTTCTCCTCCTCTGGGAGCATTCCTATTTAGATTTCTTTGACTAAATACGACACATTATGAGGTGTTGCACAGTTTATAACAGAGATATAAATTGTGAAGATGTTGAGACCTTTCAGGAAAGAACAAAAAGATTTAATGTTGAGAAGTGTGCAACCATCCTGTCACTACCTGACATTTTTAGATTTAAACAGTGCCACCACAGAAACAGCTGACCTCTTCAGTTAAACATTATTAAACTCAAGATCAACAATGAAATACTACACTGCTGAATGTAAATATTCGTCATGACAAAACTCAAAATGGTCAGCCCTTTCACACCCACAGCCTACTTTTAAAAGTAAGCAGTACAATGCTAATACTTTTTCCAAACAGGAAGGGCTTGCTTGACAAAAGCTTTAAGTGAACGTGATAAGAAGCTTATATAACTGGCCAAGTTAAGCATGTCAAGGTGGGCTGGTCCTCACTTCACAGCTGACACAGTACACACTACTAGTTTTAGAAAGGTATGTTTTTACTCTTCAGGCTCTGCACTTCAGCTCATTCATTTTAATAAGTATTAGATTTCAGAAAGATGTGTGAGATTTAAATGCTGCATTAATTGTGCAGGAAAGCTTTTTAATCATAATCCTCAGAATACATGATTATATCATACACTTGATAAACAACTAATTATTATAAGTTTCATTAAGGTACTTACAAGTAGGTATTTCTCCTGGCCGTAAACATAGGTTGTACTGATGGCGTAGTAGGATCGGTGTTCCTCCTTAATCATCTGTTGCCGCTGAGGATAAAGAACAGGAGTTTATGTAAAATCTGGCAGCATCTTATGCTTCTTCTATTTCATGTATTTTATTGACATGCAACTAATCTGAGGCTTTTTGTGATGATCTGCACTCTCTTATGAGCCATTATGGGGAACAAAAAAAAAACTCAGACTCTCCCCTAAATATATTTCTTTGCCACTGTATCAGCTTGAAGGGGAACACGTGCATCATCACAGCATTTCATATCTTCTAAGATGCAAATGTAGAGGTATGTCAGTCATGATTTCTCTCAGAAAATCATTGCAAGATCTTGGAAATTTGTAAATCTAATGTTTTACAATCACTGAGGCATCAAGGCCTCACACAGCCCTCTAAAACTTTAACTTTCTACTGCAACAGACCCTTATAGCTCGAATTAGCTGAACAAATGGTTGTACTCAGCCAAATATTTAAACTTTGTGTGTTTAACTAAACTGCTCATTTAAAGGGACATTGTGTAAGAATTACTTTCGTCTAACATTGGAATCGTGACTCACATTCTGACGTATAGTGCATTCAAGCGCCTCACTTTCTCAAACACGTATTGCAACGGCGGTAGCTGCAGTGTGTCAAAAAGCCTCGACAACACCGAGGAAAGCATGTCATCTGATCGTTCACGGACTGTTCACTCATGTGAAGATGTTTGTGATTTCATAAATATTTCAAACTGTATCCCATGAAACTGTAAAATATCATTCCGCTGTGTTTAGAAGGATGAGTGGTTCTCACAGGGGAACGGATCTCGACGAGGAAACTGGCTTCGACACGACACCATTTTATTTTTGTCACAGTGAAAGGCAGCTTATAAAGCTTTCTCACCGGCTTTTAGTCCAGCTTTACTGGAAGCGACTGAAACCACGTAAACATACACTTCTGTACCATCGAGGCAGGTGTATTTTATCAAAATCTACTGTTATGCTGCACATGGTAACGAGCAACACTGTCTAACAAAACTGAATGAAAGAAAATAGCTTTTTCTCTCATTTAGGCAGCACCGTTGACTTATGAGGAGAAAGCTGGCAACTTCAGCATCCCTTTTAAAAACTTTCTCCTTCTTGACCTCCTTCCACCTGGGGTAGGCTAGCCCGATGTTGATCCTCCATTTTTGTATCGTCTGGTCATGCTGCCTTTTAAGTGTCCCTTTTTTACTCTTTGGCGATGGTAAAAATGGCTCCCATGCTGCTGCTGCATATGCATGGTCCTGCATTTTTGTGAATAACAATTTAACAGATTTTCCAACTTGCCGGGGTAGTAAGCCTCTCTCATTTATCTTCTCCTCCCGTGTCTTAATCATGGTGTGCTGGCTCGCAGAGATTCAGTGTTGGTGCTATTTGTCCCTTGCCGATGGCTGTAGTTTCAAGATGGCAGACTGTCATGGCGCTGCCCTACTGGCTAACCCGTCATATGTATAAACAAATCTAAAATTGTTCGTTTACGAGAATGTGTCAGATCATTAGGGGAGGTCATAATACACCAATGACTACACATATACACATGCAGACATCGATTTCAGCCAGTAAACAACAGAAAATATTACACAACGTCCCTTTAATAAAGCGCTGACACTTCTGCTGCACAAAGTGCTTGAATTAAAGAAATTACAAGTGGCTGTTAGACTGCTTGAACTGATTTCCACTTTTAAATATTTCCATGTAGCAGACATGTAAGCAGGTGCTGCCACAAGTCTTTAGGAAAGAACAAATTCAAAACAACAAATTTAATCTGTAGTTAAGAGACCCTGATAATAATAAATATAAAAATAAAAAAAGCTCTATCAGGGCCTCAAACCAATACTTGAGATCAGATCAAGAAATCGCTATTAATGAGACAAATGAAAAACTCCTGGTGGTTCAAAAGTACCTTTAGCCAGTTTGAAAGTTTCCAGCTATTTGTGTTGCTATAGTAGCTCTTTGTCTGGTTAAGACATAAAAAAAAAAAAAATCAGCCTTTAATGCACATGAAAACACTATCAAGCCCATGACCCTGTCACTCTGACCCAGTCATCCAGCCATCACAATTTGGCCCTTGTCAAAGACCGTAGATCCCAGATCCGTTCACTTGCCAGCTTTTCCAGCTTACAACTCCAGTTTATCAATTGACTGTCGCTTAACATAGCACACGTCTTGACCGGTGCCATTGTAATGAGATTAGGAGAGTTAATCGCTTTAGCTGTCAGTGGTTTTAATGTTGTGGCTGATCACTGTTTTCCTTTTTTAGCATTTGTTTAACACCTTTTTCGATATAAGTTGATGCTCATGCTTTTAATTCTTACTGCTTACCATGAGGTTCCTACCCAGGAATGCTTGGAGGAAGCCGCTCTTTCCACTGCCAATTTCACCAAAGACGTTACAACGGAAGACGCTACGCTGGGTCTGCTTCTTCTGCAGGTCAATCTTCTTATCTCTGGTCACTGCAGGGGGCGCACACACACACAGGTATCAGAGGATTAGCTTAGACTGTCGCTGTACATAAACATGCCTGCAGTCAGTGACCACCAACATTCAGGCTGAACTGGCTTTGCTACGACTCTTTTAACCGACTGCATGGAAGTCAAATAAAACCTGTACAAAAAACTATCCCCAAACACATAACAAGTCGCATTATTGTGATTACAATCAAAGGCTACAAAGATTTATATCTTGATCCAACAAATTGATAAACGTGCCTGTTATTCCTGCTGCTTGGGACTCCTGCTCAGCAATTATGGAGTAACCAAGGTAGCCCAAATACTCCAAACATCGCTGAACATCCAGATAAGTTGTTAACCTGATAAAACAAAAAGAAGTCAAAATAACAATAAAATAAGCAATAAACCATACGAGCCAACTAAATTCAATGTACCTTGAAAATGTAAAGTCACACTGACGTCCCTTTTCTGAGATAAACATTGTGTAAGCTGACTGAGGAAAATCTGAGAAAACTCACATTTCCGTGTTGTCCCTGAATGTGACATCTGGCAACTTAAAAAGTGGTAGTGAGACAGATCTTGACATCAAATAAATAAATACAATCTATCGCTTGTTTAACATCCATCCGTTCCATTCATCTATTTATTTTCTCCCCCCCCCAGGAGACCCAAAGGTGCTCCCAACCTAGAAGGTATATACAGTGCACACAGAGCCCCCAGTCTTCACCCGCCATCCAGCTCACCATTTCCTCCCCATCTATGTCGAGCTGACATGATGTGATTGTTTTACAGCGGTTGCTTTCTAAAAACATAGAGGTGCCCACATCCACACACATCTACTTCATCAGCTGATTTTATGATAAATCCACTTTAAACAGGTGAAGCATGTTTGCATGTGTGTAGTCATTTCAAGTGAACACTGTTGTTTCCCCCCCACAACCACAAGCTGTTATTGGTTGAAAACACACCTTCTGTTCAAAATGCTGCAGCCTAAAACTACTGCATCACTGCCTCTCTCTAACTTCTGTGGCTGAGAGGGATTAATTAACCTCTCGTTTATGAGGCCTGTTTTTTCCTGTTCAAAATGAGAAACCCAAAATAAAACAGCTTATCTTCATAACTAGAAGGGCTGTATGTATAATCTTGGTCTCTGGGACATGTGAGGTTACTACAGAACAGTCTGAATCAAGTTTACATGGAACACAGCAGAAAATGTAAATGGTTATCTCCTCCTAAAAGAAAACCACATTACTTTCAGTGAAAACCAGAGGACAGCAGCCCAGTGAAGCTAAAAAAGTGAACCTAAGCAGGTTAGCATGTGTTTTAATTGAGGAATTACGCAGGTAAATATCTCAGGAACCCACCGGCTTATTTCGATGACCAACACCTCAATCTATCATCAGAGTCAGGAGAATCGAGGTATAGCCCCCAAATTCACCTTAGAAGCACCATAAGGGTGCAAAAGGAAGTAAACCCCAAGATAGTGTATCATGGGAAGACTGAATACTTCACTATAAAACCTCCTTCATCTCCATGGAAACTACCAGGACCTTTGTGATTCATTTCAGAGTCATAGGAGAACACATTAGCAGTTTTTTAGAGCTGGAATAAAAATTTTCACCACAAAACAGCAAAAGTAAGACATGATTTATGATGCAGCTTTTATTTTTTGCTACTCTTTGGCGGGTTTTTCTCGCCAAGTGATGGGACAGACATCTGCTTTCATACGACACCTTGTTTGTGTGATTTGCTTGATGTGGAGAAATTAGCAGAAGCTCAAAAGTGGACAGTTCTTATGTTTTTGTTACATTCTCTTATAATTGTTTGGGTTTGAATTGTGTTTCATTTGTGTGGTAATAATTGGTAGAGTCTTTTAGATAAAGGTCTCCCAGTCAGTCATTCTGGTATGCTGCATGTTAGGATTGGGACTTCCTAGCATGTGCAAAGATCTTCTGTACTGCATGTACAGTATCTCTTGCTGCTCCTTGTACAGGGGACTCTAGTCAATAAGAAGTTAATGGAAGTTATTTTTCTTGTTTAAATTTCTAGTTTGCACTTAATGAAATTAACAAAAGCAAAAATACAAGAAAATGAATTAAAAAAATCTTTAAATATTTCATATTTTGTGTGACATATTTTGGATTGCACTGAATTCGTACTGAACCATAACAATGCTGTATTTGGGGCCTTTTATCATTTCATTATGTTTATTTAATTTAATCCATCTATCCATTTGCATAAATTACTTCTGTTGATCCCTGTTTACACTGTTTGCATCTGTCTCTGGCTCTGAAGGTAACAGGTCAATAAAAAAAATAAATAAAAACAGATTGTTAAAAAATCCGATTACTCCACTGGATATCTGAAAAAATTTATATTTCCACCAAGCCTCCATCCTGGAACTACTTAATGAACTTAACTAGCATTTCTTTAATAGTGTTTAATTTATTTGCATTTCTTTTTGCCCCCACCAGAAAGAAGCAGTACAGAGCCAAAGTCTGTCAAAGACAGCTACTTCATTTAGCTGTCAAAAAAGAATCCAGCAGCACCATTAAACAACTTACCCTGCAAGAGCTGCAAAACCTTCTTACACAAATAAACAATATTTTTCTCTCTCTAAAAAAAAAAAAAAAATTATATATATACATATAAATAAATAAAATCTGTGTGAGTCTGCAAACATGGTAACTAAATGATAAAGTGATGCTATCCACTGACTGCCGTATATGCACTGGTAAAGACCAACCAATGTTGAACATGGTTAAGTCCAAAACTCTACAACTTCATTTTTTGAGCAGCATGTTACAAATATCATACATTCAACTACCTAATACAGAGATAAAATGTTAACTTTGACAATGTTGTGGTCATCTGCTTTAAAAAGCACGTTTTCTACACATTTCCCTTAATGTTGTTTCTGGAACATACAAGGTTTCTGCTCAACAGCGACAATACACACTAATTCAGTGCCATCGCACACAGCATCTTCTGTGATGGTACCAAAGGGCTCCAGAGGCCAGAGATCATTTAGTTCTACACATATCAGCTTTATTGTTATGTCTACTTACGTCCACTGTGAGAGATACCCCTGGTAGGTGATCCAGCCCTGGTCATTGGTGGAAACTGTACTATTGACGTCTGGGCCCCAGGGCATGTAGGGAAAAACATCAAACAAGTCCCTCAGCTCCTCAGGCGACAAGGCACAGTCACGGTCCTGTTAGCCGAATAAGTCAATGTTTCATTTTAGAAAAAAAGGTTTCAGTTATCACCATTTCTGCCAATGAAAGCAAGCATAACAAACAGAAGTACACACACACACACACACAGTTGGAGCCTAATCACTATAACAGACAGATCTCGATGCGAGCTGTCACTTTCACTCTTTGACTTTCCTTCTAATCCAGCGGCTTATTTTCCTGTAAGTCTCACCTCAGTGCCAACAGGTTAAATCGCACCTCAGTAGGGGGGCAGCGTTGGCAGTGGAAGTGTATTTTGTTTCTATTCTGGTCGCTGAGCAGCTTCCTGTAGGTGTCTCGTCAGGGCAGAGGCTAAAATAAACATAGAAGCAGACGCGGGGCCGTACCTTATCATGTTTGTCAAAGACGCTCTGGAGGAAGAGGTAGGCATTGTGATTGAGCTCAGTAGTGCAGTCCGGAGGCATTTTCAACCTAAAGAATGTAGAAAAGTGAGAGGGAAAGGCTCACATGGCATCACGTCTAATTGAAAATATATTTAGGAAGAAGTTGGTGGTTGATGAGATGTCTGAGTGAAACCCACGGAGGGAAGAGATAGTCCTGGTTTAACTCCAGGTCGTCATCATATCCAAACCTCCTCAGCACTGTCCAGGTGGTTTCATGCCGACCCCGCTGAATGAACAATGTGTGGAGAAACAGGAAGCCTGGACAGAGTTACCAAAACAAATAAAGTCAGGAATAACTCGACAAAGATCAGCCCATACATGAAAAGAAGTCAGGGTGCTCCTCCTACCTTTCAGAGTGAGGCCATTATCACACACCCCATCCATCATATTCTTCCTCACCACATTTTTCACGTCCTCTAAAGCCTGAGGCTCTAGAGGGGTGTTAAAGCACGTCCGCTGTGAGCAGCCACAAGAAACCATTACTGTAGTCTGAACTAATAAGGAAATGGATTAGCACCAAAAAATTCAGCTTATCTCTGATTATCGACGACAAGCAAAGACTGTTTTACCTGGAAGAAATTGAGCTCATTATCATTGAGGATTCCATCGTTATCCAGGTCCGAAACTTTGAAGATCCGAGTCAGAGCTTTCACACAAAGCGGCTTCATCTGAAAAATCCCATACTGCTCAAATGTTGTGCTTTACAGTGAACTCAAAAGCTGTTTCAATACAGGATGCAAAACAAGCTGGAGAAACTGGATGAAACAGAACGTTTTACTTTTGCTCTTACGTCTTTTTTCTCTGGACAGTAGAGGGGACCTGTGGGGTGGAGGACTGCCTTTTGGGCGTAGTAAAACAACTCTGAGATGTTCTTCAGATTCTTTGCTGAACACTTTAAATAAAAAGGAAAACATAAACTTACGTTTAAAAGTTTCTGCTAATATTACCACACAGTTCTGTAACATTTCACATTCAAAAGCTGAGTCCATTTGTGACAGTGTGACAAGCTAGAGCTGCTTGAGAGCTGTTTTAAGTAGCTGCCAGACAGAGATTTAAGACACAGGATCTGTCTGAGCAACACTTGCTCAGACTAGATCTCACACACACACACACTCACACACACACACACACACACACACACACACACACACACACACACACACACACACACACACACACACACACACAGGTGATGCTCTGCTAGGAGACAGTTAATAGCTAAAAAGTGCTACACAAAGACTTCAACACAGTGAATTTAGCACAAACAGAAGCAAAGCAGTGTGTGTAGGAAACATCATGTTAAAGGTTTTATACAGATTCTTCTCTTTGGTCCTGCACCAATATTTTGATGAAATTAGGTCCCTTGTTTTCGTTTAGGGATCATTGAGTAGTGGTCATCTAGCAAAGATGGATTCCTCAAAAACATATTTTTGCACTACTGTTGTGTGTGTTTGTCTCTTTACCATCTATTAAGGTAATAAAAAGATAGAAGATATTGATTTCGATTTGAGTTTACGCCCTTTTGATCTCATGTTTCCTGGGCATCACATGTGTGTTTGTACGCTCTCTGAATCCCTATTATAACAATTTCATTAAACTCAAATTACAAGCATTTATCAAATCAGTTTAAATGATAACTTTTTAGCTTTCATGAGAAGAACCTCTCACCTCAACACACGTCTCTATCTCACTGTACTGGTTCATAATGGGCAATATGGTCTCCATGCTGCTGTGTTCCACCAGGTCAGACTTATTCCCCACCAAGATCAGAGGAACCCTGCACACACCAACCACACCACATAAACATACAAAATATAAGTGCTCCTCTTTCTGTGTATTCTTATATTTTGTCTTTTATAAGGAAGTGGCTACAGGCCACCACTCTTCAACAGTGAAGTAGTAAAATGCTGAGCTGACAAAATATTGTTTGTGTATATGTACACACCGGCTGTCTTTGTCTGTGTTCTCTGTAATGAGTGGGATCCAGTGACTGGTCACCTGTGAAGGCAGATATTTTCAGGATTTTCACCATTATGAGAGACAACTCCACATTTCTGAGCACCATGAAGTCATAATGTTACAGCCTGTAACTGATATGCAAAGAAATGATGGGAATGCTGACAACGCTAACTCACTTTCTCTATGGACTTTCTGTTGTTGACAGAGTAGACGATGCAAATCACATTTGCCTGTGTGAGAAATGAACACAGAGAGCCATTAAGTTCTTACCTGAGCTCAAAATGCTGAGTAAAGCATAACTCACTGACCTTAGAAATCTCCTGAAACAACTGCTCATCTGTCTGCTCTGCCTCTGTGGAGGGAACACAAGTGTAGGGAAGTAAAAACAAGGAAGCTTATTAAGATAACTATCAGTCGTGTTTTTAATGTACCTGAATAGTCCACAATGTGTGTGGGGACTCTCTCTGGCGTGACATCCGCAGGTATTGTGATCTCCTCAGCTCGATAGGGAACCTAGGACAGACACAAGGTGTGTTTATACCATTTGCTGCAAGGCCTCAAAATGATGGTGTGAAAGACTCAAAATTAAAATGGGTTCATACCACATCTGGGAACTCCTCGCTGACCAGGGACATGATAAGAGACGTCTTCCCCACCTTGGCTGTGGAGGGAGGAAGATGCAGTTTAGTGGAAAATGTTGTCTTAAAGTTCAGCGTAACCTGATTAATATTAGCTTTACAATTCATGTGGGTGCATTAACTGTGGATCAAGGACATATGTTATTGATTTGACATGACAACAAGAAAATATACTCAGGCCATGTCATTGGGACACACAGTTCACTTTAGGAGCATTAGAAATGGCCATACCATGTCTGAGAAAGTATTGTAAACATAATTCTTAAAACCAAAGACAAAACTACCAACCTAGCATACATAAAACCAACTGAGATTAGCTGAATAACAATCCGCCGATTATGCTAACAGTTAAAAACCATTTAAAACGAAATAAAATGAACAAAAACTGTTTCAGAAGTCCAACAACGTCAGAGAGCCCTGAAAGAAACGCAGACACTATCATCATGAGGACACTTGCTCAGCATCACGTGCCCAGCTGGTAGCATCTGTGCAATTCAAAGTGAACACCAAAGGCTGACCGCACAGATAAGCAGCACATTTCAGCTTAAACACATAAAGCTTTACTTACGTTCTCCCACCAGTAATATCCTCACGTCCTTGCGCATCTTTTCCAACGTCGTCAACCAAGTGGACTGAGAGGTCTGTGGTCAACATTTATGCCCCTGTTCTGGTGAAGGATACGGCCAGCCAGCTCTGAGCGGCCTGGCTCGCTCGCTAGCGGCTACATTCGCATCTTAAACTCCGGTTTCCGCAGGTTGAGAGCACACCAGACAGTTATCTGTACAAACCGCCCGCTGTGTGCGGTGTCAGTGATGTGTTTTTAGAGTTACTGCTTCACCTGTCAAACACAGTCAGAGAGACAGTAATGCTGCTACAGCGGTAAGACCGAGTCACACAAACTTGACTGTTATAACACCGCAGCATCAGCGGCCAGCCGAGAGTTGAGCCAGTGTGCGTGCCTTCTCGTGCTTTCCGCCACGCCCCTTTCATTCAACTGACTGTGTATTAAAATGTAAATATCACTGAAATTGCTGCACAAGATAAGCTTTTATTACTGGTCTTAATATGACCATATAAGCTCTTTTATTAAAGACTTTTTTGTTTGGTCATCTCGAATTCATTTCTGGTACTAGGAATGTGGTGTGGAGTGAGACCTCCTCCCTATTTACCTCATCCTGCATACGCCCGTCAACGTGCGCCACGCTGAGGCAAAACAAATAATGGCAGCAAAGATTGAATCAGGCAGAAGTGTGCATTGGACATTTACACGTCGTTTTAATACTATCAAGTTATTCATACAAATTATTTTTCATACTTTCATTGCGCTTGTGACTTATTTTTATGTGCACTTTATACTTGTTCACTTTAAAATGTCTTTTGCAGTTTAAAAAAAAGGATGTCTGAAGCTCATGTGGCAGCGGTCCATTTGGCGTAGTTATTAATACACCCTGCACTTGTAACCAAACTATTATATCAAATACATCTATATATTGTATATGAATATTAATATAATGCTAACAATCCCAAAATGATTGGCATAATTTTATTCATGATATATTCTAAAAAATTACTATGTTCCACCTGTTCTGTTTTTCTTGCTACTGACTAAGGCTGCTGGCCTAATAGAAGGGGATAATGGTTAATAAAAAAAATAAAAAAAAATCCCACAGCATCACATCACCATGCTTGACCATGAGGATTTTGTTTTTTTTTTTTCCAAATGAAACTTAGTTTGTGTCTCATCTGAACACAACATTAATTAACAAAACTTTAACTTCTTGTTCTTGAAGGTTTTTTGCAAAGACTAAACAAGCTTTCATTAATCTGTCCTGGTAAAGTTGAGTTGTCATTGGTTGTCAGTCACAAAGATGAACCTTATGTCTGCAACATTTGATGTTCTGATCAACCAGTGATACAAAATATCACTGTTTTTTACAGTGTGTTCATGGTAACTTACCAAGTTAACCAGTAAGTGGTTACAAGAGGACAATATCAACATTAAAGGTAGGCCACAGATGTTATACAGGAGCATTGTTACTACATTGCTTAAAATCCCCTTCACACCCCAATTGCAGCCAATTCATGTAATGCTCTAAAACAGTGTTTCTCAATCTAGGTCCTGAAGACCCACTACCCTGCATGTCTTAGATGTGATCCTACTCCAACACGCCTGATTCAGCTTAATGAACTTCCTACTCAAGTTCTTTGTAGCCTGTTAACGAGCCATTAATTTCATTTAGGTGTGTTAAAGTAGAGTTACCTTTAAAACATGCAGGGCAGTGGACCCTGAGGACCAGGACTGAGAAACACAGCTCTTTAAAATAAATAAATAAAAAATAAATAAGAAAGAAAGAAAAAAGGCACCTGTGGAATGGACAGGACTGAAACAACACCATCCAATCATTTCAACCAGCCCGTTCTAAAAGATTGGTTGGTTATATGTCTGCACTCAAAGGCTTGGAGTACTTCTAGAGGCAAAGAAGCGACAGCCAGAGCTTAGCTAGCTTACCACATCAAAATTCGGTACACATTTAAACGTAAGTGAGATTATGGCAGAAAAGGTGCCTATACTGAGTTTTGGGAAAAAAGTGTTTTGGAGAGGGCTACTTCCAGGAAAAAAACTGAAGGAGAGCAGAGCAAGAGCAGAGTGTTAGCAAATTGATGCTGCCCAGTGCTTGTGAACCATCGAATACAAGCTTGTGTGGCTTTGGGGGCTTTTAATCAGATTTCAGAACAGAGCTGACCTCTGGTGCTGTTTTGAACTAGTTCAGGTCTTATCTTAATTTAGGCACACACATAAAGATTATTGGGTTGTTTTTGTCCCGCTTTTCACTCTTCCCAACCAAGGACGGCAAACGCCAGATTATCTTAAATCTTCTAAGATTATCCTATAGGATTATCATGTGGTCTGAGGTGTGTCAAGAGCAATTTTGTCACAACAACAGGCTCCGAAATGGTCGTGGTCGACAATTGCAAGTATTAAACATGTTCAAAATTTACGACCAAAAATCTTTGTGTGTGAAGAAAGCAGACAAATCCTGAGTTGTGACTTCATGGATTTTGACATGGAACGAAATGTAGCCAATCAGAGAGCGAGCTGACTTTGGAACAAAGAAGGATATAAAGTCCGTGTTCACGCTATCTCCAGTCTGTATGCCCTATGGATGACCTTTTTAACTGCATCTGTGTTGTATATTAAGACATGGATTCATTGGTACTAAAGCACACAGAGAAGAACTGTTTTTAAAACTAAAATCACTTTCTTTACTTGGAGTTATTTTTAATTCAAGTTTAAATTTTATATCTCACATTGAAAATATAACAAAGATGGGGTCCTTTCATCTCAGGAATATTTCTAGAGTGTGACTGTTCCACTCTCAGGCTAAATTCAGAGACACTGATCCATGCTTTTATCACCTGTAGGATAGATTAGTGTTATAATGCTCTTCTTTCTGGTCTTCCTAAAAAGATTTTAAATTCAATACAGTTTTTACAAAACACAGCTGCTTGTCTGCTGATGTAGACCGAAAAGTGAGCTCATATTACTCCAGTTTTAAAATCTCTGCATTGGCTTTCTGTGTGCTTCCACATTGATTTTAAAATACTTTTATTACTTTTTAAAGCTCTAAAAGGTTTTAGTATTAAGTATTTATCAGACTTGCTTTTAGTTTATGACCATCCTAGACCCCTCAGGTCATCTGAAGCTGGTGTCGTATTTATTCCTAAGGTAAAGACTAAAACATTTAGAGAAGCCTGCTTTAGTTTTCATGGTCCTTGCATGTTGAGCAGTCTTCCAGATGCCCTGAGGGCAGCTGGGTTGATATTTTTAAAAGGAAGCTTAAGACTTATCTTTTTAGTAAAGCTTTTAGTTGAACATCTTTCTTGGCTATAATGAGTGTTTTATTTTATTTTATTTACTGTATCTTTTATTTCATAGTGTTCTGTTTTTATTCTTTTTATTTTAGTTCAACATCTTATAGAGTCTCAGTGTCCCCAGTGTGGTTGGTGAGGTTTAGGACAGCGCTTTTAGAGACATCATTTTATGTCCATGCATGTGATTATGCTTGTCCGTGTGTATACACTACCAGTCAAACGTATGGATACACTTTCCCATTAGATTTAATAAGAAAGTGTGTCCAAACTTTTGACTGGCACTGTATGTCATGTGTGGGTTTTTTGGTCTGGGGGATTCGATGGGTAAAGGTGGGGTTATGTTGTTCATTATGTTTGTAATGTTTATTGGACTGTACTTATCTAGTCATGCTGACCACTCAAAACACTTTACACCACATGTCACATTCACCCATTCACGCACACACTGTTACATACTAAGAGCTTTGCTCTATCACACACATTTATACATCCCAATAGACACATTGGGAGGCAATGTGGGGTTCAGTGTCTTTCCCAAAGAGTCAGGGGAAGCCTGGAATCAATCCACCAACTTTCAGGTTGGCAGATGACTGCTCTTCCTCCTAAACTACAGTCACTTTTTAATATAAGCATTTTGTGTTGCACTTCTTTGTATGAAAAATGCTCTATAAATAAAAACTGATTGATTGATTGATTGATTGACTGATATAAATCAAAATGTAAAATGGCAATAGTTTTTTTCAGTTCTATGTATAAAATAAGCTATTAAAACAGAAAGGAATCTAATTTTTATGACATTTATTCTGATAAGAGTTTCATAGAAATACAGATAGCAACAATGACAAGTGTGTAATCTTTTGAAAATGTGCAAGTTAATTCAGACCCAACATACAAAAGGTCTACACAAAAATAACCATTTTCTGCAAAGTTTAAAGACAACATATTAATAAATACAATATTTGATTCCAGTAACTAAACTGCAAAAGAATGCTTTTAAGTGTTTTCCTGGTGGCTCTGATATACTGTAAATAATATGATTTCATGGTATACTGCTTCTGACAAGCAAGAGTCTTACAAAGAGGGAGAATCTCAGCTGTGATTTCTACAGACATCATTTCCCTCGTCTCAAAGTGGCTTCATCTGTATAAAAGAAACAAAGAGTTAGAAATGAGTGTTCGAATAAAAACTTAGTCTTAGGAAGATGATAATTACAATGTGCCACGCATAACATAATATCATACTAGCATAGTCCTCTGGAGTCATGGGTTGAGAGATGAGCGTTCTGAAGGCCTTTATCCACTCCCTCTGCTCCTCCTGCTGTTCGCACATAAACACAAACTGCCTCCCTGGAGTCTCCAGAGTGATGCCACAGTGCCACCGGCCTCCTCTTGTGCTGCGACCGCTGCTCTCTGACACGGAGTAGCCATGGTTCTCTGTGCCGAGAAAGACAGCACCCAGCTCTGTGGCATCCTAACAGGCAAAATAAAGAAGAAAACTGTGGATGTTTGTTGCTCAGCCGACAGCAGTGTGGCACAGGCTGCATGTTTATTTGAATACAGAGCAAGTACCTGAGAAATAAATGGTCACTCAGTATTTACACAAGGGCACATTTACTACCAGATGTCAACACAAGTGCTTATAACTGTCCAATTGAGACTGGCTTGCACCAGTTGACTTGGCAATAATTGGGTTAAACAGCTTTTTTTTTTTTCTTCTTATTTTCTTCTTTTTTGTTTTTTGCATTTTTTGAATTACACTCAAAATAGAAGATCTGAGATCATATATATGTATCAACCCAGTATTGAAACATCATTTGTTTGCTATCACAATTATCAATAACAGTATATCCCAATACCTGTAATTTGAATTACTGATTGTATAAATTTACATGTATTTAATTCAAGTGTATTCAACATATGGCCCGAGGGCAAAAACCGGCCCGGCAGACTGTCCAATCTGGCCCACAGGGTGAATTTGGTAAATGTGAAAATCACATGCGTAAAAGACATTACCTGCAATTCCTATTTTGTCCACATGAGGTTACATTTAACATTTAAAACAACTTCTAGCTCTTCTAGTTACTCTAAACATGATGTGAAATACTGCCGTTTTCATTTCCAGATACACATAACTAAATGTTTTGTGTTTTGTAGATCCATTTTGATTTTTAAGTTGCCATGCAAATGATAAGCTGAGGCAAAATATAATTGAAACTGCACTTATTTTACTTAAGAAATTTCAGTTTGTTCAAAACATGTTTTCTAGGATATTTCATTAAGTTTAAACATCTTGTTGTAATCATACACATTTGCGCTTAAACAAAGGCGGAAATAAAGTTTTCATTATGCTGAAATCTTACTGGTCTGGCCAACTCAAACTGAGCTCTATGTGGTTCCTGAACTAAAATTAGTTTGACACCCATGATTTTCTTTTTATTACCAGAGGAGATTTAAAATACAGAAGCTTCCTGTTCATTGAGCTCAGTGTGAACCACCTCTTCTTGAACGGCTCTCGTTGCTGAAAACACAAACACGTCAATCCCTCCAGTTAGTTTAGCAGATAAACAAAATTTAAACATCTATATAAAAAAAGAACATGATAATTAGTCAGCTGCACAGACCGTTGGGCCAGTTTTCTCCATGTACCCTTCCATCAGGCAATGTGGGGTAATCTGGGGTATTAACTGTGCAAAGAAACAAGAATATTGCTGTTAAATGAACAGTAATGGCACTTTATACTCTAAGTATCTATAGCTGCAATCAAACTGATGAGTTTGTGTTTACACATGATCAGTTATATTTTTAAGATACAAAAATGTGTTAAGGGCAGCTGTGGCTCTTTCTGTATGCAAATACCAGGCCCTGATGTCTGTTTGGAGTGGCTGGATCAGACACACCCCGGTCTCTTCCTCGCTGATTGGCTCAACGCCTAGCCAATCATGTTGCAGCTTGCCGGAATCCCGGAAATAAAAGACTGCTGCTGAGATCATTGGAACTGCTGCACTTTTGGTATTTCGTTAAGTTTGCCGGTTTAAGTGCACCTTTTTGTTTATCTTAGTTTGGTTTACCTGGCGGATTTTGTGTATAGGTTTAATAATAACATTTTGACTTTTCTTTCAGCAGTTCCACTAACCCCAACACTGGATTATGTTTGAAACCTGCTTTTAATCTTTATTTACGCTCACCACAATAAAATCTGCTTGGTTTCACTTTTACACCTGTCCATAGCGTTCCTTTTGTCACTCCCTCCCACAACCCTAGAGTGGGACGTAACAAATGTAACAACTATTCACCCAATTTCTTACATTGCTGGATTTAATAATTTACTTCCAAGTGTATGACTAGAAGTGTAGTTAGTGCAGTGTGTGTGTGTGTGTGAATACAGATTTAAATCCTGCCTGTATGTGGGTGTTCAAACAAAGATGACAGATGAAAGAGTTGTCAAATCTGAGTCAAAATGGTTTAAAAATAAATCAGGCTCATGGAAAACCTGCAATAAAGAGTTTATTCAAAGTGAAAATGACTAAGAAGAGTGACAAATGACCTGCAGGAACTTTTTAGTCGACATGTGGGTAGGTCTGTGGAGCTGATGGTGCTAAACTAGGGCTGTTTTTTTATTTTTTCATATTGATCATCATATTTCATATTGATCAGTGGTTTGTCCAAAAAGAGAAAGACCTCTACACCAAGAGTAACATCCTCCCATATGGATGTGATTCTGTCTGTTTTGCTGTGGGAAATGTGAGATTCTTTGAAATGACAGTCCATTTAGAAGAAGACTTCCCTGCCATCAGTGAACAGCATTGGCCGGTACAGCAAGGCAATGTTGCACACAGTCCCTTCTAAACCTTTATCTACTAGGACATAAAGACCGGACTGTAAAAACTGATGAATGTGTTAATGTGTTTTCATTTGATTTTAATCACACCACTAGAAAACCTATGTTGAATGGTGAATATAACTATGTGTCATGTACGTTTTAAGGAAAACCTGTCTCACATCGTTGTTTCGAAGAGTTGGGTGTTTCTTCAGGAGGTAAGCCAAGCGTGTAGCCCGAATAGCATTGAAAAAGGATACGATCACCTAGAAAAGGTCAGATGTAAAACAATTTATTATGAAAAATACTACACAAGCTGCCTGAGTGCTTTACTAAAACTGTGCAGGAATATGCAGAGTAAATCTGGATGGGTGAGACTGTCGCTTATCTTAGATACAAGATCAAGTGTAAGATTTAAAGCCAAGGCTTACACATGCATGGATTCTGAATGAGAACCAGCACTATAGCATTTTGGTCTCACCTGCCCATTCTCGTGGTAAACAAACAGGTTCCTTGTACGTTCATCTTCTAGATAGGAAATCTGCAGACCATGAGCATGACCAATCTTCTCTGGCTGAAATTCTGCATTCAGGTCCTTCATGCTAATGACAGCTTTTGGAACCTTGGACTTGATATCAATGAAAAGATGGAAGAAAAAATGGTTGAAAACAAAGTATCAGATTGGATTAGCCTGAATCATGTTCACAAAACATGAATTAAAAGAACAACTCACATCCTCGTTAATGAAGTATCTGAGGGTGAAATCTTTCTGTGACAGAAGAAAGATCCTTTTAAGAAAGTGCTTGTTGTCTTTGCCTTTTTTCCAGAGCGTTGACTCAAAAACATCTGGGGTAGAAAGGAATTAACATCCTCTTTCAGTTCTATGGTGTTATATATCAGGTTACATACATTATTAATCTAGTCAGTTAGGGAAATATAACCTAAGTTGAGCCACAATAAATGATGTATTACACTGTTATTAAGTATTTAACATAATCTAAGCCAAAACGCAGCAGTGGTTTGTGAGAAACTAAGCACACCCCATGATTCAAAAGCATGTGGAACCAAATTTAGAAGCAACAACTTGGAGTAATTGTTTCTGTGATGTTATCGGTCTCTTAAATCATTGCACAGGAATTTTGGCCCATTTTTCTTTACATCAGTACGTTGAGGTTATTAAGGTCTGCAGGCATTTGTGTATGAACAACTCTCTGGAGGTCCCACCAGAGCCTTTCGAGTTGGCAGTGGCTCAAGTGCAAGAGCAGATCGTCCAGTAACTGGAAGGTTGGCAGTTTGATTCCCGCTCCCCTAGTCATCTGTCGTTGTGTCATTGGGCAAGACACTTCACCCTCCTTGCCTCCAGTGTTGGCGTTGCTGGTGTAAGAATATGGATATGAATGTTTCCGTCAGTCTGCCCCAGAGCAGCTGTGGCTACACATGTAGCTTACCATCACCTGGTATGAATGAGGAGTGAATGAATAATGGATACAATGTCAAGTGCTTTGGGTGCCTTGAAAAGTGCTGTATAAATCTAATCCACTATTATTAATATTTCAGGCAGACTAAGGTTTCAACTGGACATTGATTATTTTTAAGTCATTCTGTTGTAGGTTTTTGGGATCATTGTCCTGTTGCACAAATCAAATTCTGCCATGTTTTAGCTGTCAGACAGATGGCCTCATAATTTAACTTGGAATACTTTAGTAAGACCCTGTGGTGGACTGTATACCCAATCCAGGGTCTACAGCAACCAACAACCAAGAAAAAAGAAGTCCAGTTGCCTTTATTGGAGCGCTCAGGATGGGCAGCAACAACCACTTCTCTAAGGTCAAAGCTGCATTCTAAGAAAACAGTCTGTAAAGAAACTGAATGTCCAGGAAGAAAAATAAAACAGGACATTTAATATTTAACCATATGGACATCTCTGTTTTTTTTTATTTCCACAGCATATCCCCACATTGTCTAAATGTAAACATAACACTGTCGGTAAAGCACGTAACTCAAATTTAAAGGGATAACAATCACAAAAGGTCCAATTCCTGCTGAATATGGATTTCCCATGAGCATTTGTGTTCTTTGCACACTTGCTACTGTGGTTCTGTGAATCTGGAGAAAAGTGTATGTGAGAGTAGAAAACTAATCTCAGATGACTCCAGAACACAGGACTCCACATATGTTTAGTTTGAGAAAAGTTCTTTTTCCCAAAATGAAATGTGCAGAAGAAAAAAAAAAAAAAAAAAAAAGGTAAAACTACTGAGAAAAGTTGAAATGTGAATTCCCTCAGTTTTTATGGTACATTTGGACCTATTTTTATGGATTTTCCTGTGACATTGTGTGACATTTTTTTCTCCTTGACATTGTGTAAAGATACACCTGAATGCTCCAGATCAGCAAACCTGCAAAAACGTCCTGCTTTTATAGAGATCCTCATGCGCGCTGATGAGCAGTTAATCAAGTGCCTTTCACTGACCGCCTTTGGAAGCAGTATGGGTGTAATTAGTTTTCACTGCTTCTACATTGTTGGCTTTGTTTCTGTTAAATAAATAATGGCAGTGTAATTTCTCATGTGATTTTCTGTTTATCTAAAGTTGTATTTTATCTAATTTCAAGACCTAGTAAGAACCAAATCTTTATTATTTCCTGATTAACGAAATCAGAAACTGACAGAGGACCTATACTTTCTTTTTCACATGAATGTAAGTTATGTGTAAGAAATGAAGAGAAATTATGAGCTGTATTAACAAGATCAAAATTCTTGATATTGCCTTCTTATAATAGGATAGTTACCTGAGGTATAAGCTTCAAGACAGCTCTTGTTTTCTCCTGTAAATTCCCTTCTTTCATACTTTGCGCGGATCCATTGATCCTTAAGAACACTAGGGGAAAAGAAATATTTTAATTTGCATATACTTATAGAAGTAAAGGTGGTTCATGTTGTGTGTTTGCTTTCCTGGTAATGACTACATTCCTGTATTCAGCCATCACACTTCAGAATCGTTTCTCTTTCTATATGTGCACCATGATCTCTCCTCTCCCATTCACTAAAAAAAGACTTTGTTGACTCTTCACTTTCCACTTCTATTCAGTTACTAAGGTGAATGAGTGGCAAAAGTGGTATCGGTCACTCACAGACAATCTTTTTGTTGTGGTCTGTAGAAAAAGGCTGGGACACACTTCTCAAAAATGGCTTTGACTGCAGAATTTCCCCTCTCCTTCATGAACTGAAACCACATGACACGGGTTTAAAAATGTTAGACTATGGTGATATTTTCATTTATTTTCCTTCATATTTACAAATCCACATAATATAAGCTTGTATAGATGTCATGATAAGACACATTCTACCCAAACCTAAGCATCTAGGATGTTAAAGACAGATTGGTTTTTAAAGTAGGAAGAGATACTTTCAAAGAATTGCTGAAAAGAGAGTGACAAGAGGACTAAGACAGAAATTAAAACAAGAATGAAAAACTCAACAACATTCCACATAAATAAGCTACAAATCAGTACCTCTACAAGTGAATCTTCCCAGTAATCCAGCCGAATAGATTTCACTTTACTGACACCGGGCAAATTACGATGCATCCCTGAACAGTTCAGGCACACAAACGCACCAAGAGTGTAAGAGGCCCAGTCAGGCTCTGTGAGCAACAATGATCACAATGGTTATTTTGTAAAAAGGAACTAAACACAATGGAACAAAGTCCATTTCTTGTCTTTAAATCACCATTTTTCTGGCTCTTCCTTTTATAGTGGCAAACACTGTATAAAATGTCCTTATAGTGATAAAATGCTGGGTGTAATAAGAGGAACAATGAGGTCATACGACAGATATACGGCAGCTATCTGCTTCCTCTTATACAAGTTAATCATAAAACGTGACTTGATTATAAAATGTCAATTTCTGATCACAATAATATCATGTGGCTTTAAGCTACTGTTTATTACTTTTACAGTTTAGCAAAAACACCTATTTAATTTACAACAACAATAAAGTTTAGAAAAAAAATCAAACATTCCTAATCTGTTGATCAAAATGTACAATTTTTTGTCATAAATCTGGTTGACCGTACTCACCAGGAGCTCCACAGTCTGCGCACAAGTTGTTTCCTGGCTGTCGCACCAATTCCAGCAAGATTTTATTATTTCTTCCCAGAGTGGCCATAGATGAAGACAGTTAATTAACTTCCCAGACTGATAGTCAAATCTAGCTGAAACAGCTACAAGTGTTTAACTCCATACTGACTCCACACATTGGTACAGAGCTATTCTGCTCTGTAGCAGGTAAAAACAATATTCCTTCTCACTGGTTCAGTATTTCCTCTTACCAGGGCGCATCATGAAGTTAATTGTTCTGCACACAAATGCAGAGGTCCAGAAATAACAGAGAAAGGAAGTGAAACAGACGTCACTCTGCAACAGTGTGATTGAGTTACTGCATTTGCTGATGGACTCGTAGTTCATAGAAACCTAAGTTTGGCTCAGTGGTTCCCAATCTGGGGAGGCTGGGCCGCCTAGGGGGAGGGCCTAGAGTCATGACAGGAGGGCACATCAAGGTTGTTGATGAAAAGGGGGAACTGCAGAAAAAGTTTGGGAACCACTGGGTTACGTACACTGAATATAGTGATTATAACATTTTGCAAGCATTTAAAACAAAAGGCTAAAAAAAAAATTAAGAAAAAAAAATAAAGAAATCTCTCTCTCTATATGTGTATATATAGTGTATTGATTACTGATGTGTTAAGCCATTTTTTTGCAACCTGTGATAATAATATTTCAGTGAGTAATAACTAGTTCTCTGTAAGTACTCTGGCTTCCTCTTACAGTCCAAAGACATACATATTATGCTGACTGATAAAGTGTGAGCATGAGTGGTTGGTCGGCTGTCTACGTTGGCCCTGCAGTAGACTGGCAACCTGTTCTCTCGCCTGCTAAGCTAATTGCTAGAATAGTCTGGAGAGAGTTTAAAACTATTGTTTTCAATTGAGTTTAATGACTACTAAGTTGATAGATACACATAAAGATTCTAGTTTGCCTGAACACCCATGTGCCTGTGCAAATTAAAAGAAAAACAAGGTGGAAATACGGTTATGTAACACAAAAACCACAGTGGTCTAATTTTTTGTACTTTTCACATTTGTGGGGGTTCATCAACTTTGATCAACTTTATAGTAATTGACGCCATGCACCTATAACTTTGTTTCACCATTATCAAATAGACGAGGATAAAGTACTGCGGAACCACTTGTGACGTTACTCGTGGTGTTACATCGGTCCGGTAAAATCGACGGACATCAAACAGCGTAAGGGTAAAGTGGTTGAACTTACACGTAGTTAACGATTAAATTATTTTTTTAAGTGACGATGATGTGGGTCGTCAGGCAATTTCTGTCGTCGGTGGTCCAGAGAGGTAAGTATTTGTAGAGAAACTGCTTCTCTTAGTACTTGTTTTTCTATAGATCTAATTCAGCTGACTAGCAATTTAGCTAGTTGCAGATGTGTTACTGTAACTAACTTGAGCAGTTTTGTTAATATTTCTGCAAAAGTTTCCTTGTTAAACATCTTTTTGTAAATAAATAAATAAAACCCTACAGATTTTAGTCTGACACATTTTAGGTAAGGTAAAAGAAACCAACTTAAATAATTAATTCGTTGAGCAGCACACCTTTATATTTTGAACATATCCATCATTCCTCTACAGGTCAGTGTGCGGGACAGCCGGGGTTACTTCGCCGCCCTCGGTATGGCTCTCTCCCTGACCTGGAGCTACGGTACCTGCAGTGCACTTGCTGCTGGAGGAGCCGGATTCCTGTGGCGGGTTTCGAGACCATGAATGCCGCTCTCTCCACCTCTGAGCCCTGCAAAGATGACAGCAGCAAACCCCTGGACGCCTGCTACACCTCCGAACAACGACACGCCATCCTTCAGCTCCTCAACAACGGCAGCCCTTCTGAGCTTGCCAGCGTAAAACTGCTGAGAGGTCGCAAGTCCCTCAACATTGTAGAGTACAGGACTAAAAACGGACCCTTTAAAACACTGGAAAGTGTGGTGAACGTGCCGCTGCTAAAGCACAAAAGTGCTGTCATAGTCTTCAACTCAATTGTCAACCCGGTTAAAAAGGAGAGGAAAGTGAGGATACAGCTGGCTAAGTTTATCAGGCCAGAAGTGGACAGGTCCTGGTTGGAGGTGAGTTTCTGGTCCTGTGACGTTGTTTATTGTGTTAATGTGAGGAAAAAAATAAATTTGTAAACATGAACCTTTATGGCTAAGCTCTCATCGCCTTTGATTCAAGTTCATGGTTGGATGCGAGGAAAACCCTCACCCCTGCAATGAACATAAACACCTTATGACTTAAGTTTGTTTTGCAGAACCTGCTCCATTTTTGATGTCCTCAAACCAAAATTACTTGTGCCATAAAGTTAGATTTCTGAATTTAAACACACAGTAGGTTCAGAGTTCACTTTATTGCTTTCCAACTAAATAGTGAAAAGTATAAAGTTGGTTGAGAATGCTGTGCCATCATCTAATCTCATGATTCTGTATTTTATTTGTTCAGGATGCTAATTCAATAGTATCTATAGTATGTGGGACTAATAAAATCGCCTGGGCTCACGTGGACCGTGGGATGAGCGTATTGGACTGGCACCAGCTGGATTGCCCTAATTTCTTTAAAGGAACGTACATGGCATCTGCTTATTTAAATGATGTGAGTAGAATGTTTTTGTTTTCCAGTGTTTCCATTTTACTCAAAATTCACATGCAGCTCAACTTGTAATGTCTCTCTCCTTCCATCAGGTTTCTTCAGTTGTGTCCCTCCTCCCGACAGGAGACTTCTATATAATAGAAAAAACCTCCATCTCAGTTCAGAATACGAGCCTGTTCCCCGTTATGGCCCATATGAGGACTGTGGAGGCCATGCTGTTTGCTCTACTGGAGCCCAGAATCCCCTCACCAGAGCCCAATATTCCTCCCAGGTGGGAAAAATACTTAATTTAAATTAAAAATGTTAACCAGGCCTGTTTACCCCAACAAAATCAGAATTGCTTTGGTTGTGACCTGTCTGCATTCACCTGTAGAACAGCTGTTACAATGCATTAAAAAAAGCTTCATGTAATCCCATTTCTTTCCAAGAATGCAGCTTCTATCTTCGTCTTTGTCCTGAGCACTAAGTAAATGCACATAATCCCTTATCCTTCTCTTTTCAGGGTACTTAACATGATGAGGACTGCTGTGGGGCGCCACTTTGGACTGATGGTGGGCGAATCTCGGACCAGCGGGGCGCAGATGGTGCGACAGCTGATGACGGAATCTGTGACACAAAAACTTCCCAGAATAAACTTTCCCCAAGAGCTGCTGGTCAAATACAGGCATTACTTTCAAATGGGCAGCAGAAGAAGAGGAGAGGCGCTGTGCGACGCCTTGCTTCAGGCCGTGGCTTTTTATGAGCTTCTCAGCGAGTCTTCCTGTTGATTCCTCCTGGGATAATGACTGCAATGACTGCACTACATCCTGCAGCCTTCTGAGCTGCATCGTCGGCCCTCTGGAACTGTCATGATCAGATCTGATGAGATTAATACGTTTAAAAAGGCTAAATATTCTGTTACCTTGAACCTCACACTCCCATGTTTTTGGGATACTCAATCTTCCTGGTGCTGGTGTGTATGTGTTAAAAATGTTTGTGGATAACCTTCCAAGCACTATATGGATGTCACCATGGACTCTCACCATGACCTGAACAATTACAGTATTTGAACAACAGTTACAAGGAGTAGGTCTTAAGAAATGCTATAAAAATAGATTTTATTTACAGTTTATAATTGCACTTACTTGGAAATAAAACATGATATTTCATCTCAACTGCACTGAATTAATAATTAAGTAATTCCGTTTTTCAGGTTAAAAAAAATAAGAGTGGAACTGGACGATGTGAGATTCAAGAGTCTTTCCAAACTTTTCTCTGAGTAAAATCTTCTGTCAGAAGTTTCATGGCTGAGTTTGAGAGGCCCAGGCTGCTCAGGAAGTTCACACACCTTCTGAGGGAGAATAATCATTAGTATGTTACTATGAATGATCATTTAATTTAGGCAGATACATGGAATAAATGATTTATTCATAATTAAAAAGATGTAAATAACTCTACTGGAACCGATCACATCCCTTTTACTTCCACACAAACTTGTCAAGATGTCAAAACTGGATTTCCTTAAATTGTAAAATGACAATTCAGACAGATTCACAGATGAAGTGAACATGAAATCAGACCCACCTCACAAGCTCTCCTTTTTGTTGCTGTGCACGGAGAGTGCAGCAGATGAAGCGAAGCACCGGCATGAAGTCGACGCAGACAGCCTGTCTGTTCCCCAGCAGGCTGAAGTATTTACTGCTGAGAACCGTCCTGCTCAGTTTGGACGGCCTGGAGGGACATGTAACACGGTGAAAATCTTTTTTTCTGCTCTACACGGTGGGTCACTGGCATTCTTTATTTCCAGACTCTTGGAAAGTTATTGTGATTTAACATATTGGTGTAAAGATAAAATGTTTGTAGTTTATTGAAATATGCTAAAGTTTTGGAATCATCATAATTAAAAGGATGCTCAACTTTTTCTCTCTTTAAATAATTTGTTTTTTCTGGATTTTCAGTGTAAAATATGGATTTGATACAAAATTGGGTTTGTAAAACAGGCCTCTAAAATTTAACTTAATTGTTGGAATTATTTACTTTTTAAAGCAATTTTTTAAATAAGATTATTTTTAGATCAGGTAGAGAACAATGAAATAACGAATTACTGAATTTTTTTTTATTTTTTTATTGCAGATCGTCTGGTTTTTATGACAGCTTTAATATTTGAACGGATGAATGAATTAATTAATTAATTAATGATGAAAGTTCTTCACCAGTCCTGTTTTAACTTTCTTGTATTTCTGGATGGAGCTTTGTTACGGACTTCTTTTTTCTCCCACTATAAACTTTCAATCGAACTGAAATCTGCACTGTTTGAGTTGATATGCTGCTTCTAAAAGAAAAGTTTGATGCTCTTTGTTCTGTGCCAAGATGCATCATCTGGAAAAATGACGAACGAATCTGCTATGTGTTGATGAAATGAGAAGAGCAACAAAATTTAAATGTACACTCGTGCATTTACTGCAGAGGTAATGACGGCCATCTCTCCTGGTCCATCAACCACACATCAGTGATGGAAGAAATCTGCCTGCATTCTTCTTTTCCCAAGCAGTCATTTTTTTATAAAATTATCTGACCGGCACCAGACACAATTTGCAGCATCATCTCCTTCCCCAATGCAGATTCATGGCTGATCATCACTTCATGCAACCATGCACAGTCCATGACTGCTTCCCTATACTTGTGTCTTCTGCATGTAAATCCCGTTATTTCCTAGTTTCTTACAATTTGGCCTCAAACACTCTCTTCACTTGTTGTGAAACTTCTATTTTCAGAGCGTGTAGCTTCTGTCGTAACACTGAGAAAACTTTCTTGGTTGACCTGTACGTTTCCTTTTTACAACCTTCCCAGTTTGTTTGTACTTTTTACTAATCTTGGTCATGTGGGAACAACCAGCATCTTTTGCCACACTCCAAGTTGAACTGATTTCACAACATTTTCTATTATTTTTAAGCTTAACCTATTTTTAAGCTGCCCATTATTTTTAACTTTAAATGGGCAGAGTAGTTCCCCTGTGGTTTGACTACATTTGTTCAGGCCTTTGAACAATCTTTTAGCAGGTTTTCAAGCTTAGGGAGTCTTGGTCTGTCTGCTTGTCTTGCTTACAATATGATTATAAAGTTTCACCTTTAAACTGTCAGCCTTAATGATCTGAATCAGCAACCAGAAGTTTGGATGGAGAGCAGACTCACCTTGATGCACACAGAGGTGGAGAAGTAAAGCTGAGTCTCTGTCTTTTAGGAGAAACTTTCATCATCGTTCTATCCATCAGTCCCTGTCGTCGTTTATCCTCCAGTTCTTTAGTGTATGGTTGGGTAAGGGTCCATGCCTCAGACACTCTCTGAAAACAAATGTGACACCCCAAACCTTCAACAGCAGCCTTGATATCCATAAGCTCCTCCTGACTATTGCTGCTGTTGCTGCCATCATCCTCACTCATCTCATCCAACAAACCATCCTTTAAAGCTGCTCCTGTCCAGACAAATGAATCAGGCGTGCATGAACCCGAAACAGGCGGCTCTGTGCCAGGCAGCGTGGCATCAAGATACGACATGAGGTCAAAGAGGTCTGTCAGGGCATCTATACAGTCTTTTCCCACTCTGGCTGCCTTTTGTTTAGTTGTGTCACTTGAACTCTGAGCTCTCAGTGGAGTCCAGTTTAATGATAATAGTGTGCTTTGAATTTTATTGCTTAAACTGGAAGCTGACTGGGCATCGTGCACCATGGCTTTAAATTTCTTTCGGCTAAGCCGAGAGCGACTCCTGGCAGATTTGCTGCAGGCAGCAGAAACCTTTGGACTGATAGTTTGGTTCTTCGGCTGGATGTGAAGTTCACTGTTGGGGCGTCGAGGCTCACAATGCAGCTCAGGATCAGCTTTTTTGTCCAGGTAACGTGCTGAACTTCCCTCGGCTCTGAGGGAAAGGAGAAGCTCCAGGTTGGAATAGAGAAGGGACACGCCTCTTCTCCAGCTCTCAGACAGGATATTCAGGAGCTTGTCCATGTCTATTTTAGACCAGGACTCACACTGAAAGAGTCAAAAACAAACAACTGGGTGGTTAAAAATAATTTTCTGAGAAAATAATATGAAGATTAAAAATATATATACTTGCTTTTAAAATCTTCATAAGATGATTTGGGGTTACAGAGTGGAGGCCCAACATGTCAGCAGAGCAGCACGTTTGGCCTTCAGGAAGCTGTGAGTCTAAACCGTTTCCTTCAGGGGCTTCTGAGTCTGGAGGTGAAAAAAAATGATGCCCGAATATTACAACGTCTATGGTAATAAGAGTCTTAAAACAGTCCTCATCTCCTTATGCATCACATAGTAATTAAAAGTTTTTAGGAAAACCTACACTGTGGACACACAGTTTCTTTGGGTAATGCTTCACCACTGAGGACCCAGAGCTGCAGCTGCAGCAGGCATCGTCTGATATCACCACACGTGAGAGTAAAGAGGCTGCGTACATCATCAGAATCCAACCAAGCTTTCTCAGCCAGACACACCAGCTGCAGGTAGCTGCATACGTTCACCTTTGAACAGAAGGTATAAGCTGATGAAGCTTAACGGGGGTTCATGGAAGCTCCAGAAAGATGAGGTAACTTACTGCTGATGGGGTTTTGAAAATGATTTCCTCCAAGCTGCAGCCAAATCTTTCTTTGAAAGAAGGATCTAAAAGAAAAGAGATTTGTTTTGAATCACAGCTTGCCTTCAAAACTTCAGGTGTATTCAGTGCTGTATTTACCGCTGGTGGTCAGAATGACCGGCCTTCTCGTGGTTGTCATGAAAGTCTTGATAGCTGCAAGGAAACCAACATCCTCCTCAAATATGATATCGACCTGTGGAAGAAAACCGATGTAAAAAGGATCATCTGAGACCAGATGTGGTTGATGTAAACGATGGTGATGGTTTACTTCTTCAAACAGAATGAGCGAGGTGGCCGTCCTTTTGCTCTGTTGTACTGTTTGATCACCGTCCAGTGACGGGCTGCTCAGCTCCTTGCCGTCTGGTTTTACAGCTGGTGACATGCCACCAAAGTGGAACTGATCTGCCTTGTCCTTCATCTTGAAGTAGTGCGCCAAAGTTAGCATGTCTGGTTTTGCTTTACCTTTACAACTCAAGCTGCGTTTTGGCCTCTTTTTTAAGGTAGAGGTGACATTTTTAGGACGCACCACTTTTCCTGTTAAAAAAATTAACAAAAATATGTGAGTTATAAACCTGACAACATAAAGGTTTTTGACTTCTGAACAAACCAAGTCAGAGATCACATATGTGTAATGGAGACTGAGTTATCTTCATCTGCTGTGTCTCACCAGGCAAAGCCTCAGATTTTGGAGTGCAGCTGTAGTTGCTGAAGTATGCAGGTTTCAGTGGGTCTTTCCCAGAAATCTCCACCAGGTGAGACTGGGTAGCCTCCTTCAGCTGGGACAGAACATGGCGGCCGCTGCGCTGTGAGGAGCTGTTCACCTCAAACACCTTCCATTGAAAAGGAACAGAAAGATTCAACTAGGAGGTAAACTTTCTAGATTTATCAGATCCACAGACACATCAACATTATGTGACTTCAGTTGCAATAAAATACACTAATACACATAATGTTTTATATCAATTAGCCACAAAGCCGAATAAAGGCAAAACATACACCACACAATGCATTACTTGACTATTAACACAGGTCTGACAGCTTGTTGAAAGGGGGAAGAAGTTTGTTTAAGGGGCAAAACCGATGACAAGAGGCCAACACCCGACAATTAGTGGGAAGTAACTGACAGCAGGACTTCACCAAAAACAGCAACAGAGAAAGCTGGACCCATATAAACTATTAAAAAAGCAAACTAAAATCAGTGATTAAAAAAAGAGCCATTAGTTTCTGTCGTTATGAGGAATTAGTTTTTTTAAACCAATGATTGTGAGCATTATTTTTTAGTTAGAAGCTCTAATGACGAATCCTTTTAAAAAAAATCCCTGGATCCAGGCGGTGATTTGGATTATCCTCAAAATCGATTCACTTGTTCCTTATTCCATTTCTGGGATTTTCTGAAATTTCAATTAAAATCCATCTATAACTTTTTGAGTTATGTTAACAGACAAATACACGACCTCCACTTTGGCAGAGGCAATGAAGCCTCCATTCTTCACAGAGGAAGAATAGAAAAGGTCCATGTAGAGCAGGGGTGTCAAACTCCGGTCCTCAAGGGCCAATATCCTGCAGGTTTTAGTTGTTTCCTTGCGCCAACACATCTGAATAAAATCAAATGGATCCAAATGGATCTTGTCCATATCTTCACAATAACCCATTAATTTCAGTCCGGTGTGTTAGATCAGGGAAACAATGAAAACCTGCAGGATACCGGCCCTCGAGGATTCAGAAAACATCCGTGTGTCCGACTTCAATTCAACAATATCATTTGAAGTCTTTCATAGAAAATTATTTTTTTAAGCTGCTTTAGCTAAAATATTCCCAGGATAAAATATTCTTTTTTTTTTTGCAAAGTTATGCAAAGATTTTTATTTTTTAGTGGATTCATTTGTTTTCTATTTGTTTTATGAGAACAGACATATTTCCATGTTTGTGCTCATAAAAGAAAAAGAGTAATACTGTAACCAGATATAGCTGATGTTTTAATATTTACATGTTTCTTCAGTAAAAAGATTTAAAAACCAAATAGCAGGTGCTGTAGGAGCCACGTGTGCGCTGGGTTTGTCACTATGGGTGTGGACTCACTCCACGACTACAAATGGCTGCACAAAGACACGTGTACAAAATTGTTGGTACCCTTCGGTTAATGAAAGAAAAACTCACAATGGTCACAGAAATAACTTGAATCTGACAAAAGTAATAATAAATAAAATTTCTATGAAATTTAACCAATGAAAGTCAGACATTGCTTTTCAACCATGCTTCAACAGAATTATTTAAAAAAATAAACCCATGAAACAGGCCAGAACAAAAATGATTTACCATTAACCGAAGGGTACCAACAATTTCGTCCACGTCTGTACCTGTGCACATCACCTGGCTTTCAAGATTGTAAGAGTGGGGTGAGCTCGGGACAAAATTTTCTTTTGATTGCAAACAGCCACGGAAGCAGCTCAAAGGAAACGAGACAGAGAAGGTGCATCCCTGTGTGTGTTATTAGTTGTCTCCCGTGTTTAGCCTACTGTAGCTTATAAAATAGGTGACAATGGACAGTTAAACACAACAAGTGCCAAAAAAAGGGGTTTGTGTTTGTATGTATAAGCCTTGTAAATTCTGACCAGCGCTGAACAAAAATGTTTTTATGTGGGAATAACTTTACCTTACTAAAATGTTTTTAAACCAGCTCTCGGCTGAAATGAGACATTTAAGAACATTGCATTTTCTGCCTGTCGACTATTACTACCAGACATAATTATAGTGCAGCAGAGACCTCCATCCACCTCTGTAGCTGGATGGAGAAAACTCAAACATACATAGTATGGTATGGTTAGAAAACCAGATGACAAAGATCAATTATGCATCACTATTGTACACAATTTAAGTCTATGAAAACTATAAGATTTAGACATCCTAAATATTTGCTTGCAAATTCCCACCTTGAAGCCAAGCTCCTGAGCACAGGCGTACACCGACGCAGTCTTGCCGACACCTGAAGGTCCTGTAATCAGCATGGTGTTACTCAGTGACCCCTCACCTTGGTTCTCTGCTCCAGCCTCACCCTGGAAGTCTCCACAGTCCCATGAATCTGCACAGAAGGAAGTTGTGCATTTTCACACAAAAAGAAATTAACGTTTTTATTTCAACCACCCCTTCTCCATACCGCTGCACCCTGTTTTGAAAATTAAGCTGACGTCAACCAAAAGTAAGTTACAGCCTGGACATGTTGCCAGTCCGTCGCAGGACTGAAACAAACATGCATGCTAACAGTTTGAAGATGAGGAAAAACATGTTCATACCATTACCATTTTCTTCTCGTTTCCTTTCCTCCGTTTCTCTCCTCTCCTCACAATCAGCTCTAAGTTTCCATTTCTTCAACCAACTGAACTCCAGAAAAAAAAATTAAAATAAAAAATAGGAAAACATCATTTTCTTCAAGGTTTGAGTCTAAGGTGACAGTGGAGCAGAGATGCATTACAGACAAGTAAAATGAACCTGAGCAGTTTATTGACTGAGGCAGCATTCCCAATCACTTCACTTGAACGTTCAGGACTGTACTTGTCTGTCCAAAGCACTTCCTCGAAACAGAAATCTATGCAAAAGAAAGGGAAAACAGTTTTCTGCCATGTATAACAACACTTAAAACAGATTAAAATGCTAAAAAAAAAACTACCTCTTAGGAGCGAATCAGAGCCTTTCAGTAACTGAGTATCTGATTCTGGACAGTTGTCCTCCAGGCCTGCAACCCTCCCACTATTCTGCCTCAGTGTATGAGTGTAACTCAGCTTGCTGCCTCTGGCTGCTTTCTGTAAAGTGAAGACAGAACTTTCCTGGACATCCTGTATTATCAGGGGGCAGCAAACCTTACTGGCATCCGCAGTCTGCAGACAGTTTGGTAACTTTGCAGAGATTTCATTTCCTTGTTTCCTCTTCTCTTTTAAGTAGTTTTGTAAGGAATCTGGATGCAAGGAGCACTCTGTTTTGGAAAGAAAAGGGGGAGAAACAACTTACAAGTAGAAATGCATGCATTGCTCATGCTTAGTTAAATCACACAGGCTGACTGTCTTACCTGTGGACCCACTCTCCTCACTTGCTTTCTCTTGCAAAGTGCTGAAAATCGTTTGGACTGAAAATGCTGGATTTAATGTTTGGATTTCTGCCAGACAGTTGAGCAAAGCTGAGGCTGACAGCTGTCCTCTGCAAGCAGACGCTGCATATCCGCCTCTCAAAGTCAGGTGGGATGAGGTTGGTGAACTTTTCACATCATCATTCTGAGGAATGAACGCGGATTTCTGCTTGTCCCCTGCTCGCTGACCTAAACTCCCATCGGAGCTTCCTTTACTCTTCCTGTGCTGTATCGCAGATATGAAAATTGGTGCAATTTGAACTCCTTTTTTGCACAAGATCGTCCTCTTTTCTCTGATAGCCCTTGAACGGCTTTCCTGCGATGTTTCATCGTCAGTGCAACTCGACTCTGATAACACTATTACTCCAGTGGTTTGCGCTTGGTCTTTGCATTTGAATTGTGTAGGCTTTAGGGTTGTTCTCCGCTTGAGTTTGTTTCGCATTGTAAAAGGCTCTAAACTCACCAGACAGCAACACTTTCACTCATCTGATCTGGTGGCATTTTGTACTTAGCGCCAAGCTAATGCTCAACGTACGCAGCGCTGACGTCAAATTGTGCGACGTCAATTTTGGGAGTTTTTTCCCCACCGCTTTTCTTCTATTTGTTTTCTAACTAACAGATATAAAAAGATAACTTACAAAGAAATACATTAAAGCCTTGAAGATTTTAATGGTCGGCGTTATTGGTCTGTGCTAGCGTTTTAAACTTGTCTGAAGCAGCCGAAGATCGTGTTTAAGAAAAGATGCTCTCACACATACTAACGAATGAATCAATTATTTCCCTGTTACGCGAGCTCAGAGCAGACTGGTTTACTTTGTATGCATTTAATTAGACTGCCTTCTTAAAACGATCAAACTCAGGAGCGAAAATATTTCTTTATCAATTTATCTGTGAATAAATCGTTTAATAATACACCCACTGTACATATCCTTATCATCAGACCTCATGACCCAGAATACGATGTAATTTTTTTTATATACGGAGGGTGATTGAGTTTTTTTTTTCAGTACTGAAAAATATTTCCCACATAGTTTTAAAAATGACAAAGAACAGATGAGTAGATTCTCCCTAAACATTACAAAACGGAGTTGTTTTTGGCAGTGTCTTTTCTAGAAAAAATAGTGGGATAAATATCATCAATGATCATAAAATTTACTTTCAGCTCTTCATCTAAGACAGACTTCGTTAGGGTTGTCTTAAAATAATAATTTAACTGGTAAAGGGCCAGCAGTGAGTGTAGTTTGCTTTTCCCAGTAAAGTCCTAATCATCATCCAGCGACAGGAAACCATCTGTGAACAATTAATAAAGTAGCCATTTATAGTTTGTGTGGAGTTAGAGTACATTTGCTGTATTATTTCAATATTATTTCACAAGGATTGAATGTTTAATTAATTGCAGTATAACTGTTGGTGTAATCTTATTTATGACTGATACTCTCCTTACACACCTCATACCTTTTTTTTTTACCTAGTTATATATATTCTATTAAGATATTTTTGGCTTCTTGTTTATGTTACTGCCTGAAGTATATTAAAAAATGCTTAAAAACTTAACTTTATGTGGAAATAACTAAAAACTGCTTCATCTTTCAGTTTCATCTCTCATTGTGCACTCTTGTGCTGACAAGTCATCCTTCTCCTCTTCACCTTTTTTTTTTCTATCAAGCTCTCTTTCCTCATTTAATAATAACCAGGAAGTAAACTTAATTACAGTTAATGGGAAACTGAGTCAGGCAGCCCCACTGTAGCCTCTCTCATAACTGAGTACCTGACAGATGAATTCCACCTGTGCAGGCTGGCTGGTTGAAGACCATGCACAGAGGAAAAATATTCACTAAGTTTACAGCAGCCCCCGATATGCCTGCAGTTAGCTTAGTGTGCAGTGTCACCTCAGTTAAACCCCTGTGAAATGTGTTACACAGCTTTTGCACATCAAGGACGTGCACGCTGCTGCACAAGGCCAGGGATCATCAATCTGGTCCCCAAGGACGACAGTCCTACAGGTTTTAGATGTTTTCCTGCTGCAACACACCTAAATCAGACTCAGATTTGAGCAGTTCTGGAAGTCAAGCTCTGCTCAAGTCTGCTAATTACCCATTGATTTGAAAGTGTGTTTCAGCAGGACAATTTAAAAAAACCTGCAAGACACCGGCCCTTGAGGACCAGGACTGAGGATCCCTGCCAATGGCTGTACAGACTCAGATTTTTTTTTTTATACTTTATTTGTATTTTAAATTCTTTGAGATTGTGGATGAGTTAAAACATACTGTTGACAGACTTAATCTGATTTCTAGACTAAGAAATCAACATATGATAGACTTTTCTTTGACTTTTCCTTCATCAAAAACCAACAGTTAACAGAAGTTATTAAATGCACACATGACCTGCAACTAATTGTTTCTTGAAAAGAGGAACAGCCATCCTTCCCTGAAGTAACAAACTGTCATTGGTATGCAAAAACCATGAACAGTGTAATACCAGCCCATGTAAAAAATATTCTAAAGCACTGCAGTCATGAATAAGGGCAAATTTATTTTATTCCTTTAAATATAAAATACCCCTAAGTCAGAGTCTGAAGTTCACAAGTTTTGACAATGACGGTGGATGTCTCCATTTTCTTTCAATGACCAGTAAAGACAGAGGGTGTGCGTGCGTGCATACATATATACACACACATATATATATATATATATATATATACACATATACGTATATGTACATATATGTACACATATACATGTATATATATATATACACATATAAATATATATACATATATATACACATATATATATACATATATATACACACACATATATATATATACATATATATACACACACATATATATATATACATATATATACACACACATATATATATACATATATATATATATATATGCACACACACACACACATATATATATATATATGTACATATATATGTGTGTGTGTATATATATATATGTACATATATATATATGTGTGTATGTATGTGTGTGTATTGATAATTTGTTGTCCACGAAAGGAAAGCCTGTTAATCACCAATTTATAACAAAACACACAAACTACTGCTTAAAAATAATGGTTATGAAATGAAGAAAAAATACTGGTGAAAATATTCCCCTTTGGAATAAAACTGAATTTTTCTGGCCTAAATGTGAAAGCTGGCGCCCCCTGCTGGCCTGGAGGCAGAATAACACAGTGATGGGAAAACATTTGAGGACATTGTAGGGAAGCAGTCAATATGAGGGTGTGTTAGTGTACACAATTTAACAAACTTTCTGCCTGCTTTTATTTTGGGGACAGAAACATAAAACTGACATCTGACTTGGACGAACCGTCCAATTAACAAACAGCCTATTGCTTTAAAAAAAGAGATTATTAAATTGAAAACAGGGATCAGCTAAACATGATATGACTGCATTTATACATTTCATTTTACTGTCAGCTATTGATACTCATGGAGCAGAAGATAGAAAAAAATAGCTTTCAACATTTTCCAACTGCAAGTGTTTGAATCTAAAACTGTGTTTTCTATTATTGATGCTAATTACTACATAACATGGAGTAATGTGCTGCTGGTTTTTTAGAAAAATAATAAATTATTAAGAAAAGTCGATTTCCCTGGCTTCCCTTCCTTCAACCACAGTCGATACAAGCCAAAAGGCTTTGGAGTGATGAAGTCAGAATTTTAGTCTGCACTAACTCACTTTAGCATCTTGTCCAGGATCCAAACTCACACAATATCACACCAGTCTTGTGGCAAAAATTACCAGCTCAAACCGTTCTGGGTTCGTAAAGCGAGCTTTACAGGCCTCAGATGCTCGAGACATCCTAGGTTCCCCCCACTGGTATGGCCCTTTAAATTAAATGCAATTCCCAGCAGTGAGCTCCAACTCACCAGTTTCTCCACTGACAACAGCAGAAAAGCTGCTGTTAATATTTGGCGTGGCACAATTTATTTTAAAATGTCAATTTCAAGGTAAACTTTCTAAATACAAACACCAAGTGCTAAAATAACCAGCTAAAAGAATACGTTTAAACATGGCTACTTCGTATGTGTACAAATAATCAACAGTAACAACGTTACCAGTACAGTTTTAACTGTAGTTTTCATACAGTTGTGTATTACAACATACCAAAAGGTAGCCGTGTCTTATCAGAAGATGCTTGGTTTGTTCATTTTCTCGCTCAAAGACAGATGCTTCAGATGCTCCTACATGAAAAGTCGGATCAACTGGCATCGTCCACTCCTCAAACTCCTGGCTTGAGTACATGTGGGTGAGTCGCTTTTATATAGTTTGTATTTGGTTCAGTTCTTAAAAAAAAACTTTTTTTTTTAATCTTGTATACTGGTTTGTGTTATGTTGGATCATCTGTCGACCAGTTTTCCCACCTGTCTAAGCACCAAAGAGTTGGTCATGATAATTGAATTAAAAAAAAAGAAGAAGAAGAAAACAGAAACCCCTGGCAATCAGTGTTCCCTCCATCCAGCTTCACATCAGTCTGTTAATGCACTTTTTGTCCTCTTGCCCTGTTTCCCCCCGCTGGATGTGACCACACAGCCGTTGCAGGCTCCTGCTGGTACCAGAGTCTGATCCAGCTGCTCCTCCTCCAGCTCCGGCAACTCTTCCTGGATCTGTTTCAGGCGCGCCATCGCCCGGTCGATGGTGGCCGTGCCCACCAGGTTGAAGTCGTGCATGCTGACCAGATGCAGGAGGAAATTGCGGCAGAGGTTGCGGCGGATGATGTGAGCGCCGCAGTTCTCCACGAAAAGCATGATGGCCTGGTTCATCTGGTTGTCTGCGATGAAGCTGCAGGGAGAGCACAGGGGAGAAAAGATTTAAACAACAAAAACGAACACATTTTCAAAAGCACACACACCACAATAACAAGCAGCCGATCAAAGACACACATTATACAAACATACAGCTTGGCTATAACTGTCAGTATTGATGAAATGGATACTGTTTCCACTGCTGACTGGTTCCACATACCCATGCTTCATCACATGAAGGTTCCAGAGCTTCATCACCTCTTTCTCTCCCTCATTGACGTCTGTGAACTCATCCAGTTGCTGCAAGCAAAGAAAAAAAAAAAATCAGATGCAATATAAATGAAAGGTTTCTCATCTTTGTGCTAGTATAATAATAATATAATAATAAATTATCAGTGTAACAATAACTTTTTATATTTGCTGTAAATTTAACCTGAAAGATGAATATCCCAAGCTTTTTATGAGTAGTGCATACATTTGTACAAAGTCATTACAAACAATAAGGGGTTAAGTTACGTCGCTCTACAAGGTTATCCAGTTACTTCATCTGGATCTGCGTCTTTGTGCTCCTTACGTACGTAAATAGGGACATTCTTTTCAAACGTCATACGTCGCCGTCCTCATACTTCCATGCGTGTTTTGGGTTAGGCCATAATTAAGTCAGTTCCTCCACTAGTGGGCAGTGCTGAGTTCAGAGTTCACTCCCGCGATCCGACATCAGTTTCAGACACCATTTAGCAGCAGTAATGAGTCTCTATGAAGTTTTTTCCAACTGCCCAACACACCCTAAACACTCATATAGTCTTTCTTCAAAAGCTCAAGCAATATCTACAGTTGTTTTGCTTGTCTTCATTCTTCTTCTGCTGTTTCTTTCCCTGGTCGCATGTCAGCTGTTCTGCTCAGCACCGCCCCCCGATTTCCGGTGGAATTTCTCCGTCTTCTGTGTCAAGCGACGGATAGCTAAACCGGAGTGAAAACTAACCAAATTACTGACCCAGGAGACGAAACTATCCGTACGTCTGCGTATCAGTCTTCTGCGCTGACCATAAATGGGCTTTTACTCCGACATCAGATGCTGCTGCATTCACTGCACCTCAGAAGTGGGAAGTTAAAACTCTTAATAACTTTTGCCGTGAACCTAAAATCTCATTAATAGTAATTTAGCTCACTAAACATAAGAAATAACTGAGCTTATAATGATTTAATGTTTTATATCTCAGCAAGGAGAGCTGACTTCTGATATTTATCCATTATTCTAGCTGGAAGTTGGAAATTCTAATTTGTACTTTGTCATTGAATGTGGCATCAGTACAGCACGGTTTAATGCTAATTTAAAACAAATACCAGTGAAATATTGGCCAAATAAGCAACAGTTCCTAATGTTAGCTGCTGAAAACTTAAAACACAGAGGAATGGAACGAGAAAAAAGGTTCAGACTTCATGGAGCTGGTATGAGATGATAAAATTAGGGCTTGATTCTCAGTGGGGTTATGAGCCGGCCAGCAGCTATAATGTTCTCTGATTAGCATTAACAACTTGAGCCAGTTCAAAACACGACTCCAATAAGACTGAAGCTAAAAAACAGAAATCTGTAGCCAACTGATGGTCCAACTAATGATGAGTGAAAAGCAAGTGTTTGAGAAAAAAATTGAAAAGTAATCTTCTCTCAAATAATTGAGTACCAAAGATCACAAAAAGAGGCAGAATAGAGGGGTGGAGTGGAGCTGTGGGTCACTCTGCTCCCCCCGAAAAACCCACTTAAATAAACATTTATAAACAACAGACCTCAAGAAATTGTGTGATCTTATGGAAAAATGGTCTATTTGAAGGGATAAAATAGTGTTACCCATCTGAATCTGATAAGGAACATAAGAGTGCAACACATTGCAATATAGATTAAGTCTTTACATCATTTTAAGCTTCACTGGATTACATAACTAATTAAATTACACTGATATCAATGTCAACGATCGACAAACTGAATGGAGGCACATGTTGGGACTTTACTGGCTTTTAAAACAACTTCTCACCGTGGCGGTCTTCTCTCTGAGCCAATCAGGATCCCTCTCATCCTCGCTGTCCTCATCCATCTCCTGGGGCCGCAGAGGCATGCAACTGTCGCTGTGGAAGTAGAGGCGGTTGTGTCCGCTGACGTACGTCCTCTGCTGCTCCAACTCTCCATCCTCAGACTCCAGGAACTCTGATAGATTTGGTTTAGTCCTTTTGGGCCTTGTGAAAGCAAGTCAAAAGAACAGATCCTACGTATGAACGATGCAAGCTGAGATATTTACAACAGCTGTGAAATCTCAATAAATACAACAAATCGACTAAACCTTCAAAAAGAGGGTATTTACTATTTATGATCATCTTTATGTCAAAATCCTTAAACTCCTGTTTTACAATTTTTAACCTGTTCGTTTTAATAAATTCAGCCAATTCACTTACTAAAAATACCAGAGTTTATAAAAATCTGGCTGAAATATTCACTAAAGCATAGTTTTACTCTACCATTAGACAAGCATGAACTTTGATCATGAATGTAGTGACTTTAAAGATGTGTCAGTTACCTGGAAACTAGTATGTGAGTGACAGCAGTTCTCTTTACGGGGCCATTGCGGCTGAAAGCGAAGCCCGGCTGGCTGTGGATGTCCTGAGGGTTGCCAACGTATGAGCCATCATAGCACTCGTTGATGGACACATCTATTCTTGCTCCTTTGGGGTGAGGCTGCAGATTATATGAAAAGATCGGGGAATTAAAGATCTGCATTCAACAAAGGGCCTGGTTTTTGTTCTGGTTGAAGGAAATCTACAACTAATTATGACTAATAACTAATGAATAAAAGTGTAAATATGTTTTTCGGCAGTTAACTCATACTGGGGGAATAATTTCTAGTATCTTGGGAAAAAAACAACCTGTAGCAACTACATGCCAAGTGTTTAAAATCCCTTTTTATTCCCTACTTGCATCTCGCTCTGCACCAAACAGCAGCATCTGTGACTCAGACTGAATGTAATGTTGGTTAATCTGACAGGTGAAGTTTTGCTCATGATTTTAACAGACTGGTGCTTCATCCGATCACCTGCTAAGTACTTTCTGCAAATGCCTGTTCTAGTAGTGTCTCAGTGGGACTTTCCAGATGGTTCCACTGAGCAAACCATCTGATAACATGCTTTTTGACACTGCCCCTAACAACAGGTAATCAGTGAAGCTGTGTGTTGCTCCAAAGCGCAGCATCAGAAAAGCTGGCAGATTGTGCTCTGTGGGAGGTCTGTTTCACTGTCTCAAAAAATGGTGAGCAGAGGCTTGAAAATGTTTTAATATCAGCAATTTCCAACTCATTTACCTTCCATTTCTACCCACAGAAAGCTGCACATAAAGACCAAATTCATGGTAGCTGTGTGGGATGCGCACATGGTCCTATTCATACAACATTTCGGGTGTGGTGCAAGTTTCCAGGGCCAGGCAACTCCTTTGTACTCTTTTAATGAAACATTGCAGAAGTGTGTAAAACTAAAAGTCCTGCAAAGTCTCTCCTCTTAACAAGTGGCTGTGTTGTTCTTCTGTTCGTTGTCTGTTTCTTCCTGAATCAGAAACTGATCCAAGGGCAGGTTCATTTAGGGCTGGGCAATATGGCCTAAAAAAATCTCAGATATTTTATAACCAAATCCGATTTTAATCGATTTTTTTCTTTTCTTTTACAAAACATAAACTTATTAAAAACATTTATTTATGTATATAAATAGATGCCAGCAAAAATAAAGCATATGTCAAAAATTTTCACCATATAAATGACTTCATATCTTGCATAGAAATATGCAACACAATGCATCCGTGATCTCTTTCCATCTGGGTCCTTATCATCCAGGATCCACTGCACAAATAATTCCCCTGATGAAGGTTGTCTCTTAACTAGAGTTTGTGGGCTAAAGTTGACTTCTGCATCTCATAGAAAGCAGCATTTCTCACTGCAGTTATACGCACAGCTAAATCCTAGGCATGAGTGAAGGGTCAGACAAACACTGTTCTGGTGTGGAGGGAGGGCTAAGTCTGCTGCTAACTAACTTTTTTTTCAGATTTTCATAAAAATAAATCAGAAATGGAAAATTCGATTTATCGATTAATCGCCCAGCCCTAGGTTCATTTCTCACACAGCCTGCAGGCACCTGGCTGACCCCTGTGGGCTGGTGGAGATGATAAAATCACTTGTGACCAGGCAAGTAGGGATGTAAAAATTACCTAATTTCACAATTAACAGAGTATTACAGGGTTAGATACCTCAATATTGTCACTTTCTATAAATGATTGTGTTTCAACCATAACAGCAGATTGCCGCAACTTGAGGTCAAAGCTAGCTGGATGTTTTATTCTGTCTCTTCTCATTTTCATACAAAATGTTCAAAAACATTTTTATAATGTAGTTTAAGGGGGAAAAAAACCCTTCAAGGTCCAGAGAGATGATCTGTGCAGTTCATCTGTTTTCTCAGAGAGAAATCCAGAGTTAATATGAAAGATTTATTTATTTTATCCAGAGCAGAGGAGATTTAGTTGAAATGAGACTTCTTGGTTACTTTACCTTTTGTTTGTATATTATTTTATTATGCCGCCATAAAAACGTAGAAATAAATAAACCTTAACGACCTGTAAAGAGTCTTCATGTGATTTTACACATTTATAGTGCTGTGAAATTACTTAACGCATAATAATCGGGATACTAGTAAAATCACGATTTCTTTGATAATAATACCACCAAGAAGATCTATAATAGTGACATCCCCACCTGCATTAAATCCAGTTGTGTCTTAAGTCTCATAAGTGGCCCAAACACACACAGTTTCTTACCACATAGTTGAAGATGAAGCGGGAGTGGGAGAGTTTGAGGTGTTTTAGCAAGCTGTAGAGTTTGCTGCAGTTCAGAGTACACCAGGGACAGTGAAGGTCATCTCGTGCCTCCGTCTGCTGCCGCGTGTTATTGTTGTACAAGAACTAACCAAGAACACAGCACACAGTTACTACAAGGTAAACCAGAGAAGGTGGACCTAGAGCAGATGTAGATGGGCGACTCTTTCAGTGCCCATAGAAACTACAGATATGAATTATAAATATGAATTACAAATAAATTTTCTCAAGTGTCTAAAATGTGACAGCAAATCATCCAAACAAACAAAAATAGTACAAACATTTTGCTTTTCAGCAGCCCCGTCAGAGGTTTTGGTAAATCAGCGTATTCCTTACTGTTGTGTGGTGTACCTGATAAAATATACGTAGCTTCTGTCGCAGCTCACATGGGACCTGCTCTTTCCTCGTCTGAATGTCTGTGCTGACTGACTCTTTCACTGCTGACAGGAACAGATGGAGAAGTCAAGTCTTTGTGTATCACCTACTAACAAACTGTGTATTTGACACAAAACAGAAACTGCAGTTTGAGCTCATTACATCAAGATATTAAGTGTCAGAGTACATACAGAAGATGAACATGTAACACTGCTGTGTCATGTAACCCAAAGGTCCCCAACCCAGGTCCTCAAGGCCCACTATCCAGCAGGTCTTAGATGTCTCCCTGCTGCAACACACCTGATTAAACAGCTCTCTGACAAGCTCTGCACAAGTCTGCTACTGAGCCATCTATTTGAATCAGGTGTGTTGCAGCAGGGAGACATCTAAAACCTGCAGGATAGTGGGCCTTGAGGACCAGGGTTGGGGATCTGTGATGTAACCTATTAATAAAAACATTCACATTTATAAACTACAAGTTTGCATTTGTTTAATTAGTTCTCCCCTTTACTAACACCATCTGATGTTGTATTATACATCGTTAGAAAGCCTGATTAGTCACCTTTACAACTTGTAAGGATTGCGCTTCTGTAGAATGAGAACCATGTCATACACCTTTTAATATCACAACCAAAGTGAGAACAAAAAGGAGAATATTACAGGGGCTTTTGGCACATTTTTGGGCGCTACCCACACGTTTAGCTGTGTTGCTCATTCCACAGAAGTACAACTACAAGTTGAATCTTGATGTAAAGCTGAATAATCAGGCTTTCTAAAGATATATAATACAAAACCAATGGGTGTTATTAAAAGAGAGAAATAATCAAACAAACACAAATTCCTTTACTTTTTTGTGCCATGTTTATGTACAGCTTGGCTCCTCAGCTGTGAATATGACCAACAAAAAATATGGTTTCTTTCCATTTTCTCTTTGGTATAGATCAAAATAATGACTAACTATGGACTATTTTGCTTCTGTATGAAAGCATTAAGCTGAATGCACGGTAAAGAAAAATTAGATTATAGAGGCATCTTTGCAACTCCTTCAACAAACAAACTAACAGCAGCATGTATGGTAACCTGAACAGTTATAGAATAAAATGCCTGGTAAGGACACAACGTATTTGAGTAACACCAGATTCAAGTAAATCTCACAGCAACGACAGTGAGTAAAACATACAAAACCATGAGACATTTAGCTTTTTAATCAGCATTTCACAACCTGTTTAAATATTTTTAAATTCATTCTGTCATTAGATGTTGTCCCTTATCTGAGGGTACGTATAAAATAAATAAATAAAATAATAGGAATGTTCTACATTATCATATATTTCTAAAACAGGCTCATCGTAAAATGATCAGATAAAATACTAAATTGCAATGTTTCAATTTCCCTCTTGGATAAATAAATTATTTTATTATTTTATTTCTTAAATGAAAGTCTATCCCCTGCCACCCTGTTTTGTTTTCGTACTTACTCATGAGGGCAGCGCGGTGGTGGCTGGTTCTGGTCTCCATGGGGCTGGTGCTGTCTGAGTTTCGAGTAGCAAGCGGTTTGGCCACGGGTGCGGCAGACTTCCCGCTGGCATCGCCTGTCCAACGAAGCGTGAACTGCAATGTGGGTCCCTGAGAAAATGTCTCAAATGGTGGGAGTCTCTGTGGGACAGAGAGATAATAATCGTGCTATGATGACCAACTTTTTTTTTTATTTACAGAACATTTTTCCTTTAAGTCACTTTTAAATTACATTGACTGTTTAAATTAGTTTGCATTATATAAAACCAACATACCTGTACGTAGCCTAGAATAACCCATTTTGTGATTATTCTTGATTTTATTTTTGAGTCTGTCATTTCCCATTATAATAAAAATTAAATAAATAAATAAATAAAACACACACACAAAGGCAGAAACTACCTGTTCTTCCTTATATAAAGTCTTTTTCTTTTTTTGACAGATCTGATGCTGAAAAGTCCAGTGCCTGATCGGGCCACTGGAGCCGACCAATATTTGCAAAGACCTCACTGTTACAAAGGAGTCGCCAGCCTCCTCTGAAACACCTAAATATGTGTAAACATTTAAATAATACTTATATACACAAGATATAATATTGTTAAAATCTGTCACTGTGTTAGATAACCTGTTTCAGATGTAAAGCCGTTCCAGAGTGTGTATTTTTCTCACTCATAGTCGAGGCTAAATCACGCTTTAGCCCTGTTGTTTGTGAGTGATATAGTTTGTTGGAGACTTGTTTAGAATTTCTCCCTACTGCTGTGGTCAAATCTTTTTTCCTAAAAGCAGCCAGTGTTCCACGTAGCAGCGTGTTGGACAAACTGTGGCAATGTCCTGTACAAAAGGGTTGCAAGAAAAGCACAAGTTGGGAAGATTTCACCAGTGCAACCTTACAACGTACTAATTTTTCGCATCAATATTTTAATTCTTTCACTCGTTGTTCAACTTGTCTAACAGACTCATTGGTCAGTCCTCACATTTTTTTATGTGGTCTGCATTCTTAAATCAGTAACATACAGTGTAAGGTCCCCCCCTGTGTTTGAAGATCTTGATCTCAATGGGATTTCATTCTGGTTAAATAAAGGTTTAATAATAAAAAAAGCCAAAAGGGCCAGGAGCAGCGCGAGGACCAGATAGTCTTGCATAGAAAGACTTAAGGTATTTTGTAAGATGAACAGCTTTAAAGATGTCTAAAAGTAATATGTTTGCATTAAGCAAGCAGAGGCTGGTGTACTGTGTGTGAAGAAGACTGGCAGAGTCTCAATCAGTCCGAGCCACATACAGCTCTACAGTGGACGAATTCATGTCTTTGACTGTAAGAAACAAACATATGAGTGCCTCGTCAAATAAAGTCCCACAAAATATTGGCAGTTTCATGGGAACTTTTAACCACGTTTAAAAGTGTTTGAGAAAACACCAAACAAAGAAACTAAAATAAGAAACTGGTTATTTTACACACACATCCCCATATGTCAAGTTAGAGCTGGAAGGTAACACATTTCTTCTAGATAAATTTATACAGGTTGTCTACCTTCCCATCGAGGATGGTTTCCCACGTGGCTCGCTTCTTGCTCACAGGACTGTCCTCCATCCCCTGCATTGAAACCTCGTACTCCCCGTCAAGCAGCTGCAATCTCCTTTAGAAAGCAAGTAGAAGCTTTTGCTTCAAGAATATATATATAGTCAAAATAAACAGGAAAGGGGAACTGATCTCAAGAGCTTACCTATTCTTATCAAAGACTGTCATCTGTGCAACATACGTCTCTGTGGTCTCTCCCTCATCCCTATGAGATGAACTCCTCTTCTTTCTACTGGGAGTATCTGTCACCTCTGTGAGCAAACATAAAAATTATGAGTGAAAGTTGTATTTTCCCGCAGTTTCATCTGGCATTAAAGAGTGCTGTACTGGAGCAAAAAACGATTTAACAGACATACCAATATTCTCGTTGGCTTCTCCATTGACAAGACCATTAGTATCCCTTCTCCCTGTGCGTGACACCCTGAAGAGTAGTGAATAGGACTTCACCATGTGGCTGTTGCTGGGCTCAAACTCATTGCTGGGGACGAGTAAGGATGGGTAGGAGCCAGGCTTGGTTTGGTTACTGTCAGGATTCAAAGGCACCTGCTTTTTACCTGTAGGCACTTGCTTTATCGGGCAACTGACATCCTGGTGAAAACAAAGAAATAAAACAAGGACACAAATTTAACATCTATGATCACAAATTAAGTAGAACAAAAATGACCTGCAGCCTGAAAGAATCAGTGGCTTAGCGAGTTTTACTTTACCTTGCGTTTTTTATGGCAGACTTTGACAAGTAGCACCTCTAGGGACACAGAATTTTGTTCATTTTCTGAATTCTGAGATGGCTTTTCTGAATGACAAGAAGAGTTTGAGTCAACCATTATGTTTGTTTTATATAAAAATGGATATATAGACATGCTTTTATACATATTAAGGAAGGTACAGAATTGTTTCCTCTCTCTCCACATGAATGCTGGGTGACTATTTCGGTGATTCATATCCGTGCATTTGCCTCAAGCTGGTTTTTGGTGGAGCACTGACTCAAACACAAAGATTTCTAAGGATTTTGGTTGTTGACCATAGGTGGGTGGTGTCATGGAAACAAAGCACTTAAAATAAACAGCTTACAGAAGTACTGTCAGAAAACTGAAGTCTGCTTACCATCCTTATGGAAGAACCCAGTGAATGTCAACTGCAGATGTGAAGACAAGCTAACAAGCAAAAGAAAAATAAAGAGGTAAATGACCGACTTAACATTGGATTAATGCTGGTTTGTGTGTACGCCTTTAAATTGCAATAAAGCCTTTTAAATTGGGTCAAAATGGTTTTCTAATCTTTAAAATGATCTAACAATAGAAAGAGCAACACTTAACGGCTTTCTTACCTTAGAGAATCCTGCTCTCCCTTCATCTTCTCCACCGTCTGCAACATGTCATCAACTTTAAATGTTTTCCTGGGAGGAAAAATGGAAGTCAAGAGCAGAAAAAAAAAAAAAAAAAAAAAAACGCAGTTTAAAACGCAGCTTGTAGATCTTTATGTGCAACAAAACTGTGGTTCTATATAACTAAAAAAAAGCTACAAAAACCAAAGATTTCATACCTTCTGGCATTTGTTCGACCGTTTCTGTGAGACATGAAGGTAAGTGTTCTGTGCAAAAATATGGGCTAAAATTTGGGGAAAAAATGTACAGTTACTTTTAGCAAGTCGTTTTATGACAGTTAACTGGAAGATGCACAAGAAGATCAGTTCACTCACTGCAATGAGATTCCTTGTGCGGAGGAATCTGTATATCTGAGTTGGTTCTAAGAAAAAAAGGGGAAAAAAACAAAGATATGATTTAGACATCAAAACACAACTATGGCTACATAACTCAAACTAAAATCCACAACATGAGCTTAAGTAAAAGAGGGGTGATTGGATTATACAGAGGGCAAATGTCCTGCTGGACGATTTTTCTCCTCATTCTCCTGTCAATTAGTTTATGTGTATCTGAGGTCTGTATCCATAATTATATACCATGTCTGCTTGTTAGGCATAGCATCCAAAAAACACGAACAACAAAAAATACCTCAGAAATCTTAGAACATATTAGTCTGATGTTGCTGTATAAATATATTATGTATAGGCTGAAATATACAAATTTCATAGGCTGTAAATAAAAAACGTGTCAGCAAACACAATATACATTAAAAAAATAAATGACAATTAAGTAGAGCCGATTTAAGCTTAGAAAAACAGGCTATCAAGTTGAATCTCTTAATAATAAGCGGTAAAATCTCACTTTCAAAGGCCTGTAAGAAGAGCTCATGGTCGGCCTGAATCTGCTCCATCTTCGGCTTCTTTACAGGGTTCATCGTTGCTGATGAGGCGGTGTACACAGCGCCGTTTGCTTTGCAGCTAGCCCCGCTCATAATATGACCTGAGTTCTAGGAGTTAGATCAAAGCACATATTGGAATATAAAACACTACAAGTGATGGCAACACAACAAGTTAGCTTAGCCATTAGGTTGATACTCGGATTAGCATTTGAGCTAACAGCCTCGGCTAACAGCGGAGCTAACATGTTGGCTATCTCAGCATTTGAGCGTGAGAATCAAACTTTACTGTTTAAATCCCCCCAAATAATCGTTTGGAAAAAACTGAATACAACGAAATAAAACCCACCCTGGCTGATGGCATTAATTTGTAGCCTCGCTGCCTCTAGCACAAGCCTGGCAGACTTAACAGCAGAAACCCATGAAGAGGAGGTGACGAGACGGTGGCTAGTTAGCTAGCGATGCTAGCATGGTTCACTTGAAAACAACAGTCCTCACACCCGAAGCTCTCCCGCATTCACTTGTTTAAAAAACAATTTGATATCGGATGTACAATGACAATTTATGTCAAATTATTAATAACATATATTTAATTTATTGTCGCTAAGACTCCCCTCAATTTGTACTGAACAAGAGAACGCCAGTCAGTTGTTAGCCAATAGCAGATAGACTGTGATAATCTTGCAATGTGATTGGCTGCTAAACTCCGGAGATGACGTAGAACCCGCTCTCTCTTTCTATGATTTTGCGGGAAATCTAGTTGATCAGCCTTCGTCTGAAGTTGAGCACACCGCCAGAAGTTTCCCATTCAGCATCTTTTTTAATAATAAATTCCCCATACAATATCTAGACTTTGTCGATACGTATATATATATATATAAATAATAATAAATAAATAAAACAAGAAAACAAGAAAAACTATATATATAAGAACAAGAGGAACTGTAAAAATCTAAATCTCGACTCAAGGCAACAAATTACAACATTTGAAAGGATTCGAAGATATTCAGAATTTTTTTTTTAATTAGGTTAGAACCATAGACTGCATATAAAAGAACATTTGAAGAACTTTCTATTTAATGGTTGTATAAATATTATTGTAAGAAAGTACTACATGTACGCTGCAAATACACTTAAAATGATTGAACTTTTTAAATCTATCAATAATGCATGTGCGTGAAGATGTTTTGCTTTCTATCATCGTTTTAAAACACGGCTTTATAAGTCTATTTTTAATACTTTTAAACTGCAAACAGAATTTTTTTTCACTCTACTTGCTCGTGTTTCTTGACGGACCTATTTGCAGGACGTAACCGGAACATCCGTCAGTCACAACTTCCACACATGTGAATGAGAAAAATTGGTCCCATTGCTTCCACCGTGTTGACATTTCATTGTTAATTAATCGACATTAAAAAAAATTTATATCAGTTATTAGCAGCTAAACTTGAGACAATCGTAACGACTTCGTTGACAAAATGGCGGAGATCGTTCAGCAGCGGATTGAGGACAGGATCCCTGAGCTGGAGCAACTGGAGAGAGTGGGACTGTTCACTAAGAAAGAAGTCAAGTAAGAAAACATCCAAAAGCTTTCCACAGTCAGTACTGCTGTAGAACAAGAAATAATATTACAATTGAAGTCTGTGCGATCAGATTAAACTCAGATTGGGCTGTAAAAATGTGTCGTCGTTGACGTTATTTGGCAGAGAAAAGCATCTCTTGGAAAATTACCCTTAAAATAAATCGTACACACTATAAGGTGTTGCCATAAAACTGTGAATTTAGGTATTTCATTATCTAGAGATAAGAACGTCGATCCCTCTAAAGTTCACACATGATTTTGTTTACTCCTAGTACTTTTTCTCAACTCATTCTCGAAAACCTTTGTTTTATTATATTATATATAAAAATTGTATTTTTGTTTCTCAGATTATATCTCTGCTCATAATTTTCACCCTCACCCCAGGGAAGTGTTTAATAAAGTATCTTGAACAAAATTGGTTTAAAAATGATTGTTTTTCACTGTTTCAGATCCATAATCAAGAGAGCTACAGCTCTGGAGTACAAGCTTCACAGGCTCATCGTGAACAAGGATGACTTCATTGCATACATTCAGGTTGGGGATTGTTGTCATGCAGTGTGATCAGCCTGGATTCAGACAATACATGATATTCAATATATGAAATATGATATTCAAACCCCTTACCTCAGAATATTGTTTTTTTTTTTTTTTTTCATTTCAGTATGAAATCAATCTCTTAGAGCTGATCAAAAAGAGAAGAGCAGTAAGTAGTCTGTTAAAGGATTATAAAACAGCACTGAATCACCTTATTGTTTTCTCAGAATTTGAATGGATGTTTTGGTTTACTCTCCCAGCTAATAAACATATAAAGGGGAACTATACATAAACACTGGGTTCTCATTTCACAAGTCTACATATAATGAAGTTGATCGTACTTGTCATTTTCAGCACATACACTACCAGTTCAAACGAGAGGAGATTGAGTATCCCATCATCCACAGAATAAATAGCATCTTCAGAAGAACTACAAAGAAGTGGAAGGTACTGTATTAGCAGCTTTAATAAAGTTACAATTTGTGTTGCGCACCAGGGTTAATACTTTATTCTCAGCATCATGTTACATTCAGTAAGGTGCATTCACAAACTAACTTAAGTTGAATTTTAGCTTTATATGTTCACACTAGGAGTCCATTTCATTCACTTTGTAGCTTAGAAATCCTTATTTTTGCTATACTGGCACAACTTCCTCTGCTTAGAACATGAGCTGTTTTAGTTCAAGGGCACTGTTGTATATCAAATAACGAAAAAACAAAACTAAAAAACTGTCCTTAGCTCCTTTCTCTGTTTTTTGTTGGAAACCTCTTGAGGTTAAGAAAAGATGGAGCTGGAGAAAGCTACTAAAATGGAAAGTGGCTTTAATGGGCTGCTCACACTTGGGCTTCTCTGCTCATATTTATGTACATGAATCCCAGTTAAACAGACTGTATGGAAACAATGAAACGTCACATAAAATGTTGCAGCTGCACAGAATTGTGAGAATCTATTTTCCTTTCATAAAGGATGATCCAGTGTTTGTTAGACTAAAGGAAACAGTAAAGGAAGCAGTGAAGCACATTTCCTTATAATCTAGAGCAGTGTTTCTCAAGTCCTGTCCTCCAGTACCACTGCATGTTTTAGATGTTTCCACACTTTAACACACCTGGTTGCAATGGATGGCTCATTAACAGGCTTGCACAGGATTTGATGAATAAATTCATTGATCTGAATCTAGTGTTGGAGTAGGAAAACATCTAAAATGTGCAGGGCATTAGTCATTGAAGACCAGAATTGAGAAACACTAATCTAGGGAATTTAATCTGCTTTTATTATGACTCCCACTTGTATGCTTACAGGTCATTTCACTCATTTAGCAACCCCTTTAAGTAAAAAGACGGACCCTCACCTCACCTCACCTCACCAACCCCGGAGCTCAAAGGCCAGTTTCCTGCAGGTTTTAGATGTTTCTCTGCTGCATCACACTTGACTCAAATTAATTAGTCATTAATAGCCTTGTGCAGAACTTGACAACAAGCTGTTGGAAAACCATTTAAGTTTGAATCAGGTGTGCTGCAGCAGGGAAACATCTGAAACCTGCAGGACACTGGTCCAAGAGGTCTGGAGTTGGTAACCCTGCTTTATGGGCTTGATGTTTCTAGAACAGGTGAAAAATACATAAATCTGAGAGAAAAACTATACATAAACATTTTTTGACTCAGTATTTGAAACTTTGGTCAACTTTTAAATAAACATGTTATAATTATAAATGACAGATAAATGACAGCCAATGGGTATCAGTGTCACACTTTATTTTTCCCTGTAGTGAAAGCATTGACTTGGTTGGTTGGTTGGTTGGTTGGTTGGCATACTTAATGCTTCTGAAATTAAAACTGGGAAGATGTGCAGTGGGTAATTTTTGGTTTTACTCTGTCTCAACCTAAAAAAAAGATTTAGTATTTTGGCTTCCCAGGGGAGAAAAGACAGACTGTTTGTTTTAAACAAGCATGAATTAACAAAAAGTGAACAAATATCTTTTTTATTTCCAGGATGATGTGCAGCTATGGCTTTCACATGTTGCGTTCTGTAAGAAATGGGTACGTAAAGGTCTCATTTTTAGTCCTTTGCTTAGATGAATCTCAACTGTGTCTGTTTTTTCTAATGATGATGTCTGATTGGTTTCACTCAACAGGGCACCAAAGGCCAGATCAGCAAGGTGTTCTCAGCTATGCTTGCAATCCACCCTGACAAACCAGGTACAGAAGATGTCATATTAAAACAGAATCCCATTAATTGACATGGGTATTCAAATAAATTCATTTTAACTCCCCTTATTCAGCCTTATGGATCATGGCTGCAAAGAGTGAGCTTGAGGATCGAAGTTCCTCCGAAAGTGCCAGACACCTGTTCCTGCGGGCGCTGCGATTCCACCCAGACAACAAAAAAGTCTACCAGGAGGTGAAATATGTAAAACGGATGAAAATCACGCTTTCATTCGGCAAGGATGAGGAAATTTACTAAATTATTTTCCACCCTCTCTGTATTAGTACTTCCGTATGGAGCTCCTGCATTGTGAGAAACTGAGGAAGCAGAAGATGGAGCTGGAGAAGGCGGAGATGGACCTGGTGAGTGTGAAAAAACTGCAAAGTTAGCATGCACATAAGTACAAAAACATACAGTGGGCAAAAAAGTATTTAGTCAGCCACCAGTTGTACAAGTTCTCCCACTTAAAAAGATTAGAGAGGGCTGTAATTTTCATCCAAGGTATACCTCATCTATGAGAGACAAAATGAAAAAAAAAAATCCAGAAAAATCATATTGTCTGATTTTTGATTAACTGATTGGTAAATTCCTTGGTAAAATAAGTATTTTTTTCAAAAACAAAAGATCATCTCAATACTTTGTTATATGCCCTTTGATGGCAATGACAGAGGTCAAACACTTTCTGTAAGTCTGCACAAGGTTTTCACTCACTGTTGCTGGTATTTTGGCCCATTCCTCCATGCAGATCTCTAGAGCAGTGATGTTTTGGGGCTGTTGCTGGGAAACACAGACTTTACAACTCCCTCCAAAGATTCTCTATGGGGTTGAGATCTTAAGACTGGCTAGGCCACTCCAGGATCTTGAAATGCTTCTTACGAAGCCACTCCTGCATTGCCCGGGCGGTGTGTTTGAGACCATTGTCATGCTGAATGGCCCAGCCACGTTTCATCTCCAATACCCTTGCTGATGGAAGGAGGTTTTCACTTAAATCTCACGATATATGGCCCCATTCATTCTTTCCTTTACACGGTCCCTTTGCAGAAGAACAGCCCCAAAGCATGATGTTTCCACCCCCATGCTTCACAGTAGGTAGGTATGGTGTTCTTTGGATGCAACTCAGCATTCTTTTTCCTCCAAGCACGACAGGTTGAGTTTTTACCGAAAAGTTCTATTTTGGTTTCATCTGAACATATGACATTCTCCCAATCCTCTTCTGAATCATCCAAATGCTCTCTAGCAAACTTCAGACGGGCCTGGACATGTACTGGCTACGTCTGACACTTCCCTGGCGGCGTAGTGTGTTACTGATGGTAGCCGTTGTTACTTTGGTCCCAGCTCTCTGCAGGTCATTCACTAGGTCCCCCCGTGTGGTTCTGAGATTTTTGCTCATCATTCTCGTGATCATTTTGACCCCACGGCATGAGATCTTGCGTGGAGCCCCAGATGGAGGGAGATTATCACTGGTCTTGTATGTCTTCCATTTTCTAATAATTGCTCCCACAGTTGATTTCTTCACACCAAGCTGCTTACTTATTGCAGGTTCTTCCCAGCCTGGTGCAGGTCTACGATGTTGTTTCTGGTGTCCTTTGACAGCTTTTTGGTCTTGGCCATAGTGGAGTTTGAAATCTGACTGAGGTTGTGGACAGGTGTCTTTTATACTGATAACGAGTTCAAACAGGTGCATTAATACAGGTAACAAGTGGAGGACAGAGGAGCCTCTTAAAGAAGAAGTGGCAGGTCTGTGAGAGCCAGAAGTCTTGCTTGTTTGTAGGTGACCAAATACTTATTTTACAGAGGAATGTACCTATTAATCAAATAAAAATCAGACAATGTGATTTTCTGTTTTTTTTTTTTCATTTTCTCTCTCATAGTTGAGGTCAAGCAATTACAGGCCTCTCTCATCTTATGACTAAATACTTTTTTGCCCCACTGTAACTTTGTATTTAGCACTGCCTCTTTTCACATCTTCTAGGGTGAATATGAGTTTTCTCCAGAAATCCTGAGCGGCAAACTGGCCGAGGTTGTGTACAGAGATGCTACGGGAAATATCAAAGGTCAGCTTTTTGAACTGTTTGCACAAAAAGAAGTTGTAATCACTTAAAAAAATCTTAAGACTTCTTAAGCTTCTACGCTATGATCCATTTTTATTTAAATGCTTTGTTTGATTAAAAAAAAAAAAACTCCTCTTCTGTCAAACAATCTTTTTTTCTTTCTCTTTTTTGTCTCACAGAAGCAGAGTTTGTCATCTCTCTTCTGAACATAGCAGCTATCTTTGACTTCACCAAAGAACTCCAGGACTCCATCCTGCAAGAGTAAGACATGGTATTATCTCCAGAAAAGTTTCTCTCTGTCTCTTTCTCTGTGTCTCACACGTGCACTCTTTTTGTTTCCAGCTTACAGAGAAAGTACACTGATGACAGCGTGACTTGGGATTTCATAGCTAAGAGGGAGCTGGAGGCCCCTGGGGTGGGGGAGGAGCTCCACTCTGCCAAAGGTCGAGCCTCGGATATCAACCGCAGAGAGGAGCGCTGCTGCCTGGTCTATGAGGACGGCGTCAAGACCCTCAACACTGGTGAGAGATTAGAAAATGCATGCACGTTGTTTTAAAATCAGAAGTGGCTGTTTGGCTTTTGAGAATTTGCCTGCATGCGTGTTTGTTTGTTCTTTATGCTCCTGAATTAACACCATTCTTATCAGTTAGATTTTTCAGTCATAAACATGTTTCTGTGTTTGTGTTTTTTGGCTTTTAGAGCCCATGTGGACCTGCTATGCAGCCTTTTGCTTGGAAAGACTAAAGAGGAAAACAAACGTTGAAGAACTGAAGGAAAAAGTGTGTAAATGGAAGAGAACTTTTACACCCTCATGAACCCTGTCATCAATTTTTAAATTGAGATGTAAATGATCACACGTTTCTGTGTTTGTGTCACAGAGGCAGGAGAGGCTGCTGGGAGTTCTGCAGCGCGCCCACGACTCCTCACTGCTGAAGGAGAACTATTACAAAAACTGGGTAATGAAACTGAAAGTACATTACAAACGTCTTGAGCCACCCTGAACTTTCCTTTAATTTCATGAAGTACTCCTCAGGAACAGTTCTCCTGACTTCTTGAAGGACATTTCAAAGCTCTTCATGGATGTTTGTGCCATTTGTTTTGTTCTTGTCAAGATGATCTCTCACTACTTCAGTAATGTTGCGGTCTAGGCTCTGGAGAGGCTTCATGTAGCATAACTCAGCCTGTCCTTCCCTACGAATGGCTTCCTGACAGCCCCCCTTTTATGAAGACCATCTCTGATGGATCCATTGAAGGTCCAGATAAATCTCTTAGGTGCTTTGTTGGGTCTTAATGGATTCTTCTTCTCTTATTTCCTAAATTCATAATTTTCAGATACTTTTTTCTGTTGCAGATAGTTTTTTTTTTTCGGCCTGATGCTTCTTCTTTTGTCCTCCACTTGTCCACTTTCCTCAATTTGTTTTTTTCCCCCTCAAATTTTTGAAGGACACTGAACATCATGCAGTTGTTTTCAGCTAAAAGCTCTTTGGAAATCACCATGTCCAAAGATGATATTTTATGCCCATCAAACTGTTATTTTTGGTACTGGTGTCACAGGACTTTTCCACAGTACTGCATGTTATTTAGCCCCACACGTCTCCCACAATATCACTAGATGTAACTGGATGTAATTGTAATCAAAGCATGGTTTCCCTTTATTTGAATGAAAACTCGTCAACTGCAGCTGCGTGCTGGTATGGCGGCCCTTTGATTATTATGATGACAGCTTGTGTTATAAAGCTCACGCTGATGTGGTAGTAACCTGTCTTTGCTTGGTCAGGGTGACAGAGATAAGGCGGCACAATGAGCTCTTTATTTAAGTAGCGATATGTCCTGATGTCTGTGTGTAAGAGAAAGAAGGCTGATCTAACCCGGTTGTGAGTCTTCTTTCAGATAGCTGGAGCAATTCACAATGTCAGTGTAGAGGAGAGTTGTAATTAAAAAGGTGGAAACCACCATGATGTTCTTCATGTGACCAGCTGCAGATTCTGCTCTCATCTGGGGATGCTGAGGCGGCAGCCAGTGTTGCCATGACAGCCACGCAGCGCTACAGCCAGTCAATGTCGATGTGGAGCTTGTGTCTGCAAACGTTAATGCAGCTGGGGAGTGGAGACATAGGCAGACTTTTCCAGGACGCTCTTACACATGTTAATCCCAAGGTACGTACACACACACACACAGACAGACTTTGACCCTTAGTAATTAGTCTTCAGTCCTCTGTCACATTAAGTTTATTAACTCTCTCTGCTTACACTGAGCACACATGTGCTGTGACAGCACCAGTGTAATTGCTTTCCCTGGAGGAAGGACACACACATCATCCACTGGCACTGCTGCATAAGTGGGCCATCTCCTTGGCCTAGTTAGTTTCTGTTCCATCATTTTAACTGCTTTATCTTGGTGAACGACAGGAAATAAGACAAAAAAAAAAAGTTGCCTTCACATATAACTGCAGAATACAGAATAACCCCAAGAGTAATTAGTTGTGTATTTCGGTGAATACACATGCTTTGGTTTAGCTCCGAACAGAGTAGCTAGTTGTTCTTGGGGGGGTTTCACAACACTGTGGCCCTGAAGTAGCTGTAAAAGGAGGATTATGTTCATACTGCTCAATCAAGTCTTTCCTCTCACTTTCTTTATGTGCAGAGAAACTGGTTTGTCTCTGGCATTTGGTAAAATATTTTCACATGACTTCACAAAAAATATGCTCTATATTATACTTGTGCAATTATACACTGTTAAAAGAAACTTATAGGAAAGCTTTAGGCTAATGACAAAGGAAGGGGATTAGTCACCCAGATGCTGCAGAAATGGAGCTGAATGATTAGTCATGTTTAAAATCTTGGCCTTTACTCAGAAAATCAGGTCTTAAAATGAGGAAAAAATAACCTCAAATGTACACCAGCACAAGGCGTATTAAACCTTTATCATTTATTTAACAAAAACTGAGCCAAAATGCTGAAAAATGAAGTGCACTTGGCAGGATTCACACGGATGCAATGCTTTTAATTTTCAGCGCTGAACGCTGTGGGAGGCCAAGCAAAGCCAAGAAACAACTTGCCAGGAATTCAACCCACAACCCAAGATGTCGCTCTATTTAAATCTAAGGAGCAAGACTGCTGACACCTGAAATGTGTGTGAATCTAGTCTGACTGCTTTCTTAGGAATTAGAATTAGCATCCTGGTGTTGCTAATCCAGTGCACTTGATTAACAGATCATCATCGGTGTGAGCTCCTCTATAAAAGTGGAGGTTTTGTCTGTTGTGTGTTGACAGTGTCAAGGAGGAAAGACATCATTAACCATCTCAGAGAAATAAGTCCTTAGATTAAGTGTCAAGCATTCTTGAAACTGCAGATTATTTTGCATATTAAAACTTATACATGTATTTTTATTTTAGAAATGCAAAAAAGAAGGTATACTTTCTTCTTCTGCTCTAACACAAACACGAAACAAAGAAAAGAACATAAGACGTAATGATCTCATTAAAAAAATACATAAAATCTGAATAAAATAAATAAGTAGATTTTTGGAAAAATTAGGCAGAAATAGTAACAGGGAAATTAAAGCAAAAAATATAACTTTAGGTGAATTTGAATTCATTGTTTCTTAAAGGTATATTTTTGGGGCATTCTGTGGCACTTTGTTTCGGTGTTCTTAAAATATGAAGTGTTGGTCTCTATTTTCACTTTTAAACAATCTTTTTATGTATAAAAGAATTTTCAGTTCCTTTAATGCAAACAAACATTGTTTTTAATGTTTATGGTAAGAGTAAAAAATTTCCTGTATTTGCAGTATTGTTAAAATATGATTCATCCTCAGGGAAGCTGTCAGAGAATGAAATTACGACATGAACAGTATGTGTGTGTGTGTGTGGTTATTCAGCTAATATACTCTGTTTTAACAGGAGAGTTTACCGCTGTGGCAGCTGCAGCTTGAGTGGAGCATAGCCAACCAGAGTCCTGATGATACAGAAGCCATCTTCAAGGTAGCTCATCTCAGCCAGTTTGTCTAAAACCGGCCTCACATTGAAGAAAAGTCTGGCTTCAGCTATTAGATATGCTTTTAGAGGATTTTAAAACAGTCAAAAACACCTATACAACAAGGATGCTGGAGGACGAACCTTTTATTGAACTGCAGATTGTAAACATTCTTTAGAGATGGCTGCAAAGATCTACGCATTTTTCAGATGTAAGCTGCTAGTTTGGAAGTTGGTTTTTTACTTTGTGGATCAGATTTACAGGTAGAAGCGAAAGGAAGCTGCTCAAACTATTTATACTAACGCTCAACTTCCAGTGAGTCAAACTGCATTGAAACTACAGCATGTTGTTCTTTCATGACTTCAGATAGATTTGGCTTATTTTTGTTTAAGTGGAAAAATAGTTTTTGTGAACCTTTTTCGTTTTGGCTTGCAGTTAAAATTTGAGACATTATTCCGATTAAAAGTTCTACACAGACCATTTATGACATGACTGACTGGTCAATAATAGAAACTAATCATTAAAAATCGTCTGAATACATTTAAACTAAAACTAAAAGCTGCATATTCATAATTAAATGATAAACATGCTTTGAGTGCAGAATGCCTCTGGGATTAAAACACTTTGCAGACAGTTTTTACTCGTTTGTTTCCAGAAAGGTCTGATGTCTGCTGTTACAGCTGTTGCCATGGAGATGAAAGAGCTCTACCTTGATTGGTCCTACTCGACTGGAGGCTATAAGAAAGCGAGGAAGACATTCACAAGGTAGCGCAGGAAAAAAAAGAGAAACAAAAACTTTTCCTCAACACTTTAGTTCTTGAAACTCCAAATTCTGAAATTAATTTTTGTTTTTTTTCTTTCAAGCTTGCAAGAAATTCGTCCTTTGCCCAAAACCTTTTTTACCAAAATGATTCAAATCGAGAAGGAACAAGTATGTATGCCAACCACTGTGTGCCACATGAAAAAGCTTTTGAAACTTTTTCACAACCTTTCAGTACTTCGATCGCTTCAGTTTTTTTTCTTTTTGATGGAGACGTCTGTTTTCTGACATAGAAGATGGAATTGTGGGGAAAGATGGTTAATAAATTATGCTAAAAATTGCCTTTCCTTCCAGGAGACCCCAAAGATGAACAATCTGAGAGATTACTATGAGAGGGTGCTGCAAGAGTTTGGCACTTCAGATGACGGTGGGTGAAGTTTTGAATACAAAAAAAAACTTTATTTACAGTTTCATGTTATACAGGTTAGAAGGACAAAAGAAAATCCTAACTTTACAAAACTAAATATAATATTATGATTGAAAAAGACTTAGCTGTTCTTTTAAAACTTGTGATGTTTCAAGGCAGAAAAATGTATCAGAAATGTGAAGATGGAGAGTAGAGCTGCTAAACTGGAAATGTTTCTCTGTGCTGTTCTGAAGATCTGTGGCTGCAGTACATCCAGGAGGAGCTGGGACCCCTGGGCCAGCCGGAAAACTGTGGAAAGATCCACTGGAGAGCCATGAAGTTTCTGGAAGGGGAGAGTGTGGAGAGGTTTACCTCCAAATACACTCTGCTACAGACCGGACACTTGTGAGCGATCCTAGAAGCTCAGAGTGGCATTCTTAAAGAATATGTGAAACGACCATGACCGCTCAACGCCTCACTGTAAAAAAAACAAGTCGTGTGTGAAATAAATCACAACCGTTCTTTAAACCTGTTGAGCTGATAATACTTTCATTTGGCAAAATAATAGGAGTTCAATCAAACCCCACTCTCCTGATTGAGGGTTGTACAGTTGTGCTGTTACACCATCTACCCCTCCTGCCTCTGAAAATGGTCTTTGTTGGGTTTTTTTTACCCCAAGTGACTATGGGAATTTGCATAAGCAGAAGTTGTGATCATTTCACATATTTCTAAACCTAAAATGAGGCCTCTTTGTCCACATTAACAAGGTTGTAAATGTTTGATGATGGTAAAGCACCCGGTTAGGAATTATTCTGTCACCTTGAAATGTAAAGCCTGTTTCCTTGTTTGAATGCACAGCAGGTATGAGCTTACTGCTGAAGAGTTGCAGCCACATTAGGAGAAACATCAACCAAGCCATTTTCTTTCAGCCTGTGTTTTCCTTTGACATTTTTCATGCCAAATATCTGGGCTGTGTTTGATAACCAGACTGGTGTTTGAAACATGTACTTCTGTAAGGCAGTCCAGTTTATTTGCATTCCACATATTTTCATTTTTGAAAATACAAACTGTGATGCTTTCATGATATTAAAACAGTCTTGAGGGTGTTTTCTGGTTGTGGTACCACAAACAGACACATACATGGACATAATGCACATGTAAAAGTCTTGAGCCGCCCATCATTTCTTTATATTTTGCCCTCAAGGAGTGAGACTGTGTTGCTCTTTAAATGTTTTCTTTGGACATTGATCACCTGGTTTTAATTATTTTACTCATTAAGTTCTGTGAGGCCATTTTACACTGACCCATGAATTATTCAAACATAGAAAAGGCACTGAACTCTTAGATGAACAACGGCAGTCACATATAACAGACAAGAACCAATTTCTTTAAATTGAATCTTGAGGCACTTTGTTACTATGATTAGATGTAGTTCAGAAGGACGACCCAATCGGCTGTCAATTAGAAAGTTGCCGGTTCAATCCCCAGCTTCCTGCACCATGCTGCTTCTGATGCAGTTTTTAAGGAGTGATAGGGGAAAAATCCAATAAGCTTAGCCCACTTTATTAGTATGTGTGAATAAAGGGGAATGTTGATGTAGTATAAAACACCTCATGAGTGGTCAAAGATGAGGAAAGTGTAGCATAAATACATTTCCACATGATTTGTTCCCATTTTTTTAGTTATTGTATTTCTTTAGTTGTCTATAGGCCCTACATCTCAAAGAGATGTTAGAAAATGTGGCACACCTCAGCATGCTGTGCAGCATGTCCTTTAAAGATGTGAAGAACCAGGACAAAAGATAAATCTTAAAATGATACCCATAAGAAATATGAAAAAAACAAGCAAGAACCTGGCACAAGACCTGAGAGATGCAACCAGACCTTCGTTTGATCCATCTACTGTCCACTGACGCTTCATCTGAAAAGGTCTCCATAGAAGAACAGCTGTCCTCCCCAGACCTCAACATGGGTTCATCATGACAGAAAATGAAGCATAAATCAGCTGACATCCAAAGAAGAGCTTTGGAAAGTGCCCGAAAAAAGCCTGGAGAACAATTCCTGAAGAAATGATAAAGAATTGGATCAGACAGTGTTGGAAAGTAAAGCCATTCATACTAAATAATAACCTTCAAGTCCACAGAACGTGCACAAACCATTTGTGCCACACGTACTGCATTTCTGTTTATGTTTGCACGTATTTCAGCAAATTTCTGCACCCATCTCCCGTTTTCCTGGCAATATAGAAAGAACTGAGGTGTAACTCAAGACTTTTGTACAGTACTGTAGTTCTCAGTGACCCACCTCTTCTTTGAGTGGATCATTTGGCTGGTTAGTAACCTTAAGTTATTAAGAGCATCCTCTAAAAACACACATCTAAAACACACATTTAACCAATTTTTACTATCAGTACCATCAGCCAGTATTATCTCCTTTAAATTGCATCCTTTTATAGTAATAAGGAAAAAAAAGTCTAAATTAGTTTAAATGGTCACTAATCTCCAAGCATATTTACAGTTTTTAAGGACACTTTTTCCCCTCAAACAACAGTGGCACAGGCATTGACTTAAGTTATGATGTGGTGTAACAAAAAGAAAACATGAAAAGATCAAGATTTTACAATATTCTAGACAACACACACATCCACTGCTAGAATGGCATCACATGGAGATTACTGGACATGTTTTCACTCCTCTGACATTCAGGACCTGATGACAAAATATATATACAGTCATAATAAACGTGTTATTAAATTAGTAAATTTCATTTAAGGTGCTGCTCGTCTTGGCCAGCACGCTTGCAGTCACATTTCCCTGTTTAAGAAACAGATAAATTATAATATTTTCTTAAGAGATCCAACTATTAAACTAACTGGAAGGACCTAACTTCCTTCTTAAGTTATATTCTTTTCATGATACCATGTTCAGCCTGATATATGTCAGACTTAAAAAAAGGTGAAAAGATGGTGAATTAAGGCAGAGGTCGAAATGGTGAGTACTGATCTCAGTAGTGATCCCTTTAGAAAACGAGCCAAGCTGAAGTTTTCTCTCTAAATTAAGTTACTGTTACATCAACTTGGCAGATCCTCTGGTTAGTGGAAATGTGGAGAGAGAAAAGCCTGGAACCGACTTTTTAAAGAATGCAAAATGGCATTTCCTGCTGATGCACAGAGTTTTTTGTGTTAGACTACAAACCTGAGAAAACATTCAAAATTGTCTCAGATATATTTAACTCAACAGCTTCAGCCTGCAAATCCTGCAATGAGCATCCGAGTCCTAACATCCAGTGATGGTTAGAAACTCCTCGATCCGTTTTGGGAGGTTTGCAACACTTAAAAATAAATTTGAAGGAACTATTAGACATTTTGGTATTTTAGCCGTTAAAATTAAACATTAAATCCAATTAGATCATCTAAATAAATTAATACTGAATCAATTAAATCCAGATTTAGGTTGCACCCTGCATGACATTTTCCCCAAATGTGTTAAGGAAGAAAAAGCTGTTGCTGCATTTAAAGAAAAATTTTATGTTTTGATGAGATTTTTTTTAACATGGTCCTTCTGCTCCTTGTTACCTTGTTGGAAAAAATAGTGTGCTCATGTGCACATTTACCTTCCATGAAAGCACATCAGCTCTGAAGAGCTTTTCAAGTGTGCCTCCACCCCCCTGCATGTCAACCCCAGCCCACTGCTTCAAATGTCCTCAGAGCTTCTTGTAGAGGATGTAGGTGAAGAGCGCCAGCACGCCGGCAGACAACAGCCCGATCACACACTGGTGGATAGTGATGACGTTCTCCAGCGCGTGGATGCGCTCCTCCATGGCGTTGGTGTGGATGTAGTCATAGATGGAGGCCCCGATGCTCCACACCGCCCATACAGCATCCACCACCGCCTTCATCGTGGGAGAGACCATTGAGAGCGCCGCCCGCAGCCGGCCGGCCGCCGCATCCGCCGCTTACTGGCCCTGCTGCACTACAGATGGTGAAGAGGGTGACACACGGCACACAGAGAGAGAGGGATGAGCATGTAGGCAGAGGAGAGGAACTTCTCATTTAGAGCCATTTTTATACTTTCTGTGATTAAAACTCTTCTGATTCAAGTAGTTTGATTTGTGTTTTATCGAGTTCACTCTTCATTCACTTCTCAGGTTATTGAACAGAAAGTGAAAAATGAAGTTTAAAGTTTAATTGAGCAATTAAACTCTTCATCTCTAAACATCAGAAAACTCGGAAACATGTTAGCTACACTGTTGTACAACATAAAAAGATGTTAGTAAAGCTCAGCTGTGGTCAGCTGACACTAAAATATAAAGATATTAAAAGGGGTGATTCTCCTGAGACGTAGCAGTAGATGATTGTCCTGTATGTGTCTGAGACCTTCAAGTTAAGAACCAGCTATACTGTTTTTTTAAGGACACATAAAGAGTGTACGGGGGAACCAAAGCAGATCACCTGGACTTTCTTTTCATCGTGCCAGACATTACATTAGGCTAACGTCATCGCGTCACAGTGAGAACGTTCCTGTTTGATTCTAAACTGGGCCCTTTCTGCATGGATTTGCATGTTTTCCCCATAAACATGTGGGGTCTCTCCAGTCCAAAAACACACAAACATACATGTTAGGCGAACTGGATTTTCTAAAGTGACCCTGAGTGAGTGTGAGAGTAACTGTCTGCTTGTTAGGCGAGTACAGAACATAGAGGAATGAAGCAGCAGGTATTACATAAGCTTGCTCTCAGCAAGAAGGTTCATGGTTTGAATCTCCACTCGGTTTCTACAGCAGGAAGACGTCATTGATTCAGTCTTTGTAGATACTAAGAGTGTAATAACAAATTGATATTGATCCAAACAAACCAACAGCAAAAGATCCAAACTGAAAATATCAATTAAATATTAATACAGTAATAATCTGTAAAATGCACTTAAAAAAAAGAACACTTGGAATTGTTTACGTTTGCTTTGTTCTACAACCAAAACAATTTTAATAAAGAAAATGGGAATATCTGAAGGTGTGTGTAGCTATGATAAAGTCGGACTGTACTACCTTAGTTATTTTAACTAAGTTCTAAAAAAATATCTGGTTTGAGACTTTAACTAAGAGTCAAGTTTACACTGTATCCTGCTTTAATGTCCACAAATAACAGTCTGTTTTTGTAAAAAAAAAAAAAAAATTAAAAGTCTGATAAAGCGCAGGAATAAAACAATATTTGTGATATAAATGTAAGTGAGTGTGTTAAATCAACATGTAATATCTCATCAGTAGCTGGATCTTAATTTAGGTTGAAGTGAAACTGCATCTTGGCAGAATTTGTGACATCTGCAAACACAGAATCGGTTTAATATTGTTTTGTAATCAGACTTGTGATTTACAAGCTTGCAGATATCATGCATCTTTGATGATTGCTTTTAGCCACATATATTATTAACTTTAATCCAAAAAGATTTTTGTGATATACAGTCATTTGAACCCTTACAACATTTTTATTGTCTCTTCGTTAATGAACTGCAGAATTTGCTACTTTACTTTTTAACAAATTCATTTGCTTCAAGAAGAAGAAGGTTGAATAGGCAGAAAAATATTTAAGTATTGGTGGAGGAAATCCCATGTAAAGCCATCAGGAGTTGAGGTTGAGGAAGGCTTGTAAGAAGGCTTGTAATCATGAAGTGCTTTGAGAGACTTGTTCTTCAGCACATCAAGGACCATCTCCCCCCAGACTTCGACTCCCACCAGTTTGCATACCGAGCAAACAGACGCCATAGCTGTAGCTCTTCACTCTGCGCTGAACCACCTGGAGCAGCAGCAGAGCTACGTCCGGATGCTCTTTGTGGATTACAGTTCAACACAATAATCCCGGACAGATTATGCACAAAACTGGACACTATTGGCCTCCCCCCTCTCACATGTGCCTGGATAAAGGACTTTCTAACAGACCGACCCCAGACTGTAAGACTAGGTCCCCACCTCTCCTCCACCCGCACGCTGAGCATCGGCTCCCCACAGGGCTGTGTGCTGAGCCCCCTCCTGTACTGCCTCTACACCCACGACTGCAGGCCGGCCCACAATGACAGCCTCATTGTCAAGTTTGCTGACGACACCACAGTGGTCGGACTCATCTCCGGGGGTGATGAGGCTGCCTACAGGGAGGAGATCCTGAAGCTGGCTGCTTGGTGTTCTGAGAACAACCTCGCTCTCAACACCAAGAAAACCATGGAGATTATCATCGACTTCAGGAAGCTCAGCACAGACCCAGCCCCCCTCTACATAGACGGAGAGTGTGTGGAGAGGGTCCACACCATCAGGTTTCTTGGTGTCATCATCTCCTGGTCAGAGAATATTATGTCAATCACCAAGAAGGCTCAGCAGCGGCTACACTTCCTGAGAGTCCTCAGGAAGCACAAACTAAACTCCAACCTGCTGCTGACCTTCTACCGCTCATCCATCGAGAGCCTGCTGACATACTGCACCACAGTATGGTACGGCAGCTGCACTGTAGCAGACAGGGAGAGACTACAGAGAGTTGTAAAGACAGCACAGAAGATCATTGGCTGCCCTCTCCCCTCCCTGATGGACATTTACACCTCCCGCTGCCTCAGCAGAGCCAGAAACATCATAAATGACAGCTCCCAACCTGGCTCTGATCTGTTTGCCCTGCTGCCCTCTGGGAGGCGCTACAGGTGCATCAGGACTAAAACAAACAGACTCAAAAACAGTTTCTTTCCAAAAGCAATAACTGCCCTGAACTCCTGTAGGACTTCAAATGTGAAATACTTGGGACACTAACGACATATGTGCAATACTTTCTGTCATGTGACATGTACAATATATCATAATACGTGCAAGAATACTTTGAATGTGCAATATATTTTCTGACTTGAATATGTTTCAGTGTAATTTATATATTTTCAACTCGAACACTATATACATGTATAGTATACTGGTATATACACCATACTTATATCTGCAAATAACTCAAGGAGTGTGCACATCTGTTTATTTTTAGAAATATTTTATACCGTAGATCTTTTATTTATTTATTTATCTTCTATACTGCTCTCTTTGCACTGACATTGGTGATGGCTTATCTCATTGTATATGTGTATAATGGCAATAAAAGGCATTCTATTCTATTCTATTCTATTCTAGCACCGGAGGCTGTAAACTCAGAGCAGGATATATGGCCTAAACAGCAGCACAGTTATGACACGCATTGTGCATCTTTTAGGAATCTAATTTGCCTGTTTGTTCATGCAGCTGATTATATATGTGATTGAAGAGCATTAAATAATATTTCTCCTTTCAAATATAAGCTGAGTTGTAATCCCATTTGTGGGGAAGTCCTTTTATGGACAGTACAGGTAACAACCATTTTAGCTGGAGGCTCAGGTTACTTTACCATTACATACATGACCAGTTTGGTAAAAATAAAAAAGTTAGAGAACAGAAGCCAGAGTGTGGTGTTATCTCATTAGGACACTCTTAAAATCATGCCTGAAATGAAAATACAAGCATAAAACAATAAAAGATTAGAGAAGAAAAAGAAGATGAAGTCATTATATAACAACAGTATATTCTGTAATCAGACAAAAAACACCATAAAGATATGATTAAAACTAAATATATTATTTAAAAATACCAATATTACACACGTCTTACAAATATATATTTGTTTGTTTATCTTTATTTGATTTATTTTGTTTTTGTTTTAAACCTGTGATTTGATTTTGTTATTATCTCTGTATTTTATGTAGTTGTATTTGTATTCTGTGAATCACTGTTGTTTCTTATCTGTAAAAGAGCTTTATACATTTAACACAGCTCTTAGACTATCGTTCCTGTAATTTCTTATGGTCTTCAGAAATCATTTTGCCCTCCACTTATCTAGTTTATTCATTTTTAAAGGATACACTGAATATCATGCTGAGATAGTTTAAACTAATTCCAGTGTACTCCTAATGAAATTAAAAAACAAAACAAAACAAAACAAAAAAACAACATATGTCTTTGGCTGCTAGGATTTTTTTTTAGATAGATAGATAGATAGATAGATAGATAGATAGATAGATAGATAGATAGATAGATAGATAGATAGATAGATTTTTTTAAATTGAAGTACGCCCCACAGGCTTCAATACCACCCCTTTAAATAAAACCATGACGTATTTATTTATCAGGTTTATTGACAGTTAGAACAGTGTGATTTTCCTGTGCTTTTCTGTCCTGTTTACAAGCAGGATCTTCACATTCTTCTCTCCGATGAAGACTTGATTCCCTCAATACATGCTGACGTCATTTCAGGATTTAATAAACTTGGTCCACAACTGAACTCGATTCTCAATTTTTCTATATGGGTCTCGTAGGAACAGAAACTTTCAAAATCACCGGTCTGAACCTAAACGGGTACAGAATAAAGACTTTGAGGAAAAAAAGTCTGAACATTTTGGCTATTATGTGGTGCACTGAGATCAAACCGTTCGGGCTGCAACACCGATGACGTAGATGTTAAAGATTGGAGTCAAAACTCACCGACAGGTGTCAGATGTTAACGTGCTGACGAAGATGATGAAGAACATCCGTCCTGTCGATGCTAGAGTAATAAATTACCTTGTTTCTGAGAAGCCGGTTTGTTCTTGTGAAGCACCAAGTCGGACATTGCTGTTTATTATTATGTTTGTGTTATTGAAACATGCCACTTCCGGTTTTGCCCTTCGTAATAAAACTAATTGTTGCCCTTGTTACTGACAATAAATCTTCTTACTGAACAGCATCACCGGAAGCAGCAATCAGTGTGTGAAAAAGATGCACCAGAATGTCCCACATGATATGATTTAAAAAAAATAAATAAAATAAAATAAAATAAAAATTCTAAATTTTAAAAATGAATTGTTTTAATTTTTGTAGCAACCACTCTACGCTTTTACTTAGAAGAAATCGCTCTAACTTCCGGCAGTGCAATTGTATCTCTCGACAGTGAAGCAGCTGACTCAAACCACATGAGTTTCACCACTGGTGTTCTGACAATTTGGTATAAGCTGCCAGAACAGCATACCGGAGGCGAAAATTTACAGGCCTAGCTGTTTCTGTAAGTTAAGGTTACCTCAAAATCATTTGTATATGTTCTTTGCTAGGGATGGGGAACTATGGTCCTCGACGGCCACTGTCCTGCAGGTTTCAGAAGATTCCCTGCTCCAACACACCAAATTCAAATTAAATTGATCCAACAACGAGTTGTCAAGTTCTGCACAGTGACCCACTATTATGAGTACGGTAGGTTGCATCAGGAAACATCAGCGGGCCTGGAGGACTGGAGTTTCTATGCCGTTTTGACATGTTGGTTTATGTTGAAAGGATTTTTAAAAAGTATGAAAAGTATTCCTGTACACAGCATACATTCACACGTAATGTTAAGAAACTATGTTTGTCATGCTACTAGCCTATATAAAAATATTTTTTAAAAAAAGGAAAAGGAAAAATAATCCATTTTAGAAAATAAAAGAAAACAAGTTTTATTAAACTATATAACAACAGCTACATTAGTCATTAGATTATAGTCAGCGAAATGCCGAATTTATCAACATTTCTGCCCTACACATGCGCACTGACTAAATGTATTCTGATGTGTATAGCGATAGTTTTAGTAGCCTATACCAAAGTGTCTGAACACATTACGTTTTGTGCATAATGTGAACTGGAAAACACAAAATAGCCCATGTGAATGGATAAAAGAAGAAAATTCGCAAAAATGGCTCTGCAGAATGACAACAAAAAACTAGCCTAAGATAATAATAATAATAATAACAATAATAATAATAATAATATATGCCTATCTAGCCTTTAAGAACAGAATAAAACAGACTAGATTAAGTCAGACAGAGCCTATAGCATAGGACATAACAATTTTAAATAAACTCGTGTATTAAACTTGAATTCAGCTGTCACACTGTAATAACGATCTGATGCGCATGAACACGTGACTACATTCGTTTGAACAATAAATGTCTTTTTAGGGGAGAGGGTGGGGGGTATGATAACGAAATAGTGTGTTATGGCGCATGGCCGCCACCAGATGTCGCCGCACACTAACATGTTGGCGGCGCTGGAGATAACGGGAGAGGTGTGATGAACCTGGGATGTGGAGAGACTCACGCGCCGAATCGAGAAAAAGAGGGGAACACCTTGAGAAACACGCAGACGAGCCGCCCACAGACACCGGAGAGGCGGTGGAGCGCGGCACGGGCCTGTGTGTGGATGGGCGAGCCAACACTCCGCAGGAATGTGTGCTGTTAAGAGGCAAACGCACATTACTCTGTGTAGTTCTCTTCATCGGTTTCAAGTCCTCTTTCTGAATAATTGCAAATGCGGGGCCACTTTGCTGCGCCCCCGACGGATACCTATAATTGGAGACGAACATGACGCGCTGAAAATAACCAGGTTAGCACTTAGTACCGGTCCATTTTGGGGAGGGCCCAACACGAGGGCGCAGCACCATATATCACCTCCTTCCAGCTGTTTGGGAATATCCTGCTCATAATTTCGAGGCTGTAGCATGGCAGCAGCAGGAGCAGCCTGTCTTTTCTCTTGTCTCATTCGGTTCCTCTTCCCACAATGGATATATGGTGACTGACTGGGTGCGCGCGTGGGGATCTGATGGCGAGAAACGTTGCTTTTTTCCTCCCTCTTCTTTTCTGTTAAAGGGAATAAGGGCGGGAGGTGGGAGACTGGCACAAGGCGCGACACTGTTGCACGTTTTTTTTCTCTCCTTGGACAGACGGGGAAAAGATGGGCCGGGTGGTGTGTGGGGGGTGGGGGACTGTCCGACTTCTTCCAAAAAGACAATTCGTTCCCCCCTCCCCCCCAAAATATTCTTGCTCAATTTGGGATGCGTGCAACACCAAGTGATCATACTTGGGCGGGTTTGGTGCTGGAGCTTGTCTTGTCGGTGGATTGACGCTGAAGTTAAACTTCGCTTGCAAGACGCAGCAGCACAACCAACTAGACTGTCGGCACTTTTTTTTTGCGTGTAGTCCCCATTGGCTGCAGGATGCTGACACCTGCCCGGTGTGCAGGTAACAACAACCCGGTAACTGTCCACTTGTCCAAACACGGACAGGGAAGCACATCAATGGGTAAGTATGGATCATATTGAAACTCGAATGTCCTCATTATCTGCTCTGAAAAGGGGAAATGGTGTCAGTCAAATTACTTTTCTAGAATCCCAAGTAAACCTTTGGAGTTTTATCCTCACGCAGTCAAAGGCTTTGAGACTGATGATGGTGTGCGTTAGAGATTGGGTCTTTGCGGGCAAGGTGAGTTCTCAGTTTATTCAACTGGCCTACAAAGTCCCAGTTTCTGGCTCATGTGACCGCAAGTTGAAGTCAGTACTCTTCAGCATTTTTTTTAAAAGAAAATAAACTGGGAGCAGATGCAGAATATAATGCAAATGGGGTTTCATTGTCCTTTTTACTCTACAGTGATAGTCTCATAACAGCACATAGTGCCAGTGAAACGCCATTTAATACAGCAAATAAATTAGCTGATGTGTTCCATGGTAAGGTTTTGTGGGATTAGAGTTAACAACAATTAAATCAATAAAAAGCTATTGAGATTAAATACAAAGCACATATAATAATTAAAATTCTGTCACCAATAAATTCCGCATATATATATATATATAAATGAAGACAAAAAAAACACTTAAAGTTGATTTAGGATATAAATTTCAGCGGCTGCTTTTTGCACAGAAAGAAAAACACAAAGTATCTGATGTAGAATGAATTTTTCCCATAAAAGACTCAGATGGTTCAACATTACTGCCTAATAATTGACTGTATTTGAATAATCTGTAAAAAACATTTTAAATGCAGTCTTAAGTGAAAAAAATCTCAGGAAATCAGAGCGAATGTGGTTTCCAATTTTTAAATGACATTAAAACACTAAGGTGTCTCGTCAGTCCTAACCAACCTCAGTCTGCTGCACAGCTCTTGATTAATTGTTGAGATAATAATAAAAAATAAGAATTTTAACTTTTTTTTTTTTTTTTTTTTTTTTTTTTTTTTTTTTTTTTTAGCTTAAAGAAAAGTAGGTCAGATTTGAAAAAATAAACTTCCTGTTATTTTTCTTGGATTCATGGAAGGCACATTTGTAGCATTTTGCAACTGAATGTAGACGAGCATTTAATTGCAATCATTACTGTGAAGACTTCCAGCACAAGCTTGACAATGGGCAGCTAAATTAATTTAAAAAAAAGGAGGGGGGGGGGTTGAGTTGTCAAAAATCACAAAGTGCCGTTCTCTATTATGTTGAACAAGTGTGTCAAGTGGGGAAGAGGTTGGTTTGGAGGCCTGCTTCTATATCTGTCCTGACCCTAGCATGCCGTACATACCTCACTAATGAATTCAGCATCCTCACACTAGATGCTTTATGTAATTAATAGAGCGCAAGGCCATGGTGGCATCTCCATGCTGCAAGTGACACATAGGTAAGACATTCGCTGAAGCATGGGATTCTTATTTTAAAAGCACAAGACCACAGGGATTTTTACAGCATGCCTAAAACAGCAATGCAGATGAAGCAGGCTCCCCTGACTTCACAATAGGCGGGATGTTCTTCCAATAATTTGTTAGTTTTATTTATTAAGGTGTTGATACTAGTATTCAGAAGTTATTTTAGGCATTGTGTAACACACCAGTGGCAGGTCATTTGTTTTTACAATCCTGCTATTACTGTTGTTAAACCTCATGAAGTTCTAATTAAATTCCTCAAGACTGCAGGTGACGTCTTAATGCCAGTTAGCGATGCCACACATGGACCAATTTTTTAAACTCTTAAAACAAATAAAGAGAGTGCATTAAATGCATCCAGTCCACTCCCGATCGGTGGAGCTGCAGACAACTATCACTGCTAATATATAGCCCACTAAAGTGCAATGACACATTACAGAAAGCAGGTAGAACAACTCCAGCGAAGAGCTCTCCATATAAGCTGCAAACCAGCACGAGTGCGAGGCGAGGGCCCAGGAAGGGAGGTTTGGTAGACCGAGGCTGGTTTGAATAAGCAGGGAGATCTGGGATAGTCACCAAGTGCGCTGATTAAAATTGTGATATTAAACAGTGCTGGCTGCTACTGCCTGCCAAGCCTCTCTCTCAGTGGCATTTTCACATTGTTTAAAAAGCCCAGTCGGACTCATCTCGCCACTTGCTGCACAGTGTTTCTTACATTCTCACCACGGCTGTCTCATATTCTCCTCACACCGTTTGTTAGCAGGGTTGTACTTTAAATAGACTTTTCTTACAATTCCCAGGTTGTTGTGCTGTGTGTCACTGGGTTCAGTTTGTCCTTAAACTGAACATAACAGTGTGTGTGTGTTACCGTGAGCATCATATAGAAGGTTTACTTTAAGATTGTGTTTACCTTTTCTGTGAAAGCTGAACTCCTAATGAACACATGGAGAGCTCATTCTCGGAAATTCTGCACTGAACTCATTCAACCCCCTTTTAAAAACGTCACTGCAAATCCCAATAAAACTCTGCTATTATAAATATACAATTCATAAATACTGGAAAGCAAGCTTGCTTTTTATGAAATAAATGAACCAGCATCTCCAAAAAGGTCAAACTTCACACACTGTGGTCACTCCAGGTTGTTTTGCATTTTCACTCTGCTGCAGCTGAGCAGATACCAGAGTTATGCACAGAAACGCATTTTAAGGAGCCAGTAAAGTTTGAAGTTTGATCTGAAAAGTTTGGAATGAGACTGAAATATTAAGTTAGGGAGGGAGGGAGAGAAAGAGAACAAAAGCAAAAGAAAAGGCAGCAAGAAAAGTGAGGGACTTTTAGGGGCAGCTGTGTTTTATTAACCCAGTCATAATGCCCCTAAAAATCCTTATTGCTCTTGCAATGGTCAACAAGTCTCTCCTGTTGCAACATGTGGAGGATCTCAAAGCATCGTGGAGGGATATGCACCAAAAAAAAAAAACTTGTCGCAGTGCGGGGCCAAAACCACATTTCAGTACACATGAATGGGTCACAGAGGTTAGCTTCAGAGATTTTAACCTTAGTTAACCAAAACATAGAAGTCACACAGCTTATTGAGTTGCAGAGCACATGAGGGGAACGATACAGTCTCAGGAGAGTTGCTGAAATCAAACAGTAACCTTTGTCAAAATATTCTCAACACGGATGCAGATAAGCACAGAGCTGGAAATGTTAGCGACTCAGAATGAAAAGCATCTCTTTCCTAACTATACAAATGTTTTTTCTTTGGCAGAAGTATTTTGTCATTATGTTTCTGCCTCTCAGTTTAACATGCAGACTGGAAAGTCAATGTGCTGTGTCCTTCAGTGTTTTGACATTGCCGTGGAGTACCGGGGGACAGACTAGAAGACCGACAGAATGGCAGACTGGCAGGTATTGTGACAAATTGTTTAGGTTGCAGAGCTGTGAAGCCAGTCCCAAACAATTTTAGATGATAAAAAAGAAACCCTGGCAGGCAGATGGGAGTATGAAGGTAAACAAGGAAACATTTTGACAAGGCCACAACTATGTAGAAAGAAATTGAAATTGGCAAATCAGACAGCCAGAAAAATACAGGCAACAAGACATTTAGGCAAGCAGACAGCAGGCTTTGGAGGACTGGGATCCAGGCCTGGGTGTGGCGTGGTGGGCCATTGTGGCTCTGGAGTTCTCGATGTTGGTGAATGAGTCATTGGAGGGAGGCTGTACCGTTGAGTTTCCCTGTAGGACAACCACTGCTGGTGGAAGGAAGAATCCTCTTCACTGACAAGGGGAGAGGGTGTGAGGGAAAGTGTGGATGATGACTCAGGGCCATGAACCACATGGTGATGGAGAAGGGAGGGAGGAATTACTCATCAGAGCATGTGGAATCTCATACGGCTGTCACAGGACTGACAGCGTGCTTCCCCCTGGCCGCTTCTCAGCCTCCGTCAGGTCCTGAGGCAGCAGCTGAAAACCAGCCGCCTCGCTTTTAACAGCCGAGATTACAGAGGAAGGTGAGGTTTTGGGGGGATAGAACCCCCATGGGTGGGTTCTTTAACTCTTTTATCAAAGGGTTCCCCACAGCTCAGGCATTGAGGTACAGATATGGTTAAATGATTCCTCATCAAACCTGAATGAACTCCCGTTACTGAGTCACATTCTTTTTCCAGGCTCTCTTGTGACTGATGAGTATATGTTGGAGACACTGCATCATTATCTGACTAAAACTTTTGAATATCAGCCTTCCTGTTAAGCTCTGGCTCCAAAATCAAGAAAAAAAAACCCCATTAAATAAAAAAAAAAAAAGAAAACAGAAGTTCTGACAAGTTCTGACTTTATAAACATGTATCTGTAGTCCAGAGTGAGCGGGGGGGGCTTTAAGGCTTCTTTTGTAGCTCAGCTCACAAAACAGCTTGGTCATGGCTGTGTAAATCCATCTTTACTGTGATAAATGTGCCCCTGCAGCAAGTCTGTAGATGACAAAGTTGTACAGAGTGATGACAAGACAGAGAATAAATCCAGGCAAATGGCTACCTGGTTGACATGCACCCCGACTTCTCTTTATTTGCTTTAGATTCAGCAGCTGAATCAGTAGAAGTTCTTGGATTTGAGTGGCGGTGAATTAGGTGTCGACAGAAAGCTCCACGATGGAGAGGGAAGGACATAGCAGGAATACTTTTAGATTTCAACAAATGCTTCTGTTTATATATTTATATGCAAAAGATAGTGTAATAAATTAGATATATAAATATGTGCAAATCCAGCAGAAAAAAAGATGTTAATGAGTATACCACAGTGGCATGACTCAACAGGTGAAATGGGCACACCCAGGACTACGGCTTAGGCCTTCCTGTTTAGCAGCGGCGGCACAGACCTAGATCTAACAGTTGTCAAAAGGGTGTGGGCTCACATCTCTCCAAGATCAGGAGAACCACTCAATCCAGAGCAAACACTGCAGACAAAAAGCTAGACAATGAGAAAAACTGGAGCAGACCTTCCCTTCAGTGGATCCCTCCAGCACCCCTCTTAAAACCTTCCTGACCTGCTTTTAGCCAATCAGGTGGTGACACCAGGCACTGGTGTGGCTAGAGTAAATGTAGAGAAGTGCAATCACCCGTCATATACCTGTTACAGTCAATTGTTTTGTCTATAAAACATGAGAAAATTATTCAAAATTTCACAACTTTTAAGGCTTCTTTACTTGTTTACACTCAAAGCAGCCACAACATTAAAACCACCGACAAATTTAGTAAAGAACATTGATTGTCTTGTTATAACTGCTTAGGAATGGCTTAAGAAGATAAAAAAAACAAGAACAAGCTGGCTTATACACCTACCAGATCTATAGGGATGCACATGACCCACAGATGTCTCATCTCAAAACCCCCAGAGAGCCCAGAAGATCCACCAGGAACACTTAGTTAGACCCTGCAGGGAACTTTTGCGGGCTTGTGTTCATGAACTAAGCTGTTTAACAATGTTTAAGTAGTAGTAAATTTAACTGAATATCACAAAACTAATATAAGTTCATTCTCTTCATTAGTGAATCTGCTTTTTCAATGCCAATCTACCGGTAATAATAAAAAATATATATATATATATATATATTGCAGAACCCCACCAATTTTACACACTAATTAACTATTTAAACTCAGTCTTTGCTAGCTGTTACAGGAGCCCTTTACACACTGGTAAAAAATTAAGTGCCAGTAATTCCCACTAATGCCAGTTTTTTGAGTGCAATCAAAAAGAGTTTATTTGGCATTCAGCCCATGTCATATCAAATGACTCTGCATTACATGACAATTTTTAACAGCTTGAGCTTTGATTGGCATTGATGGGAACACAAAACCCAGGTGCAGATGGTAATTTTCATCCAGGATGCTGCTGTCAAAGCTGCAAAAGTAGATGCCTCTCACTTTTCACTGACAGTAACACATATTTACTGTCTCTATGAAAAGAGATGAGATTGATCATTTTCACCTGTTAGCCGGGGGGGTTGATGTTTTCAGTCTAGGTTAAAAAAAAAAACTAGTTATCTCTTCAAAGTCTTGATTTTCAGAAAAAAAGTTAGAAAAATCCCGTTTAAACATGCCGCTTTTGATGTAAATATGGCATAATATTAGCATACAAGCAGTCTGTGTTTTTTGAGTAAAAGACAAATAAATATAATGGTTATATGTCTGAGGTGGAAATGTTTAAGTAAACTAGGAAGGTTTTAAATACACACATCTGACACTGATAAATAAGGTTAAGAGAATTAGAGATATTCAGCTTTAAGTTGTATCAGAAATACTAGCCCTGACGCAAACTAATCCTCATAATTGTTTGTATAAATTAATCTAAATAATATCTACTGAGATGAAAGCTTAGATGATATATTTAACAAACAGAAACTGGAGCTTTTGGATGTTTTGCTCGTGCTTGTGGAGCTTAGTGACTTCCTTGGCACTTTTGATTCCTTTTGATTGCATGGTGCTGCATATCTTTCTTTGCAACCAATTTACACTTTTGCAATCAGTGGTGGAAAGACTTAACACACAAATAATTTGATGTGAGGGAGCTACTTATGAATTCTAGCAACAACAAATAAATGCTTGGAGACACAAATTCCACTTGCTCCTTTTGAAAAGATCTTGAAATGGTGTGTTTCTGTAGTAAACAAATGAAAAGGCTGTGCTGCACAGCACAATTACTCCAGGCTTTAGCTGCATGGAAAGGTCAAAGTAAACGCTACATATAAGTCCCTGCCCTCAACTGTAAGAGAAGGCATCCTTCTGCATCTCACGCATACAATCACACAATGATTCTTGACCTGTTTGCTTTTTTAAAAAAGAATTTTGGGGCCACTTGTGGATTTTATTCAACAGTAGCTAGACATGAGAGCATGCAGCAGAAGGGACCAGGCTGGAATCTAAACCTTAGCCGGATACGTTGAGGAACTGTGGTTTCCATAAATGGTGGAGTGGCTCAACCAGTTGAACTAAATACCCCTCATTGTTTGCTTTTTGTACGGTGTCAAACAGCTTGCAAGTATTCGCCTTTTCTTCGCCAGTCTATGTTAAGTCCAGTCACCAACTGTGCATCATTTTCAGTTGTTTATCTTTGTGATTATGTATAAGCAAAGGGGCGCTCCATAGATGCTGTTGTTTGTATTGTGAGATACTATTTGGTATAGCACAAGCAGGAATGCAATCCCGGTAGCTTTGAGGTGTGTAACTCCCTGTACTGATCTTGAGTTCAGCATAAATATAGTCAAATCCTTGTTCTTCTCTTCCTGTCTTACCCATCTTCAGTGAGTGCATGTCACATTCCATTTATTATTTTGGGCTGTTTGGGGTCAGCAGTGCATGTTGGCAGACCTCATCGACACTTTCTCTTTGCATTGCACCAGTTAGAGGCTGAACTCAGCTCAGCGTTTGTGTGCCCCAGTGTTGGGTAACAATGAGCTCCACAGGGCGATTGGCAGACGTCTGTATGATGCCGCAGATACAGTCATGCCATTGTGTGGAGTCAGCAAGTATAATGAGTGTGTACATGTGTGTTTGAGTATAAAGGGTGAGGAAAAGTGGGTGTTTGCTTTGGCAGAGAGATCACTTGCCGAAGAAGTGGACCCACAGCCAAAACTCACCAAACAAACCTGCAGCAGTGAGTGTTTTATATGTCCGACCTCTCACAACTTGTCTTACTCCACACGTTCACCTTTTAACTGCTCTTTTGTAAGCTATCAAGGCTGCTGGTAGGCTGTGGATTTTAGGCTGTGCACATGGACACTTTTCAGGTTTACTTTTGAGACTTTGAACATGGAAGAGTGGCTGACGTCACCTATTCTTTGATTGACCGTTGTAGGGTAAGTTGACAAAAAAAAAAAAAGACCCTGAAGGAAAACTGCCGCTCTTTTGTTTGACTTAAAAACAGGATGATTGGAAAACTATCCTATTTCATGTTGCACCACAACCAATATCACTAACATTACTTGTAATTCCAGTACCTATGTTGACACTGCTATTAAAACTACTGCGAAAACTAGTAAAACTTATAAGTTTCAGGTCAACTTGACAATCCTGTAGGACAACATTTGTTTAGGTGCTGTGTTTTATGTTTGGACATACTGTTGTGTGCAGTTGCAAGGGAACAATGCTTTCTCATGGTGATAGTTTTTTACTTGCAGAAACTATCCCGTATGCTCGCATTACACGCACGCACCTGGTTTTCATGTGCTAGTTTGGTTAATATAAAAACAAACACTACATGCAAAAGCTGCCCTTTCGTCAAACTTTTCTGCCACGTTTGTTGTTACTAAGAGATTTAACTAGACATTTTCAGCTAATCAGAGGCATGACAAAGCCTCATGGTTATCAGATCTTTTTTTATACCCACCGTGGTTCAGTTGAAATTCTGTTGTCACTCTCCGAGCCAACACTCGCCCCAGTCTTCAGTCTCAAGGGCGTCTTTGCCAGGCTTGGCTCTAAAGATATAACAGAAAGCAAAAACCCATCTTACCCAAAACCTTCTTCCATTACAGAAAAGTGGTTTTCTGTTTCCAACAAAACTGTCAATGGAAGTTATTCAAGCCACTTGGAAAACATCACTTGCTGCTTTTTCGGTCTTTATGTTGGCAATATCATCAGTCACAGGGACGGCATTATCCTTCCATAGTTGGTTCTCAGAAGAAAGAGAGACTTTGTGTGTGTGTGTATGTGTTTTCATACATTCCCTTGTGTTGTATCTGTGTATTGTTGATCTGCAGCACGACGTGCACCTAACAGGCATGTCAAATAATCAAACAGTATCTGCATAATTTTTGTCCTCGTAACACTTAAAATGTTGCAGACATGAATATACAGCATTGCTTATATGCATGCATGTAATATGTGTGTGTTAAATAAAGAAAGAGCCACAGAGTGACAGACAGGCCTGAAGTGACCCAGTGCCTTTTTCTAACTTCCTTCTAATTCCTGCCTGCCTCACTCCAAAACCAACAATTTTAGAAGTATCTGTTACATTTGCATCCCAAATGTTCAGATTTGTTTTCATGACACTATTTGGGGCTGTCAGTGTTACATTTTTCATCATTTATGTCTTCTGTGTGCTGACTAAGCATACAAGATAGGCTATTTTTGGCAGTGTAAATGTGTGACGGTAACCAATATGTTCAACATACGGTGCAACCGCATTGCAGAAACATTGTGAACATAGTTTATATGACTGGTCAGGAAGTGTTTTTTTTTTTGGGGGGGGGGAGTACAATTTTCATTCTTAATACAGTCTTGTCGTTGCTCTCTTGTTGACAGTGAAATTATAATATCAACGACATGCACATTTCTACATGGAGAAAATTAGAGCTGCTACTTTTTCCAAAAAGTGAGTTGTAACAACTTTCTAGAAAAGTATTGAAATGCAGTCATCCATCATGCTTTGTACTCTCAGTGTCCGTGGCGACGTTTAATTCAACCAGTGTGCTGCTGACACACGGGACAGCTGTGTGGCTTCCTCTCAGCTTCTTAGCACACAGGACATAACTGTCAAGCTCCCATGAGTCTGAAAATCCAGGAAGCTGTGATTGTCAACATGTGTCACCAGTGATGTCCATCTGCTTGTGGTCAGAGAAACTTTCTTATCCTTTAGTGCGATTTTAATGTTTTCTGGTGTGGTGTGGTACAGCTTTACTAACTCTCAGTCGTTTTATAAGTTGAAATTTTGGCTCTAGGTCCTTTGTAAGTTCCCAAAACCCTCTACGGAAACAATACCAATGGGTCGTGTACATTTTCATATAAATCTTATCTTGTTGGTAATGGTTTCGGTAACAGACTTGTCATAGTAGAGTACAACCTGACATTGACTCAGATATATTTGGTATCTCCGATGTCACACTTGGGGTCAAGCTAGCAGGTGAGTCTGCAGATTTATTTTTTTTCGTTCTATGACAACTGTCAACTTCTTAACTTTGTTAGTTGCTGTAACATTTACAATATCTCAGACTATTTGGTATCATGAACGCCCTCTTTGAATGGCTTTGTGCGTAAACCTCTAACATTTTTAAAACCCGATTTTAGAATATTTTACTGAGAGGTCACCAGGGCAGCTGTAAGGTCAAGCTGACAGTACAGCACCCTCTCATGGATCACAGGGCAAAAAAGTTTGATGTGTGCGTTTATAGTCTAGGTTTTAAAGCACTTATAGCCTTCAATTTTTAAATTTGAACAGCATAATCAAATTAAATGTTTCCACACATTCAAATGGATATTTGAACTTGGGACAACAACAAAGTGACAACCCTGGTAAATATGAAACTACAACAGCAAGTCTGATACAGTTACTTAAAGAAAACCCTCATTGTTGATGGTCAGAATTGACTAAAAGCACCAAAAATATCACTATTCAGTGCAGGAAAATTTCCACAGTGACTGAAAACTTAGCAAAGCCTTCACTATTTATGAGAATTTTGTTATGTGCAATTGCTGAATTAGTCAGTTCAGAAAAAAAAATTCCTTTAATAATCATTTAAACTAAAGACTGTAGCTAAAAATGTGTAAAACAATTAGATACCTCTACTTAGTAACAATATGTCACTAGTTAAGTTAACCAGTAAGGTGTGGGCTTACTGAACTCCTGCACCAGAATAAGGCCTCAAATCCAGAGCAAACACTGCAGATAAAAGGAAGGGCAAGAGAAACTGGAGCAGACATTTCTTGCTCAGATCCCTCCAGCACCACTCTTTAAAAATGAGAATGGACCTTCCTGACCTGTTTTTAGCCAATCAGCCTGTGACACCCAGCTCTGGTATGGTTAGAGTAAATAGACGGCAGTGTAATCAGCTCTCAAATATTTGTGATAGTAATTACCTCTTGTTAGTTAACTCAGAAAAAAAGAAAAAAAAATCATATTTGCAGGTTTAACAGTTTTAAGTTTCTGTCAGGCTTATATATCAGTAGTTTGACCAGTTTTAATATAACATATCAGAATATTGTTAAAATAGTCACTATAATGCATCACAGCTTAAGTTGAACTCTTTAAATGTTTTGTCTGAGTGATGGTTCAACATTCAGTCATACTAAGTTAGCTATCTTGTAATAAAATACAAAGAAAACCATAAAGTCCTGGATTATTAGAAGCAAATACAAGAAGAAACATAAGTCAGTCAATTGTGAAAATAGTCCCTGAATATTTTCCTGTCAATCCACTAACCGATCACTGCATCATTGCAGCTCCACACTAAATTAAAACAGGTTGCATCACAGCTGCTGGCTGAGGCTGCATGTTTATCATGCAGACCCGGGAATGGTGTCAATCTCTTCTTGGCAGGGGGAGAAAGTAAATGTGTTTCTTAAAATGCTGAGCTATTTCTTTTAGAGTTCTCTGCACTCAGAAACAAAGTAGCTCATTCAAACATGTTGAAAGACCACATGGTTAATGCCTGTTGTCAGTGACCACGGTCATAGGTGTGGTCAGAAGGTTGCCCTAAGAAAGAGCATGAGACAACAGATCAATTGAGCCTTTTTGATTAGTCACTACTCAATGCTTTTTATGCTGCTGTAAGACAAACAACAGCAAAACAAACACACTGAAGTATAGTGAAAAGCTTTGCATGCATGTGTTGATCCAATTGAAAGCATCAGCTGCAGTCAAATATATTTAATGGCACTACAGCAGAGTCAGTGTGTGCACATTTGGAAATACTAATGCATTATTAAATACCCACCTTTTGTCTGGTTTCATGTTCTTTTAAGTTTACAACATTTAGTTAATTTAAACTCTCCTGTGCACATTATGGCCATACTGCCTCTGGCTGTGCAGCTTAGGGAGGACGAAGCAACATGAGCTGAGAAGATATAGAGACTAAAATAAAGACAACGGTTCTTAGTCTGCCAGCTGAACCTTAGCAACTGTTACAGTTGTTTCATAAATCAACTTGTTAAAAGGCACATGCACATAACTGAATAAACAATCTCCTTTTCTCAAGGCTGTATGGGAGGATGGGGTTTGGGGAGTCAGAGAGTGATGGGGTTAGGAGGATCAACTTGGCTAAACTTTGTCAGTTAACCAAATTCCCTCTCATGTGTCGCTACCTTGCTGTCCACCCCTTCTCCACTGATCCATATCAACCTGTTTTGAAACAGAGTGCAAAGCTAACATAATCTATATTTGAAAAGCTATTTAAGATCCTGGAAAACGTTGTCTGTTATTTAACTTGTTAAAGCCTTGAATGAGCAACTGTTTAGAAAACAAGCAGTTTCAAGGAAGGTTCAACACCAGTTTAACCAGTTCTGTGAGCTTGACAGAGTGCTGTTTCTATGATAAAATGATCCAGTTTTCTTAGGGTCCTGCAACAAATTTTCAATCAATTTGTAGTCTGGACTATGACTGGGTCATTGCAGCACCTTGACACAGTTTTGGAAAATCTTTAGCTCTCACACATATGGCCTCACATTTGACTAGAATAATCTGCTATAAAAAAAAAATTGTGGTCAACATACTGACTGCAAGGTGTAAATCATCACTCCTTCACCGCCATGCTTGACAGTTGGTATGAGGTGTTTCTCCTGATGATGTTTAAGCAAAGGATTGTGGGGCCAAACATCTTTACTTTGCTCTCATCTGTCCAAAAGAGATTGTTTTACAAGTCTTGAGGTTTGTTCAGATGCAACTTTGCAAACGTAAGCCGTGCTGCCATGTTATTTTAAGAAAGAAGAATCTTTCTCCTGCAACCTTTCCAAACAACCTATACTTATTCAGTCTTTTCCTTTTAGCAGATTTTTGGACACTTGTGACCTTTGTATGCAGCTCAAAAGGAAAGAGGTCAGAGGAAAAGAGGGGGATGACATGCAGCAAAAGTGACCCAGACCAGGACTCAAACCTGGGCCAGCTGTATTGAGGAGATCAGCTTCTCTACATGTTTTTTTTTTTTTATTATTATTATTGTACCGTCAGAAACTTCAACATGTAGTCCATGACGGAGCGCTTTGGGGTTTTGCCATATTCCTGAGTATTGCATAGTCTGACCTTGAAGTGAACTTGCTGGGATGGCCACTCCAGAGAACATTACTGTCTTTAACATTTTCATCTTCAGAAAAATCTTTCTCACTGCAGAATGATGGACTCCAAATTCTTTGGAAATGGTGTCATAACCCTTTCCACACTGCTTGACAGTTGGTATGAGGTGTGTATGAGGTGATAGGTAGCAGCAATTGTTTCTCTAATAATCTATACTTTGCTGAGTTATTTCAAGTACATTAATGTTACATAGCTGCAAACATCAGACCGTACACATGCTGCTTTTACCTTGCAGACTTTTGCAGACAACTGGGACTGAATAAAATATGTGTGAGTTTACTGATTTATTTAAATTTGATGAAAGCATACAGTTTATATGGTGTTTGGACTGAACTGGTATAGCTGGAGCTATGACTTCAGGTCATAGATGTTAGCATACGTAACAGACTGTTGCTTAGGGATCTAACGGTTCAGCAGAACGTAACTATACTTAAACCAGTGACGACAAGTTTGTGACTCCTACAGTTTGCTGTCTGGGACTACATTTCAGGGATGCTGACATAGTTAGTTCTGACATGCCATGCTCTATCCCCAAACATGTTCTTCACCAAAGCAGTGACTCAGAGGATTTTTGGAAATGTGGGCTACTTTTCTGGTTGGAGGCCATCAAATTAATATACTTTTAGAAGGAAAACAATATTTTATCATGGCTACAGATAGTAATACCATTAGTGGCATTTTTAGCTTTTTTTTAAGCCCAATTTGCTCCCCTCTTGGCTAATAGCAGCCAGATTGCTCAGCTGGCAGACAGAGCATCCGTCTCCCATGTGAGAGATCAGGGTTCAAATCCCCCCAGTATCGCAAGGAAAAGGCGAATATTAACACCTTCCAGTTAGGTCCTTAGGCAACACCCTTAATGCTGCTGCCTACCCATTGTAAGTCGCTTTGGATAAAAGCGTCTGCTAAATGACTGTAATGTAATGCATTACCAGTAGGATCGGTATAAAATTCTTTGTATCACAAGGCTGTTTCAGGTTTAGATGGACATGCTAAATTTTAAATGTTAAAATAATGAGTTAGTCATAGTGAAGTTTTCCTGGAAACAGACAACATTAATGGAGATTCTTCCCTATTCTCACTTCTCTGTTATGGTGGGCAGAAGTAAGGCTGGTTCATGGTTTCTATGTATGCAAATTGACTGGGAATCAACAGACAGTTGTCTCCACAGCTTTTTAGGTCAGGTAAAATGTAGCAGATTCCCATGCATGGGCATGTGGTTGGTCTGTAGCGTTCTGTGTGGACGACGTTTCTTTTGTGGAGTCTCTCTTCAAAACAAGCGTCCATGTTCTTCTACTCCTCATCTTCATGATCTGATATGTTGCCTTTCTGAATGGCACATAAATATGTGGGGCACTCTTTTGGAGCTACATGAGTTGTTTTACCTTTTAAGTCTGGAGCGATGCTTATGTTGAAGCGGTGTTTTCAAAACACTCATTCTGTTTTAATTGCTGAAAAATATTAATAAACATGAGGTCAAAGTCAATTATTTGAAAGAAAAGTTAAATGTTTAACCCAAATGGTTTTTAGCTCAACTTTGTCATTTCTTCAGAGGCTAAAACGATTTCACGCACATGTTGCTTTTCAAAAGATCCTTACGTTTTAAAAAGCTAGTAGAGCCTTAAGTCTGAACGGTTTAAGACATGCATGCATAATGAACAAGAGAAAATAGCTTAATTTTTGTTTTATCTATGCACTACTGCTTATTGATTGTCAAGCCAGCACAACTGCTTAATTAAGTTGTCTGTTAACACAAAGAAGCCAGTGGTGACTTTTACTGTTGTGTCAGCTAGATGATATCTGTTCAGCTTTGGACTTTAGATAGTCCAAAACATCTGCAAACAAGTACTGATTTAACTCGCTGCCAAAAAAGTGACTGCGACTTGCCAAAAATATATAATGAGTCTGTATTAAATTTTGACTGTCGGAAGAACCAGAACAAGTAAAAAATGAGCTCATATCTTCAGATTTACAGCTATGGGGTCATCAGTGGAAGTGGGGGCTGGAGCAGAGTGGTGCAGAACTCATCTCCTCTCTCCTGGCCTCCTTTACCTTCTCTACTCCACTGCTCCCACCCAGTCTTATGAAGTCTGTAGCTACATTACATATGGGTCACATTGTGTGTACATACAGGTGAATATTTTCTCTTTTCCAATGGGCAAATGGAAAAAAGTGTAAGGTAATAACACAGAGGAACAATGCTGCTTTTAAAGAAAAGGTTATGCTTTTCAGCATCTACTTATGTGGATGTGTTATTTCTGAATGTATACATGCGCATTAAAAGAGCACTTATTCTGTTTCTTATAATCCCATTCAGTAACTTATTCATAATACCAAATGTAGACTTTATAGTGTCATTATTTTAGTGTTTGTGTAATTTGAATTAGACAAAACTTAGTTTTATGTATTTTTTAGGTATCACAATTGACTGTATGCATGTGTTTCTGCATAATAAATCTTTACAAAGGGTTTCTTTCTTTTAAAAAAAAAATCTAAAAAAAATAATTTAATCTTTAAGTTATTATGAGTGAAGTAAGTTTGTATTTTTCTCACGGGTTTACCTGTGCTCCCCATTGGAAGTCACGACAGGCTCAGCCCCAACCCAGCAGGAAGGCAGGATGTTTTTGATGAAGCAGTGGGCTTAATTTAGTCCCAGGCATTCTCAGTATCTGTCACCTAACTCCCAATGATCTAAACACACAGTGCAGGATGTGTTGCGTTCATTGGCTCATGTTTATCCAGAAAGAATGGAATATAAATTCAGGAAATGCACATTTGATCATCTGACAAGACTACAATCAGAAATGTTTTATTTACTTTGTAGATGATATTGCTTATAATAATAACTGCACATTTACAACAGACTACTTTGATATTCTGTCTTCTTGTTGTGCCTTTAAAAATGAATTAGTTATACTAACTAGCAAACGGAAAAAAAAATCCATTAAGCCATTCAAATGCCAGCAATCTTGATTTTCTTCTTCTAAGGGATCTGGCTTTGTTATAGCTCTTACTTGGCTAGAAAATAACCAAACAGGCGTAGGTATTGCCAGCAAACCAGCAAAAGCAAAAGGCAAAACAGTGCCAACAACCTCTGCCAAAGACTTCAGCTTGCACCCAGTGTTCTTCTCTTACTGGTACACACAGAAGTTTTCTGCCTACTTACATTACAAAATATTTCTGCACATAATTCTCAAGAATGAGCAACACTGTCAAACAACTACATATTATTTAATGTAATAGCCTGATACTCATTCTTTTCTATCTATAAGTTCAACAATATGCTCATATGTGGTTTCTAAAAAGCCCCAAAGACAACCTTGTGATGCTCTAACCTTATTTTATTGCAGCATTTAATGAATATGTTCTGACTGTCAAATAGCTGCACAGAGAGCATTGGGAGAGCTGTATGGTTGTAATGTATCCACAACAGAGGGAAAGAAAGGAAGACCACACAGAGGCACGGTCAGATCAGGTTGTCAGAGGCCATATTTAAAATCTGGGTCAGAGTCCAGGCCATAACCTCGCTCTCACTTTTGCTGTGTGCTCCCTCCTTTACAGCCCATTCCTCCTTCGGCTTGGCCTATGACGCTATCTTTATCTTTTCTAGCTCCTCACCAGCTCTCATATCCATACCTTTCTTCGATTCAACACTTAAACCTTGTTCCTAGTGTTTTTTCTCTTTGTGTGTTGTCTTAACCATCCAGAAGATTTTCCATCTGCTGCCAATAAAAGTCAATACAGGCATAAGTGAGTCATCAATGTGAATGTGAATGCATTAAACATAAATGAGCATTGTTTTCAAAACTTAATGTTAAAACACAAGTGCGATTGTGTATTTTTAAATATTGTTTTTCTCCCAGTCAGGAATAATATTAATAATAATACTATTAAAAACAAGAAAATATAGAAGGGAGCTTTATGTGCAGGTTCAGGGGCAAATATTTTACTTGAAGATATGATTGTTACAGTTTCAGTGTTTTAGTTTGTACTTTTATCATCATGAATCTTAACAGAAAAGTTGAAAGACTGACATCTGAAGATCTCCATCATTGTAAGAAATGAGCTGGATGTGTTTGGATATATTTAGCTCAGCTTTGATCACAGCTGTATTTTATTAGCTAGCAAGCTAGCTAATCTACATCTCAACCATGCTTTCTTAGGTTTATGTATAATTTTTCAGTTTAATAGGTAATTTAATAATTTGAAATCAGTACTATGATCTCATTTTCAACTGTACATATGTAGGATATCATTTGTAATGCTTTTCCTAAAATTTGAGTAGCTCTTCCACCTCATTTCCACATACATGTTTGTACATGAATCAGCAGATTAATTAATTAATTTCTACAGAAACTGTAGTTATGTCCATAACTCCTCTCCAGAATTTGTCTAAAATACACTGAAAATTTTAAACTTTTGCTATTTCTTTCAGAGCAAGACCACACTATGCCAAGCAGGTAAATAAAGAAAGGAGCTAAAAGGCTAACTAGCTTGATAATCAAACACAATTCTAAGGTTCAAACTAATTCAAGTGAAAAACCTCACTGTTGTATTAGTTAACATTGATACTGAATTAATGGGAAACTGTGTAACAAATTGAGTGCATGCCAAGTAGTGTTGTTTAAAAGTTCCACAAAACTGGATGTGAAAACTGCTAACATTAGTCATTCCCATTGTGCAGTCATGTTTTTTTGATCTGAAAATTAACGTATCACATTACATTAAACATTAGGCGGTAGAGTTCATATATTAGAATTATGTAACCAAACACACCAGTATGTACGAAAGAGGAATAAATCTTTGTTTTCAGACATTGTGATAGCAGTAAAAGTGATCTTTCCATGTAATTCTTGGTCAGTTATTTTTCACTTTTTTTTAAAAAGCCCTTAATTCAAATGCACTGCTACACAAAAACTGAGAGAAGAGCCAGAGGCAGAGTTTGATTTAAAATCAAAGAGGTGCCAGATTACAGCCAATTTTAATAGGCTTGTGGCAGCCATAACAATGTCCTTGTCGCCATTCTTAGTGTGAAAATGGCAAACACTGTAAAAACGAACTGGAATTGGAGTCCATGCATCTGTTCAGCTCAGTGAATCAGAACGTATTGTGGAGCCAACATGACTGCCAACAATAAGACATGATGACATTGTCCTGTTTTTCATGCTCGAGGCCTCCCAGTAAGGAGTTCTCATGAATGCTTCCTCAGCGTGACATGGAGACGGGCCCACAACCACCAGAGGAGCAGAGCTGAGTTGCAGAGCTGCTCTAGAGCCCTGCTGAGACCTGCCAGGCTCTCCCTGCCAGGGGCCTCAGCTCTAAGTCAGAGTGAGTTACAACCAACTCTCCTGACACACACATACTCACACAAATACAGAAAAACACACATCCAGTATATAAACATGCAGGCTCTTGCACAGGTGAAAAACATAGAGAAGTATATTTTGTAGATCCATATACCTATAAAATACCAAAAAAAAAAAAAAAAAAAAAAAGAATGAAAGAAAGAAAGAAAAATGGAGGAAAGAAAAAGTTTTTGAGCATGCACACAAATAAACATAAAATTAATTGTACTGTAAACAGTATAGCAGCATTAGATCAGTGTATAACTCACTACATAAACAACCACGCAAGTCTCCAACCTTTTCTAATCTTATTTTTTAAGATGGAGCGACAGTGACCTCATGAACACACACACCTCCACTCTAACGGATATGGTATGTGCAAACAAAATAAATGTGCTCCATGTGCTTGCACGCATGCAGTAAAGCGAGCTTGTCCTCCAACAGGAGCTCTATATGTCAGGGACAGTTTGAGATCAAGGTCTGTATCAGCTGGATTGATCTGTCCGGGTAAACATGAAGAGTGGGAATGTTTTTCATTAAGTGTGTAACAGATGGTGTGTGTATGTGAGTAGGTGTATAGTATGTGACCATGCATCCTGCTGGAAGAGCGAATTGTGTGATAGGTCTGAGTATCATCGTGGTCCCTTACATCACATAAAAATATTAAAAGATGAAGGATAGTCTACCTTACCTTAATTTTCATCACCTGTTAATGAAAAAAAATGTCTGAAGATGTGTTGCCTTTAGTGATTTATTGAATGTAAACTTATGTTTTTATTATTTACATATTTATATTATACTAGTTTCATGATTAAATTGTTTATGGGTTTAAAAATTTACTGATGACAATGCTAATCAGTTTTAAAAAATTAGTAAGATGGCATCAGAAGCTACTTGTTTAAGCGAACAGAAAGTATGATGTTAAAGGGTTTGTGTAGCTGCATTTGTGAGGCAGTTCTTTAAATTTATAATTGTATTTTATAAAGCCGACTGCAATAGACCAGCGACCTGTCCAGGGTGTAACTTGCTTCTCGCCTGGTAATAGCTGGGATAGGTGTCGCCCTTTTTGCATTGGAATAAGCAGGTATTGAAAATAGATGGATTTATTAAAGCTTCTTAAATATTTTGTTTTTTTTGCAGGGTCTCACTGGTTGTTTGAAGAAACTATTAAAAGACCCTTTCCTGGACCTCAGGAGTTTGTAGAAATTCACTGCTGATTGATTTATGATTTCATTATACAACTCAAAGCTATTTTTAGCCTTATGGAAGATTTTGGTCATAGTAAATAAGTTACATATTTAAGGTGTAGGCAGATAAATGACCTGGAGGGAGGGAAACCCATCCAGTATGCTTATCATTGTCTGTTCACAGGACTTTGGAAGTTATATATAGTTATGTAAAGTATTTTGATGCTCTAGAAAGAGAAGCAGTCTGATAAACTGCCTCTGAAGACCACAGTTAGAGTTACACGGTATCATACTGTAATCCGCTCCTCTTTATGTTAAAATAACACAACTGAATTAGCGGTTACAGACGGTGATCAAGTTGCATTGTGGGTAATGCAGGCAGCTGTTCTTGCTTTGAAAGAAAAGTATGGTGAATTAAAGATAATATCCCCTGGTGCATTTAAACTTGTAATGTTAAATCGGTACAGCACTTCTAATATTAAAGAGTCTGCATTCAACTTTGCATATTAAAGAGATAATATTATGCTTATTAACAGGTTCATCGTTGTATTTTCGCCTCCATTTGAATGGGTTTGCATGCTCTAATCTATCTAGAAGCAAAACACGATTACTATACATTGATGCAACCCTTCCTGTCACCTTCTGTGTGAAATTTGTCCTCTTTCTCTTTAATGCCTCCTCCAACATGAAAGGTTCAGTCTGAGCTCACTAGTTTGATGACTGATCAAAAATGACGGTGTGTGACATAGCTGTGTTGCATAGTGATACAGACTGGTGAGAAAAGAAAAATGTGGACCCCAAACGATTCATTTCAGATGAACTCCCTTCAGTGTCAGCTTGTGGTTTCATTTTTCCCATAACAATCAACACCTCCAAACATTATGATCGTATGCACAAAATGCTCACAATGTATTTCATTTACCTGAATTATATCATGGGGGGCATTCAACAACAGGACAAAGCTTTCAGCTCTTCAGTTCATTAACCCTAAGCTGCATCTGAACTTTTAGAGCTTGCATGAGGCCTGACAAACTGTTTTCTGAAAGCTGTATGAATGTTTCTCAGAGCAGTAATGTATTGCGTGCGTACATGAGTAGCCATAGGGTTTGTGGAATGTTGATATAGTCCAGAGTTTAATAGAATGAAGCGTGGGTGAGGAGTAAGATTTCCCTGGAGCAGAGTGAAAGTCTTGAAGTACTCAAAAGTCTTGACCCAAACCTTGTTCACTCACTCACAAAGACATAACACCCCCTATCCTGTCCAGAAAACCCTTTCACACTTTGGCTATGGAACAGACAAACGCAGCGACATACTGATAAACATGAACACAAGGAAGACAGGGACAAAAATCGGCCTTCCATATGCACACACAAACCAACGAACACATCCCTGTTGTCTTGTGCTGCTCGCCATGCAATAAGGAGCACATGACTTTAATCGGGTGTGGTGCATGATCTCTTATCGAACAAAAGCGTCCCACAGAGTGAGCTGATGGGGGGAGACTCTGCCTCCCCACCTATCCTGTTTGTCTGCAGTCATGAGGTCTCCATCCCGTTTGCCACGCTGTGTCTCGTGGTTCAAAGTCCATAAAATGCTTGAGTTAAAAAAATCCCCTGCTTTTAAACATTCAGGCATGGTGGCGTGTTGTCAATAAATCAGCTGCCTACCCTGAGGAGAGCAGCGTTAAATTGGTGCTGAAGGGTTGGGGGACTTCATCATTTTCAAGAATGAAGCCTTTGAATTTTTTGGTTGTGTCCTAAAAATGTCTCACCTTGAGGGGCTGAAGTCTCTAAATGAGAATGGTTGAGCTTCTTTTTTTTTTTTTTTATGTCATCCACCCCAATGCTTCTACATCCTTAAGCAATTTGTCAGCAAGAGAAGTTGTATCCTGTTTCATTTCATAAACTGATGTCTTTAATGTTGTGTTGATTAATTCTTATAGTTAAACTGTCATCATTATAAGATCTGTATTTTCAAGCAGCAGGTACTATATCATACCAGGATTATTTTCTGCACTACATCATTCCTCGGATTCAGTGACAAGACATTATGTTGCATGCTTCATTGGCAAGTTATTAAAGTGCTTCTGTAGGTGCTTCACCGTCCAATAAAGCTAAATGTTCCACAAACCAGGAGGAGCATTGGAAAAGTGTGACTAGTGTGATTAAGTGAAATTGAGCAGGGATGAATGAGGATATATGCCTGTTTGTATGGGTCTATGCAATTCCATTTCAGAGCAGAGTTGAGAGGCAATACCCAAAGGCAGCTGGCTGCAATCCACCGAGGGCACTTTAAATTAAAGTAATGTTCACTAACACAAGGTTCCAGGGTTCATCTGCAAGCAAAATGTGAAAAGGGTCAGCTGTCTGGTGCAGCGCTGATAGCTGCGTAAAAATCAAAGAAGAAGCTTTGAATCGCAGGCCTATATGTGATGACCATGCCAAATGATGAGTCAAACCGCTGAAAGATGAATGATGGGAAGCAAAAGTAAATGCAAATATATGGCTATAAGACAAATGTTAAGCACTGGCTGCAATCAAGAATGTATGATTTTATGATCATGGAATAAAAGGTTATGGATGAGTGACATAAAATACAGTTTGTCAGTGTTTTATTCCTGGATTTTGTATATGAATTAAAATATTAAATAAAGATTCTGTTCAAAATAACAAACTGTGTTCTTGTTTCTCAGTGATATCTTATTACAATGACCTGCATATGTATGTATGTATATTGCTTTTCAGTTGTATTCGGGGCTTCCAGCCAGTGACTAAAAAGAGCTCACAAATAAATGCAGTTTCCTCAGAGGTTTGGGCCCTACAGAGATCAGCAGCAATACTCAAACTGGAGTAAAGAGTATATTTGGAACTATTTTTAATTGTTATATATTGCATATGTAGCTCTAGAGAGTATGACAATATCTTGTATTCTGGATCAAATAAAAAAAGAAAAACAAAAGTGCAACCTGTGCACAATCTATTTGTTGTTTGGCTGATGTGCACTTTAATAGGCAAACATGGGCTAAACTATCAGTACTGTAAAGAGTTGCTAACAAGTACATAAAGCCACAAGAATGGCTCAATACCTTTTTGACAGTGTGGCTTATATGTAGCTTGACATTTAGCGTATCCTGACATTTCACACATTTCTTAAAGTTCTACTCTCTTTACGTGATCACTTACCAGCCATGTCACTGGAAAAATATCATTTTGAATTATTTGGTGCATTTGGCTGTGGATTAACTAGACTGACAATAAAGATGAAAAGAAGATAAGTTTTCCTCTAAATATCAAAGCTACTCATATTAACCCAACAAACTTAGTCTTTAGGTGAATATCTTGCAGTAAAGGTCAATACATGTGGCGTGCTGATCTGTGTAAAGCAGTGTGCATGTTTTTGCTATATGTCCTTGCTGCATATTCATACTCTGAAAGAGTCGTATAAGGAGGAACCAGGAAGCTTATCTAGTGCTTAAAAAGAGTGAACGTTATCAGGCTTCAACTGCTATGTAAAACAGGGTAGTTAGGTCTCCATTCTCTATGCAAAGTGACAGCTAAAGAGACAGTCCCTTCAACTCAGTGGGGAGAAGAAATGTATGAAAGATCTAACAAAACTTGTTTAGCTCAGATATGAATGACTCACAGACAAACTTAAGAATAATGAGTCAGACATTCCATGCATGTAAATTACACAGTTTTTTACACAATATGTTACATGGTGCTGTTTGCCACATTTGCTTAGACAATAAACAAAACAAAACAAAAGAAACCAAAAAAAACTTTTCTCTCTGGGAAAGAGAAATGACACAAATATGGCAACTTGAAATGTTTTGAAATAGGCCCTTTTTTTAATAGGACCACTTTTCAGTACCTTATCTGGTATGTGCTGATATCACTGTTAGTCATGTCTGAAGAATCTGTGGTGAGAGTTTGTGAGAGTCTAATTCTCAAAGAACTACACAGTATGGCAAACCACAACATTCCTTAACCCCCCCCCCCCCCCCCCAACCCAACCAAATTATTAATTGCTCCAAACAAAGCAAAATGTAAACTGCTTGGAAATGTCACATGAAGCTTCGTTTGAGTGGAATGAAGGGTCAATGGATACAACAAGGGTATTGACAGGCTAAAACATTACAAATGTTCCAAATGTCATATGTAAGCATTTCTGAGGCAATCTTCACTCATTTATCATTAAGTACACAAATAATCAATTCAAGCAGGGGCAAAAAAATGAATGAATGATCTTTAACCTCCCAACCACCCTAATGACCCCAATTTTAAATGGACGCAGTTTAACTGGGGGTGACTCATGACAAGCTTTAGTTAAAGACTGTCCTTCTTTGAGGCTAGCTCTGGACCAGCATTCCCAGGACAATCCATAATTCCTGTGTACCAGATCAAGGAACTGCATCAAGATGCCTGGTCAAGCAGTCTATGATCCACACCCTGGAGCTACACTGGAGGAACTGCTCACAGAGTCCAGCGGGAACAGTCCAGAATTTGCAAACATACCGACACACCTTATCTTTGCAGCATTTCTGCCAGATACTGTACAGATACACAGACATGTGCAGAAAAAACAGCAGAAGCATGAAGCCAGATGAACCCATGCCTTTAAAGTTTTAATGCAGTTTCTCATAACCTATATTTAGTTACAATGAGTAACTGTGAACCCACTGTTTACAATAACTAAATGCAGTTACAAGTCTAAAACATCTGTAGTAACTTGTGTTTATCATCTGTAAACGCGCACAGCTGCTAGCGACCAGTGTAGTTAGTGAACAATGCTGGCAGCTACACACCACCAGCACAAGGGACACATTAAGAGAAATAGTAGGAGGAACTGGCCCACTCTTTACACACTAATCTATGTGTGTATGTGTGTGCAAGTGTTAAATGTAAAATGTCTTCACCCAATGAGCAGAAGAAAGTCTTATTGCATGTCGCATGGACTGCAACAGTCTAAAAGTACTGATTTAGCTTCATTCATACATTTTCTTTTACATCCTGTTCCTGACATGTCCAGTTCAAGCATAAAGTTTTGGTATACCGTATGTGCAAAGTAAATTTAAAAGTGGCGAGCACAGTAGTGGGTTAAAAAGTAAAATATTCTTGGATTAGTTCCACAGAAAGAGATGATGGTTCAAACAGATAAATTCATGCTCACAGGCTGGCATGTACCATTGCTTTACCTGTTGATTCTTTCCCAAAGGTCCTAAACACATATCTTACTTTGAGCTGTTTTTCTTAAACTAAAAACTGTCGCTATTGGGGGTGCCACCAGTTACTTGAAGCAAAATGCATAAACTTACTCTCAGAATGTCCAAATATGTAAACAGTGCAGGTTACAAACCTGGACAACCTTGTCCAAATGAGCACTGAGGTGCCCTTGAAGGGGAGCAGTGATTTTATCTGAAATAGGCCTAAAGTTTTTTTTTGCTTTTAGAAAACCAAGATGTTAATAGTGATGTGGGTAAAAGGCTAAACTGACTGATAATGAACCTTAACGTCTGTCTCGGTTTTGCAAGAGTAAGATATCTCAAGTTTCAGCAGCGATCCCTACCACCTACAGACACATGACCCCATCAGAGCACTTAGTCACTGGTGTGGATGGCTGTGAAAGCACACATATAGACATGTTTGCGCATACACAGGAGATCCTCCCTCTTAGCAAACCCTCTTTTTTTTTCTCCAACGTCTGTAGTCAAGAGCATACGGTTTTGCCATCCTTCTCTCAAAATAGCCACCTGTTAGCACAGCCAGGTCGGATAGCTTTGAAACATCCATGGCAAATGGTGCTGGAGGGGGAAGACCAGAGAGGCAGCAAGTGCTTGACAGTGGCACATTCAGGAAATTTTTAATGAGGTAGCTAAGATATGACAGAAATTAGTGTGGGGTGGCCAATCAATAGATTTCACAAACTGCAATGCCAGCAAGATTATTATTAACTTTGGTTAGAATCAGTGTGTAAAATATAGGGATTAAATCAGCTTTCGGGTCTTTTCAATGTCAAAAAAAAAAAAAAAAAAAAAAAAAATGATTTGTTAACAAATCTTAAAGAATATTATACAAAATATGAACTAAAAAAAAGAACATATTAGTATTACAGGCACAAAAAGTCCTTTTGGAAGAAAGATGTTAACCACTTATACTGCAGAACACAGAAAGACCAGTGATCAATCAACACCAGTGCAACCAGTGCTTTACAGAGCACTTTACTTTTCTTTACTGGGGTAACAATGGGAGCTGTGGTGCAACGGATGTTTTGAAAGAAAAACAGTGCTCTTTGCTGGTGTATGGCTCAAGAGGTGGCTATTTGATTCACATTATGTTAACATTCATAAATAGAGAGAGTCGTGTCACAATATTACAATTGGGCAAGCTGGTTCGGTTTCAGTTGCTTCTGGATTTCACTACATTTAGTTTTTTCCAAAGTGGAATAAAAACCTAAAACTTTTGCCATGATCTTTCTCTAACTTGGTGTTGTTCATATGTATGAAATTCAAAACTTTCTCCTGACATCTTAAAAACTGACTGCAGTATCTTACAGCCATGTCTCAGCTTATCTTGGCCATTGCCTAATCTTTTAATTATTATTATTATTATTATTATTATTATTATTATTATTATTATTACTTATTTTATTTTTTTTTAGCTGAACCATGACCAGCTTTCATCTGAAAGTGTTTGACTTTCATGCGAAATTGTTTTACTTAAAATATCATCCAGACCAACTTGTTGTCACTCCCAACTTGATGTATTTAGTGTTGATTGCTTCTTTGGTTGATTAATGCTTCTTGAAAATAAATGTTTAATTGTTGGAAACCCTGCTTATTTCTTTTTTAAATAGTGCCACATTAGTAAGGAAAATGCATACAGGATGAGCAGCAGGGTTAATACATGAAAAACTTGCCATGTTTGCACACACACACACACACACACACACAACACACACACACACACACACACACACACACACACACACACACACACACACACACACAGAGAGAGAGAGAGAGAGAGAAGCAGAATATATATAGCCCTTTATTAGGCAAAGAACTATATTTGATCACTCCACAGGATATAGAAAATGCCTCCTCATGCTACTACATAAAATTGTAGAACCATATGGCTTTTTGCCCACAATTGTCAAAGATCAGAATACACCCCAAATACTTTACTGAGATTGGCTTTCAACATAAAATAAAAAGAAACCTTTATTACTGACCACTTACTACTGTAGGATATTATTTTAGAAAAAAAGTAACCAAGTTTTTCTAATATCCTCCAGTATCACAATAACACTCTTATCTGTGGGTGAAATCTTGAATTTCCAAGTATTTCAGTTAGTGCCCGATAAAGGAATATATATAGATATATATAGATATATGTATATGTATTTGTGTACATACATACAGACAAACAGACAGACAGACAGACAGACAGACAGACAGACAGATAAATAGATAGATAGATAGATAGATAGATAGATAGATAGATAGATAGATAGATAGATAGATAGATAGATAGATAGATAGATAGATAGATAGATAGATAGATAGATAGATAGATAGATAGATAGATAGATAGATAGATAGATAGATAGATAGATAGGGAAGCCCTTTCCCTTCTCTTAGATAGGCTCTGACCATGATATCCTTTTTGTTTGACTGGGCGTTTTGGGGAAAGTACACGCAAAGGCTACGCATGTGGAAAAAAAGGACGGTTGCAAAGACCCACTAAATGTTATGAACACCAGTTCAAAAAAGGAATAGTTTGCCACACTCCACAGATATTTGGTCACATTATGCCACCCGTTAGTGCTCTCCCTTTTTTAAACATGTTGGAGAGACTTCGGTGATTTTTTGGTAAAAAAAAAAAAAATAAAAAAAAAAAGACAGAAACGACACCCTCAAGAACCAACAAAGTGGACTGCAGGGAAGCCGACTGAGCTAAGTGTAGGTGTAAATAGCTTGTTTTAAGGTAATAAAAACACACGATTCAATTCATTAAAGTCTGGTTAAGAATATTACATTAAATTTCTGCCAATAGTGTGCCCCAAATGTTTCACAATGAAAATATAAAGGGTGACGCTAAGAATGACATCAGTGTGTGAGTAGTTTCAAATGCCTGAACATTTGTATACTTCAAAAAAAAGAAAAAAAAGCTGTTTTCCAAGACTGAATATTCAGTCATTAGTGAAATTGTGGATGTCAATGGGTCTTTAATAATTTTGGTTTCTTCCCCTTTTTAACTTGTAAGCTAAAATCTTAAAGTTTAAGCGCGTTACAGCTTTCCAAACAGTACAAGCATGTACAAGTAAATCAGAAATTTCAGAGGAAAACGTGGGTTAAGTTGCTTACAGTGCCCTGAGAAACTATGTGTTTCCATAGAGTAATCAGAGTTTGACCTGAATGTCAACTTTGGAAGCTTTGCAAACCAAGTCCTTAGTGGTAGTGAGCAGTCCCTGTAAAGCAATCACATGCACCATCTGTTTTGATTGATGTTATACTGGTGTTACTTTTAGATATGCTAGCTCACATAATCTGTGGAGGAGTTAGCTAAAAGCTAAAATGATCTTGAGCCAAGCAAACCAGCAGATAGATCTGCTCTGATTCTCTTTGTGTGTATTTCACAGGCATGCATTCAGCTTATTGATCCATCAGAGAAGCAGGCCGAAGCTTGACATAGCAGCAGAACATGCAGTCTCCTAATGACTTAACCACATCAACTCTTTCTCCTCTGTACCGTTCTCCCTCCCTTCATCTTTCCCTTCAGGCACCAACTGTGGCTAGAACATGATGAGTCACGTTGGAACAAAAAGCTCCATTCAAAGCACACATACACACACAGATATACACACAAACTCCTGATCAACTCTAGCCAGCCTGCCTTTTAATAAAAACTCCCTCTCTTCTTCAGTAACCCCCCCCCCCCCCCAAATCTCCAAGCAGAACTGGATCACCATGGCGGTCAAGCCAATCCAAGTGTTGGACAGGGTTCAAGTCATCGTGTGGGTGCTGCGGCCAGAAAGCACCAGGAGCCAAAGCTCCAGAGGTCTTCCTACCACATCACAGTGTGCTGCCTGGGCACATGAGTGTGAGTATGAGTGAGAGAGAACGAAAGACAGCGAAAAGAAAGCAGGATTGAAAGATAAAACCATATGAGCAAACCATATTTATTTTGAAGTACTGAGACTTCCTTCCTCAAACAAGGCCTCAGTTGCCATTTTAGTCCCACATGACACACCATCATGATCGTTTTCTGACCTGTTTACAAACCTATGCTCTGGTCAGACGTTATTTATTCATATTATTTGATCGTCTTTTATAATATTGAGAAATATTTAGTCTAGCAACTGTAATTCACCAGACCAGCCAAAAAAGTGATGGCCAAATTATTTTTTATTTATTTTATTTGAAATTTTTGGCTATATTTGATTGTCAAACCTACACGAAAATATGAGTTTATTTTCCAAATTAAGTTGATGTACCTGAAAATTAGCAAAGCAGTGAACGAATCAAAGTGTGGAAGCTTTTAATTATTCTAACTTCAGTAAAGCAGCAAGACTGCAAAGTTAACTTAGAACATTGCAGGTCAATATCTGAACTGAAGCTAAAACAAAATTTTAGCTTATTGTGCAAATGTACATTTTTTAAATATAATGCTAAAAGATAAGAACACACTTTTTCAAAGCTTATATTTGCAAAAATGGTCATTAAAATAATTTAAAGCATTATTTTAATGAGTAATGGGCACACATTATTCAGTTTTGTTTCCTTTATTTATAACCATAATATCAAAGTCAGTTATCTTTTAGAGTGTGGGTCATGAGGAGGCATTGTTGTTCAAGGAGGACACACTCTTGTGGAGGGTGTGTGTGTGCACTCACCCTTGATTGGATGGTGAAGTATAATTAGAAGTGGTAAGACAGACACTGAAGATTCTACAAATAAAATGTTTGTTTTGATGATCACGTATCAGTTGTTATTCCATGACCTGTAAAAATTAAACTGAAAAGGTTTTGATATCATGCTTAATTAATTGTTTAGTTGATTTATACTCCAGAGCTCTGCTATGATAAGTCAATTTGGAATGGGAGGGTAGTGTCTCATATTAGTGAAAAGCTGGCCTGCATAGAGAAAAGTTAAAAAACTTTGATGTGGTGATTGTCTTGGAGGTTAAAGAAAAAACTGAAAGTGTTTTTGTCGTTGTTTCCTCAAGCCTGCAAAGTGTCTTATTCTTTCTTTTTCTTGCATGTCATCCTGCCACAGCGAAAAACTTTGGAGGTTTTGTTTTGTTGTGTAAAATTATAGACATAAACTGAGTCCAGAGTTTGTGTTAAACTCTGTAAAAGAAACACATACATTTACACACAGCTGACGCTTTGATTTCCACTTTTAATTTAATTTTAGAAGAATTTTAGAAGAATTTAGAAGAATAGCAGCTTAATAAAGGCAACTGTTTTGCATTGTTTTAAACTTATTTTTAACCCTTTTTAAGAAAAACTATGTAACTTTCCAACCTTAAAACTCTGCATTCCAGATTTGTTTAATGGCGCAGTGACATCTACTATGTGCATTTCTGGAGCCGTCACTGCCCAGCAGCTTCCCGAAGCTGAGAAACTGCACAATGCAACTTTTTCATCCAGGACGCTGCGTGATGTTGCTGCTGAGTTTCACTTTACGCTCCGCATCTCATGCTAGCAAGCAACACACCGGTCATTTTGAACACACACCCTGGCTGAATTAGCAAAGAAGTGCAAAAATACATTATCGGAGGAAGAGGGGGAAAGAAAGAGAGGAAGGTACAGAGCATGAGACAAGAGTCAACATACATAGTACAGGTAGGATGCAAGATGGATGCTAACTTGATTGTTGGGTGTGGCGCTGGTCTTGGCGACAGTGTGGGAGACATGCTAGTGTGGCTGTCTTTGTATGTTTTTGTGTGTGATTGTTTTTACTGCTGGCCGTACAATAAATTACCCTCATGAGATAATAAAGATTCCTTGAACTTGAAACTTGAACTTAGCCGTTGACAGGTGGCACATCACTGAGAAAATCTGCAAATGTTCAGTAGTGCATCTGTAATATCCTCACCTACATAAATAAGAAAGAAAGAAAAAAAAGCTAATTGCTTCTTTACATTTGTTTTGGGTACAATAATAATAATAACAGGCCTGCACGGTGGTGTGTTGGTTAGCACGAAGGCCTCAGCAGAAAGGTCGCTGGTTCAAGCCTCGGCTGGGAAGGGGTTTGAGTAGTGGCCTTTCTGTGTTGGGTTTGCATGTTCTCCTTGTGTATGGGTTCTCTACAGGTACTCTGACTTCCTTCCACCATCCAAAGACATGCATGTTAGGTTAAATAGTCACTTTAAATTCTCCCTAGGAGTGTGTGTGTGTGTGTGTGAGCACAAGTGGCTGTTTGTCTCTATGTGTTGGGCCTGTGATTGGCAGGCGACCTGTCCAGGGTGTACAATGCGTCGTGCCTACAAGTTGCAGGGATAGGCCCCAGCCCCCTATGACCCTGAATTGGACTAAGCAGTATAGAAAAGGAATAATTTATGAATAATAATAATGATGATGATAATAATAATAATAATAATAATAATGTTTTTAAACAAACTATTTAGATGTTACTTATTATTAAAGATAAAAAATGTGGAAAGTAATGGCATTATATATACTTATTGCATTACCCCTGATTTCCACTGGGTTCGTGCATGGCACGTTATGGCTGTGCCGCAGCCTCCGCTGCTATTCGCGGCCGTTTTAGTCAGTGGTTTGGTTTCCATCAGGTGTGCCGCAGCGCGTATCAGAAGTGTCCCAGAAGCGTCCCAGAAGCGCATTGTCGCGGCGCTCCGCTAAATTTACACGCCAAGTCTATTTTTGACAGAGCACACACCCAGAATGTGTCAATTTCTGCAGTTCAGGGGCAGTAAAGGGGCAGACAGGAAATCAGACACGGGAGCAGTGTAAAAGCTTCTTGTATATTTTTTTAATATAAGCTCCTGTGCAGATTTGCACTGCTGAACCATACGAATATTACTTGTTTAACTGGTCAAGGGGTTTCAGTGTTTTTTTGTTTTTTTCTTTTTTTCATCATGGATGATGAGATGTTTATACTGGGAGTAGAGAATCATAAGATTCTCATATCCTCCAGTGATTTTGTGACCTCGCGGATCCCGTTAGGTGCACTTCACTTGCGGTCACTCCACACCTGACACACTGCTGGTAGCACAGAGGTCGGAACAAAACCGTGGACGTGGCTCACACAAACCCGGTGGAAATCAGGGTAAGTCATACATTTTAATGAGATAAGTGATTAAAATTTGTTTCACCAAACAGTTGGGCAGGATATTAAAGGGTTAAGGTGCTCCTCTCAAGTGATTTCCATTGGTATTTATTACTGCCATAAATCAATCCCAGTGACTTGCATTGCATTTTTATCAACAGTGTATAATTAAATATACAAAGGAAAAGAGCACAAGCATATAGGCAACCATAAAAATTAAAATGAAAGATAAGAGAGCAATAGTGTTTACGAAGAAGACCTACAGTGACATTGTAAGAGTGATGAAATTGGGAGCCACCTAAGCTCCTGAGTTCATAAATCGAGTTACAATATCTACAGACTGGAGTGCAAAGGAAAGATAATGTCCTTTTGTGTAAGAGGTGATACTGTGCTGAGCTAATAAAGAATCCCACATTCTCTCATATTTCCACAGAGACCATATCTTTTTAGGTCAATGTGTAACCCCTATCACACCAACTGGATATAGGAGGAGGGGAAGATGTAGTTCAATTTTACTTTTAAGTAATGCAATCTATGCTTTGTAGTGAATCAGTATAATGTGTGCAAGCAGAGCAACAACAGAACCCTGACACTGCTTCTTCACAGAGCTCTATTAAGACATCTCATACAAAATAACTGACCTGAGCATCTTGTAAAGAAACCAAAGAAACTTAATTTGTGAAACACTTCACAAAATTTGGAGTCTGAGGCAAGAAGCAGATGTTAATGGGAAGAATGAGATTACGTGGGTTTAAAATGGGAGGAAAGGTTCTTCATGCAGTGTCTGTTGTGAAAGCATAAAAAAAATTAAGCAAAGTTAAGTTTGATGCACAACTGAGCAAACAATGTAAAACTGCCTATAAGGCAACAGTATTTTTTTTTACTCATGATTATTAATACCCAATCTCACTGTTTAGACCTGAATTGATATCTGTGTCATATAGGACTACATAAAGAAACACAGGCCGCTTTATGAGCTCTTTGTATCTCGAAAGAATTCTCTAAAGAATATTTATTTATATGCAAATACAATAATTTAACTTAAGTTTAATTTAAAATTCCTGCACTGAACTCCTTGATACGTAATCCCCAAAGACCTCCTGAGAGACCTGAACCTGTTTATCATGACAACAGTATAAAGCATGTTTTTTCTAGGCATGGTGCCAGTATTCACACCAACAGTCTGCGAAGTCTCTGCAGGCTGCAGAGTCTGAGTCATACATTAGTGTGTGTGCCATCTTTAGAGTGTGATAAGAAAAAAAAAGTTTATAAAGATGCAGTTCACCCTCAGCTTTATGATCTTTTGATCTTACAATTATCTGTATGTTGACCTTTTTCGATGGTTTAAAGATTTTTGAACAAACATTTATAAGCGCATTTAATTTTTGACCTGGAAGCCTGACAGATGAGCACTGCTGAAACATGCTAATTAACTTTACTTTTGACTAAAATGGTCAATTTATTTTCTGCTGCTCTTTTTAAAGTAAAAAGCAGTTCACCCAACTGACAGCCCCTAAAAATAATTGAGGCACAGACTGAAGGTAATAGGCCTCTCAAAGAAGTACCTGTTTTATCTAACGGTTGAGCTAATTTGCCTGGAAAAGCTTCTTTCTATGCATGATTGTTCTCTGCTGGCAAGGGGGTCAAGTTCCCAGTCAAAAAGTAAGTCGATTATTCAGCACACTCGCTTTGATATTTTGAGTGTGAGGGCTTGAGGGCACAAGCTACCCCTGAGGGAAACTGTCTACCTTTGGGATACTTGGCAATTATTCAAACACACAGACTTTCCATTTATGACAATCATTTCTACAGTAAAATTGCCTGTGTATGTTCTATTTCTACATGTTGTCTGAATACATTTAGCACCTAAAAAGAAAGAAAAAATGTATAGGGTACATATAGGTAACTTTTATAGATTTTGGGAACTCTTGAATGTACCAAAAACTTCATACAAATATACTTGGCAAAAAAAGATAAGCATTTCAGTAAGGTTATGATCATGTTCTCATTTACACGCTTTACCATTGTGACTCAGATCAGTGAACAGTCACAGCCACACAATCATGAGATTATATGGTTATAGACACTGTGTTTCTGAAAATCTTAGCTATATTTTAACTCATTGTGTTTATTGCCTAGGGCACCTAACCTTAACGGTTCGTAGATCTAAGAAATTAAATATTAATAGCAAAAAATTGTAGTATAATCTTGGTTTTATGCTGTTGTTGAAGTAGAAATAAATCTGTGAGGCATGTTTACTCTTAAAAAATACGTTCTAGATGTTCTTGTTTTGAAATTCAACATTAGCATGCTAATGTGCTAACAATGACAGTGCAAAATGTTTATGTTTAGCCACTTAGATGTACACATATAATTATTAAAGCTAAATAAAGTACACCAGTGATTGATGGGAATGATATAATTTTTTTCAGCAAGGAAAGCAGTAAATAAAAAAAAATAATCTGTAATAGGCACAAGGCATCTCATTCAAAATCCCTCATGCATTTACCCAACACTGGCTTTGAACAAATATTGATTTCTTTTGATTGATATCTTTTAAGATGTGAAAAAGTTTCTTAATCCTCAAACTTGAGAGATTATGACAGTAGTTTAATCATTCATTGTTACCTATTCATCTGGACAAGACACTTAGATTTCTCTTAGTTTGAAAAATCAGGGAATAATTCTGACATAGATGCTAAACTAAGCTACTAACAAATAGCTGCTAATTTAGCTTCTTTGTCCTCATCTGACACATCTCAAATCTTAAGAATTTCATAGTGTTTTTTTTTTTTAAATACTACTTAAATTCTCATACCACATAAAATTTTTATATATTATTATTTGCATATCATTATTATTATTATTTTTCAAATTAAGAACTAAGCTAGCAGCTACTCAGTTAGCTGTTAGCTTAGTTTATTTGATCCTAATTCAGAATGTTTACCATCTGAAAAATATCTAACCTAAAAAATGTTCATTGTGATTTTAAAGAATGCTGCTTTGGAAATTTTTGCTCAGTCTGGGCAACTTTGTTCTCCCTGTGGTGCATATACATTTTTTTTTATAACATTTTAGGTTTCACTGTTTCACTTCACAGGAAAGCGATATGTTGCTCATAACTGTCTCAAATGCCTACCACGTGTAAAACAAGAAATCAGAGTACAACAATCAATCTTCGACAAAAAAGAGCAGAAATGTTTCAGCTTGACTGGAAGAGATTTCTATAAAATGTTTTTTCCCCAAATATTTCTATGTTGCAACAACATGTACACTTTATGTTTCATATTCTAACAATAAAACTTATAACATTATAATTTGATAGTCTTTTTTTTTGTCCTTGGGTGGTAGTTCAATGCTTACTTAGCCTAAAAAACATGCATGCTGATAAACCTGTTAAAAGCTAGTGCTGGCCTCTCATGCCTGTTTTTTTGCATCTGCTAATTTGAATCCATCAGCTACCCTGCTAGCTTCTGCTATTTGAGTTGCGTAAAATACACAAATCACCTTACACTTCTTCCATAATATCTGCATATTGTATAAAATGACAGGTGCAAAGAAGATGCTGCAGTCAACCCAAGAAAACTGCAATCACTCCTTTTAAAATGGCAACCAAATAACTGATTTAGAATCAGTCTTTTAGCTACTGGATCAAATTAGGAAATTATCTTAAGAATGGGAAATTATTTAATTTGTGTGACATTTACTCAACATCAGTCAAGCCCATTAGATTGGCTACATTAAAGGCATCCCCATGGATTCAATCCATCTGCAAGATGACATTTCAGTGTTATTTTAGTTTGATTTTTCTGTCTGGGATATCATGACAAGAATGAATAAAAAACAAAACAATACAAATCTGAAAATCTGAACATAAACTGCTTTCTTAGTTTCTATGGTGATATAGCCAAGATCACCAAAACATTTAGAAGCTATTTGTGGCACTGAAAACTTTGACTTTGGGTTCTGCATAGTTCACTAGGTCATTAATCAATCTTAACAGTGCACTCCTATGGCTTTAAATGTAGATTTTTTTTTCTTCTTTGTTTAATGCAAGCTCTTGCAAGGCTTAAAAAAATTATGAATACAATGCACACTCAGTATAACAATTCCTATGTTGACTGATTCATAGCAATAGTATTTTAAACAGAAAATTATGCGATGTACAAGGAAGAAAGCTGGGAAGGTGTGTGAAGTCAATCTATTTCAGTAGGCTCATGCAAGAATATGGAGGAAAGACCTCCAGCAGTTATGTGCCATCATTAGCAAAACTTTTAGTTTGCCACTATCTTTTGTCCACAAGATAAAAAAGCAGGGTTTCAACATGAATTGTTCATGAGCTATTTCAGGTTGAAACTTAGCTATGGATAACCAACAGGCACACAGACTGACATTCCAGCGCTGCCACCTCCTGCAGCCATTTCAATAGCCTTACTCAAAAGACATCACAGCAAGCTGTAAAAGAAGCCTACAGTTTCTACCACTGTTGTACAGAACTACACACAGTATAAAGGCAGGTCAGTACAGCATTAATAATGCTGGGGATCAGCAATCCCTTGGGGAGTCTGCGCGAATGACTGTTCATATTTTCAACATGGTTTAACTGGTGAATCCAGACAGATTTCTCAGACTTTTTGTGTTTGCTTATCTGCTGCATTAGTTTCATCATGAGAAGTCCTGTTCTCTGAATGATGCAACTCTCTTCCTAACTGTGTAAAATGACATATTACACAGTTACTTGCGGCAAAAGGGCACAGGAAGGCTTTGGGTCACCATTAAAAAAAGAAGACAAAAGTGAAAAAAGAAGCTACAGTAATAATTGTGATATTTTTCTCAGAATACTAAAGGAACATTTAAACCTTCCCTCATTTCTAAATTGGGTCCTGACCCAAATTTAGAAGAAAATGCCTCTAGGCAACTATGTAGAATGACAACATACTGTACAGTGGGGGAAACACTGTCAGGACAGGGTGTGGTGAAAACTGTCATGATGGAAGGTGTTAATAATAAAGGGGAGAGCTTCTAACTCAAATGAGATGAGTCAGTGTCATGGCTTAGAAAGAGTCTTGCTATAAAGGGGTAGAGATGACAACCTGTCTACTAACTTTCTTTTCTTCCGATCTACTCTGACATTTAAATAGTCAGACAAGACTAGATGGGATAACTTTACCAAACCCCAGATCAGAATAAGCCCACACCAGCCCAGTATGAGTCACAAAGGAATTTCCCAAGCAGATTTTTCACCAAAGACTGTTCTTCTTACTTTCAGCTTCCTGTTAAAAATATGTAGAAACAAAGTAATCTAGGCCATGTGCACTGATGCCTGCTAACCACAGATTTGCCACAACTAACAAACATTTGTAATCTTTTAAATATGTATAGTCTGTTTTCACTTGTGTTAAATGCATTTTTTTACATGATGTCATATTGTTAAGGTTCGTCCACCAAGCCTTTTAATGCCACATACCCTTTTTCCTGACATAAGCAAGTCCATATGGAACCAAAATGTTAGTGTTAACATCCCAATGTGTAGCCTGATTGATAAGACAACTTGTGAATGTGTTTGTAAGTGTACTCTTGTTTGTCTGCCAGATGGTCAAGGCAGGTGAGTGAAGGAAGAAGAAAAAACAAAATACCTGCACCTGTGAGGTTGCACTTCTTTTGTACTGACATGAGAAGGAGATCTGCATCACCGAGGAAGCTGGAGATGCATCAGAGGTGTGAAACTATTACAGACTGCAGGGCAAAGAGTTGAGGTGGCGTTTGACGCCATTCTCAGCAGCAGGCTTCAAACAAGCCATTACAAAGCTACATAGCTTGTTTAATACATGCATACTGTACACAGAAAAATACTCTGCCCACCCAGATACACATGCCAATACACACACGCAAGTACACACAGAAAAACACTATGTCCCATTTGCTCCTCTGAGCAAGATTCCCTGGCAAGATAAAAAAAAAAAATCTCAAATCACAAGTGACTACACTGGAAATGAAACACAGAAGCATCTACAAGAAGGGACAGAGCAGACTACTTCTTCAAGAAGCTGAGATCCTTTAATATCTGCTCCAAGATGTTGCATATCTTCTATAGGTCTGTTGCTGAAAGTGAAACCTGTTTTGCAGCCATCTGCTTGGCAGCAGCATCAGAGCCAGACACTTAAAGAAGCTAAACAAACTGATTTAGATGGCTGGTTCTGTGCTGGGGATAACTCTATAGCTCCTGAGCTGATTGTCCAGAGAATAATGCTGCACAAGCTGCCCAACATAATGGACAAATCTTCACACCCTCTAGACAACGCAGTGAAGAAACAACAGTGTGTTCAGTCAGAGACATCCTTGAGTACACTGCAAGACATAAAGGTAGAGGAAGTTGTTCTTGCTAGCAGCTATCATCTTCTGCATCAAGACTTTGACTGTTAATAATCACTGATTGTTTCTGTTATTTCGGATTTTATTTTTATCAAAGCTCTGGGGATAAATAAAGTATTTTTCATTCAATTTAATAAAATTTCTTGAGGGATATTCATCTAGCTGGTTTATTTTGTAGAAGAAAAAGAGACAGATATGAAATGTAGATATTCTAATCAACAGCTGAATATTCTGGCTTTTTTGTTCATTAAAAATGTTTTTTTTTTCAGGTTTTAAAAATAAGCAAAATGGTTGTAATTTGAAGTAATTTTATTAATCATTTTGTCAAGTTGAAGAAAGAAATATGTAATCATTTACTTATAAGAAAGGGAATGATGGGATCACCTTTTATTTGTATTTCTAAAACAAAAAAGTAAATATGCAAGTTAGGCTGTCGTTAAATGAGAGTGCTTGCTCACCTTTATAAGCTGCTGCACGTAGCTGTCAAAACGATTCTAAAACTTGTTTGAAAAATTAATTCAACACAGAATGTGGCAAAAGAAGTTGATAATTTCCAGTTAGCTGTGTCAATAAATTTGGAGCAAGTACAAACAAAATGGAGACATACGGGTAGACCAAGGGAAAAATAAGTGTTAAGATAGAAACTAAACTATTTTCCTCAATCACAGAGGATATGGATATATATATATATATATATACATATATATATATATGTGTGTATATTGTAATGCACTTTTATTATTCCATTTCAAACTAAGTTTCGTGATGAAAAGGAAAGACAAACAGACATGGCCTCCAAGCGTCCATCCATCCATCTATTATCTAAACCAGCTTATTCTGATGTAGGGTTGCGGGTGGGCTAGAGCCCATCGCCGGGGCTCAGTCCAAAACTCCAGATCTTAATTAGATTGAGAATTTGACTTCTTGCATAGCTGATCTGTAAGCAGTTATGTTAAAATTTGGGACTTGTTGATGAGGAATATTGTTTTTCATTTTTGTCGTTTACTGCCTTACAAATTCAAATCAACAAAGTAAGAAGAGTTGCAACAAATTAGGCAACTAATTTACTTTTCTTTTCAGTACACGACCTCATAATTCTTTCCTCATGACTGATAAGATGTTTTTTCTTGTTATAATTGCTATTAGTACCAACAATGTTTTTCTTGTCGTCTTCAGCTGTTAGCTAAAACAGTTTTGTGATTTTTTTTTCTTTAAATGAAAACAGCTGAATCAGCTGAATATCCTCCAAATGTGGTGAGTCCATTTTATCTTTTTTTTTTTTTTTGCCAGGGATTGTACATGCCAGCACATGCAGCAAACACATGTGCGAGCACATACAGCAGCTTGTCTTAAACATTAGCTTGGATGGAGCTCATGTCCTGCAGAACAAACAGATGCTGACATATTGCAGCTCACATGCAAACACACACATAGAGCATTCTCGTGCTATAGTTGTGCCCAATCACACTGTACATACACTCAGGGGTGCAAAGTAAATAGATAAAAGAGAAAATTCTCTTTGTCACGCACACACTTTCAAACAGTATCCATGTTATTTTCCTCTACTTCCTTTAACAGATTTATCATCAGTGTTGCACAAACCATTCGGTTATGTATGAGTGTGTCCTTCTTAAAACAGTGACCAACTGAGCTTTTGTATTAGTGTGCCTGTGGGTGTCTGTCTGTATAAGAGGGCATTTGGCTCGAGCTAGCAATATCAGCACAGTGGTGAGTTATGTGATCTGAAGGACGATATTTCAGAGTGAAGAACAAAGCAGATGCTATTACAGGGAAGAAACTGCACAGGGCCAACATTCAAATCCTACAACAACCTCCCCCCCACTCCTTTACAATGGCCATTGCTAGCTTTAGAGCAACTATTGTAGTTGGCCAACAACACGCGAGCCAACATTGTAAGCTAATACACTATGAAGCATTGCCAAGAAATTTGGATGCTTTAATATGGACACATTAGACCATCTGTGTGCTCTAATATTATATTTGTTCAATCTTCTTATCAAACTTAGAGTATGAAATCCTTCCCCTTCTGACTTTAATTATCAGAAGCCTTTTATTATTAATATTATTTTATTTCATTTTACAGATGTTTTCTTATTTTTCTTGTATTCAGAGGTGGGCATCAAATAAAGAAGGAAAATGAATAAGTAGGATTAAAAGAAAAAAATCACATATTCCACAAAGTACAATTAATGTTTATTGATTTTTTTTCCAAGAGGAGAAACTAAATTATTAGATAGTTTAAACATGGAGGACAAGAACAACAACTAAAAGACATGCTGTATGTCGAGAACAATGAGTTAAACTGAATACACAATAAATGCATAATACTTAAAAAGACTCACACCACTGACAGCAGGCTTGACAGCGAGCTACTCTGTCAGGGAGACGCACACATGGAGAGCCGACCGGACAGAAATACCAGAGGTACCATTTAAAGGAAGCAGAGCTGCAGATGAGCTGTGCTGGCATCAAATACTTGAGTAAAGAAACTTAACAGTCAGACAAGAAACAACAAGAATAATGAGTCAATCTGAAAATTGTGAGTCATTCTGGAAAATCATTTTCAGTCCCTGGAGAAATTTCCCTAAAATTTGTAGAAATTTCCATCAAACTTTTTTTTTTTTTTTTGATTAAAATATTCTTTAACGTTTTATCTTCTTATTAGAAATATATTTTCTTCTAGTAATTAAAATGTACTTTCTTTTTTACATATCTTTTCAATTTAAAGAACTGAAACTCAACTGATAACTATAGTTTTTTTATATTCTATGTTCTAAAAAAATAATAATAATTTAAAAAAAAAGAATATGTCACCAAGATGTAAATTAAAAATATCAGGACAAAAACAGGTTCATGCTGCATCAGCTGTGAGTTCCCCTAAATGTGTGTCCAGTTACTCTAAAACCCCTCTGACAAAGACATCATAATTGTGTGTTACACTTTGTGTGTTATGGGGAATTACATGGGAGGAAATTTGTCATTTTTGTGCTTTATTGACTTTCACAGGCAGTAGGAAAATAAATTATTATTGATTTAAATGTGAAGATTACAAATGCATTACAAATTGTTTTGGGGATTTTTTCTTATTTCTCTTCAGTATTTATATTTATTCTTTATGAAATCATTATATTTCTGTTCGGTTTTATATGATTGGATTTCTTTTCTTAATCATTTATTTCATTCAGTGTTAAAAAATGACAAAAGAGAAAAAGAATTTGAAGAATATACAAAGAAAAACTGCTTTATGTCAAGGGGGAAAAAAGTTAATTCAATTAATCTTTCTAGCCACGAATTTACAGAAAATCCTTCAAATGTTCAAAACTTGTCAAACTTGTGTTTTTTTAAATTATGTAGCTTTTATTTATTTATTTATTTATTTTAGTCTAAAGCTAAATGAGTTATTCCCCTCAGCCATTGTGCTTTGACACGGCTTGTTTCCGTTGTCCACGCATGCGCTGTACATTGTTTCTCTTCTCTAACATCTTTGGATGTAGCAAAATCTGCTGAATCTAATTGACAAGAAATAATAATAACTAAGGAAATTAAATTTGATTTCTTAATTATTAACTGCACACTTGTTAATAATTAATCAGAGCCTAAAATGTAAAGCTTTCTATTTAAACATTTAACAGTATGTGTTTCAATAGAAAAAATTATGTAATTTTGCACACTTTGTAGTATCTGAAACCTTTTTATGCCATCTTGGAACCCCCCCTCAAAAAAAAAACATTCCTCATTGTCATAATTATTTTTCCTTTTCCCTTTTTTTCCAAGAACCCATAGCATTGAAGGGGCTTTTTTTTTTTTTTTTTTTGTAGCTGTGCTTGGCAGCAGCTCGCTCCCTTCAGCTGCTTCCAGCACAACAGCACAGATTTAAACCTGAATAACAATGTTAAGAAACATAGATCCACTTGGTCTATCTTCAACTTATCTTTGTCTTTTATTGCACTTACTGAAGTCAGTACATATGAAAAAGTTTAAATCCTTGATCTGGCCGAATTATTCCATTTTCAATTCCTCAATTTCGCTCTGTTTTCACCAAACTTGAGTTTGCGCTTTGGCCATGGGAGCGGAGCCAAGCACATTTCTCTGAGTCATCATGAAGTGGGGAGAGAAAGAGGAGGAGAAGGAGAAGAAGAAGAACAAGAAGAAGAGAGGGGGGAGCAGAGGAGGAGAAACAGGAGGTGGCAAGTCTGGAGTTTCCCTCTTGCTCTTGCAGGCAAAGGCCTACACCGAGCTGCAACAAGCTGAGAAAACCATGCTTTATTGTTTCAGGCCGCTGGCAACAAGAGCCTTCCTGAAACTCTGAAAACAGCTATCAAACACAAATGGGAGGAAAGCCAAAATGCTGCTCAACGAGTGAGCTGCCAAAATGGTAGAGAGCTGTTGTGTGGGAAGTTTGGGACTTTCGTAGAAAGAATTGTTTCTATGCCTGGCAGTCAGACAAAAAAAAAAAAAAGCGATTAGCTGTTGTAACTACATGACATGGTTGGGGCGGTTTGGTCCGCTTCAGTAAAGTGCAGTGTGAAAGCAAACAAACCAAACAAAGGTGCAAAAATTATTGGAATTCTCCGTCCACTTGACCCAAGTCACTCGGCCTATCCCAGTATATTAATAGTATTTAAGTGCTGCCTGTAAATGCTGGATGCACCTCCGCTTTATTACACAGAGCTGCAGTAAATTTGTCATGACACAGAATACGATGGGACCCAGTAGCGGTAGAGGCTTCTTGGAAGAGGAAAAAAAAAACAAAAAAAACAATGTTAGCACATGACTGAGGATGGCTTCTAAGAAGCATCCAAGAAGGATTTCCTTAGAATCACGGTGGCTTAATTTAGAAAAGTATTAACATCAGAAAATGTATTGATTTCTGCAGCACATTATTAAGTAAACATTTAGGAAAGTTTGGCATTTCTGCTCCAGCTGAGAGTGAAAGTGACTACAAAATGTAACGACAGGTTTGGATGAAAGAGCTAATTTAGTGTTGGTGGTAGATTTATTGCTGCTTATTGGCAAAAAAGAAATTGTTTAAGAAATGATAAAAAAAAAAGACATAAAACAAGTCAACAATTTGAGATGCAACAGTGCAGCTTTTAAAGTGAATCTCTTTATTTCCCATTTTGGCCTCCTTTCAAACAGCCTGCAGGTTCTCATGTCCTCCCTGGACCTTACAGGCAGCCACACTGTTTGTTTTCCACTCCAACGTGGGGACAGATTTGGACAAGGGTGACAGCGGAGTCTATTTTCTCCACCTGGAAGCATGGAGCAGAGGGGAGGGAAACTCAAGACTGGTTTTACCCGCTTCCTGGAAACAGTAAAGCAAGCGGGAGGCCCTGCTGTCAGGGAAAGGGGTAGGGAGAGACTGTGACAGAGTGTGCAGTGAGAGACTGAAGCCTCTGACCAACAAATAAAGAATATGTGTGAATGCATGAGTGGGCGTGTTTATTTGCCCACTTGTCCACGTATGTTTGTGTTTAAGTAAAAGGGAATAGAATCGAATGGTAAAGAGTGCATGCTCCAGCTAGAGGATTTGCTGATGCCCACGAAGATCTGTTTACAGTGAGTGCCCCTGATGACCCCCCAGAGGATGCAGGCTGCAGTGCCAACATGTATACACACACACAACCACACATGGACCCACACATCATCCCAGCTACATATCTCAGCAGACATAGATACAGAGTGCCTAAGGGCACCTGTTAGAAACATCCAGAGGTCTTGATTTCAGACAAAGCACGTACACCTACAGTTGCACCAAGTGTTGGTGGATGTGTGATTAGGGGAAAAGAGTTATCAATGTCCCTCAAATCAGCACAGTGACATGCAGCTGAATTGCATTGGGATGTTTTGCATCATGAGATGAAACATATAAAATGCTCTCTCTCTCTCTTAGCAATGGAGGCCACTACATAAGTACAAGCGTGGGAGTTAAAAAGCTTGTTCTTAGGCCTGAAGGAGTAAAGCCTGGAGAAAGGGTGCAAGAGTGATGTGAGAGAGGAGAGACAAAATACACAAGGAAAGGACTGAAGCACAGAGACAGACAAGAAATAAAATGTCAAATGAGGTGAGAGCAAGGGATGGGGCCAAAACAGCTCAGCATCAGAATAAAAATGCAACATAAACAATGAATTTTTTGTACGAAGGAAAAATGTTGGAGAGATACACTTATTTTCTTTATTGGCGAGACTGAAGTTTGATGCTATTAAAAGCTAATTATGGAGATATAGTGCAGAACTGGTTAGCGCACTGAAGCCTAATAACAAACATGAGAAAATTCCTGATCAGAAACACAAAAATCTGTTAAATTTCAACTCCCGCAGATATTAAATTCCAAAAAATTAAGTTGTGCTCCTCAGATTTGTACACTGATCGTTCAGACAGCATGTGGTTTGAACCATTTTTCTCTGCTATCATCATGAAGATATGAATAAAAATGAGTAAATGCTGTTTCAGGTCATGGTGTAAAGGTTAAAGCACCTCTTTCAAAATGTCAAACAAACAACAACAAAACAAAGAGTGATATTTCAGAATCTACAATTCTTTGTTAGCATGCTAGCTGTTCAAGTTCATGGTACAATCAGACTGAACAAGCATGGCTTGTATGGAAGGATAAAACATCTTCTGTCTTAAAATAGCATTGCAGCTCAGTTTCGGTTTGCACAGCCGCATCTGAACAAACCACAAGCCATCTGGGGAAAAAACGTCCATTAGACAGATGTAACCAAAGCAGAGATGTTTGGTCAAAGTACTTAGTTGCACTTTTGATGAAAACCAAACAGCATATCAGCACAAACAGGTTTGGATCTTTCTGTTTCCACAACCCAAAACGGGAAAGGATGCTAGAATATCCAACCGACTCATCCTACCTTTTTATAAAACCTTCTGTCCTGGTACCTATTTTACCGATCAGACCCTAAAAGGTGGAGCTTGACACGCTGCAATTCATAGATTCGTTGAAAGATTTGTCACTTCCTGTGTGACTCAGCAATAATAACAAGTGGGAACATTACTACTTTTATTATACTGTGGATTTTTTGTTATTTAAAGCCACACCCACCATCCGTCTTTACTGTTTGTGTAGCGTTCTTCTTCATTTTAATCCAAGGAAAATGTTGTACTCAGATGGCATTGCCTTATTACACAGCTGGTGTATGTATCGCTATCCAGCTTATACACTGTCAGCCAGGTAAAGTAAGGGTTTATCAAAGTAAACCACACCCAATTGTTCCATCCTGAGCCGGACCCCTTGGTGGAATCGGGGCTTAAGACAATGATCCCAACCAGCAAATCTATAACATCGTAGGGATGGCTGTATCAGTACTCGTCAAAACTAGTCAAAACACCAGATTCTATACTTTTTTTATATTGAGAAACCACTGTGCTGATATAAATTATGCACTTATTTTTCACTTCTGAGAGTGAAATCCCGCCAGTTCCCTGTCGTCACATGATCATGGTAGCCAATCAGAAGCCTTAATAATGATGCTGCAAGTGTTAGTGAAGATGAAGTTTTAATATTTTACTGGGTAAATGCAGGTTCTCAATCACTGTTTTATCATTAAATTACTATTTTATATGATCTTTTATTATATTCAGTCAATTCAATGCAGTACTTTTGGTATTTGTACATGAAGGCCTGGTATTCACCATTTTTTACATTTCAGAGACAGAACATCTAGAGACACATGAACATGCATGTCCACTGACTCAACATGCCTGACACAGCAGGACAAACTCTGTGTGGCAACCATGGACGTACTAATGTCCAATAATATGATGTGTGCAAAAGCTGGTGTGGCCTGATAACAGTAAGAAGCATGAAACAAAGAGAAAGTCACAGGTTTACTTAACATAAGCTCTGAATATTAAGGTACTGCTTCATTTTTCCAGGGCTGCACAGTGGTGTGGAGGTAAGCACCAAGGCCAGTAAGAGGGTTGCTGGTTTGAGCCTCAGCTGGGAAGAGGTTCGAATAGTGGTCTTTCTGTGTGGAGTTTGCATGTTCTCCCCCGTGTATGTGGGTTCTCTCTGGGTACTCTTGCTTCCTCCCACCATCTAAAGACATGCATGTATGTATGTGTCAGTGTTAGGCTATAAACCATCATGTCTGCAGGTGTGATTACAGCAACAGAGATAGAGAAAGAAAGAGGAGGATGAAAGTAGGACAGAAAGCATCAATACAAGATGTTAGCTCCCTCCTCTCGACTATCCTTCCCTCATCCTCTGTCTTTTACCACTGAGGGGAAGCGAAAGAGGTCACCTGCACCTACAAGCACTCAATCAACCTGCTGGCGACCTTGCTTGTCCTGAATACGGTGCCCGCTCCTCCTGTTTGTCTGGCTGCTACACTGCCGACCTGCTGCCATCTCTCTGCAGCCGGCGCCAGGTTATAACAGCACACACACAGAGGAGCTGCTCCATCAGAGATACAGCTCTGTTTTACAACCTCATTCCCCCCAAAAAACTCACATACTGTTTGAGATGAAAGGAAGGAGGGAAGGGATATTTACAGATCACTTACGTACAAGAGTTATCAAAACGTAGACAAACAAATCAAATGTTAAAACATATATATTTACATACATATATATATATATATATGTGTATATATATATATATATATATATATATATACATATCGCTGTCACTGCCAGACAGAAAACTTCTCATTTTTAATAAATCTCTTCTCTCTTGTTTGTTTACATAAGATGCTGAGTACACCCTTCACATTTTTCCTAATATGTCATTATATCTTTTCATGGGACAACACTACAGAAATTAACCTTTCAATATTTCTTTTTAACCTTCTGATAATGTTTTTTATATTTTGTACTGTGGATAATGAAATTCTCAACTCTTTTTATTAGTAACATATGGCGGAAAAGTTTTTGTTCATTTTAAAAAAATATTTTATTCAGTTTTTATTATTTTGACTAAATATTTTTACCAAAGCTAAACTAATAAATGTTAGGAATCATTTGAGAATGTCATACAACACACATTGAAATTAAAACAAAACGAAATGAAAAAAGTTGTATTAATAACACTTATATAGATAATAGTAATACCACTGGATTTTTTTTAAATAATAAGTATGTAAATAATAAAGAAACAAATACATAAAAGAATAAATAGACAAAGTTGTTTTCAGAACTGATTAATCTGTCGGGTAAATCCTGTCAATCAACAGTGATGTTCAGAAAGTAGAAAATATATTTTCAGATTTCATATTTATGTTAAATATATTTTATATGTATTTTAAACAATATATTTTGTTAAGTGAATGTGGTTGTCCATGCTTTGGTGAATATATGTAGCAAAAGTAGCACCTTGTGGGTCTGAGGAAGGAAGGAAAGAGCTGAATACATTTTTTATTTCACATTAGAAATATCCAAGTTATTAATAGATTTGTGTCTTACAAAAAACAAATTCACTGACAGTCTTGCAGTGAGAATCCTTAAATGAATAAGTAATTTTGTGCCATAAACTTTCTATTTTAGACTATAAAAATGTTTAATTTTTTTTAATTAAACCTTTAGAGTAACTTACACTAAAATAATTGTACTAGTAAGTAGTAAGATTTTTATTTTATTTTAATTGAATATCATGGGGGTGGCATTTGGATTATAAAAGAGACATAGTCATAAAAACTGGGTTGGAGCTTCACTAACTAACTAACTAACTAACTAACTAACTAACTAACTAACTAACTAACTAACTAACTAACTAACTAACTAACTAACTAACTAACTAACTAACTAACCTAAACAAATGAATAAAACTGAGATCTGCGGCATCGGGAAAACTAAATCTGTTGCTGTAGTTCAGGTGACACGGCCCTTCTTCTCCCTTTGTATATGATGCGTGGGTTTTTGTTTGTTAGCCTGCCAGGTGAGTTGAAATAGCAGAGAAATGAAAAGACAAAAGACACCCATTTGTATTTCACTGCACCAAAATACCAAGCAGATAAACAATTTTTGGTAATATCAAAAGCAGCTTGAAAGAAGGAAGTGAACTTCTGACAAAAAAGAGAAAAAAAAAGGTTTTAAAATCGTGTAATCAGAGACAAAGCCACACAAAGAATATCGGGTAAGTTTGTTAATCTTTCATCAGTATCATGAAATGTGAAGCCTTGTCAAATTTGGTACTATGAAAACATAAAGACAGTAGTTTTGTTGGGTTTAATGTGTTATGAAGACCGAGGTGAAATTTCTGCCAATGACAGCAGCAGATTTCCACAGTTTAAAAGAAAGTGTCATAAAATCTAAACAGCACCTAAACAAAGCAGATTCCCAGTAACATACAGTATTATCCACATACTGTGGCGTTTTTCATGTCACTGCCAGCTGAAAGCTGTATTTGATTCTCTATCATCAAACCATGTAAGACTTTGACAGTAAAGAAGTAGTTTGCATTATTATTACAGAGTCAGAGTGGTACAACAAGACAATTACCTGAAACTGTAATGAAGTTGGAGACAGCTGACCTCCACTACCAGATACTGCAAGGGTGCAAATTAACACACAAGGCTGCATATATGTCAATCAGCCGTGGCAGTCAGGTCACATTCTTTTGTTATGTGCTGTCGGTTGGGCCTTCCCCTTCGGAAAGTTAGTTGCAACTGTGGATACAGCTGCAAAGATGGCTCCAATGACCAGCTACATAAGGCATGGAAACACAGCACATGGGTTGAGAGAGATGAGAGGAGAAGACGGGTTGAAAATAAGGTGAATTTTTCTTTTTTTTTTTTCTGAATAGATAGCAGACATGTTGAAGAACTTTGGGCTTCATCATGAGTTAGCCTGCTGCACTTTGGAGGCTGTGCAAGTGTATGTGTGAGAGAAAGAAAAAGGGAGAAGCAGACAGAGACAGGAAAGTGATTCATCTCTAAAAGGGCAGATTCCTGGGTGATGTATGGTGTCTGTGTGTGCGCGTTTGTATATTGTAGAAATGGGCGTAGGAGGTGTAAGTTAGCTAGCTACAACTCATCTTACTGCTCCACAGAGCAATGTGGAGAATGGGGGTTCTGCCTGTTGATCAAAGATGTGGAGAAGCTGATAGAAAATCTGCCCCTGCTCTCCTCCTTTCCAGCTTTTTCTAACACACATGTAAACACAGACTTACAAGCTCAGCAAACAGCGTGCGGGTTAATGCTATGACTGATCGCTTTGCTTAGTAAAAAGCAAGAGAAGTTTAGTTTAAACATGAGCATTGGACAATGTAATAAAGAATACCACCTGATTTTTATTTTTTTTTAATACACTAGTGTTGGATACACTGTAGATTGTACTGTTGCCAGTTTATGAGCTGCAGACCGGGAGAGAAATGTTTCTGTTATTGAGCCAAACCTCATTAATATACATGTCAAAGGTAAAATGAACACCTGTGAGCATCACAAAGTTCAGATAAAGAGCGATAAAGACTAGTTTAAAAGGTAAAAGTTAATTACTTGATAGTTTTTAAAGCAAACTATAAAGTTTATATTTGCTTCTCTGTTATAAAAAAGAGGCAGAATATAAATTTTGGTTGTTTTGTTAACTCATAATAAATCATTTTTGATTTAAAATTATCTTTCAAAAAAAAAAAAAAAATCACTCATAACTAATTTGTGTACAGTGATTTTGTAAAGGACTACCTCAGTGTACATTTCTTAGCAAACACTTTGGGGGATTTTCTTTCAGCTTTAAATTCTGGCTTTGTAACATATACATAAAAAATACAACAACTAATAGTCAGTACTTTTTAGATCAAGCAGATGTGAAAAATTGTGGAATCACCTGTAATTTTAATTTCTAAAACATGAACTCATATTCAGTGATCCTGCAGTTAAATACAAGCGCATGAAGTCTGAATGAAAGCAAAGTGCACCACAAGAGAAATGGAAAAAAGTGGGGAAAAAAGGAATCAATGTTTGTTCCTGAACTGTAAGAAATTGGCTGAAGGAAATGGGATTTAGATCCAGAAAAGCCTAATAGCCATCAATTATACCTAAATAGAAGAAAACAAGGTTACAGTGGGCTAAACAGAATCAGTCATGGACTGTGGATGATTGGATGAAAGTGATGTTCAGTGATGAATCATGAATCTGCATCTGGCAAGGAGATTATGTCAGACCTTTTGTTTGGTACAGATCCAATGAAACAGATAAAGATGTCTGCCTGAAGAAAACAAACAAATTTCCTCAGTCTTTGATGAAAAGGGCGAAGAACGGGTGGACGTAGCGGTTCTTACCTCTAAAGTTAATGCTTTAGAGGTAAAGGAATTAGGTTTAGATATGAATAAATTATTTTTCAGGATGATAATTAAAATTTGTGTTAAAACTTCTCTTGAGGAAAGCAGCATCAGCTTGATAACATGGCCAGCAGATGGGTCAGATCTCAATTTGAGTTCAAATTGGTGGAAAAAAGTCTGTCAGTTGCTATTTGAGAACACTAGAACATGATTGATGTATGTTATCTTTTAATGAAGTCTGTGCCTTCAAATGGTCACATACAGCAGAGGATATTTAACAAAGGACTGTGTGAATATTGTGGCTTGTAATTCTATAAACCTGTCCTACTTGATCAGGTGTGAGGTAAATGGGGCGCATTAACTCCACATTAAAAGCTGCTTTCTAGTATATGCATGGGTGAGGATGGTATGTTTGCAAATTAGGCACTTTGGTGGACACTGAGTCATCCAATTCACTGACACTCACTGAAGAATAAATATACTATATATTATAATTCCACATACAAATGCACATTATAGCGATGAACAATGTTAAGCAGGAAAAGGAAAAAAAAGCTTTCAAATTAGCTATATATATGTATATGTGTGTGTGTGTGCATGTGTTTGTGTATATCTTAAATGAAAATATTGTATGTGAAAAAAATGTGGCAGTATTTTTTTTAAACTTCACATCTTTGGGTAAATCAAAACAATTTTATTCATTATTTTGAGGTATATTTTCAAAGGCAATATCTTGAGCTGTTAAATAAAACATGTTTGTCAGATCTTTTACTTGTTTTCTTCTTTTTATACATATATAAATAAATATATATAATATTAAGAACAGCTTCTTGAAAAAAGGTTTTTCAATATTGGCCTTTAAAAATGTTAACATTAATAACAGTCATCTCAAGGCACTTTTAAAGATCAATCTAATTCAGTGTAATCCAATTAAATCAAATTCATTATAATCCATATTTGTCCAAATTATAATAATTGTGTTCATATACAGTCTCTCAGGTACGCAACGGATTGTACTGAATCTTCTCTTCAATTCAAGGTTCATTTATTGCCATTCAGAATGTAAAAAAACCTGAAAGAACAAAAATGCAGTTAACAAAAATGTGTAATAACACATAATAGACAGAAAAAAGTCAGCACAGCTGCACCGAGGCTGGCTTGCTTCAGCCTCCTTATATAATACAGCCACTGGTGAGCTTTCCTGACTAAACTGGTTGTGTTTGTGGCTACTGTCAGGTTGTTGGACATGAGCAGGCCCAGGTATTGGACTGTAGTCACCAGTTCTCTTTCATCTTCTCCACATTTCTTCAGTTATTTGCCTTGCACCAAACCAACAAGTTCTTCCACCTCCATCCTGTTCAGACTAGTTGGAGATCAGACCAACGACTGCTGTGTCATCTGCAAGCTTTACAATAATATTGCCTGGGTACTTTGTAGATCAGTCATGTGTGTATCATGTACAGTAGGGAGCTAAATACACACCCTTGTGTTGAGTATGATGGTGGAAGTTAAAACACCATGGATCTTCTCAGACTGTGTCTTGCCTGTCAAGAAGTCATATACATGTACGTCAGGGAAAAGTGGAGTAATTTGTGAATATAAAGTCTTCTAATTTTAAGACTTTGCCCTTTGTTTATTTGATTTGTTTGCTGTGGTTCTGTGTCCAGTTGTTTTTGCCTCCATTCCAAAATGACATACCCAAAGTAAAGAAATATGTCTTCACAACTACAAGGGCCATAAGGCAAGGCAATTTTATTTGTAAGGGCACAATTCAACTACAGGGTGATTCAAACTGCTTTACAAAATACAAGAAGCATAATTTAACATTAAAAACAAAAGAAAAGGGAAAAAAAAGAACATGGATAAAGACAGTATTAAACATGATCAAGTTTAAAAATTCAAGCTTAAAAGAAACAGATATCGATTTGGACTTTTTAAAATTAAAACTATAGAAATGCAGCAGAGAACAGGTGGGTCTTTAACCTGGATCTAAATAAACTGAGTGTTTCAGCTGATCTGAGGCTTTCTGGTAGTTTGTTCCAGACATGCGGAGCATAGAAGCTGAATGCAGCTTCTCCATGTCTGGTTCTGACTCTGGGAACTAATAAGAAACTGGAACCAGATGACCTGAGGGTTCTGGCAGGTCCATCCTGGATCACAACGTCACTGATGTATTTTGGTCTTAAACCATTCAGAGCTTTATAGACCAGCAGCAGAACTTAAAGTTTATCCTCTGACGGACAGACAGCCAGTGTGAAGACCTCAGAGCTGGACTGATGTGGTCCACTCTCTTCTTAGTGAGGACTTGAGCAGCAGAGTTCTACATAAGCTGCTTGTGGCTAACTGATTTTTCAAAGTGATAGTAAGCTGACTTTGTGATTGCCTTAATGTGTTTCTCAAAGTTAAGGTCTAAGTCCATCAATACACCCAGATTTCTGGCCTGGTTGGTGGTTTTTAGGTGTATAGACTGAAGCTCTGTGAGGACCTTTAATCATTTCTCTTTGGCTCCAAAAACCATCACCTCAGTTTTGTTTTTGTTTAACTGAAAAAAGTTCAGGCACATCCAGCCATTAATCTCCTCAACACATTTACCGAGAGCCCATATGGGGCCTCAGTCTCCTGGTGACATTGTAATATATATCTGTGTGTCATCTGCATAGCTATGGTAACTAATTTTGTTTTTCTTTATGACTTGTGCCAGTGGGAGCATTTTGATATTAAACAGAAGAGGCCCCAGGATGGAACCTTGGGGAACTCCACATGTAATTCTTGTCACAAAGTACTTCCTGTTCTCTAAATACATATTAAACCAGTGTAGTGCAGTGTCAGAGAGGCACACCCAGTTTTCCATTTGTTTAAGTAAGATATTGTAGTTGACTGTATCAAATGCAGCACTGAGGTCCAGTAAGGCTACAACTGACATTTTTCCATCGCCAATATTCAAACATATGTCATAAATCAGTTTGGTCAGAGCAGTCTCAGTGCTGTGGTGCTACATGTATAATCTTAATAAAAGCCAAGATGTGATATTACTAAAGAAGTGTCAGAATCAGGATACATGTTCCTATGCTAATTCACCTGGAACACAGTAGAAATTGTAAATAGTTATCTTCTTTTATATGAAAACCACATTATTTGCAGTAAAAAGCAGACGATGGCACCAGACAATAGCAATTAATCTAGGATTTAAAGTAATTTGTGATGAGGAAATGGGCAAAAGTAGAAACTAAAAAAGTGAAACAGCAGTTTTATAGACGCTTTAACAGAGCTGTGAATATCTGAGGAACCCATAGGCCGAAGTGTTACCTCTATCAGTCAGAGTCGGGATAGCCCTCAAATTTACCTTAGAAACACCATGAGGATTCAGAAAGTAATGAACTCCAATATACTATATCACTTCATGGAAACTATTAGGACCATCATGATTAATTTTAAACAAAGGCAGAGTCATAGGAAAACACATTAACAGAGTTGTTTTTTTTAAAAGCTGGACTAAAGGTTTTGACCTCAAAACAGCAAAAGAAAGACATGCTTCATGATAATGTGATATTTTTATATGCTACGCTGGCTGCTAGCATGCAGAATTTTGTCACACAGTAATGAGACAGACATCTTTGTAATCAGCTGCTTTCATATTTTTTTTACATGACCATAGAACTTCTTGTGGTTTGAACTGTATTTGGTTTGGATGCCAAAGCATGGCAGAGTCTTTTAGCTGAGTTTCTCCTTGTGATTTTGGTATGCTACATGTTAGGATTGGTACTGTGTGTATCTCATGCTACCCCCTGTATGGGAGCCTCTCATCAAGAAGAGGTTAAATAGTATTTTAACAAAAAATGCATAAAACCAGAACTTTATAAAAAAAAATTAATAGAAACTTACATTAAAACATACAAACCACTGATAATTGCTCAATTAAACTAAAACAGAACCTCTGGGTGATACTAAATGAAGAGCCATTTGGGAGCCAAAAAAAACAAAAACAAAAAAACAAACTGGCTCTTCAAAGGGAGCCAAGCCAGAAGAGCAAAATCTTTGACAAGAGTGAAAATTCCCCTCACTTGTTTGAACCCCAAGAACAGCAGTCTTGAGCATGGACGAGGTGGTGGGTGATGAGGAAAACTTGTGTTTTAGCAGGAAGGAAAACCTCCAACAGAACCAAACTCAGGAAGCACAGCCATCTGCTTCAACTGGTTGGGGGTGGAGAAGAAAGGAAAGATGACAGTCTTTTAACATGCCATTATGCAATGCAGGAATTACAAAATAATTTGGACTTGTCTATCAGCTCCCTTTATCATTCCACTGTGTGGTACAAATCCAACCAGACAACAAGCCCATAAAGACATGTTATTCCTCAGGGAGCTCCCCAGTGCTCATAACCCCTCAGAGCTCTGAGAATTGTTTGGTCTGAAAGCAGCTAAAGGATTATCCATATTTGTTGTATGTCTGACTACTGTACTTTACAAGCTCTCATCTTTTATTCAGAGAGAAGTCTCATCACAGTAACAGTGAACAAGGTGTCTGGCACCAGATAACTGTCTGGGTAGGTGTGTGAAGGTGTGAGGGGGGAATGTGTGCTTGTGTGCATGTGATTTCCCAATAGTCACAAATCTGCTCCAAAGGCCAAAACAGTACATCTATTTGTTAATTCTTGGAAAAAGGACAGCCGCAAAGTGCAAGCCTCTTAATAAGCAGTATACCTCTTCTCTCCATCTTCCAATTTCTTGTCTCGCCACAGCGTTCACGTTCTCCACTCTGCTTCCATCTGTTTTACCCTGCCTCTGCCATCTCCTCTTGTATCTCTTTAACGGATATCATTCTCAGCCTCACACCCTTTCGCTCAACAACCTCTCCAACTGCACGTGCTCCCTCCCTAGTCATCTCCTCCTCCTTTTCTCCCATTTATCTCTCCTTTTATCTGTCACAGCCACCTCCTCCCCCTCTCTCACGCCCTTCCTCTAAGCTACTCTTCTTGTAAGCTGTGGATCTGCAGGGTGCTTGTTATCCACCACCTATCCAGACATCCCTCAGCTGGAAAGCCAGACAGCCAAACAGGCATGTAGATAGACAGACAAAAGGTGACTAGAGTGGAGGACAGAGTGACAGCCAGGCAGCTACTGCAGGCAGACTGACAGGAAAGAAAAAAGGCAAAAAATAATAATAATAATAATAATAATAATAAAAAAATAAAAAAAATGCAACCAGACAGCAGATGTCTAGAGAAGCAGCAGCGAGATGGACAAGAGAGCAGACTGACAAAAAGATGGGTAGTAAGAAACTACAGCTAACAGGAGGGGTGATAAATATGGTCAGGCCAGTAGGGGACAGACAGGTAGGCAGTAGAGGCAGACAAGCAGGCCGTCACAGGCTGGTGCGTAGCAGCGAGCTGAGCTACAAGCCCTGCATCCCAACAGGCCAGAGGGTCAGGGGCTGCGTGGCTGACAAACACTGCCACTGTCTGGGCCTGGTACAGCACTGCAGCCATTAACTGATGCCTGCATAGCACGAATAACCCTTTACTTACTGGATGTTAAGTTATTGAATGTAAAACAAAAACCCAAATAAAGAAAATTTGTGATTTTAATGAAGTCAATTGCTTTAGCTTTAAGAGGTTTATAAGTTTATAAACAGATAATGTTCTGTCCTTTTACAAAAAATGATTTAGGATTGGACAAAACAAGATGTTTGAATTGTAAACAATAGCATTTTTATTCATGGTATTAAATATATATAAAAGTATAAAAGGAAGAGCATTTTTTCTAATTTACTTTTAGAAGTTTAGTATAAGATTCTATGTACAGACAACCTAATGAGCAACAACAATAAACACAAAAAGGGAAAGTTAATACCATTTATTATCTTATTTTAATGGTGCCTGTCAAAAAGTTGGAACCTAATAAACAGTATTTAGACTTGATAATAAAAAAATAAGAAAGAGTAAGGGTCTGAAAGGCTTTGATGACTAGACGACTGGGTTTACACCATCTCTGAAAAGGCATAATTGCAGAGTCTTCATGACACATTATGGTTAGTGTTTACAAAAGGTGGTCCGACCAGTAAACCAGTAACTCATGCTTCTTTGGCTTCCTGTTCTGGAACTGCCACATCTATCATGACCACCCACTTCTGCTTCTCTTCAACCATCACTTAGTCTGGCTGGTTAGCCAGCAGCCGTTTGTCAGGCCCTGTTCTTGTGCTACTATGATCATACCCTCTATGCTGTCGCTCAGGCTGAGCTTTTACAGGATTTCTGATTTCTTTTTGCGACTTCCTAAATCTGCTGATGATGTATCCTATTAAGGGTCTCGGTCTACTTTTGTTTCTCACAACCCACTTTTGCTGTCTGAAACACTCTTTAAATGCTCCTCGCTGCATATGGGATGGTGGTTTTGACATTAGTGTTTGCCCTCATCTTTTTGTTGTTTGCGAAGCCTTAGGGTGATGGACTTAGGGTGGAATCCTTTATGCGTTGTGATGAGCTTTCATGTTCTGACATGAGTGTGTGTCATCTATCATACTATTTCAGCTGCACGTTCGATGACTCATGGGGCGTACATGTTGATGGCACCTGGCTAACTCTTTGGATCTATTTAGCTGTGGCCAGTCAATCATGTTCTGTGAGATAGAGATATATTAGTTATTAGTTAGGTATTAGCAGTCTTGGATGTCCGTAATCCTGTATTTTGGTAGCCTGTTACAATTATCATGTTTTTTGGGTTTTCTTTTGGCAACCATGTCACCTCCCTATCCACCATTTAAAGAAGTATAGAACTTTTGCAATTTTCCCAGTGATGCGCCCCCTACCGACGGCTAATTCTGCATCCATCTTGCATCTTACTTCTACTGTGAGATTTCTCCAGCCAGTAAAAGACTGTGCTATCCTGACCTCTGCTTATTTCTTATTCTGTCTCTTTCCATCATTCTTTCCTGTCTTTATTCAATAATGTCTTCTTGCATTTCTTTGCTGAATCAGCCATGGTTCAAAGCGGCTGGTGTATTTTTATCTATTTGCTAGCGTGTGACGTGGTGCATAAAACAAAACTCAGCTGCAATGACACGCAGCGCCGCAGATGAAAAAGTTGTATGGTCCAATGTCTCAGCCTCAGGATGCTGCTGGACAGCGATGGCTCCAGAAATGAAGATAATAGAAATCACTGTACCATCAAACCAGTCCAGAACGCAGAGTTTTACGGTCAGAAAGTTACGTAATGTGTCTTTAACCATAGCATAAAGGTTATGTCTTGAATGTAAGAGTATTGCTTCTTATAAGGAACTCTTTCTTCTTTCTTGTGGTCAGGAGAGCAGTTGACGCGTGTTTCCAATAATAAATGTACCGTAGATCTGTGTCTTGTTTAAATTTCTTTACACATAAAATTATCTTGAAACTGTTACATTTCAAATAAAAAAGGGCAAACAACAAAATTATAAAATACTCCTTATGAGCAGGTAAATCTAAAGTGTTTAAACACAGTTAAAGACTATTGTGCTCTCCTCTCTTGACCACACTGAATCTGAGCAGAAAAACAAAAATTAACTCTACTCAGTCTGCTTGCTACGTACGAACCACACAGAGGCTGACTCTCAGAGTAGCCTTAATCATATTCAGTTAAATATATTAAATTCACAGCTGCCTCGTAGTTAACTACATCAGCATTTTATTAACATTAACTAAATGACTCTAACATTGAATGTATGGAAAAGGACTGATGGGTATTCTACATCTGAATTTGTAACCACAGAAATGATATGCAATAATAGAATGGAGGGGATTGGGGACAACACAGAAAAAAGCAAAAAATTAAATAATAAGGAGCTAAAATGCCATAGAAGGAAATTGACATCTGTTAAGATTATAGTGCTCTCGCCTGCAATTTTCTAAAGGCCCACTTCAGAAATTAACCTCCTAAAATATGTCGGTGTTTCTCAAAATGATTTATTTTGACATTTTTGCAAAACTGTCCATGACCTTAAAATAGCTGAGGCATGACTGCCCCCCCATATTATTAATAAACAGGGTATTTGCAGACATGCTAATATATAATATGACCACTCGACCCAGGCTGAATCCTCACTGGTTAGCAGCTAATGCCCCCTTCCTCCAACTAGTGGCTAATGGTCTTTTCCAGTTGTCTTGTAATTCCAAGTGCCTAAGAGTAGATGATATCATTACCAGGGAAAAACTCTTGTTTGGCATTGCCACTGCTTATAATAGTCAGTTTGTGAGTATCTATAATTATGCGGCATAAAACTATAAAATCATAAACCAAGCGTAAAAACCAGATAGAAGACCAGCCAACTTTGGTGATAACCACACATATTTATGCAACATTTCATGAACAACCCAACTATAACAAAGTGATTTTAGTTAACAACTTGGAGTGATGTGAAATAAAAATTGAATGGACATAAAACATATTAGCAAGAAAATGAATAAAGACTAGGCACAGCCATCTAGAAATCTGGAATTTCAGAGGTTACCTGCAATTTACCTGGGGTAAAAATTCGGTCACTTCATCATTTCTGGTAAAAATGTCGTCAGAAGTTGCCCTTGAAAAGACAACTGGAATGCACTATAATGCCCACAAGCTGGGTCGAACTGAGCTACTGTTAGCCGATAGCTAACTTCTACAACTAGCTTGTGCTAATTTATCATTTCATCAGTTCTTCATGCATGTACAAAATATCTGCAAAGCCCCACCCCAGACGTTTCCAGGATTGCTTCCTGCAACTTTTTCATGTGGAACAGTATTGACAGTTTGCTTATGCTTTATCTTTTAACACAATAAAAAAGTAATTGTACAGACATGTGCCTAGTTATGGTCTTGATTTGTAGGAGAGGAAAGATTTAAAAAGTGTGATTCAGCTCTGCACCAAAAATTAATGGGTTCTCCCTCTGATGATGCTTCAGTTCTCTGTCTCCGTGCATAAAAAAGTGGATTTCCTGTCCAGACACATTTTAAGCATAACATGTAAATGACAACATTATATAAAAAAAAAAAAAAAGAAAAAAGAAATCAGGTTGAAAATGTGACAGGGTTGATGTTAAACATTAAGGAATTACACTTTTCTTTTAACTGAACTTGAAAATTGCTATGATAAAGTCAGTGGAATACATATGTGTGGGTGCTCATGTTTCTCTTGAAGTTTTTCTTCAGCTGTTCTGTTGTGCGAATCATTTGACAGAAATGTCCAACAATTGAATTACAAAGACACTCGGGAAGTGAATTTACCAGCCTAAGCTTGAAGCACTGGAGCAGTGCTCCAGTTTTCACCATATGGTGAAGATTTTGCTCCAAGCAAATGCCTCCTGATTTCAGTCACTCTGACTCAGCAAAATACATTTGCCATTCTTTCTGCTCACCAGATGTGGCAACGGGGCTTTTCAGAACAGTCTACCTACAAACAGTAATATGTTTAGCCCTAATTGCAGTGCCCGAGTTTAGATTATCACTGTCAATATATATCAGGAATATGGCTCAAGATTAAGGCCTTAAAACATATTAAAAGCTAGTTGCCTAGTTGGAATGACAGCTTGAAGGCATTGCAGCACATCCTTATTTCATCACAGTTAAGAAACTGTGCCTGGTCATCCTGTTATCGTAACCTTCAGACTACAGTCACTACTGCCAGCTATTTCCACATGCAGTGTGCTTTTTTTTTCTCTCTCTCTCTCAACCGTCTCTTACCCAGATCTCACTCTGGCTCACTTCCTACTGGATCAAGTCAGTGACAGTAAAGTACAAATGTCATTCTTTGGGACTGATACAAATGGCTTTAGAGAAACTAAAACAGATGGACTCAAGAAAATGTTATCATCTATACAGTCTATTGCAAGCTGTTTCCTTAAAGATGGGGAGTTTAAAATAGCTATGAAGTCAATTAATGTTGCCAATAGGCTGTGAAAAAAAACCCAAAAACATTGGCATAGAGGAACTGACTGAGGAAAATTTTCCAAAGGGCCTTGTCCTTTCCATCTTTCACTAAATTTTAACAGCAGATAATTGTTCTAATTTACAGGAATCTCAAAATCCCCAAGGAGACAATTCATTTATGGTTTCGTACTGGTTAGTTCTGGCTTTAGTTTGCTCACCACAGGCCTCTTCCTGCATTTTACAAGATTGGTTAAAAAAATTAAAAAAAAAAAAAAGCAAGAAATGCGGCACAGAAAATGACCAGACATACTGGTAAAAGATGAAAAAGCCAAGACTGGATGTGAGTCACAGAGGAGAAATAAAGAGCTAGTTTCTGAACTGGCTGCATAATTTATCATACACCGTGGGGGGTCATTTAAAAGAGGAAGCAAAGGAGAACAGAAATGTAATGATACAGCAAATGTTAACGTTTATGGGAAAGGATGACAGGGAAGGAAGAGGAATTTCGGTGGTGGTCCTGTCCCCCAAAAGAACATATTGGCCATATTGATTAGGACTCACAAAGTTATATTATTGTACATATAAGGTGCATTTTAACCAATAGCACCCAGACCTGGAGGTTTTTCAAGGAACTAAAACATTATTTAAGCACTGGGTCTTTTGCATTTCCACTGAGATAAAAGGTGCAACTTGCAAAATAGGTAAGGGAAATAAAGTCCACTGCATGGTGTAGTTTCCCCTGGAAGACTTTCCTGGAGTGCCATCACTGCTGTGCTGACCTCCATATAACATTAAAACCAAGCAGTTCTGTTCAAGTGAAAATTTAACCAAATACAAATGCACTAGAAGTTGTGAATGTATTTACTTATTTTTTAAGAAAAATTTATCTGATTTCGCTGCCTTCTTGTCACAATCAGAACTTTTTCTCAGTTCTGGAGCTCGCTGGACCACTGCAGCTCAGAATGTTGCAATACCTGAGCAAGCGGAAATGTTTTAGCTCTGCAAAAACCCCTCCTTGGAAGGTCAAGGTAATCTCAAAATCCCTATCAGTGCCATTGGGGAAGGCTAAGCAATTTATTTATGTAGCAAATTTCATACGCAAGTCCACCCATTGTGTTGTTTGTGAGAAAAAGAAACATACAAGAGGATATACATCAAGTTAGATATAATACACACTGGGTAGGGAAAATGATCCCCTAAAGACTAGTTGCTGGAAAAGGTTCCTGCACACAGCTGTGGTCACATAGTTTGAGACAAGAGTGATACTTCTATTATATGATATAAGGTAAGAGCTACAACAGTCAAGTACCCTTTCTTTGCACCCTGCAGGGAGGAGTTCGACCATCCAACTCTGCCCACATTCAAATAATTAACCATGTTACTTTGGATGTGGGCAAACGCGGATGATCCAGCTGCTGGTCATAGCCAGACATACTCTAAACAATCTGCAGATATGGACTTCCTGTAGGGTTGGGATTATGTGTGGCACTGGGACATTTTTCCCACTTTGAAATGAAATAAATTAAAAACATGTCTTGAATTTAACACAATGATGAATTAAAATTTTAAAGCACTCAAAACCAATTACTTTGTGAAGTTATTTCTGCATTGTTAATAAATATTGTGCAATAGTCCTTCCTCTTATACTTCTATCAAACTCCCCATCTTTTCATTGCTTCCTGGTGGTGGTAGGTTTTTTTTTTTTTTTTTTTTAATGAAAAGAAACCTAAAACAACTGCAATTTTCACATCAGATATAAAAATAGTCAAAGCAGATTATTTTCATATATCACTCTTGGAACATGTCAGAGTGAGGATGGAGGAGTTGGTGGGATCAGTTCAATATGGGCTTTCATGACAAATGTCTTTTCACCACCGGAGTGTTTGCTTTGCCCAGCTGCAGCAGTTTGCACTGACCACAATCCTCCTTCCTGTTTCCTCTTTGGTCTCTGCATGTGTCTGACTGGCAAACCATCATGTTGCCAGATCAATAAAGATGATGAACGCTAAATGACTGATCACACTGCACTGGAACCAAATAAACTACATGGTGGTGTTTAATGTGACTCAAGGGCTGAAGCTGTTTTCTTTTAGACTCATCTCAATATAAGGACATTTTATGATAAATGCTACTAAAACAAAAAAACATAACTGAATTAATACTTATGTGTGAATGTTAATCTGATTTGCTTTGATTAAAAACTGAGGTACCAGCAAAGAGGCCAAGCAGGGCCGGTCCATTCAGACCTCCTGTTTATTTAAATAAGGATCTACTGGGACATGTAGAGATATTAATCACTCACAAAGATTACAACATGGACGAGAGAAGCTGTTTAAAATAAGAGTTCTGATACCATCCCCACAAATGTTACCACCAGACTATCTAAGCTATTTCACTCAAAGGGAAATCCCTTGAACCCTGAGGCGATAAACTTCATGATTCTGAATGCTGGTTAATCAAGATTTATGAATGTGAAGAACCCTCGCAGAGCTAAAAGTGAGCGCCAGTGACAATCAATAACAGATGGTCTTTGTGCGCAGCCTAAAAGCACTGAGGGGGACTTGAAGTGAGGAAAGACATTGTCAGTGAGTCAGTTCAAAACAAAACAGGTCATATGGATGTGAAACAGTGGGAGTGAACACTTCACGTCAAAAGAGCTTCCAGTAGACTTAAAGTTAAACTGAAACAGAGTCTTCTTTCTTGTTTATTCACAGTCACAAATATTTATTAAACTGTCTAGGATCAAACAAAAAACATATGTGAATTCCACTTTGGAGTGGATTTCAACCTCAGGGTAAGCCAAGTTTGCAGAAAACGATCATCAGCACAGTAAATTAAAAATTATACTCAGAATGGGTCAGATAGCTGGAGACTAATGCCCAACGAAGAGATGTATAGATTACTATCAACATTCTGAAAAATCACCCATCTAAACCGGTTTTCTGACCCATCAAAGCTGGATCCTCTGCAATTTTGTACCAACTAAGCATTGGGGTGAATGACAGTTACCTACCTGCTGCACAGCTCAGTGGCTAAGACTTCAGCTATAAAAGCTTAAAATAAAAAGGACAAAATGGGTGACATGACAATTTTAGCCAAGCTGAAATCATACAACACAATGCCTCCCATCACACCATATAAATGTCATTTGCTTATGTTTAAAGTCCCAGAAGGGTGTTTTACTACAATGTCAACAGTTAAACAGGAGTTTTAGGGCTGCTGCACAATGCTAAGGTGATTAGCACCATCATGTCACTCCATGGTTCCTGGTTCAAACCTCAACTGGAACCGTTCTCTATAGTTTCCTGTGATATGACAAATCAGAACATAGGTTTATTATATAGAGGCTTATTTTGCTTCTTTACAAAGATTTTCCTCTCCTTCTCCGTGACTTTTCAGGGCATTATTTCCTTCATTTATACCCACACTCCATGTGTGCAAAACATTCACAAATAATTTTGGTATTAGTAATGATAAATGCAGCGAAGTGGATCAGCTAGTAAGAAATTGTTACTGTGCAAAGATATCTATATATATATTGAGACACAGATCTCTGACAACTATCCAGTGTGTATTTAAACTGAATGTGGCAACCAAAACACCTCCAGAAGACAAACAGGTACACATTTCATACACACTCCACCCGCCACACAGACAACATCAAGTAATGGTTTTCTCATTTTAACATCCTGTGACTCCTTAAAATGCTGCTTTGGGATGAACAAAATGCTCAGTGACTGTTTAGCCTCCCATGCAAGCAGATTTCTGCACGTATCAGCAAACACCATAAAAGTACAAGAGTATCTTGGTCTCTCCCCATCATCACCACTCTTCCAGTCATATTTACTCCTAACATCAACAATGGAATTCACGCTGAAGGCCGAGGAACATCAAAAGCAACTTCAGCTCTTTGATAATGGCAGATCTGACGTTGCAGTGCTTTTTTTTTTCATGCTTTAAAAAAAAACAGAGCTACTTAAAATTCAACTACAAAGCCTAAGCAGGGAGAACAGCGATGGATTACAATAGATTATGATCTTAATCTATTACTGGCATTGTGAATATTATTGATTTAGTATCATTAGATTAGATTAGTCCCCTGGTATCCTATCGGATCAAACATCTTGGAAAAAATGGGCCTGAGCAGTGTATGAGTGAGAGCTTGTGTCTCCCAAGTCTTCAGGCATGAACCCACTGAACTCCCCAAGGTGAGTGAAAATATCTCAGACATTTAAATTTTAAACCAACTCTGCCATCTTCTGGTCAGAAGCTGTAACTGCTTCTAAAGCCACACTGGTAGCAGATATGGAAAGATGTGCAAGCGTTTGAAAAAGTAAATCCAATCTTCTTCAATTCCAATGTTTTTCATGTTGTGATATGCTATGTCATCTGTTAGCTATCAACAACAAATAACTTAACACATGGTTTCTTTTTCTTTTTTAACAAATGTTATCCAAGAATGCAAACACTGAGAAAAACAACCCTTTAAATCAAATTTTGCTGCTCATCAGTCTAGGAAGGGCTATATGACCATTTCCAAATAATTTAAAGTAGATGATTCTACTTTATGGTAAAATTCAATATGCAGCATATCACCACAACATCTCCCACCCAACTGTCAAGCAGGGTGGTGGAGGTGTGTTGGTTTGGGCTTGTTTTGTAGCCACATGTCCTAAACAACTTGTAGTCACTGTGTTGACCATAAACAGCAAAGGTTTGGCTCAAACTGGATCATGAAACAGGACAGAGATCCCAATCACACCATCAACTACAACAGAATGCCTGAAAGAGAAAAGAATCAATTATCCTGTGCAGATCCCAAACTGAAATGCTGTAGGACATTTAGAGAGCTGGACATTAGCTGCCTACAAACCCACATTAACTGCATCAACATTATTATATATATAAAAAAAAAGCTTAAATAAAAAAAAAAAAAAATACTGCTTTTATTTTTTTTTTTTTTTTTTTTTTTTTCTTTTTTTTTTTTTTCTTAACTTGTCTTGTCCAGCATCGTTGCAAACAGAATGATTGTCTGGCTGCTGTCTGGTGCTGGGCAATTTTACTCTATCAAGCAGGGATTTATACTACATGTATAAAGTCCCTCTTGATGACATGAAAAACTTTATTAAATCAGACTCTTAATGCTGGACTCGACCGGAGGGGACAGAGAGAGAGAGAGATAGAAAAGAAAGTAGAGAGAAGAGGGAGGGGAGAGAGAGGGACAGAAAGGGTGTGGGGAGTGCGGGTGGGGACTTAAAACATTATACAGAAAACCATGTAATCCATACTACTTGCAACATATATAGCTAAGATCATCCTGGCCAGTAGGTCATTACACAACTAGTTGATAATAGTAACAATAATAATAATCACAATAATAGTAATAATAATAATAGTAGTAGTAATAATAATAAGAGTAAGAGTAATAATAATAATAAGAACAGAAATAAAAAAAAAAAAATAAAAAAAAATATGATAATAGATATAAGTGAAACTGCTGTATTCAAGAACACGCGCAGAGAAACCTGTGTGGATATGCTGGAGAACTCGGCCACATGGCGACGCAAAGACTGTGTGGAGACGTTCAGGAAGGAGTGACCATGCAGAGTGATCATGCAGATGCCACCTCACTTGAACAGAGGCCAGAGTCAGGCCAGCGGTCCCGAGACCCAGGCCACCAGCCCCCCCGTAGGCTACAGATCCCGACCGGTCCACAGAGACGACCACTCGCCCGCCCAGGAAGGCAGCAGCAGGAGACCCCAGCAGGAGCCGCCCCGCGGACACAGGGCACCGGCCCCGGCAGGCCGAGGCCAGCAGTCCCCGACCCCCCCGGGCACCGGCCGCCCGGGACAGACGGGGCAGAGGGCCCGGGCCCAGGAGCGCAGGGACACCCCCCACCCCCACAGGCCAAGGGCCAGCACGCCACCCGGGGGGACCCGGCCCGCCCAGACGGCCACCGCCAGAGGCCAGCCCCACACCCCAGCGCCCAGCCGCACACCCCGAGAACCAGTCCTGCCCCCCCCCCAGACCAACACACACAAACACACACACTCTCCTTCCACTCCTCCATTCATCCTCCCACACATACACCATCCAACCCTTACATACTCTGTCCTCCCACACACACACACCATCCTTCCACCATCCATCCTTCCACACACACACCATCCTTCCACCATCCATCCTCCCACACACTCACCATCCTTCCACCATACACTCTCCCACACCTACCCCATCCTCCCACACACACATCATCCCTCCACCACTCATCCTCCCACACATACACCATCCTCCACCTTCACACCTCCCACACACACACACCATCCTTCCACTACCCATCCTCCCACACATACATCATTCTCCTACACATACACCGTCCTCCCTCTCCTACACCAAACATCCACCTTCACGTACCCCATCCTCCCACACACACACACACCACCCCTCCATCACCCACTCTCCCAAACATACACCACTCCCCCACACACACACACCATCCTCCCTCCCATACACCATCCATCCTCCTGTACACACACCATTCTTCCACCATCCATCCTCCCACACACTCCCCCTCCCTGCACCATACATTCTCCCACACATACCCCATCCTCCCCCACATACATCATCCCTCCACCATTCATCCTCCCACACCCACACCACCCCCCCTCCCACACACCACACATCCACCTCCACACACCCCACCCTCCCACACACACACACCATCCCTCCACCACCCATCCCCCCACACACACACCACTCTCCCCCCCCCACATACACACACACACACAAACAAACACCATCCCCCCACCACCATCCTCCCGCCACCCCACGCCGCGGGGGGACAGCCCCAGCCAGGAGGCGAGGAGACACGAGCCAGGCCCCCACCCCCCCCACCCCGCCCCAGTCCCCCACTCCCCACCCCCAAAACAGCACCTTCCCCCCAGGGCCAGCAGCCAAACCCCCCGGGACAGCCCGCCCACGCCCCGGGCCAACGCGACAGGCCACCCGGCCCGCCCCGCCCCCGGGCCATCCATGGAGACAGGGGCGCTTGAAGACCCCATCGCCCCTCCCTCCCCCACTAGTGAGGGAATATATTATGTGCTGTTTGCAATTAAAAAAAGAGGGTTAAAATTGGGGGGCAGTAACTGCATTGAGGAGGGGGTGGGGCCACCTGAGCAGTCCCACCCACCTGACCTCGCATGTTCCACCCCCCAAAACGTGTTTGTATGTTGCAAATGTTATTTGTGCTCAGTGACTAAGTGGAATTAAAAGCTGGGAGGCATGCTGCCGCTCGGCGAAGCAACGGGGCCACTATGATGACCCCCCCTGCCCCGCCCAGCGCAACAAGCACACCCCCCACGGCCCTACCTGTGTATGTAGTGAAGAGTGGGGAGGGGAGGGGTCAGGAGATGTAGGTCCAGAGGGGGGTAAGCCTCCCCCCTGGAAGACGACCCGCCAGTGGCTTAGGGCGCCCCCGTCCCCCGCCGGCCCCGAAGGGCGTCACAGGCCCAGAGCAGGCACCCCAACCCAGGCACGCCACGAACCCCCCCAGGGGCCAGCCACCAGCCCAAGGGGCCACTTTCCTCTTTCTGAGTGGGAGGGGGGCGAGGCGAAGGAAGGGAACCCCAGGCCCCCGCCCCCAACACCCAGCCAGGGCGCCCCCCAGAGGACACGTCCTAACCCCCTGCAAACGCACACATAAATACTGCTTTTAAAGTTAGTGGTACGAGCTACCAAACAATGGCTTGTATTTAGTTTTTCTACACACTGCTTCTGGGTTTTGGTTTAGTTTTTGATGAACAACGACATGTTGTCATGTATTTGTCATCTGACGTTGAACTTATGTTCAGATGTGTTAAAGAAAAAGATTTTATAGGAAGTTTCTGTGTGCAAAACCTTAGATTTGAAAGTAGTTTTACCTTTTTAATCACATGACTGTAAATCTGGGAAAGACAAAAAAAAAAAAAAACATCTGTCTGTATAGCAGATGTATACCATGAACAAACAAGTGGACCTGTCATCCTCTAGGCTTGAGCAGTGGGTAGTGGAGAAGAAAATATACACACTTGGAACACAACTTTGAAGAAAATTTGATTTATTGTTGTGAAAATGAAACTAATGGTATGAACAGGCAGATAATGTTACATAATCTAACTCTGAGGTAGGCTGGCTGTCATAAGTATTAAATTAAAACAGCAATCTAATATACTTACTGTCAATATGTGTAACTTATAAACATTGCAACTGACCCCAGTACTCAAATGAGTAACTTATTACAAGTGTTCCTGTTTTGAGGTATTTCAAAAACAGAAATTACATATTAAAACTATTTTCCAGTTGTTTAAGAAGCAGGAAAAATTAAAAGATAAAATAAAACAAAGTAAAAATTAAAAAAAAGGGACATGGCGGCATTAACAGTGCTTATGGTAGCAGTGCAACTTTAAATGTGTTATGGGAACTAAAACCAATCTTAAAGACCACAAAACCCTAAAACTAATGTAGCAATATAAAAACTGAAGTTAAAAAAATAAAACCTACAATAAAAAAATCTGTGTACAACTCAGAGTCCATCCGACATCTTTGGCCTAGAAAAGTATTAGCCTATTGGATGTTGAAATATTGTGCTGATGCTAATAAGTATTTCACATTTAATTTCCTCAGTACCAGAGGAAAAAAACTGAATGCTAAATAAATATTCTACTCATAGTTAACAGCAGGCCAGTCAACCAGAAAAACACTAACCAGGAAAGTCTAACTATAAGGCAAAGAATTGATTTGACAAGTGAATGCTGACATGAATCTCATGTCTAGTTTACTCATCAGCATCTGCAAACTGGTCCAGCTCGGTGGGAATTCTGTAGCGGGTCCATTGGATGGGGCGTGGGTGGTGTTTGGCAGGGATGTAATTGGTTGTCAGTGGCGAGTCCACTACGCCTCCGTGTTGAAGTCTTAAATCTCGCAAAGCACATGAGAGGCTGTCCTCTGGACCTGGAGGAGACACACAGAACCAGCTGCTAATAGTAGTTTCTACTCCTGTATTTTTAACTTCTTTTTCTTCTTGCAGTTTCTCTAATTTGACTGCAGCAGTTAAGATACTCAAGTATTAACATCCACCATGCACAACATTATAACTATAGGCTTGGACTGCACAGACCCTCGGATGGCTTTGTGTCCTGTGAGAAACCAAAACTTTAACCAGACCTATTTCCAGTCCTGTAAGCTGACAAGTGGGGCCTCGTTGAATCATCCTAATTTTTTACAGCACAATGAACTGATGCCACATCAAACTGAGATCCAGAGGGAATGTGAAGGGCAAGTCAACACCTTGAAATATTCAACTTTCTCAAACACCACCATAATAAAATGCTTTCACCATGCAATATGAGAAGTAACATCCACATTAAGGTGCTCTGTTTCCAAGCAAATTAGCACTCACAGCAGCTTTGCTGGCTTCCTCTCATCCTAGAGTGCATCCTGCTCCTATACAGTGTTCAAGGTAAATGGCTTCCCAGCACTGTAAACATAATGTAAAACTTAATATGTGATCCATGAGACCGGGCTCCACTTCTTTCAATGCAGCATGCTTCTTAGTATATGCTGACTGTCAGTGCTTCCAGAGGTGGACAGGTTTGCGCTTTAACCAGTTTGCAGATAAGCAGCCTCATGCGCTGCAAGTTGTGACCCTTTTCTATCAAGGCTTGTGTTACAGTTTTCACCAATTGCCATCATGCCTGCATAATTAAACCTTAATCACTCACAATTATACCACTGATTGTTCTTTCTTGGTTTATTTTTGGTTGGTATCAACCATTGTCATCAAGTCTTTCAAAGCAAGGATGGATTGAGGCTCACCACTTTGTGTCAAACTCAAAGAATCATTAGTAAGTTAAAGAAAAAAAAAGTCTGTTCCTGAATGCAAGATTGCCAGACATGTTGGTTTTTCACATCCACATTGTAAAATAATTCAGGGAGTCTGAGGAAATTTCAATAAATTAAAGCTGAGGACAGAAACCACCTCTGGATGAGAGTAACCTTCAGGACTTCAGGCAGCACTGCACAGCAAACCATCATATCCCCTCATCTCCTGAGCCGCATGGTTTCAGAAGAAAATCAACCATGACCAACAAACACTGACATTCAGATATCTAACTTTAAGCTTTGACTGGACAGTGGCTTTCTATCTCTTGGATCTTTATCTCCTTTTTCCTCACTTCACTCTCTGCCTTCCAAAGATGAGAAAGTCCATCCAGGTTACAGGTTACAGAAGCAAAAGGTGCAAAAGCCAGCATCTGTGTTCATGACGTGGATGACTTCAGGTGTGTGAAGGTACCACTGATCCAGACTATCAGGCTGGCTGCAGACTGTGTGTGTTCTGGACTGGCCTACCTCAAGTCCAAATACGTCTCCTACTAAAAATGCACAGAGCATCATTAATATGGGAATCAAACAGCTGGACTCTTATATTGAGTGTGAACAGACTCAGATCCATCTTGCAAAATTCTAAAAATTAGTATTCTGAGCTCCCACTTAAATATAATTAAATGGGAGGGGGACTCAACTCATCTCCCATATTTATGAGTTTGCTGTTGACAACAAATTAAAGATTTATCTTTATTTTCTAAATACGATGGGACTGGTCAGTGAATACAAGTTGAAACTAATTACATGAGAGATGTCTGATAAAAAAATATTTTCTTTTACCGAAAGGCACGATCCCAAAACACATCTTTTCCCTGTCCTTGGGTGTGACCTCTATTTCCTTTTCCCAGTCTTCCTTCTCTTGTAGTGGCAGTGCAGATCTTCCCTGAGAGGCGACTTCCTCGTTCCTGCAAAAAGGCTCAAGTTATTGCTTTGCTATTGTTTGATAGCTTTTTGGCCATATAATGAATTAAATCTTAAAGAGAAACATATTTTCCTAAATGTGACTGTAGCTGTTTATGGCAATAAATGCTTCTCGAACCTTAAGCTGTGGGCAAAGGGAACTGTGACAGAAGAAGAAACATAATGGAGAATGGGAGAAGGGGATCTCCAATCCTACATAATACAACACCAGCAAGCACCTAACTTTCTATAAAAAGTAAAAATATAGGAAACAGCAGACACATTTCTGCTCAAAGGTAACAAACACATAAATCTCACATCTTGTCTCTTATCGATATAACAGCTATCCAACTTGTATGAGTGTGAGGGGGTGCATTACGGAGCTAATTCGACACAGCCAGGCTTTCTTAATGTTAGCTAGCTTAATAACTCCTTACTGATACTACTCATTTGATGCTTAATCTGCACAACATGCACAGATCACAACACTTCATTTAGGGGGGTAAAAAAGTGTTAAAAATATCAATATCGCATTTTTATTTACTGAACAGACCTTCACTAATTTATTTTCTAAACTGCGTTACATCCTGACATCATCGGTAAAGAACAGACTTGGGATAAGACCCAAAATATATATACCTCATTTGCATCATTAAATGAAAGCATGGTTCCCATGGTAACATGACAGAGAGTCTAAAGTGCAATGCTTCTTTGGTGGCTGAGCAGGTTTGAGTAATGTAATACTTCTTCTACATCACAGGTTATTATTTCAACACCGAGTTCTGGGCCCCTTTTCAGAAAGCGGGTTCAGAAAACTCAGAGTTAAAAGCGCAACTCTGAGCTGTCAGACTCAAGAGTTTTCGGTTTCAGAACAGGTGATAACTAATAGTTCAATCATCTCTGAGTTAACTTACTCCTTAGTACAGCGCGTGCATTGGCAGATAAAAGCCCTCATCAATGGAACACGGATAACATGATTCACCACGGCAACAGGTGAAAAAAAGAGTCACTCCTCCCATTTTGCGCCAGTGGAGTTTGACATATTAATGAATGCACATGCAGAATATGACCATATATTTCAGGAAAAAAAGAATACAGTAGCAGCAACAAAAGAACGTGAGCTGGCAGAAAATATTTTATCTCTAGTGTTCCATTTATTTTGTGTCTTTGCTTCAGTGTATCTTGGTATTAAGATTCTCAAAAGATATTTCTTAATTTGGTGTTTTATAATTGTTTATGCACCGCAAACCTACTGAAATGTCCCTAATTGCAGGCAGATTGTTCTCGTTGACAGTCTGATCACATCGTCAAGTGAAGGTTACCTAATGAAGAGCTGCTCTTTTTGATGCTCAGCCTCACCGATGTTATAAAGAAAACTCCCATCAGCAAAGTGCAACACAAAGAACTTGCTCCGAACAGAGAGTGTCCCTGATGTGTCATATGAATAATATGAAGGCTGAGAATATTGTTCCAATACATGATCAATTGTGCAAAAAAACGGTAACGCTCAAACAAATAATCATGAGAGAATGATAAAACATCCAAGCGCGGTCTGATCACCCTTTCCCCACGTAGATATCTGCGGAGTAAATGTGCTTTGATGTCAACTGGCTCTTCAAGAAACGGACATGCGATGTCTGACACTTCCTTCAGTCTGCAGCTTAAGAGGAGGAGAAACTCAGGGTTAGTTGGAGGAAACCTGCCAGCAAGCAGGTTAGCTTCACGGAGTCTGTTGCCGCAGTAACTGACTCAAAGTTACACTGAAAACCGAAAAACCAAAGTTTCTCTTAACGTTTTCACTAAACCCGCTTTCTGGAACGGGGCCCTGGTCAAAAGGCCAGAGTTTGAGTTGGAATTTAAGTAACAGATCAGCTATTTCACAGATTAAATATACATATATGCTTCTGAATCAGCACTGTAATGTAGTCAAATCTGGCCCTTTTATAACCCATTTATTTACTTATTTATTTTATTTCTGACTTATTTATTATCAGACTTCTGTCTGTCTAAATGTACTCATGCATGTGTCTTTTCTTTGATTTTATTACCTTAGTTTGCTGTGTGCTGTTCAGCACTTTGTAAACCTTGTTTTTTAAAAGTGCTATACAAATAAAGATTTATTATTATTTTTATTATTATTGTTATTATTATTACAACAACCAAAGTACCAAAAACACACAAAAACTAGACAATAACAAAATCCTCTTAGTGTATAAACCCACAACCACAAACCACAAACCTGCTGGACTGGATTTTTCTTCTTCTACACAGCTGTGCATCTTATCTGCACCATAAGCATTTCAGTCACTTGTCTGATGGAACAGATACGTTTTAACTTTAACCAACACTGTCTACACCTGCCATGTTAACAGCTCATACTGCAGATATTCTTGGGACATAAGCCAAGGATACTTATAAAAATGTGCATGTTTTATGGGTAATTATTTACTGTATTTTGACACACCTTTTCTTCTTGTATCTGAATTTCTTCTTGCTTTGTTTGTTCTGTGATACCGATAAGCGGGGGTCTGGTACCACTTGATCAAAGTTACCAAAAAGTGCACCGTTGGCTGATATACCATCAGGAACAACTGTACTCCTGATCGTTTCAGCTGCAGAGCCATTGGTGACGATTGATGGCAGGCTGTCTTTTGTCCAAAGTTTCTTTGGAGGAGCTGTTTTTGTGCTCTTGCCTTTGTAGCCATGGTTCATGTAACCATTCATGCATCGTGGTTTGGGACCATATCGTGTGCCAAGTGGTGTGCACTCTCCTGCTGACCAGCCATAGCGGATTATTACTCCGTTAGCCAACCCTGTTCTGCGAATCTGACCGTTGACCAGATCTTTGGCTGTACAATTGTGGTGACCTCCCCTCCATTTACTGGCATAGTTCAGCGCACTCTGAGCCATAATGTCACCTGTGATGGACACATACAGGGTTTCATTAAGTACATAAATAAAGTAAAACTTCTTTAAAACAACCAAAACATGTTTTTTTTTTTTTTTTTAACAGCAGAACATGACTTTTAATAATATTGCTTTCATCAAAGATCTAAACCTGTTAAATAAGAATAAACCTAAAACTTGCTGAAAGATGCCAGGCTTTCTTTTAATCTTTAAAAGTGATCTCGTGCAAAGGTTCTTCAGATCTTCCAAATGTCTTTTAAAGGTTTCTCTTTGGATTTTAGCTATCCTTTCACTCGTTTTCAGTCCAGTCCATGTACCTGTCTGTTTTAGGAATGTGGGTTCATTTTTGTTTGTTCATTAGCCAACTTAATAATGACCTATGAATTTATTCAGGCATAAAAAGCACCCAACTCAAGGGATTTGCCAGTGTTCTTTCTACAGCACTTTGGCCAACAGCAGTTTTTAAATGAGCTCTATAAATAAAATTGAATATAAAACAATAACTGATCTCAAAGCAGACCCTTACACACACAATTTGTCCTGTTTTTTTGGGTGGCATCCATGAAAATTGTTAAAGCAAACACAATTTAACAAGCAAAAAATTGTTTTTTTTTTTTTTTCTGGATGCAAAAAGTTGATTCCTAAGGCTGAAAACTTTGCATATTTCAGCAAAGTGTGTTCTTAGACTGAACAAGTGGGCGGACAAAAGAAAATAGGTCAGGCCTAAAAATTATCCAAAGAAGACCTAAACGAAACAGAACCTGAGAGATGCATCTGGGCCTTCAATTTCTTCATCTACTGTTCACTGAACCCTCATCAGAAATGGTCTCTACTGAAGGCTGGCTGTAAGGAAGCCATCAAGGAAGAGAAACAGGGAGAAAAGGCTGTTGCTAAATGATACAAGAACTGGACAGATCAGTGATAGCAGGTATGATGGAGTGATAAATGCTCCCCAGAGCCTGGACCTCAACATTACTGAAGCTGCGTGGATTCATCTGGACAAAGAACAGAATAAAAGGCAGCTACATCCAAAGAAGAGCTAAAGGAAGTCCTTTAAGAAGTCTGGAGAACTATTCCTAGAAGATACTTAAAGAAATTACAATTAAAATCCATTTAAGGCTGCATTAAAGAATTAAGATAGTCATAGCAATTATCCAGAACTGTAAAAACTGTTAACTGTTTTTCTCTTGTATATTGTATTTTCATTCATGTACATGTTTCAATAAAATACTGCACTGGAATAAATCATTGAAGGGTGGCTCCAGACTTTTATATATGTCTATAAATATTTCACAAAAATATATAAATATTATATATATATATATATATATATATACACATATTATTTATATTTCAAATATAAATATATGACAACATTGTTGGGTCCTTCTTAAGGCAGATGATAAAATAAAAAGGGGAAGAAAAAAAATGTCCTTTTTAATATAGTTTTAGCCACAGTATGATGCTGGAGCTACTTACAAGTCACTGAGCTCTACTGGAGAGAAAATGGTTCATAAGTTATTCCTTGCTTGTGGATTGTGATTAAGGTAGTGAAGATGGTTGTGTAACACATCAGACCTTAGCTTAAAGCACACTGGGTGGCTGTGTGTACAAAATGTGCTATATAAATAAATTAGCCTTGGCTTGCATTAAAAAAAATGGGTGGATTAGTGCTGATTGAAAGGGTTTTGGCTTATAGCATTATTTTCATACATTTAAACTAATTGATCCCTCATGCCCCTGCAATGGAGGCATGGTCACTCTGAAAAACATTTCTCTCATCAGTATAGAAACATTTCATTGCAAGATAAAGTTGGACAATCAGAACCAGAGCCACTGGATCTCTGGTGTCCATACTTCAGGCTTTTCTTAAATATATCATCACATGCAAAATTTGGTCAGACGCCTTGACATGTAGAAAAACACAAATGAACTCAAATTTATAAAACTACTTATTTTAACAAAATAAATCTTTAGCAATATGGAAATATCACTGAAATAAAACTTAACTTACCACTGGTTTTCACATTTAAACACTGTCAAACTAGTACATATAAACACTGAACAAGTTTTATGTCCATGCCGTTTGCCGTAGTGTTAAACAGCCAATCAGAGCGTCCCTTAAAAAACGATTAAATAAATTTAGTAGTTTTAATTTTTATTGACAAGGTTATAGTTTCTTCTATAGAAACACACTATTTGAAGTCTACCTTATCAAATATATTTATGTACTAACGTTTCCTTCTTTTAAAAAAACTCCTACTGATTCAACTCACTGTCCTTTTGTTTGAACCCTTTGATCTATAAAAACAGCTTGTAATAAGCAGTAACGTAAGCTGTATAACCATTATAAACAATAAAGCACAGCTAATTTGATTTTGCTAACAAACTTTTCTAAATCCCAACATAAACAGTAATCGTATCTTCGGTGCCTGTTCATAGACAGCGGGTTTCGGCACCACGCCGGTCGTTTAGTAGGCTAATGCCCTCCATTAGCTAACGTTAGCGTTGTTGTTGACAGCCAACGGTGTGCCGCTGTTGCCAGTCTAAGTGCTTATAAGAGGAAAAGAAACAATCTAATATAGAAAATGCATGGAAAGATTTTAAATGAAGATCAATTAAATAAAATCAGAGTAGCCATTATCTTAATTTACCGCTTATCTGTGCAGGAGACACGTGCACACCTAGTCCTTACGGCACAAATCAAGCCAGGTGAAAGCAGAAACTTAATTTGCCGGTTGATGGCGCCACAACACGTAAAACTATTTCATTTACGTGTTCTTTGCCAGTTACAAAAAAAAAAACAAAAAAAACAAAACAAAAAAAAAAAAAAAACAACAACTATGAAGCAGTGTTACAAAAATGCAAGCCACTTGTATTACATTTGAAAACGAAAATCTAGTTCCTTTATATACTTTTTATTTTAGAAGCAGTGACGGTGAAATGTGAGCTTTTCATAAAAAAAACTTACACTTTCCTGCTGTCAAACAGCTCTTCCAAACAGGAACGTGCTATTTGTAACAAAAGCTTTTAAAGGCAGATTAATTTTGTTAGATGAGATGTTTTAAATGTAATCATATTGAGTATAACTTACATTGTAATTTTATGTAGATGCAATCACATTTAGAAGGAGTGATGAAACTGCGATTGATGGATAATATAGGCAATATATTTTTAAATGGAATCTCATGCTATCCATTTCTTTTATGTGATTACATAATTCTGTCAGCTGTAGTAAACTTGTCACTTTCTCTTGAAAACCTACTAGAATATTTATGTTCCTGTAATGGTGTAATTTTTAGTTTAAAATATTTTCTGAAAATATTTTTAGAATCATTTAAAATATTTCAACCAATGGAATACGTCTCATTTTTATTAGTCTCTGAAGATTATAGAAACATTAATAACTGTACCTTTGGGAGTTTGGGTCCAAATTCTGCTAGTCAGAAACAAAAGTTCTGCCCAAGTAAAGAATAAACAAGGCCAAATAATCACAGCAGTACTTGCCATAAATCTGGGTTCTGAAAGTGGAAACTGAAAGTAGGTATGTTTCTTGGCTAAAATTAGGCGTGTAGTCACTTTGAATGCAGTTAAACCTAGAACTTTTGTCCCAAACTGGTCAAAATTCATACACCAAAAACTCTGATCAAATCTGGCAACTATTACTGGACTATAGCTGGCTTACTAAAAACAAGCTGATGCCAGAATAGACTGGATTATAAACTCCAGTGTGCCAGCACAGAACAACCTGGGTTGTGAAAGACACAGTATGGCTCAAAGTATGAAGACAACTTGTTCCATCTGGTTGTTGCTCTGTTTGTCAATTTTGGTTAATGGCAGCCTCAAAGTAGCACTGCTAAACTGAAATGACACAAAATCTGAGCCTTTTTGTTACCCAGGTGTTATTCACTCAGTTATATTCTCCCCAACTCTGGGCCAGCAGAGTTGGATGCAAAAGAATTTCACAAGTCAGCACAAACATCTGACCACAATCCCTTCTTCTTTGTTAAATAAATATAAAAAATGAAAATAAAATATAAAATAAAAAAGACAAATAAATAAAAATAAACCTGTCATGCATCTGGATGAGATTGGGTCACTTTCATGACAGTTAAAAGACAGAAATTTGATGAGGCGTCATCGATGGCCAAGCCCCTCATTGCCATTTAAAGTAACTACATTCCAATGGTGATGCCTAATAAAGGTTTGAGAGTAACAACACAACAGCTGTTACAACTTTCTGTACTGGTTTATTTTATTTAAATGTAGAATGGCACAAGCAGCTGTTGAGAAAACAGATTTGTGTAGCAAACCAGGACACAAACCAGCAAGTATTGGTAATAAGTTAATATTGCTCATAATGTTCACCGTTTAAGTAGGAAGACAGTTCACAACCATATAAAATTCCAGTTTAAAGCAAAGTGAAAATCAGTGGACTAACCAAAACTAACAAAAATTAGAAAAATACAACAAAAATAAGCCACTGACTCAAGTGAAAAATTCATCACACTGACAAAATATAACCCAGTTTGAGTACCATACAAGGTATTGTGCTATACGGCTAAGAGGACACCTAAGCAACCGTAAGTTTGTTTGAGATTTAACAGTATAAAACAGTTTTCTTAGTACCAGTCTGAAAAAGAGTGGTGAGTGGCAGATGAATACAAATTATCACTATATAAGTACAACATTTACAAGTCAAAAATGTCAGAGAATGTACCTTAAAAAAAAGAAGTAAATCTACAGCAACATCATCTTGAAAAATGTCCCAAAAAGGCACAGACAGAAGAGGATGTGAACCATGCAAACGAAAAACAACATGTTCTTTGTGCAAGGAAGCAAAACTCAAGTTTAGAATAATTACATAATACAGCAGATTGTAATCAGTTCCCCTCTCAAAACTATGCTCCCCCCATTGTTACAGTACAGAATACTGTTCATGTGCGTTACATCACGTCTAGAGATTCAAATTACAAATGCTCATTTGGCCACACAGAAAGTGAAATGTTGAGTTGTACATTCATGATATTTACAGTATTATAGAGCTTCAGACAGCTATCAGGGCTTCATGTACAATCAGCAACTTGACGGTGGCGATGAGATTGCGAATCCAGTCCTTTTTGTACCAAGAAGTGAGTCTCCTGTGCATGCTCACATCCAGCATCTGAGTCGACCTCACTGAGCATAGATCAACGATTCAGAAAGCCGATGACTATCAGTCGCTCCAATGTAAATGCACCACACACCCTGTACATTCATATTAAAACCTTTCTGTGCAACATCATTTGGGTTTATTATTAGCAACTGGTAACATTTTCTAGCTCAGGCTTTGCTTGCAAATAGCAGCCGTGGAAATTACAATTTCAAGACACTCCTTTTCCTGCAGCTTCTTAGCCACAGGGTGACAATCCACAACTCATCTGAACCGACTAAGGGCCACTTCTCGGTGAAAAAAGAAAAATCACTATCAGATTGATTGACACTGCAAGTGCTGTTTTGTGGAAGACATCTTCTAAAGATTTTTTTTAAAAAAAGGTCATCTTCAATGTACCTTCCCCAACTTCACAAAAGTCCTCTTTTGCCAGCATACATGGTCCATCATGTCAACATTAATTCATTACTTTCATTATTTAAGCTAATCTTTTTCTCTCTCTGACCACCTCTACCTCTTTTCTCAATCTTCCTTAAACACATGCTTGTCCAGATCTGTAACTGTGTGCAGTCAGGGATCACCTACATCACTTTACATCACCTTACAGGTCAGGCAACATGTCTGCCTTCATGTCCGTTGTTCCGATTCATTTACCCGTCTCGCTGTATTTTCCAAACACACCAAACAGATGTCTGTAAATAACACAGCTATTATTACATCAGATACAAATGTGTTCCAGTGTTAATGCCCAGGTACATTACGTCCAGTGTACTACATTGTTTGATTGTACCAATTCTTAAAAGCACGTCGAGCATGGATTAACCCTGGGTAGAAAAGATTGACTTGTCATGTGACATGTAATTGTGAGAATAAGTACAGATCACAGCAGCAGAGGATAAAAACAGCACAGACTGAGCTGATCAGTCACCGTTGTAAAACCATCCGTCAGTGACTTTTTTACAAGCTGAGAAAAGTCCCTTTAGTTCAAGGCAGAATCTTCCACCGAAAGAAAAGTTCTACCCACTAACAGCAGCAGGTAATACATGTGTTTGTCTGTTTTTTTTAATTATAAAAACCAGGTCCAGTTGTCTTTTTTTCCCTCCTGTTCAGGTTCCTGACTTGAGCTTAATGTTCTGATCAGACGACTGGACTGATCTTCACTCCTCCGACATCAGGAACAATTCTCATCTGCTAGTTTTTTATCTCCAGGATGGAGGGGTTGTGGTCCAGGATAGACAGGATGATTTTATCCATGTATTGTCTCAGACGTAAGTTGATTTCTTCCTGCTCCTTCAGGGCTTCCATTAACTGCAGAGAAAAACACATGATAAACACATCGTCACGTTTCTTCAATATCCCAGTAATGTACACTGTGGTCCAGTATTGAGTAATACTTTAACAATATTTTTTAATTTTACTGAGAAATTTAAATTATTGTTATAATACTCCATACTTATAGTATTTGATTACAACTACACCCAGGTGTATGTATACACATCAGGAGTCAACTACAGAAATTGTCTGATACTACCTTAAGATTTAATAAGAAATTATAGTAATTTTTCATCTTAATTTCAATCAATCAATCAATCAATCAATAAATAAATAAATAAATAAAATTCTTTTTTACACTTCTGGGGGGAAAGCTCTCAAATTAACTATACGTTTGCTTGAAAATTACTTTAACAGTTTTCTGGTTACTTAAACAGTCAGCTGTGTAGCTTTGGCAGTTTCTCAGTCTACTGTATTTTGAACTGGAAAAGTACTCTTTAGTGGTGCTGGTCAGCAGACATGTTTGAGATGTAGCCATTAAAATTATCTCTACATTATGCCTGAGATTTAAATCTTGAAGATGGAAAATTGTCCAAAATGTAATAAAAACTTCATCTGTTATTATTTTGATAATTTGGCTGAATCATTACTCAGTAGATACAAATCTCGTTTTAAGTGTCCTTGCTCAGCAAACCTATTGCATTAAGAAAATATCAATATTTTCAACATAATTTAAAAAAAAATGAAAAAAAGTTGGATAAGAGGCAAAGAAATAAAGTTTTTTTGAGTATACAAGTAACACCATATTGGAAATTTGACAAGCTAAGGATTTAACTGGTCACTGGTAAGGGTGTCATGAGAAAAGGAGCATCCACAAAAGGTTTAATTCTTCCAAATGAGGAGGGTTTGTTGCTCACCACTTTTAGGCAAACTCTGTCAGACAATCTTCAGAAATATAAAAAAAATATATATTTCACTGTTAAAGATTTCTCAGAAATTTCTTTTTTCTTCATCTTGGTGCATAATGCTGTGTAAAGCGTCAGAAAGTTTATGAAAAACCATTCATTTCAGCTGCTGTGGCAAAAAAACAACTGACATTTGTTTCTACAAAAAAAAAGGACACCATCCAGGCTGTTATAAGCCGAAGGTGCAAAATCCAGCATCTGTATGCATGAGGATGCATCATATCAGTGGTGTGGGTAACTATACGTGTTGCATATACTGAAATTTTGTAAAGACATACGTTTCCAAACGTTAACATGCCAGACAATGACAGACCTCATTCACCTCATTTTGTTCGACTAGTACCATCAAGGCTTCATAGACACAGTGTGTATGCTTCAGTGCCCTGCCTGCAGTCCAGACCTGCCTTTCAGAGCTGCTAAAAATGCACACCACACCGCGAGGAGGAAAGTCAGACAAAAACAACCAAAGACTGTTGAGTAGCTGAAATATTGTGTTCTGCAAGAATGGCCACAGATTCCTCTTTTAAAGCTCCAACAAATAGTTGCCTTTGGAAAAAAAAAAATCCAAGAATAGTGTTTGTAATATCTGGGACACTGTCACACTAGGATATGCCCCAGAAATACAGCTTTGCCCTATTTAAAATAAAAAATAAAAAAAAAAAAGCAAAGGAGAGCTTCCAGTCACTAAATCTTTGGGTCAAATTTAATTATTCAAAAAGATGAAGCTCTAATAAATCTGGTTGATAAAACAACAGGAACTTCTCCAAAGTGAGAGTCAACATCCAACTCAATCCAATGACTGGATCTAGTTAATCTGAAAATCATTACAAATAAAATGTTTTGTTAATAAACAGGCAATTTAGAGTATACAAATACCAAGCTGCTTACAGCTGAGGGATTCATTCATTTATTTATTTAAACAATAAAATAAAATAAAATAAAATAAGAGAATTTTGGTAAGTTCTACATTTTATTTGTCATTTTGTAGGTAATGCAATTATAAAACAAAAAATAAATAAAAATTAAAGCAAAAAAAAAAAAAAAAAAATTGAATGAATATTAGAAATGAGAAGACGACCATAAAGCAGTCAGAGAATTGTTCATGTTCTTTGTTATGAGAAAAACCCACATTTTGCGATGAGCAGTATATGTGTTCTCATCTCACCTGGTCTCTGGAGGCGTTGTCTATCTCAGCGGCTAGAGACTGGGCCTTGGTCTGCGTAGCAAACAGATTCTTGGCTTCATACAGACTGAGACTCAGGATCTGACCGTTCAGGTCATCGTTCTGCTCCCTCAGCTTCTGGTTCTCCTAAAATACAGAACCAGGGTGGGAGATGGACAGGAACAGGGGATGAGTTTGTGGACCACACAGGTGCATGCAAGTGTGACGTCTCATTAAAAACAGCCACTACTTAAGCTTCAGTCGACCGTACTCCAAGACACTGCCTCATCCAGCAGCAAACACAGCAACACACACCTAATGTGTCAACGCCTACTGGACAAAACATGGGTTATGTGTGTTAACTGTTCCCCTGCTTTTGTCTGCTGCGTTATGAAAGCTTCATTATTAGGTTGCCTTTAACGGACAAGAGGTCAGTTTGCTTTTCCCTTATTCTACCTTTCACCATGAACAAGGGAGCTGCAGTTTTGACCCCAGTTAAGCTTGCACAAGTTCACTCTACTCCATTGTTATTAGTGGTTAATCGGGACGTCAAAGGTCAGAGAAGCAATTTTACCATCAGACCAGGGCAGAGCCGAGCCCCAGACAACACCAGTTGATGGATTTCAGGGGGGAGAAAATCCTGGGATGTAAATTGCTGGACACACACATAAAGACATTTACAGAGGTGCACAGGCAAGCATAAGAGTTTATCTTCGTCCTAAATTACACTGGGCTGTGCCTCTCAAGTTAGAGCTGAGTACACAAAATTGGATCATTTGTTTGACAATGTGAAACAGACCAAAAAGAAATTTTTTAAAGCTGAAGAAAGATTGTTTGCATCCAGTGTGGCTTTGAGCCCTGGAAGGTTGTGTAGCCAGTGCATACCCTCCTGTCATAAAAAAACTGAACACAAGCTTCTTTGCTACTTGCACACAACTTCCCCATCGTATCAGAGAAGATAACTCTCCACATCTCTAATGTTTACTATGTAATGGAAGCAGGATTAGTAACTTAGCTAAGCTAACTTCCTGTTTAACACGTCTAACAGGGTGTATCTCCATGGTAACTTATGCTGGAAACCCAAACTGTTCTGGAGCAGCTTACAGTGAGTTTCAAGATATGAGATCAGCACATGGAGAAGCATTGGCTCTGATTAACTCTCTAAACAAAGGGAACAAGGAACAGACTTTTCTACCATCTCTTTATAAGACTGTGACCGTCTGATCCATTTGACTTTCACCGGCAACAAGCTTCGTATATTTCGGCATGTTTAAGTGCTTTAAACCTATAAAATTATAACCAGTTCTTTAAAGCGTGCACTGCCACAGACACTTATAAAAACCAGTGAGATGACATGGCTTCAGCTGATCTCAACGTTTAGGATTTGTAAATTCAGAAACAGAAAATATTCCCTGGAAATGTTGACCCTGGTTCACACTACAGGCCTCTGTTCTGTCCTGTAAGCAGAACTGAAATTAATTACAATTACATTTAAATCTCTACCTTTTCAGATATTTTAAAGCAAATTTCAGTGTATCCAGGAGCACTGACACTAAACAAGCAGCACAAAATACAGATCACCTGCACACTGTGGTTGGAATTCTCATAAATTTCCTTAAAACTGGATTCAACTTTACTGGACTCTCCATTTCAAATTCAAAATATTACTAAAACATGTTGAGGTTTGTACTGAGATACAGTATAAAAATGGCTGTTATGGTTGGTTGTCAAAGCTCTGTTTCTTCTGGTAGTACCACCTAAAGCCGCTCCGTTCCAATCTGTGTTTCAGGTCCATCTAGTGTCTGCAGCTAAAAAAATGCTGCAAGTCTTATTTGATTTAGCACACTCCTCTTGTAGCACATAAACCACATTATTATGTAAGGAGTCTTGGAGCTGGTAGAAATATAGAAAACTGTGGATGTAAGTGTAAAACATGACTAAACTACATGGCTGTAAATATAACATTGTACAAACTGGTTTGTGGAGGAATAATGCAGAGACAAGTCGTTTGTAGAAACAAGTACAAAATATTTTGTGATACATCTTTAGCTGTAAGATGAAAATGATGTTCAAACAGAGTGTTTAATCTGTACCTGCTTGAGCCTCTTGACTTCATGCTCGAGCTCCACCTCCCTGGTTCTGTTGTTGAAGTCTGAGAGCCCAGAGGAAGAGCTGCGGCTCCGACCAGGCTTCTCCGCTTCCAGTTTGAAGAGCTGCAAGTGCTCCAGCTCTCGCCGAAGGTCTTCTATCAGCTGCACACCAGAGAACGGAGTAATGAGCAATGTTACATAATGCAATGGAGATTTTCTGTGGCTGCAAGTATGGAGCTGACATAAATGCAAACAACACACTTTGCTGTGTTTGTCTGGACACATTAAATAACCTGCCCCCCCTCTCACCTCCTGCATGGCCTCTTTCTCCTTCTGGAACTCGTGTCTGTTCTGTCTCAGTTTATCCATCATCTTCTTGTAGAGGTCCATCTCATCCTTCAGCCGCAGACTGGTGTCCTCCAGCTTGTCCGTCATCCTTTGCTTCTCCTGAGGACGGACAAACACAATTACAGCTGCTTTATTATAGTTCATTTTTATATTCTTTAAACAGTGTTGGTGTCATTTATAGAGGTACAGTCTCAAAAAAGAAATCTGGTTGAACAACATGAGTTTGTCTCCATGGATAAAATAGCATTAAATTAAAATTAAAGGGCAGAACAGGGACACAAATAAGATAAATACAAGCAAACATACAAATTAAAGCGTGACTCACCTCATCCAGTTTCTCCGTCTGTGACTTGAGTCGGCACAAGTTAAGAGACATCTCACTGTTCTCCTCCTCCAGCTGCTTTGCTCTGAAAACACAAAATCCTGCATGTCAGTGTTTTAATATGAATGCATCTCATTTAGCATTTTAGCCAAACAACCACAGCTGTGTAACTCCAGGGGTCACGATTTAACTTCAGGTCTGTTTATCAGACAGTTTTATAATCACATGCATATCCATGTCCAGAAGAAGACAGTCATGTCTAGTTTAAAAAAAAAAAAACACACACACATTATCCCAACAGTATCTCATTAACTGTCTTACTACTGAAGTTCAGTAGCAGCACGGCGATGCTGATGAAATGCTTTGGATTTACTGAGCAGGTGTGAGCACCTTTATAAAAACAGAAGTTTTGAGAGTTTGCTAGTCTCATGCAGGTGTGTGTTAACACATTAAGGAGGAAAAAACAACAGCAATCAATCTTAAAAGAGTTGTAAGCCAATTTTACAATTTGGAATCAGTTCTTTCGGTGGTTCTCAAACTGGGGGTCATGTGATAATTTCAGGGGGTCGCCAGATAATTGTAAAAAATATATAGCCTACATTTATCAAACAAATCAGCGATTTTTACCCAAATTTAGCTGATTTTGGGAATGTAGGTAGCTTGTCATTGCAGTCACCCACCAAAAAGCACTTTATCCTCCTTATTTATGAAGTTCCTGACAGTTTTCCAGTATTATATTTACAGGATGGCTGCAAGATGACCCATTTGATACACCACACAAATTATCGTTAAGTCGTTGAGTGGGGGTGAGGGTGGCAAACACCAACATTTAATATCTTGGGGGGGTGGCTCAAAAGGTTTGAGAACCACTGTATTATTCTACAGAGAGAAAGCCTGTTCACAAGTGGGAAGATTCAAGACCGTTACTGATCTTCTCGTGAGTAAACGACTGCAAAAACCCATGAGCTACATCCCAAACGCTACAGGTCTCAGTTTGCACACTAAATGTTAAAGTTTGTGGCTGGAAAGTTTAAAAAATACTTAATAAGTATGACTTGTTTGGAAGAGTTGACCAGTGAAAACCTCTTTTCTCTTAACAAAACATGGCAGCATAGCTTAGATTCCCAAAGTTAAACCTGATCAAACCTCAAGACTTCTGGAACAACGTCCTTTGGAGCAATGAGATAAAAGAAGAGATGTTTGGTCTCATCTGCCTCTGTTCTCTAAAATCAAACCATGTGCCAAATGTAGGCCCACTCCCAGAGTGACAGACAATCTTATTAAAATGATAGCATACTGTTCACACTTCTGGTATGTTGAGAGTGTTGTATAAGTGTGTTTATGCTTGATAACAGAATATATATATGAAACATGAATCTTCACTGGTTATCCCAGAAAAAGAAGCTAAGCCGGGGATCTCAAACTCTGGTCCTAAGGGCCACTGTCCTGCAAGAGTCTGTGCTTCAAGATAACTTAACTCACATTAATGAGTCACCTAAGGGAGCAGCGTTTGAGTTCCCTGAGCTAAGCTGAAGTGCTGCAAACCTGCATTGTTTTGTAAGGCCAGCAGGGGGCAAAAACAACCCAACAGGAAAATTATTCTACTTCTCACTTCATATGTTACCTCAGTGGACATCTTTCTGAATGATGTTCTCAGTTGCAAGTGTGAATACAGCATTATGATCATTTTGTAATTTTTGGTCCCATTTAGAGTAAAACAGGTTCAGGTTTATTATTTATTCAACATGTCATTAATCTGTGGGCCTGTATAGCTTCTTAATTCTCAGAGGTCTAACATTTTGTTTACAACAGAGCAAGACAGCTGTTGGAAAATGACCAGTGTGTTCTTACTGACATAAAAAGCAACAGTGGAGTTGTCATATTAAAGGAAAGACAAGCTCATTTGAAAGAGAGGTTTAGGATTTCTGTGTAAGTATGTGTTTCTCACCGGTGGGTCAGTAGTTCAATCTGTGTGTTCTTGTCTCTCTCCATCTTGGTGTAGGTCTCTCTGTGTCTTCTTAACTCCTCCTGCAGATTCTGTTCTGCACGTGTTTCTTGATCCTTCAGCTGCTCCTCCAGCTCATGAACCCTGAGATAAACAACTTATTTATGAAGGACTTTTTAAAAATATTAAATCACTGCTTCAATCAATTGTAACATCTGTCTACAGAAAAAGATCTGTGTGATATGATACGTGGGCCACATGCTTATTTGCATAAGAGAACATTTCTGAGCTGCGATTATACCTGTGCACTAGTTGTGTGTTTTCCTGCTTTAGCTTTGACTTGAGGTCGCCATTTATCCGAATCTCATTCTCAAGTTCTGCCACCTTTTTCTCCAGAGAAGTCACCTGATAAAAACAGAAACAAGCGTGACAAAAATATGAAAATGATGAAACTACTTTACCTTGCAGAACAAGTCTCTGGTTACTGGCAGGCTGGATCTGCTTATTTGTTTAGTGAGCTTTTACCAACACCTGTGGATTTTTTCCCCCATATTATTTTTTAACCTGTTGTTACCATACTAGAACTGACAGAATGCTGTAATATTCTTTGTTGTTCACATTTGCATCCTTGCTATTGAATCTAGTTAACAACAGTGTGACCTAACACATATTCCTGTTGTGAATAATCATGTATTGATAAGGAGTGCTTTACAGGGGGATGTAAAAAGGGTTTGTGAGCATGCATGTTTGCATATGTGGACATAAGACAACACTGTGTTGGATATCCTGAATATATCTAATGTAGAAGTGCAACTATGTGTTTTAAATGCAACTGCTGGTAGACCAGAAAAGTAATAGTTGTGTACAGCAGCTCAATATTTGAATTGTGTTTTGTTTGAATGCCAAGACTTGGTAGGGTCCTTTAGCTGGATTTCTCCCAGTCTTTTTGGTATGCTACAGGTTAGGGTTGGGGATTTCTAGTGTGTGCAAAGATCCTTTGTATTGTACATATCTCATGCTGCTCTCATGTTGAAGAGGTTAAACAAGGAAGCTGCACACACACATAAGGAAAAAAAAAGACTAAACACATTCATACCTTCTCATTGATGTCAGTGTCACATGAGTCAATGCTGTCTCTGAAAAGGTCTTCCGTACTACCGTTACTGCTGCTCAAGTTGCTGTTGTGAAGCAGCTGCCTGCTCAAACACACAGACAAATCACACTTTGTGGAATCTGCTGAAAACCGGTTCAAGAGTTTGTTTTAGTCTCGGTGGGAATGAAAAAGAGTGATAGTGCTATGAGGTTAGAACATGTACAGGACCATACATACGCAGGTCTGTGTAAAAATTAGTTCAGCAAAATCCTCTTTTTTAAGCAAAGTGAAATATTCATGGTGGCTAACTTCTGCTCCATCCCAGAGATTGGCAATAACAGAGGAGAGGGAAGAAGAGAAGAAACAGGAAGGGACACAGAACAAGAGGACAGATAAAGAGAGCAATAAAGTGGAAGACATAATCAAACAAGACGCAGACGCCAGGAGAAAGAACAAGGAGAGGGAGACTAACATTATATTGAAAACATAGATCAGGCCTGACAGGCCATTTTCACTCTGTCACTATAACTCAGTTTGTGTGGCTACAAACAGGACAAAAGCCTCACTACAAGACATCTCACCCAGCCCGTACTATCAAGGCCATGCAGTAGTACACATGGATGCTGCTGAAAAAGCTCATGTCCAAACTCCTTTTCTCAATTTAAGAACAAAAACAAATGTTTTTAACAGCATTCTCGGCTGTGCCTGTATTTTCTCTAAAAAAAAAAAACATTTAATAATTAACAGAGTGCAGCTGAATGATAAGGAAGCAGGTGTCTGTGTTAACATCAACAACCAGAGCCTCGTACCTTCCAAAAGCAGTGCTGGAGATCTTCCTGTTGGGACTACAAAAGAAAGAAGACATTTTATTAGTTTTCCTGGCAGAGTGCCAAACTTATATCTCAATAACACAGTGGAAATAACTACTGACTACAATTAAGATGTAGATGTCATGCAGAGAGATTCGATGAACAAAAGTTTCTGTGAGCTCAGCAACTGCCTTGGTCCATCAAAGCTTTCAGTGTGATGTATCCGTCTGCATCTCCTTAACTAAAGGAGCAAAAGCCCTGAAGGGTAACAAAACGGGCAATCTGTGCAGATGTAAAGCTAACGTCAGCGTTAACGCCTGCCACAGATATTATATCATATCTAGGAAAAAGCCTGTCAGTTACCTGAGTTTATTATCTGCTGGTTCAGATCCAGAAATAGCTGGCGAGTCACATTAATTTAGTAATAAAAGTTGCAGTGAGTGTACACTTTCTTTTTCTTAGTCACATTTAAAAAGCACCAATAGAAATTCTGCTACAGCCCCTCATTCTGTTTGACAGCAGTCGCTTGCTACATAATAACATGGAAGACGTTGATTAGCTGCTTCACAAAGAAAACATGAACAACAAGCAACAAAACGATTCCCTGATTATTTTTTTTTTTTTTTTTTTTTTTTTTACCAATTATGTCTGCATCTTCTGTGTGAAGTAAAAACTTAAAGCAAAGACAAACTAAATCAATTTGGTGTAAAAAATAAAAAGAGTGCCTTGTTCTTCATTTTTTTTACTTCTAAAACCTTTCCTGTAGTCCGTCTTCACAATAATATTCAAAAGGGAATATTATTATTATACTCAAATTTGCAAAGTTATGGTGGATTTATGAAATACAACCGATTCAGAACAAAGTCCACATAATAAACACAGGGAAAGGCCAGTATACTCAAAATCGTCTTCCACTAACTTTAATGTTAAAAAATTATTCAAACATGCCTGTATGTATGTGTGTGTGTGTGTGTGTGTGTATGTGTGTGTGTGTGGGCATTAGCGGTTTCAGGTCAACTCGGCACCTATTAATGGTGACCATGGATTATGCTTCCAATAATAGTTTCCCTGTCAGACTGGTTGCCAAGGTAAGCAGAGGAGGGAAAGTCTTACATAATGATCTATTAGTGTTCGTACCTGCATGTGCCTGAACTAAACGGGGGAGGACAGTTTTAACGCCTCTGTGACAACATTACATCACTTTTATTATATTATACTGTCAGGAAAGAAAAAAAAGCTCTCAGAGCAAACAGTGAGTCACTGGTATCTGAGAGGACAAATTTATTTCAAACATGAACCTGAATCCTGTATGGTGCCCATAAAAGCTGACATCATCTGTTTCTATTAAAGACACCATGGCTGATGTCTCCGGTCGGCATTGTGTTTATACATTATTGCCTTTCAATATACCACGGTAGTTTGAAGGCTGTCCTCCTATTTTTAACATGAGCCCCATCATCCTTTCCATTAATCAGTTGGGAACTGAAGTGTGTGTTAGGTGTGAATGAACCAACTGGTGTATATATATATATATATATATATATATATATATATAAATATAAAACATTTTCCAAATAAAATCTAAAGAAGGTGGGCATAGTAATATATTTATATCTAGATCTGATTTTCAGAGGAATCCCACAGATCCCCATGTTTAAAAAGTACATAACATCCTTGTTCAAACTTTCTTCCTCTGTGGTTTTATCTACAGTAATGAGCTGCAGCACCAACTCATTTATCTTACTACCTGAACCAAAGGAAGTGACATTTAACTACAGCTTCTGTTTTCTTTCTGACTATATACCAACATCCAGCTGCTCTCATCCACTTTGGCTCATCAAAATGCTCTGTATTTGTTAGCTTGATATGAATTCTTATGGCAAAACAAAAATGTATCTCTAGAGAGGTTTGTATTGTTTTTTCTTCTTACAAACAGCAGCATGGCGTAGAGACGAGGTGATAAAAGCTGTACTGTTATTGCAGTACAATTACACTGTCAAAGAAGCTTAAATATGCAGAAAAGTTATCTTTTCAGCTGCTTTCCTCCACCACCAGAATGTTTCACACAGCCACTGTGCAGCCGGTACACTGATATGACCTGCTGTCTTGTGTGAGAAGACTTGTATACTATAAAAACTATTATGACATTTTAAATTCTGTACTTTTTCCACCACCTTTACAGGCACATCTAAATGAAGTCATCACTTAAAGCAGGGATCACCAGCTTCGGAGCTTTTGAGTCGATGTCCTGCAGGTTTTAGATGTTTCCCTGCTGCAACACACCTGATTTCAATAAAATGGCCGTCTAACAGCTTGTTACCAAGTTTATCCGCAAGCCCCTTAATGCTCCATAAATTTGACGTGTACTGTACGAAGTAAACATCTAAAACCTGCAGCACGTTGGCCCAAGAGCTCTGAAGTTGGTGGTGCCCTCTTTAACAGAACAATGAAACCACAGATGTTACGTCAGTAATGTGAAAATGTTCTTGTCAGTGACTTTGGGTCCTTGTTTATTTATGATTTGAGTGGTGTAGTATTTCGTCTTTCTGTTCTTAGCTTTTCAGTTTAGGCTGTTTTTAGTTTAAGTTTTCTTTGCTTTAATTTTAGTTCCTAGTTTGTTTTATACAGTTTATACCTTTCTGCATTCACTTGTATCCTTCTCCCTTGCCACACCTGCTTCTTATTTGTCATAAAACAGGCAGTGTTTTATCGGCTTTGCTGCTTCTATCATTTTCAGTCAGTTTGTCTGACAATTTGTCCACCCATCCTCTCTTTCTTTCCTGTGTCTTTATCTGAGTTTTGTTTGTGGATCTTCCTGCCTCTGCAGGACCACTTGTTCTTTAAAAAAAAAAAAAATCTTAGTACTTACATCCCCTGCCTCCTGTGTATGGGCCCTAGCTTCTTGCCTCTTTACCATGGGTCATGACAGAAAAGGGCTTCAGAAACTTTGTTTATGGGCCTTCGTACCAATGTGGCAGCTATGTGCCACCATGTCAAGTTAAATTAAACAACAGACATGTAAACAAATGTGTCTTAATTTTCACTTCTATGCTTTGGTGGAAAAAAAAAGAGACTTGTGCGATTTTGGCAAAGTGTGTTGGATTTACTCTGTTAGTTCTAGAGAGGTTACAACCAAATGACCCTAACCCCAAAGAGCACAGGGGGTCCCCGAAGCTTTGACCATTCCGAGTCACAAAAATGAAGTCCACGTCCACACAGAAACAAGCTGAAGTGTGTTCGCTCAAGTTTTTTGACAAGGAACTGGCATGTGTTTGGAGCCCGAAAACCCAAATATTTAAAAACCAGATCCCAAAGTGAATAAAGTGAAGTGAATAAATAGGGGTCATAAAATCTGATATACAATATTTTAAAAAAGCTACAACTTGTGCAACCAACATTTAGAGAGGTCAGAGAGCAGCCGGAGTTACAGTAGTGGAATACTTCATATTTACCTTGGTAACCTTGATTTTCCCTTTCCTTTCCTTAATTAATAAAACGTGTCTGAGAAACACCACAGAGCAGATAATGTGTTCTTGTTTTTCCATTAATTAAATAACAAAATCAAATAAGGCTATATGTTGTTAATTTAACACAGCCAGAATACATTATAGATGTGAGAATCTCGCTAATGTTAGCATAAAACCAAACACAGTTTCAGCATGGGGCAAGACAGGGGGTCCACTGTGCTAACAGATACTTGGATTTCCAACTTTATGGTTTGTATTTCTAGTATAATCCTTCTTATCTATTTATTTGTGATTGTTTATAAAAGCAATGCAGTCAGCTGGACTGGTTTTAAAGCAGTAAAACACTTATTTTTCTTAAGGATGGTCTATAAACACCTGTGATTTAGTGTGTTTTTGTGTTTTTACCTGTTAGCCTTGAGGTTTTTGAGTCGCGCCTCCAGATCATTTAGCAGGTTGACCTTTTTGCTGCACTGAGAACAGTAGACATCCATGAGTTCACCGGGGTAATGGTGACGCACTTTACGAGGAGTCTGGCCCGCGCTGTGTACACACACACAAAGACATATAGATTTATACTGTAGCCGGAGCAACTGCTTTGGCTCTCTGGTAAATCACAGCAGTAAAACTTCCAAGCTTGGATTGACACAAAGACACATGATTTATGGGACACATCTTAAAAAACAGCTAGCAAGTGTAACTTCAGCCCACTTTGTCTTGGAATATCTTAAACTTCTTTCCCATGCTGAGTTGTAAATCTGGGCCTCATTTTGAATTTAAATCCCAAGCCAACTCCTTTTGGTGAGTTTTGTCTGCTTGGTATGCGTGAAAGCAGCGCAGAGCTGCATTGCCAGTTAATCAACTGGGTTGCCTTAATCCCATTAAACACAAGGCTTTGATGAATATTAATGTGGCCTTGAGGGTAAGAACTCCTAAGTTACATTTGTACAGTCAAAACTCAGAATAATATGAGTCAGGTAATTCTGGAGCTCACAGAGTGAAGACTCAAATCCATGAAATTGAGTGGAGTTGAAGTTCCTGAAACTAATCTGTGTTTTACATTTTGCTTCATCGCAACTAAGCTTTAGAACTGCACAGACGCAAACACAAGTAAAATGAGTAAGTTTAGCTCCAAACAGTGATGAAGAAGCAGGTCACCATGCTTCTTCCACCATCATGTTTAAGTGTCAAGAAGTCTGTACACCAAGCTTGATGCTGATACATAAAATATTTGCTGAGAAACACTCCTTCTTTCTTTCCTTCTTTCTAACCCCCTAACCCTGCTCAAAAAGACTAAAATTTATTATTAACTTCTGCGAAACTTGACCAGAAGACATTCTGTATCAGTTCATTGAAGATGGGACTAAAGTATCTACCACTGGACATCAACAACCAGTACGCCCTGGAGAGGTCTGCAGTCCATCGGAAGGTCAACGAGACAAGCGACCATGTGTGTACCAATGCTCACATCTACAGACAATTTACATAAGGGTCACCAATTTACCTAACATTAGGGCTGTGCAAAAACAAAACAAAACAAAACTAACAAACCATCAAAAAGAAAAAAAAGAACAAACTGGAACATAGTTTTAATGTTAGAGATGTACCATAAACCAGTCAATGGACTGATATGAGATTTAAAATCCAGTTGCACAGGATGTGCAACCTCCTGTTGGATAACAGCACAACCAGAAGAAGCAACCACAACAAAAAAAAAATATCTCCAAGAAGTAATAAGTAACCCTTTCACTACATAAGTAAGAGAAGCAAAAACTTATCCTTCAGCTGTCCCTTACCTGGAGGGCACAGAAGAACCCAGATCGGAGTAGCCGTTGGTGCGTGTTTCGTCGTCCGGACAGGGGCTGCTGGGAGCGTAGTCTGGTTCCTCTCCCTCCCCGTAGTCTTCAAACTGCTCCTCGTTCAGAGAGGCCGAGGAACGAGTTGAAAGGTCAGAGGTCACAGAGATGCTAGTTTGACCACACCTGTAAAAAAAGGAAAAAGTTGGATTAGAAGAAAAGCAGATTTCTGTCAATATCTGCAACTTAGAGATGACTTTGAGGGAAATTCAAAGTTCCCTTACATCATATGGCTTGCTTAACTGTGTACATAAAACATACAAAGGTGTACAATTCAAGGACATTTCAGTATTATATACAATTTAAAGAGAAAATACATCAGTACCACCCAAATATATGAAGATAACTAGGAAAGGAGAAATAAAAAACAATATTCTGAGTGAAGAATGGGCAGCTGGGAGTGAAATCCAGAACGTGGACAGAGTTCAGGTGGAAACATCTTACCAGATGTTTTTTATTACACCAAAAAACAAGACTAAACAAGCTCAGGCTAATCTTCAATGTTGGAGGGTACATGGCAACAGGGAAGCAGATCACACACTTTTACGGAGTGTTTGAAACAGCTAGATTTCTGGTAACATGTTAATTGTGTGTGATATTTTGGGCTTTCAAATACCACATGTGTACCTTGCTGATATAAAAAACTGTGCTGTGGATAATGACCAAGATTTTATTGATTGCTGCTAAGAAAGCTATAATAAGAAACAGGTTCAGACTGGATCCACTGTCTATGAAGGAATGGTTGAACATTGGTACTGAAAAATACACAGTGGAATAAATGACTTATATTCTCAGATTAAAAAGAAGATATTTTTGTTAATGGGAAAACTGGACATTGCACGACAACAAAGAAAGTGTTTGAATAAATCCATTTTCATGTTATTCATAAACTATATCCTGGAGAGTCGCAACCAACACCTCTCTTCCTTTGTTTGTATTTTTTGGGCTATCAAAAAAATTACATTTTTAATCTAATTAATCACAGCATAGCTGTGGATTAATCACGACGAAATGTAAACACCTAGCGGTCTGTCAAATGCTAGGTGTTAAACCTGAAATTGAAGCCCTTACAAATGCGTGGATGACTTTGAGACAGAGGTGCTTCACTCAAACGAAAACTCCTTTCTGCTCCGTCAGCGTTTTCATTGATTCCATCTTTGTTTTAAAATTCTCAAACTTTCAGTCTAAAAGGCCGACAGGTCATTTGGATTCTTTCATTCCGCTTTGGTCACAGTCAGGTGGATACAAGGACTTCTTTTCCTTGTTTTCTTGGTGGTGGGCTCGCAGCGATTTGGTGCAAACTTTATTATCTGTTAAATAAAATTAATTTGTTATATCACGTTGAGTTCACATTCTTATGAAAATGGAGTAAAAATGTGAAATGTCTGTATGAACATTTTAAATAAAACTACAGTGAAAAAAAGAATAAATGCATCTTACATGCTGAGGTAGATCATGTAGATTTTTATCTGAAATTAAAAACACTTAATATATTTATAGTTTGGAGTCTTTTTTCAAAATGATAGTTGCAGAGAGATATGGAAAATGTAGTGGAAATACAAGAAAACAGCTGCTGATAAACCTTTAAATCGTTTTGGTTTTTTTTTTTGTTTTTTTTTTATTTTAATTTAGTGTAGAAAAATATAAGAACATCAGTTTATGTGGCTTATGTCATAGCCTGGATGTGAACTCCAGTGACATTTAAAGGCAGAAAACAGAGGCTGAAAAGGTTTTAACAGTGCTCACTTTTCCCCGGGTAAAAAGAGATCTCCCAGTACGTCTTCCTTGTCCCCAAGCCTGGCGAGCCCGTCGGAGGTGTCTGACCCCTGGGTGCTCTCCACAGCACTGTCTCTGTCCGATTCCCTCTCCCTGCCCTCGTCTGCCACCTCCTCCTCAGGCTCCTCCACCTCTTCAGCGAACAACTGGCACTCGGGGATGGAGTCAGGATAGGTCCGAGTGCACATGATGACCGGAAAAACCTGTTCCTGCTCAACACCCTGGACAAGGATCAGATAGAAGGTGAAGATGGTGATTGTTATCAATTGCTCGTTTTTTAATGTTTTCTGCCTTTGGAATTCCCACTTCTGGAGGATGTAACATGACCAAATCATATTACATACTACTGAGAATAAATTTTTCAATCAGATTGTTTGTTGGCTGTTTCATTGAGTTGATGTTTCTCCTGAAGTAAAGATTGACCGCTTGCTGCTCAGTGGTGACTAAAAAAATCCTAAAAAACTGACCTCATTGTATTTAAACTAACTTTGACTTCCTATGATAATAAAAATGCGGAACATTTCCACGATCACCTGTGTGTTCTCTGTAGAAATAAGTCACATTTTTATATGGAGCTTTTCTCAGGTAAAATAAAGTGCTTTGCCAAAAACAAACAAACAAACAAAAACAAACAAACAAAAAAAAACATAAAGCAAGTATTAGAACTATCATTAAAATAAATAGAATTTTTTAATAAAAGACAAACTTCAGCGACATCATCTTAGACATATTTATAGGAGTATATCTTAAACTGAGACTTAAATCTGTCCACACTGTCAGCAGATCTGATGCTGTTTGGGAGAACGTTCCACATTTCAGGTGCAGTGGAAACAAAAGCTTTGTCCTCACAAGTCTTCAGGCGAATGCGTGGGACAGACAGCAGGCTCTGCTTAATGGATCCATGTGCATGTGAGGTGGTGTGGATGAGACTATGAGATGTGTAGGTTCTTGTCCATGTAGGTCCCCGTATGTGATGGTGAGCATTTTGAACTAAATCCTGTAGGTGTCCGGAAACCAGTGTAGGGACCACAGTTGGGGGGCGACCTAACAGCGGCATCCTGACTGGATTTGTTTTATTGAGGGATGAAAACAGAACATTGCAGTAATCATTATGAGATTAAATGAAATGAAAGAATGAATGACCATCTCCATATCAGCACGGGAGACTGTGGCCCTCAGTTTACTGACTGGTAAAATTCTGTTTTTTTTCTCCACCATAAGGTGGTGGAGACGGGGTTTTTTTATTACAGTTTTTCCACCAGGGATTTTGCCAGTGATTTAATGTGTGTTGAATGACTGTGTGAATTATCAAATAACACCCCTATGTTTCTCAAACTTGGGCAAACCGTGGAAGATTGTGCACTATTTTGGGAACCATGCTATCTGGAGCGATGATAAGAACCTCGGTCTTATCAGGATTCAGCTGGAGGAAGTTATCCTCCCTGAGTCCCTGAGAGCAACAGCGAGACTCCCATCCTTGAAGTAGGACATGAACCAGTCGAGGGCCACCTTCACTAATGACTGCCATCTATACTATTTTTTTTTTTTTTTTTTACCAGATATCAAACCCACTAATTGCTATACCTGTTTTCTTCAAGCAGTCATCTTTAGATTTTTTCATTATACTTAGAATCCCATAACTAATCCTTTTCTATGTACTACCAATCCAGAGGATCCAAGCAAGCCACGTTTTATAGACACACAGACACAACAGAAACCACTGATTGGTAAGAAGGAATCACCTGTGACATAAACAACATTGTCTCTGTAGCAGTACACAAACACTGACACTCCTTTGTTTAAAATGTTATTTAAAGGTCCGACACACCTTGTGCAACATAAATCATGGTTGTCTCATTTTGCATGTACAGATGTATGGCTAACAAACACATGCACTCTTATTAATTGCAAGTATGGACTTAGAGATCCACCTTTTCCCCCTTGCTGACTGGAATTGAGCTCTTCATACTCCTCTATATTCCTTACTTGTAAGTTGGCTTGGACAAAAGCAGCTAGCTAAATTGACTTAATTACACACACTACTAAGTCATGTGTCTTGTTGCCATGAAACCGCAGCTTCACATATGCTGTAATGATAAGCAGCAAATCCCGCCCACATCAAGATGTTACTGTCTGCAGTTAATAATAAAGCATGGAAAACTGCACTGACTGGAACCAAACCATGCTGTATTATCATAATACAGGTTGCCATTGAAAAAACAAAAAACAAAAAAAAAAAACACAAGCTTTATCGGATCCGCACCAAAGTTTCAAGATCATTTTTCCAAATGCAGATTCATCACTGAATATCACTTTTGTCTAAAGTTGGGCCGATACCAACATTAGCATGGAAATACTGCCAACAGTAACGGGATCAGCGAGTATTTCTGTCTAAACACCATCTGATACCACGAAAATTGAATCCTAATTCTTTCCTGTCCAACACACACACACACACACACACACAGGAAGTTACGCAATCTTACATGACGATTGTTTTGAGTTGGCAAGCGGAGAAGCAGCTGCACATGAGTCATTGTTGTGCTAACATTTAGCACTGCCATCATTACTCATTAGAAAATCCCACTAGGTATCGGCAGATACCTAAACCTCAGGTATCGGAATCTGTATCAGGCAGAAAAAATGGTATCGGAACATCCCTACTTTTCTCCATGACTTATTAGAACCCTGTAACCTTGTTTTTGTCGTGTATTTGACTTTTCTGTGTGTTAATCCTGTTTCCTTCAGATAATTTCTTACAGTTTTGTCCCAAACATTGCCTCCTGTCAATGATTTGCTTTTCATTCCATTTGTTGTGCATATTCTGTTTTCAAGAGATATTGCTTTGAATGAATGTCAGCTGAGACCTGTACGTTTCCCATTTTGTTTGTACTTGTTCCAAATATTTAGACAAAGCTTAGTGGGAGCTACCAACATGTTTAGGAATTATAATCCTTTTCCTTGTGTCAGCTGACAAATATCTTGTTTAGGTTCATATTTACCACCAACCAGGAAGGTGTAAATCTATTTTACAGTATAAACAATGTCTGCTCACAGCCAACATTTAGAATGAACAGATCGGTAAGAAGAAATAATAATGCAGAATAAATATGTCTCATATTGTATCAAACAATATGCAACGTGTAATTTCACAAATTAGCTAACTTACTGACAATTTAGAGGGCGTAACTAGTAGGTGTAATAGATTAAAGTTGCTACAAGTTCCCAATATTTGGATTCCTTCAGTGTGGGAATGTTCCCAAGCTCAGGCATGGGGGTCTGGAGGGTGAAAGGGCAATGGGTCAGAGTTCAGGGGTCCCACTCTGTCTTGTTTCACAGTTCTGAAACAGCTCAAATCTGGTCTAATGCTACAGAGAGCATAGCTTATCACAGCATGACTGAACAACTTAAACATTCAAGAACACGGGGTGGGGCATGGTGAATAATAGTAAGCAGAAGAAACAAAAAATAAGAGGTTTAAACAAAACAGATAAGTTTGGAAGATATAAATGTAGTTTATAAGTGAGAACATTACTGGAAGACTGTATGAGATGGGAATGTCAGTGCTGAGAAGAAAGGAGGTGTGAGACAGGAAGAGAGATGAAGTAGCTTCAAGAAAGTTAGATTAGCTTTAGAAACTACTGCTGACTGATAAAAGATTGAACAACAAAGATGTAAACATCACATTTTAAAAGTGAAGCCAATCTATTTGTGTGTCGATTCACATTAAAAGCGAGGAGAGACGTTATCAAAAGTGGTCACAAAATGCTGAAGTTGGCTTATTTCTAGGCTAAGATGTTTACTGATGTCTTCATAAAACAGCAGAATTGTATTTGTATGCATAAAAATATTGAAATATAAGAGAAAGATGATAACATATTGCTTGCTTTAGATTGAAGCATTTTGTATTACTACATAGTGTAAACTATCTTTAACTTGGCAACGCTGTTTGTGTAGTTGCAGCTTGTTGCCAAAACAGCATCAAATGCTAGCACGGATGTTCGTGTGATGCTCCAGAATTGGATTGATTTCTAATTAAAGAGTGGAGATAAGAAAAGTCAAATGGTGAAGAAAATTATGACTCTGAGACTGTAGCAACCAAAAAGAGATGTGAAGATGCTGGATAGGAGATTTAGTCAGCAGACAGCAGAAAGGTATGAGCTTTATGAAATGAAAACAGGAATTTTCAAGGAAAATGGACGGACATTTATTATTTATTCTTCATGGATCCAACCTTTTATGTTTAATTTGCAAACAAAGGTACATACAAACTACATAATGTGTATTGTGAGGGTGTTTGTTGACTTTTTGTGTTCAAAGTATCTCTCCTTTTATCTTTTTTTTAATTGCAAATGTGGCTCTCAGGCAAAAGAAATGAAGGTGTTATATAATGTGTAATATGTGTCCTCTCACTCCAAAACACTGACCGAAGTTCACTTTTTTGCACAAGTAAATGAAAGATTTAACACTTGAACTGAGACTCTGCGCTGCCACAAAGGGCCAACATGGGGTCTGAGTCTGAGTCACAGAGAATACAACGAAGGATAAACGTCTGTGTAGCATTCCTGCCCTGCAGTTTGGAAAAACACAGTGTGTGGTAAGGAAAAGGGGCAGCTGTGTAAGAAAGAAGATACTTTGAGAATATATTATTATCGCTACTTTTAATGGAAATGTGTCATTAGCAACAGTTAACAGCTCATGCAAACTAAGATTAAAATAATTGTTGTCTGTACTTACTGCACTGAATATCATGAACTCTATTTCCTATGCAACACAAATGATCAAAAACTACTAAAAGCTGTGTTTTTTTAAAAATGCAATCACTTTGTTTTAGTCAGTTTAGGGAAAACTTGACCCCCCCCCAAAAAAAACAGAAAATAACAGAATGAGCAGCAACAGCATCGTACAGTGTGTGTGTGACTGTGTGTGTCTAACTAGAGGTACTTTCTTGTACAAATAACTGCTGTTCTGATAAGACTGATTAAAAAAGAAAAACATACAAAAAAAACATGATAGTAAGGGAGGAGCCATTTATGAATACCATTCAGAGTATTTCTTGCCCGTTCCTGGAAAACCTCCGGGCATTAACTGACAAAACGTAAATACGGGGGAGGACATTTACTAGTAGGGTGCCTCCCCCTTCCCCTCAACTTCTAGTCACAGTTTCTTGGACATATTAAATACGTTTTTAGGATCTATTAAATCTCCTGCAACATTAGATCTTTATGTAGTTATAGTTAATAAATTATCTGATGCTACCTGCTGTGGATTGGTTTAATAACTGAGACATGGGGCTGTATTCATTCAGGTTTTCTGTATAAGAGATTTTAAATTTGCGCTAATATTAAGCCTAAGATAGTTCATGATAATGTCTTTTTTCTTTTACTAAATAATATTTTCTTTTTCTTCCAGGAGTGAATCACAGTCTGTCTGAGACATTTATATGACACATGTCTGAAAGTTACTAGTTTCACACCAGATTGATATTATTGGATACTGTTTTGTATTTTCTTTGTCTCTCATGATGGCTTGTAGCTGAAATGTGATCCTCCTGTTCACAGTAAACAAGGAAACTCTTTTTTTCTACATCAGCTTAACAGCCAAAACTTACAGACTGATACGCTGCTTGATACCCTCGAGCAGAAAACACTCCTGGCCTGCCAAACTGCTTCCAAGCTGCCATTAGCTGTGAGCTGAGCATTTCAAGATCTTCTGCACTTTCAGTTGCGATGTTCCCTGAGACCTGGTGGACCTCAACACAGCACTATGGTCAAGTAAAGATTTTTAAATCAATTAAAATAATAAGCCTGGTGTCCAAAGTGCATGTACATTAAAAAGCAATTAAAGCATCAAAAATGGGGGAAAATGTGAAAACACACATAAAACTGTGTCTTTAAGAAAAAACTTAAAAACTGCAAGTGATAAGGTCTGCTAAGTGTGCAGGAGCGATTAGCTCCAGACTTTAGAGCCTGGTCCCCGTAACCGCCCAGAAATGTGTCATTGGGTCATATCAACTACGCTGTGATGAATAAATATAATTAAATGTGCCTGATTCTCAACAGTCACAAGTTATCTCAAATAATACATAAAAAGAGAGATGTTTTGGAATAAAAAATGCTTTAGAAGCAGCACACATGCAGATTTTCTTCATGTATTCCAGCATTAAAGCAAAAAAATATATATTTTTCTGAGTCAGCTGCTGCAGGATCTGACCTAGTTAAAACACAGACACTATTCCTTCCTGCTCTTCTTCCTCTTCTCCCAAGTGGGTTCACAGTGTCACACCACAAAAGGATAAAGATGAAGACAAAGTGTGCTGATTTTCCCTTAGTTCATGCTTGATGCTGTCTGTAAACACTGAGTGTAAATGTGTGTGATACTGTATTTGTGAATGCTCTCTCTCCTGCTAACCTGTAGCTTAATCCTTTCCAGGTACCATCTAGAATTAAAAATTCAGCCAAGTCCTTCATTACAGCTGACTTCCTCACATGCAACTGATACAATTTATTTCATCTGCCATACAAGCTTGTCAAAGTGTATAGTATAAGCACAATTCAAGAAAAATAAAGGTCAGGTACCTCAAATATATATGCAAAGATTCTCAGTCTATACAGATTTTTCAGGTAGGGCATCAGGAGTAGTTATGAGACAAAACAAGAAAGAGACATGAATGTGCATCTAAGCTCAAAGGGAGGGAGGATGAGTGAAGACCTGCATAATTTACATCCACTGCAGCGCTGATAGAAATGCAAGAAGGGGAAAGAAAGGAAAGGGCAGGAAATAAAGACTAAAACACCTGGAGAGAAAGAGAGAAAAAAAAAGTGGGAGCAATACAAACATGAAAGAAGATAAAATATGAAAGCAGAGATATAGTTGTGTTTTAGTTGTGAATAAGTTGGGTTTTATGTCATATGAATGCCAACAACCACTCACACCATGTTAGTGCAACGCTGAAAATCACAATGTTGAGTCATGGACCATGCTTCAGTTGTTGAGCAACATTGTGGAAGATTACAGTGCTGAAAGCAGCAGCCTGTAGAGGTTACCGAGCAGCAAACTGAAGCAACAGGATTAGCTGGCCGGGAGGCCAACAGTGCACAGTATTTCCTCATTACAAGATATGTGTGTGACTAAACAGATTGGTGAGAGAGAGGTAAACATGCCTCCAGAGATACACTGAACAGTGTATCACAAAGTCTTTTTGTTCATATTTACCGGAAATTTGATACTTGCCAGAGAAACATTACAAAACAAATGTTATATTATATAACAAGGAGATAACAAGTAATATTATAAACCAATTGGAGCTATGACAGTGGTAGCAACATTTATTAAAAATACAGCAGTAAATCTTTATCATGAACACACTATGAGTCATATAAGCAGGACAAGAGGGGGGTGAGGTCGTTTAACACTTCAAAAATCACAAAAGATTTTATACTCAACTAACTGGGAGCCAGTAAATGTAGGTGATAAAAAGAATCCAGCAGCCATTTTAACTAATTGGAGGTGCAGTATTAAAAAGACTGAATGATGCCACAATATAGAGAATCAAGTTCAGGAGGATATCAAGGCAGGGGTAGTTTCTCCAGGTCTGAATGAGCCCAATGAAATCTAATGAGTTAAATTTGAACACCTACAGCAGGATGTTTTTGAATGAGGTTTAATAAAAGAAGACTGTGTTGAGATCAGTGGAGAAAGAGGAATGTGGAAGGCAAGTTTCATACATGCAGGGTCTGCTCAATGCATATGAAGATAACTAGGCAGAGCCACAAAAACAAAAAGCACCTTTGAGCCACTTTTTTCTCACCAAACTGTTTTTAATGTCAAAACTCTGCATGGAAATTCAGTGTTCACTTCTTCAAGTTGAAAAGCATTAACCTGAATGTTTGATGACCACTCAGTCAAAACATACGACACTTTTAAGAATAAATGAATAATTAATAAATTCAGCTGCACCACCTCCCACCATGTATGCAATATAACTGCCCACTGAGCAGAGAATTATCATTTCAGAAATCTAAAAACCAAGATCTTCTTACGACATACACAGCAGCCCAGTAGACCAGTTTTTTAAGTTTCATTTTATTGAAATTAAAAAGTACTACGCATAAACCCTGAGCTTTAACTTTAAAGTTTGTTTGAAAAAGTTACATTTGACTGATAATTTACCCACTGTGGTGGTGAAAAGGCTGTAATTCAATGTCAGCATAAGGTCCACTTAATCTCAAAAGAATATAATTACTCTTATCTTATTATTTCAGTATGAAACATGTATGTCTACTATTTTTATCTACATGCAAAGTGCATTTATTTTATTATGTGTTGCTCAGGGAACTGCATCTCAATTCTGATTTTATGCCCATATGTGACCTATATAGTATATTTTAACTTTTTTTTTTTTGGGTGTAAACGTAGCCTGAAATACAATCGACGCGTTCTCATAGCAGATTCGCATCACCAGTCTGGGAAAAGGGGGTCACAGGCAAGCAGGGTTATACATGATGACATGTTATACATGAATGAATGAATGAATGAATGAATGAATGAATGAATGAATGAATGAATGAATGAATGAATATGAACTGATTGACACTAATCGATACAAATTTGTTTTCATTTAAGAAAAAAAAACCCATCATATATGATATGAAGCACGAGGGGACATACCAAACCAAACCAACTTTATCTATTAAGCACTTTAAAACAACCACAGCTGAAACAAAGTGCTGCACACAAATAAAATCAATACAAACATAAGTAAAAACAGGCAGAAGTAAATCTGTGAATTTGACTTGTGTGAGAGAAAAACTCAGGCCTCTCTAATAGATATTAAACATCACAAAAACACCCACTGCGGATAATTAAAACTGCAGCGGCCGTCATCCACCTGTGTCTGTTCAGTAAGCTGCAGACTGCCTCTGGCTTTGTTTGGCCATTTGCATTATTGGTTAAATTCTGAAAAGGCAACAATCGTTCAGAACCTGACAGTTACGACTTCACCGTGTTGTTCATATCGATCTTCTTGGGGCCCAACTTTTACAGGGAAACAGTTTGCTGACTCAACCACCAAAACTTCAAGCATAAACAAACATGAAAACATAAACTAAGCAGCGCTTTGAAGGCAGGAATCAACTATTTAATCTGCTGAAGAGACAGAAATCATAAGAAACAGTCAATACATCAAACAGTTAAGTGGAAAAAGAGCTTTCATATTTATTTATTCAAAAAGTTGGAGTTCAAATGCATCTGGCTGATGGGGCATTGAGTATACTAAACTCCTTAAAACTGACAGTCAACATGCATCTTAGCAATCACTATTTATTCTGTTTTTACATCATTATTGAAACATACCTTGTTAGCAGGTAGTCAAGCCTACATAAATAAATGGCTTAATGCTGAGCACAAGTTTAATGTGTGACACGGTTCCCTTAAAAACCAAAGATAAGTTTGGCATTTTTTCTATTATCATTTGTTGTTTTATAACCAAGTAATGCAGTCGGTGTGGTAAAAAAGAAAAAGTGCTTAAAAAAAGTAGAGGTAGTGCTTCTATATTCATTTAAAGTGAGTGTGAGTCTGGTTTATCATAAAATTCATATGGTATTCAAAATGGTATTGAGTACTGAGTACCGGTATATAAATTATATTATAAGGAAATTATGGTGTCATGAAGTTTCATTCACTGAATCAGTTTACATGTCATATCCGATTATGAGAAACTTAATTAGCACACATAGATTTTTCCCTAATGCCCCGATGTAGAGATTTTCGGCTTTTTACATCTGCTCACGTGTAAAGAGCTGCATCACCTCCATCCAAAGTCAGCTTCTCTTGCAGAGATAATGCCAAATTTGGATTTTTAAAATCCTCATAAAAACTTTCTGAACATCCAATAATAAAAAAAAAATCTCTAAATGTAAGACAGGAAAACAAACAGAAACTTTACAAACGAGGAGGATAAAGGGGTTTTTGGTGGATTTTGTACACCGCTGTGACACAACACCTATATACCCAAAATCAGCTTCTCACTCGAGATACTATCAATGTTCCCCTAGCAACAATAACAGCTGACACGTACACACAAAATACACACTCAAGTGACAGAAGCTAATTACTGAAGACTTTCTGGTTTGAGGTTACTGTTCAATGTGTCAATCAGCAAAGGCAAAACTCTTTCTCAGCCTGAACAACTACAGCGTTGTTGCAGCTGTCATTAGAAAGACGCACGACCCACTTCTCCTTACACCAATCTGGTCTATGCTCAGTGCTGAGGGTCAATAACATTTTAGTGCTGAACAAATCATTAATCTGCCCTTCTGGCACCATGAAGAATTATGTGGATGGCCATGTATTTCAAGGCCTTATTGATCTTAATGTAGATAGAGGGAGAAAACGACTTTGAACTTACCACAGATCATGTCTGCAGCTTGCATAGTTCACTGTCAATTGTGCATCAAAAAACTTCTATCTTCTTTTAAGCTTTGCAGAATTTTCAGTTAGAAAGTAACTTTTAAGCAAAAGATAAACTTTAGCAGCTGTACTGTCATAAATATTAATGAGGCATACAAGAGTCTGAAGAAGTCTCGACTGAGGCTGATTTGCAATCTTGAAAATGGCTAATCTAAAAAAGAAAAAAGGAAAAAGAAAACATTCTCACTTTAAAAGATGTACAGCGATGTCAAGAGGTTTCAAAGAGCTGTGATCTCTCATGAGAACAGCCCTTCAAGAATATTTAAGTAACATTTTTGAGGTATGTCTTGCGATTACATTTAAACTAAAGGAATTATGCAGCTTATGGGCTTTGGAAGGTGTTGTTCCTGTTCCATGCTTGTTGTGTAACTAGTTGGGCAGTAACCGTCTCTTTGTTGTCCAGTCAGACAATAATAAATGTTAAACAAAAGGACAGAGAAAACTTATGAAAGAAGGAGAGCTACATCTCTGAGAAGCAGGATTCAATGGGGAGACACGTGAACTGACATCGACCGGATCGATTCTCAGAGATGAAGCTTTGACTTAGAGTGAGTCAGCAGGAAAAAGGCTGGAGGATGAGCTGAGAAGGGAAGGATGGAGGAGATGGGGGAAAGAGGGATTCAGGAATCCCAGGAGAAAGACTGACAGCAGCAGAGCCTTCTTGCTTGCGTTTGCCACACTGAGCAAAGAGATAAGGTGTATCTCTGCAGAGGCCTCTTCTTCCTCTTTGTTCATTTTATCCTCCCTCTTTTCTGATCCTCTAAGCTCCTCAACTGCTGCCACTACAAAAATTTACTCTTTAAAAGGTGAATCGCTTGTTTTGATTTTCAGCATTTTGACTCCGCCACCTCTGGGTGCCTCTTAGTCTCAGATCAGAACATAAAGACTGAAATTATTTGTCAGTTCATTGAGTATTTAAAACAATTATTCATTTTACAAGCAAAAATTACAATCATTTTTAGTTTCTAGTGGTATTGGGGGGGATTTGCTACTTTTTTTATTTTATTTTTTGGACAATTCATAAAAAAAACCCTCAGAGGGGTGACTACAAACCTAGTTCAGCTTAGTGTCAGAGCTATTGTGGAAAAACTGCAAAAACTCATGGGAAATGTAAAGTAAAGGGAGTAAAACCCACCACCATCTAGCATTGATGTTTGTGTTATTCCAGGAGCTAAATTAAAGCTGATGGCTGACGTCTATTGATGCTAGTCTCAATATTTCTTACTGCAGGAAAATACTCATGCTATAGAAACTAAAATTTAATGTGAATGTAAACACCATCCATATCATATTAAGTACAATGGGAATATCTTACTTTTAGATAACTTACATATTTCATTTGAACCAACTTTAATCTTTTCAGTTGATTTTCCATAAAACTGCGTCAAAGTGATTCAGATTCTTTATCAAGCCAAATTATTTGAATAAGTCTTGAATGTGCTTTCATTGTATGTTTGTCCCACTGAAATGAACAATTAAATAAAATAAATCCGTCAGGAGCCTTGATTGTGGTCATAATGTCAGGCATCAGCATAGATTCAACAGTTTACAAGTCGGCAATTAAATGTTGTTTCAGTGTCAGTTTGTGGCCTGAGATGCTATCTGGGAAAGAATCTGTAAATTCTGGTGTCTTTATTGAATGATATGATCTGAAACTGAGTATAAACTATTGTAAGGCAGGTTTGCTATCAGCCAAGTTACCATAGTGATTTAGCCAAGGTAAAAGAAAACCACCTTTGTGACACTGAAACTCCGACTTCAGGTTCAACATGACTCGCTAAGTTTCTATTCTTGCTTATTGAGACACCCCTAAAATTAATCTACATAAAAAGTTCACTTCAGCTGAAATGGCCTCATATTACAAGTTTTTACTGAGTACTATTCATACTTACACCTACACATATTGTCTTGGAACCACTTTTCTTTTTATGCTTGATTTAACAAGGGAGCATAAACATACCCTCATGTTGGTGCACTGCTTGTGTTTGTGTATATTCCTGTGGGTACTATTCAGCACCAATGCTATATGCATTACTCTTCCTACGCATGCACACACTCATACATTACACAAAGGGAACTATTGACTCATATTTTACCACTATTTGTTAAGTCGAAACTCTAAGAAACTTTCAACAAATGAGACACGCACACACACCAACTGAACAAAAACACACACGACTCCCCAGTGTGAGAACTTTTTTCCCCTTTTAAATAGCACTCTAGACTGCACAAAACACACACACACACACACACACATACACACACTTGTCTAAAGAGGAGCAGGTAGCTGCTTGGGTTACCAGGAATGCTGCACTGGACAAAGGACAATGTAGGGAGGGACTGTATAGGCACACTGGAGACTGTGTGGAGATATTCTCAATGAAATCCAGTGACGACATGCACCCAACACCCCGAGTAAAAGGACTCTGTGTGCTTGTATCTTTGTTTGAGGAGAAAATGGTTTGAGCATTACGATGAGGTTAAAGATGGAAATAGAGGATCAAAACCAGTGCAGATATCTATTAGTGACAGTTAGCTGACAAAAAGGCAAGAGCTGTTATAGGTCATTACTGTGTGTGTGAGCAGGTGTTTATACAGTGAGCCCGTTAAACAAGGAAAACTTGAAATACACCCTTCTTATGAAAGATTTAACTGTCCTAATGAACTGTTTGTACATGTTTGTGTTTGTAATAAATACACTTTATCATCAAGACGCAACAGCACATGATTGGACATGTACAAGTGCGCAACATTGTTCCACACTGTATGTGACACACACATAAAGTCATGTGTACTTTGTGTTTATGACTAAAACACACAAGGACAGCAACCAGTGGCTGAAAGGGTTCAATTAATAGCTATATTTTTCTTATCATTAGTCCATTTCATCTATAAAATGTCAAAAAAAAAAAAAAAAAAAAATCCCAAGGCCCATGGTGACATTATCAAATGTCACAGTTAGAATTCAAACATTTTCACTTCACAAATATGTAAGCAAAAGTTTCATATATTTCTTTTAAACACCAGAGCCTCTGTTGTCTAAAACTGATCCATTATTAAATGTTTTGCTGGTGTTGTTTATTTTTACAGAGCTCAGATTCAGCAAAGAGTTAGATCCACTTTTAATGTCTTATTCCAGCTGTTATCAATCTCTTAAAACAAGTCAGTCCTCAAATTTTATATTATGTTCTTTTGATTTACAAAACCTAATCTTAAAAGGTCTTCATTCACTAAACGTCTAACCTGAATACACTAACCTAGCCATGCCAACATCAACGCTCATGAGGAAATGAAGGGACTAACAAAAGGAAGTTAACCAGGGGCTAGTAGTGGCTGGTAGAGGTTAGTTGCCTTGATACCTAGGAAGCCGCCACAGTGGCCCAGGAGGCTAAAGCCCATTTGTTCAGCACAGGTGTGAAGTCTCAGTGGCTAACACGCACTTGCGTGTTCTGTGCTGGCATATAGCGGCTAGTGCCTGCTCATTTGGTATTGGAACTGGACGCTAATTGTACCTAACGCCTGGAACACACATAACGATTTTTTTAATCTTATGACATTTTTTATCTGATCGAGACCTCACACGTGAAGGTAAAAAATCAGGTTTGATCATATTGTGTGTGGTGTGCTCCGAAAATGTAATTACAGAACACACATATCTACAATCTAGTCCTTCAAGCCGGACAAAATCAGGACAAAAACAGCCCAAAAATCGTTGTATATCAGGCCTAACTTTTCCTCTCAGCTTGTGCTAGCCTTCTTTTTTATCAGTTCCTCAGGACACATGCAAAACAGCCATTACAGCTCCATCCCCCAAATTTTCAGGAATGTTAAGCCCAATTTCCACCAATGGGTGTGGGTCTGTGCGCGGCAGGCCAGGACACATATTTTTGAGTTTCCACATGCAAAAACTGGGAAGGGTACTCTAATATTGGTCCTACTTTTTTGGTGTCCTTCCGTTGGGGTACCAATCTAACCAACCCAACACAAAAGGGTGGAGCTCGACACATTGCTATCTGTTGACTGAAAAAACTTCCTTCCTGTGCGACCTGGCATAAAAACAAAGCAGGAATGGCTCCTTGTTTAGAGCAATAGATTTTCTTTTTGTTGATTAAATCTCCATTTAAAAAATTGTGTTATGAAGCATCAAGAAGAAAGAACACAAACTGTTGGATGAGCATCATTCTCCTCCTTTGTTTGCGATGGTGTCATGCTATTACGCAGTTTGAGGGATCTATCGCTATCTGACTGATAGTCCTCCTCTCAATCTTCAGCCTGAATTTAGCTTTTTCTGAGCCTGCAGGCGGTGCCCAGCAGAAAGTTCATTTTGTACAAGAACTAGTTCGAAGTTCAGTTCACACATTCTAAAATTAACTAGTTCAGTTCATGGTGCATAATTAATGTTTTTTTAACTAAGTTCACAGTTCTAAAATTGAACTAGTTCATAGTTCTTCTTTCCTAATATGTTGCTGCGAGCTACTACCCTCTTAAAACTGGCATTTTCCTGTTGCTGCCACCCATTCAGTCCAGGCTCATAGCCGGCTGCAGCTTTCACTCCTACAGTATAAAAACATGAAAAACATGAGTGAATGATCTTTTACTTTTAATGAGGAATTATTAAACTACTGAGGTAGGAACCGGGCTAAGGTAAGAAACAAAGGATGTACCTCAAAGTGCAACATTTAAAGTGCAAAACCTTTAAACATTATTTATCTTTTCATTAAGTCACATTTCAATTTTTTCTGAATGTGTTTTTCTGACTTATTTGTTCAAAGAAAGACTATAGAAAAGTGCAATACTCAGCCCAAATGAATAAGTAAAAAAAAAAATCAAACAACAAAAAACCAAAAACAAAACAAAACAAAAAAAAAAACGACATGCAAGACCATATGTCTTGCATTTGTAAAGTTTATGAAAGCTGAGGGTTCCTCTTTCCTCAAAGGCTGCAGGTCTCTGACAATATACTGCAAAAGGTTTTCCAGCTGAAGACAACAGAACTGCTGCTACTGTACGCCGTTATTTGGTTTTGGGTGGTAGAGGATCTACTTTGGCATGCTGTTGCCAAGTCTTTAGACTGTTTTTAGTGACATTTAGTTCACATAGCCGGGTTCTTTATTCCGTTGCCGTTTCAGGTTTGCTGTTGATGTTGTTGATATTTGGAAATGCTTCTTGACACCCGGCGGACAAAGTTTAAACAAAAAGGCCAGATTTCTTCTTTTCAAAAATTTCTTTTAAGTGATCATAAGAAGATGCTGTAGTTGAGGCAGAGGTGGTGCTGCTGCCTTGATGCCTGATGACACATGCGCGGTGCGGCTCTGTGGTGGCTGGTGTTACCAGATTTGGTGTTTTTCACCTGTATATTAAGGCCTGTTTATGATGCATTTTAGCCGGGATTTTGCCTGGAAGGCTCCATGGAAATCTGGCACCCTCTTGAACAGAGTGTTACTTAGAGAGAACGCCGTTCACAAACGCCAGAATGAGCGCGCTCACAATAACGTTCATCAGGCAGAAAAACAGTACGTTCAGTTCATGTTCACCCAAAATATGAACAAGTTCATGAACGATTGTTCAATGAACTCCTTTATGCCCAACACTGTATAACCTAATAGTTAAAAACATCATTTCTGACTAAAGATTATTATACAATTGAAGAAGAAATAAAAACAGAGAAAACAGTTAAAAACCTTGTGCCCCTTTATTGTTCACAGCTTATAAGTTTTTTTTCTACTTTTTGTCATTAAACCTTTCAACAAACTGTTCTCCCTTTCTCCTGAGTGACTGTTGGCCCACTTGCAGCCATCCACTGATTGGAGGCGTTTCAGGGTGTTGTTTGGCAGACTCAGCAGGTGGTCGAGCCCCTCTCTTTTGTCAGCAGTTGCATGTGAACTGTGTTACTCCAAATGCTGAACTCTGTGTTCACAAAAAAACTGATAGAAAAAAACAGGAGGAACTAAGAGCATTTCTGGGTAAATTCAAGGTCAGTATCCAAGTACTTAGACATAATGCACCTGCGTTAAGGTACTGATGCTTTGTCTACAATCTTTTTTTTCATTCAGTGTCAATGCGTTAAAAAGTGGGCGACAATTCATGAGCAAGGAGTGACTGTTAGAGCAGATTAGGCTCCATGCATTCAGTACAGCTCTGAAGTGGATGTTAATCTAATTATTCTAGTCCTGGTGAACATGCTGTACTGTAGCAAAGACACCTGACTGTATGTAAATCTTTTAGAAGGAACCAAAATCAAATGGCTATAAAATGCAGCCATGCCAAACTATAAGTTGGAAAGCAAAATTATTTGAAAGATAACATCATCCAGGACTGTTCTGAGTAAAACAATCAACATTGAATTTTGTGCCCTGTTTCAAGGGAAGCAAATCTTATTATGTAATGTCCAGTCACTGTCCGGGAGTATTCAAAATGACAGCAGTGTTTGACGTCATATGTTGCTATTGACAATACAAATGAAGCTCAGTTCAGGACATGAAAGTCCTGTATGTAATCAGTAGATACATACAGCCAGTTTTATTGCTTATACTCTTCCAGATGATCATTCATTTTATTTGTTTTCAGAATCAGAAATACTTTATTAATCCCTTTGGAATTCCTCAGGGTTTTCGGGAAATACTGAAATAAATTCAGGGCCATTTTAGTGGTAATTAAATCATTGCATTAGCAACATCTATTATTGTGCACTGACATTTAAAATTTATAAATATAATATATAATTGACAATTTTCTATATGTGTATCATAAGTTAGCAGCATTGCTACTGTATTGGGACACATTTTGAGATACCCATTGCTAAAATAAACAGCCAGGTGTAAATTCTTCTCTCTTATTACTACTAACTCCAAGGCTAAAAAATTTCAAAAATAGTATAATCAGCATGCCACATTCTCAATCTCAAGTGTCACATTCATATATACCAACCTACTCTGTCCAGTCCCCCTCATGTTTCTTTTGATCACTCTGGTCCCCCCTGTATCATTCACCTCTCCTTCCAGCTACCCTACTTTCCAATTAATCCCATTACCATCAGAGAGATGTTCAACCACAACAGAGCAAGCAGGAACAGAAACAAGTGAGTCAAAGAGAAAATGTAGAAAGGCTAGTGGCAGGGATGGAAGAGGGTGAACTGAAGAGACGGAGAGGAATGATACACACACACCAACAGCTGAGCAAGACAGACAGGCAAGCTGTGAGGCAGGGTCAACTATGTGCAATTCGCATTCAAACACAAACCAGGGCACAATAGACTGCCACTGAGCTGCCCCCCTTTAACTCTGTAGTCTCCAGCTTCTCTGCTTTCCTCGTCATTCAGCTTTCTGTAACCCTCTCTACTGACCCCTTTTCTATGTTTCGTTCCCATTCTGTCAAGTAATATTTCATCACCCCCACATTTCAGCAGGCTGGGTGCAGCTTGGTTGCTTACCCCGTTAACTAATGAGGGAAGCCCATGGTCAGCAGCCTCCCTCTTTCCACCAGCCAAACCCTCATCCACTGAAGTCATCCACTCGCTCTGTTCACAAGGGCTGCGTCCGTTGTCCCAGCTCACGCGCTTACAACACGCACAGGTGTTCCCTTCAAAGGCAAGAGGAGGAGGAAGCGTGACAGTAGTCCGAAGGGTGAGCCCCTGGTGCTGCTACGGTCCTTAGAGAGGCAGAGGAGGAAAGCAGGATGGAAAACACTGCACTGGCTGCCTGTTTGTTTGATTTTTTTCCGCACTAAGAGAGTGCTGCCTCCTTTCTCTGTCACACACACATACGCACACATACACACAAACACAGACTCTGCACCTAACACCCTCACACACTTCTCTAGCTCGCTGGTTCACCGGCTGACTCGCACTCACACAGTGAGAGCTCAGATAAGGCAACAGTTGTTGAATTCATGGCCCCTCCTCTCCTCGCCCTCCCCTTTGCAGGTGGTTGCTTAGCAACTGGCTTCGGTGGGCGGGGCTTGTGAGAGTTCTCACATTGCTGCACACTCTGCTCTGGGCTGCCGCCTACTCAGGCTATATTTGCATATGAAGCCCTTCCTGCCTCAGTCTCTGCTATAGAAAAGGCCAGTGCCTGGATGGGTTGTGGGGAGGGGGTGGGAGGTGGCTGCTGAATTTAAACAGTCTTTGGTGATGCAGCAGATTCCACAAGAAAAATATAGACAAGACTTATAAGTCACAATAGGAATGTTCACACAGAGGAAGTGAGAACATTCATGATTCCTAAAACTGGCTTTAAGAAGTCTTTAACTGCTTTAAGATCAAACTGTTCATGTGATAACATGAGGATAAAGCTGCATTTACTGTATACTCTACATACTCCACTGGTCATTGGACAAGCCTTATAATACAGTGCTTGAGACACTGGTCTCACTCCAGTCTGCACCCTTAATGGTAGATGTCGCTACTAAAGAAATAGCATTACTACCAGAATTTATACAATAAGTGTACAAAATGCAAAATGTAACTATACATTTTTATACTTATGTTTTTAACTTTTAGGCTGTTTTGTGTAGCTTGTTTGGTTTTGATGGGTTTGTTCAGATGCCAGTAGAGATGGATCTCACCATATTCCCTGCATCTGTGTGTGTGTGTGTGTGTGTGTGTGTTTTGGTTTTGTTTTTTTTTTCATTGGTCAAGTACAGGACAAGTTACCAACATCTGAGTTTGCTTTTATTGCTTGTATTGCTTTTATTTGTATTGGATACTTTTAATGTTTTAGTTATTTTATTTTGAGCACTTTGCTCAGTGGTTGCTGTTAGCTTAGCTTGAGCAGCAAACATGTTAGATAATTAATTTCAAACTGGAAGCTTCAGCTATTTAAAGCTAGCTGTTGCGGTTTTAGCATAATCTGTACTGTGGTGGTTAAGCTCAGTTTAGCTCAGCCTCAACGTGCTATCTCTAGCTGTTTCCACGTCAGTCTCGTCTTTTTTACTTCCTGCTGTGGGTTCCTCCTCCATTTTGGGGTCTTCCTCTGCATTGCTTGCCCTGTGGATTTCGAGTTAGAGCCAGCTTGGTTATTGCCTTTTAGTTTTTTCTTAGTGTGGGACCAATCCATCGCCACTTTATCCTCATCAGCTGTATCTCCACTGCTTCTTGTTTGCCGTGTTCCTACATTTGATATTTGAAAAATATTTATTGATTCCAGCTCTGATTGGTATTGATGGGAACAACACTGGGGTGCACATACTTATTTTCAGTGAGGGCGCTGCTCTGAGTGGACACAGATCTCTTTTTCTTTTGCAGAATCACACATTTATTTCATGACATTGAGGCTGAATGTAACATTTCTATAAATGCTGTTGTCCTCAGAGCACTAGATATCATGCTGGTTAAAAAAAGAAGAAGAAGAAAAAAAAAAACACATTTTAACAGTATTTTTTTTATGAAATGTGTTAAAGGAAGTTAAAGTGACCTGGTATTTGTTACCCTGCATTATCTAACTGAAATTAGCTGCCACACTTATGATCTCTTTTCTGCTTATAATGAAGTATAAGAGCTTTCCTGGCTGCCATATTGTTGTCCTACTTACATTTGAGGAATTGTTCCCTATGCTGATTGAGTCTGTCACTCATGTTGCTCCTATACTTTTTCATCTATTTACTAAGTTTTAATGTTTATTTAATAATGTGGAAATGTTATACTTTGTGTGTACATGGATTTATTGGCTTCTCTGTTTTAGCTTGTGTGCTATATTATTTTTCTTCAGTAACTGGACTCAGTAGCTGATAGCAGTTGAGCCAAAACAAATCCTTCTAAAATTACAAGGAAATGTCAGGAAACTTACTACCTCCTCAGTATCTCTCTCTCACTTCTGCATGTTGACATATTTTCAGCTCTTCTGTGTCAATTTCATGACTCATATTTTGCCTCGGAGAATCATAGCTGCTTGACTGCTGATGCCTGATGCAAGAAGTCTTTTGGTAAAACAATGATAAAGAAAACATAGGAAAGGGTGATACAAACGAAGGAGAGGAAAGAGATATGATCATCGCTGAGGAAACCAAATAAAAGCTAATTATGTGAAAGGAATGCACCCCTCCTACAGCCTCTGCCTCTCCTTCTCTTGAGCCATTTCTACCTCACTTCTCAAAGATGTTGGCAGTGGCTCAGCCAATGGCTGTTTATGTGCAGTTTGTTAGAGGGCTGGCCCCTTTCCTCCTTCAAAGGATGTTGTTCACAATTCTACTCATGTCTACCTGTCTTATTCAGAGGGCAACACATAGTAAGGGACGTGGCATCTGGTTTTAACCACATGTTTTCACAAAACATTAAAGCTGGAGTAGGCAGAAAGTAGAACCTTAAAAATTCAGCCCTGCTTCTGCAGATCTCTCTTCTATCTAAAGTCCCGTCCATCAGGGGTTCTTAAAATCTAGTGTACAATATACAGACATGAGTTTGACTGTTTGTGTTGATTTAGGTTTTTGGGATTTTTTTTAAATTAATATTTGTTAACAAAAGGCTGTCACCAAATTTTTAGCCAACAAGATGTCAGAATAACAGCAGACTTGAGTAAAATGCTTAATGTCACATTTATGCTTGACTTTGCTAATAAAGCCATACACCAAAATTCATGTGCTAGTGAACTGTGTATTTGTTCGACTCAGCTGTCTCCCATAAAGGTTTGTAAAACAGCTATGTGAAAAATGAGGTGGGTGTTGGTGGTGAGCCTCAAGTCTGTCAGTGTGGCTTTGCACACAATCAATCTACTGAATGTTGACTGAATCTTAAGCCCTTTTCCAGCAAGGGGTCCTGGATGGGATGCATTTTCTTTTTTTTTTTTTTTTTTGCGTTTCCACAGGCAAAAACTGTAAATGGACCCAAACTTACTGATCCAACACTACAGGGTGGAGCTTGACAAACTGCAATCCATTGATTAATCAACAGATACTTCACTTCACATGTGATTTGGTAATAAAAAAAAAGTGAAAGCAGCGTCATGTTTAAATATACTGTGCATTTTTTGTTGTTAAAAGCCACATGCCATAAAGAAAAACAGAAATTACTGGATGTTAGCCATCCTTTGTTTCTGTGTTGAGTTCTTCATTATAATCCAAGGGATTGCACCCCTGAGACATCATGCTATAAATAGCTAACGCATCTATCATTACCCAGCTCATTCCATGCCTACCAGGTAAGGTTACAGTTGGCTGTGTGACCAGGGTTTACTCTAACAAACCACACCAAACTATCCCATCCCGACCCTTAGGTGTACACGGAGCTTTAGTTACATCTTTAACTTCAGTTCACTCTGACTTTCACAATGTGATGCTGACTCTTCACATAAATAAATCACAGGGTGTAACACTAATACCTACACATAGTGCCCTGTAACAACTACAGAGCAGGGTTAAGTTGAGCCTTCAATCCACCAAGTTCAAATCTGATCCTCGGAGAAGTTGTGTTGTCAGATCTGCAGTGGTGCTACAATTCATCCGTTTCTCCTTTGTGTCATCAACATATAACCGACATACACTAGAATGACCTCTTTATGTCATTATTTTGCAGGAAACATTTCTGTAATTACGGCTGAACATTAGCTAGCTAGTTGTCAGATACAGAGCTATTGATGCTGTTAGCTTGTGGCTAAAGTATTGTAGTGAGCCTTTTTAAAGCATTATGGAATTAGGGGCAAGGTTAGGTTTTGCTCACTTTAAATGCCCACTCCACTTTATCACGAAGCTCATATTTTAAACCAGTTAAAAAAAAAATCATGCACAGAAAACTGATAGAAAACTGTTAACTGTTAAGGCAGATTTATGGTTGTGCAGTGTCTGCGTGCGGTTGGTTATGATGTAGCTGACGCTGGTGAGTTTGCTCAGGCATTTGAGCGTAGGGGGTGCACGTCGATTTGGTGTTGTGTTGCAGTTTCTCCTCCTAATCTGAAGGGGCAGCAGGGGCAGTATCAGCCAGTAAACTCACCAGGTCGGAGTTCTTTTGATGGTTGAATTCAATTTGGTAGATTTTAAAACAACAATGGCATCCAGTGTCGTTCAGTGTCTTTATTAGCTTGTGGAAGAAAATGAAGAAATAATCTGATCAACCCCTCATCAGCTGCAACAGCTGCATACAGTAGACCTATTTTGTTTCATATTACAATAAAACTATCATGTTATATCGTGATATCTTTCATTTTTACAATAAAATTTATCACGTTATAAAGTGATACGTTTCACGTTTTTACAATAAACTATGACTTTATAATATGATATTTTTCACGTTTTTAAAATAAACTATGACGTTATAACATGATACCTTTCAGGTATTTACAATAAACCATGATATTATAATGTGATACATTTTACATTTTAAAAATAAAGTATATTATATCGTGATAAGTTTTACACTTTTACAATAAAGTATGATGTTATAACATGATACGTTTTATGTTTAATAGTTTACATGATAAGGTCCCAATGTTTTTTTATTAGAGTGGCAGCGCTACGCTTCCATACATTCTGACTTTAATATTCATGTAAAATTAAATTTGTCCAACAATTACTACCTATGCCAAAATATAGTCATGTTGGCTGAAGAGAAAGACAGAAGGTAGAGGACAACATTATTATATTAGTCTCTATACCAATATGTAAAGGTGTGAAAAGCAAAGAGAACATGTGTTGAAGCCAGGAGGGTCATTAGGAATCAGTCCTATACTTGTAAGAGATGAAGGGAAGCAGGGCTGAAACATACTCATACATAATTTTACACACATACCCTAAAGTGTATTAGTAGGTAGAACAGTATTGGGAAAACATAACCTAACAAATGTGCATGTTGCAGAGTTTAGCTGAAGCAGCACTGTGGGGATTCTCAACCAGCTGCTGGAGTTCGCAATGCAGCAAGACGAAAGATAGAGAGGTAGAAGGGGGGGTAGAGATGGATAGAGTATGGAGGTAGGGGCTCCACAAAATAAGAAAGCAAAACAAGAGCAGCAAGAAATATAGGAGCCAGGGGCCCTTTTCAAGAGGTATGTGAGTGATGTAAGAATCTGTTTTTTATTTTTTATTTATTTTTTTTTTTTACACAAAGCTTTGAAAAAATTAGAAAACGGTTGATATACAGTTTTCAGTCAGCTAGTTGTTTTTCATATTGACTGGCCACCGGTGGTAATAAGCAAATCAGTCACAGGAATATTCAACCCTTTGGCTCAGATTTAAAGACATGAGCCGGAAAATGGTTATGGCGTTTTTTTCTGTTAACTTGCTGGAAGATTGATGCCAATAAACAACTAAGAATTGAAATACAGAAGGTGCTAAATAAAAGAAAAAATAAATTGAAATTGACAGTGATGTTCCCCGATAAATTAGCCTGTGGTGTGGTTGCATGAGCAAAGGATGATGTGAAATGAAGATGTGTGTTAGAGGAAAAATTTCACATGATTTACATGATTAGCTTTGGTATTTTAATTAGTCTCCAGTATCTAAACTTTGTAGCTAGTAAACTAAAGCTGGATATATACTCATGCGGCATCCTTGTATGACTGGTTACCATGTCACTGCCATTGGCTCCGTGTAGTTCCACAGAAACTTGACCACCTCTTCCAGCCCTAATGTGCACCCCTGCTATGGAGCACAATTACGCTGAAGTAATCCCTTCTGAGTGGTCAGTTTGTGATTACGTGTTTCTGGATTTCTGGATGTTCTTGCTGAATTTATGCTTTAACCTCCATTTTCATTTGTTTGTGCTATACGTTTTTGTTTTTTTAACAGAAGAATTATTTTATTGTTAGCCATCATTGTTGGTCTAAAACAGGAAACGCCTGCTGAACTGAATAGAACCACAGAAAGTTCTCCGCCCTGTGGAGTTTATCCGTCAATACCAGCCAAACTGCCACCTTCAGATTCGAAAGAGAAACTGCAACTTGATGCCATAACCCTAAGCTTGAGTGCGAGAGCACATTTCTCCAGCGTCAGCTGTGCCGACCCTATGATTAGAAATCCAACTTTATGGACTGCCCACCAGACCCGCATGACCATAAAGCTTGTTTTAGTCACTCAGACAAAGGAATGTAGTAAATGCAGATACTGAAATCAGTGCACACAAAAACATGCAACTGAACCTAAAGTTAATTGTTATAGGACCTCAAAATTGAAAAGAAATAAAAAGAGCATCCCAGTGAATGTAAATTCCTACTTTGACCTCTCCTATCATTAGTGTAGAGGCAACATTGAGGATACAGGCAGGCACAGCCATTTGTCATTCACACAGCAGAGGTTAAGGAAGCAGTTAGCAACACAACCCCAGAGTCTGAGCTGGCACGACCTCTAAGGACTAGACAATAAATAAATAAATAAATAAAAACAAAAAATAAAAACAACTCCTGTTGTATCATATCAGCAAGAGAGATCAGCATATCAGCATTAGCTTGTTTCTGCAGTAATGAAAGGTCAAAAGGTTGTCAGGTTGTATATTAGCTTGTGTTTTTTTTATTATTTTTAAAGCAACACAACATAACTTTCCAACCTCAAAACTCTGGACTTCTGACCTGTTTTGATGGTGCACTGACATTCATTTTTTGTACTTTACAACTTTTTTCCTTCTCTGGGATTCACATTACAGCTGTGTTTTGCTTTGCACCATGTTACATTCCATCAACTGGATATCAACACTTTGGCCGCTTTGGACACACACAATGGCAGATTCAGCAAAGAAACACAAGGGGATGTTATCAAAGGAAGGGAGGAAAAGAAAAAGTGACAGCAAGCGATAAGACAAGAGGCAACATCACTCTGACTTTTAGTGGCTGGATAGAGCTCAGAGAAGAGACAAGAACGGAATTAGCCTTAGCTAGGGGGTGCCACAGTGTAAAAATCTGCCTAAGTTCCATTTAAAATTTATTGCTCATCATCATTTTAAGCTTTCCTTGTTGATGGATCTAGCTTTTAATGGATCAATGATCTATTAGAATTTAAATCAAGTATGCAAGGTTGGTACATCTTTTAGGGCTTAGTGTCTGTCATTTATATTTATCTTTTCTACTCAAGGACTCAGGTTTAGTGACTACATGAGAAGAGACGGATAGGTTTGTTTCAGTGTTGAAAATGTGTTTTAATGGTTCATTTTGTACCCTGTACTTGCATGAGAACTCTCCAAAGAGACAAGCCCTGCTGAAAAAGACTTTGTCTTAAGAGTAGACTGACTAGGAACAATTTTTCTCTTCCCAGTCCACCTCTAGGGATGGTTCATATCCTTGATACAGGAGCACCAACACACACTCACTATGGTAAACAATCTAATCTCCCTCAGAACTAGCTGTTCTGTGAGCTGTAATATTGGTCACTTTGTATAACCAACTATGAAACAAGTGTGCTGGAGCCATTTAAGAAAACAAACTCTGAAGGAAATACTTCTGTTATCTCTTAGATAATGTGTGTACTCAATCTCAGATAGATTCAGTTTGTTCTGTCCATTAACCAAAAATTGTTTTTGTTGTGTAAATTTGATAATAAATTGTTTAGCAAGTACAGAACATTGAATTCACACACATTGATTTGCACAATCTTCTTGTGGCCAGCAGCCCTGCTGCATGCCCTACCATCTCTAGTCTACTTCTTCCAGAGCTCCACACACTGATCATTTCTACAACCCTCATTTGAGTCATCGCATGAACAGATGAGGGTACAGTTTAAATTTTACATGCATTTTTTAAAGATAACTTGAATTTATGCACTACAGAAATAAAAAGATTGGATCTGACACATGCAAGCTCCAAGTGAAATAAAAACTCTGGCAATGAAGCTGGAGAAAATACGAGGTCAGATGGTGTGAGCAACCAAATTACTGAGTAAGCAATGGAGACAGGTTGGCAATGCTGCTGAAATCTGTGGTATCAATATTATTGCAAGCTTAAGTTTAAATTGTGTCAGAGAAGTAGCGACCATAAATAATCGAGTCTGAGTATGTATGAATTGAAAAATGAAGCATTTGGGAAGAGAAACACCTTAAGAGAAGAGACAGTGTGGCAAAGGAAAGAAGGCAAGGCAGGTTTATTTGTATATCACAATTCAACGACAGAGTGATTCAAAGTGCTTTACAGAATACAAGAAGCATAATTTAACATTAAAATGAAAAGAGAAAGGAAAAAAAAGTAACACTGGATCCTAAATAAAAACTATGAAATGCAGCAGAGAACAGGTGGGTCTTTAACCTGGATCTAAATAAACTGAGTGTTTCAGTTGATCTGAGGCTTTCTGGGAGTTTGTTCCACATAGAAGCTGAATGCAGCTTCTCCATTTCTGGTTCTGACTCTGGGAACTGATAAGAAACTGGATCAAGATGACTTGAGGGTTCTGGTAGGTTCATGCTGGGTCAAGAGGTCACTGATGTATTTTGGTCCTAAACGATTCAGAGCTTTATAGACCAGCAACAGAACTTGTCTATCATCTGACAGACAGGCAGCCATTGTAAAGACCTCAGAGCTGGACTGATGTGGTCCACTTTTTTGGTCTTAGTGGGAAATTGAGCAGCAGAGTTCTGTATAAGCTGCAGGTGTCTAATTGATTTTTAGGTAGAACCTGTAAAAATGCTGTTGCAATAATCAAGCCGGCTAAAGATGAATGCATGGACTAGTTTTTCCAGGTCTTGCTGAGACATCAGATCTTTTACCCGTGATATAATCTTAAGGTGATAGTAGGCTGATTTTGTAATTCCCTGAATGTGTTTTTCAAAGTTAAGGTCTGAGTCCATCAATACACCCAGATTTCTGGCCTGGTTAGTGGTTTTTAGGTGTATAGGCTGAAGCTCTGTGGGGACGTTTAATTGTTTCTCTTTGGCTCCAAAGACTTGTCTATCCAGTAAAACTAAGACTGACATTTTTCCATTGTCTGTAAGAAACTCATTGTAATTTGAGATTTAAGTTTTGGTTTTTGTCTAACTGAAGAAAGTTTAGACACATCCAGTCATTAATCTCCACAGTGCATTTACCAAGAGCCTATACAGGGCCTCGGTCTCCTGGTGACATTGTAATATATATCTGCGTGTCATCTATGTAGCTATGGTAACTAATTTTGTTTTTCTTTATGATCTGTGCCAGTGGCAGCATGTAGATGTTAAACAGAAGAGGCCCCAGGATGGAACCTTGGGGAACTCCACATGTAATTCTTGTCTGCTTAGATGTAAAGTTACCTATTGACACAAGGTACTTCCTGTTCTCTAAATAAGTTTTGAACCAGTGTAGTGCATTGTCAATGAAGCCCACCTAGTTTTTCAGTCATTTGAGTAATATATTGTAGTCAACTATATCAAATGCAGCAATGAGGTCCAGTAAAACTAAGACTGACATTTTTTCCATTGTCTGCAAGAAACTTATTTTAATTTGAGATTTAAGTTTTGTTTCATTGCATCTTTGTAGGATGTGTCATAGGCTATGTCATAGTGGTTTCCGTGAAGCTGTTTTGGATATGTTTACTTGGAAAGAATTGGCACATTGCAAAGTTACAATCCAACATAGAAGGTTTAGATAAAATATTATTCATTCTTAGTCACAGGCAAGCATTATCAGAAAAACAATGGATTTAAAGTATTAAACACATATATTAATTGTTAGTAATCTTCCTCAAATTTATTCTTAAAGTTACTCAATGCAACATACAACAGGGAGTGAAATATGAAACATGAATAGAACAAAATGAGAAGCATAGTGTTGCAGGTCATTTCTTCTTCCTCTAGCGAGAACATCAGATTTCACATTTGATTATACACACTTCTCTTTCAAGCAAGGGTTGATTGGTTTTCATAGATTTAGGCTGAAACACACACAGATAAAAACATATCCAGTAGTAACACTGAAAATATCTTTACTGAATCCTGCAGCAAATGTCAACACTGGCCCCCTTCCTGCAGCATGACAACTAAATTTATTAGTGACTTTTTGTCTGCAGTGTGAGTGAAATCATGTTACTGGGTTAGTCCTGCCTACGGGGGAAACTCCCACAGTTGTTGGAGTATTGATTTCTTCTCACATGGAGAGAATTCATCATTTCGAAGAGAAGGTCATGAATAGCAATGCACAGCTTACTTCAGCAACATCAATATACATTTAGTACAAAAACTTATTTCAGCCTAGTCACAATGTTGCCATTTTGCATTTATTGATACCAGAAATATGTACAATGTACCTCATGTACTTATTTCAATATTTCCTTTTTTTCTACTTTTTAGTTGTCTGACTTTCAGCTTCTTTTTAGGAGTGTTTTAACACACTGTATCATACCTGGTTGCTCTAAATCTGAGTTCTGCAGGAAATAGATTTTCTCTTTTTGTTTTACTTTACCCTCACTCAACAGATTTACATGACACTAGAAAAAAGAAGTTGTATTAGTCTGACCAAAACTGGACTTTTAAATTGCATGTAAATTAGTTTGTTTGACTGAAACCAAAGCTCTGAAAGCCAGGACAAAGTCAGTCCTACATACTGGTGTTCCACACATGCTCCAAATTTCCATCTTTTTCCATCTTTTTTAAGTGTATGGGTAAATCAATATGTATTCCAGCCCTCTTTCACATATATATATATATTTTTGCCAGTTCTCTAAATGGATCAGAAATTATAACTGGAAATCAGTCCATTAAGATCACACATCAGCTTGCAGTGGATGCATTTCCAGACTGTTGCTTTGCTCTCATAAAATCCAGATTTTCTGACTGCATCGTCATCTAATGAAATTAGCATTCACAAAGCCTGAAAATGTTTTTGCTGTTCATTTGCCTTTACTTACATGTATGATGGGCTCCCAAAGAAGTAGTTAAAACTAACAGAATTTTAAATGCTTTCTTTTGGGCCAATAATTGGATTCACGAGGTGACAGACACCAGTTACTTTGGCTGAGGGATGTATTTTCTATTTAGGACACATATTTGATTTAGAAGACAAATCCATTTACTTTCACATGTAACTATGATGCAAATAAAGGTCAAATTCAGGGATTTTCAACAATTTTATTACCGAGGACCCCTAAATGGATGAAAAGATGGAGCAGAGACCATCATACAGCTGAATGGCATGTTTACTTTGACATTAGAACTGTTAAGTTTGTTTAGCTCAAGGAAAATGTCATAAAGAAATGCAACATTTTCAATTCTTCTCTTGTTTGCACCCATCCTCATCCGCTGCTACATCAGCAGTGCTACTTCGCCACTTGCACGTTGACCAGCAGTTTCTGATGAATGTATTTCTGACTGAAAGATCACCTCCACTGCATTCAATTCATCCATTCGCTATGAGATGTTGAATTTATATTAATGTATCTAAATTCATGGGGAAAAAAATAGGAGAAGAAAATATTAAAAGTATAGTCAAAAAATTTTCTACTCAACCAAACTTTCATAAACCCCCTACAGTACTGCCATGGACCACCTGACCTCCAGGTCCTCTAGACCGCTGACTTAAGTGATTGATGTAACTGTAAAAAAAAAAAAAAAAAAAAAAAAGGGTGTTCAGGGTTTATTGGAGGCTTTTACTTGCTCTAATAAAAAGTCATTTTGGCTTGGGGAGGGTGTATACTGAGTGGAGTAACGCACCTAAACAAAGGCTGCTAATTAGCGTGACAGACAGGAGGGAAAACACTGAACCATGGAAGGAGTTATTGAGCAAGGTCATGGAATATAAATGCACTCTGCAACTGAGTGAGCAAGCACTCACATAAACAAGTTGGTGAGTCATTTGGATTTGATGTGTAGGAGCAGTGGACCAACAGCCTTTTCAAAGCCCTAAATTTCCACAAGTTGACACATCTTTTTAAAGTGGATCCATATACTGAAAAAAAAAAAAAAAACTGTTAGGTGAACATAAAACCTGGTAACCTTAAATAAATGCTTTAATTTGGTCAGAAAGAATTTTGTTGACTGAGCTAAATGTAAAGATTCTGGGTCAATTTAATGTATTTGTGTCTTTTTAATTAATTACCGTGGTTCAGTCCAACTAGATTTGGAAGGTATGAGGAGCCTAATTTGATAGGGTAATTACAAATACTCTTTAAAACACATTTATATGAATTAATTGTGCTTTTCAAACAAAAAATATCCGCAGCATGCGACACAGACCTCGGTTAACTGGGCGGACAGTATGAATGATCTAACAAAACAAATATAAGTGTATTAATCAGAAATGTAATTTGATCAAATGTTTACTCCTGATGTCAAATTTGGTAAAGAAAAACAGAGAAAAGTGGAATCATTAGCAAAACTTTGCAATGTCAAAAACAAACAAACAAACAACCCCCCCCAAAAAACAAGAAAAACAAATATTTTTGCCAAAAGATAAAAACAGGTAATCAGTGAGAAAAGGCCCCTTTGTGTAGTTATTTCACTTCCACAAAAGAATTGAATTGGTGTTGAGTTTGCAGACACCTGGGCGCTAACACATGTAGCTAACAACCATAAATATTTACACCCTTCTCTTTCACTCACACTTCTTTTTTATGAGAAAAAGGATTGGAGCCAGCTGTGAGGCCATTGTGCTTTTTATTGCCACCCAGTAGCAACAGAAGGATTTCGATGAAACACCTGCAAAAAGTGTTTAAGTAAATGTAGCTTTGTGTGTGAAATTGCTCTTATAATGTTACCAAGGCAAACACTGGATCTCTTTATAACTATGCTAATGACATCAATGAGATAATAAGTGAATTTTAATATGTTTTAGTTTCCTTCTTCTCTTAACTAAAAAGATTAAACAGATTTGTTTTGATCATGTTGAAAATATATGACACTTATCTGAAAAAACAGATTGGCCCTTCTCAAAACTTCTGGTCAGTTTGGTGAACGTGAAGAGTGATGTAATTCCCACTACTAGTGAGTGTGTTGTTGTGTATGGAAGAGAGAAGAAAAGGGAAACGGGCAGAAGGAGGCAGTGATCCAGAACTGAGTTCCTGTGACAGCTTTTTCATTCTGCCCACACAGTACAATTAATGACTTAATTAAACAAAAAGAAAGAAAGAAAGAAAGAAAGAAAGAAAGAAAGACAGAAAAGCAAGTGGATGGTCAATGAGAAAAATAAAGGAAAAAATATACATCACAAGAACAGAACATTGGCGGAAATCTAAAAATCTCAGTAGAGAAAATCAGTGCCTCTAAGCTAAGGCTCAAATAAGTTAGACCTGCTGTAAGATGAAAAGAAATTAAGAAAAAAAGCTGTAATGTTTAATTGTCAACAATAAAATTAATTAAAAAACATCCATAAAAAAACAAGAAAAAAAAGAATAGAAGAAATTCATAGATTTATGTGGGAAAAATGTTGTTAATTCAATGACCGATTCTAACAACATGCTGGAAGTTGTAGAGTTGGATATTTAAATATTATTTTTCAAAATAAATTTTCTGTTCAGTATTTTTGTTTTTAGGGCTTGTATAAAGTCAGGGTTTTATGACACAGGATTATAGCCCGGGGTGAACGGACACATTAGTACATCACTGCTATGATTGATCCCTCCCCCCGCTGGCCTGCCCATTCACCCTGTCCCAGCTGAATCCTCAACAGGTCATTCGTACCATGTAAATGTAGGTTGCACAATTTATCAGAAATATTTCACACATTGTGCATTTGTGGTTTCACATCATAGCCGTTTGGTTCGGTCTAAATAAACTCTTGCCCCATTTTAAAAACTGATCCAGGATCTTTATCGGAGTAGAAAGTACTTCTCTTTTTCTCATCATTCATCTTTGGCCATGATGTGCCAAACTGTGAAGCCTTTATTACTATTATTAAAGTGGATGATTTGCAAAAAAGATGAAGACAGGAACACAGTAACCTTTTGCACCATTTGGACAGATAATCTCATCATCTCACATGAACAGAAAGTCTGCCTTGCAGAGGTACCCTGTATAGGGTCTTATACATCGACACCGAGATATAGACAGTTAAAATCTTGTCTACTGCAGAGAGCTACTGTCCTGCAGGTTTTAGATGTCTCCTACTACAACACACCTCTGCACAAGCCTGTTAATGACCCAATGATTTGAGTCAGGTGTTGCATCAGGGAAAATCCAAAATCTGCAGGACAGTAGCTCACAAGGACTGGAGTTGGAGATCCCTGGTCTAAAGGCTTATGTTTCACATTTTCCTCCCAGATGGTTCTGGTATGAGGTGACATCTGTCGTCTGATAGACTGACTGGTCCTGTACAACACAGATGTGGAGCAAAAAGGATAATTCAAAGCCTCGTCAAAGTCATGATGAGGTTACAGAAAACAAAGTAAAAAACTTACAGAAAAACTAGCTGAAGAGGAACAGTAGAAAAAAATGCCATGAAACCACATTTCACAACTTCCTCTTTACACTTTAGTTTTCTTCCTCTCATTGATTGCTGTCACCTCCAAAACACTGTCTAAAGCTGGCGAAGTGGCAAAATATAACATGCTACTCTGTTAACAGTTCTAACAGTACGCTCTAAATGTTATTTACTGCATTAAAGCTCCGTTCTGCAATACACAGCAGAGACAGCTTTGGGAAATACACATATCATAAATTGAGGTGTTTACACTCACACACTATGGTGAAACAGACTGAGGCAATCATATCCCAATAAGAAGCATCATTTATCAAAGAGTCAAATAAGAATTACTTTCATATGTTAATGTGAGTATTGGTGTGGTGAAATCTGGCTTCAGAGAAGACAAAGGCAAAGTTAAGAGCAGGTGTGTAGATAGATGAGGCAGCTAAGAAGTCAGGGGGAGAGTGTTCTGTAAAAGAAACAATGCTGTGAAGGAGTAATGTACACTTATGAGGGAAATTTCAAATAGTCGTTACATAAAAAAAAAATGAAATTTATTTTGTAACTATCATCTTAAAACAAGACTATGTTGTTTTAACATGTACCTGGTAATAATGCTCTTGCCACCATGAGGTGGGGGAAATACGCTGTTTGCCAGGTGCCGTAAAACAGCAGCATAAAACACTTATGCCAGTCTCCAGTAAAACATACGGTGGAGTGAAATTAGATGCTGATGCAAAATCGGAGAAACATGCAGAACCAAAGATCACCAGGATTGTCAGAAAGTTTTGTTTGGCACTCCATCAATTTAAAATTAAATTACAAAAATGAAAGAAAATGAGGACCAAAACAAACTTAAATTGTCCATCCCTGATACATCCCATCTGCCTATAATTACACTGGTTGGAGTGAAATGAATGCAAGATTTATAGCCACTGATTTTTTACATGAGATAGAAATGGACAGAAACAAAAACATGGAAGATCTGAGGGCGAAGCATTAATGATTCTGTTCATTAGCAGTCCTCCCATATTGCTAGATAGCTACAGGATAATCACGACTGCTGAATGGCAGAGTGTCCTTGGCTCTCATTGGTGGGACTCTGCTAGACCTTGTCTCTACTCCAGATTTTGTGTGTGTGTGTGTGTGTGTGTGTGTGTATACTGTATATGAGAGGCCTTCAAAACTTGAATGATCGAGCCAAACCCCAAACCCATTAGTGCCAGATGCACTGAGCCAGCAGAGCTTGTGCTTTTACTTCTTGTATTTCTTCACACAACGGTTTGAGAGAACCATAATTTCAATTCTGTTTTTCCTGTACATGCTGCAGATTAACAATAAAGCTGACTTTGACTTGACTTTGACTTTTCTTCCCAATCAACTTATCCATCTTAAATCCACAGGAAATGTGAGGAGATGATGAGGGAGACACTAGGTGCCACCCTATGAATGAACATTTTTCCGTGATTATCTTGAAGCTGACGATGTTAGCAATAAGAAAATTAATTTTGTTTTTATTGTTTCCTTGGTTGTTTTTTCATGTTGTTCAGATGCTTATTGTCAATAAAGCTTATCTGAACCTGTTTGTGCTTCCTTTCAAGTCCACAGTATTTGTTTGACCTGGGCATTTTCCAAAGGATATTTCATAGATTCCCACATGTATCCTTTATTTTTATGATGAATTACAGAAGCACATTGTTTTCACTTGGAAAAAACCCAAACATTTTTTCTATTAATGAGATAATATTTCTTAAAAAAAAAATCTCTAAAAACTATTTTCTAAAAGTTATTTTTTTGTCTGAATTTTCTATATGATAATAATTCCATCCTCTTGTTTTTCTTTCAAGTAAATGCCATATACTTCAGCAGAAATCAAATGAGTTTTTCAAAATAATAATAATTATGTCAGTGTATATGCTGTCAATTTGTGTGTGTGTGTGTATATATATATATATATATATATATATATCATGATATTTGTCACGTTTACTCATATAAACAGGTTTTATCACTTGTTTGGACTCTCCTCTTCTTTTAACTTCATCTTTGTCCAGATCTGATGATTCCTGTGTTTTCTGCTCTGCTTCTTTCATCCCTCCCCACAACTTGTGTTTATATGCACATTTCTTCCTCTGTTCTTATCTCTTTCCAATAATTCTTTCTTTAATCCTCTTCGAACCTCTTTTCTTTTTTTCCGCTTATATATCCCTGCTCACATAACTTTCCTGACCTTTTCTCTGATATATTTAAATTTCCAATCAAGTCTTCATTATTTTCTGTTGTGTTCATGCACACTAATTTTCATTGATTTCTACCAAATATGCTTGAAAACAGCATGTTTGTTGTTTACAAGCTGCATTTACTTGGAGATGGTGCATGTTTACACGTAGGCCTAACCATCATTTTGGTTATCCTTTTGTAGCAACTGCTGGTTGCATAAGACTCATTGACTCCCTACATCCTTCCAGTTTAATCAAATGTTTATATTCAGTCATTATAATTTAAAGCATGGGGCTGCAGACTGAAGCAGGCACAACAGTGAAAGGTTTAAATGTTCAGAAGAATGTAAGTTACTTACATATGCTGAACTTCAGGCTTTCAATCAATATATTAATATCATAAACCAAGCTTGGCTCAACCCGTATAAAACTTTATGTCTCTCTTCTGATGGAATCTAACAACAGCTGTCTTATATGGAATTTGGAAATATAATAATCTGCAGCTGCTGAAAAAGACCTGGGTCATTAGCAGACATGGTGAAAAAGGCACTGTCACTTTACTCCTCTGATCAGAGGAGAAATTAAAATAAATCTAAAAGACAGCTTGTCAGTATGCACCATCACATCAAATCATATCAGAAGCTTCTCAGTGTGGCTTCACATTATGTAAGATTTCCATGGCTGAGGAGCACTGTCAGTCAACTGTGTGTCCTTTTATGTGGCCAGCTGTTTTTTTATTTGATCTCATTTTCATTTTCAGAAATTACAGCTTTGCATGTACATATGAAAGCATATGGATGCATCATGTCAAACCTGAACATTTTTATCCTCTGCAAATGATGGAAGCTGCTTCTTTTCCTACAAGATCTGACTTAAATGGAGTTCATTGTAGAGGATATTTTAGATTTCCACACCTAATCATTTTCCTCCAGCTTCTCTCTGTGGACCAAGTATAATCAGGCCTGCTGGGAGATGTAGCTGTTCCATCATGTTTTACAGTCTGCCCCAGTTCTGCCTGGAAACTAGTCAAACTGAAAACAACCGACATCCTTTTTCCATAATGTGTAACTACAATTCCAAATGAGTTTGAATGTAATAAAAGAGGAATGAAATGACTGAATGCAGCTGCAAATCTCATGAAGCAACATTTTATTCAAAACTTTAAAAAAGAAAACACATTAAATGTTGAAAGAGAGCATTTTGCTATTTTGTGAAAAATATTAGAGCTTCTTGATATTGATAACAGCAACATGCCTCAAAATAGATGAACGGGGCAACAAAGTCAAACAGCTGCAGGAACATGATGAAACTATTTAGGTTAGTTGACAACAGGTCAGTAATATTTTTGGGTATAAAAAGAGCATTTTAGAGAGATAGTCTGAGCTAGGGTGGCCCAGAGTTATGACAAAGGGGTGAGGCTAGGCTAAATACAACATATAATTTTTGCAGGAATTTGTGAATTTACCAATGGGGATGATGTAGCGACATAAGACACTTTACTCCCCCCCACACACACACACACGCCAATTATCCTAGAGCCCTCAGGCAACAATGCATTAAAAACTGACATGATTCTGTCATGGAAATCTCTACATGGGCTCAGAAATCATTGTCTGTTAACACAGTCTACAGTGCCATCCAACAACGCTGGTTAATTCGCTATCATGCAAAGAAGAAGCCATTTCAAATCTTCTCTGGGCCACGGCTCATTTTACACTAAATGTACTGAGGACTCAAAGCACTTTATAACAAATCCATTATTAATTTACACCACACTCATAGTGATGGTAAGCTACATGTATTGTCCCAGCTGTCCTGGCTGACAGAAATGTGGCTGCCAATTTGAGCCATTGGCCTCTCCGAGGACCACCAAACATTCACCAGCAATGCCGACACTGGAGGTCACTACAGATTGATTAGGATGAAGCAGGAATGAAACTGCCAGCTTTCTGGTTATTGGACAATTTGCTCTACCACAAAAAACATGTATGAGGGGGTTTTAGTGCCAGCTTGCACACCTGACACCATCAGAGCCGAACATTTTGTGCTCCTGTCCTAAGTAGGAAGGCCTTGTGGATTTCAACGTGACACTGCTAACAAGCATACTGCACTTATTTTATACCAAAAGCAGAGCTTCAAAGAAGCAGAGATTTTTCACCAAGTAAAATGTCATAAAGCAAAAGATATTAATAAGAAGGCTCAGGACTATCGAGCAGCTAGAAACCTATATCAAGCAAAAATAGGTCAACAGTCCTGTTCCAAATATCCAGCAGACGGTCTCCTCAGCTCCCGGATGTTTACAGAGTTGTTAAAAGAAGAGTACATGCTACATATGCACAACCCTGCCTTAACTTTTTCTTTTAGATATATCCCTGCCATCAAATTAAAGGGGAGCTAATATTTTTTATGAAGTTATAAACATCTCACTTTCATATATTTTCTATTTCCAGTGCTCAGTTTAAAATAATTTATTGATTTATTGAATTTCTACATCATTGTATTCTGTTTTGATTTACATTTTACACAGTAAAACAACTTTTTAGGAATTAGTTGTGAACTAACAAATTCACTAAACTTAATTTTAATCAGAGTTTGTCTTTCAAAACACACATGGCAGCATCTTAAACATATTCATTGCTGCTACAGCTGTGGCCAAGGTTTCAGGTTAAGGTTTAAAATGACCTGATTGAGGAACATAAAAGAAAAGTTTAAAGACTGTTTAAAGGAAGCAGGATGTGGAAATCACACTTCTAACTTTTACAGTTTGTACGCTCAACACTTTACCACAATCTCCACCCTAAGAGCTTTGAAGGTGATGTGACAGTATTAAAATTTCAGCTTTCGCTTACAAGAAAACAAGACAATTTGCACGGCAGCAGAAGGCAACGCATTAGCATGCAGCAGAAGAAAGAAGCATATGACTGCACTGCTGACTGTGAGTAATACTAACAACTTTTATGTGTGCATCAATAAAAAGCTAACTGTAAACAAGTGGATGTTGGCCTTCAAAATCAGAAGTACACCACAAAAAACTAACAAACACCCAACACACAGTTTTGAGGAAGTCTTATGAGGAAGTGTTAGTGTTGCAGACTTTCTGCATTTTCTGCTGCAACAATGATGAACAACCATGACCTTTGAACTGTCCCTCTTTGTGTTCCCTTTTCCTCTTCTTATTGTTTATCTTTGTTTTAAAGTTTTCCTGCTGGTACAACTAATGCTTATCTCTGTTCTCGCCTTCCCGCATCACTTCTCACCATGACTCAGTTTTTTAATCAAACCATGAAATAACTGCAGAGCGAATGGAGCAATCTCCTCCTCACTGATCCTCTGAAGAGCTGATGTGGAGAAAGGGAGGGAGGAGAATAGGGCAAAAATGATGAAAGAAGGAAAAAAAAAGGAGAAATCAAAGTAATAATAAGTTGTAGGGAAAAAAGGAGGAAGGGTTGATAGTGCCATAATTTGAACGAACTATTGAGAATCTGAGAAAAACATAAGAGGAGAATGAATTATGACATAGAAAACAAAGCGGATTTTGTGGAGGGATGGCTAATAAACGCAAAAATGCTTCAAACAAGAACATTGAGAAGATTAGTGATAAAGGCATGACAATTGTTTCACCAGCAAACCCCACTGCTACACAGTCACATACACAAACACACCCCTTCGATGATAATTAAGCAGGGCTTTTCCTGGTGTCTGGAGGGCTTAGGTGTTGGGTGAGGGGGGCTGCATCTTATTTGAGGACATCCTCTGTGACAGCTGACTGTTTCACTGCTTGTCATGAATTCACGGCCTTCAGGGCAGCAAAGCAGGAGCCCTAATATTCTCATGCAGCTCAAATTAGGCTGATCCGAAACTTTTACTGCTAATTAACATTGAGAGAATCCGTAATTATGGATCAAACACTTGTAAGATGCTCAGATTATTGCTCTGACTGCTAAAAAAAAATCACATCTCTCCACAGTATGTTTGGAAAAAGGAGTTGTAAATTATAGATTATTTTTCTGCAGTGGTTAGGAAAATCTGGGCCACCACAGATTTCTCATATCTATTGAATTTATAAGGTTCCCTGCTGGCTAAGAAGCCTAGTTAGATCCAAACATGGAGTTCTGCTGTTCTTGAGACTCTAACAAGCCATTCTGTGAATTTTATATATCAATGATAAATCATAAATTAGTTTATTAGACACTGTTTGACAACAAGCAGCTGGGATAGGCTCGACCCCCCGTGGCCTTGTATGGGAATAAGAACTGAAAATAGATGGATTAAATTATGACAACATTAAAATCACCATGAGCAAATTTAGAAAAACATTTAGAAACTATTTAAAAATGTGAAAATGAATTGTCTAAATCCTGTCAAAAGATAGTAACTGTGTTGTACTAAATTGCAGAGATAAACTACTAAACAGTTTCAGGGCTCTAAAGTCTCAAGTTTTGAACATGAGACATGATGTTCCAACCCCCAAAAAATAAAAAAATAAAAAACAGAAGCAGACTAAAGTCAATAGTGCTGCCAGCTTCTGAATTTTGTCACTAAATTTAACTACTTTTCAGACCCCCCAGTGTCCTGTTTTACAAAACAGCAATTAATGACTTATAGTTATAGCTGCGTACACTAACTTGCTGGCTTACATTTCAGTTTTCATCATGTAAATATATCCTCCCTGGATACCAAAACATCCAGAACAAACTGGTCTCAGTGGACCAAAGAACAAAGCTCATGATCTTATACGGCAATTGTTAAAGCTTGTTAAAGATTCATTTAGTAAAAAAACTAATTTAAAGGCTCCAGTGTGGAAGATGGAGGCAGTTGACCAGCTCAAATAACCATAGCTCCTTAAGTTACAGCAGTCAGTGCATCCTTAGTGGATTGATTTCACTCAGAGGCAAAGTTACAGACAGTTGAGGAATTAAAAAAAAAAAAAAAGAATAGAAAGGTGTTCAGGATAACATTCACATCTATCTGGTATCTATTGTACTCCTGCTGGTGTAACAAACGGATATTATATGTGCTGATCATGACTGAATTGACTCTATCCTCCCTCGTTAGCATCCTCATATTGCATCATCTACAGCATTGTTTTTAGGATATACTCGCCACGTGAGTGTAAGTTGCACAGTTAAAGAATGTTGGAAACTTAGTCAACTGCTGGAAGGTGACTGAAATATTTAATATCTCCAGTATACATATACACTGAAGGACCCAGCTGGCTCATGTGGTAGAGTCAGTCTGTTGTTGTGTCCTTGGGCAACACACTTCACCTTCCTTGCCTCCAGTGTCGTCATTGCTGGTGTATGAATGTTTGGTGGTGATCGTTGGTGTGGATTTGCTGCCATGTTTCTGTCAGTCTGGCCCAGGGCAGCTGTAGCTTCACAAGTAGCTTACCATCACCAATGAGGAGAGGATGAATAAAGGATACTATGTAAAGCACTTTAAGTGCCTTGAAAAGCGCTTTATAAATCTAATCTATTATTTTTATAGTTCTGTTTAGGTACTTTGTTCTCTTTTAATCAGCATTCTACACATCCCCTGTTATCTCAGAACAAAAACACTGTAAAGTTCCTGATCATTTATTTATTTAAATTTCTTTATGGGTCTACTTGCAGATTGTTTAAATCTTTCATGTTTGAAGAACAGTGGCAAAAACTCTTGCTCTTATCCATCTGAATCAGTTTTACTTTTCCTTTCTTTTTACAAACATAACTTTGTTCTTTGTCTTTCACACCTGAACTTGACTTTCAAGTTAGATTTTTTCTTTTTTTTTTTTTGCAAAAATATGTTAAGGCTTCCTCTATCTTGTATTCTACTGATCCTACAATCTATCCTGATCTATTTTATTTATTTATTTGCACAAGCTGAGCATCTAGGCCAAGGCAAAATACACTCAGGTCCTCATGCACATGCATACAAAAATATCTCTGTGCAGGGGAGAGACTCAGCATGGCAAAGGCAGGTGCTGGAGTGAATTTTGGCACAAAAGAAATGACAGATTAAACTAGTGCAGCGAGCAGCTGGGCAAACACTAACATACAGTGTGTGAATGTACGTGCATGCTCATGTGTCCAAGAAGCAAAACAGCAGGAGAGAACGTGCTAATAAATCCTCTCCTACAACAGCTATTGCAGTAATGACACACTTCTCATGTTTCCGTCCTCTCTTTTTTCACTCTGACATTAACACACACACACACACACACACACACACACACACACACACACACACACACACACACACACACACACACACACACACACACACCTTTGCAGGGCTTCCCTGGGGAGCAGTGGCATTCCTTTGACTCCATGCTATGGCAACAATGCTTAACTTTCCCTCAAATGGACCACAAGCCCTTACATATCTGGGCCTCTATCAATCAGAATTACCACTTAAGAAAAATCCAGTACATTTTTTTCCAACAAAAGACAAACAGACACTCTGGTGTGAAAATCAGATAAGGATTCATTTATAAAACACTTCCAGTAAACTAAAGAGATGTTTACAAAGTGATACCAGACATTGTTTGTTTGACATTATCTCAAGACGCTGCTAAGGAGCAGATAAAGTGCATGCAGATTATGCTTTCCATTTTTATGTCTGAGAACCAACATATGTACCAATTACTCTAAATACTGCAACGGATATTTCATGTTACAGATCAAAAGTGGTTGGAAGGATCATATTCTTTACATAAAGCTCAATATTACAGTGTTATACTCCAGCAGAGCCTCATATTCTTTTAACAAACCCTTGTGCTGCTCAGACGGATCAACCCAGCTTTACACCAGATCAATTATGCATGCAGGCTGGTCAGGTTGTTGTTGTGTTTGCACCAAGGAGATGCACTATATCCTCAAATGGCACTGCAATATGCCAAAGTGCATAACGAGGGTAATGAAAATTATATAAAAGATTGATATAATCATGAATTGAACTATAGGTTAAACTGGTCTCTAGTAACATGCACATAACGAGTGCTCATTGTAAACCCTAGAAGTTGCCCAAAGTCTGGGACCTAATGACTGAATGACTGCCAACAGGAAAACCCTTACAAGCTATCAAAGAACCATACACAAACAAGACATCACTTCCAGAAAAGAAGAAGTGTGTTTCAAAGCAGACAGCAAGCGTGTTGCATTTCACAGTGTGAATATTTTAAAAGCACTTCTCTGTTGGTATAATGCAATGCTATACTGTACCAGCAGCAATGAAACAGCTTGCAACTTCCCTGAAACTGTGGAATCAACCGAAACTGTGAAACTACTGAGTGTTGAGGTGACTATGAAAAAGAGAAATAAAAAATAAAAAAAACTAGAAGAAACATTCAAACAAAACAAAAAAATTTGATGTAAATTTTGCAAAGTACTCTGTACCTGGTATTTTGCAACAGCGATTAAGTAGTTAAACTTACATAAATTTAACTACTATATGTATCACCAATACTATTAAAGGCTATAAAAAATTATTTAATTCATATTTCTAAAATACATCTTAGAGATAATGTCTATTCTTTTCAGTTTCCTCTCAGCCAGCAAACCAATTCTCTTGCTGTGTCCAGACCTTACTTTGTCAAAGACTTTGTTAAACAGCCAATATATATATATATGTATATATATATATATACATATATATATATATATGCAAGTAAAATTATTGTGGATAATGAGGAAAATCTCTACACATAAAGTAATAAATTTCAAGGTGGATATACAATTATTAATGCTGACATACATACTGAGGCTGAATTATTTGTAATTGCAGTCAAACACTACCACCAAGTGGAAAACTCAGCACTGTACAACTACACAGGTTGCATTTTATAACTCAGAAGCAGATGTCTCTTATTCATAGCATGCATGCTGTTAGCACAAAGACCAGCATGCTATTTTTTTTAGCTAGACTTTACTAATTACTGAACAGAAATAACATGCAAGTTAACATAAAGATAAATATGGCTTAAACCTGCAGCAATTAAAGATAATTAGTAAGGTGGGGGTATGATGAAGATCTTTAAGTTGTTCTTTTAGTAAGTGGCAGTTACTAAAGTGCTGTATACAGTCTCCGATTAGATACAGAATCTTACTGGAATAATCCATGTCCCCTAGTGTGGGTATTTAAAAATAAGTTAAACAACAAAGGAAACTCAACAGTTATTTAATTTTAATCCATCTAAACCATACAATCTATCTTTTGTGCAGATAGCAGATAGGCAAATGCTGCACAATGTTCTGGAGTAGGATGCATTCAGCAGCCATTTGCATTTTGACTAGGATAAACTTTCCACAGCAGATGGGTTGAATGAAAGAATGAATGACCAAATGGAAGAATGAAGGAGCAAATAAAAGAAAGAAAGAAAGAAAGAAAGAAAGAAAGAATGAATGAATGAATGAATGAATGAAAGAATGAATGAACAGAATCTAGAATGAAAGAATGAATGAATGAACAAACGAATGAACGAACGAACAAACGAATGAACGAACGAACGAATGAATGGTTTACATCTTAACTGAATCAGGCATGTGTTTCATTATTGTATGTTGTTATTATACTTGCTTAACAGTATTCCAAAGACATAGCAACATACTGCACATGATGCATATCTTAAGGAAATTCATTCACTTACTGGTAGTTTGATTTTGTTGAAGTTTAGTTCTTTTACCTTTGAATGTGATCCACCGTTTAGTTAACAGGTTGAAGGTCCAGACTGACAAATAGGATGTATTAAGCTGTGTTGATGTAATGAGTTTACATGAAGGGGACCCTTGATGATGGAACAAGACTGTTTTTATTATTTTAAGGGAGTAAAGAATGGCTTCAAATATAAACTGCATTTGCAACCTGTCTGAAATAAGTGTTTACTGAATCTACAGTTATAATTGTAGCCTGAAATAGTGTGTTCACTTGATCCTTAAAAACCATTTCTCTGGTCAGTAAAAAAAACTTCCCTAGGAGCTCATCAGTGCTTCCACAATCTTCCTGCCAAAAAGCAGTGCAGCTTTCAAGGAGAAAATCAGAGTAACTGTTCAATTACCCCAATGCAGGGAAAAAAACAGCACAGTGGATGCCCATATACACTGATGAAAACCATTGAAATCACAATATTGTTTTTTTGAAGTTATAACAGTCTGATGCAGCCTCTGTGGGGATTTTTTTAAAGCCAATTCATGCTAAGTCTGTATTTCAGATCCACTCCAAAATCTCTTCCCTTCATAAAAGAATAAAACTTTGAGCCCTTTGTGCTGTCAGAAAAGCCATCAACACCTGCTAACATCTGGCTTTCAAGTGCAATATTTGGTATTCCCTCATGTTTCTGCCTTGCAATAATTGGTTAGTCATCAGCTGTGGCATCAATCAGCATCTATGAGAACATGAAATCTGGATGTTTGGGCTTTTTCCTTATTCTTAATAAGGAGGTTGTGGTCCAGGCTATGGTAGTGGACACTCTAACTGGACTTTTTCTTTACAGAAATACACAAACACTCATCCAACCTAACATCTGATGTTGAGGCCTCAATAGCTTTTGGACAAAGAGAAACAAAGATGATGATTTTAGCTGATTGCAAGACAGATAACTGCTCACACTCCGGCCTGCTGTAAAAAGCTGTCATACTGTCTTAGAAAGTTGTGCTTATTAGACAGTTCTGTTCAACACAGCCTGCAGCACACAGACAGACATTCCCTTATTGCTGTCATAGTTACAGGTACAGACACATTGTTATATGAAAGGATTTAACTGGCTTGTTTTAGTGAAAATGTTCATGTTTAAAGGGCCTGTGGTATAATGGTATATAAAGAAAAACTGTTTAGTTTAGTTACTAATAAGGACAAAGTTAATCTGTTTATCCGTATTAGTTATACCAGTGGTTCCCAGCCTATGTTCCCTGTGAATCACCTTCATGCAACTGCCAATTTTCTGGTCATAATGTTGCCCTTAGCAGCACTAATAACGTAACACAATATCTCCTGAATTAGTCATTTCCTCTCAGCAACACTGGATGCCCCTTGTCTCTTAGTCTATTAACATTAATTAGCATAACAAATGTTACCTGTAGTGCTACGTTAATCTTGATAGCAAAGTGGAAACATAGAATTTAGTGTTGGATTGACAACTGTTCACTAAAATCTTCCCCTAACATTAGGGTGCACATATGCTCCTACCAGCAGAGTGTTAACCATTACACCCCGGCCCATGCCAGACATGGACAGTCTGCATGAAGTAAAGGTCCATGTTCTTCACGTTCACTTTTTTTTTTCCACAATTGAAGTTTTCCATTATTTTTCAAACAGCCAAGAACTGCTCACGTCCTTCCTTGACATCACTGAGAAAACAGTCCGATTCTCTTCTTTTCTGCGCTGACATGCACAGAAATGCCACCGCAGCAATTGCAGAAATTGTACTTTTGATATTTACCCAGATTTGTTTTTAAATGCTACTTGGTTTCTTTTGCTTGTTTCCAGAGCCTCGTCTACCCAGTCCTGATTTGCCCGATGGGCGCATTCACACTAGCCCTTTTTATTCCAACCCTAGTTTGTTTGCTCAGATAGTCCACTTTGTTTGGGGAATTGTGAATGCGCAGTGGATCAAAGAAGCAAACTCTGGTCCACCTACAATTGGGGGTCTTAGCTTCAAGTGGACCAAATACAGGAAGTGGACAACAATACAAAGAGGACTGTGGGTTCAGTGTAGAACATCGTAGGTTAACACAACTAAAACAACATAAGCATGTGTGGGATGATAGGCAGCTCTGATCGGGAGAAATGTCTCGTCAGACGTGGAAGAACTTGGTAAAAGCTTTGATAGAATACGATCAACCCAAGACCACTAGGATCTGATCCAGCTCCATGTTTTACTCATGTGATGGAAACAGAACTTGTCCTGCATTATCCAACAGATGAGCAAGCTTTCTTCTTTGTGTGTCTCGTCTTCTCCTTTAATAATTCTTGGTGCAGCATGGCCTCTCTCCAAGATGGGAATATGTTATTTAAAGAGGTTTGAGTAGTGCAGCCTGAATGCAAACTTGTCTTCCTAATTTTACTTAGCCAGTTAGTTTTATTTATTTATTTGTTTTTAGTTTTGATTCTAGATCTTTGCAGCACCTAGAGCTTGGTAAATCCTCACCCCTATGTCCACCTGCCTGCCTTGTGGTCCTTTCTCTTTGTCTCTGACCGTGACAAAATTGCTTTTATTTAACTGCCGACTCCAATACAGACCAGAAGAATCTATAAAGTGTTGAAAGAAATTTGACATTACTCCTGTATTTCTTGATTCAGTGTTAATAAAATACCACTGACCAACCTTTATCTCAAAGAGCTGACATCTTCACATCTTGTTCAAGCAATGACCTAATTCTTGACCACTTTTACCAAATTTCTGTTTTCTTCAGATGAGATTATGTATATGCTGCTCATCTTACAAATTACAAAATCACACATAGATTCTCATTTATTCTCATTAGGACTCCACATATTTAAAGTATATCTGTATTCAAGTAAAACTATTAAACGAAGACAGCTCGGCAGGTCAAACACTGGTAGATTAACAAGAATATGGGTCCACAGCAACAACACAATATATTGAACATAAAGCAGTGCAGGACATTATGAATGCATGCAAGCCAATTAAATGGGGAAACTTGAAATCCAGTGGTTAACAAATGGTGGAGGGAAATGAAAGTCAGCTGAGTTGTGTGAAAATAAAGTCAGGGGAATCTCGTGGACAGATAGAATTCACAGGACCTCTGTGGCAACTATAACGGTGTTGCAAGTACTTATTTAGGTCACAGCTGTTAAAAAAAAAAAAACTACTCAGAAGTAACAGATCCAGATGGCATTTATCAGAGCACAGAAGAGGAAAGCATATGCCAAAGGTGTTTCATGTCATCATTATATGTTTGAGGTTTAGTGCAGCACAGTTCAGCTTTCTATTCTCATCACACCCGACATCCGACCAATGAATGCCTTAAAGAGAAGTATGTTTACAGGTCTGACTTCCCCCATTGCGCTTGTCTTTAAGAGGATGTCAGATGCACTAAGAAAACAGACAGAGGAAGACAGAGGGAGAGAAAGAGAGCGAGGCACACGCTTATGTTTGGAAGTACTTCATTTACTCCAGCCAGTCTTCTTCTCGTATTAAGGATGCAGTTTGTTAGTAGTAGATCTTCCTGGTTTTGTGCTATGATACTCACCACTTTACAACTTTGGGGTAAGAATCATCATTTTATTTTATGTTTTTTACTTTGATTTGATTTACAAAAACTATTGAGTATATATTCAGTGAAAATTAATATTCATTATTTCAGGGAAAAAATACTAGGATGTATATTGTTTAAAATAATCTTTCATCACCAGGTTCTTTTTAAAATTGAAAAAACTCTCAGCTCACCATTTCAGTACAAACTGTGTCGGTACATTGATAGTGTTACATCTGGACTGTTGCTCCATTTTTAAAGGAATTTAAGCAACTCGTGTTTTTTTTTTTTTTTTTTTGTCTTTTTCTTTCCGTAGGAAGCCTTTCAGCTTCAACCTCATCTCAGACTCTTCCAACACCTACATTGGAAATCTACTCGAGGTCAAGGGACTCTGTGGTCCTGGTCTGCCGAGCCCCTGAGGGTCACCCTGGGATTCAGTTCATGCTGTACCATGAAAGACACAAAGTAATTTGATTTTAATGATTTGTTTTTGGGCATTGCTGGTTCCCTGTTATGTTTATTAATTCATTTTTCTCTAAATTTGTTGAGGTGGACTCACAAGACCTGCAGACTGCTGCTCAGGTGGTTCAGTTCAGCATCAGGATGGAAGGATGGGATTCTGGCCAGAGTAAACTTTTCTGCTGTCTGTATAAGAACCAGAAGGGCCAATACAGTGCGTTCAGTCACTATTTGCAACTGGAGGACCTAAATGGTTTGTAAATATTGTAGTTAATGTAAGCAGCTCTGTGATGAGCTAAAAATCTGACTTAACCTTCTACACTCATTTTTTAATTTTGTCCGCAAATAAAAAAGAAAATGAGATTATTTATCTCTCAACGCTCGTTTTTCAGTCAAATTGACTCAGTTCAGTAATCAGCTGCATGTAATTTATGTTGTAACTTTACATTTAATTCAGAAAAGGAAGAAATGCATGTAGCTGATTCAATCTGCTCCCAGTAGTGATTCTACATGTGGTATAAAATGATAAACACTCCCATCCGCTCTGCTCCCTGAAACACTCTTCTGTATGCAGGTGCTCATTGTGGTTTCTTATTGTCCTCTTCTCTGTGGGTGTGTATAGCTGTAGTTACATCCTGCACCTCATATAGAAACCACACACCCACTTTCCCACACAAAACAAACCTTCAAACACAATATGCAGTATGACTATTCAAAAAAGGAAGTCAAGCTGGAAACTTGGCTATGAAGACTAAAACCAGTAAGATTAAAATTATTGATTTTTCTGTCCTTTTCTGCTCTATAGCTGCTGGTCCAACTCACAGCAATCCCTCCGTCCCTGCTCCTCTCTTGTCCGTGGAGCCCTCTACAGGTGTGGTAAAACGTGGAGACATGCTCTCTTTCCACTGCACAGTCCCCCCTCACCCACACCAGCTGCAGTCCCAGTCTTACAGCCCTGCCACTTTTCTTTTGCTGAGAAATACTGCACAAACAAAGGAGACTACAGTTATCCCGCAGCTGCAGGCCAGTCAGGTTTCAAACTCTGAAGCAACGCCAGGGATCTTCACTGTAGGGCCGGTTCGGGGAGGAGAGGCGGGCGAGTACACCTGCCTCTACCAAACAAACCAACAAAACGGACGGGTTAACTCAACCGTCAGCAATGTGGTGCAAATCACCATTAGAGGTAAGGATGTTCTATAAGTTTCTAGTTCACCCTATTACTCCTCTGATCTCTTTCAAGACTATTTTTTATATTTATTTACATATTTTCTATTGTTTAACTTGTTGCAGCAAGGTACTTAAACCATATTTTTGGCTTGTCAGCATGTCAACATTTATCATTCATTCATTAATATCCTACATCTCCATACTTGTTTTACCTGAACAGGTAGTAATCTTGTTAGTGTATGATTGGCTGCAAATGTTTTTAAAGCAGGAAGGATGCGACTGAAGGAGGTGTTAAACCTCTGATGTTAGTGTTATTGAACGTTCTTTTCTCTGCTGTTCACAATTCCTAACTTTTGTACTGCGTCCACTCCTGCATGTTCCTGCACATGCGTGTGCAGGAACAAAAGTAACAAAATACACAGCCAGCCAGCTACTAAAATTTACAAGGCTACGACTTTTATTCATAAATCACTGTCATGGTACATGAACTCTGTCTGCCAGAAAACAGCTGCTGAGGGACAAATTAACAACTAAGTTTTATAGAAGTGGATTGTGATGCTACTGGGTTTGGGGACAATCTGGTGAGACTGGGCTGCAATTTTGTTTCTCTGAAATGGTTGTATGTTCCTTCCAGACATGCTGCCTGTACCTACCCTTGTTCTCCAGCAGCAGACGGATGTCTGGCATTTGCTCTGCTCGGGGTCCCCTGCATACCCCGGTGCGGTGTTCTCACTCTTTCAGGTGGATAACGAGCATCCTGTTGATAATTACCGTGCAAACATGATCCACCATCAAGCCACATTCCCCGTGCCTGTGCAGGACACACCAGTGGCTTTGTACCAGTGCCAGTACAGTGTCTTCCTGGAAAGTAGATGGAGCATTTCTGAACTAAGCGCACCTCTCACCGTAACAAAAGGTACAGACTTAAAGCTGTGTAGTTGGCTAGTTATTTGGCCTGAGTTTATTCTTAACCATTTAATTCCTTATTGTGACTTTCAGGAATCTCCCCTCCAGCTTCACCTGGTAGGCTCACAGGTGTGGACTGGCCTCTTGTACTGGGCTCTTTATCTGCTGCAGTACTGTTCCTCTGTTCGTTGGCCCTCGTGGCTGTGGTTGCACGCAGGAAAGGTATTTCACACAGGAACCTCAGATTTTTTGCTTACCATGCTTTTCTTCCTATATGGAACTAATTATTTCTTTTTCTCTCTCTTTCTTTTCACTTCTGTAAAGCGAACATAGCAGCAGAGGAAAAGAAGAGAAGGTATTGTGTCTTTAATGCCACTGGATCCTTAAAAAAAAATCAAAACAACATACAATAGTTTAGACCAGAGATCCCCAACTCCGGTCCTCAAGGCCCACTGTCCTGCAAATTGTCGATGTTTTCCTGCTTCAACACACTTTAAGCTCAATAGCAGACTTGTGCAGAGCTTGACAGAGGCCATCTAAATCCCTGCAGGATAGTGGGCTTTCAGGACCAGGGTTGAGGATCACTGGTTTAGACCTTCAGATGATCAACATGTTTTTCTACACACACTAATGTGTCTTTATAAAATTATAATAACATATAAATAAATGCTTCCCTCAATAAGCTCAAAATAACAAACATTTAGAATGTGCATGGTTAGAAATACATTCACTGGCCACTGTATTAGGAGCCCCCCTTTCCTTCAGAACTACCCCAATTCTTCATGGCATGGATTCAACAAGGTGTTGGAACCATTCCTCAGATATTTTACTACACAATGACATGATAACATGATGAGAATTTCCCGTTCTACCACATCCCAAAGATGCTCTACTGGATTTAAATCTGCTGACTGGAGGTCATTGGCGTACAGTAAACTCTTTGTTATGTTCAGGAAAGCAGTTAGAGATGATTTGAGCTTTGTGACATGATGCATTATCCTGCTGAAAGTGGCCATCAGAAGACGCTACACTGAATGTGGTCAGTAAAAATACTGACCACATTAGATTGTAGTGTTTAAACCAGCAGCAGCAGTCTGAACCATTGTACAAGGTGGGATGGATCCATGCTTTCATGTTGTTTCCATTTAATTCTGACCCTGCCAGTTGAATGAAATGGAGACCAATCAGACCAGACAATATTTGTCCATCTTATATTGTCCAGTTTGGGTGAACTTGTGTGAATTGTAGCCTCAGTTTCCTGTTCTTAGCTGACAGAAGTGGCATCCAGGGTGGTCTTCTTCTTCTGTAGTATCAGTTTCAAGGTTGAACTGGTGTGTTCAGAAAAACGTATTCTACATATCTTGGTTGGAACAAGTGGTTATTTGACTTACAGTTACTATCATCTTCAACCACTCTGCCCATTCTCCTCTGACCTCTGACATCAACAAGGCATTGTGGTCCAGACAACTCACTGAATATTCCCTCCTGTCCAGAACATTCTCTGTAAACCCTGGAGATGATTGTGTCTCAAAAATCCCAGTAGATCAGCAGTTTCTGAAATATTCAGACCAGCCTGTCTGGAACTAACAACCATGTCAAGTTCAACGTAACTTAAATCTCTTTTCTTCCTCGTTCTGATGCTCAGTTTTAACTTTTGTAAGTTATCTTGACCATGTCCACATGACCAAATGCAGTGAGTTGCTGCCATGTGATTGGCTGATTAGATATTTGTTTTAGCAAACAACAACAGTGGCCAACGAGTGTACATTAATAGAGATATAGATGTGCTGTACCAATAAAGTGTATGATGCTTATAAATGTGTTTAATGTTACCATGTTACTTTGTTCTAGGCAGGAAGCTCAGTTCTGGACTCAAGTTCATGGTAAAGACCATGTCGTTGGTGAGTTCTTTTCTGAACACTTTCTCTTCCTCATTTTGATTTGTTTAGGGCACATTGTTTTTTTTTTATTGACTTTCTGTTCATCTGAACTTTCCCACAACATATTGCATGAAATTCCAAAAAACAGAAAACAGTAAAAATGACTCATTGATACACGTTGCAGCAATTTTTTCTTCTCTCTTTTTCTTTCAGACCTTGCACTCAGATGTACAAGCTTTACATCTCAGGTAAATAATCACCACAACCAAAACTGTTAAAAATTTTCATTTAATGACTTAAGCTTGAGAGTGGATAAAAGATCATAATGGAAAGGATAATTGTTTCAGGCACTGTGTTGCTCAAATCCAATGAGAACTAGTCTGGACCAAAGCTACTCTTTGTAATGTTGTCAGCCTTTAGAAGTACAGACTTTGATTGAAACACCTGCAACAAAACACCATATTAGTAGCAAATTAGTGGCAAAGTTTGAGGAAGACGACATGAAGAAAAATGGAGGTCTTAGGCTTTCATCCGAGAGATAAATAAAAGAAAAAAAATTAGCAGGAATTTCTTTCTGGCTGTGTTGTGTTTACTCTGTCATATCAGAGTGTTTCAGCCATGTTTACTTTCTGGAAGCAGATGCAGCTCATCGTATATGTTATCAGGTATGTCAGTAACTTCAATACTGGTTCCCAAAAACTTTTTCCATCTTTCCTGGTGTGTTTCTTAATGGATGACATTAGTGCCACCAAAAGATTAAATATGTGATACACTAAGAAAATGAACGAGGAAATAATGAAAGAATTAAATGGGAATTTAATTTTAAAATGAGGGCAAATTAATAAACTAATAAATGAACGTAAAAATATATTTGGTAATAAATTAATTCATATTATGTTTTCTTCCATTTCTCACATTGCTCTTTATTGCTTTTGCTTTTCCCATTTCCTCACTGACCAGTGCTGCTCTACTTTAGAAAATAAAACTGCAGTTGTTGGATCTTATTTTTATTACTGCAAAATTGTATGTACTTACCCACAACACTTTACCTTCAGTTTGAACTGATTCATTTATGAATCCTTCTGTGCTGTAGCAACAGGACAAGACTCAGTTTCATACATACAAAGTGTGATTATTGTACCAGGGGAGAGGGTACGTTGTTTCATGCACACAGGGAATGAGTGACTTCAGCAGACTGTGCTGCATCTGTGTTGAAAGCTCCTACTAAAGCCTGAGTACACACACAGAGGAAGAAAATTCTTTCACCCATAAAAATCTACACTACTGTATATGTAAGACTGTGGTATCATCTGAATAAATGCTGGTAGGCTCATCACTTATTGATCCTTCAGTAGGATTTACTCAGAAGAAGAAAAACGTAGATTATCACCATGATTTTAAACAGGATTATCTTTGCAGCAGTAGATTAAAACGAGCAGTCATCATGACAAAAACATGGCAGATCCTGCACAACTCTGTGTCACTCTGTCTCTTTCTTCTGGAATTTCTGGTATTTCTGTGGCCTCTATGTTTCTCGTGTAGATTCATTTCTTACAAACAACTGTAAACTTTTTCAATCTCTGAACTGTAAACACACACACACACACACACACACACATACACACACAAATGGGCAAGCAGTGTAGGAGCACATCTCTTAATAGTCACAATTACTTTCAGCAATTAGTCTGAAGAACTCTCAGCAGGATAAAAGCTCTCTCCAGGTTGTCTTCTCTGTCAAACTACACACTGTTTTAAATTGGTTTCCACTCACTAATGAAGCAATCATAAACAATCTTTAGAAACCTTCCTAAGTGAAATGACAAGAACATATCTGAGTATCAGCTGTGATAAGAGGTATTCAAATTCTAAGAATTCTAAGAAAAGGGGCTCCAGTGCTTTCTTTTTTAGCAAAGGAAAGATTGAACCATCTTTTATGAAAGAAAGGACATAATTCTGAACAATTCCTTTTGGCCGCAGCTTTTAAAATGATGCTCAGTGATGTTAATCAAGCTCATTACCTGATGTGTAGAGTTTGAGCAGTGGAAGTAGAGCGGAGGTACTAAAAACTCTTTAATATGTCACATTTCTGTAGAAACGTGGATAATGTGGGAAAGCAGAAATGAAAGAGGAGGAAAAAAAGTTTCTCTTTCTTTCTTTCTTTCTTTCTTTCTTTCTTTCTTTCTTTCTTTCTTTCTTTCTTTCTTTCTTTCTTTCTTTCTTTCTTTCTTTCTTTCTTTCTTTCTTTCTTTCTTTCTTTCTTTCTTTCTTTTTTACTTTGACCAAAGTATAAATAATTGATTCTAAAGGACCAAATGTTGTTTTCTTTCTCAGCGATGTTTAAGAAAAGTTAAACATGGTGGAAAAAGTTTTCTTTTTGTGATAATAATCAGGATATTAGGTCATATTTAGCTACTATATTTGTTGTGCTCTGTTTAGACACTTTGAAAACAACTTGTTGGTGTCTGAGGAAGCGTGAAGACATATTTAGAAGTGAAAGCAGCAGTAGGATATGAACTATGCCCCAGGAAGTGACATCAAGCTTAGATCTTTAATAAGTTGCCCTTATGTGTTTGTTTATGTGCAGGAATGGGCCAGCGTGGACACGGAAACAGGTCCCAGATCTTCTGTCTGGCACCCTCTCTCTACATTCACAACGCCGATCCATTAGAATATTTTTCTATTTTAAATGTGTGTGTGTGTGTGTGGATGTATGTGTGCTTACCTTATTAAAGTTTATCACTGTAGCATCAGCTGGAATGACACAGCGGGGAAAGGAAAGGGTATTTCTTCACTTCCTATTTCATTTTATGTGTAGCAGTAATTGCACAGTTTGACAGGAAATGATGTTTGTTTGATCTTACTGAGCCCATGTATCTAAAAACAGATTTTATTAAATATTATGTTTTTACACGGGATGTGTATTTATTTTGTTTTTTGTTTTTGTTTTTTTTTGTTTTGTTTTGTCAGTTATAATCTTAAGATGAATTTTTTTATGTTGGGAAAAACACTGAAGGCTGTTTGGACACTACTCTGGAGATTTAGAATAAATTTTAGTACATTTCATGACTTATACACAAAGTTATTAAAGACCCTTAGTTGACATTGTTTAACCAATAATTTTTGTATAAGTTTGTTAACAAATATGTTTGACTAATATGACAGTTAATTTACTAATACTCCTGATAGATTGGCAGCAAAAAAGTGCCTAGTGAATATTTTTTCAGACAGTTTATTTGGCACATGGCTTTGCACAAACAATATAATCATTTTAATGTACCTCCATGCTTGAACAGGGGCAGGAAGAAGAAAAACTTATAATACCTACCCCCTTTTTAAAAAACATGACACACAAATAGATGGTCTGCTGGCCATTTACTTGACAACACTTAATAATAATAAAAAATAAATAAATAAATAATAATAATAATAAAAAAAAAAATCAGCTTTCAGATTCTCATTTACAGTCTACATAGGAGGCCGCCATTCATAAAGTTTAAACACTCTGAATATTCTGTTTTCATAAGTTCTTTTTTTTTCTTAACTGAAAAATCTTCGCCTCCATCTGTAATGAATTTCGCAGTTAAACTCCACATACATAAAGGCAAGGCAGTTTATTTGTATACGTACAGAACATGTACAGAACAATTCAAAGTGCTTTACATGAAACAGTAAAAGCATTACAGATAATAAGAACTAGTAAAAGGCAGCAACAAATAATCACAATAAAATCATAAAATATATTAAAATAATTAAAAGAAAGGTAAGTTAAAAGTTAACATACAGATTTCATGCATAGGCACATGAGAAAAGAAATGTTTTTAACCTGGATTTAAAAATGTCTACATCTGGTGAAAGTTTAATCTCCACTGGCAGTTTGTTCCACTTGTTTGCAGAATAACAGCTAAATGCTGCTTCTCCATGTTTAGTCTGGACTCTGGTCTGGACTAGTTGACCAGAGTCTTTGGATCTAAGAGCTCTGCTAGGTTTCCAATACAACACGTCATCGGTTATTACTCCAAGAAACTTGATAGCTGTCTTTTTTCATTTTCTTGTTTGACTTGATATGACGATTTCCAAACATTAAATATTTAGTTTTATTTAAATTCAGTGTAAATTCATTGTCTTTTCAATATTGAGAGTTCCCTTTCCATTGTATTCTACTACAAAATACATTTGCGTCATCAGCAAAAAATATGGGTTTCATGTTTTTACATGATTTATTTAATTATAATATACATAATAAACAGAAAAGGGCCCAACACTGATCCCTGGGGGACTCCACAGGTGACCTCCTGTATTTCAGACTTTACTGCTTGTAGTTGTACATACTATTTCCTGTCCTGTAAATGACTACTAATCCAATTATATGCTATCCCCCTAATTACATATTTTTGTAATTTTCTTAGTAATAGTTCATGGTCTAGTGTCGAAAGCTTTTTTTAAATCTAGAAATACCCCTATTGCACATTCTTTCTTTTCATTAGCTGAGGTTATCTTCTCTGTAAAGTCTACAAGTGCATGTGGAATTGTCCCATTGGTTCTAAATCCATATTGATGATCACAGTTGTGTTTTGTAATGAAGTTCTCCATTCTAGTGAGGAATATTTGTTTGACAGCTGTGGTAACAATGACATGGGCCTATAATAAGATAGTATCTGTTTGTCACCTGTTTTATAAATGGGTATAACTTTAGCTAATTTCATTTTCTGGGAAAGTTATCTGGGACAGATGTGTGTGAAAAGTTTGACAATGTATTCAATTATACCTTTAACCAAGTACATATGAAATCCAACACGTTTAATGGATTTTTTTACTTTTGAGTTTCGTGACAGTTTAAATAATGTCCTCTTCATCTGTTCCCTTAATCAGTATGGTTTCTTTAATACTTATACTTTTACTAGTTTATCTAGTTAATTTATTCCTGTATTTCTTATACTTTTTGTTCAGTTTCCACAGTTCTTTTCTGTAGAAATTCTTTTTATAGTATTTTTTTCCTCTTACATGCATTAAGTATTCCTTTGGTTACCAAGGCTTCTGTACATATCTTTGTTTAACTATCATTTCTACAAATGGACATTTTATTTATACAAAGGTAACAGTCTTCATTAGCGCTGCCTAACATAAACACTATTCCAATCCTGCTTCCTTAATTCATCTTTAAGATTGCCAATGGCTATATGTGTCATTTGTCTCGTTATTTTAGAGATTCTGTTGCTTTTCTTGGTCTTGGCAAACACCAGAGGATGATCACTAGTATCACTCATAATTAGTCCACTTTCTATGTTCCTGCCAATGACATTGGTAAATATACTGTTGATAAACGTGGCACTGTGAGTTGTTATGCTGCTTGGACATGTAATTGTGGGATAAAGACACTGACTATACATGGCATTCTTGTGGATTTAACAACACAATTTTAAAATCACCACAAATGAAAACCTGTTTCATATTGCCAGTGTTGTTAGTTAATTCGGATAACCTCTCCTTAAAGGAGTTGATGCAAGAACCAGGTTTGCTATAAATACAACTGATTACAACATTTTTGAATTACCCGTATCTATTTCTGCTGTAGCACATTCCATGACATTGTCCATCACAAATGACATATTGCAGATTGAATGACTTTGGTATCTTTTTGTTTATAAATAAGGCAACTCCCCCTCCCTTTGTTGCTGGTCTATTTATGAAATAGCTGTAATATCCTGTAATCTGCACCATGTCCATTTGTTCCTCATTCAACCAGGTTTCTGAAACTGTTGTTATTGTCAGTTTATTACCCATCTGTCATAGACAGTATTTGATTTTTTAGAGGTTTAAATTCAGGCTCCTACTGTTGAAGTGTACAACTGATATTACATCATCAGTGTTCATATTTCTTTTCATGAATTGGTCTTCAGTATAGTATATGTATTCGCTACGGTTACTGCTGTAAAAGTGATTTTCAGACATATAATTTTAAGTCCTGTGATTTATGATCAGTGTAACTAGGTTTCCAAGTTCAATTACTCGTAATCTGGTAAATGTTCAGTTATGATAATTTAAGTGTTGTATCAGTGTCCATTATTTTGTGCTATTTCCATATAGATGCAGAGCTTTCCTCCTCAAATCATGCTTCATATCTGTCCAGTTCACCTACGTCTCTGATGACGTGTGCTTTTGCTTCCTCTGGTGTTGATTGATTTTGCTTGATGTAAGACTTGCAGTTACATAGAGAATTATTAATACATTATAATTGAAATAACAAAAATGTGCTTCCAGTAGGTAATACACCACATTGCAAAAGAAATAAAGAATATAGGCACCAAAATCTGTAAAATACACTCATTGGCCACTTTATACATGTTATGACCTCGGTAATCTAGGGTGTAAGGTCGATAACAAACCGGGCCGGAGTCAAATCAAACAATATCAAAGATTTATTGTACAAAACAATTATCAAAATATAAACACAAATACTGCCTCCGGCTATAACCAAATATAACAAAAAGTGTCCACGGTAGGTGCTTTAACAATTATATCTACAAAAAAAAAGGGTCCACCAGACAATTAACGTACTGGGACTATCAAACAAATCAATAAAGAAACAAAACAATCGCTGAACAAACACAAATTCCTCCTCCTGTTGAGGGAAAAACCAAACCAAAAACAGTTAGCCAAAATCGCTCTAATAATGTAACTCAAACACAAACGTCTTTTCTTCAAACCAAACTTAAATCACTGTCACAGAAAGCTCTCACAAGTCCACTATGTCACAAAGAGTTCCCAAACTGGCAAGACTGTGCTCAATGCTCACAGCTGCCACGACTGAAGCTGGAATGAGCCATTTATGGGCGAGGCCTCCCAGCCGAACGGTCCTTCGGGCGAGTCCGGAATGCTGGTCGACCAATCCCGGTGGAGGAGGGCGGAGCCGAGGCGGCAGCTCCTGCCGGCGACTGACGAGGCACAGCTGTTCCCAATATTACGGCCTCAGGCTGGCAGGCTGGGGGCCGTAACAATACACCTGTTCAGTTGTTTATCTAAGCAGCCAATCATATGACTGATGACTTGCTGACGTTCAAACTGAGCATCAGAAAGAGGAAGAAATGGGGTTTAAGTGACTTTGAACATGGTTGTTGGTCTGAGTATTTAGTGAGATTTTCACACACCAGTCGGATCTCGTTGATGTCAGAGGTCAGAGGAAAATGGGCAAACTGTTTGAAGATGCCAGCAAGACAATGGATTACTCAAATGGCTAGAAAATGAGCAGAATATACTCTAAACACAAAACATTTTACACCTTGAAACAGATGGGCTACAGTAGCACAGACTCACTAAAATTAGATAACAGAAGTTTGGAAAAATGTAGCCTGGTCTGATGAGTTCACTGGACTCCAGTGGCCTCCACTGTCACCAGATCTCAATCCAACACAGCAGCTTTGGGATGTGGTGGAACAGAAGATGTGCAGCCAATGAATCTGCAGAAACTGTGTGATGTTGTCATGTCAATATGGACCAAAATTTTTGAGCAATGTTTCAAACACCTTGTTGAATCCATGCCAGGAAGAATTAAAGCAGTTTTGTAGGCAAAAGGGAGTCCAGTGTGGTACTAGCATGATTAACCTGTTAAGGTAACTGGTGAAGGTGAGCCTAGTAAAGCATATTAATTTATTCTGACACATGTTAGATCTGATATCTGTAACTTTTATGTCTACAATAAGTACATATACAAACAATAAAGTAAGATTTGAAGAGAAAATGTGTGATAAAAACCCAATCAGAGGTAAAATTTTGTCTACCTGTTGTGGTATCTTGACAGGAAAAATAAGGGCCCCCTGAAATGTTTCTGGAAACTAGTTGCTACAAGATATTGATCCAGGTCTGTATATTATGATGAAGAAAACTATAAAACACTAAAACCTTCTGTAGTTTGGTTAACTACTTTGCAGAGGGCACTGTTCATTCACAACTTTCATTTAAAAAAAGGACTTTACTACAGAGATACTGCTATTTATCAAACTGGTATTTTAAATAGTGAAAAAGTAGGAGGCCTCTTCAGCAGAACATTGTGATCTTGACATTCATGAAGCCAAAAGTCCTGAAAAAAGCAAAGCCAAATCATCCTCAAGTTCTGAAAGGAAGCCCAAAGCAAATAAGGAAGTCAAAATTACTTTTACTAAGCTTCACCTCCCACCTGTTAACAGGCAGAGGAAGGCTGTACTGTTACTACATTTACTGATCTCCACAGCAGCACAGAGCTGTTAGTCGGTACACACACAGCCAGTGTGTTAATTCCCTGCAAACACAGATGGAATGTGAAAATATTTGGAGTGGTGCAAAAGGTTGAAAAGCGTGCTTGATATGTCCTGATAATACGAGTCACAGACTTCTTGTGTCATCACAAGCATGCACATGCATGAAGAGTAGAGATATTCAGCTGCAGAAAACAGGATTAGGCAAATCTGTTTGAATGAGAGGGAAAATAATAAGAAGACTCAACAGTGTGACTTCAAAATGTTTATGTCTTTTTTTGCACCAACACCGCTTCATCCTGTGTGCTTCAGCATGCACATATGTGATACCGTAAATTATGAATCAGTCTGATTATAAATTATGTTTGCAACGTGGATATTTGTGATAATTTTACCACATGCTGTGTTGAAAGAGAGCATGCCGAGACTGAAAATGATAGTGAGGCTAATGGATTTTCATCAACACACTACACAGTTTGCAGCCAAATTTGGACTTCATTTAATTTGATTTGACTTTGATTTGATGCAATTACTTAATCAATGGCGTAAGGCAGGGCAAAGATGTAGATTTAGGCTGGGTAGCTTCGCTTGATGATTTTAAACAGATGATGGCAAACATGAAGCTCTTTCTTCTGCTCCACTTCAGACCTTTTGTTTGCCAACTGTTAATGTGTCTTGCAGTGGATCAGTCAAAATTTTAAATCATCTGCAGAGGAAAAGTAAAGGTGAATTACTAACTATTAGTTTTTCTGGCAAAAATCACAGAATGTGAGCATAAATGTCCTAATGTCATAAATCTTTAAATATTCCAAACAGGAAATTCTGAGTTATCTCTGGCATCCAAAAACTGTAAACATGAAGAGGAACTCATATACAAGGGGATCCAATTTATCTGGATGGGGTACATTATGATTCAGGGACAATATCTCTGATACAGTTCTTAATATTTCTTCATGGTATTCATTTTCTTTCATAAAATGCAAGTTATTTCTATAATTGTGTGTATGTTTACCTTGGTTCTAATGTATGTACCGTGTCACAGAAACCATCACTTTCAAACACACTTTTAGATTGAAAATCTTTTGTTATAAATGTAATTTCATTTGACTTTGCTGGCGATGCACAGTTGTGATGAAAACGTCTTCAGTGATTACACTTTTTACATGCAGGGACTCATCTCATAAGTATTTGAGATTTCTTTCATAGAAATTGTTTCACGGTAACAATAAAATAAATAAATGAATGAAAAAAATCACTTTCATGAAATGAATTATTTATATCCTTCTATTCAGGAGACTTGCTATATTACTGTTGTAAAGGGCAAAATGAGGGGAAGTTCTGTCCAGAGAGGGATTAAGTAGAGAGTGGGGGAACTGGTGTGTGTGGATGCTGTTATGTTAGAAATTTGAGAAATGGAGGCTCATACATATTCAGAAAAAACAGATGATGAATCAGCTTTCTCAGATAAAATAAGGAGAAGTGGGTGAGGACTATGCAAAGGGATTAAAAAATATAAACACAATTCCAAGATAAAAACAGCTCATACCAAAAAAAAAAAAAAAAAGTGTTTAGAGCAACATGAAGTAGTTTGTTTTCTCTTTAACAGGTAATTTAGCTCATCAAAGATAGAAGTAATTTGTTGCAGGACAGAGGGTGCCCAGCTTTTAAGATGGTTTTTAATCTTCAAGTGGACCACTAGATGTCAGTAGTTTATTAATGATCTGCAGACCTCATGAACAACCAGACTTTAGTCCACTTTCCCTGCTTAGAAAATCAGTTTGTTTTTCTTTTTACATTTCAGGCTTTTAAATTTGATGGTGCATTGTAAACTGTGTAGTGTTGTCGGTATTTACCTTTGTTTTTTATCTCAAAAGCAACACAGATGGCCATACAATGCTTTCAATTGTAGATCTGTGTGCTTGTAATTGTATTTTAGTATTACAGTATTACTTAATGTTAAAATTTGTATTAGTGAATCCTTACACCCAGAACACACGTTTTATTCTTCATCTAAATTAAAACATGAAAATTCTGTGAAAATAGTAAAACCTGTATGCTATGCTCATGATACTGTGAGGTATTGTCATTTATTAAAACACAGCAACAGCATTTCCAAACCTAAATTATACTCTTCCTGTAGGATTGATGGTGTGAGGTGGCTGCAGCGTGCCTGGGTAGCTATGGATCTGAAGCCATGGCAATCTGAATCACAAGCACCAAAATATCTAAGACATCTGAGTGAGAAATTTCAGGTTATCTCCCCCTGTTTGAGACAAATCTGAAATGGAGTACAAGTGGTTTAAAATGGGTTGACATGATAATCAAAAAGGAGCTTGCAGGGCTGTACTACATCAGGACTTTGCTATGTTTCTTTTTCACAGCCGAACTCTGTTCTTAACCACCACCAGTTCAAGACCAACTCTGCTTATAACTTCATATTGATTTACACCTTTATTTGAACGCTAACCAGAACTCCAGAAATAAAATTCTGCCTTACTGAAACAAGGCTTTGGGCTTGATTCAGACTACTAGACAGTGAGTAAAACAGCCCAATGAGATAACAAATATAAGAACATAAAAGAATATCATTATTAACATGTGCCTGAAATATTACATTTTTAATTTTGGATCATTGTCATTTGTCATCTGTAGAAATTCTCTGTGAAAATAACTTGTGTTGATCCTTACGTTTAAGCGGACGAGTGGCTTTGGTTGCTATGGTTGCGATGGTTGCTATGGTTTGTTGGAGTGTTTGAGGGAGGAGTTGTGTTTTGCTGGAGTACAATGAAACTCTTCTGAAAGGGAATGAACAATTGGGCACCAATCAGCTCCACACCCATATTTTTGTTTAAATGTTTTTAAATATTAAATAATGAATGAGAAGAAAGTGAGAGAAACTGATTTAAATATCTTTAATTATGGTCATAAATAAATACCATTTCATGCAAAGATGGAATGGCAGTGAATGAGCGGTAAATAGGTCCACTCCTTCCCTCTGTACAAAGAAAACACAGACTGCAGGAAATCAGGAGGGTTTAGGCTGATTCTGTATGACTCAGATTTGCAATTTTATCCCCTTCTAAAGACATCAAAGCAACAAAACACACCCACACACTAAGCACTGATATATAGAAAAAGGTCCACATGTGAGGAAATCAAAAGAATAATCTCTTTTATTGTCTTTTGATAGCACACACACACACACACACACACACACACACTGACACACAATGAAAATAACCTGGAAATGGAAGGTGTGTGTGTATGGCATCAAATCCATATTACAGTGGCTGTGTGTATTGTGCAGCTGATTGGCACACATTATACCCTGTTCTTTCATTCTTTGACAGTCCTTGTAGAGATCGCTTTTGGTAGTCTGGTAGATGTAATTGCAAATTAGAAACACAATAATTATTTTACAAATATCGCTTAATTTTTTAATTTTTCTATAACTAATCAATTCCTACAAATACATTAATGTTATATAAATGCATTTATACACATTTGAATCGTATATATATATATATATATATATATATATATATATATATATATATATATATGTGTGTGTGTGTGTGTGTGTATGTAAATGTGTGTAAATATGTTCATTTCGTCATGGCAGTGTTGTACTTCTGTGTTTTTGACATTGATGCATCTAATAAGCAGTGGCTAGGCCTTTAAACACAGGCTGTCTCACAAAATGTTGCACAATCACTTCATGCCAGCAGGACTTTGGAAGACTGAGATAATAATGATAATGAAATATCATGGAAATGAGTCTGGGCCTGTGCAAGTGATAGACAGGTACAACACATTTATCGCTGGGCCAAAACAGCTTCCAGATCAGATACCAAAGTGAGAGATAATGTGGAATGAATAGTTTGCTTAAGCCAGCTTGGAAGTGAACATGAAAAAGTTTTCTTTCACGCTTGACTCGTGTTGAGTTTTCCTCTGAAGTTCAGTACCAAAGCCTTTGGTAATGTGCCAGTGAGGCTGGCCAACAGGTTATCAAGAGATACTGTTCAGTAAGGTAAGTTGCTGTGGCTTCACAGTATTATTGTACTGGCACTATTACAGGGCTACATCCAGTCAGAAAGTAGTGATTAATTATTCATAAGAGGGTGAAAGGTCATTAAGACGTGATCTTATCTACTCACATAAAGAAGCAAAGAAAGACCTGTCAGGTTTTCCTGTAAATCTTCCAAACCTCTACCCATGGTGATACATTTCATTTTGATCATTCACTGTAAGACCCAAAGGCAACAGAACATAAAACAGACGTCTTTTCAGAGGTTCAGTCCTTTTAAGTTGCACTAAACACAACATGGGGTCAGTATCAGCTCTGATGATGATTATTATCAACCTCAACTTTACATCCCTGAAATTTAACTAAGTGTTGTTCTGTTGACAAATTACTCGAGTCAAATACTCAATCAGGTTAAAAGGAAAAAGTAAAGAAGAAGATAGAAATCAGCTGTGATTTTGTGTGTCAAGTTGCGTTGCCAAAACACAATACATGAACCATTACTGCAACAAAAATGACACAAAGAGAAAAGGTGTAAAGTTTCATGATCGGGCTTCTGTTGTTTAAGCTTTAGGTTGGTGTAACATGGTACCATTCAGCTTCAAAATCCATTTATTTTACCTTCTTAATGATAATGTTTTACTGCCTTTTAATCTAGTTTTCAGTTACAAAGTGTGTAAAATCAAAGGAATCAATAAGAAGTACTTTCTTGGATTCATCAGGTGATTTAAATTGGATCACTGGGTCTTTCCAGTTTATTGGAAAGCCATCAGCATTATAATCAAATACTGTGACCCTGTGGTAAATCATTGCTGTGATGCTGGTCAAACCTCTGACAGGGTCAGTAAAATGATTGAATTTATTGCTGTTGTATTAGATTGCATTAGACTGTATGGACATAAATACACAGTAACTCAGTGTTATGGTCTATTCTGACTGCATGCATCATAAATTATGTAGAACAGCAGGCAAAAAAACCAACAAAAAAACAAGCCTTAGCCACTTGTACTGTTTTCATTAGCGGCGTTAAAGCCATTGTCTGAGCAAAAACTTACTCTGTGCAGGGAGTCAACTTGTTTCTAATAACAGATACCTAAATATAAGTAGTTCCACTAAACCTTCCTGTTATTGATCTTAATTTGATCCAGGTTAATTGTTGACTTCAGGTTGCTGCGGACATATTGACTTAAATAAATAAATAAATAAATAAATAAATAAATAAATAAATAAATAAATAAATAAATAAATATCTTTATAGCCTAGCTCAAACTATAGTCTTGCAGTGCTTTTGGATGTTGACTATAACACAAAGACTCCAAGAACTTTGTCCTATATGGACTTATGATATGACAATGTTTACAGTTTATTAGCAATACGTGATGTTATTGGCTTTGAGTCTCGTTGGGCAAAATTGTTCAATGAGCTGGATGTCAGTTTGCACCTAAAGATCTCCCAATTTTACAGGAGTTAAAAACAACATTTCCATTGGATCAAAATCTTATGGTATGACTGCAGTTGTTTCATATAGAAGTCAGGTGGTAGGGGAGTTAATTGTGACATTAACTGTGACATTATCTTAAAAAATGCATAAAACTATTACAGTAATGTCATTTTTTTCTTAGTGTGATCATTAAATAAGTGGTATAATACCCTTTAAAGGGTCCATAATCTGGAATTATTAAACTCTTTGAAGGCAATGGTTCTGGCTCAAAGTTTTTCCACAATAATGCTCACAACTACTTGAATAAGTGACCTGTTCAACCTAATCTTACTCCAGTTGGGTCACACAGACTTTTACTGTTTTGTCACAACCCCCTTGGCATCACAAATTATGATGGAGGGGAGCTTTAGTCCACAGAGATCAGGCCTAGCTTCTCTGGGGTCTCTTAAACAATACCACAAACCTTTCCTAAACTTAACCAAGTAGGTTAATTAACTTACACAACTATGTTCAGTGCCTAACCCTGAACCAGGGAGGTGTTTTGCCTAAACATTAAACAGCCAATCTGATGCCTAAACCTAAACAAAAAGCGATGTAAGGAAGTGAGGAAGTGAAAGAAGATGTACACCTCCATATTAACCAGTGTTAAAGAAAAAAGAAGGAAAATAGGGTCTCCAACTTAAATGTAACAATTTTAAGTGTTGAATACCTTTGTGTTCCTTTAAAAGTAAATATTTCTAGAACCATCTTGGAGAACTGCATACAGTTTAAAATATTACTGTGATCAGCACATAATTGATGTAAAACAAGTAGTAACTTTCCATGTTTTTAATTTATTAATTTATTTATTTTTTATTTGGTTTCAACAATAAACCAACACTATGTATGCAAACTCTTCTAAAGAAGAGCAGTAGAAATTATACATCATGTTCTTTTTTATTAATGAAATGGGAATTAACATAATTAGTAATACACTGAAATTAGTACATAATTATTATTTTCATCAAATCCAGAAGATCATTAAGTTAATGTTTAAACAACTGTGTTTTTAGAAAACCATTTGGGGTTTGTCTTCCTTTCTTTTGTTGTTTTTTTTTCTTTTCTAAATGTTGTATTATAATCATTGAGTATATTGAGTATTACTGATTTTTTTTCAACATTTAGTTATCTCAGGGTTTTCAGCAACAGAAGCAAGCCCAGTTCTTACTTTCTGCCTGACTCTTCCCTCTCTCTTATTTTTCAGTCCACCACCAGTCACTTGTTCTTGCTCCTAATCCTCCTGTCCCTCTTTCTAGCCTCAATCCCTGACCTCTTTCGGACATCGCTTTATCTTGCATCCCTCATTTTCACTGCTGTTCCCTCTTTCCATACTTTGATCTTCTTGCTTTCATTTCAGCCTTTCACTTCAAAACCTTCCCTCCTTCTCAGTCATCTTCCAGGCTGTAGCCATTGATAAGGCCTGACTCCCAGCGCTGCACCAGAGAAGTCCTCTGTCTGGGGGTCCGGGGACTTTGGAGAACCTGAGTAAAAAGTGAATAAAGGACAGCAGGAGTAAATGACGATTGCATGGTAAAAAACTAGAGAGATCAACACCTCTGGCAGCAGTCAGATAAAGAAAAAAAGGGGTGAAAATGTAAAAATCTTCTCTCTCTAGAGGACATTTCTTTGGAAGATCATTAGCTTTGTAAGTTAAAGAGAAGTTAATGCAAGTGTGATCCAAGGCCATGTTCGATATGACTACGTCAACAAGTGGAGCCAGATTTTCCTGCAATCTTTCATCTATTCCTGAACTCTAATTAGGACACACAGGTCTGTGCATAAAGCTGAGACAGAGTGAGTCACATGAGGCAGAGAGGAGAGCGAGAGCGAGGGAAAATGCTGCTAATGCTAATGTCAAACCGAACCACACGGCTGAAAACTCAAACTGAATTAAATAGCTGAAACCACAGAGCAGAACTCAGCGGTAATCAGAGATACTCTGCACTCAATGAGATGCAGGACCCACGAGGCAGGTAACAAATATCAGTGAGTTTGACAACCGACTTTCCATTTTTTCTACAATCCACACATACACACAGAAACTCCTGCCTACACACACACACACACACACACACACACACACACACACACACACACACACACACACACGCACACATAAAAACCCATTCTACAGACTCCTTTCTCTGTTTCAGTCTCAGGGGTGTTTGCCTTCTTCTCTTATCTAAAAAGATAAGCGCCTTACTGTGTGTTCAGTGTGTTATCAGATATCTGTGGGCCATATCTGGCCCAAAAGAAATACTTACGTCCCCTCAACAGCTTTTTCCCATTAGACGTTACCAAGGTTCAATGGGCAATTAAACAAATATTCATATTTATAATGTAAGATACTTCTTTAACCCCTCAATGTAACATTTCTAAGCTTTATAAGCTCTTAGTTGCATTCGAGGGAGACTCTAGGAGATAATTTGCCTATATTTCCATGTCCTGTGCTGCAGTGATCAGAAAAGATGGCTGTTGTTGTGTTAATTCACAGAGGAGAAAAAAACTTCAAAAACTGAAACAAGCAGTAATAAACCTTTATATGATAATATACCTCCGGCTGGTTAATCTCGGCCACTTCACCTTGGACAGGGGGCCATACATACAACTTGTTGACTGACTGCCGTCCTGCAAGGAAAAGAAGCTATTAATGGAAAGATTAACAAGTGAAACAAAGGTGCAAAGGTGCTCTTGTCGTGCTGTCTATTAAAGCAGGTAATGAGTAGTCCTTGGATTAAATCAAGAATGAAACAGAAGAGAAATGAGATGGAAAGGATTGCAGAGGGAATTGAGTAGGAAATTTGAGTGATTGAACAAAACTGTGGTGAACAAGGAAGAAAAGCAGCATGCATATAAAGAAAAATGGTTATACAACCTAATTTATGTCAAGCAATAAGCACTGGATCATTTTGCAGCTATGAGTCATGGTCATACACAGGCTGTATAAGCACACCCTGGTCAGTTTCTGCCACCCATTATCAAATCAGTGATGACTGATGATGTTTTCATTGTTTCATTCATTCTTATACCTTCACAAAAGCCACAATGGAACCCCTTTATTTAATAGCTAATATTTAAACATACTGTTCCCAGCTCTTTTTGAATGCTCAGTTATGCCATTGGATTTGAACTGATTTAAAATAGATCCCAATTAACACCCATAAGAAATAAAAAGAAAAAGGCAGCTTAATTCTTTGGCTTTTTGTCTCCTTTGCATTTCAATTTCATGACTTTTTGCCTAGTTTATTTATCACCTTTAGGCATCTAGCTTAAAATGCTGCCATCTGTTTGAACAACTCCAACAGTTTAATCTCTTTGGCAAACTCATAAAATCATTTATCAGAGGCCCTTTTGTTCATTCAGTATTACAGTGGTGACTAAATGTTTGTGATCCCTATAGAATCCATTTGGAAGAATAAGCTAGAACATAATCTTGTAATTTTAAATATGTACATAGTTATAGTGTTTTGATTGTTATATGGCTAGGTACTCCAGCTTCCTCCCACAGTCCAAAGACATGCATGTTAGGTAAACTGGTCACCTTAAATTATCCCTAGGAGTGAGCTTGTGTGGTATACTCTGCACCGGAATGAGCAGGTATATGGTCTAGAATGTAGAAAATCTGTCAGATTTTGTATTGCTGGAGGGCTAACTGCTAGTCAGTTAGCTCTCCATTAACTATTAGAAATATCACTGCAAAAACTGTAATACAGAAGTAAAAAATTAAATTAAGTACAACATGTTTATAAAACAACACTGAAATATAAAATCTCTTAATTTTATTCTGTACCACAACAAGAAAAACAAGCTGTATTTATGTTTTTATGATGAATTTCAACTAAAGAAAATCGACTCTTTTATACCAACAAACTTTTTTTCCTGCTGATACAGATATTTGACCACAGATTCATCTCCTTTTTTTGTTTTTGTAGATACTTATTTTTTTTTCTTTTGTGGTCCCTGGTGCAAAATGATTGTACATAACAGCTAGCCATCGACTGTGAGACAATAAGAAAAAATAAATAATGTAGTTGCTGCGGAAGTTTAAGGGGATTTTCATCATCTCACCACAGATATAAAAATGGCACACACACCCACACACACCCTCAAAAAACACACTCTTTGTGGGAATTTGTGGGCACCAGCAGAATTGGTTAACAACTCACACACATGCCACATAGTGTTACACCAACCTGATGTGGGTCTACTTCCACCCTTGGATGATGACTCAGGTATATCAGGAACTGTCAGTCCTTCCTTTGAAGACAATAATATTGAACTATTTCCTTCCAAGCTGATAGGCCGCCCTCTTCCTCCGTACAGGCTGAGCCGCTGTGTGTGAAGCTCCTTCTCCCTCTCTTGGGCCTCCAGGATATCCTGCTTCACCTTCTCTAAATTAGTTGAGGTGCGCAGCTTGAAAAAGGGATTCTCCTTGGATGCTTCCTCCTCCTCCTTCTCATGCTTTCCTGCCATGTATAGATTTCCAGAAACAACAGCAGTAACATCTCCTGTCTCTGCTTCAGCAGGGGAGCGCTTCTGAGCTGGAACGCTCAGTTTATTCTCAATGATGATGATCTGTTGACATGTTTTCTCAGACAGGCTTGGTCGGCAGAAAGTAGACTCAGTTAAACTTCCTCTGGTAGGCTTGGGGCTCTGAGTGAAGTCCAGCAGGTCTATGCTGCGTCTTCTCTCCACAGATGAGTCCCCTAGGGTCGATGCTGTTGATGTTACATCCTCCTGATTCTCTAAAGATGAAACATCACTATTATGGGAGAACCAGGATGTGGTCTTACTTTTGACAGAGTTAAAAAAATTTGAGTCCTCAGGTGTCTGAAAGGTCTCAAAAATCTGTTTCCTCTCTTTTATTTGGCGGACTGTACCTTTGTCATAAAAACCTGGAATTCTTCCAATTTTGACCAGATCCTGTTCCCTCCGAGTCTCTTTGTGGATCTCATGCTGCATCTTCTTGCCTGCAAAGTCCCTGTCTTTATCTTGAGACCACCCAGACTTAGAATTTAGCGACTGGGAAAGAACAGTTTTTCTTAAAGGAACATCTACATACTCTGGAGAGGTCGCTGGGTTCGGAAGCCCTCTGGATCTTCTCAGGCTGTGTTCCCGCTCGATAGTCCGTCGGATCTCCCTCTCAATGGGAGTCTCTGTAGAGACAGTTCCCAGAGAACTTGTAAAGATGGTGGTGGTGTTACTCTCCAATGTGCTGTATGGGGAGAAGTCTGCTGATACTCCGCTGTCACTCTGACTATCATCAAACATGTCACTTTCCATCCTGGAATACCGGCTTTGTTTAAGAGATTTACCAGAGCTAGATTTTTCTGTTTTAATCCCTTCTGTTGGTGAATATCCAAGCAGTCCTCTACTGTGTGGCAGCCTGTCTGGCTGGATCTTTTCAAGTCCGCTCTGTTTCTGCCCTTCTTCTCTACCTGTTTGTTCTTTTATTCCCTCTGTCCTCTCCCCCACCCTACTGCACCTTCCTCTTACAGCTGCTACACAACCACAGCCTTGAGAGGTTGCTCCACCCTGACCGGTCAGCTCCATGGCAACGGTCGACACAGGTGGAGATCCCTGGCTCAACACCTGTTGCTCAGCTTCCTGGTGTATTCTCCTCGGGTTGAGGTCATGTTGACTTTGTAGCAACAGCTCCTCCTCATGTCTGGCCGAGGGAAATGCATGCAGGGCTGAGCAAAGCTCCTTAGAGGCAGATGATGGAGCCTTGCAGCTCATATCAGATGTATTCCCTGGCTGCGGATAAGATATTGCATCATTGCCCACATCTTCTTCCTCACTTTTATCAGCAAAAGGAGGGGAGTTTGCAGTGTTTACATAATTTAAGTTGTTACTATCAGAGGTAGAGTCAACACTTCCTTCTGCTGTTAGAGTATCTTCTAATATTGTAGCTACCTGCTGATCAACTTGACTCTTCTGGGTATTAAAAGAGATCAAGTCTTCTGAAGACTCTGAGATCACCTCAGCATCACTGATCCATTCTGTGATCTCACCTTCTAGGCTGGACAAGACTTCTTTCTCACAGTATTCTCCTGTTGATAAGGCATCAGTGGAAGGTGGAGATGGAAAAGCATCCTGATAAAGATCCACTGGCTCTTCAGGTTCCTCTTGACCAGGCAACTTTCCAAACTTGGAAACTTCTTCTGATTCCATTACAATGCCTTGTATCTCTTTTGGGATACCCTGACTAATATCTGGTGATTCCTGATTTTCCAATATGATTGCTGTGGAGGTGTAATTGTCCTGTGGTGCTTGGACATCAGCTCCAAACTCCAAGATGTCAAAGTCATCCTCAGGCATTGCCTTAGGTGCTTTATTGTCTCGCAGAGAGGACCAATGGTTTATGGTTTTGGTGTCCTCATCCTGCAGCCTGTTTAATAGGGTAACAGTGCCCTGATCCTGCCAGGTCATGGGGTTTGTTGCCATGGTGTCAAGCCTGCTGATGTAAAAGCGTTGGAGCAATCAGGTTGGTTGGCCTCCTGCCAGTCAGCCTTAGTGAAAGCACAGAGAGGAGAATGCCAGAGTGGTTGAGTTTAACAACAAAACATTGTCAGTTATTTCATGTACACTATTATTTCACTGCACGCCAAATGACTCGCTCGTACCACTAAATGAATCATCTGCATTCACTGTGACATTTATCGTGGGGCAGAGCTGAAATGTTAAGTGCTTTGTTTTTGTTTCATGTCTCACTTAGTCCATGCTAAGCAGACACATTTTTTAAAAAAAATGTTATTTTAAATTTTAAACCTAATACACTCTTGCCGAAACAGCTTGCAATTTTCAAAGTACAATTTTCTTCTGTTTTGTTTTAGTGAACTTTCAATGTCAGCTTCTGCTCCAGTTTAAGACATCAGAGAACGCAATAATTTTCTGATAAAAATATGTTCTGTTTGAATTAATATGTCAGCATGTTATAATTCCATTGAATATTTTAATAGGTTACTGGAGAAATAATAAACAAGCAGATATTTCAGGATGTAGAAGCTTCTTAATTAGTTGTCAAAGTTCCAGAGACGTGGAGAATCTGTACGTCACATGCTGATAAAATAACACCTCATATTTATTAAAACTTTAAAGCTTAAAACGTACAACTAGAAGTTTTATTTTACAAAGTAAATGTAAAATTTAATTATTCTCTGCAAAAGTAGAGTTACCAATTAACCTTTAGGAGAAGCCAATAAATTAATCCAGAAGAAATTGTTGTCATTTAATCAGTTTTCCTGAAGACATTTAATAATTTTTCATCTTTGGCCTTTTTTTTGTTTGTTTGTTTGTTTGTTTTATGATTTTGATCCAAGTAAATGATTTGTGCAAGTTCATGTTGCATGCATGTTGATTCCACTGATGCAACTAACTAACAACTAACTCAAGTGCAGGTGGTGCTTATTTCAGAGGGGAAGATCATTTGCCACGATTTTTAACATGATCTCATGGTACAACGCATAATAGCGCATGTGACTTCATTGTGCATCATTTATACATATTTTTTAGCTTTGAATGAGTAATTTTATGCTGTTGATATAACATGCCATTTGCTTAAATGTGCAATAAGTGGAAATTCATCATTTCCAGTTTAAAGGAATTTTAAATAATCGCTATGTGAAGAACTAGAGGTGTAATTTCATCTGGAGTAAAGCATGACGTCACACTGCCTCTCTGTGTTTACCAGCAGGTCCAGCTGCACCTTCATGTACCTGTAAGTTTCTGAGTTGAGTTTAAGATTCTATTATTTGTTTTTAAGTCTTTAATCGGGCTGGCCCCTTCATATCTCGCTAGTCCTTTAACACCACACACTTCCGCTATTTCTGAGGTCTGCTAACCTTCACTTCATGTTGTCCTGAGGTCCAGGCTGAAATTAGGAGGGGACAGAGCTTTTCTTGTTGTCGTCCCCACATTGTGGAACAGCCTCCCCATTCATAATAAGATCTCACCAACTGTGGACATTTTAAAATCTTGTTTAAAGACTTATTTTTACTTTTTCTTTTAAATCAAACTGAGCTTTGGCATTTTTTTTTTTTTTTTTTTTTTTTGCTGATTATTTGTTTCGAGGTGTGTTTTTATAATTTTTTTATTTCTTTTGTATCTGTTTTATTATTTAGGCCTCCAAATTTTTATTTGGAGTTTAATCACTCTTAGTTGTAAGGCACTTTGGTCAACATATGATAATTTTAAACGTTCTTATAAATAAAGTTGACTTGAGTTCATCCTCCCTCTCAGAGTCCTCAGCCCTCCCTCTCTATAAAAGGCTATAGCTAGTGAGTGATGGCAGCTAGTCGTTTTTGAAGCAAAATGGCAGAGTGGACCTGTTGACACAGCCATTGTTTAAGAGCTGGAAATGCCGGTATATCTTGGAAGAAAAACGCAACATGGTCATGTTACCTTTGGCCTGCTTGCACACACCTCGAAGACTGGTGATGAGCAATACTGTTTATTGAACACCGGTGTGTAACCCCGCCCACAAACAAATTAGGTCAATTAAGAACAGATACAATCAATATACAATAACAACAACAGGACCAAAATGTTCACCTGAACATGACCATGATCCAATATTACCGTATTTATACAAACGCTAAAGGAGCTACAATTTGAGTCTTCGCTAGCTCAACATCATAAGTTAGTAACTTCCTTACTCGGCAAAATGGGGATTATTTTTTTTTGGGTCAGTGTGTTTGCACTTTGCTCGCAGAAGATGTGAGTGGGGTACGGGGAGCAGAGGTAGAGGGGGCTGTGGCTCGTGGCACACTTTATTTTGGTCTACAGGCAATGCACAACAGCAAACCTTGGGGTAAAACGATTTTTTTTTCCCCAACTTTTAGAGTTAAGATACCAGAGTGGAGTGTAATACAGTCACGGCTTATAGGATTAAAAGAAAAGGCATTAAGTCGTCAGAGTTTTGACAAAAAGTACAAGAAGAGTTGTATAAGTTGGACATGCAAAACTAAAGAAGTACATATTCTCATGCAATAACTCCATTTTTTCATTAGACATGTTTGGTATAATTTATGGAGTGAGACATGGAGACATCACACATACTTTCTGTTGCTGATCACCTCTCACCTGTTCTTCCACCATTTTTTCCTTAGGGTCTGCCTCTATCTTGATCAGTCTTGGGTTTTGGATGTCTCTTTGTACATTCACAGCTTTCTGCTCTATCTGCCCAAACATTGGGCCTCATTCACCAATATCTTCTTACGAATCTTCTAAAATTTCTTCAAAAGATATTTTTTATTAAAACCCTCCGTCAGATACATGAACATGTTCATAGACCACCAAATTGCTCGTATTGTTTGTATCTAGACTGACAGGCTGCATGCAAACGGATGTAGACAGCGGTGAGAGATGAGGAAACATAACAAACATACTGCCAAAAGAATGAATGAGAAAAACAATATAATAAAGACTTGCACTGAAACCTGTTTATCCTCCTTTTTAAAGTGATACATATGGTTGTAAATTATCCCACAGTAAGCTTCAAATCATAGCAGCAGCTTTATGTACAAATGGGTAAAATAAATCACTCCTGAACTTGGACAGCAGCCTGCAGCCTGGTCCCATGAGCGCGTCAGGACGAACAGCCTCGTGGTGTCGTAGCTAAAGGGGAAAATAGTCATCTCTCCTTACATGTTCTACCTTCTATAGTTTACAAAGCAAATTACCACCTGCTGTATTATCCATTTAAGCAGTGCACCAATGAAGTGAGTGGTGCATCTGATGAAATGAATAGGTCAGTGGTGTTATTAACCAGGCGACTAGGCCATCTCCTTGATTTCCTCATTAAACTAATAATTATAAAAAAAACAAAACAAAACAATGTTGTGGTAAATTTTAATGATCAAAGACCACATTGTGTGGTCTGGGAGTTGCAAGTGACTTGGACGTTTATGGGGTGAGAGTCTTGTTGCTGTGTGTGCAGTCTACTGCACCAATGGTTTTAGGAAGACAAGCCGAAAAATTAAATGCTATCTTGACTGTGACTGTGACTCTTGAACGTATGAATGAAATGTATGTATATATATATATATATATATATATATATATTTTTTATTTTTTTTTTTCTTAAGAGGAATTATAATGTTAGGACACGATCTGCAATATATTGCTATTTATTTTTTTGAATCTCGAAATTCTTTGTTAATTATGTAAAGTTATTTAAAAAATCTAACCAAAAACTCAAATGCACTCAAATGTTCCTGAGTATGTGCCGAGTGTTCGTGGGATCAGATATTTTTGTGAATGCTACAATCTTCATAAAATGTTTGTTAGAAGGACTTTAGAGCAAACTTGGTTGGTGAACAAAGCCGATTGTCTTTGGTAAAGAATTAAGCCTTAAAGACAGTGCCGAGGGTGACCTGTCCAGGGTGTACCCTGCCTCTCACCTGCTAAATGCTGGATTAAGCTCCAGCTTCCCTGCAACCCTTAATGGGTGAAGCAGTATAGATAATTGAAGTATGGATGGAGGCAGTTCTTCTCATATTTGATACATGCAGTGTCTGAGACCTATTGCATAACTTTATGGTACAAACTTTGCTTAAAACCCTGCACTATACAATCACATACTTGTCTTCTGCCCCTGGTGGACATCTTTTGTACTACAATAATTCTGACATCATTGAGTAATAAATGGTAAATATATTCAAATTATTTTTGTTTAATAATTTCTTTTGTATTTTAATAAAGGTTTAAATAAAGACTAAAAATATTAAAATTTTCTGTCAATTTTTTCTCAGCCAGGCTTTAAAGAGTCCTGCCTTTGGTTCCTCTTCAGCCCCACATTGTAAAACAGACGGGACATCCGGATACTCTTGAGCTGGCATGCCATTTAAAAGCAATCTCATGATGACATATATTTTTTTCATCCACCTATGTGTTTGCTGAAATAACAATAATGGATTATAACATAAAAAATCCAGTGAGCGCCCATAAAGCAATGCTGTTGTTTCATTTTAACGGCAGAGGCAGAGTGTATGTTGTAGCTAGGCTTACGCTTTAAAGTGGTTGCTACTTCACTTCACATGCATCATATAAAGTTTTCTGCTGAGCACACCTTTCTTTAATCATCTTACAGGCTGGGAAGTGGCTCAGTATAACACACACACACACACACACACACACACACACACACACACACACACACAAAGAATATGAAATAATAATAGGATTGCATGCAAGTACACTCATCACAGGGGAGTCTGGCTCCCATTCTTTTACACAACTTTTTCTTTTGAAGGCCTACCCTGTATCAATATTCTTGCCCTTCCAACAACTTCTCTTACACACACACACACACACACACACACACACACACACACACACACACACACACACACACACACACACACACACACACACACGCACACTACCTCTCTACCTGAATCCTGTCAAACTCCCATTTGCATCCTTGCCAAACCACTCTGACCAGGCTGGACTCCAACAGAGCGACTGATCATTAAGGAAAATATAGATCACAGCTTTGGGGCTGACTAGTCTTTGATGAAATGGGACGAATGGACAAATAAAATACTTCTATTCATTTGGAGATTATAAAGACCATCAGCGGGGCATAAAAGGAGGATAGGGAAACACTGTTGCAGTAATAATAAGAGTGTGAGTAGGTCCACAGCGCATCAATGTGAGACTCACCGGCTGCATGTTGTGTCCAAAGTGTGTCCAGCATTTGTGCACTTTACCATCCAAAATGGCATGCAGAACACACTACCTTCATTTTAAGATTGGTTTCTTGTCCTAAAATATAATTTCAACACTACCCACACTAATTCCTGTCATCCATTCACAGGGTGACCGTTTTTATCCTGTATACTGCACCGCTTACACAAACTACTTATTAGTGTGTGCTCAGAATGCTACATTCAATGCCCATTTTAAAAAGCTTTCAGGCTGATTTCAGCCTCATGAGGCACAAGAGGGGTTTGGGTTGTTGGCGCTTCCACACTGTTATTACTGAATCTGAACCCAGAAACAATCTCTGCTCATTAACTCAGTTTATTCATACTTAAAGATGTGACTTAAACTGTGTCCTCATGAAAATACACTTAACAGGACGTACTTTCTCAGAGTTATACATGTTGTACAGGTTATACAAGTTTGATTGTGAGACTGAGCATGAAAAGGAGCATTTCATCCTGGTGGGAAGGTTTAATCTCTGCTAAAAATCTCTGCGTTAAAATTTCATCACCAGCTAATTCTATTGAAAAATCCCGATTAAAACAAGCTGAAATGATTATGATACTAATCTTTCAGGGCTACAGTAGTAGAAACAAACCCTTCATTTATGTGGAGGCATGGTGATGTAATCTGGCCACTCCGAGAATGATTACACTAATGAAATATTTCCCTTTTGCACATTTGCTTCCAGAAACAAAGGGCCTTATAAATCTAGTATGTCATGCTGGTTTGTTTTATCATTTTTACAGAGTTGGCAGAAGCAAAAAATAAAGGTTCCCTAAATCTTTCATTAGCAGTTGCAAGAGATTTTTCAATTTTAACATAATTAAATAAGCTTATCTGCATAGAAATTCATTTTATTAAAACAACAGCAAAGTCATATAATTAAAATGATATCTGTGGCAGACTGTACCAGTTAATTCACCCACTTTTTTGGGCTCAGCAGCGTCAAATGGATGTTACATATATTTGTGCATTTGACATAAATGCAAATAGATTTAAATAAATACTGTTGCTATTTAGTTGCTGCTTGCATAGCTTTTTTTTACAGTTTAGCAAAACATCACACACACACAAAGCTGCTCATAACTTTAATTTTATCTGTTCTTGTCATAAAGTTATTTCCACCGGAGGTGATTTTTTACACAATTATGACCAGAATCTATGCGTACAGCAATTTACAATTCAACTAAAATCATAGCAGAGTGCTAGAAGATTCTGATGCACATACCTCTTGACAAAATGCTTTCAAGCCTCCTCCAAAAGACTGACAGAAAAGTCTGGGAATACATACTTGCTTCAGGTCATGAGCACAAAAGGAAACGGTTTGCTCAAAGCGCTGTTCTCTCACTGCCTGTATCTCCTCCCTTTACCCACACTAATACACAACGTGCACTATTAAAACTAACAAGACAAAGCATGTGTACATGCACTAACACGTGTGCTGGAGGCTTATGATGATTGGAATATGTGCTACTAATCCAATTAGTGGGCAACAAATCTTTACCAAGTGAATGAAACAACCTAGCTAAGAAATTCAGGGTTGATGTGATAATACAGTATAAGTAAATTTGCAATTATCTTTTAAAATGACTAATATATCCCACTGAGAAATAATTAAAATATTCACTTTTAGTTAATTCAATCAGCAACCGTCTAAAAATTCTTTCATGCTATACGCTAAAGACAGATACAAAGACTTCCATCTGTGTTCTTTACACGTGGATCCATTTGAAGGGCTCTTGCAGATGCATCCCCGATGCAGCAAATGGAGTCACTAGAAACCACAATGTGCTTAATGGCACCACAGACATTATCATGGACATTATGATGGTCTCCTCCACGATCACCATGCTCGCTGTTGTCTGAAACTGCCGTCGAAACGTGCAGGTGAACCCTGAACTCTGCCCTACCCTCTGCTTGATGCATTGTCTAAATAACCATGCCTTGTTAAAAGCTGGCATGGAAATATGTGAACCATGACATTTGAAATGGACGTACCTGTTTACATATGGAAAGGTAGCATAAATGAGCCTTAAATCAACCTACAGCAAGTGGGCCTTCAAGAATTTCTATATTTTGGTATCCAGTTGGATGACTCTTTTCAAATGTTACTAAGAGAACTGCTGAGTATTCTTTTCAAACTTAACTGTGCTAAATGATGGACTTAAATCCACTGATTCACAGCCAGACACACTGAGCACAAATGGAGGGATTTCAAAACCATTGTTTTTGTATATATCAATGATCAATCAACAAAATCCTTTCCAAAATTAGAAGTGTAATATCACCCCAGCTGGTTAATACAACCACAAAGAAATAACAAGCAAACAGACAAAAACACTGGCACACACACAAATTTATATGGACAACATTATGCATAGGAAATGAGGTTGTCCTAAAGAGTGAAAATGTTTATCATGACCAGATATAACCCCTAAAATGAACATCAATAGATCACCCATTACACTTTTGTTTATTTAACAAAAATTGAGCCAAACCACAGAAACAGTGTGTGAAACACTAAGTAAACTAAACCCTGCCACTTCCACAGGAATTAATATTATAAGTCATTCTTCAGTGACAAAGAGAAGAAGTAGAAAACATTCCAGACAGTTCCCAGCTGTGGACATCTCAGTTTCCAGAGTCAATCTGTAGGACAGCTGAAGCTCGGACAAAACTGGGTCACGATCAGCAAATTTGCTCAGAAGGATCAATGTTTTGAAGTAGGCCAGCCAAAGTCCGGACCTCAACCCGAATAAAATGCTGAGGAGCGACTTTTAAGAGCGCTGTGCATAAATCAGACCTTTAAGATCTGAAGCAGCATTGATAAGGAGAAAACCAAAATTCCTCCACAAAGATGGAACAGAGAGAAAACTTCATAGAAAAAAAGCTATTACTCCAAGTTATTGCCCTTATGATTGCAGGAGTGTACTTTTTCACACACTGCTTTCACATTTTTTAATTTCTTATTCATTTTTGCTAAATAAATAATGTCAGTTTTGTCTGTGATATCTCATTTTTTAATGGTATTTGTAGTAATCTAATACAAAGACTTGTTTTTTATTAATCATACTTAAATCAGTAGAAGTGAAAGTGTTTTATTTTGATATTATGCGCTAATGTCACAATATTTTGATGTGTTGTCTAAAACGATGGATTTTCTTATTCCAATATAGACAGAGTGTAAATGATTCCCCCTATTACTTTAGATATGATTAATATATATGTTATATCTAATACAATATCATTATCAGTTCATTACATAAAACACGTATCAAACTGAACAAAGTTGTGTTACATGACTCGATCAGCTCTTCACATAAGAAGGTTTTTATTTCTATTTTCATACGACATGCTGTAGTAGCCTCAAACCAACAAAGGTGCAGCTCATATTGCAAATAAAGCTGCCAAGGGTTTATTTGAGGGTTAGTTCAAGAGCAGTGTGGCTTGGTGGTAGCAGAGTAAGTTCATCTATGTGGTATTTATGGTACAAGTTCATTTATTTGGGTAAATACTGAAAAGAATGTGAACATAAATCCATTCTGTAATTTTCTCACCCTAACAGTGTGATGATCTTGAACATACTATGACTAAATTGAATTCATTCATGTCCTTTATGCCTTCTCATCCACCATCTCCTCAGTCTGAGCTGTTGCTGCTGTTAACTGGGTCCCATCCTGTTCTGGACAGAGTTCCTTGGTAGGATCCATCACAACAGGTTCGGGCAGCTGATAACATTTCAGCTGAGCTCTGAACTCCTCCATCTCCTTTTGCTCCAGCTCCCTCCTTCTACTTAGCAGGTACAAATCGACAGAGTGCCTCCTCCTTGACTTCACAATCCACTGCATGACCAGACAGTCTGGGCAGGATGTCTGGAGGAAAGCTCCGGTGAGACTGAAGCGATTCCCCACATCAAAGGTAAAGCGGCTGCCTTCCAACGAGATATTGTAGGGCAGGTGCTGGCAGTTATCACCAAATCGATTGATCTGGGTGTAAGAGAAAGTAGACACATCACTGAAGTTGGAAAAGTACACAGTGATGCTGTCTCTTAGCCTCAGGGTATCCATGGATGCTGCATGGCTGAGGCTGCCTGCAGCAAAAGCCCATCTGCCCTCAAGATGATGAGGAGTCAGCAAATCCAGAGGATGGACCAGTTTTTCACAGACCAGAGGAGTAGAATGGCTCACCGACAGCAAACAGAAGATAGCAACAGCACACACAGCAAACATTCTGATTATTCTGTAGTTTAATTCTGTGGCCAGGGTTTTTTATTTTTCACCAAGAGTGTAACTCAGTTGGGAAGGATGTTCGCTTTTATAGTCCAATCATCATCAAGAAATCCCGACTTTTGCAACATGTTTATTATTCCTTATCTACAGTGTGGAGTCCATCATTGAGCAATCAAAGTAAGTTTAATCATTGGTTAGTTTTATGATCCAATTTCGGAATCTGGGAATCTTTTAATTTTAAGAATAAAGAGCATTTATACAGAAAAAAAAAAGAAAAAATAAGAAAAACGGTTTTCAAAGAGCTAATGAAATAAATACAAAATAAATAAAGAAAATGTGCATATTTCAATGGTTAACTTATTAATTTACACTTTTATTTCATAATGGCATTATTTTGTATTGCCGCTTTTATTTCCTGGCTCTTTTTATTTCCAGATCCTATTTTTGAAGAAACTGGTATGATTATCTACGGAGACCCTTAGGGGACACAGGGAGATTTTCACCTTGTATAGAAAGCTAGTGGCAGTGATCATGTTGTGGCAAATAGAAAAGTATTTTATTTAAATTGATGTATTTTTGACACAATTAACAATGTCTTAATTCTTAATAATAAACAGTAATTACAGAGCAGTTAAATAATTAACAGTCATAAAAAAATATGGAAATTAGGGTTCATTTAGGAAATCACAAATAAATCATATCAATTACAAGGAGCCAAAACAGTGAAGCAGCAAGATGTTTGATACAGTTTCTGATTACAGCAAAGCGTTTCGTCTGCACTTGTAATTAATCTGTTAAAGAACCACGTTACAACAACATACTTCCTCTGTTAACATGGACATGATGTCAAGTGTACGTGTTATGTTGACTTGATACTGAGAGGGGCAGATGCAGAGCAAAAAGAAAAGGAGAAAATGGTTTTAATAGGCTGTGTGCACTCTCATGGCCGTGTGATCAGTGTCTGTCAGATTATTGCTTTTTTTTGCGAGGGAACCCAAAAGATAGAAATCTCCATGTTCCCGAAGGGGTCTCATGGTGCGTTCCAGTTGTCCTCGGAACTCAGAATTTTTGCCGGAAAAGACAAAGTGATCTAATTTTTCTAAATGACAAACTGCTAAGTTTCAGAGGATCCACAATTATTCCTCCAGTAATGTATTGTTTTTCTTTGATGAATTCAGCATGGCCAGTGTGTGTTGCTGCCGTGTGACCTGGAGCCGTAAAGCAAAATGCTGCCGTAAAGTGATGGCCGAGGCCGGAAAAGAAAAAGCTGTGAGGTTTGTCAGCCTTCAGGAATGTAAATAATGAATATCAGTGTGTCATCAAAAAAAGGAAGCAAAGAGTTTTACAGTCAAAAATCTATTTAAGAGTTTAATTTAAGGCTGGCTGTCTAAGAGAAGCAATGTGAGTGTGCAGCATGCATGTGAGCTGCAGGCTTTCAGTGTTTCCCTGCTCCAACACACCTGATTCAAATTAAATAGATCCAGTAGCCAATAAAATTCTGTACATTGACTCATTAATTAGAGTCAGGTGGAGCAGGGATGCCTGCAGGGTTGTGGCACTGAAGGACTGGAGCTGGGAAACCCTTATTAAGCCACTCTGGTCATACTACACATCACAGACTATGTGGCTGTTAAAAACTTCCTGGCCTTTTCTACGTGGAAAACAACAAAGCAATGAGATGGCAGATGATGTTGTTTTTTATGAAAAGCTCTAATGAAACAGATGCATTAAAGAGGAGAATTGATAACTGCAGATGGGGTAATCCTCCAAATGGGGAAAACACATAAGCTGTGTTTACATCGTATTACAGAAAGCATTAATGAGAAAGAAAAACTGATATTTGCTCATACAAAAATTCAAGGTCTTGTCTTTTTTAAGACCCATGGAAAGTTTAAAATAATAACTTCATGCTAATAATTAGTGTACGTAATGGCTCCAATCTGACAACAGTTTTTCTTCTGATACCATTAAAAGTCTTAATTGCATGAATAAACATGAGACTCTAACTTTTAAACAAATAAAAGTTTACATTTTCTTTAAAAGCAAAAATAGAATTTTAAGGTTTTTATCAACAAAAGAAGAAAAACTGGATGTGGCCTGTGAAGACGAAACAATTTTCCACCAGAAAACAGAGAAAAATTAAAACAGAGAGAATTTGAAACACAGAACCATCATAAAATGTCTTAAGACTCTCTTTGTTCTTCAGTATAAATAATCTCTTCTTGACAAAGCTCCTTGGTGGGATCCATCACGGCAGGTGGAAGCATGTTTAAACCCTTCGCTTGAGTTCTGAATTCCTCCAGTTCCTTCACCTCCACCTCCCTCCTCCTGCTGAACAGCCACAAGCGCTCAGCTCTTTTGGACTCATTGTCAAAGCGCATCACCAAACAGTCAGAGCAGGATGTAAAGATGAAGGTCAAAGTAAGATTCACCCGATTTTGTTCATGAAAGATGAGGGTGCTGCCTTCCAGGGTGATGTTGTAAGTATGATAGTGGCACTTTCCACCAAAATGAACACTGGGTGTGTAAGAAATGGTGGAGGTCCCGTATGTTTTGGCAAAGTGAATGCTGGAGCTGTCTCTCAGTTTGAAAAACTCTAAGTGTGCTGCATCACTGAAACTGCCTGCAACTAAAGCCCATCTGCCTTCCACATGATGAGGATCCAGCTGGTCCAAAGGCCGGAGTAACTCTCTGCCGGTCAGAGAAGCTGACTGACTCACAGCCAGTAAACAGAAGATAACAACAGCACACACAGCAAACATGTCTCTACAGGCTGACATTTTAATATGATTTTAATTCTGTGGTCCCAAATGTTATTTCTCAGCGAGAGTGTAACTCAGTTTGGAAATATGTCCATTTTTATAACTCAACCTTCACTGAGAAATCCCCACTTTTGCATCATAGGCCATGTTTATTATTCCTTATCTCCAGGGGGATTCCATCATGGTGCAATCACAGTAAGTTTAATCACTGGTTATTTGTTTGATCCAGTCGTGCTTTTATCATTCTGTTTTCTGGAAATCTTTGAATTCTGAGAATAAAGGGCCTCTTCTTATATTCTTAAGGCTCTTCTTGAATCTTCTTGAAGCCATAGACCTAAAACAAATTTGTTCCTAGTAATGGTTGGTCAATGAGGCCCAAAGAGCAATGTACTCTTAATAACTTTCTAGCTTACCTTGTATATATATAAAAAACAAACAAACAAAAACATGAGATGACACACAGCAACATATGAGGAAGTAATAAATTTCTGTAAAGATTTCCCTTTAACCTTTATTCTTCTGAATCATGATGATTCAGGTTGTTTTATAACACAGCTTGTATCCTGAAATACACTGTTGCAACAAGGTAAGTAAAACTTAATTATCCATTAACCATCTGTGAACCCCAATCTTGCATAATTGGTTAGGTTATTATTGGGAATGACCAATATTTGCACAGAAACAACTGCTCATAGACTTAGAATGCATCAAGTCCATGAATGCAACCAGAGTCAAAGCTATAATTGTTCATTATTTCAACTATTGTACACATATTTCATAATCTGCAAATCAAAGGCCTTCAAATTGTCTGACAAGCTGCTCAAAAGTCAGGGCTAATTTATTATGAAAGAAAAATACAAATAAAGAAAATAGCAGATTTTTGATAGTAAGTTTAATGTTTCACACTATTAAGTGAAAGGAAAATCATATTCTGTTGCAAAAAGTGCTGCAGTCCCCACATATTCCCTGTGAGTGAAAAACACCTGCAGGGTCAGAAACAGTTTGATCCCCGGTTTGAAGTAAAAATTTCAGTCTATTAGTTAATCGAGGCCATGGAATAAAGAACTCATTTTACACAAACTTAATGAAACCTTTAATATTTCTTAATAGGAAAATTATTAAAATATGAAAGAAGCTGTAATGTGTCTCAAAAATAGAAAGTCTAGATTCATTGGTCCATCTTTTAAGCAGTTTTATTACTGATGGCATTGAAAATTAAAAATGCACATGTGGATGTTTTCATTCACTGATCAAAGAAATCACAATTTTCAAAGTGTTGGCTATATTGTTGTATAAATATTGTATAGAACAAGGGAAAAGTACATTAGAATTTGCATATTTTCGGTATCAGTTTATCATAAATAAATAATTGCAGCATGAAGAGCAGACACATCATTGTTTTCAGTTGTGAGTTTGTTTTATTTTTACATAGTTTGTCCAGAGACGACAGCTTCGACTGAGTTAAAGCATGAATCAAGTTAACTGACATTTGAATCAAATTCATTTGAATAAAAGTAATTATAAAAAAGCTCTTTTCTGTGTCTCACAGTAAATGTGAGAACAACTATTTTGCTTCCATATTAACATAAAGACATAAAATCTTTTAGCTAAATAAGAATAGGATCTTTCATTTAAGTTGCAGCAAACAACACCAAACATTTCCCCAAAACATCCATTTAGAATTTATTTTCATTTATTACCCTATGTGACAACATTGTTTGAGTCTTTTGGGCGTTTTATCCCTCTGTGGTCTCCTCAGCTGGACAAAGCTTCTTGGTAGGATCCTTGACAACAGGTTCAGTCATGTTGAGACACTTTGCCTGGGCCTTGAACTCCTCCATCTCTGCTGGCTCCACTTGCCTTCTCTTGCTGAACAGGTACAAACGGACTGGTTTGTCAGAATTGTCACTGAACTGCATCAAAGCACAATCAGGGCAGGACATGTGGAGGATAGTCATAGTGACGTTGGACTGTGGAAAGGCGAAGCCGCTGCCTTTTAGAGTGATGTTGGACTCCATGTACTCACAGATGTCCCCTGAACTGAAGATGCGTCTGAAGGACATCTCGGAGGTGCCGCTGAGATTGCCAAAGATAACAATGGCACTGTCTCGAAGCTTGAGTTTTTCCAGATAAGTTGGATCTTTCACGCTGGCTGACACCAAAACCCATCTTCCCTCTAGGTCCAACTGATCCTTAGGACGGAGTAAGTTTTCGCAAGACAGAGGAGCCGAGTGGCTTCCAGCCACCCAGCAGATGAGAGCAATGGCATATAGAGCAAACATGTCTTTGGATTATGAACAATGCAGCTGGTGCAGTGGCAGAGTAAAAATGAGAGGGCCGAAGAAGCTTCAGCTGGTTTTATACTTGAGTCAAAGATCTATGGTTTCGTAACACCTGCAGAGCAGCTCTGAACAGCAGAGTCCTTTTCTATCAGTTTATTTTGTGATTGTGAAACAAAGGCTGCTGGTTACACAAGAGCGGCTGCGTCTCGCTCTGAATTCTCTAAATATTTAACGATACTGCATGCTGTAGCTACTTTAGCCCTTCCTCTGGAAAAAAAAAAATCTACTCATGTGATCAAGGTTATACAGAAGGACTGGCATGTTTTTATTTAGTCAAATATGTTGTTTTCAGTTTATCCATCCAGTCAAAGTTACAAAGTTGTCCTTGAAGACTGTTGATGCCACCATGATGAAATTTTGATCTGTGTTTATGGCCAAATAACAAATTTAGTATTATGCAGTTTGCAATTAATTGGACTTGTAAGATGATGCAAATAAGCAAAGGATGAAAAGAAAGTAATAAATAAAAGAAAAATGAATAAGAAATAAAGGAAAAACATTCAAGGGTTCATATGATCACTTTTATTACTGATAATTCATGACTTCAAATGTTAAAATCTTCCATAACTTATAGCATGTGAATGTGACAGACATAATCTTAGTTAAAGATGAACTTATTTGGAAAATATAGCTCAGTATACATTTTTATTTATGTTTAGAATTTTGGCAAATATATAGAAATAAGTATTTTATGAAGGTTGAGGCTCAATAGTGTTTCTAGTTTCACACTGGTTAAAGCAAGAGGTGATCACTTCTGGTAAAATGAGATGAATTGTCTTTATATGTTGTCAACCTTTTAATTGTTCTGTGCCGGATTTTTCCTCAGTAGCTGATGGGTCACTGGTGATTTGTTCAGGACAAAGCTCCTTGGTGGGGTCCATCACAACAGGCGGGGGCAGGTTAAAACACTCCACCTGAGCTCTGAACTCCTCAATCTCCCAAAGTTCCAGCTGTCTCCTTCTGCTGAACAAGTAGAAATGCTGCCGCTTCCCTGAGTCTACGTCAAAGCTCAGCAGTACGCAGTCGTGACAAGATGTGTGGATGAAGGTTGTGTTGATGCTTTCGTTGTGAAAGGTGAAGCTGCTGCCATCCAGGGAGATGTTGTAAGATGCATAGTGGCAACTGTTATCTGAACTCATGCTGCGACGGAAGGAGATGCTGCTTTCATTGGTGGTGCTAGAGAACGCAGCTGTGGCGCTGTCTCTAAGCCTCAGTTTTTCAATAAAGGGAAGGTGGCTCAAACTGCCAGCGACCATAGCCCGCCTACCCTCCAAATGATGCAGATCGAGTTGATTTGAAGGCCGGATCAAGTCCTCACAGGCCAGAGGAGCAGAATGGCTCAGAGCCATCAAGGAGAGGAGGACCATGGCAAACACAGCAGACATCGCTGGTTAAAATAAGGATGTGCTGTTATATTGTAGGGTAGATGTTACTGGAGTTATTATATATAGAGGCTAATCTGTGTGCCTCTCTGGTGAAATACGTTTTGTGACACTTGTGTTGCAATTCTAAAAACTCCATAGAGTGGCGTTGCTTAATCTGTCGTAAATTTGGACATTCACTGCTTTTCTTTTAGCTGTGATGACACTGTTTGCACACTGTGTTCAGTCTATTGCAAGATGATTCAACAGTGCCATCTGTAAATAAAAGTTAGGCATGTAAATTAGTTGCTTCTGTTCTTTCTCTTTTAAAGAATCAAATCAAACCCAAAATAAATAGACAAAATAAAACTCCTTCATTTTATTGAGCAGGGGGGAAAAATATCCCACTGAGATAAACATGGTCTGCAGTTAAAGAAGCCGACTGCCTAATCTAAGACAGTCAGATGTTTTACTGTCAAATGTTAGCCCATATAAATCTGGAAAAAAAAGCAATATTATTTTGCACCCATGATTGAAAAAAGTAATAGTTTGCTCAGATCTGAGTAGAAAAGGAAAATGGCTTTTCAACAAAAGATTAGAGGTCAAAGAGACGCAATCACAATGATTTATCCATCAAACCTGCCTCTAAATAATCAAGGTTTTTGACACTAATGGCATAAAATGTTGATACCAGTTTTTAAGGTCCATATAATATGTTTTTATAACAATATTTATTTTGACATTAGAAATTAACATGACAAGCACCCCAATTCTTTTTCACATACGTAAAAGAAGAACACAAATAAATTTTTAAATAATGAATAAAAAAGTGATCAATTTAAAACTTAAACTATATATATATATATATATATATATATATATATATGCATGTATGTAAATGATACATATATATATATATGCATGTATGTAAATGATACATATATAAAATTGATTATTTTCTTATGGTAAACCTGTGTATTTAGTTTTGATATATAATAAAAAGCAATATAAATAAAAATAAAACAATTAGGACATCACGTGAGGTATTATATTGACTATATTTTAGGTAAACTAAATTAAAAGGCCATTAAATGTTTTCCATAAATATTGTTACATGAAAAAGAAAAGTACACTGTTTCAATAATTTATACAAGAAGAACCAAACCGAAATGCAGAAACATTGTATGAAAAGTCAGCCCTTATTGTTTCCGTAGGATTTAAGGAAGTAAGGCCGAGAACATACTGGCTTTTGATTAAGTGTACACATGTTTATCATGTCTGTCCGGCTTGTTTTTATTTAAACGCTGTTTGTTCACATCCTCAGAACACATTAAACCTTTGCAAACTACAAAATGCAAGTAACCAGTTTAGGAACTATTTGACTACATGTAAGATTACTGGGTCGACAGCTGTACAAATTACAGAACATTTCTAACACAAAGCTTGGCGTGTTTGGTTTATAGGCCTTACATATAATATATGAAATATGATACCACTGCTGTAGTTTTTTCTGCCATGATCTTAAAATGAACCAAATGCTAAACTCCTCTGTTGTCCCTATGTTTAGTGTTTGTTTACACCTAAAAAATTTAATTTGATCCCCATGAAAATCCTGTGATAACAAGTGTTGTACATTTGCAAATCTGTAAACAACTACGCTCATGACAGAGCCAGTATCTGAACACTAGGTCAAAAAGCAAGTATACTGTTTATAATATAATATGCTGATATAAGCAAGTATAATATTAGTCAAATGCTGTTCGATAATCAGCAGGTGTGTTCCCTTTTATAAAAGCTGTTCTGGCCGTTTGCTGGTCTGAAACATTAAGCGTTGACAAAAGACATTAGATTTTATGGCCCTTTCCCACTAGTGGTGTTGCATTTGATCATTTTCTACAATGCATCACAATGTGGATGTGGAGGATTCTGCATTGATGCAGCAGCAAAACATAACTGATTATAACTGATTATATATATATATATATATATATATATATATATATATATATATATATATATATTCTGTATACCTTTTGCATGTGTGTGGCATGAACTAGTCTGCTGCAACAGCTCGGCAGATGCGAGGCTGAATCTATTCTTAAAATTTTACTTAGCAAACATACAGGAAATACGTCAGTATGTTCCTGGAAACACATTTATTTTCTCAGTGAAATCAGGTAACATTTTGCATCAAAATGTATAAAAGACTGACAAGTTAGCTTAAAGCTGACCTTCTGATGGCAGCTGATTCCGGCCTCATCACCATCCTTATTCTCCTCGATCTTACTGCAGCATTTGACACCATTTCTCACAGCACCCTCCTTAATAGACTGGCATCCATCGGCGTCTCTCATACTCCTCTTACCTGGTTCACTTCATACCTGTCCGACCGCACACAGTTCATTCACATTAAGGATCATTCATCACAATCACTCCCCGTAACAGCCGGTGTACCCCAAGGTTCTGTCCTGGGGCCTCTTCTGTTTATCATTTATATCCTCCCCCTTGGTCACATTTTCCGCAAATACAATATCAACTTTCACTCTTATGCAGACAATACACAGCTCTACATCTCATCAAAACCAAATTCTTCTGTTCCGCCTTCATCCCTCTCTGACTGTCTTCTTGAAATCAAGACATGGTTCTCTTCCAATTTTCTTAAACTCAACAGCAGCAAAACAGAAGTTCTCCTTGTCGGCACACCCACCACTTTAACCAAATCTCACAGTTTCTCTGTTAACATTGACAGCTCTTCTATTCTCCCCTCCCCTCAGGTAAAAAGTCTCGGCGTCATTTTCGATAGCACCCTTTCATTTCATTCACACATTAATAGCATCACTCGGTCTGCCTACTTCCACCTCCGAAATATCAACCGCTTGCGTTCATCTCTCACTCCACATGCTGCAGCTATCCTCGTCCACAGTCTGGTCACCTCAAGAATCGATTATTGCAATTCACTTCTTTTTGGTCTCCCCGATAAATCACTTCATAAACTACAGCTTCTTCAGAACTCTGCTGCCCGGATTATCACTTGCACACCTTCTTTTCAACACATCACACCGGTTCTCAAACAACTTCACTGGCTCCCAATAAAATTCAGAATCAACTACAAGATCCTGCTTTTCACCTTCAAATGTCTCCATAATCTGGCCCCTCCATATCTGTCAGACCTACTCCATATAGCTACTCCCTCCCGCACTCTCAGATCATCTTCCTCCATTCACCTTTCTGTGCCCCGTGCCCGTCTCACCACCATGGGGAGCAGAGCCTTCAGTCGCTCTGCTCCCCAGCTCTGGAACACACTCCCACCTGAACTCTGTAACATCGACTCACTTCCATCATTCAAATCACAACTTAAAACTCATCTGTTTAAACTGGCCTTCTCACCTTAATGTTTTTAACTGTCTGCTGCATGATGTTTGTTTTGATGTTTTGTTTTATGTTTTAACTGATTTTAATTGTCTTTTGTGAGGTGACCTTGGGTCTTGAAAGGCGCCTTGAAATAAAATTTATTATTATTATTATTATTATCTATGGAAAATACCATTGGTAAGCTAGAGTTAGCATGCACAAATGGACTAAAGAGATTATTGTAATGCATTAATTTGAAAATAGCAGAAAAACACACAGACCTCAAAAAGTTCCATCTAAAACATCAGATTTATTTCTAGTTACAGAATAGTTGAAAGCTTTGAATGACAGACTTAAACATTTACAAGACATTGCTTTTCAGCTTCAAAATTTTAAGATGTGTCTGCTCAACACGCATAATGTCTAGTAATATTAAATAAGCATGCCAGAATTTTTTCGTAGTGATATATCAGTCTAATTGAAGCCCAAACTCAATGTGGCTTTTGACTGTTTATTCCTTCTGTGCCTTTGTGTTGCTTTCAGTTCAGTTTTCTGGATCTCTGGCTTTCTCCTCCGAACAAAGATCTTTTGTGGGATCCATCACAACAGGTGGAGGCATGTTCAGACACTTCACCTGAGTACTGAACTCCTCCATTTCCTTCTGCTCCAGCTGTCTCCTCCTGCTGAACAGGTAAAAATGGTGCCTCATTCCCGACTCCACATTCATATGCATCAGCATGCAGTCGTGGCAGGATGTATGGACAAAACTTGCACTCAAGTTGCTTTTGTTTGTCCCGTCGTATGTGAAGCGGCTGCCTTCCAGGGAGATGTTGTAGGTACTGTACTGGCACTTGTTCTCTAAACGGATGCCCCGAGCGTAGGAAATGGTGGTGTTACTGGTGCTGCTGAAGAAGTTCACAGAGGCACTGTCTCTCTGTTTGAATTTTTCCAGGAAAGGTAGGTGGCTCAGGCTGCCTGCAACTAAAGCCCATTTTCCTTCCAAATGGCGAGGATCTAGTTGATCCAGAGGTCGGACCAAATCCTCACAGGCCAGAGGAGCTGAGTAGCTCACAGAGATCACACAGGCCAGAGCGATGGCACAAGCAGCAGCGTTCATGTTGTGTTGTTTAAAGTCACTGTGATGCTGTCGGTCACGCTGTGGCTTTAAATACCCAGCAGATGAAGACTTGTTTCACAGAGGATTGAAAAACATTTGATTTCACAGTTGTGGAAATCTCTATCTGTGGATTCCGGGATTGTGAAATTAGTCTCTTTGGGACTGTCTGTAAATATTGATTGTTCTTAGTGTGATTTGTTGACCTCAGCTTACCACTAGTGAGGCTGAGAATACACTGAAAAAAATTAGATCCACTATGACTGAAGTGATTGTTAATAAAGCTTTAGTTGTGAAAAAATGTAAACTACAGACATTAGTATAAGTGGTAAACCTGTCACTATCAAAAGTATCAGAGTCCCCTCCAAACCTGCTGATTGTGAAATGACAGGTTTCTAGTTTTTATTCCATTTAATGTCAGCCTTGTGCAAATCATATAAAATTATCTGTAAGTTCAGATATTGAACACATTAAAGGGATATTATAGTTTTAATGAATTGGAGCTGTATAAAGCACTTTTAAGCTGACAATGTCCTAGCTGACATAAATCACGGTGCTCTTACTTTGGAGTGTCATAGGTTTTTCTTTGGGGCAAGCTAAAACTAAAAGCTGCATGAAAGAGAAGGCAGAGAGCAGCTTTTTCTCCATCTAAAACAGCTCTAACCTAAAAAAGTAGAAGATGGTACACAGTGGTTGGAAATGGATGGGCGGTATTTAACACTATTAAGGTAGACTGGTGTTTTAAGAATGCTCAGCTGGTACGTTAAAATCTTCCAATACAGTAATCTGTTAATAAAAATAAACATTTACACTCCAGTACAGTGATGAATATTAGAGCAGCATTCAGCCTACTTTATGTTTGAAGGAGAAAGAAAACAGAGAGAACAAACATGAGAACTGATGGATCAAATAAAACACTGCTTCCAGTTAGTGTAGAAATAGTGTCTGTCTGCTGCTCGCTTTATTCTTCAGCAGGAACTCTCTCCTCTTCCGGAGATGTCATCTCAAACAGGTTCTAGCAAAAGACTGAATGTAGATTTTTCTCTTTTTTAACATAATGATGCGGTCAGGTCTGTGCAGTGAAACTAGAGTTGGGCCGATACCGATACAAGCTTCGGAAATACTCGCCGATCCTGCCAAAAGTAAAAGAATCAGTACTGGCAAGTATTTCTGTCTTTACACCATCCAATACCATGGAAGCAGAATCATAATTATTTTTTTCCTGCTAAACACCACCACACAGAGACACAGGAAGTTACGCAATCTTGTGTGGCGATTGTTTTGAGTTGGTAAGCAGAGAAGCAGCTACATGCTAGTCACTGCTGTACTAACATTTAGCATTAGCGTTACTTATTAGAAAATCTAAGCTAAATCTAAAACTAACTAATTGCCATAGATTGTGATAAATATATTGCAACACTCTAGTTGATCTAGTTATTACAGAAACATCTGGCCGCACAACACTGTGACTTTTTACCTGTAAAATTCTGTGATTGCAAAATGAAATGTTTTAAGAACTGCTTGTAACTATTGATTGTTCACTGTGTGACTTGTTGACTTAGTGTGTGAGGTTGAGAGTACACAGAGAAACTGAAATGTAATGTTTTTTTAATTATACACACACAAACACACACACACACACACACACACACACACAAATATATATATATATATATATAGACTTTTTAGGAGGAACAAGACTTTAATAGGCATAATTGCTTCTATTATGTAAAGCACTGTGTTGCTTTGTGCATGAAAAGTGCTCTATAAATAATTTGATTTTATATGTATATATATACATATATATATATGTATATATATATATATATATATATATATATATATATATATATATACACACACACACAAAGCCTACAAGGAGCGTCATAACCAAGTGGCTGGTATAGTGTACAGGAACATCTGTGCGGAGTACAGACTCTTCTCTGCCTACACCAACAACATCACCTGTAGTGGAGAAGGAACACAACTTTTTAAGTGCGGATGACATGGCCTTGGTGGCCCACCTGACCGACACCCAGGCTTTGTCTGAGTACCAGCAGACAGTCAGCAGTTTGGTCCAAACCTTCTCTGACATGTATCTGGAGCTCAATATTGCCAAGACCAAGGAGCTGTGCTGTGGGGGCAGAGGCAACTCTCCATCACCTCTGTTCACACCCATCATCATCCATGGCCAACAGGTGGAGCAGGTTACAGGTTTTAAATATCTAGGAACTGAAATTGACACCTGCCTGTCCTTCAAACAACGAGCTGATACAGTCTATAAAAAAGCCCAGCAGCGTCTCCACCTGCTCAGGAAACTTCGGGCTTTCTGTGTCAGTAAAGACGTTTTAACTGTGGTGTACAAATCACTGATTGAGTCTGTACTCACCTTCAATATTACCTCCTGGTTCAGCCACCTCACTATTGTTTGATAGTGTAATCAGTGTAATCAATGTGTAATCAATCAGGTCAGTAAAATAATCAAGTCACCACAAAGATCAAAAAATCCTTCATTCCCTCTGCCATAACTGTTCTGAATAATATTAAATAGGCACAACTCATCTTACCATTTTGTTTTGTAAATTGAATGTTTTGTTTGTTTGAAATGGTTTAACGTTTTTTCTTAATGTTTTTTTAAAGTGGACCCTTGAGCCTGTCAAAGAAGAATTCCTGTCACTGCTTGGGATAGACATCAAAGTTCTATCTATCTATCTATCTATCTATATACACACACGCATGTAAGTGGATTGTATATAAACTACATAAACTACATACATTAGCAGTATGTGACCTGAGAATTAAAACAACAACTTTCTTTTGGTTCTTCAGTCCTCTCCATTTGTTATTTTTCATTCCAGTTTTCAAGAAATACCCAATAAATATTTTTATCTCTGTTATCTCCATTTATTTAGACCAATTTTTAAAACACACTTATTAACATTTGCAAATTACATGAAGACATTTGCCAAACTTCAGCCACTGCAACATAAGTAATTTTACCGTAAGAATGAAACAACCGAGATAGTGTCACAAACTTCATTGTGTGCTCCAAACATGTTTCTAAACTTAGTGTCCACACGTGTTTGAAATATATGACAGAGGTTTAAGTTGTCCAGCAAGTTTAAGTTTATTTAGAATAATAAGCCTCAATTTTTGATTAGTAGTTGTAACAAGTTCACTGAAGGAACATGGTATAATACTGTAAGATACAATATGAAGGTATTTAAAGTTGTAATTGCTCCCATTAATCTTATCAGCCTTGCTGTATACAGTCACTTCACAATCAAATGACTTGAATACAAGTGAAAGTCAAAGGTTTCGCAGAAAGATTTTAACATAAGACATACTACTCAAAGAGTCTGTGCCACTGTTTTCTGTTCAGTTTAACTGGTCTTCTCTGGACAAAGATCTTTCATTGGATCCATCACAACAGGAGGAGGCATGTTCAGACACTCCACCTGCGCAACAAACTCCTCCATCTCAGTCTTCTCCAGCTGTCTCCTCTTGCTGAGCAGGTAGAGATCCATTGATTTGTAATTCAGAGACTCTAGGTCCAGCGTAAACAGCAGACAGTCTGGAGAGGATACCTGAAAGAAAGACCCGGTGAAGCTGATGTCGCTCACCATCATCTTCAAGTTGCGGCCTTCCAATGAGAGGTTGTGGTGATAATACTGGCACTCGTCCCCGTAACGGTTGGCCTGGGTGTATGAAGAGTTGTAAAAATCAACTGTTACACTGTCTCTTTTTCTTAGACTCTCTACAGAAGCAGCATCTTTTAGACTGCCTGCAACAAATGCCCATCTTCCCACCAAATACTCCGAATTAAGCTGATCCAAGGGACGGATCAATTTGTCACAGTCCAGAGGAGCCGAATGGCCGACAGACATCAGAGAGAGAATGGTGAAGAATACAGCAAACATGTCTCTGAATCTTGGGTTGTTGCAAGAATATTTAGCTCAGCTGTTCTGTGGTGTTTCTCCAAGGATGTGTCTGATGAAGTGGATTTCTTGGTTTTATAGTTGTATCCCAGAAAAGTTTTGTAATATTGGAAATTACAATTTACTGTTGAAGTTTTGTTGGCTTCATCAGACTGTGATGTCCAGATCAATAAAGCAATTTGCAACAGTGTGAAGCAGCTAGGATGAGAATCAGCATCTCCAAATCCGAGAATAGAATAGAATAGAATAGAAATACTTTATTAATCCCTTCAGAGAGCCCTCAGGGAAATTTGGGAGACCATGGTCCTCAGCCGGAAAACGGTGAAGTGTTCTCCACAGGTTGGGAATGAGGACCTGTCCCCGAGAGGAGTCTTGTCGGTGTGGCGTCTGCAGTGATGTGGACTCTGCATTAGCCTGTTGTGGTAAAGAAGAAGCTGAGCCAGAAGGCAAAGCTTTTGATTTATTAGTTAATCCACGTTCCTGCCCTCACCTATGGTCCGGAGCTTTGGGTAATGACTAAAAGAACAAGATCGCGAATATAAGCAGCTGAAAGGAAGTTCCTCTGCAGGGTGGTCGGGCTCTCCTATAGAGATAGAGTGAGAGGCTTGGTCATCCGAGATGGGCTCAGAGTACAGTTGCTGCTCCTCCGCATTGAGTGGAGCCAAATGACGTGGCTCGGGCATCTGGTTAGGATGACCCCCTGGATGCCGAAGCAGGAAGTAGTTGGATGGAAATGAATGGATGGATATTACAAAGATGACAAGCCCCTGAGCTGAGTTACATTTCCAAACTGTAAAATAGAAGACTGCTTTCAGTAATGGATTATGGATGGTTTACATTGGTTGTTTACAATGGTACGTTGGATATTGACTCGAATATTTTAAAATGAGTCAGACACTAAAGACACTTGTATTTCCAAATTCTGAAAATACAGACTAAATATATTTGAACATAAAGTAGATAGAATAGGCAGCAATACTAAAAAGCACACACTGCCTTACACGTCCTGTCAAGGATTACACAAAAAAAAAACAACAAAACAACAACAAAAAACCTTTGTTTAAAGCCGGTTTGTTCTTTATTAGGCAAAGTGTAAAATTGTAAACAGGAATTGTGCAGTCATATTTCTAATTTATTTAATTAAACAAGGAAAAAACTTCAAATTGGATATATATATATATATATATATATATATATATATATATATATATATATATATACACACTAATTTGAAAAAATTATAACTTGAGGTGTTTTTTTTGTACTTTATGCTTCAGATGGAATCAAATAAAATCAAATGAAACTGAGATTTTATATATTCAGCGATAAATAACCTGAAACATCAACTTTTTCCAGACTAACTCTTCTTAAAAGGAAAGGACTTATGCTCTTTCAATCTATTCCAGATCACAACATTTTCTCATGTTAATTAGATTAGTGTAACATTGGGAAACAATTCATCTAATTTCAAACTATCATTTATTTTTTATTTTAATTTTTGCTTATTTTCCTCTGGCATAGTTTATAATTAGTAGGTAAGATTTTATTTATGGACAGCTTTTCCTTTATAAATATTTATTTGACATCTTTACTCATTTTAATGGTGTATTTTCAAATAAACATATTAAATTATTTTAAACGTTTACTTAAATCCTTAACTATTAAATGAATATGTAAATTCAAATAAATTATTTCACAGTAAATGTTTTTGTACTTGTTACTAGCTGTAATATCACATTGAGTATTTTTATGGCATCGCTATATATTAATGGGCACAGTGTTGACCTACTGAGCTTGTAGTAGACTATGTGACCCCTTGTTCTGTCTGTCCATAGAGTTTTATTTTAGTTAATCAGCTCAATACACAGAGTTTTTCTCAAATGTCTGTTTTCTGGGTTAATTTCTGACATCATGAGATGTATTAATAACAGTCTTTGAAGACTATTTTGTTCAGTGCTTTCTCTCTTTTTTGTGTAAAACAAAAGAAGGTCAGTTTGAGGGTACACAAAGAAGCTTAAAACTACTGCTTTCTTTTAGTTACTGCACACAAACTCAACTTCTCTGGGATTGTTTTTGTAATATGCATGCATCAGTATGAAACAGATTAGCAGTAAATGAGCTGAGGATGAAAGTATAAATTTCTTTTTTTATTTTCTGTCATCTCATAGCAGTACGACAGCCTCTTCGTTAAATTTGTCAGCGAAACACAGAGCGAGAGATTGGTGAAGAATACAGAAAACATGTCTCTGGATCTTGGGTTGTTGCAACGATCTTTGGCTCAGCTGTTCGGTGGCGTCTCTCCAAGGATGTGTCTGATGAAGCGGATTTCTTTGTTTTATAGTTCTAACACAGAAATGTTATATAATATAGGAAATTTCAGCGATCACAGACCCAAGACCAAAGGTAGAGGACCAAATTGTGAAATAGGGGACCTTTTATGTTTTGTTTATATTGGTTGTTGTGAATATTTTAAAAGACCGAAATACACAGTCATACTTTAAAAATTCTGGAAACAAAGCCCCTCACTCTATGCATCAGTAGTAGTAAATATACATAGAATAGTAAGCTATACTGGTCTATTAAGTAAAGTACATGCTGCCTTACATGACATGAGATTTATAAGTTTCATTTTAACATAGAAAAATATGTAACTGTTTCTGATGGAGTTAAATTAAAATAAAAAATGTACTTCATTTGTCTTAATTGACAAATTTCTAACCTAAACCATTTACTTTTGCTAAACTAACTGCTCTAAAGAGGGAATCACTTGTCATCTTAATTATAGCTGTTACTCCAGACCAGACTGATAATACACAGTAGTTCCTGTATCTATTACATTAATGGAACATCTAATAACACTTAATTTAGGTGTGGATTACAAAATTTAATCACTTTAGATGGACAGTTATTACTCACACCATATTAAAAAACTGAAATTGGCTTTTATCTTGGTGAGAGAAATGGGAAAACCAACAAATATTTTATTGGGGGTCGTGGCTCACATGCCTCCTTGTTCCGTCTGTCCAGACACTTCTCTCAGTGCATCAGCTCATTACACAGTTCTACTCAGTTGTAGAATTTTCTGTGCTAATTTCTAACATCATCGGGTGAATAAATAATAGTTTTTGAAGCCCATTTTGTTCTGTGCTCTCCCTCTTTTTTTTGTCAAAAGGAAAATTTAAGTTTACCGTTATGTAAAGACTTTGTTCACATACCAAATACGACTTTGCTTTGCTGGCGCCTTTGACCCACTCCCACCTGCTAACTGCTACTAGTGATATTCAGATCAACAACCTCAGAAAACCACAACTTTATGCTTTTGCTGTTGTTTTGAAGCGCACCTTTTGCAGATTGTGCTATGCAAAAACAAAGTGTGAGGCTCTTTTCTCATACTTTGTGGGTCTCTACACAAATTGAGAACATAGATTTGTGTTTGAAGGCCAAAGCAAATATGAGGTGGATGTGAGCATCAAACCACAACAGAGGCATGCATCTAATCCTTTTGATCATTCTCCTATTTCAAGACCACCAGGCACCTCCTGTTTAGTTATAAGAGGCAGTAGTTCTTTATATAACCGTTCTTTGAAATCCCTTTGATGTTGTGTGGGACACACTAAGAAATCTCAGCTCTGTGGGACTGATTTTAAAGTACAGGACACACAACTGCTTCCCTTTCCCCCCCAGGAGCCCCGATGTAGGCACTGGAACGACCATGAGAGCTGGTAGACACACTGCAGGCATCTCTGGCAACTTTGACAAGCTCCTAACATTTGCAAGGGTTTTTCAGAGACGCTGCAGGGACACGCTGGTGCAGCCTTCTCTTAGCTCTGTATTGCTGGTCTTTGAACAAAATTTTATTGTAGGGCAGTGATGGTTCCCACGGCCAGTCTTAAAAAGGGAAACAGGGACAAAAGGCTGAGGTATGTGAAATGATACAAGAACAAAAATAAGTGACAACAGGTCTTATAGAGTGATGAGTCCTCCCAGACTAATGCACTGTATGTTCATTTAAGATGGTACATTTCAAGTACTGCCAAAATCATCTAAACGGGGCCGAAAAAACAGTCCTGGACTTTTTGACAATTTTGTCTAAAACATACATGCAGCTCTGTAAGATATGGACAAAGTACTGAATATACAGGCCAACAGGCGATCTGGTGACAATAAGGTGAGTCATGCAGAATTAATCTTTCATCTACATCAAGCAATGTTGAGGTTTGGGAAGAATAGTTCAGTTTTGGAGAAAAAGACACTAGATAAACATCAAGTAGGTCAAGTAGTTTACCACAAATGTCAGTTTAATCATTAAATCATTTAGCAACCATGTTAAAGAGCAAAAAATGTTTACAGTATATACATCCATACACAAAACTCTGGACCTCATCTAAAGCACATGTGGTAAAATAAAAAAGTTCATACTTTAGCTATTTAAAAATTATTTCCATTTTAAAATAGTCAGATTGGTCTTTAAAATATAGAATGGTGCACACTTTTTTTTCTATTTTTAAATAAATCACACCATTCAAACTACAGGTCTTTTCATTACCAGAACAGTATATGGAAACAGTGAATAAAAAGTTCAGGCTCTACATTGTGCTTGAGTTAAATTGAATTTCTCAAAATTTCAAAAACCCATTAAAATAATTCAGCTTCAAAGTCATGAAAATAAAGAATTACTAAATCTCAAATTTAAAAAAAATTAGCAAGTGATTTTCAATCAGTACATTTTAAGTCAGTTTTGAATTGTTATTGCATCTGAAGTTTTGAGTTTACGTGGACTTGCTGGCTCTTCTGCAAACAAAGAAAAGGATATCAAACACAGTAAAAGGGTTCCATGTTTTAGGCCACCTTTAAAGAACAGATTTTATTTCACTATTTATGTGTACTCTGTTAAGGTGAAATCCTCGAGGCCCTTAAATCCAAAGTTCAGTTAAAAGGAGCCCTTTCATGTTGGACAGTTTGCTTCCTGTTATGTTGGCTGAGGATAGTGTAGGAAAGGGAAGCAACTTGTGGATATGCTGATTAAAAAAAAAAAAAAGAAAATGATGGAAGGAATGTGTTATGAAATGGACTGCAGAGTAACAGACTGAAGGACACCAGCAGGCAGAGGAGGCTGCGAGGACAGAGAGGTGGTTTACATGACAGAACAGCACTGGCAAGTTTTGTGTTTGGGTGATTCAGAATCCCCTCCTGGACCAGCTGTGGATGGGCTCCCTGGGCTGTTTGCTCCTGCTGACTCTGCCTTTGTGTTGGAGGCTTCAGCTTTCTGTAGAAGTGGCTCCTGCTCCCCTGGCTTCTGCTGGTCTTGTGGATCAGTCAGAGGGACCTCTTGGAACTGCTCAGGCAGGCAGGCCGGCTCCTCCACTTTTAATTCTCCCTCAGCTCCTTCTGATGTTGTTGTAGCTTCAGCCTCTATGTGAGGAGTTCCAGTGGAGAGTGGCACCTCAGGATAAGCTGGCACCAAAGCCACTGTGGAGTCCTCTAAAGCATCTGCAGAGTTTGGATCTTCTGTTTTTTCATCTTGGCCTTCAACTGTTGTCTCTTCATCTGCATCGTTGCTTGACTTTATGTCCCCTCCCACATCTTCATTTTCAGTTGCTAGTTGTGCTTCTGTAGCCACCTCAGCTGCTTCACTCTTTTCCATTTCTGTTAAAGTTCCTGGAGCAGTTTCTTTGTTTACTTGCTCCTCTACAGCCTCTTCTGTCTCTTTGCCTGCCTCCAGATTTGGCCGAGGGAGCTGGTCTGACTGCATGGACTCCTGCAGGTCTTCATGGGAAATAAACTCCTCGGGTGCATCATCCCCTTCATCTGTGATGAGCACACATTCTGCTCTCATCACCAGAATCCCTTCTTCCTCCTCTTCATTAATCCCATCACTGGGAACCTGACCTAACTCTGCCTCAGTAACATCCGTCTCCGATTCCAGCTTCACGCCGACTTCAGTCGCTGTGATTGGTCCGTTTGTGTTGAACTCGCTCTGCTCTGGTGTGCTGCGATTGCCATTTGCTTCCAGTTCTCCTCCACCGTTGGTCAGGACGGTTGTTTTAACACCTGGTGGGCTTTGGTTTACCTTTCCTTCATTGTCAGATGTTTCTACAGAAAAATATTAAATTTATAGAATTATCTAGTCATGAAAATGAAGCGAATTAACAATTCATAATAATAAACATTCCATGTCATGAACATTGTTCGTTTTTTAGTGTAATTTGTGCAGCTTCATTTGATTATAATTATTGGTGTGATTTGCTGCGTTTATGTCAGAACTCCACATAGCTACTTCATGTATAGAGAACATGCATCAACGTCACCACGCACAGAACTGTGGCGTTAAGTCGCCATTTTGGGGGAACCCACATTCTGTTTACAGCATTTAAACACCGTCATCTTTTTCATTTTGTCTTATTCTGAATTTCTAACGAGTATTTCATCTGTCCACCGAGTTGTGTACTCAGCTGCAGCAGCTTTGTGATCAGAGCACAAAAAGGAAATTAAACAGATTTTTATTCTGTTTTCTGTCTTGGAGGCAGTGCAGTGGACTTCTGCAGAAACTTTGGCCAGGTGAAGTGGTTCTGGATGACCGTGGTTTGGATATGAAGAACAGTTTAGGCTTTGTGTGTGTAGAAGATTCCTGCATTTACAAAGTGTCAGCTAGATGAACGGGATGTTCAGTGAACAGGTGATGAGAATTCATGTAGAAATGTTTATTGAACTCAGTCAACTGAGACATAATTTTATATGAAACGGTTACCAAACTGTGTGACATTCCCATGTATGGAAGAGAAGTTGCTTTCCTTAACAAGACTAACTGTTGTGTTCTGATTAACATGAGTGGCAGCATTGTTCTGTCAGACTTTCAGCCTAAACATTAAATGACTGTTTACTCTTTTCTGAGGTTTCAGGCTGTCACAGAAGCTGTCATCAGACCCAGTAACGTTCTTTGGTATCTTTTATTTTTTTCTTTAATAAATAAAAATACTTCCATATTTAGAAATCTGTCTTTTCCTTTCAGAAATCCAATTTTTCAGTACAATGGTGTAGTTGCAGGTGATGGTTTGAAGACTTGCAGGTCTTCATCCATCTGTTTGTAAAATGCCTGCATGCACATTTAATAACTGTTTTTAAATTTGACAGATGTACTACAAACTTCCACCAAATACAAGGTAAACGGTGATGTCTGAGACCTGAAACAGGTGGCCGTGAATCTAAACCTGAACTTTAGTCATTGTTCAGCAGCTTGTAATGACCTAAGTTATCAATTAGAGCTGTTTTTGACAACTCTTTGCTCCACCTGTGAGCTTAACGGAGTAAAGGCGTTTTTATCTAGCGTGTTTTTAGACATATTTTTAAATAAAGTGCACTAGTGAGAAAGCTGAAAGTGTAGATGTAAACAGTAGCCGGGTTCCCCCAAGATGGCAGAAAAAGCGCTGATGATGTCACATACCCATTCTCTGTTGCATTATTTGCTGCAGTTATTTATTCTTTAATCTATCAACGATAACATTTGTCCTCTGCTCTAATAATCAGTTAACAGACATAGTTTTGGCTACAGGTCATACAAACAAAGGGAGCACTGTTGGTTTGTTAAAGGTTCTAAAAGTAAAAATATTTATACTAGTTCAGTCACCACTGGGGCAGCTCCTGTCCATCATATCTCACTGCTTTCCCACTTGCATATTGGCCAACTCACTCCTGTGGCAGTCCTCCATTTCCTTCATGGTCTCACTTTAACTACACTATCTTGGGCTGCAGCTGGCAACAATCTCTGAGACAGATTTAGCTTAAGGGGCTTAAGGGCCACTTCAACTACAACCTCCAGCAGGTGGAGGGTTGGCTTGTGTGACACTATGTCAAGCTGCTGAACAAAGACTACCGTTGCCAGCTGCAGTCCAAGATGGAGTCTGTTTGGCGGACAAGAGATTAGCTGGACAGGAAGCTGAATGACATCAAGGACTGGCACCTCTGCCTGGCCAGTCTATAGGAAGGAAAATGCAAATTGTGGAAATTAAATAGCTAAAGCACCATTATTGCACACAAACTTGCAGAAGGGTTAAACTACAGTGTGCACTGAATGCTTTTAATGATCCAGTTTGGACAACAGAAGATAAAGATTTTATTTATTTATTTGTTTTAAACTTGTCCTGTCCAGCATCTTAGCAAGCAGCATGATGGTCTGGCTGCTGTGTTGTGTTGCTTTGCCAAGGGGAACTTTATCGGTACAGATTTTGAATGACAAATACACAGGTTGATTTAATGAGAAATCAACCCATAAACTCTCTTTTTCCTCCAGCTGTATGCTTGATGAGTATTCTGACTGACATGTTGGTGTAGAAGCTGAACCCTAAAATCTAAAACTGCAAGATATGCACTTTACTGCAACTTCACATGAATTTAAATCCATCACAGCACGTCACACTTTTATGAACTCTATATAAAACTCTATGCCAGTCTTTATAATGGAAGTTTCTTAAGGGGAGTAGATACAAACTATATTGGCAAGTACACACATAAAACATTTCCTAGTTTTTGACAGCTTGGCACAAGATGGTGAGTGGTTACGAATTAACACAAGGAGGAATATAGATGGAAAACTTTTTCATGGTGACAGCAGAGATGTCGGTATGAGCTAATAAAAAGAATTTAATGTTTTTGTATGATATATTTCAGGTGGATTCTCCATACCCACCTGATCGTGTTGCATTGTTCTCTCCATTCTGTAATATATCTTGGAAGATTTCTGAGGATCACATAAATTATGATCAACAGCATGCATCGTTTTGAAAGATGCATTATGAAAAAGGCTTTACATGGAATAATGACTTGTCAAGTTATTGGTATACATGCGCAGCACCAGAAGAAACAAAATCCTGATGAAAGAATATACTTTCCTATTGATAGCGTCTGTTTAATTTTACAATAGCAAAGAAAAATGGGGGAAAAATAATAGGATTAAACATAATCTAATAAATGTGCACTCATGCAGATAAGTAAGGCCAGCATTAGAAGCATAGCTGCAGATGAACAGGTGGTGGCAGCCAGAAAAGCGTGGTTAAGAGTTAAGAGTTTAAAGGCTTTGAACAGAATAAAGTGAAGACTGAACAAAACAGGCAGATGGATGAAGGGCATGTGTCACTCAGCTCTTCAATATTCTGAATACTGGAGTGTTGAATTTGGTTCCAAACCTTTTTTTAATAATAATAATAATAATAATAATAATAATAATAATAATAATAATAATAATAATAATAATAATAATAAAACATTTTTAAAAATTTAGATTTTTAATGTGTGTTGTAATTTCAGGTTTAGACTCATCTGATCCAGCTTACCTGCTTCAGGTTCAGCTACTTTCACTTCCTCCTGGTGGGCAAAAAGAAGAAAGAAGGATTGAAGTCAAATGTGACTCAAATGGTAAAAGATGATTCATGATTTTTAGACTGAAGAACAAGCTGACAATTTAGAATAAAATTTAACTCTATTAAATCTATTTCCCTCATGGTATTTAAACTTCTATCCTAAACTCTAACCAGGCAAGCACAGACCAAACAAATTAATATATCCACTTTTGTCTCTCAGATGGATCAGGATGATAAAAGAGTCCAAACTTGTGCCTGGTCACAAGGGGGAGTGATTGAGCTGAGACACGTACTATAAATAATATTATGCAACTTTTGTAAATACAAAAAGTGATGTTTTTTTCTGCTGTTGCTTGCTGCTGCTTTGAAGGAGAAGCTGACCCCAGCCAATGTACTTTACATGTTTTATTATGCATTTGGATTTAAAGATTGATTATCCAAAGTGGGAAAAATTGTTATCACAGATAGCAATCACACTTACTGTATTAAAAATATAATCTCAAAAAGTCAAGGTTAATACATAATGATAAGGAACCAAAGGATCCAAGCAGAGACAAGAGAACAGGGCAGACAACTATTCTGCTCTACTGTGAGGTCATGGGAGGTAAAAATATTTGGAGGTGAAACAATAATTCATGAGAGGATCAAGTGCTGCACTGTTTATGTAACAGGACTGCTTGCATTCATAAAAGTTCCTGCTTTTCAACAGGAGCCGCAACATCAAAGGTGTACTGAGAGAGGAAATGCATTATGCATGCCTGAGAGCCATGGAGAAAAGATGGGCAACATTTTCTGCCTAATAGAAGATGATGTAGAAAGTTTGTTCAACATTATTCCAACCCCCTTTGTGTCCACACAGTAAGTGAGTCTGTGTTTGTGTGTGTGTGTATGCAGGTGCTTGTGTGCAAGTTGTGCACCTGTTGGTCATCTTCCATTTGTTTCTTCAGCTTCTCCTGCTCCTCTGCCATCAGCTCGGTCTGCGACGGCAACCTGAATAGGGCAAAAAATGATATAGACACACATGTTCGTAAAGCAAACAAACACAAATCAAATCCAGGCTAACAATTAATTCTTACTTTATAATGCTTTAGAACAGTGTTTCTCAATCCTGGTCCTCAGGACCCACTGTCCTACATGTTTTAGAGGTAACCCTACTTTAACACACCTGAATTAAATGAATGGCTTGTTCATAGGCTTGCAAAGAACTTGTTCATGAACACCTGTTTATTAATCTGAACAGGTGTGTTGGGAGTAGGAACATGCCTAATGCTGGGCTTACACCAAATGATTTTCACAGTCGCAGACTAAAAACTGAAAGTCTTTAGTAAATCTCAGGAGTCTTACTGGAGTCACAGCGCACTCCTGTCATCTCGATCTTAAGGTTTAAGGTGGTAATCTGCGCTGTTTCATGTCAGTGTCTCTAGTCTTGGGTCTGCAACAATATCAAACGTGTTTGACGCTGTGACGCAACACAATCAACAACCAATAGATGAGCTCTGACAAAAGCAGAAACAGGAAACCTGACAGGATAAAAAAAAAAACAAGACAAACAAGAACTGGTGATGAAACATTGTAGGTGGACCGTCCAGAAAGAGAAGCAGATGGTTGTTAAGAAGTAAATGTCTGCTGTGGATCATTTATGAGTTACAGTATAATGATCTAACAAATAAGAGAAGAATAGAAAACTCATTCATCCCACCAGATTTTGATGAGTTGGTGTAACACCTGGTGGAGATGCAAAGGCACACTTAATGAAATAATAATGATGTATAATTCCTTATTGATCCTGGAGGGAAACTCTCCCCTTGTTTGCGTTGCTGTGGGCAGATCAGCCCTGTTCCATATCAACTGTCCACCATATCACAAAAAATGCTAAAAGAATCTAGTTGTAGTCTTGTAAATAGTGACCACACAAGATTCGAAGTCTTTCAGCCTCAGTCTGAGGCAATGCACTTGTTGTTAGATGAAAGCAGGTGTGAGCTGATAGTTTTCTAGAGTCTTTCCCAAATCTTTTTAAAGTCTTTGGATGTAAGCCTAGCATAAGACATTCAGGGCCTGAGGACCTGGATTGACAAACACTGCAATTATTTAATGATCATTATTTATTTGAGTGTTTAAATTCTTCTGGAATAAAGTCACTGGGATCTTATTGCTGAATATAGCGACTAAGCTGTCAACAGTAAGCAACAATGGTGGAGAGTTTACTTCCAATATTTGCCCAGATGTGTGGAAGTGGCAGAAGCCTGCATGTCATTCAGAACATAATTTTAACAGTAATAATTTTTTGTCAAAAAACCCCCACCCCACACAAAATATAACACAGTGGATTTACTTGTCAGTGTGCTTTTCCATATCCTGTGCTTGGGTGTTCCATGAAGGGGAATGGGGGCTCTGGGAATTTGGGGAGGTTGGGGACAATGGAGGTCCTTCCATCAGCCACTTATCTCTCAAAGACTTCCGCTGGAGTGCAACAACAGAGGCAAGAAAAAAAAGCGTTAGTTAACTTTTACTTTAATATTGTACACCAGCATTTTTCTTTGGTACATGAATTAATATTTATCCTCCCACATTTTTGAACAGCAGTCTCCATCCATCCATTTTCCATACTGCTTATTCCAATTCAAGGTCGACTGGAAGCTGGAGCCTATCCCAGCAATTAGCAGCCGAGAGGATTTACCTAGTAAATCCAGGGCAAATATCACCATTACCAATACTTTTTACTTGATATTTCACATTCATTTAATGATGTTGCCTTCAATTATCGATGATTATTATTATAATCAAATACAGTTTAAAGAGTATTGTGAAATAAAACATTTTATTAACAAACAATGGCCAAACTGAAAATTTAAATTTGAAGCATTGTTTTGTAAACAATATAAAAGTAACAACATGCAACAAAATACTAAAATTACTTTGTTTTTTCTCATTCACATTCTTTGGCTTTTTTCCCCCAAAGCACTCTGTAAGAAAAATATCACGCTGGTTTCAATCGATATCGATACTCGCCTTGGTATCAATAATACTGATATTTAGATCGATCCACGCCGCCCTACTGAGACGCAGGATACGCCCTGGACAGGTCGCCAGTCCATCACAGATGGACAGCAGTCTGTTTACCAGATTGCAATATTCACCATGTTATCTTATATGTTATGTGTTCTTAAAAAAGATAAACTTACAATTAGACTGCTGATGTAACCTAAATAAAACATGCCAGAATAAGTAAATCTAGCTAACAAATTAAAAAAAGACCATCGGTATTATCCTAAAATGCTACATTAGCAGTAACGGCTAATCAGCTCTGACAGTTAAGTCATTAACTAAAATTAAAATGACACTTTAAAAATATATACAATAAATGTCGTACCTACTGCACAAAATGTCCAACAAAGATAAAAGCAGCCTGGCATTAATTACTCTTTTCTCTAGATTAGCAAGCTAAAGTTAGCCACCGGTTAACAGTAGGTGACGGAACTGTTAACAACTGGTTCTTACTAACAGTAGAATGATCAACTGAAAATAACTGCCCAAGACAATATAAAAATTAACAGTGTAATTGCAATATACAGAACATACCAAAACCTGACTTATTGCCCATTTTGCTCAAAATTGGACTATAATTTACTAAATAATAATGGATTAAATTTATTTAGCGCTTTTCAAGGCACCCAAAGCGCTTTTACAATGTATCCATTATTCATTCACTCCTCATTCATTCCTGGTGTAGCCACAGCTGCCCTGGGCAGACCGATGGAAACGTGGCAGCCAATCTGTGCCTGAGGCCTCTCCGACCACAAATAAATAAACAATGCTCTGTTACAAAACCTTGAGACAGTTAACTCAATCATGTTTTGTGAGGTTTCAGTTTAAATAAAATGATGGAAATCATCCTAAATGTTTGGATTATTACCATCTTGGCAGTCAAAATTGATGGATAAAGCTAAATCCTATTGGTTGTTAGTTCTGAAGTGTACTGACCCTGTCTGCTTACTGCATTCTGGGATGGGAAACACCATTCTCTCATTACCTCTGCTTACTACTAGTATTGCCTGGATAGTATTGCTTTAGTTTGGCTATTATGGCCAAATTAACCCAATTGGACCTTATAATGAATGAATGAATGAATTTATTGTCAATGCACAAAAATTACATCAATTATCATTGGCAGTGAAATTCTTAGATCCCAGGCTCTCCTAACAATACTAAAAAGAATATAAACCACAATAAAAGTAGTCAAACACAAAAAGCAAGAATACTACAAATAAGTTAAACAGTAAAATATATAATAAGCAATCAGAAGATGCTATTATCTGGGCTGGGTATCGACACTAATTTCGGGAATCAGTACGATTCATTTGATACGGATTAATTTACAGCTAATTATGTAACACCACCTAATTTTCCTAAATATTATAGACATTTTCATATAACTATTTTTATAAAACACTGAGTACATTTACTTGACAATTAAAATCGGTTATCTGGGTAATCAGATTACTGTAATAACCTGATCTGACACATCTACATGAACTTCTGAAATACCATAACAACGCAATGTTTCCCCAGATTTAGAGCAGAAATGCTGTGATGAAAATAAATAAATAAATAAAACAAACTCAGGACAGAAGAAAAATTTATTAATTAATTAATTAATACGACTCAGAAATTCCTTCAATGATATAGATTCAGCTTGTTCAGCTGTGCTATTCCCATGACGACTGTGAAACACCGGAGCAGGAGAATTACTCCATCTGCTCCTCGCTGGAGCGAGATGCTTCCATCTTCACCTGCCTGAGAGAATCTAGAAAACTCTCATATTTTTGTCTGATTTTCAGCTGGTTGACGTGTTTTTGATGAGTGCACACAGAAACCTGTGTGTGTGTGTATGTGTCTGTGTGTGCTCACTGCCATGGACACAGAGAGCAGGTGCAGCTATGACATGCCGTCATGTAAATCAGATAATAGATAGCATCAGACTGTTTACATTTTGATAACAGGACAGAGAGTAAGGGTAGAGGAAATGTCACTTTAAATGACTGTGTCGAATTTATATCAAAGTACATACCAGAACCTTCAGGTCATCTGGATCTAGTTTCTTATCAGTTCCCAGAGTCAGAACCTGACATGGAGAAGCTGCATTCAGCTTCTATGCTCCACATGTCTAGAACAAACTCCCAGAAAGCCTCAGATCAGCTGAAACACTCCAAATTAAAGACCCACCTGTTCTCTGCTGCACTCCAATAGTTTTTATTTAGTACAGATCTGCATCTGGTTCTTTTAAGCTGGAATTTTTAAACTTGATCATGTTTTAATACTGTCTTTTCCTACACTGGAACTTTATCTTGCATTTCATCTATTTTATTTTAGCTTTTTCTTTCTTTTTTTTTATAAAATTTTATTTATTTTAATGTTTGTTTTTAATGCACTTGTTATTGCTTCCAGCACCCTGCTGTAATGCTTTAGTTTTATGTAAAGCACTTTAAATGGTCTTGTACATGAAATGTGCCATACAAATAAATTTGCCTTGCCTTACATAAGTGTGTGGTGACATCACTTCCTGTTGTGGAACGTGGCGGTAATATGTTGCAAAACTTTACAGACGAATGTAATTTACACTGGTGAATGAAAACATCTCGCTGAGCCTCAGTAAATCACGCGAGAGTAGCGTAACGATATCGGAAAAGAGGACAAAAAAAAAAAAAAAAATCTCCAAGTTTTATGATTAAATATTGGATTTATTTAATTTGAATCAATTCAAATCAATGAACCTATTACTTTCACATGCATTCAGTTGCTTTTTCATTTAATGTCACCATAAAGAGTATTAAAATTAGCTGTATCTTTTGTCTAGATTTGTTTTTGTGTTTGAACATGTTAAAGGTTTTCTTTTCTTTTCCAAACTTTAGGTAACACAAGTTTATTTTGTTTTGTTAAGTGGAAATGATCTAAGACGTAATTTTATATGATAGCTATTACAGTATACACATACAAAACATTAACTTAAAGGTCAGCACGCAGGGTCTTAAAATACCATTGTTTTATTTTAAGGTGGACAAAAATAAATACATTCGTTCACAAATTACACAATTAGAAAATTACAGGAGCAACACATCTAAAGAAAATGAGTGACAGTAGTGACAAAGAGGGAAAATGAGACGGGATGGCCCGTGTCAGCCTTCCTTTCAATCATCCATCAGAGAGACCGCAAACATGAATCAATAGCCACTGTCTACACTTTTTCTTTTTGTCTCAGTACTGTAACATTCTTTAGTGGACAGATTTGACCCTGAGAACAATGACAATTGTAATGTCTGTCTAAACATGAGAACCCAAAGGCAAAAGCAACTGATGATTTCCTTCCTTGAGAAGCTTTGTCAGACCTTCAGCTGCAGTTTGTTTATAGAGTTTTAACTTAAGTATGTGATTTGACCTATCTGTACCATAAGGTGGGTTCTTCAGAATTTATCTTATGACTAACTACTAACACTATTAGCTAAGTAAGCAATAAATAACAATGACCAAGTTTCACTGGCAGCCAAATATTCCCATACCATGAACGTACCTCCACCATACCTTGCATGTAAAGGAATATTTCATTGCCTAAATTGTGTTGTACTGTTGGATTTTTTCTTATTTATGTTGCTGGAATTTTTATATTTTATTCTGTTTATTATTCTGTTTTGCTTTGACTGGAGGACTTTGTAATTTCTTTACACTTTTTTGTGACAAAGTTCTATTCTATTCTACATGCTCATTTTCGCCACACAATTATCGTCTTTTCACTCTGGCAAAAGTTGTTAATGGTTGAAATAATCAGGTTTCACAATTTAGCATACTTCTGAAAATTTTCTAGCAACGTCTAATCTAGCCTTTCCAACGTGAAGTGACACAGTGTGGTTGCCTAGATGTAGATTTTCTGTATTTACAATTACAACATTGTTTCTGATATATCTTGCTCCTAAAGTGTTTTCTTTTACTAAATGTAAACAGGTTTTTCTTCATCAAGGTTCTCCATTCTAGCCAGTTTGTGTTATATAATTGTTCTAATCGCTTCCCGTCAGATTTTTCATACTACTGACAGCCATCACTTGCATTAACACCTTTTTGAGAACACAGCTAAAGAGCTGTGCAGTATATTTATAGAAACTATTAAGAATATCTGTTATGTAAACATTTAATAAAGTACAGTTTTTTTCTTAAATGTCAGGAGGGGAAAACAATAGCTGCAGGATGACTTAGTAGGTATGACAGCCGTGGTGCAACTGGCTGACCTTGGTTGAAGTACTTGTTTCAGCAAGCATCTGTGCCTGCAAAGTGCCCTTGAGTCAAATACTAAACTCAACAAAATATGTTACATAGCGGATTAACATAAAAAATATAAACTTTAGGCACTTTTGGTTGATCAAATCTATGATAAATCCAATGTTGCTTTTAAAGTGCTATATTAATAAAGTGGATTTAGAGAATAAGAAAAACACTATTTTTATCCATCTAAGTCAATGAAGGTTTAAAACAAATCACTAAGATTATTATTATTTTTTTTTTTCATACTGTAAGCTTTGCATTTGCTGCTCCCTTCAAGCTTATGGCCCCACTTTTCCAAAATTTGGCAACCATTAGCCAGTAACTACCTACTTACTGTAACTATAAGCGTCACAATACCATCTCTGTCTTCTCATGCAGCTCAGAACAAGCCTGGCTCTGTTCCCTTCCCTGGGTCTTTCGTTAGCAGGACCCAGTCCTCTCTGCACTTCCCCTGCAGGTCAGCAGCCGCATACATGTTGCTACCACCCCCATTGCATATCTGCATCTACACTGCAGTAATGTTCAATGTCAAAGATAACAAATTCACTAAAGGCTGTGATGATAAGACTTCCTGTGAGAGCAAGAGTCAGAATTATTTAATCTTTAGGGCTGTAGCAACTTCTGGTTTTAAAATTGCATTTCATATTTGAATCACTTTGGACAAACACATGCACACATAAAGAGAATGTAGAAACACATGCTTTAAAAGTGTGTGTGTGTGTGTAGGGGGGACACTTCTACTGGTCATATTTCACACAATTCGAGGAATGTGCCTAAGGGCGGCAAAACCCCATGAAGTAGGAAGTGGGAACACCAGTCTGGAAATGATGTGAAAACAATAGAGCTGAGTAAACACTCCCATTAAAACTGATTTCAACAAAGGAAGGGTTGCTTTTAGCCTTCCAAGAGAGTAGAAGAACCCAGAAAAGTGTCAGGCTATTCTTACAGGTTGTTTTTGTGCATTTATGTTTGCGTTAAAAGGAGAGAATCTGCATGGTAGAAAGCTAGAATGAGATTGCAGAGGATTTCAGATGAAAAAAATAAACCCTGGTTGTGTTTATAAGTATGTATGGGTAGGCAGAGGAAGGTTGGATCATTTTGAGTGTGTGTGAGACCTTGAGCTGTTGTAGTCTAAGCTTCTCATCTTCCATCTCTCTTTTGGCTTTGTCCTGCTCTTCCTGCAACCGACGCTTCTCCTTAAAAAGAAAAAGAAGAGGAAAAAGAAAGTGGCACAAAAAGGCTGAGATTTATGCTTTCTTCAAATAAAGAAAAAAATATGGTTGAAATCTGATTAACAGACAATCGTAATAGAGCTGACGGACTGCAAGGAAGAGGAAGTAGCAAGACATTACTGGAAAAGAGGGAAACAAGGACACTGTTCTTCATTGCCTTGACATTTTTCTTATTTTGTAACTTACTTCGAGTGTACTGCTCAGTGTAATCAGAGAGGAAATAAATGCTTTTAATATTTTATGTAAAACACTTGTCTTGTACATGAAATGTGCTATACAAATAAACTTGCCTTGCCTCACACTTCCTGCCTGCCCCCTAGGTTTTATGGTCTGCTCTTTCTTGGTAAACGTTTACTGGGTCTTTGCTCGACTGTTTGCCTGATGTTTGACAGACTCATCCTTTCACAACAGGTATACATATATTAACATTTGAGAATGACATATGAAGGCAACTGGCCTTATGTATGAACCATTGGCATTTAGGTTATGTAAAACAGGATTTTATTAAAATTAACATGGTGTGGGGAATTTGCAGGTGAAGTCTGTGTAATGCAGTCATGAAAAAACAAGTGTTAATTTCTCTCAGCTGTCAGTGTCAAATTACAAAGCAGTGCCTCTTCACACAAATCCCCAAAACATTTCCACTCCATTTACTTTGCTATGTATGAAAAATCTGAATACTCTAAGTGTAGACACAATTAATTTGATAATGTGTGGGCTTAAAGTATCAGGCCGGATGCCTATCACTTTTAGTATTTTATAACAACATTCAGTTCGAGACAGAAATAAGAGATTCATGTTTGTATAGAATGGGGAGGGGGGCTGCTTGGTGTGTGTGTGCGTATGTGGGCGTGCATGCGGCTGTGTGAAATATTTTGGTGAGTGTTTCTTATTTTGGTGAGTGTTTTTATTATTATGTATTTCCACTTTGTTTTGTTTTTAATATGCATAAATGTTTTTAATCATGTAAAGCACTTTGTGTTGCCTGTGGCATGAAAGGTGCTTTATAAATAAAGTTTGATTGTTGTTTGAAAGTTACCTACAACATCAAATTCAAGGTTTGACCAATAGCGATGTGCTAACAGGACTCACCCACCTGAGTATCCCTCACAATGCCATCTGCTCTGCTAATGTGCTTTCACCCTCTTCTTTGCACCCACTTAAAAGTCAGGCCACTTTTTAAAAATCTGAGCTACTATGCATATGTCTGAATTGGCATTAATTAATACTTTTATTACTCTCAGATACTTTTTTGTTAATGATGCCATAGAAAGAAAAAACCAAAACAAAACAACAAATTATATTTTGATAACTTCTACCTTTGTATTCAGAACACTAAGAAGTTCCCATATTTTTCTGCAAGAGAATTTGTGACTTGGAGAAAACAAGGTAGGGGCTACTAGTTCATGCATGTGTGCTTAATTTAATGTTCACTGAGATTTATAAAAGAAAGACACACAGATTCAGGCTTGCCATGTATCTATTTATCAACCTGTCAGTGTGTATGTTACACATATGAACATATACATTATACACATATACATATATATATACACATATACACATATACATATACATATATATATATACATATACATATACACATATACATATACATATATATATATATATATATATACATATACATATATATATATATATATATATACATATACATATATACATATATATATATATATATATATACATATACATATATACATATATATATATATATATATATACATATACATATATACATATATATATATATACACATATACATATATATATATATATATATATATATATATACATATACATATATATATATATATATATATATACATATATATATATATATATATATATATATACATATATATATATATATATATATATATATATATACATATATATATATATATATATATATATATACACATATACATATATATATATATATATATATACATATACATATATATATATATATATATATACATATACATATATATATATATATATATATACATATACATATATATATATATATACATATACATATACATATATATATATATATATATATACATATACATATATATATATATATATATATACATATACATATATATATATATACATATACATATATATATATATATATATACATATACATATATATATATATATATATATATACATATACATATATATATATATATATATATATATACATATACATATATATATATATATATACATATACATATATATATATATATATATACATATATATATATATATATATATATATATATATATATATATACATATATATATGTGTGTGTGTGTGTGTGTGTGTGTGTGTGTGTGTGTATTAGTGCTGGGCATGCTAACGCGTTAATCGCGCATTAATGCAACGCTTAATTAACTTAATTTTTTTAAATCGTGCGTTAAGTTTTTTTTTTCTTTTTTTTTCTGGCCGCTGGCTTTGATGACAGAAACATGGCGTCCATGTCTCCCTTCCCTGCTGCAGTGGTGCGTCAGACCATGTAATCATGAGAGAGTGGGTTTATTAAAATGAAGAGACGTTTTCCGTTTGGAACTTAAGAAAGAAGAAAAAGAACCAACGTTTCTCTTTGTCTAAATGCAGATGGCAGAACATCGTGATTTTTGGACGGGAAACTTTTTATTCATTGTTATTTTTTTAATAAATGCGGTTTTAATTTATGCAAGACAGCAAAGGTAAGACATTTTATGAATATGTTTTACAAACAAAGCATAAACCGGGACTTCTGCCTCTGGTTTGGTGAATCTTGGTCATATTAAGATGAAACTTTCAGCTGTGGCATCTGTGAGATGTGAGCTGTCAGTAGAGGAGTCGTTTGTTCGTGTTCATGCCATCGGGTGGACACGGGGAGACATCAGCTGAGACTCTGGACTTTCTGTGGATGCCACACATGTTAATAGTTACATCTACAGACCTGACGCTACACCCGGAACGAGATACTAACCCCTTAACTACCGGTAGCGGAGGCTGCAGCTGCAGTCAAGCTAAGAATGCAGATTTAGAGAATTTATAGTCAAGAAATCTGGATAATGAAGCAGTAAAGGTGCATGGATGGAAGTTATTGTGCATATTGCGAATACTTCTCTCTCCTCACCATCTAGAAGCTGTGAGATTTTAATCCTGCTTTCCGTCTGTTCATGTGATGCTGACATTCATCACATATTGTTCCTTCTGTGTTTAGAAGGAAGCAACTTCACAGCTTTAAATTCATCCTGCTGACTTTTTACCTTTTAGTTAGTAAATGCTGAACATTTCATCCTTCTTTGTCATAAATATTTGATTTTATAAATATATATGAAGAAATATTTTATCTGCTGGTGTTTAAAGAGAAAACTGCTGCAAAATCTGTTTATGTGTTTAGTGAGAGCCATTTTTCCCTCAGCCAGCTAAATAAGACTCCTTTAGAGATGCAAATGTTAGGAGACTTTTCAAAAAACCAAGTTGATAAATATTTTAATGAAGAGCCACCATAGGATATTTGTTATTTTTGAAGAACCACATTTTTTTCCATTCTTAGGTTTTAAAATAAAGAAAAACATAAAACCTTTATAAAAAGAGGATAAACAGACTTTCTTCTAAGGGATGTAGAAATTTGTGGAAAATGATGTAAAAGAAAAATAAACAGTCCCTGGTTTCCAACCTAATGACAAGAAACATAGATTTAAAAACATATTTTAGCCACGTAATTAGAGGCATTGTGGAAGGTCCAGAGACACCTGCAGCTCCAGAGCCACAGGTTGGAGACCCCTGTAGGACTTCTTTTAAAGGAAAGAGACATTTTAAACGTAACGATGTGATTAATCGTGATTAATCGCAGCATGTCATGCAATTAATCGCGGTTAAAATTTTTAATCGTTGCCCAGCACTAATATATAAGCATTTTTTCTTTCTCACCTATAATAATTTTGTGTGGGTACAAAAGATCCCAAAACATATCCATTTAATTTACAAAGTGTTAGATAATAAAGGGTGTGAGTACTTTTACAAGATGTTACAGACTGTTGTAGGGACAATGCAGCCATAGACATTAGGTAAACTTCATTACCCACAATCCTACTGTCATCATGGCAAACTGGTGTTGTTTTCTTAGGAAGGGGGACACCCTGCTCATCAAACCGCAGACTCAATAAAGTATTTATGAGGTGCAGACCGCTCCATGAGTGCAACTCTCTTATAATGTGTCTGCACTGTGTGAATGTGTGTTTGTTTCTGTACTCACAGCGATGGCTTCCAGTCGCTGTTGGTACTTCTCTGCCTCATCCATCCTGGCACCTATCACACAACAAGACAACATCCAATGTTAAGAGTTCTGGGGTTAAAAAAAATTTAAAAGTCAGCTGAATCCATTTATTTGAAGAGTTTGCTGAGTTCACTTGTTTGATAGAATAAACCCCATGTAATTCTCTAAAAATAAATTCCATTTCCTTCTACTAATATGGCTTTTTAGGCCTTTTTATTTTGTCCTTGAAAATAAAGGAGGGGGATAAAAAGGTAAAAGAGAAAACACAGTTGCATTTCTGTCACTGTGTGTACAGGGTTTTAGTGGTGAAACTACACAGAACTTTATCAGACGTCTGGAGACCCACTCCTGCAACATCAGAGGACACAGACAGCTGATGAGTCAGAAAAAAATCAGAGGCAAAAGTTTGACCCATTTGTTTTTTTGTTTTTTTTTGTTTTGTTTTGTAAAAGGTAGCATGCACCCCTGGCTTCTTTGAACCACACTTTGCACCAAAAATGCAACTCCCATCCATCATTAAGCTTTTTTTTTGTGTGTGTGTGTGTGTGTGTGTGTGTGTGTGTGTGTGTGTGTCATGATACAGCCTGAGGCATCTCCGGAAAAGTGAGCAGAAACAATATTTGTTTTTCCCTGCAGCTGACACTAAATGGGACAATATTTGAGTTCCCCAAAACTCAGAGCTACATGAGTGTTGAATACAGCCATACATAGAAGCAAGCTCATAGCAACGCAGTCATTAGTGAGTTCCTGGCAACAAAGACTATAACTCTGCTTTTACAACAAAGCCTTCCTTTTTAAACCCATCTCAAAAGAAAAACATTTATTTTTAGCACACATGTAATTTGTCGCTAGGTGTGCTTCACACAAAAAAGAACAAATAAATTTATTTCTGTGAAAAACCTTCTACTGGAATGTGGAGGTTATGAGAGCAATAGTCTTGTTACTCAGTCTTTCGTTGTGTTTAAAGAGGTGTGCCTTAAATATAAACCCAGTCACACACACAGACACACACAGAAAAAAAAACCAAAACATACAGCTATCACAGTGTAAACACCTTCTTTACTAAATGCCACGCTGTCAAAACTACTTCCAACAATCCCCATCAAAGAGCTTAAAAAGGCACAACAGACACACGCAAAACTTTCCAAATGCTGAATTTCTGAGGACACCATTAGAAACACTGCATTTAAATGGTCGGCTGGTTTTTAACACCAAATTAAAAATGTTTAAAATAAATAAAATGCCTGGACATGCTTTAACACATGCGTGCTTGGTCACTTTACATATTAAATCACAAACTTTACAAAGGGAGAGCTCTCGTTTCTCCCCAGAGTAAACTCAGTGCAGCTCGGGCTATTGTTGCGTCTCCAGAACGGTAGATATTTCAAGGCCTAGAAAGAAACTTCATCTTTGATGCCAGAAGGATTTAATCTGGAATAATCAAGGTGTGGAGTGGGCAGTAGGTCATGGGGGAAAAGACACCACAGAAAATGATATGAACATGATAGCATGCTTTAAATGAAAAGAAAAAAGGATGAAAGAAGAGGAGAGAAGGGGAAGCATTTTAATGGGGGATCAACCTCTAACATGCCTTTCATTATCCTAGTCTACAAAGCAAAGATGGAAGAGGAAAGACGCACAGAAACATGTGAGTGAATATAGGTTATATAAAAAGATGAGTTGAAAAACAACAGACAATGCATTGTACAAGAACAACAGAGCCAGAGAGAGACAAAATCTTTTTGTGGAAGGGTTTTGAGTGACTGAAGGTGCAGTGACAGCTTACTGTATAAGCCTCTGTGGAGAGTGGAGGCTTGTGTCTCATCAGAGCTCCAGGAGAACACCTAGAATAGCAGTGCGAGATAAACAAGCAAACACAAACCGAGGCTTTGATGAGGAGGTATTGAGGAGCTCCCTGTAGATGCACACTGACTTCAATAATTAAGTGTGATACAGGAGGGTGAATAAGGGAGGGCTGACACAGTCAAAAAGTTAAGAAATAGGGAAAGTTGACTCTAGTTAAAAAGGAGGTGCGGGCAGGAAAAGAAAAGATGAGAGCGGAATAAGATGGTATCAAAAGCAGTGGCTGGGTTGGTGTTGGTTCAGATCACCCTATAGTCAACACATCAGGAAAAAGCTATGACACCAAAATATGTGCAAACTCTGTACATGACAGAACAAGTCGAGAAACCAGTGAACACATGACTTCTGCCGTTTCCACCAAGATCAAGCAAACTCAAGTATGTTTGCGCCCAGAAACGTCAAAGATGTGGACAGGCTTATTCAAAGAACTGTCAGCTGTCCAGACAGGTCAACATATCCAGTATGTGGAAGACGTTTCTAACCCCATCCAGGGTTATCAAAACAAGTGTACAACAGCATGCAAATAATTCATTTATTCATGACTGTCAAGAAAAATCAGCACCAAACTGAGACAGTATGTGTGTGGCTTCAACCTGTGACTGGATCATCCAATTCCCCCCATATGAAATTTTACCAGTCAGGGTTAGAGGTCAGGATTAAGGTTTAGTGGGTTCTCAAATAACATCATAAACAGCTTGGATGGTGAGAGTACTGAATGAAGTATGAAGTACAACCCTCACATGCCTGAATGAAATTTCATCAAATAATCCATCCATCCATCTATTGATTCGTCACTATAGTGTCAACACAACCTCAGAAAAGGTCTAGAGAAGGACACAAAACCATATCTTTTATATAGAATAACCCCTTGCTTCAACACTTATGTCTGGGTTAGATTTTGGCTTTGAACTTGTTGTAGGTCCACATAAAGGGCAGCTGTCGTATTTGTCGTATAGTCTCTGAATGGACAAACAACCCTTCGAGCTTTAAAACTGCAGTATTGTCTCTGTTCAATAGAAGCTAGCCATTTGAGGTAATTAAGGTTTAAAAGGCACAAATGCTGAAGTAGTTACTTGTAGTGCAGACAATGCTGCACCTGAGTTCACTGGATCCACTCACAGATGAAAACATGTTAATCTCTGGAATAATTCGGGCTACTGATGACCACCTTCCCAACTGTACTTTGCATTTGAAGTCATTTCTATCTTTACCACTAAATGCCAATAATCCTTACACGCTGTACCTTTAGGTTTAGAAAAGCATAATGCAGTGGGTAAAAACAGAACAATCAGAATTAATATTATTACTACAATGTTTTATTTCCCACCTCTTCTATAAAATGCTACAGAACATTTTGGTAAATGTATATCAGGATTGAGTAAGTAAAAAAAGGCTGTGGTTCATATCAATTTTGCTTTTGCTCAATATCTGCAGGCAAAACTATCTTGTCAATTTATCTACTAAATTTAAACATGAAACACTTAAGGTGCAAAGTAGCTCAACTGTTTGAGGAGGCAACCAATGTCCAGACACTAGGTCTACAATGCTGCTGGCCCAGATTCAAGTCCTGGCCTGAAGCCCCTTGTTGCCTGTAATCCCCCCCCTCTCTCTTTCTCTCTCTCTCTCTCTGTGCTCATTTACTATCAAGCCACTTTAAAAGCAAAGCCACCAACATCCCAAAATACCTTTTGTTAAAATTGAAAAGAGCAACAAACAGGACTGACGAATGAATGCAGTGACAGAGCAGTTGTGCACCAGACAGCAGCATTTTTAAAGCAGAAATAGATAAACGGTTTAGCAGAAAAGACATGGCAAAGGAAGAGCTGCCTCATAACACATTCATAGGTCATTTTTAATAATAAAAAAACTAATAATAAAAATTATTTCTTTCAAGTTGGAAGGATTTGATGTCATGTGTACTGAACAAATTAAAAGTAAAATGATAGCATTTAAAGTTAGGATGCCTATATAGGTATATTAAACTAGAAATAATATACTATCATATATAAAACTAATCACAAGCTTCATTATTATGAATTCTTTGATTTTAGCCATAGGTCTTTGCATCTAAACTGTGAATCTTCACACCAACTCCCACACTCATCTTGTGGTAAACAAGCTCAGCAATGCACAAATGTGGATTGAAACTAAGCAAAAAACACAGCAGTGAACTCTCACCTCTGCTAAATCACACTAAATCCAATTTATTTCTTAAGCAAACTGCAGTTGTTAAAGGAAAAAAACAAAAAACCTAATTTGGCATATGGCCATGAACAATAGCTTTGCCACTACAGTGTTTCACTTGAGCCTGTAGCACCTGCTACATAGAAGCCCACATCATCTCCATCATAAAAGGTTTGGTTTTCAAGGCAGAAATTTGTGTCCTACACAAATACTAGCTGGGGTAACATGTTATAGGCTGCCTGACCCCAGTGCTATGACATCCTCCCCCAACACCACATCTCCCACACTCTCTCATGCTTCCCATTTCCTATTTCCACTTAGTCCCATATTGGACGGAAGACAGAATGGTCAAAGACAGAAGAGAGGAAGAAGCTGGATAATGGCAGATGTATGAAAGCATTAAAATCACTACAGGATGCTATAAATTAGTCCAGCAAAGAGAACTTATTTCTAATAAACCCATAGGCATTTTGCACAGTAGATGTTAAGAAACAAGAAAAGCATCTCAGACTCTTTTCCACCAAAATGGTTCAAGCGCTGTTTTAAGCCAGTACCTTTCTTAGAACCAGTGTTTTTAGGTTTTAACCACCAAAGCACTTGATCTGGAACAAGGAAACTGGTGCCACAGTAGCATATATCAGAGGCTGGGGGCAGGGTTATGGAGTCCATGAACACCACATTTAACAATCCAGTGTGGCACCGAGTCTCCTTAATTCATGAGAAACTCAATAAAAAATAGAGGTTCAACATGAACATGTAAAACTGAAGCAGTATTGGAGGAGGTACACACATTGTTCTATTTCCTTCAAGCTTAATATTTCACACTGCATGTTGACTTTTTTTGTACAGCACAAAGCATCACATCATGGTTGCACTTATAAACAATGTTTGTAATTTAGTAAATAAATATTATTGGGTGTTTTAGTATCACCAGTTGTAGTTTAAAGATGAGGCTGAAAATAGCCTCTAGAAATTTTGTTTCTAGCTAGGTTCACAAAAACTGGTCAACATTTGCAAACAGAATATCATTTACATCAGCAAACTAGCAATAATAAGATGCCTGTTTGCTCGGAAAACGAGACAAACATGATCTTTGTGCATTAAGCCCAAGGCTTTAATTTCCTTTACAATTTGTCCAAACATTTACAGCTTAGTTAACGGTTCACATACCAGTTGCTAGTGTACTACAGCTGTTGCAGGAGGATTCCTAAGGGGAACTTCAGGACTGGCAGGATGTAAACAATAAACATGAAGATAACAAAAATGGGTTAGTATTTAGTCACAGCTGAAAAACGCTAAAGCTGTGACAACAAAGATGGTATTTGAGGCTCCTAAATAAAGAACGTTGGATGCCCAGTCGCATTTTCCACTACACTGCCTAACTTGTCACATCCACTGCATTTTGCTTAGTGCATACACAGTGTTAACTTCTGAAGACATGAACAGAGCTTCAATATGTAGGATACTTGAGGTAGCCATCATAACCTTGTGAATACCTACTTAAAAGCAAGTATATGCCAGTCAAGTCTCCCTGCAGTGCAATTCTTTAAATACCTTGAAAGGAAGATGAAAAAAAAAAAAGTTTCCAACAATATTTATCTAAAATGACAAGATGACACAGCTCTTCAGCTGCAGAAAAAATAAACCAGTTCTGAAGTGGCTCTACTATCAGTTTACCACCAAAACCAGGTTGAAAAGGGATATTTGACTTAAAGGTTCACAAAGCAAAGAAATGAAAAAACTAAAGAAGCGAAATGGAACTCAGCCATCATGAATGAATATTCAAAATGTCACCAGTCAGAGTTTCTTTTCATACCAAATGTTCTTGTTAAAGTAACTAAAATATATATTTTGGTTTCTAAACATAACAATTTGATTACTTTGGATTACTTTGCTTCATAAATAAATAAATGCTTTTGGCTTTACCTTGATCTGAAAATAATTTTGCTTGGGTTACTACAAATATTTCATAGACTAAATGATAAATTAAATAAGAGTTTTGTCCAAGAATAATTACACTATTTAAGCACAATCATTCTATGCCATAGCTGGGCTTTAAAAGGTGAGTTTGACCAGCATTTCTAAACACAAAGAGCTCTATATGACAAAGATATAAAGCAAACCTAACAAAAAATAAATAAATTAAAATAAACCAAGAAATGCTGCAATTGCTTTTTTTATTTTAATCTCCCAGTTCAATACCTTTTGGTTGCCTGATTTGTTAGATTTTCTGCCTCAGTCTGATGAGTAAAAAAAAAAATTAATTGGTTATTTAACTAAAAAAAAATATCTCAGTGGGTGAATGCTGTGTCTGTTGGAAGGCAGAGGAAGCCCAGCTGCCTCTCAGCCTACCTGCAAACTGTCAGCAGGGTTTCTTCAAACATCCTTCATGCCTTGCTGCAAAAGAATGTAATGTATATTTGTCTTAAATGCATGTGTGTATGCCATATTTATATAACAATGTATATTTGCCTAGTGGGGGTGTCATGAGGTCTGTAGGCAAAGTGCTAGTTTAGTGACATTAGCTCTGTGGGAACAGATGGGAGAACAGTAGGGGGTCTGGAATGAAAATTATAACAATCACTTGGTATCACAGCTCACAGTTTGTGGCTTTTCCTGACACAGGCGGTGCACAAATAAATCTATATGCTAGAGTAGTAAATGTAAAACTTTTTTTTTCAGAATAGCATTAAAAAAACCATGTTTAAATACATTAGCTGTGCTAAACTTTTTCACTATTTCATTCAGAGCAAATATAATAAAAGCTAAAGTATTAGCATTTTATTTTGAGAACTTTAAAGCGGGTCCCTAAAAAAGACTTTAACAGAGTCAATCAGCACAATCACTGTTGGTTACAGGCAGCATTTATAAACCACTTTCCCAGAATGTTGATTAAGATATGTTGCTGGATTCAATATATAGATTTGTCCATATTTTTAAAACAATATATAACTAGATAAGATCTGTTGTTGTGCCTTATGTGCTGAGTTATACAACATAAGTAGTATGTGTTTCTTGGACTAAAATGTAGATCTAACAGTATATTTTACCAGAAAGATAAGAGGTCATTGACTGTTAGTCGACAGGGATGGACACTGGCTAAAATGGAGCATGAAAGCTGAACTTTTGGTCATGAGACTAACAAGACTGTGGTATGGGGCACCTTTCCGTCCAAGCATCACTGGACTCAGGTAAATTATTGACAAAAACTACTTGAATCATTGAATATCCTTAAGCTGAGGAGGGCAGAAAGCAAGTTGGTGTGTGGAATCAGAAGAATTGAATACATCTGACTATTTGCATTCAGTTTTATTCATCTACAATATCTGTATTAGTGATGCTACACTGAAATTAACTTTTAGGAATAGTTCATTGACTTGAGACTCATTAGTCTCAAGTAGCTTTTTTTTAACCACATTAGTCCCTAAATGTCACATTATGTTTCATCCTTTCATGGCTGAAGTGCTTTATAGTGTAGAATTTAAAATACGAAATGTAAGAGAAAGGCAGGAGGACTGAAAACAAAACAATGCCATCTACACTGGGACTGATGGGTTTTTAAATTTCATTCTGGATAATTTCACATTTCCTGGTCCATGAAACAAAGCATTTCAAGGACACTGCAAGTTGAAAATATCCTTCCAGCCAGCATGTTTGGGAACAGGAAGAGCACAAACATTGTCCTCCAGACAATTAGTGATAGGAAGCACAGTCGACACTGATCTCTGAACCTGAGCATCCACTGCTGTCGTCACTGCCCATTGCGCAGGAAGAGTCTGACTCAAAACAGCCAGAAAACTAACTATAACACAAATTCCTAGACAGAACTTCAATTGCAGACAGGGCCACCAAAGAGGCAATCACTCTCTAGCTTGAGGTATGGACAGGGTGAATAGTTGGAAAGTGCTTTTTCACCACTTATTGATCTTGTGCCTCTTTACAGACTGCAGCAGATTGTATCATTGGAGATGGATATCGTGTGTATCCAGATAGAAATAAATCTCTCGTACAGCAAGAGGTATGTGTGTATGTCCGTGTGCTTGCATGCACACTGAACACGTGTGGGTGGTATGGGAGGAATTTGTGGAGCTTGGATGGTGCTGTTCAAACAGTACATGGCCAAGTTCCTCTGACTGACAGTTCAGGGGCCAGATGCATAAAACTGTGTGTAGCTGCACGAGTAAAACTATGTATACGCACAAAGGAAGAAATGTGCAAACAAGAACATCTTTTCACCAGATTTATGACCTATTTTCTTTTAAAAACCTCAGTCATCGTGATATTTTACACATGTACACAATGTTGAGTTCCACTCCCATTTTCAGCCATGAATAAAATTAACTGTTCATTCATTTGCCTAAAATAAAAAAAAGAAACTGTGTGTCCACACTACCACTAAACAGGCATGATAAAAAAAAAAAGGATAAACTAAGGAGCAAAGAGTTTGACCAAGTGTGAAACTGACACATAGGATAGAATAAATTTGTTTTGTTTGGTTGACTTGAACAAAACTGCTAAATAGAGCAAAAAGAAAAAGCAACACTGGCAAACAGCTCTGGGCTTACAGGAGGAGGACCGGCAACTTTTCCCTTAATGTAATGGGTGAAAACATATCCTCAATATGTAGCTACACAGCCTTGCATAGAGATCAGGAAGAAGCCACAAATTAGGCATTTTATGTTAGTGTCTTTTTTTTTTTTAAACAACCGTATAAAGCCTAAAGCGGCACATAAATAAAGTATCACCTCTTACCAGAAAACCAAAGCAACCCATAAATTAATAATATTGTTGTGCTTTATTTTCCAATTCACTATCTGACTTGAACTGTTACAAAAGCGTGTGCCGGAACGGTTTGAAAAATGTGCGAGGTGAGCATCGTCTCACAGCACATATTTTTAAATAAATCCTGTTTTGTTTTAAAAAGAAAAAAATAATAAAAAAAAAAATGTGTCTGTATGGTTTCTGTGTGTACGCATCATTTATTCATCTGGCCCCAAATTAGGGGGGAATGAAACTGCATTCCACAGGAGTGTGTGCATGTGTGTGTCTGCGTCAAAAAGCATGGAAGGTCAATGTGAGATGTGTGTGAGGCTCCTATGTCACAGAGCTAACAGTGAAGTAGACTTTGGAGCAGGTTAGGGATTATCAAAATCAACAAGCTACTTCACAAAGTCACTCAAAGTATTTCATGTTGCAGTTGACAGGGCTCACTGTGCTGAGACTAATATCTCTGAGATTCAAATACTTCAAAACAAAGTGTTAAAGGTCCCATATTATACACTTTATTCCCAATCTGAGACCATTCATTAATATCTAAATGAAATATTTCCGCCATGGTATGGACAAATCGACCCTCAGTTTGAGTGCAGCGGCTTCTCTTCACCTCCCTCTTTTTAGCAGCTTCAGAAATGTGCCGTTTATGGTGGGCGGAACCCTGGTGGAGCAGCTCAGCTGTTGGCTCCGCCCATCGCATCGCCCGTCATGAGGTGATTGACAGGTTAATATATTTTCAAGCTATCAGACTAATAAGGCCGAAACGATAAAATAACTGCCAGCTCTTACCTCTCCAGCTGTGTCACGGACAGTTGGTATTGAACCTGGCTTCAGCTTCAAACGGTTGGCGAAGCCTGCTTTCCATGCCCCCATGTTGTGGAAACAGTCCTCTTTGAAATGCTGGCCACAGACATGCAAAACCTTTGGAAGTTTTCCGGGTACATTTCCTCCAAAAATAAAATTAATCCACTCAGTCCTCGTGGGTTCAGTGGATGGAAGTAAAAAAACGTTTTCGTGTTCATTTATGCAGCCACAAACAGAACAGTGCTTCTGTCGCTTAGCCATGTCCGCTAACGAGGGTTGCCGAAGAGGGAAAAACACTGGGCGCTAGGTGATTTTTAGAGGGCGGGCTTTGAGAGCCGGTAGACGGGTCCATCGCTCTGTGGGGAGTGGTTATTGTCCCTTATGACGTCATAACGTACACGCTTTCAAACAAGCTCATTTCAGCGCTTACTTCCCTAGAGGTGGAGCAGGGGGGAGAGAGAGCGCCTGAAAGAGTTTCACACTTACGGGTCTCCTACACATGCGGGGGGACCAGTATGACTGTTCCAAAACCATTAAAAAGTGAATTTTGCATAATATGGGACCTTTAATCTAACAGTCATTGATATGAGTCAACTGTTACAGATATATACAATAAGCATGTATAAATGATAAAAATCATTTGATTCAAATGAAATGCACCAAATTCCTGTGTTTAGAGTAGTTAGCTTGTTTAATGCACCAACAATCAGACAAAACAGTGTTAGAAGAGGAGACAGTGATGAAAAAAGGCAACAACCTTCTCTTAGTAGTCATAAAAAGGAGCTGATGGGGACCAATAGCGTTCTGTTGGGTACCGCACAGATATATGCACACATGTAAATGGACAAACTGGCACACACATACACACAATAGCTCCTCTGTTCAGATGGAGGTGAGCTTTTTTACCCTCGCCTAGCTATGCCCACAGCATCCTAGCACAGGAACTAAACACACGACACCCCACCCCCCATCTGAGCTCTGTGTGTGCTGATCAAAAAAGTTATAGATGTTTTCAGGTTTAACTTCTGAACCATTCCCAACTATCTTCGGTCTCATTCACACCTGAAGATTGGTTAAATTAGTCACAACAAAAGTAAAAGAAAAAGTATATTCTATTATATTACAGTCCCAATGTGTTTTGTGACAACTAATCCAAACTGCTGAAGCATTTTGTAAAGAGTCCCACCTTTATGAGTACATACTTACTACCGCCATTAGAATTAAGAGTACTTCATGGATTTAGCATCAGCGTTTGTGAGCACCTCAAAAAAAAAAGAGCAAAAAAGTTGGCATTTTGTTGGTCTGGAGCATTCACATGTATGTTAACTCACTGCTGATGAGGAATGACTAACTAAAGATTACTGCTCAACAATCTGGGAAGGGTTATAAGTACATTTCCAAACAATTTGCGGTCCAACATTCTGTAGTGAGAAAGATTATTCATCAGTTGGAAACAGTGAAGACAGTTACCAATCTTGAGGTAGACGAGGATAACAGCTGTATCTCAGACTCTACATGCCTCCATTAACATGTTAGATATTAAAGTTTATGTCAGTACAACTTGGAAGGGACAAAAGCCTCTTAAAGCACAGCTTCAGAAGGAACAATGTTTTTTTGGATGATGAGACCAAGAGTTGTTGGTAGCTTTGCAAAATCCCAGAAATTTTCAAAATTGGAAACTTTCCATGGGAATAATGGGGATTCATAGGAACAAACCTGGAATTTTAAATACTGAAGGATGGTCCTTAATTTAGATTTGGGAAAAATATCTTAGCATAATTTTGACTTAAACAACCAGATTTCAAGTACACTTGAGCATATCTATGGTATTTCTCAATTCCCTGCACATAGCATTGCTTACTTATTGAGGCCACATATCCTACATGCACTGCCCATCATCCATCAGAACCCTGGATTATTAAGGTCACATTTTTGAGCCCATAGCACAAATCTACAGAAGTTTAAGGGAAGCTGACAACACTGCTACCGTGGGCTATACTGTATCAGGAGGTTCAGAAACAGACCTAGATGTTTGTCACAAGGTGCAGCTCCAACCACCTACACCTCAACACTGTCAATATCAAGGATATGGTGATGGAATTCAGGAGGCCTTGGACAGGCTAAGAGTCAGTGACTACCAACAGCAACTATATGGAGTTGGTACAAAAACCTGGAAGTGCAGCTGGATGACAAACTGGACTAGATTGCCAATGCTTATGCTTTATGAAGGAGAAGACAGGGCAAATAGCACTTCTTCAGAAGAGTGGTGCCCCTCAATAAATAAGCTGCTGCAGACCTTCCATTAGACTCTTGTGGTGAGAAACCTTCTTCAATGCTGAGGTGTAGGGGGGGGGGGGGGGGGTCTGGACCAGGAAGGAGGACACCTCATTAATGCACAAACTGATGAGGAAGGCAAGCTTTATTCTGTAAATGGAGCTGGACATCCTGACAACCGTGGCAGAGCGATGGGCGCTGAGCAGGCTCCTGTCAGTCACGTACAATCCACTGCATCCACTGCACATCATCAACTCCAGACAAAGGAGCAGCTAATGTGATTGGCTGCTGTCAAGGTCCTACTCCACTGACAGACTACACTATTTTTTATTTTACTGGATTTCTACTGGTATTTATTACCTGTTATTTATTTTAAATTTTGTGGACACTGCTAGAACTTTTGAATTTCCCCCGTGAGGACAAATAAAAAGAGAATGGTACAAAATTTCTCTGCAAAAATAAACAGACTGACAGTGTAACATAGGAAATGATTACTGGATAAGGATGAGGCTGCAAACAATTTAATCAAAGGTGTCCTGAGTATTTACAACACTGCTTCTGTATTTTGTATCACATGTTGATCATTTGACGTGATATTCACCCAATTTTACCAGATTATTTTTATTATTCTTTTTTATGACCTGATAATTAAACCCTAAAAGAAAGTGTACAACCTTTTCCCACATGACTGCATCTACCTGTCAAGCAAATAACCATCAGATCTATTAATGACTTTCTCCAGGACTAACGGCTGGGATATACTTGCTGTTAGCAACGCATCAGCATACAAACCATGAAAGCCACACGTTCCTTGCATACATTTGGCACGCTAGGAACATGTTATTCGCAACTGCTGGCATCTTTATGATTTTTCCTCCCATTTGCACCACAACAAACTCATGCCATAACGGTTGGCAACAGACTGGTAAACAGTTTTTCTACAGAAATGCCCTGGAAATATAACGTGACCATCAGATTTGTCTTTTCACTATTTAAGAGTCTAAGTGCTGTGTACTACCCTAGCAGTGACGTCCATTATTGGGTGTTTTGGCTGCGTCGTTCTGAAGCAAGTATATCCATAGAGGCTGCATAATGTTCACATGCACATTTAAATACACAGCAAGCATATCCTAGCCCACTGAACATTACTCCTGTCCAGTGATCAATACCAATTACCCAGCGGGTTTTATAGGATGTAAAAATCAAATAGTGCCACCATTGCAGGTGTGAACAAATACTTCCTATCAGAATGTCCAGAATCCAATTAAAGTGAAAACTGGATATAGACATTTGTAAGTTAGTCCTTTGGGCTTCAACTGATGTGGCAAGCTGCATATCGAGTCAGACATATGCACAATCAATCTTGTGATCATAGGATCAACAAAATATGTGAGGAGAAAAGTGAATCACAACATGGATCATCACTCTAGTCCAAATCATGGTTATGTGAACCTCTTGGAAAGACTGCTCTTCTCAAACAAACCAAGAGATGCCAGATCATCCATTCATTGGTCGGTTTTGTGGTCTGTCAGCCTGCATTAGGACCACATGGACCCATAAACAGAAATTAAGCTTCAATGACTGACAGCAGGTCATGCTGCATTCTCATTCATGCACTATAATTCAGCATTAATTCAAGACTAGTCTTGGAACTGGAAGCACTAAAACAGCATATACTGTTGTTAGTTACAAAGCTTGCTAAACTGTGAACACTAACATAATAAAATCGTAGTTTTTAAAGCCATTGGAGTTTGTCTTCTGCCAAACACACAGATGGTTAAAATTAGTCTAAATGCTCAACATGGCTGCACAGTCGATGCTGCTGCATTCTAAGTAGTTCCATTTGGTGAAGTTTCTGATTATGTCAAAACCACCATCTGCCAAACACATCTAAAATATTAGATGTGGAAAATGTTGGATGTTAGAAAATCAGTTTCACAGCCATCAAGCTTTGCAGCAGATAAATGACAGCATGAAGGGGGAAAAAAAATTATTTATTGACTCATCAAACCAGCAGAGAGGCTGCAGATTAACATGGTCATACACAAAATACAAATTAATGTTAAAAGATGAGAAGTAATGTGCTGTGAAGCCGGAATGAGTCATTGTGAATTTGAATAATCATGTAGGATTATCCGTTTAACTCTGTCAGGTGCATTTGACTAATCATATACATTGATATGAAATGTTATATTTAATGCTTTAAAAAATCTCAAAATTGAAAACCAAATACATAGATTGTATCTAAACAGTTGAATACTCCGGATTTACAAAGCTGTTTCCAACAGATATGAGGTCTGAAGGCTCTTCAAGTGCAATGAAAATGGCTTCACTGTGGCAAGGCTGTTTAATTTTAATAATATTTTCTACTATACTCATCTGTAATGCCACATCTTAGGATCATAAATTTCATGACTTTGTGTTTTCAGGTTTTTATTTGTATATAAAATCAGTTGGTTTTTTTTTAACTAATCTTTAAATCCATACAACCAAATAGATTGTTAGAGAATACCGTTAAATACAACCTGAAGAGGCAACATCTTCACTGCTGCCCCTACAGGCAGTGGGAAGTACTGCACATATCTGAACCCTAACCCCTCAAATTCAACTAATACAAGCTTTTCCACATTGCAGCAAATAGCAATGTAATGATAAAAAGTTAGCAGGGATGGCACTATTATGTATAGCACATTATACTACTGGACTTCTTTAAAAGCCCAACATGATGTCAACAAGACTAAAACACTATCAGCTGATTGGCAGCAAGATTTCCGGTACCTCCCACATTGTATCTCAAAGTGCAAAACTTTAATCCAGTGTCATGAAACTATCGATAGTAACTACATTACCTAAGTATATATGCATTTCTAAGACTTGTATAGACACTGAACTTCTCAGTAAGATGTGTATATAAGTTTACTGGCTTCTGGAGGGAGATTTAGAGGCCGTCCCCACAACTCCGAATTGCAGTAAAACCACAAAAGTATTTTAGCAATCCACCCTTTCATCCCCACGAAAACCAGGGATTAGCCTCCATGAAACCAATCATGTCTGAAACCAGGTACCAAGGTGGTTTGAGACCTCTACAGTCTATGGTATTGTGAGGACAGCCTAACTGCACCACTAGAGGATATGACGCCAGTTTAATGAACAAGCTGCAAACCCAACAACAATAATGGCATCCGTGACCAACTGTGTTGTGGTGCTGCTCCAGACAGTCCTGGCTTGTGTACAGCTTTAGCACCAAAATGCACTACTTTTATAACACAGCATTGTGCTACTGTACCATCAACGGCGGGAGCAAGTACGCGTCTACGTCTTGTTCTAGCTCTGGAGTGTTACTCTTTGATCATCGTAGCGCCCTCCACAGTCTTGTAGTATGTACTACAGCGGTTTTGTGCAGATGTTGAAGCCTTTCTCTAGATTTCGTAACCGTTTTCACGCCATTTTCACACCTGAACCAGCTTCAGTGCCGTGTGGACATAGCCTTAAAATCCCTTCATGAGCAGGAATGATCTAATTATTTTCTCAACATATTTCATGACTAACTTATTCACATAATTTCCACTGTCTGAGCTACAAAACAGTGACAGCCACTGTCCCAGATTGAGCTAGCCCTTGCCTGTGTCATGTACACCAGGTCTAGAGTAGCTGTAATTTCTTTAAAATGTGGTATGAAATTAAGTAGCCTTGGTGTAAACATTTTTATTTATCAAGCCCAGTGGCAAAATGTTATAACCAACAGATATTATTAAATAAGAACAAACACTAATATGAAAAACCAGGTAAAATCATTAAGCAATATTGTCAACCATCATTTCACACATTTCTACAATAAAAACCATGAAATATAATTGTTTGACTGAGGTCAACAACAACTTACAGATGATGTTAAATTACATTTATTTTCTTATAAAGTTCTGACTGGAACCCACTGTTCTACCTCCCCGGTGATAATCATCATTCAGTATACTTGATGATGTAAATAGGGTAACAAACATTACATTTACATTCTGTTTCAGACATGATAAGAGAAATGCCAGCTATTGAGAAATACCAGACAACGTGGCTGCAAGCACGCTATTTAAAACTAAAGCTGTAAATGGTGATTGTGAATGAAGCTCTATCCGGCGCTTCAGGCGGCATTCATAGACACGGCTGGGGATATAAAACATTAAATAGTGGTAAAATGAGAGGAACACTGAGCTCATGTTCTTCTGCTTGGACTTCACATCTAAGCTAAGGCTCATTTTGTACTGTTCTCTCTTGAATTAAGCATATTAAACACAGGCTTTGGATTTCTTTTTAACATGGTAGTCTTGATGTTTAGCTGGTCTGGTTGCTCTTCATAAAAACATCCCCAGCCTTCAATGTAAACAGTTCTTTGCTGTAGCCCAGCAAAGTATTGGTTCCAGGAAAGCACCTGTTTCTGTTTGTTTTTTTGTTTTTTTGTGTGCTGGAGCCAGTTCTTTGCCATTCAAAATAAAAAGTAATGGCTCTAAGTTTGAATCAGTATTGAAGCCAGTTTGATGGGGGGAAAAAACCCTCAATGGCTCTGGTAAAATATCCTTACAAATATAATTAAAGATAATCTCCTGGGTTAAACCCTTTGAAATGACATGGAATCTGTTTGTACGGTACCAAACATGCCAACATGAAAGCACTGGCTAATTGTTGGTTCACTGCTCAGTCTTGTGTTGACATGTCAGCTCAGACTTGACCTTGCTCAGAACAGGAGACAATGGGTTATCAACTGTTACCCTTACATTGCAAGACAGTTAATCGCTGTTCTTTCAGTGTTTTGGTGTTCAAAAATTTCTTTTATCTACAGCTTTATCTGAAAAAACACTGTGCAGACAGTTGAGGGCCATACAAGCGTTCATAATAGAGAAAGACATTGGTTTTTAACCTCCAGGTGGAATGAAGTGCACTGCATTGCTCTCTACAGATGAATGGAGATTATGGGTTAGCAGAGACTAAATGTAAAGTTCCCAGCTACTAAGAGAATGCCATTAGCACCTTTCACAGCTCCAGTGCTATGCAAGTGATCATTATGTCTCAAGAGGAGTTTATGTACAAGACATCCGTCTTAATAAGCTGCCTCATCTGCCTCACAGCTACGGAATCATGAAACAAGAAGAAAGCTTTAAAAATGAAAACTATAAGGGTAGAATGAAGACAATGAATGAGCAGAAAATAATTCACAGATATAACGTAGATGGAAAATCCTGCAGGCGACTAGGAAAGATCCAAATAAGTGATTGAACAAAAACTTTAGGGAGCGTTGTGAAGTGGGCGATCAAGGTTGACACATCTGTTCCGACAAGTCTTAACAAGACCCAGAGGCTGCAACACAATGTAAAATTTCTATGTGCATGCACCAAGTTCCCACAGACACACCTTACCATGTGCTCCTCTCCATTTTTATCAGTTTCTTATTAAACAGACGTGCAGCGTTTTCACAGGAGTTGAAATGTGACGGCAATTATAACAACAAACATCAAACTTTACAGCTGCAATTTCCCCTAAAAGAAAAAGGGGATTTTCCTATTCTGTCATTGCTTGTTAAACGTCTGATGATACATTACCCGTTTGATAAACTAACTACTGTACAACACAAAATTAGAAATGCTTGTGCTCAGTTACTCTTATATACTGAATCTGTCATGCTTGGGTACTTTGATAAGTACTAATTTTGGTAATCTATAAAAAATGAAAAAAATAAAAATATTCTTTGTTCTACTTTTTAAGGTGTTTTGCAGTTGTCCTTCAGTAGGAAAATAGGCTCAAAACTATCCTAATTCACAGTTAACACTTAGGGAGTCAGTTGCAAATTATGGACTGTTAGCTTTTAATAGACTTTGACCTGCATTACCTTAAAACCCTGAACTGAGGTTGCCAGAGTATTCTTTTACAAAAGTGTCTCTGCTTCTTCCGCTCACTGATAAAAGCTGTCAGTTTGGATCTTCACTAAGACGGCTGCATCAGTCTGTGGTTTAAAAATCACTCACCACCTTGTATATTAGGAAGACTCAAATATGTTAATGATGGGCATGTTTTGACAGGCGACATTTCCACAATGCAATGGGGTACAATAATAAATCATTATGCATTTAAACTCATTCATCTCATTTAGTGGTAACCTTCACACATATTAGTTTAGCACTCGTTATTCCTGTTAGCACACAATAGAAACTAATGAAACTCGTCTGCTGATATTCTACCGTTTGGCCTCTTTTTAACGTCTCTGACCCTCCGGATTTACTGTACTCCTGTTGGGAAGTTTTCTTTTGCACTTCGAAAATGAGTCTGAAAGACATGTATTGGCTTGCTCAGGTGATTATTCTGCCTGTGTGTGCTGGATTATTGTGTGTATGTATCTATGTGTCTGTGTGTGTATGTGTGAAACAGGTTTGGAAAGGAATGCAGGGCTGGTGTAATCCGGTCTCGGTTCATTTTCACTATTGTCATTGAGTCAAAAGCCTGTAGGCTTCTGTGCTGTTGGGCCTCAGAGCTCACTCACAAAAACACACATATTCCCAACATAACACACTCTACTGCTGCCTGTAGAATGTAGGATACCCAATTCTTTACAAATACCACTTGCACCTAAATTTCTACCAAACGTACTTCAAGGATGTAAAACTGCAAGGTTTTAGTCTTCTCAGTAATGAATATCCAGCAACCCTGTAAATGTGTGGTGACACAATTTAATAGTTAACTTTCTTCTTTCTCAATTTTCACTCAAGAAGAACAAACAGAATCCCAGCCAATCATTAAAGACACTTTAAACAACATTGGTTCTGTAACCCACAGCTCCCAACACACTCTGAAGCAGATGATCTGAACATCAAGAAGGGACCATGTAAGAAGTACTGGTCTCACAGATTTTTGTGAAGCTTATTTAGCTGGAGGACCATCAAGATTTTACTTACAGCTACAGAAAAAACATATTCCAGTGACTGTCCTCCCAAATACGATCCCAGCAGTCGTGTCCTTGTGCAGGCAGAACCAACCTGCTGATGTAAAACCTGCTTGAAAATAAGCATCCTTGAAGCTAACAGCTGTATTAGCTTCAAGGACACTCCCTTCCTAGCACCCTATGAGGAATCTACATCTTGTAAAAGTAAAAAATTCAGACTGACATTGTACTCTTATTATTTTCTTTCTGCTATTTGTTGGTTTGATACTTCACAGCACAACATTATGGGTTATAGTCCTGAATTTGATTTGAACAGCCTATATGCCCATGATCAAAGGATTTGCTGGTTTGCAACCAATGTTACCCAGCCTGATGGAAGTACTGCTTTAGAAACTTAGGATCATACATTTTCACTAGGTTGGGATATCTGTAACCCCCCTCTTTTTTTTTAATTAATTAAATCTTAAGATTCTCTCCAGCTGACATATAAAGTTCCTCAAGACTAATGTAATATCAGTTTTACTCTCTGTATAATTATTATTCCTCAAATGGAGCAAGTCCATTTAGCTGCATTTCTTACTTTTGTCAAGCTGTTAAAGTTTAGCTGTATGTGTTTTTGAAATCTGGATGATTTTTAACTTGCACAAGAGCTGTTTCATTTGTGAGCATTTAACTGGACTTTCACTCCAAAAGTCAACAGTAATCAAACCAGTGTCAACAAATGAGTGTAAAGGAACTCCTTTTTCTATATGGCAATAGACTGTGTTCTTCACATGTTGGTCAATATTCCAAAATATACTGACATTAAGTCAGAGGTAAATAATTTGAGCTGTCAATCACTGCTCAAATCATCATAACTTAAAGAAATGTGGCATTTTAAAAGACTGCAAGACACCATACAACTTGGAATGACTAAAATTAAACTCTATAAGAGAGAGACTAAACACCATCCATACTACACTTAAAGATAACTGCAGGAAAATGTTTCTCAAGCCACCCATAAAAATGGCTTAAAGTCTAGATGGTAAGGCTCGTGCTGAGAGGCCTACAATGTTAAACAATGCAACAAGTATGCGAGCTATTTGTTCATGCAAAACTATGATGTTGTATGTGTAATTACATTTCAACCAGGAAAAACTCCAACAACAAAATAAACCTGTTCATTTCAGTGTGGGATGTAGATCCATCATTAGCACTCTGCAACTCAGTAGCAGGTGTTTTTTTTTTTTTTTGACAAATCAGCCATGAACTGGCTAAAATAAGACGTGATTAACGATTTAACTGACTGGATGAAACAATGCACATTAGCAGCATCTTTTGAAAACCATGCAACATTAATACAGCTTGCTGGCCTCACCTAACTTGTGAGAACATTTTAATTTCTTCTCCCGCAAAGCACATGAGAAATGTGGGCTTGGGTCTGTACTCATTCAATTTTCCACATCCAATAGTTAATTTGGTATTCCAACTTTTAAAATACCTCCCTATGCTAATAAGAAAGCTACATCTTTATTTACAAATAGTTGCTTATGTTATGTACTTTGTGTAGAAATTATTTTAATGCAATAATAAATAAAAGCCAAGGGAACAGTATTTGGAGGGACTTTTACAAGCAGACATACTAAAAAATGACACTGGTAAACGCTACAAATGATGAAGGTTTTTCTTGTGGTCTCCACAGATCCATTCCTTTAGAATAATAATACACTACAGAACCATCTAATCATTGTTTGCTTGATGAATATATTCATGATGTGGGAAAAGATGAGAATGTGTACTCTGTACAGCAATGACAGACTGTACTAAAATATTTTTCTATCCTTGCCATTCTGTCCTTACCAACTGTTAGCAGCTGACTGCAAATAAAAGAAAAACCACACACAGATGGCTCTAAAGAGCACCATCTGAAAACGACTCAATATTGCTAAACAAGACAAAACATAAAGAGAAGAAACAAAGTGAAGACATTTATATCATGGTTGACACCTGAATGATGGGGCATGGCTGCTATCTCAGGCATGTTTGGGCTAACAGGGTGACATCATGCAGAAATGTGTCATGGGTCAGGTGAGCTCACCGAAAAGCAATTTCATACCTCTCTGTTTTAGTAAAGTGACAACAGCTTGTAATGATTGTCACTAGAAATCCGAAACAAAAGGCAGTTATTCTTACATTTGACCTTTATGTCACTGCGGACAATATGAACAGAAGATGTTCCATGTTTTATCTCATCAAGTTTACCTGATTTGTAAATATATATATTTATGCACAATTTGGCATTTAAGGCCTGCAACACATCTCAATAGAAGCTGGGATATTAACACTTCTAAGCACTTTGTAATGTTGTCGTTCCTTCTCACAGCACCTGAAAGATATTCCAACAAATGATGCAGTAATTTAATGTTTTAGGTGTTTTAGCTACCATGTCAAAACAAGATCATTTGTCCAGCCGGTTCAATATCTTATCTCTATATTAATTAATCCCTAAAACACCAAGTATACATTCATTTGGAATAAACTGCCTTAGAATTTGCATTTAGAAGCCAGGCATTTTTTTCTTTGTTACTTACAAGATCTAAATTTGCTCATCTAATTTCAGCTCAGTATGAAGACGTCTACTGTGTTGAACAAGGTGTTTTCAATCCATACTTGGCTGAGTGAAAAAATCCCAAGACCATCTAAGGCTTGAGCAGAATTGTCTATGTCTGTGACTCCACCACAAAGTAAAGGATTTTGTGTATTTGAATCAAAACGGATGGATTTAAATGTAGTCTTCTATAAACCAAACAGCATGGAGCCCTCAGAAATTATGCTGCAAGACGGAGGAATGCTGACTAGTTGGAAATTAGTTGAGCCAGAAGATGCTAACAAAAAAAAAAGATTTAAACATAGAATAAAAGTGCTAAAAACAATAAAGAACATATAAGTATTAACACTCCACCATAAAACAGATCTTTCTAAACTATGACTTTCTCTATGCAGGACAACCTAACACCACCAAGAACAACCCACAGCTCAGATTGTTCCACATATGAAGCCATAATGAAGAGAGGTTGCAGAAGCATGTTCAAAGCAACAGAAGCAGAAAGGACTACCTCTTGGGATCTTTTTTTGGAATTCCAGGAAGACTGATTTTTGCACTTACATCGGGGTAGCTTGTTTTTGTTTGCCTTCTGTTCCACTTCTGCTTTGTGAAAGGATGTGCTGGGGTGTCCATGCTATGACCCAAGGGGCATGAGGGGGGAATCTTCTGTTTATGAGCTATACACCGCCATCCCCTTGTGTGGGTTTGTTTAGTTGTTCATATGTAGGCAAACAATCTTTTTGCTAACTTTGCAATCTTAGTCCAATTTTCTGTTTGGTCATAATGATAATAACCTAAAGGGAGGTGTGTTTGTGCTTCCTGCACACACACACACACATACACACACAAAGAGAGCCCTGACAAACATCATATTAAGACAGAAAGCACCAAGAGGAACTCTGACATTAAAACACATTATCTAGAGGACATCATTTAGCAGGCCAAGTTCCAAAACATGCACTTAAATAGAAAAATCTCTGCCCGTGTAAACATGTAGTTATATTTCAAATAAGCAAGGAGTCACAAAAGCTGGTTTCCACTTACAGTGCCACATCAGGGCAGAAAGATGAGCAAGTCTTATATATCTTACACAGGATGAGCACATGGAGAAATATGCTAGAGGGGATGGGACAGTGAGGAATTTTCCTCCTGCTGAAAATTCATCCATCACCAAGTTTGCCTAGCAAAGAAGTGGGTTTCATCACTCCCAGCTACTCTTTGTCTTCCCTTTTTATCTTTCTGTTGTTTAATCTCTCTGTCTTGTCAGAGTCTGACTCTCTACTGCTCTTTTCAACACGATCTGAAAAGATAAAGCTCTTACTGATTGGTGGTGCTGACGACCACACAGTTTCTCCTGCCCTTTTATCAGCCTTTAACAGCTATACCTCCTACTCTACCCCTCTGTCTGTTTTTACATTTTGGAAGACTTCTGCTGATTCAGAGTAAAGCTATGCTGCTTTGCAAATGGCATGTTCATTGACTGGCTTCAAGATCATTTTTATGTATTAGAGACTGAACTTTTCAGCTAGAGACTAACAAACAGGCCATCAAGGGAGAAATTTCTTGTAGGTTTATCCAGATTAGCGGTGATTGTTGTCTATTAGGAGGGTTGGTCACAGAGTGACAACAGCTTAAAGTTAAATTCATAACTTCCCCAGACAGAAAAAGTCTAAATCAAGACCTTTGAAACCTCTTAAACTCCTGTGTCACTTCATTTATTTCTTTATGTGCAGCTTTCTTTGAAACCAGAGAAGCATGCTTGCTAACAAACCTTGAAGAGGGTAAATTTTGCCTGAAAACCAAATTAAACCAGATGTGGGTAACATTCCCTGGATGTGGCCTCACGTCTCCTCAGTTCTTCAGCTTGACAGTGAGAAGAGCCATGTCAAGAGCTCCTGCTGGGATCCCTGTTTGCAAAAAATCTGTATGCACAGCTGCATGCTAAGCAGCACTTGTTTACAAGTTGGAATCAGGCTGTTTGAAATCAAACTGACACAGATCTAGCATGGCTGTGGCAAAAAAGGAAAAAAAAAGTGATGAGACAGCTGTGTGCTTTACAGAAAGTGGGTGAGTCATGCGTCAAGAGTTGGAAAGCGTGTGTGGCTAATCTAATTGCAATTTGAAATCTTGATCTGCATAGGGGGTGGGTTTGGACAAAGATCAAATACTTGATTTTTTTTTGCCTCAATAACTCATAGATGTCAATAACTGACAATCTTTATGTTAGACTGAGGGCGGTCTTATTATTTGGTCTGAAAGAAACCAGAGACACATAGAACCAAAATGTCAGAATTTTTTTTTTTTTGCCTAACTACATTATAACTTGTTTGAATAAATGTATAACTAGTTAGTTTCTAGTGCAACAGAGGTCAGACAAGTCAACGGCTGCTGGGACTGTCCAAGTCTGGCCTGGCTCATTTCCACCACTTGGCTCAGGCTCAGAAGGTGTTGACCGACCACGTAGCCTACACTAAACTTGGTTTAAAATTCACGCTAGGAAAAAAAAAAATTCCCCAAAATGTGGCATAATGGGATTACCTGTTTGAACTTTTCCACTTGGCGTTGCGTCCAATAAACGGAAGAAGTAAAACTTTGGGTAAAGTTTCTCTTTAGAGTCGGGCAACAAAAAGATCTTTTCTTCTCCCAGCTCAATTAATTATAAGATAAAAAAAAATACGGCAGGAACATCCAACACCTGAGAAGCCCTCGCGCTCTGCTCGCTCCAAACAGAAATAGACAATAAAACGTCACGTGAACGCTGCAGGACGACACGTCGTTAAACGTACCAAACTTCCTTTCAGTCCCATAAAGTTTGCTTCAAACAGAAGAGTCGCAAAACCGGTGGAAACGGTGAAGCCGTCCTTCCTGACGCCGCCGCCCCTCGCGTCTAAAAGCGCCGTGTCCGCGAAGAGTAGCAGGGTCGGTGTGATGTGAGCGCGCCGGTTACCTGACTCTGTCATCACGGTGAGGCCAACCCTCCGCACAACGGCAGCTGCCTCGCGTTTCCTGTTATTGTGGCTCAGAATGGCCGCATAGCAGACAGCTTTCCTCAAAAGCGACAGGTTGAGATGCGTCTGTTTACATCTGACAAATAACGGCCATATGCCTCCCTAACCGGCTACTGGAAGGCGTGTAGGTTACTTTCATATTTACTTGCTTAGAACTCAGTTAATTTAGGCTATTATTATTGTATCTATGGGCTATTATCTTAATCTAATGTGATCAAATCCCTTATAGAATTATATTATTAAACACAAAATTGAATTTTAACGTCTCTCATCATTGCTGACTTTGTAGAAACCTCTAAAGTTTAAAAAACAAACTCCTCCCCCTCACATTTTGTATTACACATTCTGCATGGCTTGACTTAAAAATGGAATATAAATGTTAAGCAAGTCCCTTAAATTTTGAGGGACGCTCTGTTTAATCACTCATTTCTATAGAAGCTCAGAAATATTGATGCAACTGCAAAAGAAAGTGAAACTGCACACAGCAGTGAGATCAGCCTGTGCTGATTCAATTTCACAATCAAACTGTTAAATGGTGTCAGTGTACTACATTTACTGTGTGAGCTATTTATCTTCATGAGGAGGGAAAGTAACAGAAACGTGTGTATGGAACAAAATGTCAGGCAATTGTTAATACTGGTTATTTATCAGGTGACTGTCATTTTAGTGGAGTTTATGAAGCACATAATATTTTTATATTTGAGATGGGAGCCATGGATAGACAACCACATGTGAAAAATACCCCTGCCTGGTAACTGAAAGTTTAATGTATGAACAATGAAAAAAATGGATGATATAATAAAATAAAACATTAAAACATTTGACAATTGTTTAAAATGTAAATTCAGACTCGGTTCTTTGTAAATAATTAAAAGCATATTATCACTACTGAAAACAGTACAAAGATTAAACTACATAGGAACAGCTTGGCTCCAACAGACGTACCAAAGATCCACGTTGTTGTAATGCATGCAGGATGCAGTTTGGCATGGTGTTGCTGAAATAAACACTTAAATAAAAATAAATAAATAATCTGGATACTGTCATGTGAATATTCAGATAGAAGTTGCCGTGTGAACTTGTGCAACCAGCACTGAACAGGCCTGACTGTCTCCTTCAGCCTGGAGGGATGCTGCATTCATTAATTCCAAATATAAAACAAATAAAAAGAGAAGTCTTGATTTAACCCTTTGGTACCAGAAGTCGTGTGAGTGGGACATGACAAATAAATATGTATTTCACTTAGTTTATCTTTGAAGTCACACTGTAATCCAGTAGCAGATACAGCAAAAAAAAATGCTCCTGTTACATGAGAAAGGGTCTAGTAAAAGTAGTCCAGTAAAATTGTTGATCCACAATAAGTCTTTTATACATAAAACCCTGTTTAAGGCAAAAATTGCTGTATTTTAAGGGGGTTAACATACCACAGAACAGTTTCTCACTTTACTTCAGTTCATCTTTTATGAGCTCTGGGCCCACAGAGGATGGCTGTCTTTCTGGACCTTGATTAAACATGATTTCTTTTCTTAGATAGTAGAACTATAATTTGCATTTGAGGATGCTTCAGTGAACTGTGTTTATTTTAAGTGGTTTTCTGAAATGTTCAAAGATCTATGCAATTATTTTCACACCAGATTTTTTTTTTAACACAGCTCTGCCTCGGGGCCTCAAGATCAATATCGAATCGTCAGCCTTGCCTCTTACATGAAAAGATTTATCTGAATCTGTTCTTCATTTAAGCACCACAGATGATGAAATTCCCTAGTTCTTTACCATTTTTTACCATTTTAGTTTCCTGTTCTTGAACTCTGACCAGTCGCTTACAGAATGGTCAGCTCTATTTATTCATGCCTCAGGAAGACTATTTATTCTCTTATTTTTCACCACAAAACAGAGCCACGTTGGGCTCTTGTTGTGACCACTGTGAATGCAAATTAACCACTGCTGCAAGTTTAACATGTTTCAGTGGAGTGTTTCGGGTGGGGAACTATGATTCTGAATCTTTTGTGTTTTTTCTCTCAATGTGAAAAATCTCCATCTTCTCAGTAGATTATATTCTTTGTTCAAGGCAGACTGCAATCTTTGCTCAGACTGGCAGCCAGTTTTGAAGTTAAACCATTTCTGAGCATGCTAACCATTTCCAAAGTTACTACCCATCACATTATACTCATGTTGCCCCTTATAATAAGAATGTTGGTGTTGTCGATTGACACCAAGACTAGTCCAAAGGCAATTTTCAGCTTCTCAATATCTCTATTAAAATAAATCTAGGCCAAGTTAGTTTTATGTTTATTTGATCACATTTTCTTCATATTTCATTCATAACATAATATACTTCAGCCTCATTTTTCCACCATTCCTTTTTGTTTTCTCTAAATGTAGGGGAAAACAGAGGAGGGAGTGTAACGAGTCCATATTTTAGCCCCACAAACCACAGCTTAGCTGACCTGTGCTGTATGTTCTTTATAATCCCATTTTGCCGAAAATCTGATTAATTCTTTATGTCTGAAAGTCCCCAGCATGGCAGTTTAAAACAAGAATGTCCTTGGCTGTGATCCACAGTGATAGTATCTGAAATGAGCACATCGTCTGACTTGTCCTACTTCTGATTCCCCAAGACAAGAGAGAGTCTTCACACCAACAGCCAGACAGTGGGAGCACACAGGCACATATCTCGGAGCGTTCGCCTAAAAATGCAAATAGTCTGTCTGTATTGTGTGTGGTGTTTAGAGGGAGGTATTTGGTAGTATAGCAACCTTTACTTTACAATACCCTGTGCATGGGCTTTTGTTCCTTTGCATTCATGTGTGCAAGTACCAGCACCTTCTGAACACTGCTCTTTGTTTGCATTGATGTGCATGTGCAACATGCTGTAGAAAGAGCACTGTTCGCATGTTTGTGTTCGTGTCAATAATGTACACACAGGATGAAGGATATGATCAGTGGTTTTGAATGTGAGCAATGCTTAGTTGAGTGTGGTATGTTTGTAAGATACAAAGCTGTATCAGTCAGGTTGAGTTAGAGATATATATTTTTTTCTGTGCCATGTTATAATGTTATGGGTTAAAATGTTACAGTAATTAAAAAAAGAGATGGAAATAAGCTAAGTGAGTTTGATGCTGAGCTGAAGTTTAGCATGTCTGACCAGCTATCCACTCTGAGTGTTCAAAATTGTCTTATTGTAACTATACAGATGAGTACGGTTTAGGCAGCTGGTCCCTGAAAACAGCTGCCTGCTGTAGATGAGAACAACGCTGACATTTGTGATGACAATGATGCTGTGAGATGAAAGCAAGAAGAAGAAAAAAAAAAGGCGCTAAAAGCCACTAAAACCCTTTGAATTTGACACCTTTGTACATACAAGTAACCACGTGATGCCTCGTCAGGAAATTTTTGTACAGATGACTCATATAAATACAAGCACCAGAACATTAGGAAATAAAAAAAAAAAAAGATAAATACAACTTTAAATCGACAAAAACAAAATCGTAATAACATTACCAATTATTTGTTTGACCAAAATGCAGAAGTAGTTTAAAGTCTTACTGTTTCCATAAGACTTAAGGCTTATTTATGCTCGACGAAGAACACAGATACGCAGACGAACAGACAGTTTCGTCCGTCTTCTGTGTTGGTTACGTAATTTGGTCAGTTTTCTGGGAGCTTAGCTATCTATCACTTGATGCAGAAGACTAAGCAATACCACCAGAAATTCTTTTCTCCCAGAATTCATTGCACACAAGACAGTGGTAAATGAGCAACCAAGCTTTTTTTAGATATATACAATATATATATACAATAAAAAATACTGACAGATGCAAGAAAAATAGAAGTCCAGGTTAAAATATCACTTAATTAAAAGACGACTGTCAAAATTCAGCTTGATGGTTGAAGGAATAAAAGATTTGGAGCAATGATTTGTTTTACGCAAGGGGTCACGGTAGTGGCAACTAGAAGGCATCATCACAAATTCATCAGCTATAATGTGATAGGGTTGGCTGATGATGGTGATAGCTTTACTTTTCACCTGAGACTTTTACAGTGAAAAAGATTATTCACAAGTGGAAAACATTCAACACGGTTATCAATCTTCACAGGAATTGTTGGCCCAGCAAGTTCACCCCAACGTGAGACAATCTAATGTCCAGAGTAACTGCAGAAAATGCCAAGAAATGCATCTCAGACTCTACAAGCCCCAGTATGTTATAGACTGAAGTTCTTGTTTTGCAGCCACTGGATGTAATGTTAAGGAGAAAGGGCCAAAATTCCACCAAAACGTTGTAAGAAAATGAAGAGTCACACAGAAAATGATTAAGTTATTGCTGCTGGTCATGGATTGAACTTCCATACTTCCTCTGTGTTTAATGACAATGTTGTCATTGTCTTTGGGTTTTTGGTTCAGCGGTTTGTTGTTTTACTGTTCTGTAGGTGTTCTTTGTCACAGTCATGTCTGCTTTCCTGTTTTATTTTTGTATTTCTTTCCCTTGTCTATTCTGTTTTGCTTCCTGTTGCTTGTTCATTAGTACACCTTGTTTGATTTGCTCATTCACTCCACCTGTTTTTTATTAGTCATCTGTGTATATATACTTTTCACTTTGCCAGTTCATTGTAGTCTTCTTGTCATGTTTTGTCCAAGTAATGTACATGTTGTGGCTCTTCGTTCTTCATTTTTATTAGTTTAGTTTTTGTTTTTAAAGCCTTAAACTTCTGCAACAGTCTGCTTCCTGCCTTGTCAAGCCTGCATTTGGGTACTCATCCACGCCACAACCATGAAAAATGTATAATATACCACATGTTCGTCTGTGGTTGTACTCACCACATTTAAAGACCCAGTAAGATAATTTTTGTTTTACATGATTATATTTTTACTGCATTGATTTTAGATCACTAAACTGTCCAATGACAGGATTCTACGTGGAAAAAAGAGCATGGGCAGCATATGGCTGAGTGGATGTGCATGCCTGGTCCACTGTGTCTCTCTGTGTGTGTGTGTGTGTGTGTGTGTCTCAGTACTTGAAGGTTACACCTGCCCACTTGCTCCATTTACAGAGCCCTACAATGACTCACCTCTCCATTTTTTTTCATGACTTTGATAACTTCTCTAACTTTTGACCTTTTTCTAATATTTGACAAAACCTCATTATTTTATCACAAATACATCGCTCCATCAGACCGTACATGCATGTCTAAAGGCATTAGCTGTCATGGATGAGATGCTGCAGATAAGTAACAAATGCATAAAATAAGTGGGGGAGGGCACACCTGCAGAGAGTGAGTTACAGAGAAGGAGCAGATAAAGTAAATGTCCTACGGGAGGCTGGAAAAGACAGATATTAATGTGGCCACTGGAACACACTGCAGATGTTTTCATGTCCTTGTAGGAGCTAGGTGCTGCGTTTGGATGAAAATCTGCCCGTGTAAAAACATCCAGCTCTCTTTTAAGAGAATAATTGACTCATTAACTAATTAATTATTATGCTGTTTATAAATAATTCTACTATTTAAGCTGATTTTCTATTATGACTTCTTTGTTATGAACTTCTGCAGACTTACTGATGACTTCATACAGCATCTAATTAGGCTACTTGTATTAAATTGGTTTGATGTAGCTTTTGTTTTCACATGTATTTTTGTATGGTGTTATTCGGGCATATGAATCAGCTTATTTGTGAGCAAGGACACTTTCACCATAAGTGGTTCCCGTATAATCTGCATTGTCTATGTGCCTTTTAAAATGTGTATGTGAATTTTTGCATGTGCACATCTCTGCTTGATATCCCACTCTATGAATGCAGCAAGTTACCATGGAAACCATGTCATCTGTGACACCACAAGATTTTATCCATCATACATGGGGGAAAAGCCACTTTGCCATGAGTGGTCTGTGGTCCCACTCCAGCTGCGAGTGATTTGTCTGAGTGCAGACGAAGGGTGGGCGGCTTTTATAATTCTGCTTCCTTACATGTTCGGCTCCTGTTTGTCTTCAGTTAGCAACAATGATGGGTTTAAAAAATTGTTTTTCCCAGAGCGATGTCATTATCTAAGTTTTTTTTCTTTGGATTTTCTTTATTGGATTTGAAATGGACGTGGCTGTGAAAACTGAGGTTTATCCTTCATAGCCTTCAATAGGATGTGATATTAGAGGTAACCTTAACTTTCCATGTGTGACAAAGGAATAGCTCAACATTCTGGAGAAATGCACTCACTCACTTTTTTGCAGTTAGCTGAAACTAGTTGTGTCTTTACATTAACAGGAAATTATATTTTCTAAAGTGGGTTCTACAAAGTATCTGGCAACGTAAATGGAATTCATGGTTTCTGACTGGGTCTTTACAGACATGCACTTGCTCTTGTGCATGCTACCACTTGGTTTGTACCAAAGATAAATCACAATTAAATATTAAATAAATAATAATAAAGAAACAATAAATCATACAAAATAAATACATTTAATAAGAGTGAACAAAAGCAAATAAAATAAATTGATTAGAAATAAATGATGAAATAAATAAATTAAACAAAGACCACAAGGGGTTGAAGAAGTTTATGATGCATGAAGGAGTTAAGAATATATGACCTTTAGTGAAGAGCAACTATATGGGAAGAGTAAAATAGTATCCATGAATCTGTTCCCTTTATAAAAAGAGCGTATTTAACACTGACTATGATCATTTTTCTTACACTAAGCAAATGATATTCCTGTGAGCAAGGTTTACTGTTCGCTTGACAGTTGTTAGCTTGGTTTTCCAGTCAGAATTCCTTCCTGACTGTGCAAACTAAGATCACAATGACACTAAATACTAATAAATGCTTCCTAAACCACGAAAGGAACCAATGTTTTCTGAGGTGTTCTATTTCATGTGTGTAATTCATATGAAAACCTTAAGGTTGTGGTGTTTCTGGAGCTGCAGGGTCTTCCTGAGCTGTAAGACTAGTCTGCAGCAAACGCCTGCATCCGGTCAAGAGACAAAGTATAATTTAAACAAAACAACACATAACCTACATAAAAATTCTTGTAAAAGTTACTCACAGGGAAGATGTGAACCAAGTAAGTCTGATTTTCCACCTTCAATGATAAGTGGCACTCTTTAGATAGAAACATGTAGGGAGTACAGTGAAGTTTACATGAAGTACAAACCTCTGCTGATGTGTCCATTTGTCCACTGGTAAGTATGTTTAAACTTTTATTAGAGGACACCAGCACATTCACATGCATGCTTATGCGTAGATTCGTAGGCTACCCTCAGCTTTAGCCCTGATTGAGACTTAATTTGTTTAATACAGTCCCATTAAGTAATGCACATGCATGCACGCATACCAACAGCTTAATCCTGCTGGAGAGGTTGCACCTGAAGGCCTCTGACCTACATAGGGACATGTGTGGGATGCATCACATTTTTCTGCTTCACAGTGCATCATTAACCCACTTCTGCCTTTTCAAAAATGGCCCCAGCTCACCTGAGGTGATGTTGCGGCTCATCTAGAGTATGAAGAAGCTGCTCACAGAGCCACAGACACGACTGCAAAACACAGACTGGCATTTGATCATTTAAATGTCTGTTTCTCTTCTGCTTTGGCTTTCCTATAATTACACACATGCACATACACATACACGCCTGTACACTTTCTCTAAGAGAGAGGGATGTCTTTCTGTATCAAAGTGGTTTCCAGGGGTACTAAAGTGCACTGTGTCTACCATTTTAGCCACAGTGTTGCTTCAGCCTCTGACACACAGTCCCTCCTTTCCTCCTCACACATTCTGGCTCTTCTCTGCTTTCAATTTCCTCTTGCTCTCTCTCTCTCTCTCTCTCTCTCACACTCTCTCTCATATTCCCTCTTCCCACTCTGTTTTTCCCTCTGCCTCTCCTTCCTCTCACACACATGCAAATGCACACACACACACAGACACACACATTCCCTCCTTCTCCCTCCCTTTCGTCTCCTCATATCCACCGGCAACTGCACTGAAGCAGGCTGCCTCACCAAGCCTGTGGATCCCATCACCTCACTAATTAGCCTTGAACTACTGTTGAATATCATCATATTTAGCTTAGCGACCTAGCGGCACAGTGCAGACAGATATAGACTAGTCTGGCTGGAGGCTGGGTGCCTGGCAGTGGACAAGCTTTCTATCTCTCCCTTTTCACACTCAGTGCCGAAGGCTTATGAGTGGCGGAGCAGCGGAAGTGAGAGGCGGTTTTGCTTTGAAAGAGACAAGAAGGCAAACAGAGAAAGAAGCAAAGCTAAGACTCCGACCAAGCCACAGAATGGGACTTTGCTGCAGGAACAAATCCTCATAGACTTCCAAGGCAGCGGTCTCTGTGCAGCAGCATTGCTTTCAACAGAGATTTAAGGTGAGATTTTTTCAAACCCCTTACTGACCTTTTTTCTTATCTCTAGATCTTTTTGGAAACTGTGTGTGTGTGTGTGTGCATGTGAAAGAGGCAGGTAAAGAGAGAGAGAAAGGAGAAGTTCAGGAAGAAAGACATTCACCTAAGGAATTCCTACTGTGCCTCTTCTCAGGTTCAACAATATGGGTCAAAGAGATGCACAACAGCACTCACACACACTCTCTCCACTAACATGCACACCAGTACATGTACATAAGTACCAGCTGTTTGGCATCATGTATTAGACTGAAAAATAATGGTCACTTCTACAGTATCTGTGTGTGAAAGATACATTTGTGTATAAATAAATTTCCATAAAAGTGCAAGAATGCATGTGTGCACCTGTGCATGTGAACCAGCGAGATAGTGAGTTACTCCCTTGTTGCCGTGGTGTCAGTGCAAGGCTTAAGGATGCACATCATAGTGAACATGGACAGCAACAATCAGTCACGGCAGCCTCATGCCCGATTGCTTTGGAACATGGGTACATAGAAGACCTAAATACCATATTAAAGCAAACATCCTCTTGTGAGCTATATATGTACAGAAACAATCCTTTGATCCGCTGCCATAAATTGTTCAGCATGCTCTTTCTGTGTTTAGTAAGAGGAATCTTGTATCACTTTAAAACACCTCACGATGTGTAGTAAGTGCTTATAGTTAGACTGGAATAGCTCAGTAATAGTGGGATTGTGTTTCCTCCCGAGGCTGACATGAGACGCGGCATTAATACGCAGCACACTTTTAGTTTGTGTGCACGCTACTAAACAAAACACATGTGTGTGGCATAGAGTGTAGAAAGCTTTTTGAAGGAAGTTCCTGGATATGTTGACCATAGGTGCTAATAAACAAGCCTTGGCGCTGAAGTTAAAGTGAAATAAAGCTGTTTTTTTTTCTTTTCTTTTTTTAATATAAATCTTCCCAGTAAGGATTTTTTTTATATATATATTGAAGATGAGGGGATTATTCAGTGGCTTTGTGCGACGGTACAAACAGGCACACATCCTACTGGAAAAATTCTATGCAATTTTCTTTTTGCTGGAATCTAACAGTGAACACAAATCTTTTAATCTCATTTTGTTGGTGGTTCTGAAGTCTGGCAAGCTCCGATAATATATACAGGCTGGAAATTTTCTGTTACATTTAACAGCTCCAGATAAGAGGAGATCTAAAGGAATTGGTTTTTTTCTGCGAGTCTTACATCATTAATTCTTCCTTTAATGTATATACTGTATTGCAAGTCTCTTTTAGACATATTCCAGAAATATTCAACAGATGTCTTTGTTCCTTTTTATGAACAGCTGAAATAAATATATGTTCTGCAACTGTGTAAACTGGAATGAAGCATGTGCTTCTTCCTATTATTTCATGACATTACTGATAGATATTCAGAGCCACAATGAAAGAACACATAGAACACAATCCAACCCTGTGAAGTGGACACCTCCACTTCAGCCCTAATAACCATTAATTTAGGACAGGCTGACAAGGCATAAAGTCAAGGAGATAATTGTTGTGAAGGAGATGAGGGAATAAATGTGACATCTGAGAGAAACCCACTGGTTGTCAAATAAATAAATTATTTTGAAGTTAGCTTCTGGATTTTGCTTTATTATTGATAATATCAAAACATAGCATCATTAAGTTTAAAATAACACTACAACAGCATTTATTAAATCATGGAACCAATTTCTGAAATTTAAATCTATATGTGTCTGCCCATCTGTATACATGTATATGAGTTTAGACATGGACTTTCATGTGTTATATATATATATATATATATATATATATATATATATATATATATATATAATATTGTATAATGGTAAACACTTTTTAAGAAATTTGTTTGCTGATTTAATGTTAAAAGAGCAGAAGCTGATGTTATTTAGCATGACAGGTATTTGCTTGTCAGAAACTCCTGAACATCTCATAAGTGATCGTTCATACTCCAACCTTCCCCTCCCGATCTTCTCCTCTTTGGGTTCAGAGGCTGTTTGTCACCAACTTCCACCTGTGATCTCCCACAATTACAATTATTTCCCACAGCTGAGCCTGCTGTTGCTTTCACTCCTTCCTCTTGACATCTGAACAATCTCCCAACTTCCACGTCATGACTTTGTCTCGCTCTTATCTTCTTCTGTCAGGTTTTTGTTTTTGATCATCATTCCTCTGTTTCCACTCTAGTTCTCCTCCTTTCAGCCTCATTTCCCCTTCCATTCTTTTGATTGCCTACTCAGCCTGTGTTTGTGTGCATGTACCTGTGTGTGTTTTTGATGTATCATGCAGAATGTATCTTTGTAGGCATTTCTGGATATTTGTGCATGTGTATTTGGTGTGCCTTTGTATACAGTTCTTTGTTTTGTTGTCTGTAGCCTACTTTTTTTCATTTTCTCATACATCATAGTCGAAGGATTCCCTCTTTGAGCTCAGACAGAATTATGTGTGAAAATAAGAGGTACAGAAGCTATCAGCAGTGCTGAAAGTGTCCAGGTTATCAGTGGGTGGATGGCACATTATGTGTCCTCATTTTGCATAGAGATCTTAAGAATTCAGAAACGCGGTGCTACTGCTGTGAAGGTTTCAATCCAGTTGTGCTTTCGCAACCTAAGAATTTTTTAATGCTTATCTTTTAGCTGAGGCACTGACAGCAAGTTAAACTTAGCTTCTATTACAGTTGGTAAACAGGTTGATCACAAGATTGACAGCTGGTCAAAGCCATGATTTTTACGTCAATCTGTCAACTTAATGCACATTTCTAAGTAATATACAATTTAGTGTTTTTAATGCTAAGCATGTGTGTGTGTTGGTAGTTAAAGCCGCACTACTGAACTTTAGCAGATTTCTGCACTTTGGCACCCCCTAATGAAAGCTCATTTGGCATCTGTGTTGCATCCTGTCTCTTCTCTGATATCTTTCCAGCCAGTAAAAGTCAATCCAATGTTGACTCTTGTCTTATTTCTTGCTCTGTCACTTTCTTTCTTTCCCTGGCTAAATCAGCCATGGTGTATGTTCAAACAAGCAAATGTGTTCATATTCAGTTGCTGGCATGTGACACAGTGTTGTAAAAGAACAAAAAAAAAAAAAAAAAAAAAGAAAAAGAAAATTGCAGCTGTCATAAGACGCCCTGGCCTGGAAAAAAGTTATATAATTTCTCAGCCTTGGAATGCTGCAGGGCAATGATGGCTCGTGGGAATATTCATGATGAATCCCAGGTTACCATCAAAATAAGCCAAAAGCACAGATTTTAAGGTTGCAAACTTTTGTAGTGTTACTTTAATAAACATAAAGAAAAAAGCCTTTTCTAGTATTGCCAAGCTCTTTTGTTATTAAATTACATACTTCCTTTCAAGTCCTGCCTTTGCTCTGTAAAGCACTTTGAATTTCATGTATTAATGCAAAAGCGTCCCAAATCAAGTTGAATTTAGTTGATGCAAGTAAATGATAATATATCATAATCTGTCACTTGGTTACATTCTGTATTTATTATTATTATTATTATTATTATTATTATTATTATTATTATTATTATTATTATTATTATTATCATTATTATTATTATTCTGTATTTATAATCTGAATTTCTAAAGTAGCCATTCCAGAAAGCTGAGAAGAAAACGTGGTAAAGTAAAAGTTGTCAGAAAGCAGCAATGGAGAAGTATAAAAATATAAAACAGAAAAATTTATGTTTCATTCTTGACTCAAATACTAAACTAATTGTGGGTTTCAAGGTTTGAGCATTTCAGCTTTAGCTGTCAGCTACATTAAATGTTAATCCCTTTGAATGTTGGCTCTGAAAACAGTCATACGCACTAAATTTGTGTTTAATGAGCATTGATCCTGTGTACAATGACACACTGTGTTTTAACCTGGCAAACGTTTTTGTGTTAGCCATCTGTGTATAAAAGATGGACAAAACCCATCACCCATTTATTAGTTTATTACACTACATATTGAAACTTCAGTTTTCCTTTTTGTATAATTAAAGTAACTTTCAATTTTCCTCAATTTAAAAATGCTAAATTAATAGTGTCACATTATCAATAAACAAATAATTAATTAGTGATCAGTAGGGACGCACTGATACTGATATTAAAGATAATAAATTGGCAGATAACTGATAATGATTGTTTTAGTAATTCATTTCTCTATCAAAAAACTGGACTGTATTTCAAGACTTCATCTTTTAATTAAAACATTCTTTTAAAAAATGCTTAAAAAACTACTATATGCTTTCACACAAAAATAAAAACTTTTAATTTTTTTTAAATGTTTTAAACCATTTGTAACTTCAGTGGTGACATGGACCAATCTTCTGTTTTTGTGTGTGCATGTGTGTGTGCCCAGCATCATAAATCTAAATTAATCTTGACAGTTTCGGAGTAAAGTTAATGCAAAACAACCAGCACATGAATGTCTACCCCTGCTGTTGGCTAATGTTACTCTGATATTGCAGATGGGCCAATCCAAATATCTGCACATATCCATATTTGGTCCATTTAGCTGTGCATCCCGTCTTTTGTCACTATTGTACACACTTTTGTAGAATTACAGCTTTGGGAAGGAATAACCTCCTGGTCTGTACTTTGTTACAACAGTGGTGAAGAGGCCTCTAATTGAACACACCTTATTGATAGATCACTATGTTGTGTAGAGGTTATTCAGTTTTGTCCATTATGTGCAAGTTGTAAGCCATTTTTCATTTGCACAGTCAGCTACAGCAGCTCTAGAGTAGCCCCCCCGCACATGTTCATTTTTTTGTGTGTGTCAATGGCTCTGATGCTGTTGCTCCAATGATGGATGCAAAGCAGATTGCATTTTGGAGAATAGACTTGCAGAAAATCAGCAACATCTTGCTGCAAACATAAGCTTCCTCAAGAGTCTGCTTTGTCCCTTATTGCAAGCAGTCAGTGCTGCATTTCTAGTTCAGTCTGTTCTCCAGGCGGGCCCCCAGGTATCTGTAGTCTTCTACTACCTTTCATTTTCTTTCTAGGGGATAGAGCTTACTCAAACACCTCCTAAACTCTATAGTCATCTCCTTTGTCATGTTCTCCTTTTAGATGAGGTAATTGCTTTCATACCATAGCCTGTCTCTTGCCCATCACTGACACAACCTATAAATGCAGAGTCAGAGTCATGGTTGTCACTGTGTTTGGTTTTTGACATATAAAGGATAGATCTGACTGGGAGAAAATGTCAATACACATTTCCTTATGAAGCAGTAATGTCTTTAATTTTACAGCATTAATATGATTTAAACAGGGTTTTATGACGTGCAAACATGCTGATGTCAGACTTTTAGCCTCCAACCCCCACTTTTCTTTCTTTTTTTTTTTTTTGTCTTGGTACCGTGGTTCTAGTTTGAAAAGTTTGGGCATGTGGGACTTTTAGAGCTCTAAGTGGCCATTTAAGAAGTTGCAGTTTGTGACACTTCTCTGTTGGCTTCATATTTTAGTACAGTTATTGTTGCTTGGTTCAAACAAGGCTACAGAGAGGTTTTATATATAATCCTTTTTAGCTAGTACCACTGCACCAACCATCCCATTTCCCCATTTCACAGCACAGGCGATATATTCGAGAGAAGTTTAACTCTTTGTTATGAACCCCCCTACAGATGATTGACAGTGGGCTGTCGACTCAGAGGAGGCCAATGAGAAACCTTCCTGCAGACAGAGGCTTGCAGAAAACCAGCACCTTCATTGTGCCCTGCTTCCTCTTTGTTGAGGTGAGTGTGACAATTGTACAGAACTTATCTAGAGGAAATAAAATTCAACAATCTGATCCCCCATGCTTGTCAGAGTCAGTTCACATCAGAAACACAAGTTAAAAAAGGTCTCTGCTTCTTGTTTTGTATTATTGAATGAACTAAAAACTGTATTTTCAAATTTTGCTTTTGTGTTGCCAGAGGAAAATTACATGCAGTGTAAAAACACAGTTGTGGACTTGGTGGGAGAGTTTAGAAAGCTACTGGTTGTTTTATCACACAGAGCAAACTGATGGACACATGAAAGCACATTTTACAGCTTTTGAATGTTCCTTTCTTTTTATTGATTTTCTTTTTTCTTTTCTTTTTTCATCCTTTCATGTGATTCTCATTGCAGAGTAACAGTATCAGCTAAAAACTGCTAAACTTTGCAGCTTTATTTTCAGTTTTTTGGCACCCAAAATGAGTGATTGATTTGGATAAATTGTTACAAAGGGGTAATCATCCTCAGTCTGTGATTCACTTGGTGATAATATTCAGCAGGAGGTGGAAAAATGACTCTTCCTCTTTTCTGTTTTTACATGACTACTCTTCTCTCTGTGTAATCCTGAAATGACCTGGTGGAGCGCTGATGGCCTCAGCTCCATTTCCAAATTAATTGGGCTAATTAAGAACGGAAACCCAATTAGCCCATGCCACAGCTAACACGCTTCAAGTGAAGTCCTCTGAGCTGCTGTTGTGATAGCAGAACAAGTTGAATTTGCTTTTTTCTTTCTTTTTAGGGAGGGTGGTACATGTTTTTTAAATTTTGTCTGCAAGTTGATGAAGTACTCTTAAAGAAATTGAGACCTTAAAGTCTAGACTAAGACAACACAAAGCCTACCAGTTAATAAAAGAGCTGATGATTGATAATGGTAATTTTTCACATAATGACACAGACTGAGGTAAATACTGATCCTGTAATAAATCTGGACTCATTCAACGTTTGTGTTCTTAGTTTTTGTGAAAACAGCATCTTTGTTTAGTACAGCTGCAGAGGTAACCACCTCTTCGGGTGAATATTTCTCTTTTCTGTCTTGCTCTTCCTGTCTTTGCTAATTCACAACACACTCATAAGATATTATTGTTTTTTTTTTAGCTTTTCTTCCAACACATAAATCCCACACTCTTTCCACATAAACATGCTCTTCACCACAGATCTGTTGCTTCTTAATCTCTTTATAGCCCAATATCCCACAGTCCCTGCAGGTTTACTTACAGCTTTGTTCTTACTTGTATTTTCCTCCATTGTGCCCCTCAACATCCTCTTGAGTATTTGTTGTAATGATTTTCTTGCTTTCTAATTTTTATATTGTGTGTATAATATCTTCAGGCTTGTATCTGTCGGAGTTGCTCCTCCCCTCCTATAGCATTCTCTTTGATGGCCTCTTGAGTGTTGCCCAGTCACTCTATTCACACAAGTTCTTAGCATCTTTTCTCCAGCACTCATCCACTTGAATTACATCATTTACACCATTATTTCCCCTTGTGTAAAACCCTGTCTCTTCTTCCCACTCTAAAGCTTGTCTTCCACCCCAATATCATGTGTCCATAAGCAGAAAACATGTTCCCCCACATGTTTCTGCTTATATTCTTCCTTTGTTTCTCTTAGTTCCTTATGCTGTTTTGCATCTAGTTCCGATGGATTTTGTTCCCAGCAAACCTTGCCCTCATGTTCAACTCAAATCACAAGCCAGAGGGTGATGTGAATCTGGGATGAGAATTTCAGTCCGGTTTGCCATCTTAATAGAGCATCTCCAAAGCTTTTGTTTCTGTTTGCATTAGCTCAAACACGGCCAGAGGTGGGATGATGTAAATGGGGCCTGACTTTAACCACAGCATATGCACCTGAATGAATCTGCATACAGTGCAGTAGTTTCATAAAGGGTATTGTCAAATTAACCCCCACCCACCCACCCCTCCATGACTATGTTCATTCTAAAGTAGCTTGCTGAAGCATAGCTCCCCCCAGAGGGCTCCCTATCCTTTGTTGTTACATTAGCATCTCATTACGCATTTCTTTTCCATTCAAATGCCCCGTCTTATTCCTCTTCCTCTCTTGTGATCTTGTTGCTGATTCCTTTTCTCATGCCATCTTCTTGCTTACAATCTGGCTCTCCATCACTGCTACTCAATCTGCTTATTATTTGTTTATCATTTTATCTGGTTGACAGTGGCCTTGTTCCTTTTCCCCCACTCTGTCCCACTGAAAGCTTATCACTTTATCTAAAGGCTTGTTTGCAATATCTCACTATCATTAATCCCTTTTTTCCTCCAGTCACAAATGCTTTCTGCCTCTGTACTTAGTATCTTGATGATTATTTAATTCCTCTGCTAGATTTAAATGTCATTTTGAAATTTTAAAGGTGCCCAGTTTTACCTTCCAGCGTTGTGGGACAAGTGGTTAAGTTGTCCTTTTTCGCTGTCTTGTTTACACTCCATGCTGTTGCAAAGCTGCACAAGTGGCTGTTCTGGGGGCTTAAACACGCTTCAAAGGATCTTCTTTATTAAGTCATTTTAATTGGACTGGTTTGCTTCGGACAGCAGTGGGTGGGATGATGTTTGGTTAAAAGTTGGTGTGATCAAGGCTGAATAGAATTACAACCCCAGCTCCAAAAAGTTGGGGTATGTAAAATAGAGACACAATAGAACATAGAAAACATTCCAGTATTGAAACTGCTGACTTTCCCTTCTAGCTGCTCAATAGGGGGCTTCCTGGGTATTTTTTGGGCATATTTAGCATTTCATGATGTGCCAAATATTTTGACTTAGTGAAAGCTTTGTTCTGGAGACAGGCCTGTCCAGTAACCAGACTTTTCTACTATGAAGCCATGCAGATTGAATAGATGCTGAATGTTGTTTTACATTGTCTTGCTGAATATGCAAGGCCTTCCCTGAATATAAAGTTGGCTGGATGGGAGCTTAACTGATGCTGCCTTTCCAGATGTGCAAGTTGCCATTTCTGTATGCACTGATGCATTTTTAACTGAGAACTGATAAGCCAGACGATTAGCTGGTGTCCATGACCTCAAAAATTCATTTAAAATTTTTCCTGAACCCTAAAACTGTTTTCTCCTTTATCTCAGCCCATTCCTTGAGTTTAGGCCCAGAAAAGATGTTCCTGGATCATGTATGATTTATTTGAGCTTTGACCTTCATTAGTGGATGGCATGTTAGGGTTGCATGGCATGGAAGTAGTGGACCCAAATACAGGCTTTATGAGGGAGGAGGCAGAATATGATTTTAATAAACAAAACTAAACTGTAAGACGTGTACTGAACTTAGCATGAATACTAAAAAAAACAAAAGATTACAAACACATGAACACTAAAGCACATGAAGACTACAATGGTTAAAAAGAGACATGAACACTACAAACTGATTGGAAAAGACTAAATGAAACCGAGGGGTGTGTGTGTGTGTATATATATATATATATATATGCACAAGGATTAGCATGGAACGGATAATGTTAATGAGCCAAATCAAACCAGGTGAGCTAATGATAGGAAGCAGAGCAAAATAGAACTAAACATAACACAACGATAAAAAAACCAAAACCAAAAACATAGATCATGACATGCCCGGGAGAACTGTGTTCACAGAGGATGATATCTGGAAGTTTTTCTGAGCTCATTTAGAGATTTTCATCACAGAATCCTGTCTGTGTTTAATGCAGCGCTGCCCGAAAGGCAACCAGCAATGTCTCCTTTACACTGAGATGATTCCAGCTTCTCTGAATCTTTTGATGATGTCATGTACTGTAAGTTAATAAATATTAAACACCTTTACAATTTTATTTTGAGGGATGTTTTACTTAAATTACTTCACAAATGTGGATCTGTTCACTATTTGTGATAGTTTGTTGTAGATTGCTGGACCTCTGCTCATCTTAAATTCAGAGAGACTCTGCCGCTCTAAGGTGCTCTTTTTATGCACAGGCTTTTTGAATTTGGCTTTTTCTTTTAAGGTCAGCGTTGCTTTTATGGGCCAGAGTTTCCTACAACAAAGCACCTTTCTCTCTGCATGAGCTCATTTTATTCACATTCCCCGCTGGATGAGCCTCCACCTCAGTATATCTTTTACCTTCAGGTGATGCATTTGTGGTGTTTGTTTTTGTTTTGTGTTTTTCTTTGTGCCAAGATGAAGATGCAGCAATCAAACTGTGCTCACAGTATGCATGTGTGGAAGCAGGTCTCATTTCTCCCGCAGAGCTTGATGCTGGTGACTCTGATTGGGAACCAGATTGGGAAGACAGTAAAGCTGTTTTAGATAACTCTGTGTTCATTACATCTTTGACGACTGCATATTTTAATATTGCACTTATTAATGTTTTAGTTTGAGTTTTCACACTCACTTCATTAGAAATGCTCACACTGATCTCTTGTATATGAGCCTCCACTCTTCAGCAAGGACACAGTAACAATTCATTCTTATGTTATTCTCCTCCTAGTTTCCTCCTCATTATCTCTCAGACTCCATGAATAGCACCTGCCAGCGTCTCTGCTGCTCTGGGATTTCTCAACATTCTGGGCGGATGTTTGAAACACTTGTTAGCTGTGCTGCTTCCCCCATGTTATCTGACTCGAGGGGCGGGGGATAGGGATGAGAAACCCCACATAATCGCAATACGCTACTCTTTTATTTCATCTGGAAGTATTTAATAGAGTAGCTGCCTAAATCTGAGGAGCAGCATTGGGGTTACATTATCTAAACAGAAATAGAAACACACATTATGTTCATAGCTTTTGCTTCTATCTGAGCTACATGTAATTAGAAGATTGAGAATTGCAATCTGGGCTGGCCACGCTGATAAAACATGATGAATGTCATAAGGTTGTGCCTTCACTGCTAAAAGGTGTCAATAAAACAGCTGCAATTTCTTCAAAAATAGGGATGCATGTCAAAGAATAGTTTATTTTAAAAAATTTGTGCATGCCATTAAATGTTTACATTCATGGGCAGAGGTTTGGGGTAAGTCTTTAATTGATGTGCAGGGTTTTATTCTGGGAAATTGTTTGTGTATGTTAGCCTGCAATTGCTATTATTCCTCCCTGTCTGGAAGATGCAGGGGCGTGTACGCTTGAGGACGGAGAATTTTGTAAAATTATGTGATTTTTTTTTTCTTTCTTTGGTTTGCAGCTTTGAATTGTGCCATTCAGATACGTATTTGACTGGTGTGAGGAAGCTCTCCAGGCATCTGTTTGCTTTAAAGGGAGGGAGGTGGGTGAAAGGAAAGAAGAACAGATGAAGATGCACAGAGTCTAAATGAGTGATGGCAAAGTTTAACTGAGATGTTTAGGAGAGAGGGGGAAATTTTGCAAGGATGATGCAGAGAGCTTGGGTTTGAGGAGAGATGACTTTTACAGATAAAAAAATAAATAAATTAATAATGAGTTAATCTTAAACAAGGTTGCCTGATAAAATACACACAGGGACATAAGCAAACAAAGCTAAAAGAAGATTGAAAGAAAAGAGGGTAAGGCATGTTGGAGCCCAACAGTGCCGACTTTGATCCTCCCCCTTTCCATGTTACTTTTCTCTCCACCTCACCCTCTTTCCGCCTCTCATGTATCCTCATTTGCCCTCCTGCACCTCCTCTCGCCCGTTGTTTCCCTTCACTCTTTGTTTTATTTCCCAGTGGCGTGCTCGGCTTTGCCTTGCCGCATTCTGTTATGTACTCATGTCTCATTAACCGTTTTATCCGCCTTTTTATCTTCTTTCTCTTCCCCTCTGCTGCCTCTCCCTGTCCTCTCTTTAAGGCTCTAACCCTCCGGCTTGTTCACTGCTTGAAGTGTAATCTATTTGGTCTTGTTCCGTTTGTTGTAATACAATACAGTGACACCAGGCGGCAGCCAAGCCTATTCATTTGCTGTTTAGCCATGTTGATTCAAGGATGCTCAGTAGGTAGTTTCCTGATTTTTTTTGTTTTTTTTTTTTGTTGTTGTTTTTGATTTGTTTTGGTTTTTTTCTTTTTGGGGTGGGGGGGGTGGGGTTGGGGGGGGGGGGGGGGGGTGGCTCAAACAGTCACCTGTGACTTATTCAGATGAATATATGGTGAAAAACCATTATGGGTGGAATTTTATGCTCTGCATAAAGCCGTTTTGCAGTAGCCTATATAATTCTTTAACAAAAAAAAAAACAACACCCTCATCAAGCCATCTTTGAGATAAAATCTTAGCTATAGTGTAATCTAATCACATCAGATGGTCATTATATGAGCTCATCTGGAAACTAATTCAGACAAAAGAAGAAGAGGTGCAGCCTCTTCGTAGGTTAATTCAGTTTTCTACTGAAAACTCTCTGAAGACATGTAAAACCACCTTCATTCAAATAATGATGAGAGTATGAGATTTGTGAAGAAATTTAAAATAGAATTCTGTTTGAGGCTGATTAATGCTGACACATAAACCACTAGTGTGTCATTTAAAGAGAAATGTCAGTTCAGTCGTATTTTTATTATTGCCTAGAGCAGAGGTGTCAGACTCATTTTATTTCAGGGGCCACCTACAGTTCAATTCAAAGTGGGCCAGACCAGTAAAATAACAACAACCTAGAAATAATGAAAATTCCACATTTTTCCTTTTTTCCCTTGATGAACTATCCTTTTAGAAAGCATGATGAATGTCATATTTTATATATTTATTTAACATATTTTATATACAATAGATATGAAAACAAAAATTTATATATATATATATATATATATATATATATTTATATATGTGACACCCATGGCCAAGAGGTAAATCTTGAGAACTGGTGCGAATTCCTTCCCATTTGCATGCTCTATGTTAGGACTGAACACAAAAAGGTTAACTAATGATAATTTAATGATGAGGTAATGGTTTGGTATGCAAGTATAGTTTTCACTGTACTTCAGGGGTCATTAAAAGGTTAATGACTAGTGAGTTAATGATGACGTACTGCAGAACTACTGTTGATCAAATGAGTCTGTTAGCAAATAGTAAAAAAGAAGTTGTTACAGATTTGTTGTCCAGCTGGTTAATCTAAACCATTTATTAAAAAAGAGGTAACTAATTAATTATTATCCAATGATTAATTAGCTATTAGTCTCAGAATAGGTTTCCAGAAGGTTATTTAATCATTAATGAATCATTAGCCCAGATCTGTTCCTCATTAGTTGCTGAGTACAAAAATTTTGAGGCCTTTATTGTGGGCCAATAAGAGCAAAAAAAAATCAAATTGCATTTTTCTCTCAAATATTGCTGTTTGCTTTGCAATTTAATTTGTCAAATTCCAGCTTCTGTTCAGTGTAATTGCAGAAATATATTTATAACATAAGATAAAAAATTACTACATGAGATGTCATCTAAATATGAGCTATTTTATATTTAATGCAAAATCACAAGTTTGAGAAAAAAATATCTTCATGTGGCCTAAAGGTTAAAATACTTATAGAACAGGTTTATTCTTGGTCCTTGTATTAAAAAACTAAACTGTTTTTTATCTTATTTACACCACAGAACATCATTTTCCTACCCCAATGTGTATAGGCACAAACATGCTTGCACACATGTATGTGAGGACACGCTAACTAGGACACAGAGAATGAATGGAAAATATGTTGTTTCAGCCACCTGAAAATCAGACAAAAGTCAACATTTTATTTAAACTCTCCCAAGAAGGCGAAGATGGAAACACTTGTATAATGATGAGAAATTCATGTCCTTCATGGAGTCCCAGCTGAGCAAGCTAAATTTACTGTCATTGTAGTCCTTTCTGTGTAGTATGGCTTAAAATGGATTCACTATTCTTTTAGATTTTAACATCAACACGTTGTGAGATCTGAACTCTAAAAATATTTAGAGCAATTTCACTCAGTAAAACCATCTTTAGATGCAGATTTGAAACCTGGAAAATGAAAATGAATCGCTCTCCTTTGTGATTTGGTAACTGCAATCTTTAATTTGTGGTTTCGATTTAAAAACAATTCATCATTCAAGCCTACTTTAGGCGTGCAGTCTAAAAGAAATGACACTCAGAAACTGAGCGAATGCATCATATAGACATTATTGCATAACATTTATTCATTGTCCATACTGCTTTAACTGGTTAAATTTGCAGAGGGGCTGAATCCTATCCCAACTGCCAGACTACATCCAGAGTGTTCCATCACAGGACCGACACAGAGACTAATTACCATGCACCCTCTCATGCATAGTAGCAAAGTGGGAAAGCCAGAGTACCTGAAGACAACCCAGACAGAAAATTCCCACAACATCTGCACTCCTTATTTCATTACATTAGCATACAATTACACTGACTGTAACTAATATGGGTAAAAGTTCAAGTATATTTAAAAGCAAGTATGTGTGTAATTACCAGCCTCCTGCACACTTCTTGTAGAATTTACTTCTACTCATTCAAAAACAAGTCGGACACGTTTGAGGCAAAATGAAGCAGCCTGAGTCTAGTTCATCCTAAGTGGTGTGACATTTATGGTCTGCCAGCAGGGTGCTGTCATCTCAGCACCAGCCTCCGTCCACACATTCTCACCCTCTGTAAACATGTTTGACTTTATCAGTTGACTTTTCTGCCATCTGGCCGTTCCACACAGCCCCAGGTAGACATGAACCACTTTGTGCGAGCTTTGCCCCAAGGGACATTGGCAATACCCATTCTTATTTTCACCTCTCTTTTTTTAACCACAAGGCACTATTTTACTGTCACATTTACTTTCATCGGTTCTGGTTTGGGATCTTTTATGTGGAAGAGATTTTGTTCAGTCCTTGTCACACAGGTTCTGTATTATACTTTGTGATTTCTTGCCTGTTCTAACTTTGAACTACAGAGGTTTGAGCTTTAAGTCTTCATTGCAAAGCTTAATAAGCGCTTTTAGTTTACTGGGTCAGCTAGAAATGGGCCATTTTCTTTCATCTTTCTTATGCTAGGAACTGTGGTTTAATCCTGTGGATGAATCTATTCAGACAGTGTATTAGAATTTAATCAAACTGGGTTTTATCCCTCATTTGTGATTGATGGTGGTAACCCCCCCAGTTCCCAAGGCAAAGAGATGCCTACACTAAAGCTATGCTGTAATATTTACTGTCATATACAAACACACACACACACACACACACACACACACACACACACACACACACACACACACACACACACACACACACACACACACACACACACACACACACACACACATTCATATATATATATATATATATATATATACACACACATATATATATATATATATATATATATATATATATATATATATAAATGTGTGTGTGTGTGTGTATATGTGTATATATATATATATATGTGTGTGTGTGTGTGTGTGTATATATATATATAGGGCACCAGCTTAAAATCATGACAGCAATTTTTTTTCATGCTTATTCTCCGTCAAACTGATATCAACTCAAAAGGCAGAATTGTACATCACTAAGCTAATGCCCAGTTGTATAAGTTGGCGTACAGACCTTGAGATATGTTTTCTGGTTGTTGCAGCACTGCTGTTATCGATTATCAAGACTAGAGATGTTCTGATGAGGAGTTATTTTGTGTGTAATGTTCATTTGAAGCTAACTTTTGAAGGAAACTGGCTTCCTTGTTGTTGTTCCTGCAACATTAGCATACAAGCTCAATTGGCTCCCCAAAGAAATTAGCTGTTAATCAGCTGTTACACTCATGGCCATGTGTGTGTACGTAATGAGAAATATCCAGAAGATTTGTGTCCTAACTGCACAAGGCACAGTTTGATGGCTGCAAAGGCAGAAAAGGGGACGTCACTTATCTATCTTCTCAATGTTGACCTTTATGCCAGCACCCAGCTGAGAAGCGAGATAGGCCCAGTGCTAGTTCTTCCACTAGTTCCTACTTTTTTTTTACTTTTTGCAGTTAGGGTATAATCCCATTTTCCTTTAGGATTCAAGGACTAGTGGTAGTCTAGCTATCCAAATGGCCCCCAACATCTTGTTTGTTTAGCAGCATTTCTCAGTGACCCTATTGATGGCTAATTAGCCATCCACTGTGCATCCTACTTGTATTGTGAGCTCTCACCAGCCAGTAAAAGACTTTCTTTTCCTCTCTTCATCTGATATTGTGTTTTGCTTTTCTTTGCTGAATCAGCCACAGTGTGCATAAAAAATGGCCGGTGTGTTTATATCTGCTTGCTAGTGTGTGATGCAGTGCGAGGATGTGATGCAACGTCACGTAGCATCCCAGAAGAAAAAGTTGTGAAATGCAGTTTCTCAGCCTTGGGGCTCTGCTGGGCAGAAATGTAAATAACAGTTTTCAATGTGCCATCAAATGAGTCAGGAACGCAGAGTTTTAAGGTCAGAAAGTTACGTAGTGTGATTAAGTATTAGCTAACCTCTACTCCTTGATCCCTGAAATAAAAATGACACCTTACCACTGCAAAAGGGAGGAGTAGGGCTAAATGGTTGGGAAAATCAGGACTGGGCCAAAGAATGATGATGTTGCTGTGGTTGAGGCCAGCTGTGCAAGAAGTAGCTACTAGTAAACGGTAGTAAGAAAATGTATTGTCTGCAAAATAGTCATGAAAATCTTAGACAGACATTAGAACTCAGGATATGATCATCTGAATCAGCTAGTTGCAGAACATACAGCATGTACAGTAACAAATCTGCCAGTTGCTGTTATTGTCTAGACTTCCCTGTTTAATCACAGAAACTTGAAAAGATTGAGTAGCAGCTGCTGGACATTATAGCCAGTCATTCCAAAATTAGCTGTCACTTTGAAATGAGCTTGTTTAGCAGGAATAGCTGTCGATATAATGTAGACACTGTCACTAAGAACTTTTCAGTCATCCAGACTGGGAAAGAAAACAGTTCACAGTTCCTACCAGAGAACCATTACCCAGCCACTCTGGTAATCAGGCAAAGTAAAGTAAAAAAAAGATGAGATAAGGTTATGTTAGAGCAACAAAATCTTTATGGAGGCACAACAGAGGATAAGGTCAGCAGAGGTTATGTTGTTCCATATCACCACAAATAAATAAATAAAAAAACTAACTTGTCATCTTTGGCTACCGTTGTAGGATGGCAGAGATGATAAGGATAAGTTATAAGTGTTAAGTCTCTGATAAATGACCTTACAGGGATGAACACGCTGCTGTTCCAGTGTTAAGTTTTTTTTGTTTTTTTTCGTTAGCTGTGATACAAAGCACTGAAGCGAAGATCTGGAGTCAATAAACATGTTTGAATAGTTTTATTATAGGAATCAAACACAGCTTTAGTCCCCTCTGATTTACAGCCTACACAGAGCAGAGTGAGAAATGATCATGATAGTCTTCTTTTCATGATTATAAACCCACACATCAGCAACTTTACTAACAGAGCTGAGGAAAGGAAAGATGACACAGAACAAGAGCGTTAATCATTTATTACATACTGATAACAACAACAAAGTGAAGTCTGCATCTGTCTGTCATCCTGTTTTCTCTCTGAACTCCCTGTCATGGCTTTATCTGCTGCATCTGACAGTGTTTTCTTTTTTCTTTCCCAAAACTTATAATGATGACAATGTATTTTTTATTTATTTACAATAGCAAAAGTGTGTTATTACCAAGTTGCTGGAGTGTGATAGTATTGTGTGTTGATCCAGAGGGCATGTATAGACTGCATGTTTTGTCATTTAGTTTGGAGTAGTAGCATTTCATTGTGGTTTAAACATTGTTAAATTTGTTGATTTATTGTTTTAAACTGAGTTGCGCTCCAGATCTAGGGAAAAAGCCAAAGGAGCTGGCCTGAGCTGAATGATAACTTTGAGATAATCTGGAATAATCTGGATGAAAGTAGAGATAAAATTAAATTTGATTAATGTTTTTATATTCTCTTGCTCATATGTCAGAAAAGGCAATAAAATTAGTATTCTAATTATTTAATATTCTGCATTTGCATCAGAGTGATTATACAAGTGCAAAAGGAAAAGCAGCGACATCCTGCTAAACTGTCTGGTATAGTGTTTTCTGGCAATAATCAAGGTCCAGGTAAAAACTGGGTGTCACCATTGACTTGCTTAATAAAATGTAAGAGCAGGAACTTTTTAGGAAATTAAAGCATAAATTATTTTTTCACTGGCCGTAGTGAAATACTAAAACAAACAATCTGGAGTATCTAAAACAATGTACAAAAGCAGAATAACGTTTGTGCCTCCTGCAGCTTAAATTTGGTTTAATTTGTTTGCATGATGCTTTCATTTTGTGCTAATTATTATTCCAAGGTGACTTCTGCTGCAAGGCCCCAATGCTAATTAGAAACCCATCATCTTGAAGTTGCTTTGACCTTTAAAGATATTTAGAAACTGGTTAAAATGCAGCATGAAAAAAAAAAAAAAAATAAATAAAATCTCATGACATTTTACATAAGCCTGCGTTTAGTAAGGAAGCACATATATTTCCAGGTTCTGTTAGTGAAAAATAGTAAATAAGAGCAAAACACAGGAACAATTCAAGTTGCACTGAAAAATATCATGCATTGATCCCAAAATAAACTGAAATTATTGCAACAGCAATTTTTTTTTCAGGAATTTTACATATTTGAGTTATATAAAATAACAGACAGAGATCTCCCAGGAATGTTTGTATTTAATTGTTTGCATCAACTTTAACGGTTGTTTGTAGCTGTTATGTTTTTCTTCCTCCCACCTCTCTGCACCTCACTCCTTCAAGCCTTCTGTAGCTCAGAAGATAAAACTAGATGATGGAAAGAAATTTTTACGACAGTGTTCCCATGTCAGAGTTCCTCATCAGACACAGGATGCACCCACATGCCTGCAGACATACTCAAACAGCCGTCACATAGAAACACACCCACAAACAGAAACATAGAAATCCAAACAGAACTTGTGTAGATGAACAAAAACTATCAAAAAAATTAAGATTTTGCTTCAGTACATCATAGGCATGTGTCACTGGATACACTCTCTTCTTGCACATTTCCATTGAGAGGAAACAGTGGAAGTTTATACAGAGAATCAATCTCTGAACTTCAGTAACTATGAAGGAAGCATTCAGGTCGGGCATAGAGCTGATAATCTAATGAAAGAAGTTTAAAATTGGTCACCATTCTTCCAAGGTTCACTGTCAATGATTATTCTGTAATATAGCTGTAATAAAAGTATTATGCTGAGCACATCTCCCCTTCTCCTCCCTACGGCATTAATTTATGTTGGTACTTTGCCACTTTGCTGAAGAGGACATTTTCTGTGTGGCTTTGCACACTTTCAGCCATCTGCCACTGTGAAACCACTTGTGTTTGAGTCTTATTACAAAAAGATTTTTTTTCAAAATCCATTTTCAACTAATTCAGACACAAAAATTTGAACTAAAAATTCTGTAGGCTACTATTTATCAGATTTTGGATGGAGTAGATTAAAAAAACACAAACTTCTTATTTTCTTTGACGTGTTGAAAAAATATCCATTTTATATTGGTGTTGTGCTCTTTGGTACCTTTATTAGGTTCATTACTTGTTGGGCTTGCTACATCAGAGGTAAATTTAGGTTCTTTAAATGACAAGAAGAACAGATGTAACTTTAACTGAGGTATTTTGTTTTGGGGGTATTTTTGTACATTTTTAATTTAGGCAATCTTTCCTTTATTTTTTATGTATTTTATATTATTCATATTATGAAATAACTCCACATGGCATCACCATTATTATTTGTCTGAGTAGTGCAGAAAAAAAATCAGTTTGCATGTGGGTGTGTGTCTGAGTATGTGTAAGTGTATAATATGACAGAAAAAAACATCTGTTGTATTATAAATATGTGTGACATTTCTAATAAACCAAACTGATTGAAAATCATATGAAAATTCAGCGTGTTATGGTGATTTTTATCGTTGACAGACCTCTGCCTCTATTGACTAATGCAGTAAGTAGACGCCACTTACCCCGGCCCAAGATGGCGGCTGTGTTGACGCATCATTCCAATGGACAGCAGCGTCAGAGGCGACATCTACGTGTATATATCTATGGGATAGATATAGATAACTGGCCACATATTGCACATGTCATAGTTTAGACTGAATAAACTTGCACCCATATAGGTTTGACCTTATCAGTTTGCTGCTCTGACAGCCAGTTCACCAGTGGCTTATAAAAAATCTTGATTGTGCTAAATCTTCAACAATTTAGTCCAGCTGAGAAGAGTACTCAGAAGAATGGCCTTATACTTATCTCCAAGATGAAGATACAGCACTAAACTCCTTCAGCCTGAAACATTAAAGAGTTCTTTTGTCATGATATAGAAAGATGATTTTTTAGCCTCTGACCAGTTAAAGGCTGAAAGTGTAGAAAACTGTCTTGTAGGGAACTGTTGCTTAGGGATACTGAAGCTACTTTCACCATAAATAAATACTTAAATACTGACACAAAGGGTACTTAAATGGCAGCACGGAAATAAACCAGTGACAAACCTCTGTAGTGATCTGATGTGACCTCAGGCCAGGCTTTCTGTCCTCTGCCATGCCTGTTGCATGGTCCATACTAGGACTAAAACCAAACCCTTTTGATGGCTCATCTCATCACCATCACTTTGTTCCTCAGAGATTCAGCCATCACTGCATTTACTACCTCACATAGTGTTTACCCTGTTAGATTTTAATGCAGAGTTATGAGTCACTGATCAAAGTGCAGGACAGTCCAATAAAAATGTCTGAAATAGACACCATCATTGACAGAAAATGGAGGAAAGACTGGTTGAAGAAATGGAGACCAGACTCATTTAATGTAAATTTAAACAATCCAGTTGTGTGTTTAAAAAAAAAACAAAAAAAAAACAACTTAGTTTTGGTGCTCAAGATTAACTTACTTAAACCAGTTTGATTTCTAACAATCAAAATTTAAAGGTGCAGCATGTAATAAACTCAAACATCAATGAAAATTTAATATATCATTGAAAACTGTGTTTCTATTAGTATCTAATCACTTAACAAAAAAAAGTATGTTTTTATTCTCTTAGAATGAGCCATTTATAACTACTCATGGGGGTCCACATACATGAATATGGAATAATTAACACCTTAATAGGCACATAGAAGACAGTAGACATGTACACAATGTTAAAATAATTTCCCGTAGAGCTGTCATTGTTGCACCTGAGGTCACTGGATCTACTCACTGATAAAAACATGTTAATGTCTGGAAGAATTTTGGCCACTGATGGCCACCATCCATTCACCACTGTGCCTGGAATTTAAGTCATTTTTATGCCAGTAGTTCTTACACACTATACTTTTTAAAATAAAAGTAGTAGTTTATCCAAAAGAAAACTACACTTTGTGGATTTAAGCAACTTGGACGATCTGAAAAGGGTTTTGAGCAGGGAACCTATGAGCTGTAGATATAAAGTACTTTTTTACTTGAATCTCATTTAGGTTTCTGGTTTGATGAGGGCAGTATTCTTTCATGGATTCAGTCAACTTGTATAATGTCTTGTTTTCATTTGGAAAATCTTATTTTGGCAGGGATATGAGGCAGAACCCAAGTACAGACTCAGACAAGCAGTTCAAGTTTCAGCATATTTGTATAGTAAATTTCAGTTAGCTATAGTGGGGCTGGTGGTGACGGTGTGTCTAATGCAAGAGCTTTTATAAGAGTGGTGGCTGATGGTCTGGCAGAAGGAAACAGCTAAATTAGTCAGAGCAAAAATATTCAGAAAATTATTACTTGTTGGCTCAAGGTTGACTGTGGCTGAGTCTACAATCTGGCAGTGAGATGAGGTTGGATGCCTCTTTAAATATAGGTGATGATTAGACAAACAGGTGGAGCCAGTCCAGCACACCAGGACTGCATCTGTAATTAAAGCACAGGGACAGGAAAGGGAGGGAAACTGGCTAGGGGAGAGGGAGTTCCAGGTATGTCAGATTACCAAGTGAAGCTATTCCTTTAAGTTGCTTTGCCATACCAAACCAGAAAACTAAATGAGATTTATTTATTTATTTAAGTATAACAGCGGCAAATCCATAAAGCTGTGCTTTTCAATCTTTCTTTCTGTAGCCTACTTTGAATCTCATCAAGCTGAGATTTTTGGTTTATTTAGCCATAATTTAAGCAGGGAATCAGAGATTTAAAATCTATTTTCTATTAGTGTCCTGACCACGATTGGCAGCAGCTCAGGTTATCTGTTATAAACACAGCAAAGTTAATTTCATATGTTGAAAATCGGTGCACAAATTGGTCATAAGCATATGTGAGAAGGCGCATGCATGGGCTGTTTCACTGCAGTGTACATTTTCATATCTCCAACTCTGACATTGTTCCATCTCTACACCCCAGTTACTGCATGCAGAGCACCATTTGATTCAGGGCCAATTATCTGCTTTGCTGGTCTCATTGTTGAGTGATTGTGTAATGAAGGCATGCTGTTTTAAAATGCAGCAGTGTGCAGCTCACGCAGTCTTATTGTTGTGGTTAAATTTTTTGTCTCCTGCAATTTCACTGTTGTGAAGAATTGAAAAACTAGATTCTTAGCTTGTGTGTTTTGTGCTGCCACTGTTGTATTGAGGCCAGTTTCCCTGTCAATATTTGTTCCCTTCGAGTTACACCAAAGCTATGCCCCGTCCATCAGGGTGTGTCCCCTGCTATAATCTACCTGTATGACCAAGAAGTTTAAAAATTTCAGGATATATTTATCAAGATAACAAGTAAGCAGTAGGAATTTCAGAGTTGTGTGAACCTGCTTTCGTTCTAAACACAGTGGAACGATATCTGACAGAGATTTCCATTCACCAGGTATGACCCAAAAATGTGTCGCTTCAATATTCTCTTGTTGGTATTCACACTTATTTTAAGTCGAAGGGAAACTGGACTTATTTTTGTCCCTTGAAAACATTTTGCCTTTCATCCAAAAGGTTTCTTCTTGGCACCTCCTCCTCATGCTATTCATCAGCCTTTGTGTATTTACGTTGGGATGATGTGCCATTTCTTAACCAGGAGCGCTTGAAGGTCAACCAGTGCAGTTGTGTTGGTCACTCTAGCACATTCAGCATCCCCAAACTAATCCCACATGGTCAATTGGGTTGAAATTTGGACTCAAATTAGACCAGTCCATTCTCTCCACTCCCAAATTCTGGAGGAACTCTGACATCATCCTTTGCTGTTTGGGGGAGAGGACTGTCATCCTTGAGGATGGAGTTAGGTCCCAGAGTCTAGAGATTTGGGATCAACACTGGTTCCAGAATCTCATTCTGCTATGCCTGCCTGTCAAACGGTAGTCATACATCTGTGGGATTTTGGGGGCCACTACCCAGACGTTCAGCTGTGTTGCTCATTTCACATAAGCACAATCATTACAAGTGATACTTTCTTGTAACAGTGACTAATCAGGCTTTCCAGTAATGTATAATACAACACCAATTGGTATTATTAAAGAGTAGAAATAATCAACCAAACAATAATTTCCATACTTTTTCTGCAATGTCTCTTTTTTAGACTTTAGAATCAATTAAGATTAGGCAGAGGGACTTCAAATGGGTCATCAACATGATTACATTAGTAAGCATGCTGCAAGGCAAACTCCCTCCATGGACTTAGGTTGTATAAATACATCTACCCACTTACTAATGTGCCGTGATTATTGCAGTCGTTTGAGGGCACTGTCAGAACAAATACAGCAATAGTCGCAACAGAACACTTGCACAAACAGACAAAGTGTCAAACTTTACCCGCAATGACCCGGCAGCAACACTGCTTCTACATATGTAGAACATGTCAGGTGTTACGTGTTCTTAGGACTCACCTGCTCATTCATCCCTCCTAAATGAGCTCATCTTGTACTTTCTATGTTTTGCTTGGGGCCAAAATTGAGCCTATTTGGATGTTCATTCTGTGCCTTTATGAGAACCGTCACACTTTGGAGGTCTTTCTCACAGCAGATGTTTTAAGCTGTCAGCACCAAGAAAAAAAAACAAAACAAAACACCGGTGCACCAATTAAAAAGTTAATTAGTTTTGTTTCAACCTCTTCACACAAGGCACCTTGGTGTTGTAGAAACAAGTGACAGATTTAATCTATTATACTATTACAACATTATGATAGATGCATTTGCATTTTTATTGAGCTATATTAAAACATACAATATTTCCTCTCATGGTGAGCGGCAGCCGTTAAACTGCAGTTTCATCCCTGCCTCGCTGTCCCTGCAGCTGTAAACCGGCTCAGCCTGCCATCAGAGGCTCTTCATGTTTTGCTGCTGATAAATTTGTCCTTCACATACAATAGAAGTTCATCTGGTAAACATTTGGGCTGCAGATTATAATGAAACTCATCAGCAGTGTGCCATATTTTCACTTGCTTTTCATTTTTAATATGCAGTAAGAGGCTGCTCTCGGGGGAGTTGGGGGGGTGGGGGCAAACGGGGTATTGCACAGACCTCTAGTTGAAATAAGCTTACGTTGAGGCCGTTTGCTTTTCTGTACATAACCGGGCAAAGACACCTGTGAGCGGTTTACTGAAGTAGAAATGAATAATTAGTACTTGCATCTGTTTCATCTGTGCAGAAAAGCATGCTTTTTAAAAAATGATACTTTCTATGTATATCATCATCCTTTCCTCTCTCACATATACAATCTGCCATGAATTGCTAATGCTATTATTTATTTTTGAACAGTTATTGAGGTCATATTTTATGCATCGTGGCTTGTGCTTTTCATACATCAGAAATGCTCTAAATGTCAGAACAGCACTAATTTAAGTTATGCAGAAATCCATGAATATGTAATTCTTCCGGTCTTATTCCCTTTTCGCTTCCTAGGTCTTTTTTTTCTCTTTCTCTCCTGTGTCTCATCTATGTTACCCCCCATCCATTTTCAGTTCCTCTTCTGCTCCTCCACAGAGCTTTTATTCTTTTTCTCTTTTTTTTTTAAACAGACTCCATTTGTTTCTTTCCCCTCCTACTCCAAGTCCTGACACTGCTGAAGGGATTTCTCACTCTGCTTTCTTTCCTCCTCTGTAGCTTTCTCCTTATTTGTTTCCCTCTGTCTCTATCTTTACCTCCCTCCCTCCCTCCCTAATTCCCTGCCTCTCACTCTCAGACTCTTCCCTCACCATCTCTCCACACAAATGGCTCACTTTACACATTACGGAAGCATCCATCATTTTTCTCTGTGAAGGAAATTTATTTCTATTTTTTTTTTTCAAACTGTGCTCCTGTTTTGGTTTCTTTTCCCCACTGTCTTTTCTTTTCCAACTCTTGTGGATCCAGTCCTAAAGCTGCTACCAATATGTTTTATTTCCAGCTGGTCATCATGGCAGGGACCGTTCTGTTGGCGTATTACTTTGAGTATACAGACACGTTCCCCGTGCACATCCAGGGCTTCTTCTGCTTTGACAAAGCCTACTCCAAGCCTTATCCAGGACCAGAGGACAACAGCAAAGCGTCGCCTGTTCTCGTCTACTCCCTCGTCACCGCCATCCCCACTGTGACGGTGAGTGTGTATTCAACTTCCACAGGTGTTCATCATGCACCTGCACACAGACATACATTTACATTCATGCACATGTGAGACACTCATGCGCTGGTAGTTTCTCCTCATCTGCACGTGGTGCTTGTGGATTGAAAGAGGGCAGATATGTGTAGGTGTGCACCCTCGTGGTCTCGCTGTTCTGTTTGTGTGGATGCGTTCTCAGTCATAACCATGGCAACGGGCACTATATTTGTCCTCCATGAAGCAGAGATAGCAACACTGCACAGAATCTGTCGTTATTTCAAAATGCATGCTGTAAGAAGAGAATAAAGCATTACTTGTGCATGGTTTAGCCTGTCTGTGCACAAGAGCCTCAGTTTGATTGTTTCCTCCTCACACATGACTTAAAAATGCACAGAAGATGCCTTCAATAATTAAACATCTATATGGAATTGTAAAATGTGGGTCACAATGCAGCAGATTAAACATTAATATTAATTTATTGCATTTTCACCATTACTGAATCATTTTCCAGTGGGAGTAATGGTTGTTATGCTGGAAGATTCTGAGTTCTGTCACAGCCGCCATTTTTCAGTAATACAGCAGGATATTTATAATAATGAAACGTAGCTTCATGTTGCCATCAAAGCTTTGCTTTCATGACTTTTCTCTTGACCCCCAGGGTTTGTCTCTTTGATGTCACACAGTTAAGTGGCATTACAACATGTCTGCCTCTGAGCTACACATTAGGTCAGCACCCATGTAATCGCAAGCACATAACCACACATGCATGCACTATTTGGGACATCTGCTTTTGTGGTAGTTTGTAATTGCTGCAAAAAGGTCTGTTTTACCCATGTGTGGACTGTTAATACAACTCCAGTTCCAAAAAGTGCTGAGACACTATGTGGAATCAAAACATAATGCAATTATCTGCTAATTTCCTGGTTTTCCTGATTTTTATCACAGAAGTACAAAAAAATATATATATTTGATGTTGAAAGTTAGACAATTAATTACAAATAGAAGCTCATCTTGAATTTGACAGCAGCAACTCGACTATAAAAAGGAGGGACGGGGTGAAAACACTGATGGAAAAATAAGTGATACTAAAGAGAAACCACTGGAGGAACATACTGAAACACATTGATTGGCAACAAGGCCATAACATGATAACATGATTATGAATAATAAGAGCACATTAGAGAGACAGAGTCTCTGTACAGTAAAGATGTCAGAGGCCCAGCTCAAACATCTATGCTGGGAGACATAGCAATAAATGAGTCAGCTCACTTCCATGCACAATTGTTTTGAGATAGGTGAACGTGTATTCTTGTCCTAGTATAAATGCTTGAAAGGGAACATTATGCTGAATATCAGATGACTGTAATATTTGAGTCCTCAGACAACAATAATTTAATTAGTATGGGGATGTATAAGTGTCTATGGAACTGGAAGCATGCACATCTGGAAAAGCACTATGAGTGCAAAAAGGTATATACACGCTTTAGAGCAAGGGTCACCTACTCTGGACCTCAAGGGCTACTGTCCTGTAGGAATGTTACGATTAGAGATTTTCTTGGTACAGGTATTGTCAAAGAAATAATTTGCTAGCTTGCAACGTGGTGCAAAAAGCGAAACTCAGCTGGAATGTGATACATACTTCTACATCTCCATTCCAATTAAATGTTTGCTGTCTGAGAATTCAGATATCAGAGAAATCTGATATTCAGAACATTTAATTCAATTCTGTATAAGTAAATTTATTCCTTCTGGAAGAAAAAAATGTGAAGTGTAGTTTCTCAGTCTGCTGCTGGGCAATTACAGCTCCAGAAATGTGCCATCACAACAAGTTAGAAACACATATTTTTAAGATCTGATAATTGGCATCATGCTTCTTTAAATGAAATAGTTCTTCAACAGATTGTTGTCAAGTCCTGCACAAGCCTGTTAATGACTTATTGATTTGAGTCAGGTGTGCTACAGCAGGGAAACATGTTAAACCTGCAGGTCAGTAGCCCTGACCAGAATGAAGTAGTAGCCCCCTCCTTAGAGCAACATATCTATCCAGATGACATCCTTTTCAGGGAAGACCTTGCATATTTCAATAAGACAAAGCTAAATCACATCCTGCCTCTATTACAACAGCATGGCTAAGTAATAGAATAGTCTAGGTGTTGGAATGGCCTGCCTGCAAGCCACATTTTTAATCAATTGAAAAGAATTGGCAGCTCAGGAACACAGAAAATGAGAGTCAGAGGTCTTGGGCAGTTAGAATCCTATATCAGACAAGAATGGAGGGACAAAATAAAGAAGAAAGAACAGAGGAGATGTTACACAATAGCTCTTTTTTTCTTTTTTTGGAGCCCAGCATGTACTGGTATGGTTGGAGTCGTGGGAGCTTAGCAAAGTAGGATCTGACTGGTGAAATTTTGCCTGGAGGGTTAACCCACTTTTTTGAAAGGCAGAGCATCTGTGTTCTCTTTTGCTCCAAGATACTTCTCCGCCCCATGAGTCTTTGTTCAGATACAACAAAAAAACAGATATTTCCTAAACATTTTTTTTTAAATTAGACTCAAGACTTGAAGCCACAAACCAAAAATTGTCAAGTTCTTTAACAGACAGTACTGATGTTTTCTGTAACAAAATGTAGGGCTTGTGGATTGTTTGGACTCTGCATTATAGTAGCTCAAGTTCATTTCCCAACTTGACAGAAGATAGTTTTTTTCCATTTTTTTCATAAAGAACCTCTGCTACTTTGTGTTATGATAGGCTGATATAAAAGAAAAAAACTTTCTATTTCGATTTCTATTTTTAATCATGACTACCCTGGTACACATCTTGTACCAGGGTAGTCATTGAGAAGAGATTCTTATTTACAATGTCAGACTGGCAAAATATGACAAAATGTAACATTATATTTGACTTTCACCACCATTTCTTTTTACTGGTTTAGACGTTTGTAGAACGGTAGCTGGTGGTTTGTTGAAAAGTTTCCATAACTGAAAAAGTACTGGTTCTGAATGTGACATATTTTATACTTAGAGCCGGGCGATATGGCCTCGAAGTGATATCACAATACTTCTTGGTTTCATCCTATTACCAATATATATTTTGATGTTTTGAAATCTCCTCTAAAGCACTGTGTAAATGATGAATTCAACATTATCATGCAAAAAAAGACACCAGTATGATTTACGTAAACTTTTTATTTTGAAAAACCAGTGTTTCACTGACCGTTATATTGAGAGGGGGTAGCAATCCCATACACCACTAAAAGATCAAATTTGTTTATTTTATTTTCAATAATTACTTAATTCATTTCTTATACATTTTCATTCAGTTATTTTATATTCAAATATTATCATATTTTATTATTTAGACTTTTATTTTTCATCCAATTATAACAAAAGTAATCTAAGTTCCTCTTTCCTCTAGATCAGATTTATATTTTTCCTTTTATTCTAAAAAGTAAACAGCCTGATCTCATTTATCAGATATAAATAAGACATAACAGAGATATAATTTAACAACAGTTTAATTTACCTCATTTAGTCTCTCCTCAAAAACATTGATGTCATGCTAATACTACAGTCTCTGATATTACATGCTTACTATTATAACAAGGTTATAATTTTGTGTGCGTGACAGACTAATACAACACAAATTATATTTTTGTTATGTTCACTGACCAGAGACTTAGCTGTACATTACTAAGCTTTATAAAGGTTTATTTAACTGGTCATTTCTGTAATGAGCTATATTATGCTCTTTTATCACAAGTTGAAAGAATTTCCAGAGGTCTTACTGATGTGTCTATTACTGGCTATAATAGAGAGACAGTCCATCAGCTCCTTTCTTATCCATGAAATTACAATTCTCTTCACATCGGCCTCATTGAGTCATGGAATGACTCTAAAACACAATCTCAATCAGGTGAACTAGCCCAGATTGTTAAAAACAGCATGTGAAGAAGTAACAGCCAGCTGGATAATTAATGATACACAAGTTTTATTTCTTCTGGAGCATGATATCAACTTAAAGGTGGGGGAAGATAAAGATGAGGAGGCTGGGTCGCTCTACTCTGAGCTAGAAGTGTGACCTAAAATACCATTTCAAATCAAAAAAGCTCACTGAATGATCTAAACATGATCTAAGCAGTCACAAAGTAACATGTCTTTAACATTATTCTTACAATAACAACACCATCATTTTGGAAATGTTGAAAATAGTCTCTAGTTTGATCAACCAAAATCAGTTCCATTATGTGCTTTGGCATTGCGTGTATGAAAGAGAAAATAAATATGACTAACTTAGGCTCTGCAGAAGATGTCAGAGAGAAACACAGAGGGGCTGAGTTATGACGAGGGCAAAACTGCTGCGCTATTTAACATTTGCTGCGCAGTTTTGCTCTGGTTATGTTTCTACGATTAGCGCCTGATCTATTAAGACTGCTCCTGTTATCATTTGCGGAGCAAACAGCAGTATTTAAATGAGGATTTAGCGGCGCTGTTTGCTCTGTCATGTAAGGTTCTGGAGAGCAAGGAAACCGCAAACGCAAAATTAACTTTTATCCGATAGAAGTTGAGACAAGTAAAGGAGACAAATAAAAATATTGCGGAAGTCGAGGAAAAAAATCTAAATGTCACCAGAAATGCTGCAATATAGTTTCATATTCAAGTTCAATTTATTTATAAGGCACACTAACAACAACCTTTAGGAACCAAGGTATTGTACATATAAAAACATGCAAGGAACAAATAAGAAATAATAAAGGTTTAAAAGCTATAAAGAAATAATAATAATAATAATAATAATAATAATAATAATAATAATAAAAGACAGGCATGATAAAGTCTTTAAACTTATCCAGCAATTCTAATATTGCAACGCTGGATCGTCTCCACAATCCTCTTCTCTGGCATTCTAAATATATTAATATAATAGAAAAAAATGCATTATCTTAGTCGCCTTTCATGGTGTCTGTGCCTCCTCCTTAAAATTATTACTGCAGCCATTGCGCGTATACTGTTGTGCCAATTAGCACCTGCTTTTCAGAAACGCTATTTTTAGAGCAAACATAAACACCGCAAACTATTTGCGGGCTACATGAATCCCACTGCTGCGCAAACCAGATTTATTTGCATAGTCTCCTCCCACTAATGTGCACTTTCTGGCCGGAACGCCCATAATGCATATGCAGTAGCTTCAGAAACGCAAAGTGGAGAGCGGCGCAGTTTTGCCAGGATAACTGACGCAGTTCCATGTTTGCGGCTTTGATAGATAAGCTTGGGCCGATTTTAGCGGAGCAAAGCCGTCTGCACCTGTTTTAGTACACGCAAAGCGTTAATAGATCAGGGCCAGAGTTGGTAGAAGAAAACCTGCCAACAAGCCTGTTAAGTAAGTCTCAGTGGTAACTGATGCTGTTACTTACAGAGCTTTCTTAGGACTGACACTCTTTTTGGAACAGAAAACTTAGTTTTCCTCTATTTGGGCGCAACAAACAAGATTTTTACTAAACCTGCTATCTGGAGTGCTGCCCAAGGAGTTATTTTACTAAACCTGCTATCTGGAGTGCTGCCCAAGGAGTTATTTTACTAAACCTGCTATCTGGAGTGCTGCCCAAGGAGTTATTTTACTAAACCTGCTATCTGGAGTGCTGCCCAATGAGTTATTCATTATTGGACAAAGGATTTAAATTTAGCTCCAAGATTAGGATGTTTACTTTAAAAATTGGAATATTTTTCACTTTGTTCTGTTTGCATTGTTACACATTAAATCCTTAAAACCCCAATTTTAGATTAACCAAACATAAAATTGGCAACTATATACTTAAGGAAAAGGTTTAGTTTCCTGAAGTTCTTTAACATCTTCATGCCGTTATGCAAATGTGAGTTGTGCTGTAGTTAAGCTTGGCTCATTAAATGTTGCAGTGTAATAGCCTCTTCAAAACTGACGATGTAGCAGCACACTTTGCACTCTCTTTCATCTTAAACTAAGATTTCCAAAGCACCCATCATAGTGTGCATGCATGTGTGTTATTGACAATGCTGAATGCTAGAGAGTATAGCACAGAGAGGAAGTTAGAGGGGTGAGCGAAACAGAGGCACTTGTGTGGTACTTGGCAAAAACACTGTAGGTTTCAGCATATCAGTGAAGGTAAGCATGTGGGTGGATGATGGCACACATCTTATCCTCCAATGCTACTGAAAACCAGTCCTGTGTGTACATATGGGAGCTCTACACTGTGTGTCTGCTAGAGTCAGGATCTGAGCACTAGTCAGAGTAGCTGCAGGCAATCTCTATGACTCTCCACAACTGTATCTAATTCCATTTGCTCATGCACACAAGCACACGCAGAATGCAGTGCACACCCTATTGCACAATGCATGCACCAGATGCAGTGCAGGTGACATTTCAGCTCTCCAATTATCATCCACCGAGCTCTCTAAGTGAGCAGAGTAAAGTACTATTTGAACTATGTGATGATTATTTGTGCATGTGTATTTCCGACCATTGTGTAGACTATATGCTGATTGCACACCACGATCCACCTTTGAGGTGGCACGGTTTAGCTGTGACCTATCAGAGAATCAAATGGTAATTGCAGGATTAAGATGCTTGTAGCACAGTGTGAGGCCTCTCGGCTCACAGAGAGTCACACTGTGCCAGACAAACATACACACTAGCAATACAAGCAAGAAGATGTGGTACAGTGAGTCGGTAAAGTTTTGGATGTAGGGGTCCTTTTCTCCACCAGTCTTTCTTCTTTTTTGTAAACAAGGGTCAGAGGCAAGATGCTAAATGTTGTTGTCCTCGAGAGCTCCATATAAATGCTGCTCAATACAAGCCTCAAAGAGTGTTTGAGGAAAAGCAAAGACATTCTATGAAAGGAGAGGCAGTCAGAGTTCAGAAAATACAACATACAATGAAAGAAATAAGGAAACTAGAAACGAAGGTAAAACTGAAAAGAAAATAAATCGCAAAATGAAAAGGGAGCCAAAGACGGGAGCTAGTGAAAAAGATGAAACGTGAGAATGTGTTTGCTAACTACTGGTGGAGTGGTGGCTAGCTGTTCTAAGTTTGTTTGCTGTAGTCAGTTAAACCTTGGGACAAGCCTTCATGCATAATGCAGCTCCAAGTGACAGAAAGATTTGAGAAAACCATGAAGGATGGACTGCATTATCCAGCAATGCCAGAGTTTATGGAAAGACAGCTCCTGATGTGTGACAATCTGCATTGTGCTGTGGTCATGTTTTCAAAATCTGTTTGGAGAGATGAGGAGGGAAAATAAAGCTGAATAAAAGTGGCTAAAAATAGTAAGTGCACATTTAGATAGAGACAGGAAGCAGAGAAATGTAACATGCTTGCCTTTAACACTAGAAGTCCCAGGAATTTTGATATCTCCCTAAAGTCCCAGAGAAGGGTCGAAAGACCTTTAGTCCAAACTGACGACTCTGCTGGCAAAAATTAGCATCTCTTCATTTGTAAATGCAGCCATTACCTGAGGAATGCACCCATTGCATCCAGCCCCTCCTTGTTACCTTGAAACGTCTGGTAAATTCTGTGGCAGTGGGGGATGGTGGGCTGAGGGGGATAAATAGTAGCTAGCTTCACCTCCAACAAATAGAAGGAAGCAAAATGCAGAGGCGGCTTACAACTCAGCAGGCATTGGACCTGATCCTCAGCGATACAAACCCTTGTGACTCAGATGGAGAAGAGATACAAATTCAGCTGGATTCGGACTCTGACTCTGAGCAGTCTTCAGGTAAGATTTGAAACTATTATTGAACTTTTTGGTATGACAAATTTCTTTCTTTCTGCTTTGTCCTGTACTGTGAGTTGCAACACTGGAATTTCTCCATTTTGGTACAAATAAAGGATTTTTTTAATCTTATTTCCAAAACATCCTATTTTCGTCCTCTGAAATTGTGAAATTGTTTACCTTGCAGATGATGAGACTGCTCCACTGCCAGAAAAGAGGGCTCGGTTGGGAAGTGAGAGGACAGAGATGGCTAAAGATGGCACAGTGTGGCATGAAGAACAGCTGGGGACATGTCTCAATTTCACCCCAATAGAACCATACGGCACAGATGGAGAGCCAACTGCTAAGGCCAGAAGAAGTATCCGGACTCGTCTTCAAAGCTTCTTCTGTTTTATAACACTTGAAATGCTTCGTAGCATTCAAGAATGGACCATTCAGCATGCACGGCAAAAGGAGCAGGCAGATTGGTTCATGAACCTCCCAGAACTAATGGCATTTATTGCAATTATTATCTTGCGGGGGGTGAAGAAAGTTCCATCACTACGTGACAATTGGTCAGCAGAGCTGGGAAACCCACGAATCATTGCTACTATGGCCCGAAACCGCTTCCAAAACATCATGCAACACCTACGCTTTGATAACATGTTCACACGCAGTGAGCGAGTGGAGACAAATAAGTTTGCTGCAATTTCTAATCTGTGGGAATCTTTTGTCAATAACTGCATCAGATCTTATAACCCTGGTCGACACATCACTATTGATCAACAGCTTTTCCCGACAAAGACTCGCTGCAGTTTTCTGCAGTACATTGCAACAAAACCGGACAAATTTGGCATTAAGTTTTGGCTGGCTTGTGACTTGAAATCAAAGTACATTTGCAATATCCTGCCATATCTTGGCAAGGACCCCAGTCGTCCCAGTGGAGAGAGACTCTCTGAGAGTGTAGTGATGAGGCTGATGGAGCCGTTCATGGATAAGGGCAGAACTGTAACAACAGACAATTTTTTTACATCGCTGTCCCTTGCGCAACGACTGCTTAGCCGGAAAACCACCATCCTTGGCACAGTCAACAAGATTCACCGGGAAATTCCTCAGTCAACTAGACAGAAGGACCACACTAAATTCACCACTCGAGTGTTTTCCACCACTGGTGCAACACTCACAGTATATGCGCCGAAACGGAAAAAGACTGTCTATCTTCTCAGCAGCATGCACAATGTGGTTGAGACTGAGAATACCACCAAAAGGAAGCCAAACACTGTCACACAATACAACACCACAAAGTGTGGTGTGGATGTGATGGACCAGATGGTGCGGGAGTACAGCGTGCGTGCAGGAACACGGAGATGGCCAGTCGCCGTGTTCTACAACATGATCGACATGGCGGCACTGAACGCTCATGTTCTTCATAAGGAATGCACCGGAGTGCAGGAGAGAAGAGTGGACTTCCTGGTTGAGCTCGCGAAAGAGTTGGCCAACTCTCATGTGAGTCAGAAGAAGGCACATAAGGAGCAACTGCTTCAGCAGCAACCTCCCACACCTAGCCCTGGGAAAAGGGCAAAATGTCAGGTCAACCATCGATGCAAGAACAATTGCGCAACTGTAAGATGTGTTGACTGCTACAAATACACATGTGGCAAATGCAGGATGGAGATACCATGGAAGTGCCAAGCATGTTTGGACTTAGCACAGACGGACTGCTGAAAGAGCAGAAAAGCCATTCACACAAGGGCATGCCACTGTAGCCTTGTGTAAATATTTGTGAAATTGTTTCATTACTTGCATTATTTTAACTGTTTTGTTGTTTTTTTTATGACAAAAATAAAAAGCATTGGAAAAAATTCACAGTTGTTCTTTTATATCTTTGTCATGTTGACATTTATGCCCTCTTGACTTAGACACTAATGCTTCTGGACATTTTACTCACAGACCCTGCCTGTACCACCACAATCAAAAAATGTTCATTTTAAATATTCAAAATTGTTCATTGCTTGGGCTTTTTGGACATAAGGTACATGAACATTGGGTTAGAAAGTTTGAAAAATTGGTCAAAAATTTTGAAAAATTTGTATTTTTTCATTTGTATGAAAAGAGGAGAGCTGGACCTTTTAAAGTGATTTTTAAAAAAAATATGAATTCATCATTTTGTCATATCATTCTAAATTGTTTGCTTTTTTATTGAAGGCCCACAATGATTATCTTTTTTTTTTCTTCTAAAAGCACACAAATGTGTCGAGGAGGTATATATCATATATCATATCAAATATATTTTTAATTATTTGAAATATACCAGAATGCAGGAAAACCTTTCTGAATCTGTTTGAGGTCTACTCCAATCTCATACTCAGGGGACCAAGCAGTGCCTTAAGCCAAGCTTTGGGCAAAAGTTGACAGTCAGGTTTCAAGAGTCTACAGTGTCTCCCCTAAGTATGCGCCCTCCTGGGGTGTGCCAGTAATTGACTCGTCTACAAACAAAAGAAGCTGTTCACAGCTTAAGACAGGATTTTAGCTAAAATCCTACTGGTCAATCGACCCATCTCTGGGTTGTAAAGGTAGAAAGGTCAATTGACCCCTCTCTGGGACTTCTAGTGTTAAAGGTCCAGTGTGTAACAAACCTAAAGGTCAATGCTGTTTTGTTTTTTTTTTTTTTTCTTAAAACGAGCCCCTTTTATCTACTGGCCATGGGTTCACAAATGGCCCTTTCCCACTAGTACTCACTTAGCTCAGCCCGACACCACCCCTCCCGATATGTAGGTGTTTCCATCAGGATTTTAAGGGGATGAGTAGATACATTGTTAGCAGCTACTCTGTTGAGCTTCTGAAGGAGTGGGGCCAGGCCAAAAATCATGATGTGTCGAGATAGCAGGCCACTCAAAGTCAAATTCAGCTTTATTGTCAATTTTTACAGCATGTACAGGACAAACAGAGAATTGAAATTATGGTTCTCTCAAACCCAGGTGCGATGAAATACAAGAACATAAGCCAATAAACAAAACAAGTACTAAGTAAATAAAACACCATAATAAAAAGGCAAGACAAATTACAGTCAGTGCATTCCATGTTTATGGATATAGTGCAAAAATAGAAGATTATAGGAAGAGCTAGATTATAGTCTGGTTAAAGTGATTTAAAGGGGCTGTGTGCTTGTTCCTGAGGGTGTCAACCTGAAGGAATAAAAGTTCAAGTGTTGATGGAGGGATGGTGTTGATGGTGGGTCTGCCGCTGTCCCCATCCTCTCATTCCCCGTTAGGGATGTGGGAGGGTGGGTACTTTCTAGGGTCGGTTACGGCTCACTGGCTGTGGTCCCTGAATGGCCCGGTCGTGGGGGGAGGCCTCTCCTGGCCTGTCTTGCCCTGGGGGGCCTCCTGGGGAGCGGGGGTGCCTAATGCCACTAGAGGCTCATCATCCAGAGGGAAGTTTGCTTCCCTTTGGACGTACATCCCTGGACCCCTCTTACTTCCCGCTTTCTCTGTCTCACACACACACACACATGTAGGGAGTTGGGAGGCGTGGAGCCATGGGGGTGGAGCGGAGGAGACCATTCAGTGGTCTCCTTGGATGCACCCCGTGGCGACTCGCCTCTCAGTTTTAATTGCACCGAGACACCAAAACACAAGAAACACAACACACAAACAACACCTGGGGGGCATGACATGCGGTGCATGTCGGGCGGGGCCACTTAGGTGGCCCGGCTCCCAGCTCATTGTGGTCACTGCCCCTCAATTTTAATTGCACACAACACACACTACATAAACAGTCAGGAGTGGGGAGGGAGAGGGTATTGGGGACCTCTCACACCCTGTTCCCCCTGTGTGTGGCTGGGGCCGGGTCCCGGGGTGGCTGCGCTGGTGGGTTGCTGGCTCTGTGGGTGTTGGGTCAAGGGGGGTGCTTGGGACTCGCTGTCCTCTGGTCCGCCTGGGGTGTCCCCCACGGGACATGGTGGGTGGGTTGTGTGTGGCGTGACTGTGTGGTGGTGAGTGCTTGTGGGTGCGGCGCGGGGGGGAGGGCGTGAGTGTGGGGTTATATGGGGTGCAGATTGGAGTAGGTGGGGAGTGGGGAGAGGGGGCCGATGGCACCCTGGTTCCCAGGGTGTGTACTGGCCTACGCCGGGTGGCTGTCTGGGGGGGCCTGGTCCTCCTAGACATGTTGTGGGCCCTCTGCCTTTGGGGGGTGGGGCGGCCGCCTCTGGGCTCCTGGGGCACTGGGCCCTTCGCTTGGGCTGCCATGGGTGGTCAGTCGCTGGCGGGGCCGGCGGCTGCTGATCTTGGCCCACTGGGACCTGTGCCCCGGGACCGTGGGGGGCTCTTGCTGGGGCTCTCCTCTGCCGCCCTTCGGATTGGGGCTGGAGTCGTCTTCGTGGTGGGGTGGCTTGGGTTGGTGCTCCTGGTCTGCTGCTGAGGGCCCGGATCTCTGGCCCTGGTCTGCCTCTGGCCTCCGTGGAGGTGTGGTAGCATTTGCATGATCTCACTCACCACTCTTCATCACTGATCACTCCTTGTTTCTCATGCTCTGCATGCTGACACAGTCACTGAGTTGTCCAGTGGGTTTTAATACTAAGCGATAATTATTTTTTTTAAATTTTTTATTTTTCCTGTGAGTTAGTATCTGATCGCTGTTATGTCTTTTTGATTTGGTTATTATTTAAAAACTCTTAATGACTAGCAGCCCTGTTTTTTCTGTGTGTATGTTTCTGTTTTTGTAAAAGTTGTAGGAAATTTTCTGGTGTGTTCATGTACAGGTGTAATAGTTTGTTGTCTGGTGATGGTGTGGATTGAAGGGTCGTTTCCTTCTGTCTGTGATTTTTTTGTCTCCTTTCTTCTTTCCCTTTTGCGCTTTTTGCTATTTTCCATCTTTTTCTGTCCCCTCCGATCAGGTCCAGCAAGATTACATAGATTCCATGATTTTAAGTAAATAAATAAATTAATTAATCAGATTATCAAGAGGAGTCTTACCCATAGGCCTCCCCTTGGCAGAGCAAATTTGTTCAGCACGATACAGCAACCAGATTATCATTTTGCTTGCTATGATGCTGGACAGGACAAGTTAAAAAAAAAAAAAAAAAAAAAAAAACAAGTGTTGATGGAGGGTGTCAGAGTCCAGGGTGTGTGTGTGTGGAAGGGAGGCAGAACAGGGAGAGAGTTCAGCATCCTGACAGCCTGGTGGATGAAGATGTCCCTCAGTCTGCTGGTCCTGGCCCACAGGTTCCTCAGTCTCTTTCCTGATGGCAGCAGGCTCTAGAAGCTGTGTGACGGGTGGGTGGGGTGTCTCGCAATGCAGAGGGCTTTACAGGTGAGGCAAGAGGTGTAGCTGTTCTGCAGGGAGTGTAACGAGGCACCAACGATCTTCTCAGCTGCTCTAACAATGCATTGGAGGGTCTTAATGGCATTCTTTTTAAGAAACATGAGAAATCTAATGGAGAAATTAAATGTAACCTGAAAGTGGATTATTTCTTAATACTCCCTTCTTGGAGTATCAGCTGAATGTCTTTAAGGGAGCTCATCTGCTTTTCAGGGGAACTGGGCTCAACTTAGTTCCCCGTAAATCAAACCATTACCACATATACAGTATATGCCAAAAGAAATCCATCCATCCATCCATCCATCCATTCTCTTCCGCTTATCCGGAATCGGGTTGCGTGGGCAGCTGCCTAAGCAGGGAAACCCAGACTTCCCTCTCCCCGGCCACATTCACCAGCTCATCCGAAGGGATCCCGAGGCGTTCCCAGGCCAGCCGAGAGATGTAGTCTGTCCAGCGTGTCCTGGGTCTGCCCCGGGGTCTCCTTCCGGTGGGACGTGCCCGGAACACCTCACCAGGGAGGCGTCCAGGAGGCATCCTAACCAGATGCCCGAGCCACCTCATCTGGCTCCTCTCGATGTGGAGGAGAAGCGGCTCTACTCTGAGCCCCTCCCGGATCACCGAGCTTCTCACCCTATCTCTAAGGGAGAGCCCGGCCACCCTGCGGAGGAAACTCATTTCGGCCATTTGTATTCGAGATCTCGTTCTTTCGGTCATTACCCACAGCTCATGACCATAGGTGAGGGTAGGAACGTAGATCGACCGGTAAATCGAGAGCTTTGCCTTTTGGCTCAGCTCTCTCTTCACCACGACAGACCGATGCAGAGCCAGCATCACTGCGGACGCCGCACCGATCCAAAAGAAATCAGATGGGGTTTTTTGCATTTCAGAGATGTATGTAGATACACCAGATTTCATTATTATAAGTATCTAAATACTCCCAGTTATTGAATTTTGATGGTTACGTAAACTGACTCACTGTTGCTGTGGATGTATTGGCCATCACAGCTGCTAAGTAAATGCCCATTTCTGGTCAAAAGCCTATAGGTTTGCTGTCACAGAGCCCTTATATTGACCAAGTTATGTTTCAGAGACACTTCTGTTACCACTTGACCATCACTACCTGCTGTATTAACTTCCAGAAAAATCACAGTACTACCTGCAAGTAGAAACACATTTTTTTCCTCGTGTCATAAACACCTGTAGATATGGAAATTGGTTTCCCTCTCTACTTACAAGAGCAGAAAGATGCAGATTGAAATGGTGGGTGGCTGAACAGTAGGTGAGCCCTACAAGAGCAGAGTTCTCATGTACTGAAAAGGCTCTCATCATGCTCCCTGACAGCACCATTGTTATGGTAATGTTAACAAATTGTGTTGTTCAGAAAATCCAGGCTTTTCCTGTTTTCATTCAACGCCGTTTTTTTTTTTTATCTAAATTTACCTTCTTTTGTCATTGTAATCAGAGTTGTCATCTTTGACAACCAGCACAAAAGACACCATTGCACACACATCCTATTAGACACTGTAAAGTAATGCTGCAGTAGTGTCTGAATAGACGCTGACAACCTGGAACTCAGTTTAATGCATGCATCTTCTTCCACTGGCATTTTGAGTTGATTGCAGTTATCTGTATTTTCTAACACACTTTTGAACAGTGCACACACTTACAAAAATAGAAGCAGAGACCCTTAGACACAAACATGAATATGCCTATGCAAATCGACAGGAAGTATGCATGTAGTTCAGACTCGGAACAATCAGTCATGAATAATGGAGGCACACATATCAGACAGCAGAGGATTGGGAAGAGGAGGAGAAAAGATTTGGGTGTCATGCTGAAACTCTTCCATCATTTTCTTTCCCAAACAAAAGATTTTATGGGGATCAGATGTCTTTTTGATTTCCTCTCGAGTATAGTTGTAAGAGAGAGGAAGAAGCCAAACCAACTTTTAGTACTTATGTGAAATAAGTCTGGTGGTGTGCAAACTCATTTATTGTAAAAGGCATTTTCTTTCTGGACTTTTAGCCTTTGTTTCTCTTCATGGCCAATTTGCATCTTGTCTCATTTTGATTGTTTTACTGTGAAATAAAGTGTGACCATCTGTGTGATAGAACCACAAAGGAAATCAGTGTTATATACATATTATACTACTGCATTCGGTTTTAAAAGTATTTGTACATATTTTTACCTCCACCAAGGTGGAGGTCATGTACTCTGAGGCAGTGGTTTGTCTGCCTGTCTGTCAGCAACATAACTCAAAAAGTTATGGTCGGAGTTTGATTACATTTTCAGGAAATGTCAGAATAGAATAAAGAACAAGTGATTATATTTTGGGGGTGATCCACATCAAAATCTGGATCCAGGAATTTTCAGACAGTCAGTTTCAGACACCGGCTGGCGGCGGTAATGCACCGTTATGAAGCTGTGTCCAACCGGCCAACACTTGCATAGCCTTTCTTCAAATGCTCACGCAATTTCTACAATTGTTGTCCTCATCTTTATTTTTCTTATGTTCTTATTTTTTTCCCTTGTTTCACCTCTTCTCTGATTTTTCTCAGGTGAGTGACCCTATGGTATGGCAAAGATCTGCATGCTCCGAGTGCTTCTAGTGTCTAGTTTTTTAAATGTAATTTTTCAATAAATTTTTGAGAAATGGTCAAAGAAAATGAGGCAAGACACTAAGAGAAATGTAAGGGGTAAGAATTAGGCTTTGTTGGTAAAGGTATGGGAGGCTCAATTTGCTCAGTGACATGATCCCCAGACATCAGAAAAAAAGGAGAGTGACAAAAAACATAATACCAATACTACATAAGGCTTTTCAGAAATGGACAACTTTATCTTTACAGGTCCTTACTGGTTTAAGACCACAGTGTTTGGACATATGAAATCCACATTCACTGTCAGAAACAGAATGCTCTGGAAGTACAGTACATGTGTGTATTCTGCTGTATCTAAGTCTGAAACCTTTCTGTGTGACAGTGTTCTGATCTGATGAGTGCTGACCTGTCTGTCAGTAGTGACAGCAAGATTGACAAGAATTCTTGTTTTCTATCCTGTAGAATATAAATACAAATAACTTGATCCCGAAAATATTGATGAAGGAAAATGTTGTGCCAGAGTACAGGACAAAAAATATAACAAAAAAGACTATTGCACATGTTATGGTTATGAACAGATATATATGGATAAATTATGGTTATGAACAGATATATACGGATAAATTATGGTTATGAACAGGTATATATGGATAAATTATGGTTATGAACAGGTATATGCAGATAAATATTGCAGTTCTTTCTTACAGTAAGTTTTTAGTTGAGCTGCGGACCCAATCCATATTGCACAGTAAAATTCTGAGTAGATCATGACTAAACAAATGTGTACGAAAATTATTAAAGGTAGGGTAAGAAATCTTGAAAAAACTGTTCAAGCAAGCTACATTTTAAAAATAAACCATTCAAAGGTCCAAACCTCTTTCTTCATACTTCCCCCCTGAAGCCACACCTCCAAAGCACAGAAACACACAATGCTTGTTCCTGAGGATTCACGAGCGCTGGGCAGCATCAATCTGCTTATGCTCCACTTTCATTCAGCTTTCTCTCCTGGAAGTAGCCTTCTCAAAACTTTTTTTTTTGCTTTTGTGACTCACTATAGGCACCTTTTCTGCCATAATGTCCCGTACATGCATGTGTGTACCGTATTTTGATGTTGTAAGCTAGCCAAGGTCTGGCTCTCACTTTGTTGCCTCTACAAGCTTCTGAGAGCGGGCAATTCGTGGAGGAAGAGGGGCACGTGCAGAGGGGGTGAGGGACAAATGGCAGTTGAGTCTGATAGACATATCACCAACCAATCTTTTAGAACGGGTTGGTTACAAAGATTGGATGGTGTTTTTTCAGTCCTGCCCATTCCACAGGTCATTAAATTTTTATGTTTTGTTAGAGCATTTAATTAATTGGCTGCAATTGGAGTGTGAAGGGGATTGTAAGCAATATATTAAAAAAGGCTCCTGGAAAAAAATTCCTACCCTACCATTAATCTTAAAAAACTGTTTATCAATTAAAAATTAGAAGAAATTTGCATATTTCTCCCTCTACTATGCACAATATCATTAAATGGGTCAAAGAATCTGGAGAAATTTCATAGTGTAAAAGACAAGAGTGCAAGCTGAAACTGTATGTCCATGATCTTTGATTTTTTTAATGGCATTGTATTTGTACCAAAAAGCATCCTTCAGCAGTATCTAATATTCCATATCCTTTTTAGTATACAGATGGATGCTGTGTGTTCTGCGCAGTAGACAAAGACTGTTATGAAGGAAGTGTTTTCTCTCTATTTATTAAATCAACTATGTGATGGCAACACTAAGGTAGAAAAGTGCATTCAGATTTCATAAGCTGTCTTGAAGATGACATCTTCTTGAGATATATTTTTCATCAAGACAATACAAAACCACTTTCATAGTAAAGGCATGACTGTTGAAGAAGAGACTAAACTGGCCTGCTTGTAGTCCTGCCCTGTTCCAAAAATGCAACAATGACAACCCCCCTTTTTTTAACATCGTTATATTTCTTTAATACATTTGTGCTTAAAAGGGTGATAGTACATATTTGTTGGAATGACAATATGGTCAAACAGGATGTTACATAGAGCTGAAAACCACGTATAAACTCAGGTTAAAATCAGGTTGAATAACAACAAAACTTATTGTGTTCGCCTGAGATGTTTCCTTTAATGAGGTCAGTGACTGTGGAAAATGCACTGCAGATTTTGTGAGCTGAGTAGGGGTCTATGGGCCAGGTGTGTTGGCAGGTGGAGACTGAGAGGCCAGAAGGAAGAGCTAAGGACAGTTTCTGGGGGGTAAGGAAGTGTCAGGGACAGCCAGAGGGACAAGAAAATAATTAATTAATCTTAACTGTTCTTAGGTCAAAAAAGGAGAGGTATTAACTACAAACTGAACTTTTGCTCCTAATAAAATGCTTGAACCGCAGGTATAATCTGCCCAGTCAGAGGCCATAACATCATCATGTATCTCTTTTTCTCGCTATTTGCATCTATGTTTCTTCTATTTTCCTCTTTTTTTCTATTACTAAAATAGACTGTGAGAAAGTCAGACACATTGAGAAGGCAGAGTGGCGGATCAGTACGTCCGTAGATGTAATGCCTTATGAGACTGAGCTGTAAAAAGGAGAGTAGCGATAATAAGGGATAATCACAGCTTTACCCCATCACTGCCAGTCACACTGGGTACAGGACAGAGAGATGAAGACAGCAGGACACGCAGCCCCATGTTGCCTGACCAACTATCTAGTCCCAGTGTGATAGCCAGTAAGACATGCTCTAACTCACAGATGAGAACTCTAATCCAGCAATACACTCACACTGTGGTAGATTAGCTGTAGGGTCTCCTCCCACACTGATCCATGATCCCTTAGATGGAAAGAAATAGCTTATAAAAAGGGGGAAAAATATAAGGAGGTGGAAATGATGAGAAATAGAGCGTAAGTAGGATAAGGACAAAGACGATACTTGAGTACAGAGAGGAAAATGTGAAGAGACAAGTAAAAAACATGAGGAAAGAAAAATATTGGGGTCATACCTCAGACAGATAACTGTGAGAAAGGATTTTAGAAAGTAAGAAAGAAGCAAGAGAGAACAATTTATATTTGTGTGATAAAGGGGGGAGGGAGATAAAAAAAAAAAAGGGAGATGGTAGCCCAGTTTTTCCTCCACAAAGAGTTGGAAAAGCTGCCCTACAAAATGTAGAATAAAAGCAGGGTGAGACAGAGAGGAGGAGATGGATGGAGAGAGTGTGGGTGATGCTGAAGCTGAAGCAGTTACATTGTCATGGTTACCACCGCTAGAGTATGAGGAGGCTGAGAGGAGTGTATGCAATGTGTGTGTGTATGTGTGTGTGTTTAAAGTAGAACACTGGGCTTGCAATGCCAACAGTTGTCATGTGATATTTGCAGAAGCTTTATGTAGATCGAGTAAAATCTTCTGGTAGGTTTTTCTGTTTCTTTTCACAGTGACTACTGTACTTAAAGGGCTGCCTTCAGCTTTACATAATTTTTATATGGTGGATTAGTTAAATTAATTTCCATGAAAAAACATATTTTGTGCCTTCACAAACAATAAAGACAATATAACACTGATTCAAATGTGATTTACTTTAACTACATAAGTGTTTCCTTATGATATCCTCAAGGCCTTTAGCATGTAGAACCTCAACGCTCAACACACAGACATGTTTGTTCAGGACAGTCTCAGTTGTAGGATTTTGAGGCTAAAATGATCTAAAAGTAATGTTTCAATAGATGTAGCAACATAAAGGCCAACCAAAATAACGAAACAGAATTTATTACTAACAGTAGTTTCTGGAAATTACACACTGATCAACAGTGACCAAGTCTTTTCTCACTTGCATATCATTCTCTCAAATCTTGGCTGTCGGGAGAAAAAATATTGGCAAAGAAACCAACACATAACAGAAACTGTTTATATATTTCCACCAGGCATTTTAGGCTATTTTCAGTTATTTATGCTACTATTTCCATACTATCCTCACAATTCCAACTCCATTCAACTTGCGTTTGGGGCCACTGTGCCTCAAAAACATCTTCTTGGCTTTATTCCAGCCACAGAGGACCATTATGTTTGTTTCTTTCAGATAGACATATCAATTTTTGTCACTTGGTGATCTTTGGCTGCTTCCGATTGGACATAGCCATCAATTTAAGCTATCTAATTTGTCGAAGGTTTGACAGGAAGTGGCTTCATCTGAACATCTGAATATCCGGGTCAACATAGAAGAGAAAACAAAATTTGTTTTTTAATTATAAAAATCTGATAAATAATTGTGTTATGATGATTCACTCATGGGGGATTTACCAAATAGTCTCAGAACGATCGTTCAAGTTGTGGCTGGATAATAAACCTTCTGGACAGGATAGAAATGTCTGGAGACCCTTCATTTTTAAGGGGACCAGAGTTCACTTCTTTGGTCCACAACAGACTTTGAATGTGTGTTCACACTGCTCCAAATGAGCCATACTCTCCGTGGAAGTAGAACAGGGTTCATTTAAAACAGAACAAACACCTGTAAATTCAGCAGTACCTTTCCATTTCATTTTCTTTTATTTTTTAACCTTCTGCTTTTTGAAGTGGCACTACTGTATTTGACATTTTGATGTCGGCTAATTCGCCATCATTCTTGTATCCTGTCTCTATTCTGAGTTTTCTCCAACAAGTAAAAGCCATTTTGATGTTGACTCTTGTCATTTTCTCTCTTTCTTTCCATTTCTTCCTCCACTCTTGCATTTCTTTGCTGAATCAGCCATTGTGCATGTTCAAAACTGCCAGTGTGACGATATCCAGTTTCTGGCATGTGACACAGTCTCGTAAAGCAAAATGCAGCTGTCATGTGTTGCTCCAGGCTGGAATAAAAAGTGCAGTTTCTCAGCACTGGGATGCTGCAGGGCAATGTCAGCTCCAGGAATTTACATAATGAATGTCAATGTGCCATCAAAATGAGACAACTGTACTATTGCTTTAATTAACTATAAGGAGTGTTGCTGCAAGGCAAAAATCAATGAACTGTCATGTCACATAAGGTTAAAAACTAAAAAGAGCCTAGTGGGACCCACAGATTATCTTGTACAATTTAAACACTATTAACAATTATATAAATGCCTGTTTCTAGAAATATAAGAAAACAAATGGCCAGTTTGAATTAAGTTAAAGGGGAGGAACGAAGCAACAGAGGGGTGAAAATGATCTCCTCTGATGGATTGCCGCCACTGGCATCATGCTGGAAGACAAGCAGTGTACCATTTATGATTTACCGCTTTTAAATCAATGCATGGGTGAATGTTAAAGGTTTTCATTACTTTTATACCCCATCATGACTCCCTGACTAGTTACACATAGGTCTTCCTCTTGCTACCAAAAGAGGCCAATCTAAACAGGCATGGCACGGAAAAAGGATCTCTGAAGAATGAGGATGTCCTGAAGTGTGTGACACCAGGATTTTGGCAATATCTGTGGGCCACATGGATTGTGGAGGTATAGGGTATTTTGTGGAATGGACTCTCTTTCCTCAGATTACATCAGATTGAAGAGGTCCATACAAAGTTTAGATCAATGCCAGTTTTTTCCATCAGAGCATTGTGTTATAAAAAGATGAGCAGTGTTGCTCATTTTACATGTCAGTGGCTTTGATTTTATGGCTGATCAGTGTATAAAGTATACACAGCAGATAGTACAAATGGGACACTTTTTATGTGTATAAAAGGTGTCTTGTTTGGCATTAAAATGTCAACATGGGAGGGTGTGTTTTCCTGTGGGCTACATGCAGGCATTTTCAGAAACGCATCAAGCTCCCAAAAACTGAGCTATGGCTGTGGTGATATAGTGGCCATTATATCATATATATATATATATATATATGTGTGTGTGTGTGTGTGTGTGTTGGAGAAGGAATGCATCTAAAAGTTGCAGGATAGTAGATCTCAAGGACCGGACTTTGGCACCCCTGCTGTAAAACATTCAGTAGATATCAAATGTAACGCCTACTGAAAGAAGCTTCTGACTTTTTTGCTGTTAAATTCTTCACTGCCTGGCTGCTAAAGACTGCTAAATGTTCATGTTTGCTGTTTGGCCTTGCATTATATACTTAAGGTGAATTAATAGTTTTTTGTTTGTTTTTTTCCCCACTGAGCTGTACAAAACAGAATGTGTTCAGAACTAAAAAAAAAAAAAAAAAAAAAAAACATTTTGTATTTAATTATTTGATCAATTGTTGGTTTTGAAGATTTCACCAAGTTTTCAGTTGCTCTATTTCTCCCCCTCCCCACCCAAAAGAAGAAGCATTGCTAATTAACAATTTTGGACTCTTCTTTGTATAAAGCAGTTGCACTGCAAAATAAATTAGCTATAAAACCTTTTAATGTGAGACTGAGCTCCTGAAGGCAGCACCAGCTTCCACTCCAGGAGAAAAAAAGACAAAAACAAACAAACAAACAAAAAAAAAAAAACACAGAGCCTTTCTGCCTTAATACAAGGCAGACAATTGGTTTAAAATAAACAGCCAGTAAAGACTGTAGAAATGTGTTCCATTCATTTTATTACAAAGCTGCATTTAAAGAATCTGTATAAAATGTGCATGGAGAAATATGTAACGTGTATTTGTGTGTCTACAGAGACTTTAGAGAGAATTAACAGCTTCAAGTTAGCTTCATTTAATTTTTGATCCAGACCTTTAAATGTGATGAAAATGGTTCCTCTGAGAGGCAGCAGGAAGCAGATTACAATTTAGTTTTGATCACAATTCAATATTAATGTGAAAGGTTAGCTTAGCAATGATTAAGGAGTGAACATGTCCGCCTCATTCTTCATTACAATAAGAAAGGAGGAGAGAACAAGGCAGAGAGAAGATAACAAGACCATTTACTGTTAACTGGAGCCGTTTCTTTATATGATTCAACACACTTTCTGAATCAATAAACAGCACCGCTGTCACACCAAAAAATTAATCACATAAACCTCACACGTTTCAACAAGTCTTTCGATCAGCTTCTGTGTTAATAATAGACTTGTGCAGACTTGCCAGCCACAAAAACGCTCTATTTAATGCTTGTCAATCTCTAAATAAGAGTCTTTTAGCCAATATTGCCTTGAAGGAATCATGAAGAAACACTGGGTTCATGGTATTGAATCCAAATAGGATGAAAGCGACATCAAAGTCTCTTCTTGTTGTTGTCACAATGCAAACTGAGCAGCTAGTCAACACATGTTAAAGGCAAGGTATAGAGAAACGGCTGTGCAAGAGCTCTGGCGATGTCTTATTCCTTTCAATGTGCTCTGATTGTTCCTGTTTCTTTCACTGATATGCAACGATAAATGCCAGAGCACAGGAACATAAATGATTTCTGTCAGGAGTCATAATTCTTTCAACTGTTTTTGCTGTAAGACATGAAAACAATTAAGTATTTCAACAGGTTAGAGGAGTTTTTGATGGCATTTTATATGGATACAGCGTCATCTTAAGGTCTTTTTACTAAGCTTTAGCTTTTTTGCATGTGATAGTTTACCAGATCTATGGCTGCAGGAGTCATTCTGGCTACACATCTTGCCCTGCAGACATATCCTCCTCTCACAGGTTTGCATTGGTGAGCCTTACTTTTTTCAAAAGAAAAAACAACAAAACAAACAAACAAAAAAATATGGTGGTTAGCGCCACGGCCTCAAAGCAAGAAGGTTGCTGGTTTGAGCCTTGGCTGGGGGGAGGTTTAAACAGGGGCTTTTCTGGATGGAGTTTCTCCATATATGTATGGGTTATCTCCGGCTTCCTTCCACCTGTCCTTGTCCTGTCCTGCTACAGAGGTGTGTCTGATGTAATCAGAAAAGAGCAGGTTTATTAAAATGAAGAGACATTTCTGTCTGGCACTTAAGAAGAACCAACATTTCTCTTTGTCTGTCAAAACCCATGTAAATGTGCATAAAATTGTGATTTTTGGATGGGAAACTGCTCCCAAAAGACAATGAGAAATATACTTGTGTTTTCATGCCATCGGGTGGACATGGGGAGCCATAATTTGTGTTTATATTTTCTTTCGGACTTTGTGCTCCTGGTCTTTAAATTGTTAGTTACATTTACAGACCTCACGTTACACCTGTAAAACCAGATGTTAACCCCTTAACTCCCAGTAGCGGAGGGTGCAGGCGCAAGAGGTTAAGCTAAACAGTCAAGCTAAGAATGCAAAGTTAGAGAATTTATAGGCAGGGAATTTGAATGATGAACCAATAAAGGTGCATGGATGGAAGTTATTGTTTATATTGTGAATATTTATCTCTCATTACAATCTAGAAGCTGGGAAATTCTAATCCTGCTTTCTGTATGTTCACCCGATGGCTGATATTCATCAGATATTGTTTGTATATTCTGTGTTTAGAAGGAAGCAGCTTCACAGCTTTAAATCCATCCTACTGACTTTTTACCTTTTAGTTAGTAAATCCTGAACATTTCATCCTTCTTTGTCATAAATATTTGATTTTATATATATTAAGAAATATTTCAACTGTTGCTGTTTAAAGTGAAAACTGCTGCTAAACATGTTTTTAACATTAAAAACATGAATTTGTTTAGTGTAGGGGTCTCCAACCTTTACAATCCAAAGAGCCATTTTTCCCTTAGCCAGCTAAATAAGACTCGTTTAGAGCCGCAAATGTTACGAGACCTTTTGAAAAAAGACTATTAATATTTTGATAAATATCTACTATAGGAAATTTGTTAAAGAAACACATTTTTATTTCTATTTTTCGGTTTTAAAAAAAAGAAAAACATAAAACATATGTATGATAGAAGGACTTTCTTCTGTGGGATGTAGATATTTGTGGAAAATGATATTTAAAAAAAAAAAATAGCTCATCATTTCCAAACTAATGTCAATGAAAATAAATAAAAAAATACTGGTACATTAAGTGTCATTATATTGTGGAAATTCAGTGCATTTATTTCATGAAAAAAACTGAAAAATAGCTAAAAACCTGCATTTGTTGTTATATCTATATTTACAAACATTAGTTAGTTCTTTATCATTTTTAGCCATGTATTAAGAGCCATTGTAAAAGGTCCGAAGTCGCAGGTTGCAGACCCATAATTTAGTGTTTGTAAACCAAAATTTACTACATTTTCTTCATATAGCAGCAGGCCTTTTTTAAACAAAAAGTACATTTTGTGTGTAACAATGCGACTAATTGCGATTAATTACAAAAAATTTCATGCGAATAATCATGATTAAACCTTTTAATCACTGCGCAGCACTATATATATATATATACATATATATATATATATATACTCTGTGTGTGTCGGTCTACCTGTACCTCAGAGATAGATACTGGAGCCAACTTGGCAAGTTCAAAACGAGATACTGATAGTTTAATCATCTCTGTCCTCTAATCTGGAATTTCAAGTTCACAGTGATTTATTGTCTTGAACACTGTGTCCAATTATCTGTGTCTTCTGCCTCTTTGTTGCCAGCAACTGTATCGACCGACACGTTCCTGCATTCATCTTTTCCTTATTCTCCCCACACTCTCCTCACACAACTTCTGAAATATTTTTGAGAGTTATAGCATGAGTCATGATGAAACCCCACACCCGTACCTCAAGTCTCAGAAGTTTTTGTGATTCTCTGTTTTGGAAACAATGGAAAAATATTGTTTCTTGCTCCATGGTTACATTATCACCTCACCCTGCATGTTTCTGCCACGACCCATTGATGCTCTGATTCAGTTATAAATACCACACCAAAATCCAGTTCAAAGAGTCAAGGGAAGATTGCTTTTGTTTCAGGCAGCTGAACACTTTGCAACAACCTCTGCGGACTTCTGACAGCTGTAGCAACCATACGTTTAAGTCTAAGATTAAAAAAAAAAGAGCTTTCTTTGATGTGCTGTTTTCTCAGTGGAGCCCAGTAATTCAGATTCTGTGAACACAGAAAGAATCTAGAAAGCCTTATGTGTACATGCGTGTATTTAAAAGCCTGAACAAACCTGCTATTTTCTTTAGATTTAATTATAATATAACTTATGCACAGTTCCAATCAAGCACCACATACAGTGCAGCACAAGGTATTTTCTTAATTAGGGACTGTGGAGTCATTTTCATCACAGGCAGTGGTTGATGACTCTGAAGCAGCTTAGAGGTAAAAATGTGTCCCAAATAATCCAGCAGTCTCATCTCTGGCTCCCACCAGCTCGTCAGCTTAAAGGACCGTTTGTGACCATCAAGTTTCCTGCAGAAACAAATAAAAAAAAGTTAAATCTGTGTGAGAATAATTTTGAAGGTGTTTAAAGATAAGAGTAGCTGCCTGTGTCTTATCTTACATGACATTTACTGCTGGGCTGATGGAGTTTTTCTTTATCCATCATCACATTTTTCCTGGAAAGTTTGCAGAGCTTCAGCAGCATGACTCAGTTATATATCTTTTTTCTGACTTTGAAGCTGTTTGGTATCAATTGGAAACTAACGCGAAGCATCTTGATAAGTGTTTAGGTGGGTTAAAGGTTACTTTTTCACTTATAAAGGCCATGTGGTCTATTACTGAATTCCTGACAGAATCAAATTTGGTTCATTCAGACAGCTAAATGTTTCATTATGGAGTTCATGTAATCTGACCTCTGATACATCATACACATTTTTGCAGGCATATTTAAAAGTTTTACTTCAGTAAAAGGTTGATGGAAAATAGCAAGTCTTTACATCAAACATGGTCAATACCTATTGACAAAGAACAAAGCAAAAAATCCTTCCTCCTCTTTTTTTTTTTTTTTTTGTTACAAATGAATCATGGTTATTTCTCCCTCAAATCATTGCTTCAATTCATTAAGGATTGTAGCCATTCATTAATGTCCTGCACTCTTAGGGTTCACTTAGGTCAAGGTCTTGTAGCAGCAAAACAACCCCAAATTATCACCCCTTCAAAACCATTTTGGACTGTTTTTTTTTTATATTTCACTGTTGCTCAAATGAGGGTACATGTACATACTAGGGTACATGAGAAAATAAACTAAAATAGTGTCCATGTAAAATTTGTAGTACTGTATAATCAACATAAAACGTAAGTTTATAAACTAAAATGTATATGTTGTTTTCAGTTTAATTTTGGTAAAACCTCCATACTAAGATTTTCTACACATTCTGGTTCATGCCAAATGATGTCTCCTATCAATCACTTATCACAGCAGAAAACTCTAAACAACGGATTTACCGTTTGAAACGTAGCAGCGATGCTGAAAATGCCAAAAAGTCAGAAAGCAAAAAAGGCGAAAGCAAAGCCAGTAAAATTCTGTCAGTATTTTGGTTGATATACATTTTACTGAGATGTACGTCCAAAAGCTGCAGCCTGCCCATGGCTGTTTTGGATGTGCACCGTGGTTAATTCAGCTAAGAAACACAAAAGAATATTACTGAAGGAAGCAAGGAAAAGAAAGAAAATGAGAGCAAGAGTTAAGTCAACACTAGACTGGTTTGTATTGGCTAGACAGCTCAGAAAAGAGACAGGATGCAAAACGCATGCTGAATTAACTGTCATTAGGGGGCGCCAAAGTGTAAAGCTGGATTTATACTCACACAGCATCTGCATACTGTCGGTTATGGCATCACCGCTGTATGTTCCGCGTAGGTCCACGAAGCTCGATGTGCACCTCTTCCAGATCTGATGTGCACTCCTGCTTGCAGCACTGTTACGCGGAAGTGCTCCCTTGTAACCACCGTTTTTAAAAACAAGAACCTGTGGAACGAGTTGATGAGAGGCTGATCAAATTATTTCATTGTTTTCTTCCACAAGCTCATGAAGTCACTTAACCATACTGGACTCCATTGTTTTCAAACAGAAAATACCTATGGACCTGAAATGAACCATTAAAAACTCCAAACTGGTGAGTTTACCAGCCAATACAACCCCTGCTGCCACCTTCGGATTGGGAGGAGAAACTGCAACACAACACCAAAACGACGTGCACCTCCTACGCTCGAGTGGAGAGCAAACTCAGTGTCAGCTACCCTGTAAACGACTGCATGCAGACACAGCGCAAGCATAAAGCTGCCTTAACCCTACGCTCAAGTGCGAGAGCACATTTCACCAGTGTCAGCTGTGTTGGCCCTACTGTACTCAGAACAAAGCTTAATTTCCACTCCAGTGGTTTCATTTGTCCTGGGATACAAAAATGTCTTTACGATTTTTATGCTTTTGTTAGCAGTGTACCAACAATCGTGGTGTAGATAGATCTTATCAAAGCTAGTCTCTTGACCCACTCACCTCATTGTTATTCCCTGAGAAACCCAGTGTAACTCTTGACTCAGAGTTGACTCTAGATGCTCCTGTTATGTCCCTAGTTTACTCTTGTTGTTATGATTTAAAGAATATTGCCAAGCTGACCGTCAATGTGTCTCACCCTGTGATGGAAATTGTTATACTTTTTTGATGGAATAAAAAAAATCACTGGATCGGCTTTAAGTTGTACAGAAAGCTGCTGCAAGGCTCCTAAAAAAACTTCACAATTTTCTCAGGTCACCCTGTTGCTAACTCTGCTACACTGGCTCCCCACCCACTATAGAGGACATTTTAACATTCAGAGAACGTTTGCGGCTATATCTCCTCAGCAGGTCCCTGAGGCCATGTGATCAGGGTCTGCGGGTCAAGCAGCACCACGATTATAGACTAAAGGTGAGGGAGCATTTTTAATAGTCGCTCCTACTCTCTGGAACTCCTATCATCTAAGCCTGACTCTGCTCTCTTTTAAAAAGCAGCAGAAAAGCCATCTTGTTAACCTTCCTTTTGGGTAGCTTTTGTTTTATTATATTTCTTTGTGAAGCACTTAGTGATTTTTTTCTTGATAGTTGCTATATAAATAGAATTTACTTACTTATTTACAAGTGTTAATTCAAAAACATCAGGGAAAGTAAGTGGAAAGTGAAATTCTAAAATTGTTCTTTTATGAGTATCCTTCATTAAGAGCATGTGTGATTACCGTTGTGGTCAACTTTATTGATTGCAAGCATAAGTAGTATTCTGCAGATACATTAACTCCATTAATGACATCATAGGAAATACCCAAACCTCTCTCACTAACGCACACTACTTCCATGCTGCATATGTTATACCAAAGACATCCTTTATGCTGACACAAGTGCAGCACAACTCTCAATGAACCCTCTGATGATGGTTCTTAGTTCATAGCATCAGTGCCAGTATAGCCTTCATCTGTCACACTGAGGGCAAGGAGCTTTGGTGCATTAGCACCATCCCACGCTGCTTGCTCTGAACCTTGCATACTGATTGTAACCTACATCTATCCATGCTTCTGTCAGCAGAAGTCCCCCTGATGAGACAAATTCCTTAAGCAGACTGTAATAGTGTCCAGGAACATGTAGTTTGGTGTTTAGTCAATTTATTTCCCTGTCATAAGAAATCAGGGTCCTGCTGATTTGACTTGAGCTGCTTTTCAAATGCCAGATGCTCGGGGCATGGACTATTTAAAAGTGTGGAGGCTTTCATGATAGAATTATTTATATTTTATAGGGAGATTAGGGTGAAAATTGATATTTTAATTTTCACTTCTATTGTGTTTCATGTACAGCACTTTGGTCAATTGTGCATGTTTTAAATGTGCTTTATAAAAAAAACTTGATTTAGATCATTTATCAAAATAATATATTTCTTCTTTATTCACGAGCCAAATACTCATTTTTGAGATTATTAACTTTGCATGATTAAGCAAACCGTCATCATGGTTTGATGGAGCTGGATTGTGTTCAAAACAGTAAAAAAGATGTGAGATCTAGCTCAACAAACACTGATTACTGTGAATCGGAGGTGTTAATGCTGGATTTCATAAAGAAGCATGAAATCAGCCAACGATGAGGGAAATTTTAATCACTGCACGGCTGAGGGAGGAACACTCATGAATAATTTTGCTGTGCACCATATTTAACTGGCAGAATATTCATTGAAGCTGAAAAGCCCTTAAACATGCAGTTACAGCTCTGTTTGTGAAAAATGTCTCTTGTTCTTTTCTCCTTTTTTTTGTGTGTATCAGATTCTGATTGGAGAAGTGACCAGTTTCTTTGTGAAGACAGAGGGAGCTCAGGAGAAGACCATAGTGACTGCTGACTGCTGTTATTTCAACCCTCTGCTTCGTAGGATCGTACGTTTTCTGGGTCAGTCAAAGACCTATCAGAAGTTTGGCTTTGACTTACTCTGCACTCTGGGTCCAAGGCTCATTAAGACATACAGAACTACTCTTCTGTCACAGAGTGTGTGGACTAGACAAAAGGAGCCCTTGTCCCTAGTGTGGGTCTCCTGTGTACCAATTTTCATTGTCCTTCTTTTCAGGTCCTATCCTGATGATGCACTTAGATCTATTTTAACATCTCTATATTGTGACTGAAGTTGTAAAGCACCAAAGCAAAGGCTGTATTCCTCTGGCCTTTGACCACAATACAGAAAATGCTCATTAATAACTATGTAATTCTAGCAAAAACATATATTTCTACCTCTTAAAAGTGTTCATTGTTTTTGAGCTAAAACTGTACTCACTTCCTCATTTTTTTTCCTCTCAGGTGTTTACTCCTTCGGTCTCTTCACCACCACTATTTTTGCCAATGCCGGTCAAGTGGTGACAGGAAACCAGACGCCTCACTTTCTGTCCACTTGCAAGCCAAATTACACAGCTCTGGGTTGCCAGTCTCCTCTGCAGTACATCACAGAACATCGGGCCTGTACAGGAAACCCATTCCTGGTGGTGTCCGCCCGAAAATCCTTCCCCTCCAAAGATGCAGCGCTCAGTTTTTATTCAGCCATCTACACCGTGGTAGGAAATCTTTCTTCAAGGAAATACCTGAAGGAAGACTCATTAACATTTCGTATATAATGATGCTATCATGGCAGGTGTGTTCTGCTGAGAATTCAACTACATTCATACATTTATTCATTCAACATTCCCCTCAGAGTTTCCCTTCTGTGCTCTTTAAAATGATGGTGCCTTGATCCTGTCATTTTTAGAATCACTTCACAGCCATAGTGTGTTATTATGGTGCTTTCATTCAGCTGCTGTAAAATCACTGCAGAGTGTGACCCCTTGTGGTGTAATCAAGTAGTTAAAGATTTCAGGTCAGCCAGGTTGTAGAAGTGGAGTATGTTTTATCTCCCCCACCAGGTCCAAACCAATCTTAAATGATGGCACTGAGTTGTTTTTATTTAATTTATTCTCCACATATTGGTCAAGTATATCTCTGTCTTCTAGATGTACGTGACTCTGGTGTTCCGAACCAAAGGGACCCGTCTGATGAAGCCCACCATATGCCTGGTGCTGCTGTCTCTGGCTGTGTTGGTGGGGGTGGTGAGGGTAACCGAGCACAGGAACCACTGGAATGACATACTGGCTGGATTTGTCACGGGAGGGGCCATCGCTGCATTCCTGGTAAGAGGAAGAAAAGAGAGGGATGATAAAGGAAAGAGGGTCTATGGGAGATTTCACCTTAATCTGCAGAGCCCCTCAGCTCAAATCTGGTGTTCCCCAAACAAAGAAGATCTATTGTATCATTATAATAAGGGGTGGCCCCACTAAAAAGGATTTTTTTGGGGCAGTGATATTTATTGTGCAATGCCTTCTTGGGTGGCTCCTAAGGTATATACTGTAGCTGTCATTACATATACAAAAATGCAAATAAAAACATATTTATCCACATTTGATTATCTGCACACCTCCACACAACATTGAGACATTAAAACATAATATACCATCAGGATTTACTAAAGATTGCACTGGTTACTGCCCCACCTTGGGTAGTAATGGCCATGGGAAGGCCTCTTAATCTACTGTACCTCTGTCAGTAGAAGTTTCCTTTATATACAGCAACATTTGAGGAAATAAAAACAGTAATGATAAATAAATTATACACTGTGATCTACTGCCAGCTGCAGCCTGTATTGGTGATGAGAGTAGACATCTGTGTTGGATGGCTTATAACTTCATAGGGTGTTGGAATCTTGCTTGCTGGCCCGATTCGTAAACCACTGCTATGTTAATGTAAACAAACCATTCCCATGGTTAATTTTCTTGGATGTGACTTAAACTAATTTTAATCAGTCTGATGCTGTATGATTTACAAAAAATGTCTTACTTAGTTTGCTTTTTACTGAACTTTGACTATTCAAATTATCCATTTGTAGAACAGGAACCTTATTTAGAAAATGGGCTGTTACTAAATCATTTTTTATCTTAGGTATGACTTTAGCAGCACACTGTATATGAGGAGTTACTTAATAAACCTGACACTGACTTGACTGAAATGATTTAATCTGTAAACAAAACTGGACTCAAGGAGAAGTTTTTTTTGTTGTTGTTGTTTTGGTTTTGTTTTGTAGCAGTATTGCAGTTTAGGCTGAATATGCATATATGCATGAGATTTATAAGAATGTGTGAAATAAATCTCCACATTTAAGGTGTGATTCATTAATCTTGTGACTCAAGTTAAGTCTAAGAATATTTTTATGATATGAACTGAGTCAGGGAAGAATGGAAAGTGAGGACTGCTGATGGTATAGGACAAAGATAGCAGGATGGACTGATGATGAAAGCTATGGGAGGTCATGCGACAGGGTAACATTTTAGGTGGATTTTGACCAACCGCACCTAGAAGCAGTCTGGGGTCTGTTTGTCAGGTGGATGAACATTATTTCAGGCCTGGATCTGTTGCATGTCCAGGACTGAGGTTCTTGGTAGATGTTGAAGTTAAGTCCATCGAAGAATGTCGCTCCACCCATCTGTACTTGTTGGAGTCTGTCACATTAAGCCTACAGTTAAACCAGAAAGTCCTTTTAGCTGCATCAATACAAAATATGCCTTTGTTGTTTACTTTTATGTGGTTTTTGATGTTTTTATTTGTACCTCAAAACGTATTTGATGTGAAAGAAATCTGAGATTAACATTTTATTTCTCTAAACCACATCTTTCTTATCGTGGTTCCTGCTGCTTTGTCCACTGTAGAGGGCCCCGTGGTTCAGATCAGCTTTATAAACTCCAAATCTGACCATGTTACATATTTCTGTTGGGTTTTGTGGGGTTTTTTTTATTTTTTTTATTTATTTTTTTTTACTTAAAATAAGAAGTTAATGCTCTAACTTCACTAATTTCAATCAGAGCAACCTCTTATTCTGGAGCTCCCCTGGCCATCACAGCTGGTGTTATGTGCTGCATCTCCTCAGCTGTTTCTGGTAGTGACACAAGGCAGGAAGGTTTGGGGCATTTTTATTAGTCTGTTAACTGTTGTGAAGCTATCAGAGATGAATTTTTTTTATCCCTGACCTCTGTTCTGGAGCTTCTGGAACAACTCTCTCCTTTCTTTTTTCTGTTACTCACTCTTGTCTGCTCTCAATCAGGTGTCATGTGTGATCAACAATTTCAAGCCAACCCACATAGCAGTGCCAACTCCGCTTCCGCCTCCTCAACAGTGTCCAGAGCCCACCGTTGGGCTGCCTCTACTCACCCTGCCCCGTGTGGAGAGTCCACTTGAAAAGTTAAGTGGCCTCCAGGTAAGGGTTGGTGGGTAGAAATGTATTTGTTTCTCAAAGAGAGGATACTTTGTGTTTGTCTTTGTGAATAACTTTAGATGTGTTTCCATGATTACAGTAGATATGATGTAGATGCTTCTAATCTGTCAGTACTGTCATCATCATTACCTTACATCTTTTTAACCAACCTAACCCTGTTTTTCTTTGACTGTTAGGCTCCAGGGCTACCATATTCTGAGATCACATGACCATCAGCCAATCCCGTCCCCCACCCCTCCCGATGTGCTCCTCCCAACAAGGCGTTGCCTCACCAGCGCAGTCTAGACCTGCCCACTGAATGCCCCCTACCCTGCCCCGCCCACCCTGAAGGACGACAACCTTTGCGACGAGTCAAATCCACCCAGGTGTGAAGGTTCACCAGTCACAGTGGACAAAGCTCGGCTGAATCTTGTAATCGGCTAAAGACCTGCCTTGTACTGTCCTCGTTTGTCCTCCAAAATGGCCTCCAATTTCACTTGGGTGTAAACGCTCTACGTGAAGCCTCATCAAAGCCAGAGCTGTTAAAGCAATACTGTGTCCTGTTACTTTGTGTGGGTTTCCACAAAGGCTCAACAGCGACTCTAAACACTGTTGACTGGTGATGACTTGATTTTTCCAATCAAAAAAAGAAAAAAGAAAGGAAGGAAGTAAACTCAGCTGAGCTGAGGGTCACATGTGGATTTTCCTCAAGACCATTTTGTAATACTCAGGACAATAAAATCGAAACACGTAAAGAACGCAATTAGTCAATAAAGACTTTTATGTGATCAGAGTGCAGGTAACGTCGGGTATTATTGCACAGATTTGAGAGGGAAGCACTTCTGTAAATTATAGCACAGATGAACTCATTTAGTGTTCAGTAAACTGCGTTGTTTATTATCTTTTTCTTTTTGTTTTCTTCTAAATAATCATGTGATGTGATAAAGAGAGATTTTAAACACACTAGAGCTTTGCTTGTGATACCACATTTGATTTGTTTTTTTGGGGGGCTTCAGTTAATATCCCAAATGTGACACTAAATATTCAGGCGTCAGTTTTAAATGTCAACTGGTTTGATGTTCATGCTGTGAATTATTCAGGAAGTTTGAGGACTTGACTTCCCGACTTTTGCCCCATATGGAATTCTTCTTTTAGTTTGCAGAAAAATGCTGTTCTTCTTTTTCTTTTTACCACAGTGAAGCCTCATGTTTTGTTTTGTTTTTTAACACACAGAACACTAATAAGACTTACATTCATATCAGGTGGTGTCTCCAAAAGAAATGTGTCAAAAGAGCATATATGACATGAGTTTAATACTGCTGTAGTGCGTCTTTCTCGTCCAGTCTATCTGTTCATCACACTTATGGTGTAAAACTAATGGCACAGACAAAGTGTGTAACACTATGATGTGACCTCTGGGGTTTTGTATAGGTTTGTACAGTGCATAGGTTTCTTTACACAGTATATACAGCATTATCATTCTATTTAAAGTGTGTGAACAATGTGAAGCAACCTGAAGCTGTCTTGTAGGAACCGGAGTAGTAGCTGGATCTACAGTAAAGCAGGAATGTAGCGCAGCGGAGTTGTGTGTGAAATCTAACTAACACAAAGTCGGTGTGTTTGGCTCACAACCTTGCTTGGTTCTGCTCAGTTCAACAGGACACTGCAGGTCACACTAGTTTACAGAATGGGTTATATAAAGAAGATATAATGGTTTTATTAAGCGTGTGTGAATGTGTGTATGTGTAAGTATGCTTATTGGGATTGGTGTGCATATTTATCATGAGCACATTGTATGGCAGCACAACTGTTAATTTGGCAATCTGTTTTTCTTAAGTTATACTGTCAAAAATAGCTGCTATAATTACACACTTGTGCTTGTGTATAACTGCAGGCCTTAAAAGGACCCCTGCCAAGGTGTCCTAACAATGCCTGTTATAGCAGAAGGTGCTCATTATAGCTCTGAGATTACAAACAGTATTTTCTTTCAGATTTTTTTTTTTTTTTTTTGTAAACAACTGAATGGATTGAGAAATATCTGTTCAAATGATATTATTTTCATGTTATAAGTCTCTGTTTTGTATTTATTTACCAAAAATAAATTACAATTATCACACATTGCTGTGATGAATTATTGATGTTTTAATGCCTGTGGCATGTGACAGTTTGTAAAAAACTGCTTTGTATTACTCTTTACTCTATATCACACTTGCAGTCCCCCCCTCCCCCAGGATATGACATGTTGATGGTCTGTGAAAAGGAAAGACTGTTTCACATAAATGTATGCTTTATGTGAAACCGGGAGAGGACTGCAGTTCATGAGTTTTATGCTGTTTATTGGAACATTTAGGAAAAAGAAAAATGATCTTTTCCTCACCAGGTCTTAAATGCAGTAAATAGAACAACACGTGACATATTAGACTGAGTCATTATCTAAACCAATGGTCCTCAAAGGCCAGTGTCCTGCAGGTTTTAGATGTTTTACTGCTTCAGTACACCTGGTCCAAATTAATGGATACTTGTGCCGCTCATTGACAAGCTGCTGAATCCATTTGATTTGAATCAGATGTGTTGGAGTCCCAGGAGACCACCCGCCCCCCAGGAGCACGTATCCCAGCCACCCTGCCACCGGGAGGGAGGGACGGACAGATGGACAGATGTCCCTTGTGATCATACTGCCACCCCAACAGACAGCCCCAAAAGAAAACAGCACTCGCCACAACAGAAAATGTACAACATTTCACTGCCCACGTCAAATGCCCTGAGCCTCCTTGGGAAAAACAGCCTACTCTGTCCCTTATTACACAGGACACGTCTGTACTGACCAGTCCAGTTTGTGATCGAGGTGTACACTCAGATATTTGTAGGTGCTGACCTCCCCATTGATGGTGACAGGTTGATGCAAGGGCTTCCTGCCTAAGTCAGTAGTCATCTCCTTGGCCTTTGATGTATTATGAATCAGACCATTATCCCTGCTCTAGGTGGTGAATCCAGCAATAAGTTCCTAGTACTCGCCCTTATCCCCACCCTTCACATTTGCTACAATGGCGGTGTTGTCAGAGTACTTCTGAACATGGCACACTGCAAAGTCTGCAAAGTCAGAAGTGTGTAGAGAAAGGGCAACAGAACAGTCCCCTGTGGTGCCCCAGTATTGCTCACCAAAGTCTGTGAAACACTTTCCCAGCCGGACATACTGTGACCTCTGAGCAAGATAGTTATGGATCCAGGTGACAAAAAAGAGGATCCACCCCCAATCTCTCAAGCTTTCCCCTCAGTAACCGAGGCTGGGTGGTATTAAAGGTGCTTGTGAAGTTAAAGAACAACAGCCTCAAATAACTCCCTGCTCCATTGTATAAACAAGATGTTTTCTTGATAGGCAAATAGGGGGTCTAGCGCCCACTCTACCTGAGGTTTGAGCAGTCGGAGTAGTAGTCTCTCAAAAGTCTTCATTATAACAGATGTGAGGGCCACTGGTCTGTAGTCCTTTAGCCATGCAGGCCTTGCCACTTTGGACACCGGGACAAGGTACATGGTTTTCCACTGGGCAGGGACACATCCAGTCTGAAGTGTAAGGGCACGGCCAACTCTAATGTACATTCCTTTAGTAGCCGATTGAACTCATCTGCCATATCCACATTACCAGGTGCTACACATTTCTTCTCCTTATAGCCAGTAATGGCTCTCGTACCCCTCCATACTTCCTGGGTGTTATTGTTCTACAATTTCCTCTCAAGACTGCATTTGTAATCCCTTCTGGCCCGCCTCAAAGTCCTCTTCAGGTTATTGTATGATCCTTGCCCCGTTTCTATCACCGGTGTTAAACACCTGTTTTGTTTTGTTTTTTTTAAATTAAAATACGATTAGTGGGGTTTTTGATCCACGGCTTATTTGGAAAGCAGTGTCAAGTTCTCAGGGGCACCACCACATCTGTGCAGAAGTTAGTATAATCTGTGACACAGTCCACAACCTCATCAATGTCACTGTCACTACTGCCTCCCTCTGAGCCCACAAGTATATCCAGTCAGTAGATTCAAAGCAGCCCCTCAAGTTGTCGCTCGTCTCTGGGGACCACTGCCTAAATGATCTACTGATTGTGGGCAGTCTCATCACACATGGCTCACATGATGGCCTGAGCTGGATCAAATTGTGATCAGACTTGTGGAGGGGAGGCAATGCCACCGCACTGTAGGCGTCTTTTAAGTTAACATAACAAAGGTCCAAAGTGTTGTTATTTCTTGTAGGATTACCACACATTCACCACTAATAAGCATTTTCATCCTGAAGACTAAAACTAAGACTAAAATGAAGATGCCTGCCAAAAAAAAACACTGCGTTGCGCACACATGCAGATACCTCAAGCTCCAAGCAACAATTTATACTGTATCCTGAACTGATCTGGGAACCAGTGCAGAGCTAACAGGATCAAGGTCGGCTTTACGCAGGGGCAAGAGGGGGCAGTGCCCCCTCAAACAAACATTCTGCCCCCTCAATCAAATGCGCCGAAATGGGCAAATCTCTCCAAACGCTCTCTCCCCTCTGTACTGAACTCTGTGTGTCGGAGCTTCACAGGATCCATTGTACTGTCTTCAACAAGTCCTTCCCACCACCACAGAAAACAACCAATCAGTGTTTAGTATGCAAATGAGTTGACATACAGCCTGATCTTGCGGTGTCATATTTCTCCCCCTCGTAGAGAGAGCGGCTGCTGAGCTCCAGCGGTAAAACTTATAGAGTAAAGCTCTGTTAAATGTGTTGTAGCGATACTGAATAAATACTTATAATAACAGGCGTATTTATTGCATCTATTCTGTCAACTGGGGTTTGTTTCTGTTCTATTTAAACGCCTGTTAGTAGGAGCAGTGATCAATCACGCACGGGCCATAGATGTGACTGCCTCCTCGGTACTAGACTGAGGGAAAACGAGCTGCGCATATGAGACCCCTCAAGCTCCGCCCAGCCTTTAGTTCAGCATGCTAGTTTGAAGAAAAAAATAACAGAAAGTTTCACTCTACATTCCCGCTGCTTTCAGCAGTTCAGCTCAGAGCTTCATGTATGCCTTGTTGGTTCTTAAAATTTTGATGAAGGATCATTTAGTTTTTACTCATTTTCATTTATTATTATCATTATTTCCCCCTGAAGGTTCACTGCCTTATTTTGGTAGGGGGTTTAATTTTTTGCTCTGTTATTGTTGTGCTTGTTAGTTATGATTCTTTAATCATTATGGTCTATATACAGACAGAAACAAACACACAGATAGTTGAGTTTATTGTTATTAGTTTCAAATTTATTCAAAATGCTTAGACATCTAATGGCTGTCCAATAGGGCAATTGTTATTTTGTTGGTTGTTAAAGCTTTGATAATGGATCATTCTTTTCTTTTTTCTTACTTCATTTTTGTTATTGATATTTTCTGTTCCCCCCCTGAGGGATTGCCACCTTATTGTGGTCAGGGGGTTTGCGTGCCTCAGTGACTCTAAGAGCTATACCAGCAGGAGCTTTGGTTTCAGGTGGGACACCCAAGCTGGACAGGTCTTAGAGTAGAGGCCTGACAAAGTGCAATCCATTTCTTTGAAGTTGGACTCCACTAACAGCACAGTTCCGTTAAAGAAACACTTAAAAAACAACAACAAGAAAATGCTGAAGTATGTACTCATAATGCCCCCTTCAAATTTATGCCTGCCCCCTCATGTATGCATTCCTAGAACCGGCCCTGAACAGGATAGGAGTGATTTGTACTTTTGAGTGCTGGTTAGGAGACGAGCAGCAGAATTTTGTACATGTTGTAAAGAGAAGGTGCAAGATTGATTGATACCAATGCATAAAGCATTACAGTAGTCAAGTCTGGAGCTCATAATTACATGGATGGCCAGCTCCAGATCACTGCAGCTGAGGAAAGGCTTTACTTTGGGATAATAGACGAAGCTAAAAGAAACTACTTTTCACAGCAGCATCAGCCCGATTGTCCAATTTCAAGAAACAGTTCAGTTTTACTCCCAGATTTTCAACTACTTGATTAAAGTGGGGAGCAGAAAGACTGGGAACGTGGGTATCTGAAGGCAGCACAAGCTTATAATTTACCACAAAACAATTCGTCACCAACAATCAAACACAAGTAAAAACAGATGTAGCAGCCAACATTAGGCAGATGAAATAAAGGATAGGATGAACATTTACAAAGACAAAGAAAACAGTCTTGCATGTTTTTCACATGTGATTATTTTTTTTACTTCCAAATAATTACCTCCACATTGTTTGGAAATGTCCTTATACCCTCCCCCAGACTGATGGTTCAGCAACAGTTGCTTAATTAGCTGACATCTTTTCTTCTTGGTATTATTTTAACACACGCCTGAATGGGCTCAGACCATCACACTGACAAAACCTCTGCTGTCACAGAGAAGCTCACACCTGCTGATGATCACTTAATCAAGTACTTTTAATTAGCAGCACCTGGCAGCTACTGAACCTCTTAATTCGTGTGGAAGCAGTGAGGCTCTACTTCACTTTTCACAAAATATGTCAGCACTTTAGCTTTGTTTTTGTTAAATAAACAAAGAAGCAGGGTAATGCTTTATGTGCTGTTGCTTATCTCAGGTTTAATTAACATTTTAAAGAAACTTGATCATCCATCTTTTTTCTGCCTCTTATCCTGGGTTGGGTCGCGGGGGTAGCTGCCTTAGCTGGGAAACCCAGACTTCCCTCTCCCAGCCACATTCACCAGATCGTCTTGGGGGATCCTGAGGTGTTCCCAGGCTAGCCAAGAAATGTATTCTGTCCAGCGTGTCCTGGGTCTTCCCCGGGGCCTCCTCCTGGTGGGACCTGCCTGGAACACCTCACCAGGGAGGCGTCCAGGAGGCATCCTGATCAGATGCCCGAGCCACCTCATCTGGCTCCTCTCAATGAAGAGGAGCAGCGACTCTACTCTGAGCCCCTCCTGGATCAGTGAGCTTCTCATCCTATATCTAAGGGAGAGCCCGGCTACCCTGCGGAGAAAATTCATTTTGGCCGCTTGTATTCTCATTCTTTCGGTTACTACCCACAGCTCGTGACCATAGGTAAGGGTACGAACGTAGCTCGACCGGTAAATCGAGAGCTTTGCCTTTTAGCTCAGGTCCCTCTTCACCACAAAAGACCGATGCAGAGCCCGCATCACTGCAGACGCTGCACCGATCCGCCTGTCGAGCTCCCACTCCATCCTTCCCTCACTCATGAACAAGACCCCGTGATACGTGAACTCCTTGGGGCAGGACCTCATTCCAGACCTGGAGAAAGCACTCCATCCTTTTCCAGCTGAGGACCATGGGCTCAGATTTGGAGGTGCTGATTCTCATCCCAGCAGCTTCACACTTGGCTGCGAATCGCTCCAGCCAGACCTGAAGATCACGGCCCGATGAAGCCAACAGAACCACATCATCCGCAAAGAGCAGAGACCCAATCCTGAGGAAACCTGATCTTTTGATTAACAATTATGACCTGATACTTTAAACCTGAAACTGAAATAAGGTCCATTTTCTTTTTCATTACTGCTCACTTGAAATACTATTCAACAATTTTCACTTGACTCATTTAAAAACACAAGTATTTTGTATTCATAGTACATAATAGAGGACTTTAGCAATTAGACTGTCTGGGAACCATAAACTTCATAAAAACAACTGAATATTTAATGCATTTTTTGCTTATTCATTTATAAAGTGGAGCTCTCATCAAATAAAGTGTATAGTTGGTGTAGAATATAAACACACTAATGGGAAAGAACAACCCCTTAGTGTCCTTAGATGGCTCTACCTTTTAGTTTAGATTAAATGTTAAAAGCAGATCATTCAAATTATGTATAATTTGAAAACTTTTTTAGTTCATTAGCAAATGATTGTACAAAATTTCACAATGACAGTGTATATAAAATATTGTGATTTCAACCAAAAATTTGTTTCAACTTTCAAGTTGAGACAAACTTTACCAAGCATTTAATATTCTGTGTAAAGGTGATGATGGTGGTTTTAGAACAAAGTCTAAAATGTTGCAGTGAGCAACTGTGAACACAAGGTGGTGATGTCTACCATGTCACAAGGAAGACAGAAGCTTTTAGAAGGACTCTCCAGGTTTATTTATAACAAACAGCAAATTAGGAAGGTAAAAATGAGCAAGAGTGAAAAAATTTTACAATCTTTTTTGCTTGAGACCTCCGATGGCCCACGGCAGACATCAGTCATCAAGCTAATAAATGTAATGTAATGGCACGATTACTTTGAAATATGGGCACAGACTATTTCTCTCCTCTTCTGTCTCTCTAAATTGCTCCAATCTCTTACTGCCTCCTCTTTGTGTTCCTTTGAATTTGTGGCTGTCAGCCTTGTTAACGTCAACACACATACACACAATCACACACAGAAAGCTCTCTAGACTCTCGACAACATTATCTTTTCCGGAAATTGCTCGAGCACAGCCAGAACCCCATTAGAAAAGAAGAGCTCTATGCTGTAACCTTTTTAAAAAGCTATTAGTGATGCACCTGCTTCTCTCTCTCTCTCGCTCGCTCTCTCTCTCTCTCTCTCTCTCTCTCTCTCTCTCTCTCTCTCTCTCTCTCTGTGTCACTCTGTTCTTATTTGTGTGTCCTATTTGTCTCTCTTGTTAACGCATACATACAAACTCTTTTTCAATCCTGACTGCCAGCATCCCACTTCCCAGTCCTACAAACCAACTGCTGAGCATCGTAAACACACTTCCACTCCAATTAGAGGATGAATCTTTCACATCTTTAAGTTTAAGCCTAAGTGTGCAAAAACCACTCAATTAAATTATTTACTTGTGTTATTCTAATGACTTGTGACTGTTAATTCAGTGTTCGTGACACAAATAATTGTTCTTAGGGTTTAAAACAAAAAAGAAAAACAGGATATTTTGTAATGTTACACCACCACACTGAAAACAAGGCAGAGTTTACTCCATTAGAGATACATGAAGAAGACATTTGAGAGGATGTGGAAACATTAGCGTTGAAACTGAAATCAAATCAGTGGGTTTTACATGATGTAATATACATGCATGGCATTGAAAGTCTAAATATTTCAATATTGATTCAATTTTGAATGGTTTACTGGTCCATGTTCTAGTTATATATAACTATATACAACCTGTAGGCTACATACAACCCCAATTCCATAAAATAGTCTGGCTGTGGTATAAAATGTAAATAACAACAGAATGCAATGATTGCAAATAAACACATATTTTATTCCCAGTGGAACATTAACAAGATATTGGATGTTAAACAGAGACATTTTACCATTTCATGGACAACATTAGCTCGTTTTGAATTTAATGGCATCAACACTTTTTTAAAAAGGTTGTAACAAGGTGATGTTTGGCATTGTGTAGCATCCCCTCTTGTTTTCACAACGTCTGGGAAGTGAGGAGACCAGTTTCTGGAGTTTTAGGAGAGGAATGTTGTCCTCCTCTGGTCTGATGCAGGATTCTAGCTGCTCAGTAGTCCTGGATCTTTTTTGTGGATTTGAAGTTTTATGATGCAACAGATGTTTTAAATTGGTGAAAGATCTGGACTGCAGGCAGGCCAGTTCAGCACCTGGACTCTTCTCCTATAAAATCATGCTGTTGTGACGGATGCAGGGTGTGGTTTAGCATTGTCTTGCTGTAATCTGCAAGGCCTTCCCTGAAAGAGAGGAAGACTGGATGGGAGTAGATGTTGCTCTAAAACAGGGGTGCCCAAGTCCAGTCCTCACGCTATTATCAAAGACACGCTACACCTGTATCAAATGAATAGCTCGTTACCAGTCATCTGCAGAGCTGAATAACATGTGGATGAGGGAATTGAGCAATTTGATTTAGGCGCATTGGAGAAGGGTTGCATCTAAAATTCCAGGATAGTAGATCTCAAGGACTGAACTTAGGCACCCCTGCTCTAAAACCTCCATAGACTTTCAGCATTGATGGAGCTTCACAGGCTTAGAACCTGCATGCATCGTAGGCAGTAATGCAACCTCATACTATCAGAAATGCAGGCTTTTCAACTGTCCACTAGTAACAAGCTGGATGCTCCCACTCCTGTTTATGTATAGCTTCTTCTTCGCCCGATGGAGCTTTTACAGTGAATCTGTGGATTGCACATTGAATTGTGGGCCCATCTTTACATTTACAATGCTCTGCCTCTTCAAAATGTTTTTATTTTATACCCAGTCATGTTACTGACCTGTTGTCAATGAACCTAATTAGTTGTCAAATGCTCTTTCCGTTGTTTTTCACTTTTCTAACCTTTTATTGCCCCTGTTTTATCTGTTTTTAGATGTATTGTTGCCATCAAATCCAAAATGAGCTAATATTTTCCATGAAATGAAAACATGTCTCAATATCTGCTATCTTATTTATGTTCTATTAGGGATTAAACATTGTTTATGAGATTTATAAATCATTGCATTCTGTTTTCCTTCATATTTTAACAGTATTCCAACTTTTGGGGAATTGGGGTAGTAAATATTATGGCTCTTTATGGACTTTTAACTTTAATTTGAATGGATTTAGATGGAAACTAGGAAGAGTTTAAACAAGACAGTGCTGTCATAAACAGAACCATCTTTATATGGTGTCACATATAAATGCACAGTCAACTTAAATGCTGTTTTGTAGACTGATGTGAAGTCTTCCTTAATTATTTCTTCATCCCTTAAGCAAGCAAAGGGTCTTGATTAAATTGCATGGCATTTGTAATTTACAAGCTGTTGTTGTCAACCTAAAACATGTTGTTATACGAGCTCTGAAGGGAAGTAAAATAAGTCCACCAGAAAGATAGAGGTACCATTAAATGTGGCTAAACAATGTCTTCTTCAAAGAATGAGAGAAAAAAAAATATTTAAAGAAATTCTATTTGGATTAAATTTATTAATCCAAGAAAGTCCAAATGAGATGCATGATCTTTTCTTCCAAGAATTGTTTTCTCACATTTTCTAATTTATCTTGTTCTTGCAAGAAAAAAAGTTTATTTTCTTGAAGGTGCATTCCAGTTCAGAGCTGTACTGTACTGGGATGCTCCAGTAGAGATAAGCCAGCTGCAGATGCAAGCTGACATCAGACTGATGGACATCCATCGATCAAAGCGTCCAACTTCACTTCTATTAGGTCTGACAAAGGCTGAAATTGTGATGTGTCTGATTTGTACAGATAACAATTAAGCTGTCATGGGGTCTGTTTTATTAACACACATTAACCACTTATTTTTGATCCCACTTAGAGTATTTCATTAACTGGAGACAAACTTCAAAGTAAACAAAGTAAAGCCTTGTCTAACAAAAAAACTGTTTTCTTGAGCTAACAAGATAAATTATCACGTTAGCACAAGGAAATGGTCCTTGTAATCTCGTAAAGAATAATAATCGAGTATGGCCGCTCTCGGTTTCCATAGAAGACCTTACCAAATAAACCTAAAATTTAAAAATGTGTAGAAAGTAAAGAGGGGAGTGTATGTGAACTGATGATATTATAAATTTCATTTCAAGCTAAATTAATATATAAGGAGAAAGCGGAGTTGCCTAGTTCTGAGCAAACCTTTAAAAGAGCTCTGGTAGAAGATCTGTTATCATACTGAATGGTGAAAACGATGCATACATAGAGATTACACCATAGTCTAACACAGACAGAAAAGACCTTTGTAGTAACAACGAGCTCAACAACAAATCGGAACACAGAAGCAAACAATTTATAAACCTCAAAAACAGAACCCAGGTTAGAATTTAGAAAAAAAGAATATGCACATATAAATTTAGAAGAGTTTAAGAAACAAATGGTACCATCTATGCCAAATTTGACATTTTGGGGGCCTCGCCTTAACAGTCTGTACTAAAGCGTCTAGAATTTTGCTCAGTTTGACTTTATCAGAGTTGGCCTTTGCAGAGATAAAGTTCACATATTGTACTATGACTTGATAGAGGATTAGAGATTCAACTGCATCACTCTAAAGCATTTGTTCTTATTTAGGCAAGCCTGACTTTGTTTTTATTTGTGCTATGTCCCATTTTCATTTATTATTCAGCAATAATGCATATATTGCTATTACACATGCAAAAATCACTACAGTTTCCTTTACTATGATTCTAAAAGTATTGTGGTTGCAGAAATAAACTCATTTTATGAGTGGAAGGCTAAACATATAAGCACACGGCTCAAAGAGTTAGGTTAAACAGGTTAAATATTTTGCAGTGGCTGAGTATATAATTTAATGTCACCTACCTGATTGCACTGCACACACTCAGGTCAAAACTAAAGGCTAAAACATAAACTAAATGCAGTAGAAGACAACATCAGTAAAGCACCACAATAAGGATAACACCTTCTGTGGGAATGTCTGTGGATTCATGACTTCAAGCAGTCATCACCTGCAAAAGACTTTAAATATAAAAGCTTGAAAATGAATTAATTTGTCCAATAACATTTGGACACTTGAAAAAAATGGGCTTCTTCTAGTTGGGTGTTAAAATCCTAAAATTAAATTTAATTTGAGAGTCTGTACTTAAAGTCCTTTTTTTTTAAATACTTTGCTATATTGCTTTGGTTGGCAGCTTGAATAACTAAATATAGCATAAGTATTCAAATATGTCTAGGTCTTGTTGCACTTATCTTTTAAGACTCTGTCTAAGTATAGCAGCTTAGAGCTACTAGCATTATACAGCTGAATACTCAGGCCATCTGGCAGCAGTCAGGCTGCATTGTGGGACATGTATGAGAGAAGTTACATGTGCTAAAAAAAAACAAAAAAAAAAAAAAAACGGCTTCATTGATTGAAATCCATATATGACAAAGTACAACAAAATCCATATATATATATATATATATATATATATATATATATATATATATATATATATATATATATTTAGGATAGAACAAAAGCCCATTTCTGAATATAATCCCAACCAAACTGTGCAAAAATGTTTGAATTATATGTTACGGGGTCATACAGGACTGATTGTGTGTGTGTGTTTGTTTTAGTGCATACATGCCTCTTTTGTGTGTACTTTACCGGTGATTTCCTGTGATGAGCTGAACTTTGCTCCCTGACTCAGTGTCTGTCTGTTTAGCGTAATGTTCCTGACCCCCAGGTCAAACAGTGTCTGGGGATGAACCAATCTGTGTGTTTGTGTATGAGAGAGAGAGAGAGAGAGAGAGAGAGAGAGAGAGAGAGAGAGAGAGAGAGAGAGAGAGAGAGAAAGAAAGAAAGAAAGAAAGAAAGAAAGAAAGAAAGAAAGAAATGGGAGATACAATAAAAATAATGTGGAAGAGTGTGGTTTATCGCATCCCAAAACAAACCAGAGGCCATTGGGTAATAAAAATGTACTATCTGTCATAGTAAATTACAAATAGTGCTTTTTGCCTTGCTGCAGTCTCCTGATTATGCTCAGTGGTCTGCCTCTGACAATTACGAAGCCATTAACACAGTGTGTGAGTGTGCTTGTGTTTGTGTGTGTGTGTGTGTGTTGGATTTGGAAAGAAAAAAAGACAGCGAGATACTCTGGCTGCCGATTTGAGGAAATGTTGTCATTTATTTTATGGCTGCAAGGCTCGAGTGCATGCGTTAGCCCTGAGAACTCTAAACATAAAAACCTCCATGTGTGCTGCCTGTCTGCTCTTCTGTTACTAGTGGTGGTGGTGGTAGTGGGTGGGGGAGTTTAATAGACAGCATGGTGTGTTTATAAAGCTAGTTTAGCTGTTGCCATTGAGTTTTTAATAATAATAAAAAAAAAGACTATAATTTGAATGCAGAGCTTCATGTAGAGGTATATGCATACCTACACAAATACTTTCATCAATAGTTTTAGTAGGTACACCTGCTCAGTTGCTTGTTAACGGATATAGCTAATCAGCCAATCACATGGCAGCAATTATATTTAGTAATGTAGACATGGCCAAGACGACTTGCCGAAGTTCAAACTGAGCATCAGAATCAAGAAGAAAGGAGTTCAATTAACGTTAAACGTGGCATGTTGGTGGTCTTGCCTTGCAGTATTTCAGAAACTGCTGATCTACTGGGATTCTCACACACAACCATCTCCAGGGTTTACAGAGAATGGTCTGACTAAGAGAAAATATCCAGTGAGCAGCAGTTGCCTGGACCAAAATGTTTTGTTGATGTCAGACAACAGAAGAGAATCAGCAATCTGGTTGGAGATGATACAAAGGCAACATGGACTCAAATAACCATTATTTACAACCAAGATATGTAGAATGTCATCTCTGAAGGTACAACACCTCCTAACTAATGTTTGTGTTGCTGGTAGTTCTGTGTTGCTCTTGGTTTCTGCTCGTTAGTTCACCTGGTCTGATTGGTCATTCCCCTCACCTGTGTCCAGTTAGTTCCTCCGTGTATTTATACTCCTTGGTTGTCCTTTATCACATCATCTGTCTTGTTTTCCTGTTGTATTTCCCTGTCGTGTGGTTCCTGAGCTTTATGAGCTTTTGGTTCATTGATTAAACCCTTTTACCCACATTCCGTCTGCTTCCTGCCTCTCTGTCTTCCTGCATTTGGAAACAACATAAAGCATGAATCCATCCTGCCTTGTTTCAGCTGTAACCTTTAGGGCTCCTTAGTACCAGCTGAGCATGGTTCAAACACCACAGCCTCCCTGAGTATTGTTGTTGACCATGTACATCCCTCTATAACCACAGTGTAGCATCTTCTGATGGTTACTTCCGGCAGGATAATGCACCACGTCACAAAGCTCAAATCATCTTCAACTGGTTACTTGAACATAAAAATGAGTTCACTGGACTCTAATAGCCTCTACAGCCACCAGATCACAATTCAACAGAGCATCTTTGGGATGTGGTGAAACGGAAGATTCTTATCATGGATGCAGCTGACAAACCTGCAGCAACTGTGAGATGCTGTCATGTCAACATGGAGCAAAATCTCTGAGGAATGTTTCCAAAACCTTGTTGAATCGATACCACCAAGAATTAAGGTAGTTCTGGATGCAAAGAGGAGCTCATACTGGTACTAGCACAGTATAGCAAATAAAGTGGCCAGTGATTGAATATGGCACAGGGTTCTTGGTCTGGCTCTCTCCTGATGGCATATGGGATACTTCTCCACCCACACATACAATCCTGAATAGGATGGCGTGGGTATAGAAAATGATTGGATGGATGGAACACACACACACACACACACACAAAGCCATACCACAAAGTAAACACTGCAACCCTGCAACAGACATCCTTTAAGTCTGAAAGAGGCAGAAGTAGATTTATATATTCTAAGTTTGTCATACTAAATGCAAATGTGTTGTAAACCACTCAACCAAACATAAATTTTAAAAAAGAAAGAAAAAGAAAAAGACAAGAAAAGGAGCAGTAGTGTCTGCTCTCAGATGCTGAAGGTTTGTCCATAAAACACCCTGACTGACAGAACTCAGATCAGCTCAAATGAAACACACGGAGCAAACAGAGCAAAGCTCCTTTTAACCAAACCAAACAACTTAAATGTAAATTTCCAAATGTGTGCTGAAGATTTTAAACATGTCAGTCACAATGTTAAATGATGAAACTAACATTCTCTTTGCAGATAATTCCTAGGGGAATGTAGACCACACTCATCAGCACAGCGTGAACATGTCAGCAAAGGAAACAAGAGACTGTCTGGAATCTGTTAATCACAGGTGTCTGTGGCTGGAAAAGTACCAAGGAAATAATAAAGCAGATATAAGTGGAGATTCTGAGCTCTTCATAACTGCAACTCTGCACAAAATGAATCCACAGTTTCTACCGGCCACAGTTACTCCTGCTGGTTCCGCTGGTTTGCTACCAGTTAAGGGGGTGCTGCATTGATATCTTGATACTCTACAATTTCATTTGACATTGCAAGTTCTGCACATTCTGGCATCCAGGGAAGACGTGTTGAGATGAGATGAAGACTAAACAGTAAGCTAACTAGTTGTTAGTTTGAGGGTAAGAGCAGATTTTTAGAGAAGAATTCCGTGAAGGATTCTGGTTTTTTAATGCAAAAAGACATGAACCTCCAAACAGTTCACAATGCTGAGACCGTGGAGCTACACACTGATCGAATGCTGACTGAAAGTTATGCCGAGCTGGGAAGGCACGACTCTGGCTAACAACGGATTTTGTAACAAACAGAATAAAGTACCAAAAATGTAACCCTCATGAGCACATAAACATCCCTTCCAACAACGCCCTCTTACATGATCCATGATATTAAGAACTCGGTTTTACAATGTGTTCTTTCTCCATGAAAACTAATAAACTTTCATGAACAAAGAGCAAAAGCAAACAACAGGAAAATTAAAACCAAGCTATACCTACATTTCAAGTTGTTCCACATTGGGCACTGTCCACATGTGGCCATAGAAAACTAAAACTGGTAGTTTTAGTTTTTAGGAACAGGGGTAGAACTGTAGAGGTGGCCAGGGTGGCACAGACCACTTTTAAGATTGAAATTGACGCCATCTCAGGTGACTGAGCAGAGCAGAAATGTTTTTTCAGACATGCATGGATCACCAGTCTCACTACACCAGTTTGACAGAAATTTTAATATGGTTTCCTAATTAGCCATCGTTTAAAAATACAAACATTATGCTGCACATTTCTAATGGAGATTTTGTCCCCATGCAAGTACAACTACTACTGTTGCAAATAAAAAATATAAAAATAAATTAACTAAAATAATAAGGATCAGTATGAAAAGGCTACTACAGTAAAATATTGTAAGATAATAAAAAGTAATACAAAACAAATCGGAAAGATACTAAATAGTTAATTAAAAAAATAAAATACATAGAAAAAACACAGGGTCAAGCAAGATATTTTTCCCATTTTTTATGTGGATGATAAAGAAACTTGTAATATGAATGATGGAAATTTTTATCAACCAACAGTCTCTTCTCTGACTGTCAGTATAGTTTCAGGACAAACAGATCGACATCGCTGGCACTCACTGATTCAGTTGAGGAAATCACAAATAATAAAAATAATAAAAAGTATACTTTTGAAATATGTGGGGTTAAAAAAAAGCATTAAATACAATAAATTATGATTTTCTAACTGCGAAACTGGAAGGGTGTGGCATCATGGATATTGTATTACAGTGAGTAAAGAGCTATCTAAACAACAGGAAGCAATTTGTAAAGCTTGGTGACAATAGTTCTAAATATCTGAATATTAATTGTGGTTTCCCTCAAGGGTCAGAGCTAGGACCAAAGGTATTTATTCTTTATATTAATGATCTATGCCATGCATCAAAAGTATTAAAACCGGTTCTATTTGTGGAGAAAACAAACCTGTTCTGCTTTGGCAGTGACTCGCAGAAGCTAAGGTTACAATTAGGAAAATTAAAATGATGTTTTTTTATTAACAGACTATAATTAAACATGATTAAAACACAAATAATGTACTTAGGTAACTGAAAATACAATACACAATTAGTAATTCATTTGGATAGTGTAAATATTGTAAAGGTAAATGAGATAATAATTCTGGGGTTGACAAAAGACAATCAAACGACTTGGAAGATCACATAAGCAGGTAGAAAAAATACTTTAAAACAATATTGCAGCAGACTGGTTTTGGATATTTACTACTGTTTAGTAATTCTTCCACATATTACTTTTAATGCAGGGATCTGGAGCAATAACTATAAAATAAGGTTACACTCATTAGTCATACTCCTAAAGTGACCAATATGCTGTATTTATATGGGAAATTAAGATCACATCCATTTTCAGTTTTTACAGTCAGAACTACTAAAATTCATGGATATACTTGAATTTCAAATTGCACAAGTAATATTCAAGGTAAAAGAAATTATTCATTACCAGGAAATATTCAGAAACTGGGAGGAAAGTGGTTTACAATTTCAGGGGAAAACTTAACTTTTATTGTTTCCTCTAAAGTCATGACAAGGTTTGTATAGCGCTTTTCAAAATGCTTTACATAAAACATTAAAAAGCATTACGGGTGGTTTAAAGAAAGCATTAAAAAGTAGTAAAAAGCAGAGACAAATGGCAAAATAAAATCATAATAAAATCATAACTTAAATTAAAATGAAAAAAAGCAAGATAAGTTAAACGTTACTGTGTAGGGTACTGTTTCTGAGGGTGGAATTAAAATACAATATACATTTGAAAGAATTTAAAAAATACAAATAAATGGTTTATCAAGAGTTTAAAAATGAAGACTGTGTTTAAACTTCTTTAATGGTGCACAATGCTGTCTTTTGGAGAGTTTATGCTATATATTGTTCCTCTGTTGCTTGTTACATGGTTCACTGCAGATTGTTCCGTAAAAAATTATATGCATATACTCAGTATTATTGTATTTTTTCCTCTTTTCGAACATAAAAAGTATTTAGTTTAGTTTTGATGGCTTGAGGTGGAATGCCCACCTTCACTGGTTTTCTTTGTCTGCTTTTCATTTTGTATTTATTTATTTATTGGTTTTTATATGTTCAAATCAAATCACTACATCAAATGTAAAGCTGTTCACATAATGAAACTGAAACTAGAGGTAATCTTGTTATATGTAGCCATAAATAAGTTTTAAGAAAATGTAGAGAAAACATGCCATATTTAGTTTTCAGTGAGTGAATTTAGGGAATACAAATATCAAGATTTTCCCATTAGAGCTGAATAAAACTATAAAGATGCTTGAAGAGTATTTCAGTATCCAAGTTACTTAGTGCTAACTAAGCTAGAGCTACATGATCTAATTTATTTTTAACAAGATGCTAGCAAGGCTGCTAGTTTGTTTTAAGCAAGCTACGGTATAAAAATGTGGACAAATATAGCCTGGAACCAGTACTATTTTAAATAGGAAGATGTAGAATCAAGAGAAAGGGAGATATTTCTAACTTTTTTGGTAAAGCGGAAGGACCCCAGCCCCACAGTCAGCAGCTCTGATGCCTTTCAGTGTGGAGCTAGCCACACAAGTGTGGTCAGACACATGGATCCAGTCTACCATCACCACCATACGGTGACTGCTAGGGGTAAAAACCATTGATCCTCCTACTACTACATCAAGTGTCACATACTGCCCCCCAGAACAGCCAACTAACCTTTCTATTTTTTTTTAAACTTGTTGCATATATTTCTACTTGGTTATCCAGCTTATTTATGGAAAGGTGTTTTATTTCTAATGTCTCTCTAATGTGACCACAGTTATCACAGCAGTGTATATGAGTGTGTATGTGTTAGACAGTCACACTTTGGAACTTCCTTTCTTAGTGTATAACTCCCATGATAAAGTCATGGCCACCCCATGTATAAAAGTGTAGCTCTGCCACTGTGTGGGAGCTGTTTAAAAGCACTGCACAGGATATGTTCCAGCCTTGGACCTGCTTATGCTGCATTGTGAAGGGCAGGCTTTATCAATCTGCTTTTAATTTTGCATCTGCCTTAACAATCATGAACAGAGGGGCAATGGTAGTGAAAGTTAAGAAGTGAAACAGTTAACTGCACAGAGGTAACAGTTCTCAGCCCTTTAACATGTTTTAAATGACATAAAAGTTGTTTCCATGAAGATAAACTTGCTTTACTCAAACCTGAAAGACATGGTTATTATGACTTCAGCACTTATTATATTGTCTTTTTAACATGCTAAGAAAGACTCAAAGCTTGGAAGGGATTCACAGATTTCTCCCTCAAGAGTGCATGGTATTATTAAATGATTAAAGGAATCTAGAGGAAACTCTGTGTGCAAGGAGTAGGACACAAGCCTAAGTTGAACACCTGTGAGCTTCAATCCCTCAGCTCTTCATCAGAACTGTCATTCATCAGTATAGCTAAAATAACCACATGGAGCAGGGATTCCTGTGGGAAACCTCTGCCAAGCACCACAATATACACTCATTTTTTCTTAAAGCTTCACTGTGCAAAAAGAAGCCTTATATTCCCAATTTGGGAACTTTGAACTTTGAAGGATCTGGGATGAACCATCACACTGTAGAAACGTGTATTGTAGTCAAGCTAATAGGTATTCCCAATCTTTCTTTTTTTTGTCTTCTTTTTAAGAAGAAGAAGGAGAAGAAGAAAAAGAAGAAGAAGCTACTGCTGCTGCTACAGGGTTGTTTCAGCACTTTTGGTAAAGCTAAGGAAATGTGTGCTACATTCAACCGCATATTTATTCCACCATCTCTGCCAGGAGCATGTATTTCATACATTTTTCAACAAGAAAATGCAAAACCATATTCTGCAAACGCAAAAGAAAAGGGTACTTGTACTGAAATGGCCAGACAATAGACGTGGAGAACTGATGAAAAATAAAAAAGAAAATAACATGCAGACCACGCCATATGTTGCACATCTTGTTTGTTGGAAGAATGTGACAAAATAACTCCAGAGTGCTTCATTGCTTAGTGTTATCAGTGTTGCTGTTGCAAGGTGGTAAAATAAATTAGATTTGTTACGCATTTTATATCATGTGTTACAAGCCTGAAATGCAAAAATAATATCAAGAACTCATGGACCCAGCACATTAAAATAGCTGAATAAAGTTTAAGGTTTAAGTCATGCATTGTATTGCTGCATTAGGTCTGTCCAGCCAACTATTGTAAAACTGTAGGAGTCATCAGAAAACATCAAAAAGCTGATACAAAGCCCCATAGTTGTGACAAATAGATAATAAAATATGAAAGAAGATAAACAAATCATCTGCACCTCTTGGGAAGCTCACTGAAGATAACAAAATAAGCAAAAAAAAAAAAAAAAACACAGTCACTTCGTGTGGACAATAAGACAAATGAATATTCACCTCTAATAAGTGCATTCGTTGTTTAAACCCTAAATTTTGTGTTATCCTTGGGCCTACCGGGGCTCCATTGGCTTCAGTTTCCCGGACCTCAGTTTCAGAACTATAGCACTTTACTTTTGGCGCAAGCTTTCCGGAGGCTGTCTTTTTATTTATTTATTTATTTTTATTTTTTTATTTGGATGGAGGCACGGAAAAAAGATAAAAAGGAAGGAGGATAAAATAATCTAGAAAAGGAGGAGAGTAGAGGTGAGAGGTTGCAGATGAGTTGCATGGGAAGGGATACTGCTGCTGCTGCTGCATAGGCTCCATCCCTCCCTCGGAGAAAATGGAAAAAACAAGGAGTGGTTATGTGATTCCACACAAGCGGGAGGAGAAGCGCGCAGTGGAGAAAGGAATAGCGGGGACTGCATGGGGGTAGGGGAGAAGTGGTGGAGGGGGCGTTTCCCTGCACAGCATAACCTATTCTCACACTTCAGCGTGGATACAATGTATGGCAAACGGAGCGGATTCTTCGTGGCAGCTGCGTTAACGTGGACACATCGGTAGGTATCAGATTTTTTTTTCCTTCTTCTTCTTTTGTGTTATTTACCACGAAAATCGATTTGGCCACAGAGTCCTTTCACTTTAGTTCGCTTTTACCATCACAGATAGCCTGTTTGTAGATAATCCCCGAAGTGAAGAAAACAAAAGAAAAAAAATACAAGACTTGTAGATTTTAAAGCTGAGACGGTTTTACAACACAATCCGACAGCAGATGAACGCCCGAACAGTTCCTCGTTGGCACGGGTTATGATTTGATAACTGAACAGGTTGGTCCCAGCAGCATCCCTGCCAAAGTGCCTATCAGATTACTTGATGAGAATTGCACCTGCACGCGGCAATATTTCACCGCAGCAGCAGCATGCCAGCGTGGCTTCCGCCTGTGGAGCCTGTTGGGTGGAAGAAAAGATGCAAGGGGTTAAAAAATTCAATCCACGCTTGCCACTCTGAACTGGGTTCTCCTTGTCAGTGGAAGCGGATGTATTTACAAACAAAGAAAGCTTGATATCCAAGCCTGTCACGTAGAGAACAGGTGCTGGCTATCTGCAATTTTACAGTGTGTGGTTGTGTGGTTATCTGGGCCAGTAGGCCAACTGGAACCATGTGCATTAGGGCCCCTGCAAGATTAATGAAACCAAAGTGTCTCTGTTAAGTTTTGTCACAGAAAGTTTGGCAAAAGCAGAGCTTAGCTCCATTTTGCACTCCAGGCTAAATTTGATGCAGCCATCACTGGGTCATTTATTTATTTATTTTTGCCAGTATAGTGACTATTAGCCTCTACAGTGTGGCAGAAATGACTGGAAAGGTTTGCTGTTGCAGGCATAAGCATAAACATCCTCATAACAGGGCCTTTAGTTCCAAACAATTAAGCAATAATGTGCAGGCAGCAGCTCTGTTTCTGTTTCCATCACAAGCCCGTCTCGTCTTTGCCTCTGGCACAGCCACTTGAAATTCTGTGTCCTATTCGAAATACCAGGTACATGAAAGGATTGATAAGTCTGTTTGCGTCAGACATAAATATGAAACACAGACCGATTTTCTTTCATTAGGCCCTCCAGCTGGAGCCAGTTCACTTTCAATCAAGTCAATTCAGGAAATGAATTTTCTTATAAATGCAAACCAGATGTCTTTTGCCATCAAATAAAGTTCTTACCAGTCCATGAAGCTGTTATTGGGGATGAAGGTATAATCATAAATATGTGGATGCAGCATCACTTTTTATCACTGTGACAAAAAGAACAAAACAGGCCTGCTTGTCCATAAGTTTTAAAGCTGCTGCTTCAGGCACACCCATACAAGTGTCATGCAGTCGTAGTTTAACCTCGACATACACACTGCACACAGTGATGCGTGTCTTCTTCAGATCAGACAAAGACATTTTGGTGACACTGAGCAGACACGGGCAGGTCCTGTGTAGTGAGTGGGGCAGCAGCAGCAGGGTGTATTTTTACACCAGATCTCTGACACCTTCGTACATCTCTTCACAGCTCGTGGTGAGAACAGAAGACACGTCCACTTGAGTTGTCATCATTGGCAGGCCGGACATGGACAGTTGGGATGGAGGAAGAGGCAAGAGGCGAGTGGGAGGGAGACGAGGAGCGAAAGACTAGAGGAGTTTGGTTAATGAGGGAGACGTCAAGATCTTCTCGACTTGCCTTGCAGTGACAGCAGGTTAAGAGTCTCACAGGAGTGTGAGAGGGGAAGAGGACTGTCAGAGGCAAATGGGAATTTTCCAGGAGTGTCGGGTTTCATGGTGTGCAGCTTTGATAGCTGAAAAGATACAGACAATGATGTATGATTCATGTACTGTATGCGTCTGAATGGATAAATAAGCTGATCTGAGCATAGGAAAGAGGGGCAGACGGGGATAAAAGGGCAAACAAGGGACAAGAGTGAAGAAGGTGGCAAAGGGATTGCAGTGATTAGAGGGGAAAGGTTAAGAGGAAAAGTGAGAGGAGGGGAGAAAAAAGGGAAACTGGGGAGACCGTCAAGCCCTGTTTGTAAGCTACTTTGAGTTTTCAAGAAGGAGCTGTCTGTGGTGCTGATGCAACCTAAACTCCCTTCTTCCCCCTCCACCTTTTTTTATTTATTTATTTATTTCCCAATGGCTCTCCTCCTCCTTCCTTCTTTCCTCCTCAGCTTACAGCTACTGTATCTTGTGGGGATTGGGAAGAGTCTGTCTTATTCTCAGTGGGACATAAAGAAAGACGGGTGTGTTGTCATTGGAAGGAGATGGGAGACAATAGTTGGGATGGCAGGAAGAGGATAGGTGGCAGACAGAAGTGGAAAGTGGAATAAAAGAAGACAATAGGTGAGAAGAAGGGGCTGGACGTGAAGGCTGAACATCTGTTTGGTAATCGCTCCCTCCCCTCAGCGCAGAGTAACACATACTGACATCTATTTGATAATTGCTGAGCCTGTCCTCTCCCCAAGCGTTAGGCTAAATTGTTGCTTGATACCAGGGACGAGCTGTTGGCAGTGAAATCAGTTTACTTGGTGCAGCTTAGGTAAAGATATCTACCTGAGCTCCTGTGTGTAATATGTGTGTGTGGCTATTATAAAACTTACAATCAAATTATTAGTCTGGCAGTGAGCTCAAGATGTGACTGTGCAATAATAAAAAAAATAAATAAAAAAAAATGTGCCTGAGCAAAGCCGCCGCATTGCCATTCAAGGATAAATATTTCTTTTGTCTGCTTTATCATAGGTGCTGTCCTTAAAGATGCGCCTCCACACAGACCTCCTCCTTCTACACCGCAATCTCATTCAGAGTGCAGGAGCTGAAGGGATGAACACAGAAAGAGAGGGTGAGCTCCGGAGACGAAAGGAGAGAGAAAAGCTTGGATGGGAGGAGGTGGGCATCTTTGCTCCGGTCTCGACCACGGGTATTCTTGGGTTGATAATACAGATGTGGATGTTATTGCTTGAGAATACGCGTAGTCGAGTGGAAGCTTCATCATCAACACTGGACTAAAAGCAGGGGTGACACTCGATATGCTAAGAACCTGGACAAACAAGTGAAAATGTATGGCTGGTCTGAGGAGGTGACACATTTTTGAAGCTTTTGCACCCAGGAGTGCTGTTTAATTTTTTTTTCATGGCTTATTTTGTTAAGTCAAAAAGGTTTTTTTAATAGAAAGCAATCAGGGCTAGCCAGGTGCCCAAATGAAATGCAGCCAGTGACAAGGTTTTATCACTGTTGGTTTATCAACCATGTCCGTCTATACACCTGTGGAGCAGATGAGTTTGTGTCGTCAGCCAGATTCAGCCTCGGTCTTGCACCATGCCACTAAGCTAAGCCCTCGGGCATTAGTTCAGGGGGCTTAACACAAAAGTCTTCAGAGTCAGACGCTAATTCCAAGTTCTTGATTGCGTACCCCCGTTCATTCACAAGTGAGCCCATAATCTTATCGGTTGATGGGTGTCTTTCACAGCGCTTCACACTCTGCACTCAACATTTCACTCAGAAGGCTGAACAGGAGACTTAAGATTCTCAAACAGAGTGGCTGTTTGTGGGTTTTGGGACATGAATGACTGCAACGTTGAGGGATGGTATAACTTTTAGCTGCACTTAGCAAGCATCCAGCTTTTGCATTCCTATTTATGACTCATGCCAAAAAAAAATGTGTGAGTTTGATGCCTGTAGCAGCAACAGGAGACAGCAACACATGAGGACATGTAAAAGGCTTGCACCCTTGGCTGACATTTAAGTATTTAAACCATCAGACTGGCTGTCATGATGGGGATTCATGAGGGTTGGATCCCATGAAAATAGATGGTAAACATTTGAATGCACACAGATTGTAGGTTCACTGGGTCCATGCGCCGGTGGGGAAATAAGGGATTGACTGCTTTTGTGGGTAACTATTTTTGGTCAGCATGATGGATGTTTATGTTTTTTATTGATCAAGTTGAGGTATGGCTTTGAAGAATTCTTGGACGTTTGAGTGTGCTGATTAATCAGGTAGCTAAGGTGGTGGAATAAAACATCTTGAATTACATTTTTGGTACATTAGCATTATTGCTAGGAATTATAAATTAGAAAATCAACATCTCTTTGCAAATTCAGCAATACATTAGCATCTAGTAACTTCCTCAAGATAAATTGCACACTTATCATTTACACTCCCATGATTTCCTACCACTACGTAAGCAAATCTGTGACAGTATGTAATTATAATTAATCCGAATTTCACTCTTGACGTCATGTGAACTTGTTGATTGGGCAAAAGCCATGTCTGTGGTTATGTGTGTATTTACATGAGCATGTGTGTGCTTCCAAGCAACAAAATGACTATTGTGAGCACAGCTCCAGGTGCCTAGCAACCAAAATCGCTCTGTTTCCTTGGCAACAGTTGCTTGCACTCACTGTGTGGGTGATTGGCAGCCTTGACAACGGAGACGGAGTGACACTTGACCTCGCGTGCTGAATGGGAGAGGAGAAAGAAAGGGACGGAGAAATAGAAGAGAGGGGGAGGGAGTGGGAGGGGACAAGCAGAGACAGAGGAGAGACCAAGTGATAATCATTCTCCATTGTAATCATCCTCCAGCATGTTTCATAAGGCGTCGTCAATACCTCTCCAGCTGGGGTCCATCATCAAATACAATACACAGTGCAGTGCGGTGCCGTGCGTGCATGGACACACTCCTCCTGGGTGGAGAGCCCAGGCAGGCACTCCACATCTCATCTATTATCACTCAGCCCTGTCTGGTGCACAACCTTGCTACACTGTGTCTTCTTTCATTTGTGGTCTCCCACATTCGGTGCTCTGCAGGGATGAATGGATACTGGACTCCTAAAAATGTGTCACTGGGGCACCGAAGCCACAGGACAGCAGATCAGGAGATGCACACAGAGGCAGCGTCCAGCATCTTTACATTTAACTGCAGCAATTATTACTAATAAAATGACATTTTCTGGGGTTTTATGTTCTTGCACTTTCAAGATGAGGATGTCCAGCACTTTCTTGTCATCAAAAAATATTTTTCAAGGCTGAAAATGTGTCATATAAACTGAAATAAAACCCCCATTTCTAAGTAGAGCCCTTCCATTTTAAATACTATTTCATCCAAATAGAACACAATTTAGTCAAAACCATGGCAATTTATAGCTTTAAAATTACTTATCAAAAGAAAATTTAAGTATTTAGTGAGATGTAATCAAATGCATCTTTGATTGGTAAACTTAAAACCAGCTCTGATTTCTTCATCCTGAGGACAAACTTGTCACCAGCTGCTGTTGTTCAGTTTTTGGATGTCAAATATATAAAACTACCAAAATAAAAATGTTCATTCCTTTGTCCCATGGGTAGAAACCATTATAATCACATTAATAAGTTACATTATTACACTGGGTGGCACACGTCATCATGGGTTGGATCACGGTGTTTGTTATAATGTAATCCCACCATCACCATTTTGCTCTGACAAATACACATACACACTGATTTGTTTTTTTAGCTGGGTGTGAAGGATCCAACATTTCCATCTTTAACTGGTAGTTAATGAAAAATGCTGCATCCCGATTTTTCTGCAACTTACCGAGTGTATTTTCTAATACATTTTCACTTAGTTTGCTTTAAAGATTTAAACCTTCAGAAGAAACAAGAAAACGATAAAGTGGCCGAGAAAGGGAAGGTCAGCCAGACGTGTTTGAGTACAATATTACTGTTGGTCCATTAAGAAGTAAAAATAAAACTGAAATATTCATTAGCTTTATGCTTTAATGTTTTCCATAGCATTAAAATAAAAATTGTGTTAATTGTTTTACATAAAAAGATTCTGATACGATTTCTTTGCTGACATTAATTACTGTCTAGTGTCAGAAAATAATCACTCAGGATTTCAGGCTGATTTATAGAGAACAAAACATTCCTCTGCACATGTGCTTATTAGCAAAAATCATTTATTTTTTTCATTTCAGTTATTGAGCTAAAAACAATCAACAGAGATCAAATGGATTATAAACAATTAAAACCCCATGTCCTGAGCAGCTAAGCACAAATCTAATAGCTTTCTATAATATGACCTGGTGCCTTGAGAGAATGCTGGTCATTATTGTGGGGGTGGGGGGGATGGCAACAGCATGCTTTACTCTGAGTGAATAAAACTGATTATCTGAAACGTTAAGAAAGGACTTGGATTAAGTATTAAAATGAGATGCAAAGTGTGACATCATCCAACTTCACTGCTGCCCGAAATTGAATTAACATCCAGCCAAGAAGTTCACTCCTGTCCAGACTTAGTCAGGTCTGACAGTGGAGGCTGGGAGAAAAGGTTTCTCTCCAGATAGATCTTGCTGTGGATGTCTGCATCAGTTCAGGACTGGATGTGAAGAAATCTTTTACATACACACATTGTTTCTATACTGTTTCAACATTATGTATTCACCTTTCCTTTTTAGACTAACCGGGTTGTCATTTTCACAGATTTCACAACAAAAAGCTGAGATGAGATTCCTTCTTCTTCTACAAATCCCTAACATAAACGTATGCTTGTTCATCTGTTTATGTATCAGCTAAAAGCCATTTAAGTGCCTGAAATACTGTTGCTAACATTCAAAACTAAATATTATAAAACAAGCCTGTATTTGAATGGTCTGAAATCCATCAAAAAATGTATTTTAAAAACACACAGCTCTGCTGAATGTGTGAAAACAAATCAATGTAACCTGCATGAAAAAATTAAAATAAAATAATTATGTAATACATATCGAAAGGCAAAACTATGTTTGTGGGCTGAAATCAGAATGACAGATATCTCTGAGCATGTTTTTGCTGAGGACCTCATAAGCGAGGCTGTAGCTCACAGAGCTGCAAATCTCAACAAACCACAAAACCTGTGAAAAACACAACTGAAAGTTTCACTTATATCCGCTGATCCGCTTTATCCAAATGGGCACATCCCACCAGCTGCATGCTCATCCTCTCCATCGCCCTGAAATTAGTCCAGTTTCTTGAGGACTACTGATTGGCTGCTTCACAGGCATCTATCCAGTCACTATACACGTCAACTGGCTCTGACAGATCTGATGAGTAATGGATTAAGGAATACAAGTTACAGCACAGAGTTAAAAATATTACTGGATTAAATCAATACATGGGTGAACAGAGAAAGTGATGGAAAGCAGCAAGCTCTAAAAATAAGTCATTTGAAGCAGAAAGCACACAATGAACTAATATTTGTTTCTACAATAACTGGTGACCGTTACACACCAGCACAGGGGTTGTTGGTTGGTACGACAGCTTATCAGACAGACTGTAACACTGTCCAACTTAATAACATGATTTTTGTGTTTTATAAATCTGTTAAAACATACATATTTGACTCTTCTTGATCTCATATACTGATTTAATGTTGCTGAAAACAAAAAGGGAGAAATACATTTCACTATGGATTTGACGTTTGGCCTTTTCTTGTATTGCTTTGTTTTATTTGAGTAATATTGTATCAAATAAAAACAACAAAAACGGAAAAAGAAAGGATGAGGTGGTATTTTTTGTTATAAACTGTAGTCTCAAGTTAGCTCATCAGCCACATAATACTTTAAGCTGGACAACTTTTCAATCAACAACTAATTTGATCAGTTTGTGCACAGTGTTCATGCACACAGGAGGTCCAAAACAAACATAGGAATAGAGCAAAGCTACAAAAAAAAACCCAAGCTTTAACTCTATTATATGAAATTCTTTCTTTTTTTAAATGTCAGAATAACATAATGTGGAGTTCTCCTTTCAATAAGACACACAGACATTTTTCCATAAGTTTAACCTGAATAATTTCAATCCGTGTATAACAAAACATTGTCTAGATGCTGTAGGTGCTACATACAAACCATACAACCGTATCAGAGGACATATGTGTGTCTGTTGTGGTGACTGGACACAAAAAGTCCTCACTTTCCAGGTTGGATCCCACTACATTCATCTATATCTGTGTAAGAATTACCTGACTTTAAACCAGTGTTTGTGGTTTTGGTATGAGATGGTCACAACAATGGAGGAATATCATATTCTGAATTCTGTAAACTTCTATCTAAATGGAATATGATGTGTATCTACACGTACATTCAGAACTTTTGAAAGAAAGTGTAACACTGAAAAAAGATCAATAAACTAAGTAACCGTTTCAAGCTTCTTACCAGCAGCATCTGTCAATTTAATGAGTAAACATGAGAGAAATTCGTGGTGAGAACCCCTGTCCTGCTTTCAGCAGCTCCCACTGACATCCGACATTAAAGATGTGAAAGGAACATCTCTTGTACACGATATAACCTCCCTACCAAGACACCTCGTTAGAATTAAATATGTATGTCTTGACAAATTAATGAAACACAACAACTATGGCTCTAATGAAGGCAACAGTGCGGTTTCTTCCTGTTTTCCAGCAGCTGGCCTAACTAACAGCCCCCACAGACACAATTTAAAAACTTTAATTACCTTCAGATTGAACATTTTCAGCCTTATTTCACTTCATTTCATCTTTCCAGTCACTATGACAACTAACAACCCTGAAGAAATGTTTTAGTTGATGGCTTCGGAATCTGACTGAAAATACTTTTTAAGAGCTGAGAAAATTTCTCAAACTACTTCTTTTCAATCAAAAACGAACTGACATGCTTAAACCTATTTTTAAAACTTTTTTTTAATGGTTTGACATTTAAATGTACTTTCCTGTTTGTCTCATTATTTTGTTGCTGTGTGGGAAGGAAATGTATACCGTATGGCGTGTAAAGGATACAGGTAATGGGAGTCTGGAACTCCTCCAAGCAGACTGTGCATGATATTATTCCAGTATTTCTGCTTCTTTCCCTGTTGTGACAAAAACAGATGGTAAGTTGTCAACCATCCAATAAAAAAGAGAGAAATGAAAACATACGTCTTTACTACTGTAAGTGAATTACATTTTAACGTCACAGGATTTCTCGTGGTTGCAAAAGGGGCAGGTGAACTGAGTTTCCAAATCCCCTGTCATCTTTTTCTTGGGGGGAGGCTTTCTTTTAGACTTGCGGCGTCCCATTGTACAAAAGCTGGGGGAAAAAAAAAGTCTGAGTGAAAGAGACAAGAAACAGCTAGCTTAAACTAATCTAGCACGTGTATCAAGTAAAAATAGCCTTTTTATGTGGGAATATCTGACCGGAAAACAATAACAGTAGCTGCGCTAGTAGCTGTGGGTTAGTTAGCAAGCTAACGTTAGCATGTTTGTTGCTGGTCTTTTCAACAACTTGAATCGCCTCACGACAAAAAAGATGAGTTTGGTGGACTAACAAAACGTATTTGTTTATGATTCGAATACTCTTTACTATTAAACATAACCAGACTATTATACATTAAGTAGTAAAAGTTTAATCGTTTACCTTTTAGTGTTAAAAACACACGTTTCTGTGAGCAAACTGATTCCTTCAGCAAGACCCGGCACCAGTGACTGTTACATGTAAATGATTGGACAGAGTTTCAGTTTTCTTGACAGCCATTGGCTGTCTGATATGTCAATCAATGTGACTGGCAGTGACGAAACGAAGTGTTACTGAGTTTATTCCCCGCGTGGTGGCAACAGAAGTTCTGTCAGGTGTGGTTCACTAAACGCTATCTTATGTTTCATGTTTTGAATATGTTATTGTTGACTCATATCTCGAGAGGTTTAGTTTTGATAACGTTTGCGCAATTTGCTGTGTGTTGCTGCACAAAACAACATGTACCTGTAAAAAGTTCAAGTGTCGGTTTACCCAAATAGGCTATAGCTATAGTCACCTAGAATAGCATTGTGAACGGACAAAACTGAACACCTATTAGTTAATAATACCAAAAGAATGCAATTTGGCTTTGCCATCCCTGGGCTAAAATAAAGAAAAAAGGGGTTCTGGGCAGTGGCGTTGCAAGACATAAAGCGTAATGGAGCACAGACTCTAACCGTCATTACTGAAATCACCTTGTTTTTGGCCTGTTTTGTGTGTGAATTGTGCATACCAACACGCGATTAGCTTATCCTCCTGAGATACAGAAATTAAAATTTGTCCACTGTAGTGGTCATTACAATTGTGTTGCTTTCTCTCCCACTTCACACGTTACTTTATTAAGTCCTGTTGATCTTTACAGAGGGCAACTGTAGCTTCAAGATGATGTCACATGTGAGGTGGCATTGCAAACTTGACAGTGTCTGTCTTTCAAAATGGGCTTCATTTTAGTCAGCACATTTATGGAAAAAAGAAAGAAAAACATGTTATTAACAAATAACATAATTTAAATATTAGATTTCAATTGTTTTCCGCGTGTAAACCTTATTTCAACGAGTTTTCACAGCTGAGTTAATTTATTTTCTTTAGAAAAATGCTCTTTTATTAACGTCCTCTGTACTGGATGTCAGGACTTTGTACTGCTGTTTTTGTCACATTTTCATTAGTGGACACCCCCATGGCAGAGGCAGAAAAGATCCTTGAAATCATTGAGGGAGGCTTGGGTATAGAGTTCACAGAGGATAAAAGTCCAGAGAGAGAAAGGCTGAGACAGGAAATGTGAAAGTCCAGATGAGGATGAACAAGGTGCAGAGCCAGATGTGATGCCATCCTCTGTGGACCAAAACAAACATGTAGACTTTTAAGTATTGTATACCAGAAAAAGCTAAAAGATGGAAGCATAGTATTCACAGATGTTTGCCAAGAAATAGATCCCAACACCACTTTTTTTTTAACTTAATGAAACTTGCATAAAACGGAGTGTGTTCCTCTGTCTCCTAAAAGCCTGATTGCTTCAAGAAATACCACCTATAGTGATAGGATTAGTGATGGAATAACAAAAAGTACAAAATGAAAGGAAATCCTGATGTCCTTACCTGAACGCTAGACCTGTAGTACATGTTTCAAAAAAGTAAAATAAGACAAAGGGAAAAATAAAGCATAATTCAGACTAATGATGCCTGTCAATGTTCATGCAAGTGATGAATTCCATGCTGTGTTTCAATAAATTTAAAAAAGGCAGTCAAAATAATCAGTCAGCCAAAGTGGAACTGGACATGATGTTACATAAAACCCAGATTTTAGATTTTATTGGGATATGTGCCCCAGTGAAAAGGATCCTGCCTTGCTTATGTTTGCAACCATAAGTAGACAACTTGCAAATTAATAACAGAAAATGAGTATTTTGTCTGACATGTTTTTAAAATTTTTGCATTGGAGTTTTTACTCCACTTCTAGTATATTGTCAGCAAGAAATACTTTTCACTCACTAAACGATTTGTTTCCACTGAAACCTAATTATTGTAATATTTCAATAAAATACAAATAAAGGGATTCTTTGTTAGATGAGAAAATTGTGTGATTCTTTAAAATGTATAAACTATTATAACAAAACAAAATGTTAATTTTTTTTAAGAGCTACACGCTACTCACAGGACAGCGACTTCACATACAGTCTGATGACCTTATAAAATATAATGCTCTGTTGTTGATTCAACTTTCCAAGAATAAATGGAGTGCCGTTAAAATTAGTTGGATCTTTAATTTCTACAGCTGTTAAATTTGATATGCACACTATGCAGCGGTGATTATGATCCCCAAAATATCGCAGCAGTAACTTGTGGATAGGGAACATTTTTTGTGGGGTAAGGGTCTAAATACTGATCCCACTATCAGACCTTTCATCAGGTTATAGATGTGAGTTTCTGGTGTTTTGTCTGTAAATTGTCAGCAATATTGTTACAATTCCTTTTATTATTTTTCAAACAATATCAGCAGACCACAGCAATGTCATAAGGAAATGAACTGTAGGATCTATATAAAAGAAAACATGTACATGTAAAGAAAAGGTTGCCCTTAAGGCTTAAATAGAAGGGAGCTGGACTTAATCAAACTTTTGGATGTTATGTGATAGATGTCGATGATGGTGACCATGAAGGTGGTTGGCCTGGGGGCCGTGGCCCTTACTGTCAGTCTGGAGCTACTTAGTTGGCTCCTCAGTCATCTCAGGTCCAGAAGAACCCTCAATCAGGTCCTGTTCTTCCCCTCAGAAACGGCCTGTGTGGAGCACATCTTTACTCCCACTTCACCTCGGTAAGTGATATGTATCATAGCTGAGTTAAAGTTATGATAGTTATGGTTTTCCTCACATCATTGTCAAGATTGTTGAGTTAATGGATGTTAATGCAAAAAGGCGCAGCCTCTACCAGCTAAGTAAAAACAGCAGGTGTATCATAAAGACACATTTTCAAAAAGGGCTTCTATGAACATTAAGCAAGCTAAACACAGTTTACCTGTTCGTCTCTGCACCAGAAACCGACTAAAACTGCTGTAGCATGCTTGAGAAAGAACGTCTTATAAGCTTGCATACTACGTCCGTACAAATGTAGTATGTAAATTTTATGTGAATGATTACTTTTGCAGTAGCAGACAACTGAGGATATGTCAGGAAATTTCTGACAGCTGAACTTTTTTCAGGGGATAATCAGAGTCTCTTCATTTGATAGCAGGTGCGTGACCGAGAAGACTGAACGTCCCAATTAAATCAAAAGGTGCCTCAACACAGTAATAGTCTACTTTAAGTTCAGATCTATGGAAAGTACTTGGTTGGAAGAACATTATCAGATATTTTCTGACTCCACAAATGAAAAAATAAAACTATGTACAAGATGGTGGAATATAATCAGTGTTGGAGAATGTGTAGTAATTTATCTGCAAACCAGTTTCATATTATTTGGAAAGGTCCAAGCATTAGTGGACACTGGGGTGCAGGTGGTGGAGAAAATGAACCAAATTATAGGATTTGAATTGGACGTTTATTTAAGTATTATTTATTTGAGTACACGACAGGAAGGAAACTATATTTACTACAGCTATTGCTGGTGGCCAGTAAAAAACAATAACCCGTAAATGGCTGTTTTGAAGAGATCCCTGTTCTCGATGAATGGTTGGAAATAGTTCATAAAATATATGTAATGGAAACAATGATGTTCTCTTTTTGACATTTGGGTGAAAAATGTGAAAGATACAGGAATAATCAGATTAATTTTGTTGGAAGAGAGAATGATTGAAAAAACTGGTTTAAAGTTTAGATGTTATGTCTCAAATGTGAAAAGTGAATTAATGGAAAGATATTTGATCAGTAGGGGAGACTGAACAATGAGAGGATTTAAGTTAGGGAAATGGACGTTTATTTAGGGACTGTGTAGTCCTTTGAGAGCTAAGGAATCGGGTAGGCTCCATTTATTGTATTTTGTGTTGAGTTTTATTAGCATTTTCTTTTGTTTCTGTTTTTGTCAATGTTTCGTCTGTTGTTGTTTTCCTCTTTTTGTATATGATCTGTAAAGATCAATAAAAACAAGTAAAAAAAATGAAAGTAATAGTTTAATGCAGCCAGCTTATTGTACTTTTTTATTTCTTTGTTTTCCAGTTGAACTGTAGAGGTTATCAGTCACATTAAAGGTGGAACAAGTTTTGAAAGGATATATTGTGGTCTCATTCTTTTAACATCACAAAGTCATGGCATTTAGGTCACGCTGGCAAACATCTGGTTTTTAGATGCGCTTTTTGAATAAAGGTGACTGGACTTGACATTTTAATAGGGGCGTGTAATATTTTTTATCCGCCGTATGTAACCATTAGGAGCAAGTATCATCACAGCTCATTGAACATGTTTTCCTGGTTTTTGCTCTTCCAGTTTCTGTTCCTGCTCATTGCCTCATGGTGTCGAGACCTCTTTTTCCCGTCTTCTCCGCCACATCCTCTCTGCTTCCACCTCTCTGGACTTGTGTGTCTTCTCTTTTTCCAACATGGTCCTGAGTCGGGCTGTACTACTGCTGCATAGCAAGGGGGTAACCATCCGAGTCCTTACCGACAAGGACTACTCGGCCATCTCTGGCTCCCAGATTGGTGTCCTCCGCGAGGCTGGTAAGAGATACACATTTAGTTTATTTTTATATGCTTTCAAGGTGTTTAATAATGTGTTGTTGTAGCCATGTATCCTTATGACTGGAAAATTAAGAAATATACCACAGCGAGACATATGTAGCTCTATGGGAAGATATTATTAGTTACAAAAGAAAAAGTCACACCAACCTCTGTGACACCGTCATTATAGACATTTTTTGTTGAGATACGGGAAGGATGACGAAGATGCTGGTCTTATTTGACAACAGGAGCTCACTCCATGCTCTTGAAAGTCAAGTATCATTGTCAGTAAGTACCCCATGATCCTTAATGGTGAACAGTGAGAAGACAGGGGGGTCAGGGTCAGTGGAGGTTGCCCCTACAAGCCCTATGAATGAGTCAGAGTAATGGTGCTGTGAAAGATTTGTGCCACAAGTCTGACTCATGCTGTCTCACTTTGTCTCTGCATTTAATAAATCACCGCTGCATATGGTTAGGTAAGAATTAAGTAAGTACAAAACTGGCAACCAGACAGCAAATGTTATTAGGCAAAGTGTTTCTGAGTGTGCACGAACCTCGGTGAATGTTGACTGCAAAGCGCTTTGGCTCAAGGAACAATAAACTCCCATTTTCATATTTTGTCATTATGTTGCAGAAATCTTTCTTTCCTGCTGAATGAAACAGCCACCAGCAGACAGTGCTGTAGCTCAGCCTGCTGTCGCTTTGTTGAGGAAGGTTTTCGGTAAAGGGAATATTTACTGACATGCACAGGCTCTTAAAATGATTTTAAAGGGACATCTTTGCACTGCTCATGTCCTGGGGTCAAAATTGGTAACTTACACTCTTCCAATACCTTAAAAAAAGAAGAAGAAACTATTTACTCAGAGGGATCAGGCCAACCAAGCCACATCAAACTTGAAAGAAAAATCCTCCTTAAAAGCAAAGTTCTGGTAAAGAGTTTGCTCTTAGTATTTCAAGAATGTGCAATAATAAGAATAATCCATGGTTAAATAGTCTCCATTTAAACTGAAGAGAAACACTTTCTGCACAATAACTGAAACACAGCATACTTTACATGTATCATACTGTTCCTATTAAAAAAAACAAAAATTTATATAATTATGTAAAATATTCAGAGGTGTCACCTCTAAACCAAAAAGTAAATGCACATCTGTTTGTAAGATACACAAAAGCTGCCCTAAATGTCAGATAAGATGCTGATATAGTGACTTAAATTATATTAGAAATCAATTATTCAGGTTATACTCAGCTTCAGCCTTGATTATTACTGTTTGGACAGTTTATTCAGAAACTTTGTATCCATCTACAAGTCTGTCAGATTTAGAAGAGCACCTTAATTATTTGATTGTTGCAAAGACACGTCATTCGTTCCAGTTTTTTAGATGCAGCTATAATAAACGCCACAGTTAACAAGATAATTTGACAGGCATAAATGAGTATTTTTGAACCAACAATGTGAATGCCAAAAAGCTGTTAGATTAAAGCTTTGCATATCTCTGCATGATGTTCAGGGTCCTCTTGAAGTGTCAGAAGAAAAAAAATGAAAGGCCTAAAACTGTATTTTCAACAAGTGAACAGTATCTGAAGGGAATATTGGTAAATAGGAAAAAAAATTCCATGGAAAGATGGTTTTGGTCAGAAGAATTTTTCACTGAAGCATCATCAGAAATGGTCTACATGGAAGGGGGACAGTCAAGAAGCAATTCTTAAGGAAGGGAAAGTGGGAGAAAAGGCTGAGGAATGCCAAACTAACCAAGAACTGGACTGAAGGTCTGGTTTTATGGAGATATAAATTCTCTGCAGAGCCTGGACCACAACATTATTGAAGCAGAATGCGATCATCTTGACAGAGAACAAAACAAAAAGCAGCCAGCTTCCAAAAGAGAGCTTTGGAAAGTCCTTCAAGAAGACCTAATCCTGAAGACTATTAAAAGAAAGCTTGTCTAAGATGGTTCAAACTCTGTTAAAGGATAAAATCATTTACACTAAATACTCGCTTAATGATCGTTTAAACTGTTGTTGACCTCTATACTGTGTTTCTGTGTATGTTTTTTTATGTTTTAAAGGTTTGCATTGATTGACACCTGAGTAAATTTCTGAATTCCTCTGCCCTTACTCAAACTGCAGACCTCTTCTGAAAACTGCCTTTAGCTGTTCCCTGGTTGAGGTCAGTTAGTAAGGGAGCTCATGCTTCTGCAGCAGCTCCAAACCTTTGGAACAGCCTCCCAGTGTAAATTAAATGAGCCCTTTTTTATTAACAGCTTCAACACACATCTGAAGACACATTTGTTCTCACTGGTTTTTAACTGCATCTTTTTGTGTTGTTTTTATCATTATCCTTCATTTTAGGAGGTATCTCTTCCTGCTTTAGTGTGCTTTCTACCTGTCTCAGCAGCTTCACAACAGGCAGTGGGTGGCATCTTCATAGACACTGTACATATGTACTGAAAGGCACTCATTAATTTGCCCTCTTTCTTCATGTTCATCATTTTTGTTTATCCTCCCCAGGGATCTGTGTGCGATGTGACAAGAGCTCTACACACATGCACCACAAGTTTGCAGTAGTGGACAGCCGATTGCTCATCACCGGCTCCCTCAACTGGACATTGACAGCAGTGCAGAACAACATGGAGAACATCCTCATCACTGAGGAGCCCGACCTGGTGAAGCCTTTCATCAAGGAGTTCCACCGCATGTGGGGGCTCAATGATCCGGCACAAAACCACCAGAACCAAAAACTGATCAGCCATGGCATGTGCTGAACTACATGTAATAAGACTCTGACGTTCTAAGAGTTGGTGTTAAATCTGTTTTAGGAAGCTTGGCCCCAAACGCCTCCAGCGTGAATCTTTTCTTCATATTAAGAGGCTGTGTTGGCTTTCAGTTCAAGAGAACCAGGTTGTGTCGAGATGAAGAATGAAAGTTTAGTTCTGGTTTGTGCATGTTTGAATGTTTTTAGAGGTGAAATTATTATTATGATAAATAATTATAATGTCACTTCTTATTTATAATTTTATTTATGCTGTGTCAAAGGTTACTTTTATATTCTAGGGAGGTGGTACATAAGCTATAATTTGTGTTATGTCCAGAGTTGTACTGGCTGTTACTGGCCATTGAAATGCCAATAAAAACCCTCTTTTACAGTTTAGCAAGTCTGTTGTATCATTTTCCCTCAAGTGTAATTTTTCTTTCCTGCTCAGACATGATTTACCTGGAAACCAATAGTTTAAACATTTCATCCTTGGTGGTTTACCAGTAGGCGGAGTTGTTCTGGTTGAAACATGATAAATGTGCTAATCTATGTCTCCCTGCTTGTTCACAGTCCAGGTGATGCTACAAGACAGAACTTGTCTATCTTTTTTGTAACATACTATAATTTTGTAGTTTATTGAGATTCAGCAAAGTGTACAGCAATATCTAACATTATATATCTGCTGCTTTGTTTAATCCACTTCAAAATGAAGCAGTTCAGCTGAGTTTTGGATGCAAAGTTGTTGCATAACATGTAGACAGATGTTCATTAATAAAAGGGCTTAAAGCAAGACTCTGGAAGTAGACCGGTTCAACTTTCAACATAGACGCCAGGGTTCATTATTTAGTAAAAGAAAATCACTGATAAACAGTTTTGATATTTTCTTCCTCCTTTTAATGTAATTTGATTATTCAGTCCATAAATATATTCAATTTTTTCCTAAAATAAAGACCTATGTAATATTAATGGATATTTAAAAAACAGTTTGCCCTCAAGATGTTTAAAATAAAAAGATAAACATATATTTACACTCGGGTATACGCTCTGCGTATAGAAGCATTCAAATGAGCTCATTTAGAAAAAGAATGAACATTTTTTATACATTTTGAACTGACTGAAGCTGTTTTAACCTGACAAATGTCATGCGATCATTCAGAGAAGTTCCTAAAAATAACAGTGAGGCCAAAGGCGTTGGGACAATCAAATCCTGACAAATATTCAGCGTAAGCTGATCTTTATCTGGACAAACCTCTGATGGCCAAGTGCAAATTAATGCAATGTGTATTTTATATGTTCTATATGATGTTCTTTATCAACACAACCATGTTCTTGATCATAATGCAGCATTCATGAACTATGATTTCATCAACTGCCTATATGGCAAAGGATGTAAAAGTCATAAAACAACCAGATGTGACAACTTGAATTACCAGCCAATAAAGCTGAAGAAACACTTAGCATCAACATAAGTTTATGTGCAACAGTGATTATGAAAAATTATTATTGGCTATTTACTTTTAAAATGTAACCTCTACTTTTTACATTAAATGACCACTTCAGGTGTACTAATGATTTAATTATATCCTAAAATGTATTATTATTATTATTATTATTATTATTATTATTATTATTATTTTTAATATTATTATTATTGTTATGTATTCATTCAACATCTCATTTACATGTGCCACTCTTTTTCCAGCCTGTGCCCCTGAACATCCCCATAAAACATTTTCTAGATCCGCCCCTGGTGAGAAATGAAGATAAAGTCCGTGAAATAGTCTGTGCTAATCTGTATTTTTAATCTGTAATCTGTAAAAGAATTTCTAACACATTTTCTGACTTTAAACATTTGGATTGGATTACTTAGATAGAAATCTTATTTTTTTTTAAAAGTTCATACCGGAAGTGCTGTTTTGATTTCCTGTTTAGCTTGACAGGTTTAGCGGCAGATGTCCCGGTATCAGGCACCGTGTGGAGATACTGGAGTGGAGCACCTGAGAACGAGCGGCCGACTGTAGCACACTCGCTAGGCTTTAGGTTGGAGGTGGAAGACTGTAAGAAAGACGGAGGACACACACTCCTAAACAACATTTGAGGTAATTCACATCCAGTCGTGTGTCACTGTGAGCAGCTTATGGTTGTTAAAGTTTTAGCAGGTTGTGGCAGAGTTACCGTATGGTGATGCATCTATCTGGCCAGGTTTGCCGAAATATTAGTGCGACGTCAGCTTCGACAGCAGAATAACAACTTTGTCTTTATGTTTGTGGAGTAACAGGCTAAATTTTACATATGTAACTCTGTTAAGAGTCAACAAGTGGGCTGAATGTCATTTAAACTGCAGTCTGGTTCTTTTCAAAGCCGTTCATGAAAATGTTCAAATGCTGAATAAAACAACGTGATTACAGACGCAGAAATAGCTGTTTTCTTTAGCTCAATTTACTGCAGAAACCCTCCATTCAACAGTTTGTGGGTAGTTTCTTACTGATGTGTATGCGCATGCGTGGTGTTTTGCTGAGTATGTGCAGCAGCACGCCGCCCAGTCCTCCTTTAATGATATTGGATGTGGTAATGCTGAGCTGGTCTCGAGAGACATCTCATCAGCAGCCAGGGAGGAGTATTACTTGGCTATTCCTTTGGGAGGAGGGTGGAGTGGCGTGGATATGCGGATGAATGGATGGTTCAACCTCATTATGATGCCGAGGGATGAAGGGAGGAGAGAGTGGTGCAGGGTGGATTATGACAGTGAGGATGCATAGATGGATGGGATATGGGAACGTTAAGGGAGATGGATGGGTATGGGTGTGTATTTGTGTGTGCGTTAAAGTGGGAGTGTCAGTGGGTGGATTAATGGTCAGACAGGTGATGGATGAAATGCACAGGCAGGTTAAGAGAATCTACTGCCCTCAGCACACCACTCAGTTTTTCTTGATCCTATAAGTTTCTGTCATGACTTCATTTGACAAATGGCCCTAGGGAGCAGTAGGTGACTGATAATAGGGGAAACAGAGGAAGGAGTTCACTCGGGCAGTGATTCACAGCACAGTGATGAGCTCTAAGGGGGGTAAGGCAGCATTTACCCCACCAGCTGTTAAGTTAGCTAGTATGAGACTGGGAAGTGGTGCAACTAGCTCATTCTCATTACTTGCTTTGAAAAAATGCTTCAGGATAGTCAATGTTGTTTTTCAATTAGTAGTTTTTACTAGTCATGATTATTGCTTCGATGTGATATATTCCTTTTTGAGTTTGTTCCTTTGTTAGGAATGTCCACTTCAAATCATGTGTCTGACTTGTGCTGCATCAGTTTTCTCCACCTCACCATCTAAAGGCCTGATGTACTAACGAGCTTTAGCACAGAAGCAAAACAGAAAAGCTGTGGGTGCATTTCATATATTTTTATTTCCTGCTTCATTTGATGGCATTAGCCATGGTCCAGGAGCAGAGCTGCAGCCAGCCCATGTACATCTTTAGTAAGATTAATTATCACAGAAATTACAGATGCACAATATCAGTATTGGCCAATATTGGCTTTGAAATTAAATATTGAATATTGGCCATATAATTAATCTAAATTAAAGGCACTTGGAGAACATAATCAAAGTCTATTCTAAGGAGGATAGGATGCACATATCTTACTTGTTTTGTTTAAAAGCAGTCATGGTTTAATTTAACATGTTGTACACACAATGCGCATTGAAATATTTGTCTTATTTTGCACAAGGAGTGACTTTTACACCATCATTCAGCTTTTTTTTAAAATCTGCATTTGCCAACAGGCCAGCATAAAAAAGATTACACATGTATATCAGTTATTGGCCAAATACGTTGTAACATCGGCATATCGGATATTGGCCAAAAATCCAATATTTTGCATCCCAAACAGAAATAATTGTAATTTGTTCATTTTTATACCACTATTATCAGTATTATAAGCTGACTAAATAGAAACATGTAGTGACATACAGTAACATCAAATACGTATCTTCAGCCAGAGGCTTCTCCAGCTCTGCTGCAGTAAGGACCTTTACAGAAGCTTATTCCTGTTCACAGCAGTATCCCAATGCAGTGACTCTCCATAATGTCTATAATATTTAGAATGACTGTTTGTTTTTTAATAATTTTATTTAAATAACTAAGTATCCTTTTTAATGCAGAAATTTAAAAAGTATAATATAATTTTCTACATTAAGAGGCAGGCAAGTAGATTAAATAATTAAAATGGCAAATTTATCAGTAAACTCTTTTTAATTGAGGAAAACAATGCAGAATTATATTAAATGTTTCAGTTTGGTACCTAGCTGTTTTTTGTTTCTTTTTACATGATTGATTGCTAACTGTGACAATCCTACATGCACTTACTGCCTAGTTTATCATGTCCACCTTACTAGTACTGGGTCGGACCCCCCTTTTCTCTTCTGAACTACTTTAAATCTTGGCGAGTCAGCAAGGTGTTGGAAACATTCCTCAGAGATTTTGCTCCATGTTGACATGACAACATCACACAGTTGCTCAGATTTGTTGGCTGTACATCCATGCAATACTCTGCTGGAAGTAGCATCAGAAGATGCTGCACTGTGGTCATAAAGGGATGGAGAGCAACAATACTCAGGGAGGTTGTGGTGGTTAAATGATGTTCAATTGGCACTAAGGAGCCCAATACCAATAAAATATTCCCCACATCATTACACCATCAGCTTGAACTGTTCATAAACGGCAGGATGGATCCATGTTTTCATGTTGTTTCCACCAAAGTCTGATCCTACCATCTGAATGTTGCAGCTAAAATGGAGACTGATCAGACCAGGCTCCATTTTTCTATCTTCTATTGTCCAGTTTTGGTGGGTTTGTGTGAATTTTAGCCTCAGTTTCCGGTTCTTAGCTGACAGGAGGCACCCAGTGTGGTCTTCTGCTGCTGTAGCCCATCTGCTTCAAAGTTGTGCATTTTATGTGTCTAGAAATGGTATTTTGCATACCTTATCTGGAACGAGTAATCATTTGAGTTACTGCTGCTTTTCTATCATCTCCAACCAGTCTGCCCATTTTCCTGACCTCTGGCATCAACAAGACATCTTGGTCCAGACAACTGCTGCTTAGTGGATATTTTCTCTTTCTTAGACCATTCTCTGTAAACCCTAGAGATGGTTGTGTGTGGGATCCCAGTAGATCAGCAGTTTCTGAAATAACCCGACCAGCAATGTTCAAAAATCACTTAAATCCTCGTTCTTCCTCATTCTGATGCTCAGTTTGGACACCTGCAAGTCGTCTTGACCATGTCTCCATGACTACATGCAGTGAACTGTTGCCATGTGATTAGCCATTTGTGTTAGCAAGCAACTGAACAGGTGTACCTAATAAAGAGACCAGTAAAGCTGTGCCTACATTTGGCCGTTTTCCTGAGGAAATTGTGCAATAGTGTTTTTTTCTGTAATGTTTTTGAAAGGATGATTCCTTCAAAATTCACAGGTTATGACTGGAGTCAGTTGAAGGTTTTGAGTGGAGATTAATTCACCTTCATGGGTTGGATATGTCACAAAAAGATCTGGCCCAGGGGGCGAATGTGAAATATACATAGAAAACATTGACTGCAAAATCGCAAAATATTTAATCACATATATTGCAAATTAGGGCTGGGCAATATATCGAGATTTTCAAATATATCGAGACTTAATCAGATGCAATATAGAAGAAGGGAATATTGTTTATATCGAGAAAGCTTGTTTTGAGTTAGAAACATCTTTTCTTTTGCATTTTACACAGCTGTATTTTTGTTATGGTCATTGAAAAGTATTTTTCATTTATTTTGTTTTAGGAGCATTTAATTTAATGTAAAGCTACTTTAATTTCAGTCAACTGTTTTAATGCACATGTGCTGCCAATCCTTAATAAAAGTGTATTTAGCACTGAAGATACTAGAAAAATGTGCTACCTTATACAGTAGCCTGTTTCTGTGCAGGTAAGATGCCTCAGCAGTATAGGTTAAGGATAGTTTCTATTATTAGGCTTTTATAATAATGAAAAACTCAAAACACTTAAGGCAAAGATGGAGCATCTTGATGGGTAGGATGAAATGTTAGAACACCAGCCCCTTCTGGGAAGACAACAGTCATCTTTTCCTGTCCTGCTTCACCTCATAGATGGCATTAGCCAGAGATCCAGAGGTGGTCCAGGAGCAGAGAGACGCAGCCGACCAGAACTTCGACTACATGTTCAAGCTGCTGATCATCGGCAACAGCAGCGTGGGAAAGACCTCATTCCTGTTCCGCTTTGCAGACGACTCCTTCACCCCGGCGTTTGTCAGCACCGTGGGCATCGACTTTAAAGTCAAGACCATCTACAGGAATGACAAAAGGGTCAAACTACAGATCTGGGTAAGATTTTAAAACACTCACATAAAAACACTTTGGGGTGCAGTAAAAAAAAAAAATTAAAAGTCTGGTTCCACACTGAACTTAGAAAAGGACCTGGGGTTTATTTTCAAGGAAATTAAATAGTATTTTAAGGAAGTTCACTTCATCCTTATTGCTTCAAATTAGTTAATATTACACATTTCTACAAGTTTGTAAAGTGTCTGTGTCTGGGTGTTTAATTGCTACGATTCACTGTTGTTACGATCATGACCACTTTGAGCATGTTGATCTTCATCACTTATTTCAATCACAAGCTTGATTTTGAAGGTCACCTCCTTTTTGTGGGGACTCTAGCTCCTGAGGCAGTCACTGTCATCACATACACATAGTTTCTTCTTTGTAACTGGAGGAAAGAGAGAAAAGCCACAAAATACACAGACGAAGTCACAGGACGGCGTTACATTTTGTCAAAATTTGATCTGAATTAGCCTGATTGTTAAGATGTATGGTGTTAATAATAAAAAAAGAGCATATTTTATTTGTTCGGACACTGTCAATATTTTTTATGTTGTTAAACTTGAGGTCAGTCGTATAAAATAAATTAAATAAAATAATGGAATGGAAAAAAAAATGGTATAAAAGACGTAGGTTAGTTCATTAAATGCCAAAAATATAAACGTGTTAAATACTTAATTACTAAATAAATTGATAAAACACAGAGAATAATTAAACCAGATTCAAGTGAAATACAAATTAAAGTCTAGAAAGATATTTAATTAAAAGCTTTGCTAAAAAGGTACTAAAGTCATAAGTTTTCTATTAAAAATATCAGTATTCCCAGCTGCCCTCAGGTATTCTTAACAGGTTTAAGAATGAGCTTAATACATCAGATAAATATGTCAGACTTTATCTGTAAGGCATTTTTCATACAAAAATCAATGTCACACAAAGTGCTTTAAACAGTACAAATGTTAAATCAGTCAGGTTTTAGGGAAAAAGCATCAGAAACACACTGCCACCACATGTTCATCACAAGTCCTTTTAAACCTAAACTTCTTGAATTTAGACATGAATTTCCTCAAATGAAGCTTGGAGGTTTCCCTCAAAGCCCACATTCATCATGGAGCTGCATCACTGGCTCCTGATCATTTCGAGAATCACTCTGTAATCTTTTTCTTTCCCTTCACCAGGCTGAAAGTTAACTTCATGTTTGCTTTGACAGACACCGTATCAGCTAAAGCGAGTAGAAAACGCTCCGGTCTGTAATGTTGGAGCAGTAATTTATTCGAGCTCATTAAACGGCTCTTACCTGTGGCGGAGACGATTTAAAATTCATCATCGACCAGAAGCAGGGTTGAGTACATCCTCACCCCGTTCCCTTGGTTTCTCTCTTACATGCGGCTGCCTGTCATGAATTTAAACTAATTTCTCACACTGTGGAGTTAATGACAGTTGATGTTTAACATTGTCCCCAGACGATAGGCTTCATGAAAGATGCATGGGCTCGAGCTGCTGAAGCCGAATGTGCTTACTGCGCAGACTGACACCAGGGACAGATCTATTACTGAGTGTTAGTGGAAGGCAAAGACTCGACTTCAGAGCTCCTGCCTCACAAAAACATGACCCTTTCTTTTTTTTTTTAATGCAGAGTGCAGCATGCTTTCTGATATTAGGAAAAAATAAAAAAGATGAAACAGATGAAAATTCTGCTAAATACTCCTTAAACATCCGTAGAAGTTCACAAATGTTCCTCATTTTTTAAGATGGAATTACTACTTTTTTGTAATCTTAATCTTGAGAATAATAACTTATGTTTGGGACTTTATTTCAGGTAGATCAGCACATGGTAGCTGGGTAGTCTTCATGTCATGTGATGAGATTTAAGCAATAGAAAACTCTGGACGGGTGTGTTTACAGGACACAGCGGGACAGGAGCGCTACCGGACCATCACCACAGCTTACTATAGAGGAGCCATGGGATTCCTGCTCATGTATGATATCACAAGCCAGGACTCGTTTTGTGCTGTTCAGGACTGGTATGTAGATCTATAGATGTAGAACAGTTTTCCTACAAACTGGGATGTTTTGTAGAGAAAAAATGAAAACGTGTTGGAAATCATTAAAACTACACGTTTGATTTAAAAATGGTGCCAACAGGATGGACCCGTGGTCATGATGTCCAGGAGGAATAACATATTTAGATTTTTTTTTTTGTTTTTTTCTCACACATCCATTGCTTGTTAACACAAATAGCTAATCAGCCAATCACATTACATCCTAAAGTTCAACCTGAGCGTCAGAATGAGGAAGAAAGAGGATTCAAGTGAAGTTGAACGTGGCATGGTTGTTGGTCTGAGTATTTCAGAAACTGCTGATCTACTGGGATTTTCACTCACAACCAGCTGTATGATTTACAGAGAATGGTCTGAAGAAGAGAAAATATCCAGTGAGCAGCAGTGATGTTACGTTTGACACAGAAGCCATGAAGCCTGCGACGAACAAAGGGAGCGTGTCCAAATGAAGCCTGCATCAAGGCTCGTATTGTTTTTCTGAATATCACGTGAACAAAGACAAACAAGGCCCCATTTATCTGAAATCATATGACTTGCTCGTTGAGTGATTTGAGTCGCTGAAAATTTCGTGGAAATTTCGTGGAAGTTTTCTGTGTGATCTGTGGTGATATTAAAGATCATTTCATACAGAAGGACTGACTGATTGCACTGCCTCAAAAGGAGAGACACCAACAAAGCCAAGGACATCAGCAGTTTGGGAGCATTTTAACATATCTCCCAAAAATGGATAAATAAGCTACATATAAAACTTATAACTTTATTGATATAGTTGTTTTATATAACATTTATTTTCCTTAAATATGAGGACTGAAATATTAATACTTTATTGACATACCAAGTTCAGCAGATTCATTTAATCTGACTTTACAATCCTTAATATGGGGATTCTGACATAACACTAGCATCATGTTTACAGATCCACTGATATGTAGCCCCCATGTAAAATCACAGAACTGCTGTAGATCAAGTAACCAGCAGAGTCAGTACTCTCAAATGAGCTGTTAAATGGGGCTTTGAACAATGAATCTTTTGGCGAAGCAGATGGCCAGAAAGACTCGACACAATCACAGGGCTTCATCCCTCCATCACTTGTCAGCAGCAGATGTCTGGAAAAAAATCCTTGTAGATGTCAGAGGTAGGAGGAGAATGATCACACTGGTTTTAGGTGGTAGAAAGACAATAGGAGCATAAATAATTTCTTGTTCCAACCAAGGTATGCAGAATAGCATCTATGAACACACAACATGTCCAACCTTGAAGCAGATGGGCTACAGCAGCAGAAGACACCAGGTGCCCCTCCTGTAAGCCAAGAACAGGAAACTGAGGCTACAATTCACTCAGACTCACCAAAACTGGACAATAGAAGATAGAAAAACGCTGCCTGGGCTGAAGAGTGTCCATTTCAGCTGCTACATTCAGATAGTATGCTCAGAATTTGGTGGAAAACGACATGAAAGCATGAATCCATCCATTTTCTTGGCCCACTTTTAGGCCCCTTGGAATATTTCCAACACCTTGTTGAGTCTTCGACGCTCAGAATGTGGCATGGGAGACAGTTCTGAAAGCTAACGGGGGCCAACCCAGTACTAGCAGGGTGGACCTGGTAAAGTAAAGATGATATGGAAAAGGTGGACATTGCCACCATGATGTCACCATGAAATAACCTTGAGTTATTTCTCATTTTGAAGCCTTGATTTCAGCATTTTGGTTGTTGGTATTCTGATTTTTGAGACCACATGAGCGCGGTGCCCAGCCATGTGCCTGTCTGGATGCTACAGGTGAATGTGCCTCAGGTAGAGAAACAGCTTTACCCACTAAACACAAGGTTTGGATTTCAATCCACTGCCTCACCCATATGCCCAAAGTGCTGCTGAAGTATATTAGAGTAAGGCAACCAGCCTGAAATTATTCCCAATAGTGACTGTGTGTGACTGGCTGAAGTACAGCCTGTACAGTGTTTTGTGAAACCTGTTAAGGTTTACAGTACATTAGCATGTACCCTGCTTGTGTATTTTAGTTTAAATGGGGCTATAGTTTTACTAAATCCATTTAAGTTTGGTCACATTAATAAGGAGAGATTGCTTTTCCACACAGTTCAGTTTCAGTGTTGTAGCTTGACTAAAATTGTTTTTGATAGATTTGTGCAACAAATCTTTTTAATAAAAAACAGAATGTGAATGTTAATAATGTTCCTGCATGTAAAATTGGAAAGACTTTAATATTTCTACATCAACAGCGCATAATATCATCAAACGATTCAGAGAATTTAGAGACATCCCCGTGCACAAGAAACACAGCTAAAAATCAGTACTGGATACTCGTGATTTTCAGGCCCTCAGGCAGCCCTGCATTAAAAACAGACATTATTCTGTCAGGATATCTCAGCTCAGGGTTCAGGGAAACTTCCAGAAATCCTTGTCTGTGTGCACAGTTCACCATGCTGTCCACAAACCCAGTTTAAAGCAGGAAACAATACACAACTAAACAGTCTTTTTTTGAGGCCAAAATTCCTTTAAAATAAGCAGAGACGAAAAGGAAGACTGTTCTTTAGAATTTTGTTGCCAGTATGTCAGTGTGTGGTAACTCGTATCTTATGAGGTGTTTTCTGGCTTTGTTCTGTCTGTGAAATTGTATTTGAAAAAGCGAATGTTAATTTGACCTCATCGATTAATATGTTGGAGAAAAGCCCCAAAGATTTTAGGGAGTTTAAGACCGTGAGAAGCAAATATTTAGGAATACTTGGAAACTTTCTTGTCTTAGATGGTTTGTCAGTCATCAAAATGTATCGTTTCCCAGGGCAACCCAAATCAAGACTTATTCCTGGGACAACGCTCAGGTAGTGCTGGTAGGCAATAAGCTGGACTTGGAGGAGGATAGACAAGTTCCAACAGAGGATGCCCAAAGAGTGGCCATGGAGCTTGGTGGGTGTGTCACACACACACACACACAAACACACACACACTTTACACTGTAATTATTTATGCCCTTTCTTGCGCAGGATTCCAGTTCTTTGAGGCCAGCGCCAAAGATAACATCAACGTGAAGCAGGTCTTTGACAGGCTGGTGGACGTCATCTGTGAGAAGATGAACAAGACCGTCAACAGTGATGCCAGCCCACCTGCCGGTCAGGGGGACAACCTGAAGGAAAAGGCCCTCCCTATTCAGGGTGGCTGTGCATGCTGACAGAAAAAAATTATCAAAAAGCCTTCATGTCACACAACAAAACAGATTACCTAAGTTGCCAAAAATCTACCATGTTTCTGGAACCCATTGCTTAGCTCCCTTTCCATCTTCTTTCCGTGATCTTTTCTCAACTCAGCGGCGATTCAGTCACTTTCCCATAATTTCAGTGACTGTTACACTAAGAAGCCAAAGAGTTGCAGCTGTGCCTTTTTCCTGTTTACACATTGCAGTGTTTGAGCAGCACTTGTTGCAGGTGAGGAAGCGAATGTAAGGCATGAACCAAAGCAGCATCACAGATTCACATATCAGTGTCAGGCTGCCCCCTTGTGGCTGTTACATGAAACTGCATCAAGAACTTCTAATAAGTTCTAACATACGTGAACATTCAGGCCACAGTGTTCATGTATGAGGCTGCTGTGTCACTCCAAGTGTGTGTCCATGACACACACGTGATTTGTATTTTTAGATGGAAATTCTCATTTGATTTATTTTGTATATTTCATGATGTTAATGTTAATATTTAATCGAGTTTCAGACATAAATATCTGTACGTCATTTTCTCAGTCTTCATTTGCATGAATTCAGCGATAGGTAAAGTTTATGATAAAACTTCTTAGTTTCCATGTTGTGTCCACATCACTAAAACAATAAATCAGCCAAGTCGTACTGTAAGTTTTATCGTTTTTCTTTCATGTATTGGAAAATAAAATATTAATTGGCTACATGTTTATTCTCTGTGTTAAATTATTATTCCCAGGAAAATTCCTTTCTCTGTTTCCAGTCTTGTGTTGAATTGAAGACACAATTGGGGAACATGGCTAACGTCCGTTTGGCCGGGAATCGACTGTAAAGTTTCTGATCATAAAACCAATTTTTTTTCAAACAGACTTTGGTCACCAGGAAGCTTTCCTCATCCAAATAGCAGAATGGGAAAATTTTCCTGGTGACTAATCTATGTGACGTATAGAGCATAAGACCTTGCATATGTGTGTGTGTGTAATCTGTGAGGAGATAAAAGCTGTTCAGAAGCCTCGTTGAGCATACACTCCTGAAAAATCAGACCTCGCCGGACACGCAGACTTCATCCCAGTACAGGTATGTGCTTCATACTTATTCACGTGTTTTTTTAACAAAATATCCAACAAAAAGTTAAACTGAACATCTGCTCATCTTCAGCTGAAGGTACATAAAACAATCCAAATAACTTCATGTCTTTTTGCTTAAAATGTTTTAAAAAGTTACAGAAGAGTCCATCCAAAGTTGGATCAAATGTTACATGTTTATTCTCTATTTGCTTTTTTATTTTTTTTACTTTTTAGTGGATACAAATTTTAAGTTAAATGTGTTTATTTAAAGGAGGGACCATATTGAATTACAGCATAGTGTCCAACAGACTTATAGCTGCTAACAAACTAAATAATCCGCTTGTCCCAAATTTATAAGCTAAAACAACGCATTCAAAGAAAATTTAAAAATTCTGAGCTGTTGCATCTCTTTTTAAAGAAACAAGCTTCTTTAAAAAACATATCTCCAACAAAAGGAATCATGTTATTCTGCGTCTGTCACGGGTCCATTTTTGCCAAGTAGGTCACTGACATGCAGTCAGATATGCAATGAGGGGAAATATGATTTCCCAATAACTATAAAACATTTCGCTCGCTTGACACAGAGCAGAGACAGAAACAGAATTGTGTAAGTCTGGGAGCAAAGGTGAATGTGCATCTGTTTTATGGTGCTTCTGTGGTACACACCTTGGTTCTTAAGAAGATGTGAGAATTGTGAGCATGCTGTGGTCAACGCCATTATTTATTTAAAAAAAAAAAAAAAAACTTTGTTCTTTACTGATGTGACTATGAGGAATGATCTTCAGCAGGATTAGAGCCATAGGAAAAAAAAATAAATGCTTACAAAATGTATTATCATCTCTGGACAAAAAGCACTGGGAGTAATTTAGGTAGAAGTTTGTAAAGTGTATAAGAAGAGGAAACACAATTATTTAGATGTTTGCTCATCTTGTAGGAAAAGTTGAGACGTAAAGAATTTATTCACATGATACTTCAACCGAAACTCAGTATTACGTGAGCTTAAAAAACTCACCATATTTGAGGAAGATTAGAAGCCCTCTCTTTTTCCTCCCAGTCATTCCAGTTAATGTGTAACCAAAGCAAACACCACTTGACCCACGCTGCTGCCTGCTTGTGTTTTTAGTCAGTTTCATGCAATTGTTTTTTTTAAATGACGAATAAGAAAACATGACAGTTTTAGCTGAACTAACAAGCTAATTTTTTGTTCTTTTTCACAGTGTTTGGAGGAATAAAATCCAGTCAAGATGTGTTGTTCAGGCTTTCTCAAGATCATGATGTTCATTTTCAATGGCGGCATCTTTGTAAGTTGGAGAGAAAAACCTACATCTTCTTTCCATTTGTTGTCCATGTTTTATATAGAGATGGTTCAGAAAGGAAACACTTTACACTTCTGTAAATTTTTTCACTTCAGAAACACCCCAGTTAAACAAAAACTAAATATTCCTTCAATTAAATCAAATCATCTTGTATCAAGCAAAAATGAACTGCTAATTGAGCAAAGGACTCTTAAAATTAAAGTTGTAGCCATTTAAAGATTAAAATATGTCTCAAAACTGGACAGAAAATCTTATAATCGAACAGCTAATCTTATTAAAAGCAATAAAGGTTAACTTTTTTTAAAAGATACACTTATTTAACCCTTTAAGCCCCCCCAAATATATAATAACATTTCAATTTCCCTCTGGGAATGAGTAAAGTAAATAAAGTATTTTTCATTGCAAAGAAATTAAAAAAGAAGTAAGGATAGAACTTTCACATTTTTATTTATTTCATTGCAGTTTACTCGAGTGGCGTAACAGGCACAATATTAATGATCCAGGAACACAAAAAGTCCCGAGACTATTAACCTTATAGTGCAGCCATTTTTAATTTACATTGGGTATGTCTCTTTTTAGGCTTTTTTAAAACTTTTTTAAAATAATATGTCCAAACCTCAAGGCAGGGATGTCAAACTCCTGTTCTCGAGGACTACTGTATTGCAGGTATTAGTTGTTTCCCCTCTTCATCACCAGATTCTAATCGAATGGCTCCAACGGCTTGTTTACAAGTTCTGCACAAAGACCCATTCATTTCAGTCAGGTGAATAAAGTATACAACATGAGCCACCAGTTTTACAACATGAGCATGACCAGTCCTGGCTTGGCTTATTATGCCTGCAAAGCACGTTCTAAAATGAAAACACAAACCAAACTTCAAAGCAGATGCCAAGCCAGAACAGTACCCAACAGCTGATAGATCCTTCTGTTCAGAGTTCGGGATGGGGTACCAGAACAGGGACCAAAAGATTGACTTTTTTTTTCTAACTGTAGTAAAAGAAACTAATCTTCTCCATCAATCTCCATGGAGTGTCCTCTGATTGGTCAGCTCCACTCACCTGAGCAGCCAGTTCCAACCATTTCATATCAGCTCTGATAAAATTAGAAACTAAAGAGAGCCTTTCACAGAACCCATAATAAGTCACACCTCTGAGTCAGGAATGAATCAAAGCCATCTTTTTTAATAAAATGCCATCCCTATGTCCCATCTTTCTTCACAGTTGGCAGGTGCTGCTATTCTGGGTGTGGGAGTGTGGGTGAAGGTGGACAGTGCTTCTCTTCTGGGTTTACTGGATGAAATAGAAGATGCTCCACCTGAGTTATCCCAGCTGGCCAACGTCGCCTACCTGCTCATCGGCGTGGGTGCCGTGCTTCTGGTCATTGGCTTTCTGGGCTGCTGTGGGGCCATCAGGGAGAGCAGGTGTATGCTGCTGACGGTGAGTGGTCTCTGTTTATGAATGAAGAATTAAATGAAAAAAAAAACTGCTAATTTTCAGATAGGTTGGTTTAATCAAAATTTATGTGGTCAGTAAGTAAATTGTGTCCAGTCTGAAAGTCTATATTGTTAAACAAAATCCTCTCATAAGTCTCTCATGTTATCGGGTGAGATGCTGTTTTATGGATGTTGTTCTGCAACGAGTTAAATGTTTTACAGCGAGTTTTACAGTAGAGTGTATTATTTCTCCCCCTTCAGTTCTTCTGTATCGTGCTGATCATCTTCCTCATCGAGGTTGCGGGAGCCATTGTCCTGTTCGTCTTCCAGGGTTTGGTAAGTGGCTCCGAAAAGCAAATGGGCAACTAACTGGTTAAAGCTTCCAGAGATCAGATTAATTTCTGCAAAGCTGAAAGGTTTTCTCTAAAGAGTGTAAAAGATGTTTCTGCCCTTCTGTACATCTCAGGCTGGTGAGCTTCTTAACAATTTGGAGAATCAAGTACGGGCGAGCATTCAAAAGGATTATGGAAAAGAAAATAGTCTGACCTCTCTCTGGAACGCCACCATGGAGGAGGTAATGTGTTTCTGAAATCAAACTTTCATTCTTATGTTTTTATATTTATATTTATATGATGACAGAAAATAACATGAGTCAGATCTCGAGAGGATGGGGAGTCTTTTTTGAGATAAACAGCCATGACACATCATATTTAATTTTATTCTTTTAAGGTCTGCAGTCACGCTGTTTTATTATTCTGCTGACCAGAAGCAATAAAACATCCTACAACGTCTCACACAGCAGCTCAGCTGAAAGAAAGCAGGGCTGAGATTAACATCTTACATTTTCCTTTTAGTTTAAATGCTGTGGATACAAGAACTACACCGACTTTGACAACTCCACTTACCAGAGTGGAGGAACAAAAATTTACCCACCCACATGCTGCAATACAACCACCATTGGCGTATGTCCTGAAAAGGATGCAGAAAGTTCGGTATGAAAACTTACTTTTGTTTTAGTTTCGTTTATGATTACAGACTCCTAGAGGCTTTCGGCTGTTCTTATCCTAATATAAAACTTTTTCCCCTTGCAGATGGTTCTGGGCTGCTTCGACAAGCTGCTGGAGCTGATAGAAGAGAACGCTGTGATCATAGCAGCTGTGGCTCTAGGAATCGCTGCACTTGAGGTACGATGGCCACACAGTTACATTCCTATTGTTTTCAATCACTCTTTTCAGTTTGCATTAATGCTATTGGTTTGTTGATCATTAAAAGAATGTATCAATTTAGACCAATACATCCTTACACCCCCAGTCCGTACCAGGTCTAAAAATTAGGTCAATACACTGTAAAATGTGTATTTGGGTTGTAGCTGATCTAAAGCACTATTTATTTTTTTTTACATTAACCCCACTTAATTCTTTTAGTTATAAAAACTTCTTGATTTGAAATAAAATGTGTAAGTCCGACTCAAAACTGTCAAGTTGAACAAACTTAACTCAACTTGAATAACTTAATTCAGTCACTTGTTACTAATTGAAATGAAACAATCAGTTAAGTTAAATATTCTCTTTTTACAGTGTTTAAACTCAGACGATCAATTCCAAAAGCCAAATAATAATGTGTCATTTAGTTAAAATTTAAAATGTCTCAGAAGAATCTGTGTGTAGAAGAACTAAGTAAATATCATGAGTCATGAATTTGTAGAAGCAGAAATATCCTGGAACTCGTCACTTTCTGTCCATTCTTCTTTACCCTGTGACTTCAGTTCATTGGGGGTTTGCAGCTCTTTGGTTTTTGTCTTTTTCAGCAGTTCACTTGTAAATTTGCTGCTCTGCTTGGGATATTTATCCTGTTGCTGAAGCCATTTTAGTTGTTGGACAAACAACTTCATGTTTGACTCTAAGACATTGGTTTACAGATGAGTTCATGATCAACTCAGTGACTGCAGATCATTAACCCAGGCCCCGTGGCTGCAGAACATTTGAATAACAGCACCCGGCTGCTACTTACCCTTTAAATTCAGTATAATAATTCAAAAGCAGCAGGTGTGCACTTCGTTTTCTACACACTGCATCTAAATTTCCCTTTAGTTTGTCATTAAAATGAATGACATGGTGTAATGTGATGTATTTTATCTGATGTTGTTTTTCATAGTTTTTAGTCCTGCTAAGGACCAAATGTCCTGATACATAAAATCTTAGAGTTAACAAGAATGTATTTTGAATTAATCATAATTATATGTTATTCATTCCACAATCATAAAAGCATATCATAATATGTATGTTGACTAGGAGAACAAGAAGAGATGGTTTTAATATTTTTCCAGTTGTTTTCTTACACATTCGCACAGCAAGGTATTTTAGTCTTTTTAACTATAGAACCTGTGTTGTTGAAGTGAAGTCATGTTTATATGTTACTATAAACACAATAGGAATTAACATTAACATAGGCCCTTAAAGACCTGGACTGAAAATGAATTAATTTAACAAAGATTTAAAAAAAGAAAGGAAAAAATAGAAAAAAATAGTTGCAAGCATTTTTTCAGAAATCAGTAATTGTGGAGAATCTATCCTGCAAAATTGGGTCATTTAGTTTTATCCATAATTTGTTATAATCTGAGCTTTTTCATGTTTCATCTCCACAGATCGCTGCCATGGTGGTTTCAATGGTCCTCTACAAAAAAGTTGGCAGTAAAGCTTGATGATGAATGTATTTTAACTGGAGGAAAAAATTTAGTGAGAATGTTTGTATATAAAAAGTTTTGTGTCATTTTTCATTCATATGTTTTGATATGCACTTGATGCTCTGCATGCTCAGCTAGAGCATCAGAATAAAAAAAGAAGTAAACAGAGGATTAAACATGCCATCACTTTTGAAACTGTTTCTCTTTACATTTATATTGTGATTTATTTATGTATGAGGAAGGGTTTCCCATAGATAACTTTGTTTGTGTTGATGCATTTCATAGTGAAATGTCATGATGCACAGTGTGGAGAAATCTGGTGAACTTGTATTTGTGGTTTTATGTTTGTCACTTGTTTTACAATAATATTACTAATTTATTTTTGTATGTTTGATCACAATGGAATAATAAATATAATTTTGTTCTGTAAATTACACAGTGCATTTGATTTCCTTTGGACTTTCGCATGACATTGTGATATTGTAAACAGAGATGTGTTCAAATGAATGGAAAAATACCTTTTTAATCCCAAAAGAGGAGGTATGTAATTGCAGAATAGTTCACTGAGAAAAATGAATAAAGGAATAAATAATCAAATAAATAAATAAATGAAAAATTAGAAACAATTGTCAAAGGTCTAGAAAGTTGAAAGTAAGACAGACAAGGCTGAAATATCTAGAAATCATCATAAAAGCTGGTGTTGTGTTTGTATCTTGGCAACAACTAAGCTACTGACATCATCTTCGGTATCTGCAGGTAACATGTTGGTGGTTGAACTCACTGCTAACAGTTTAATATCTAGGGTATTAAAAAAAAGCTCTTTCTGAGTAACATCTCCAGGATTAAACTTTCTGATTGTAGCAAACACTGAAATCTTTCCTCCTTTATTCTTCCCACTCAGTCTGCTTAAATAGTCTCCCAGCTATACCAAAGATTTTCCTGCATCCATGTCTCAGTGAAACACACAACATGGCATTCCTGATTTTCCAGCCCTGTCCTTGTCAGGGTTCAAGCTTGAATATGTTATAGCTCAGTGATCTCACATTTCCCATTATCACTAGAAGTCCCAGGAATTTTGATGTCTCCCTAAAGTCCCAGAGAAGGGTCGAAAGACCTTTAGTCCAAACTGACGACTCTGCTGGCAAAAATTAGCATCTCTTCATTTGTAAATGCAGCCATTACCTGAGGAATGCACCCATTGCATCCAGCCCCTCCTTGTTACCTTGAAACGTCTGGTAAATTCTGTGGCAGTGGGGGATGGTGGGCTGAGGGGGATAAATAGTAGCTAGCTTCACCTCGAACAAATAGAAGGAAGCAAAATGCAGAGGCGGCTTACAACTCAGCAGGCATTGGACCTGATCCTCAGCGATACAAACCCTTGTGACTCAGATGGAGAAGAGATACAAATTCAGCTGGATTCGGACTCTGACTCTGGGCAGTCTTCAGGTAAGATTTGAAACTATTATTGAACTTTTTGGTATGACAAATTTCTTTCTTTCTGCTTTGTCCTGTACTGTGAGTTGCAACACTGGAATTTCTCCATTTTGGTACAAATAAAGGATTTTTTTAATCTTATTTCCAAAACATCCTATTTTCGTCCTCTGAAATTGTGAAATTGTTTACCTTGCAGATGATGAGACTGCTCCACTGCCAGAAAAGAGGGCTCGGTTGGGAAGTGAGAGGACAGAGATGGCTAAAGATGGCACAGTGTGGCATGAAGAACAGCTGGGGACATGTCTCAATTTCACCCCAATAGAACCATACGGCACAGATGGAGAGCCAACTGCTAAGGCCAGAAGAAGTATCCGGACTCGTCTTCAAAGCTTCTTCTGTTTTATAACACTTGAAATGCTTCGTAGCATTCAAGAATGGACCATTCAGCATGCACGGCAAAAGGAGCAGGCAGATTGGTTCATGAACCTCCCAGAACTAATGGCATTTATTGCAATTATTATCTTGCGGGGGGTGAAGAAAGTTCCATCACTACGTGACAATTGGTCAGCAGAGCTGGGAAACCCACGAATCATTGCTACTATGGCCCGAAAGCGCTTCCAAAACATCATGCAACACCTACGCTTTGATAACATGTTCACACGCAGTGAGCGAGTGGAGACAAATAAGTTTGCTGCAATTTCTAATCTGTGGGAATCTTTTGTCAATAACTGCATCAGATCTTATAACCCTGGTCGACACATCACTATTGATGAACAGACTCGCTGCAGTTTTCTGCAGTACATTGCAACAAAACCGGACAAATTTGGCATTAAGTTTTGGCTGGCTTGTGACTTGAAATCAAAGTACATTTGCAATATCCTGCCATATCTTGGCAAGGACCCCAGTCGTCCCAGTGGAGAGAGACTCTCTGAGAGTGTAGTGATGAGGCTGATGGAGCCGTTCATGGATAAGGGCAGAACTGTAACAACAGACAATTTTTTTACATCGCTGTCCCTTGCGCAACGACTGCTTAGCCGGAAAACCACCATCCTTGGCACAGTCAACAAGATTCGCCGGGAAATTCCTCAGTCAACTAGACTGAAGGACCACACTAAATTCACCACTCGAGTGTTTTCCACCACTGGTGCAACACTCACAGTATATGCGCCGAAATGGAAAAAGACTGTCTATCTTCTCAGCAGCATGCACAATGTGGTTGAGACTGAGAATACCACCAAAAGGAAGCCAAACACTGTCACACAATACAACACCACAAAGTGTGGTGTGGATGTGATGGACCAGATGGTGCGGGAGTACAGCGTGCGTGCAGGAACACGGAGATGGCCAGTCGCCGTGTTCTACAACATGATCGACATGGCGGCACGGAACGCTCATGTTCTTCATAAGGAATGCACCGGAGTGCAGGAGAGAAGAGTGGACTTCCTGGTTGAGCTCGCGAAAGAGTTGGCCAACTCTCATGTGAGTCAGAAGAAGGCACATAAGGAGCAACTGCTTCAGCAGCAACCTCCCACACCTAGCCCTGGGAAAAGGGCAAAATGTCAGGTCAACCATCGATGCAAGAACAATTGCGCAACTGTAAGATGTGTTGACTGCTACAAATACACATGTGGCAAATGCAGGATGGAGATACCATGGAAGTGCCAAGCATGTTTGGACTTAGCACAGACGGACTGCTGAAAGAGCAGAAAAGCCATTCACACAAGGGCATGCCACTGTAGCCTTGTGTAAATATTTGTGAAATTGTTTCATTACTTGCATTATTTTAACTGTTTTGTTGTTTTTTTTATGACAAAAATAAAAAGCATTGGAAAAAATTCACAGTTGTTCTTTTATATCTTTGTCATGTTGACATTTATGCCCTCTTGACTTAGACACTAATGCTTCTGGACATTTTACTCACAGACCCTGCCTGTACCACCACAATCAAAAAATGTTCATTTTAAATATTCAAAATTGTTCATTGCTTGGGCTTTTTGGACATAAGGTACATGAACATTGGGTTAGAAAGTTTGAAAAATTGGTAAAAAATTCTGAAAAATTTGTATTTTTTCATTTGTATGAAAAGAGGAGAGCTGGACCTTTTAAAGTGATTTTTTAAAAAAATATGAATTCATCATTTTGTCATATCATTCTAAATTGTTTGCTTTTTTATTGAAGGCCCACAATGATTATCTTTTTTTTTTTTCTTCTAAAAGCACACAAATGTGTCGAGGAGGTATATATCATATATCATATCAAATATATTTTTAATTATTTGAAATATACTAGAATGCAGGAAAACCTTTCTGAATCTGTTTGAGGTCTACTCCAATCTCATACTCAGGGGACCAAGCAGTGTCTCAAGCCAAGCTTTGGGCAAAAGTTGACAGTCCAGTTTCAAGAGTCTACAGTGTCTCCCCTAAGTATGCGCCCTCCTGGGGTGTGCCAGTAATTGACTCGTCTACAAACAAAAGAAGCTGTTCGCAGCTTAAGACAGGATTTTAGCTAAAATCCTACTGGTCAATCGACCCATCTCTGGGTTGTAAAGGTAGAAAGGTCAATTGACCCCTCTCTGGGACTTCTAGTGTTATAGTTAAGAAAAGCAGTGGTTTAAGCTTCTTCCATCACAGTTTTGCTCCTGCCTTACTTCTGTGATGCATCTTCTTCAGCTCAGGATTTGTCTCTTTCCAAGCATCTCTTTGGCTTGAAGCAGCACAGCAGCCAAACAAAAAGTCAAACCAAAGAAAAAAAAATATTTACAAAGGCTCTTAACTTCACAGTCAAATGTCCTGTAGAAAATTTACAGAAGAAATAAACACACAGTATGACCTGAGCTGGTGGAACAGGCTGCAGCAAGTGTGGCACCATTGTATAATTGTATTGATAATATATCAAGATTAAAACACAAGGCACTGCATATTAGTATTTTTAAAAAATCCTATTACTTCTGTCCCTGCTCTCCTTAATAGTCTAAATGAATATAGTATGGTATTGGGGTATAAGGTCAATACAAACAAATCAGAGGCTATGATGATTGTGGGAGATTGGCCTTCCCAGTTAGATGATCTGGTCTCTTTCAAAAAATCTAAACAGGGGTTTAGATATCTTGGAGTAGTTCTTACCCCTAGAATAAGCCGACTGTACGCTTCTAATTATGAAAAACTTATAAAAGAAATTAAAACAGACTTAAATAGATGGGATATGCTTCCACTTTGGCTCCTAGGATGGACTGGATGTGTAAGAATGAATATTTTACCAAGATTACTATTCCTATTTCAGTCCCTCCCAGTCTTTGTATCACAGTCTACATTTAAGCTTTTAGAAAAACTTATATCAAAATTCATCTGGCAGAATAAAAGACCAAGAATAAGACTTAAAATTCTAATGTCTGGTAAAGAAAGAGGAGGCCTTGGATTGCCTAACTTAAGACTTTATTATTGGGCTGCTCAAATAAGAGCAATAGTGGCATGGATCATTAGGGATCCAGAAACACAGTGGGTCTCAATTGAGGAGTCCTCACTACCAGATATAAGTCTTTCAGCTCTTCCATGTCCTAGCTTGCAATCTCAGAAAAAAATTAAAATAAGTAATTTATGGGTCAGACATACAGTTAAAGTATGGAACCAAATACAGAAACAAACAAAGGGATCTATTTGCCTGTCGAGGGCAATTTCCATTACTAGGAATATTGAGTTTTTACCATCCCTGTGTGATAGGACCTTTGATAGATGGGCGGAATGTGGGTTGATTACAATAAGCCAGTTGTTTGAAGGGAATATACTTTAGACTTTCTCCCAACTGAAGCACAAATTTACTCACCCTTCTACTGACCTGTACAGATTCCTACAGATCAGACACTATGTATCACAACATGCAGATTGGGAGTATATTAAAAAGGGAACCTACAAATACAGAAAAACATTTTATAAATTTACAAAAAAACTCCGGAACGATGAAAAAACAGGTTTCTTTGATGTACAAAAAACTAAGGATGGATATGTCAGATAATACTCAGTATATTAAGAAACAATGGGAGATGGAACTGAATCTCATTTTGGAGGATGATTTTTGGGAAAATATCTGTGTTAGTTCTATTCTACATTCTATTCTACAGTCATTTAGCAGACGCTTTTATCCAAAGCGACTTACATTTGAGAGTGAGAACAACACAAGCATGAATTCAAACAGGATGGGACGTCTTAATTAAGTGATAGTCAGACCGCTTTTGAGTCCAGTTGGACCCAGGTGCTGTCATGTAGTGCTAGTGCAGTGCATATAATTTTTTTTTTTTTTTTTTTTCATTTTAAATACAAGATCACGATTTCATCACACAATATCAACTTGGTCATAAGTGCATGATTTCATCACATAATATCAACTTGGGCATAAGTGCATGATTTCATCACACAATATCATCTTGGGCATAAGTGCACACAGCTTCTTCAGTACTTGGTTGAGCCAAAAAGCTGGACAAATCTTTCTAACTCATTTAGTTAAGCTAAATTTGGACATGCTCCTTAAACAACTGAGTCTTTAGCTTGGTCTTAAAAGTGGATAAGGACTCTGCGGATCGGACGGAGTTTGGTAGATTGTTCCACCACTGGGGAACAACAGAGGAGAAGAGTCTAGCTACTGATTTTGCGCCACGTTGTGGTGGGAGCACTAGGCGTCTTTCACTGGTAGAGCGTAACTGTCGAGAGGGAGTGTAGCTCTGGATTAAGGAGTGAAGGTAGACCGGAGCCGTTTGGGTTGTTGTTTTGTAAGCCATAAGCAGAGCTTTGAATTTGATGTGTGCTGCAACTGGAAGCCAGTGAAGAGCAATTAGCAGCGGAGTGACATGAGCTCTTTTGGGCTGGTTGAAGACCAGACGTGCTGCTGCGTTCTGGATAATCTGCAGAGGTTTAACTGAGCATGCAGGCAGGCCGGCCAGTAAGGAGTTGCAGTAGTCAATGCGTGAAATGACCAGAGCCTGGACCAGGAGCTGGGTCGTGTGTTCAGTCAGGTAGGGTCTGATCCTCCTGATGTTGTAGAGAGCAAATCGGCAAGACTGGGAAACCGAGGCAACATGGTCCTTAAAGGTCAGCTGGTTGTCTACCATGACACCAAGATTCCTGGTAGAAGATGTAGGCACTAGTGTGATTGAGTCAAGCTGCACACTTATCTGTGGCGGTAAAGAAGGACTGGCTGGAAAGACAATAAGCTCAGTCTTGGACAGATTTAGCTGAAGGTGGCGATCCTTCATCCATGTGGAGATATCAGCAAGGCATGCTGATATTCGCATTGAGACGGTTGTGTCATCAGGTGGGAAAGAAAGGAAAAGCTGAGTGTCATCTGCATAGCAGTGGTAGGAGAAACCATAAGAGCTAATGACTGCACCGAGTGAGGAGGTGTATAGTGAAAAGAGAAGAGGGCCGAGCACCGAGCCCTGAGGCACCCCTGTTGTCAGCCCATGTGATCTGGACACTCCCTCTCGCCAAGATACTTTGAATGATCTCCCTGTGAGGTAGGACGTAAACCACTAGAGGACAGATCCTGAGATGCCAAGCTCCAAGAGTTTGGAGAACAGTATATGATGGTTGACCGTGTCAAAGGCAGCCGACAGGTCCAGCATGATAAGGACTGAGGATTGACCAGTGGATCTGGCAAGCCGTAGGGAATCAGTGACTGACAGGAGAGCAGTTTCAGTAGAGTGACCTTGCCTATATCCAGATTGATATGGATCAAACAGGTTGTTGTCTTGGAGGAACTGTGAGACCTGACTGAAGACGGCACCCTTTAGTAATTTAGACATGAATGGAAGCAATGAGACCGGCCGGTAGTTTTCAACCTGGGCTGGGTTGAGTGTGGGTTTCTTCAGCAGCGGGGTAACCCGAGCTTGCTTGAAGGCAGAAGGAAAGACAACGGATTTAAGAGAGGAGTTGATAATATGAGTTACTGCAGATTTGACTGTAGGTAAAATGCTCTGCAGGATGTCAGAGGGAACAGGATCAAGAGGACTTGTTGTGGGTTTTGAGCTGACTAGAAGTTTAGAGACTTCGTCCTCATTTAGACAGCGGAAAGAGCAGAGTGAGGCACCAGTAGCTGGTTTGGTAAGGCTGAGTTGGTCAGGCTCAGTGAATTTGTTACTGATGGTAGCAACCTTTTCAGTGAAGTAGGAAGCAAACATTTCTGCAGTCAGCACAGTGGGAGGCTGAGCAGGTGGTGGAGATAGAAGAGAGTTAACACCATGAACAGTTGTCATGTGTTGGGAGCATTGCGGATCTTGTTCTGATAAAAGGCTATCTTGGCCACCTTTAGGCTGGATGTGAAAGTTTCAAGTTTTTGCTGGTACTCAGACAAGTTAGTGTGCTCTTTTGATTTGCGCCACTTTCTTTCTGCCGCCCTGAGTCCTCTCTGTGATCCCTTAGAGCCTCTGTGAGCCATGAACTGGGAGGGTTTTGTCTGGCTGGTTTTGACACCAGAGGTTGTCATAAGGGAATCTGGAGCCAACTCTGGAGAGAATTCGATTGAAAAGTCAAAATTAGATTTTTTCAAACACCACTTAAGACTTTTCTTTCAAAAAGTAGTATTACTGAAAACTGCTGGAGGAACTGTGGACTTGTGGGTGACCACACTCACATTTTTTGGGACTGCCCCCAGATACAACACTTCTGGAAAACTGTTAAAGACACGTTGGAGAAAATACTGAAAGTAAACATTCCTTTGAACCCTGTAATCTGTCTGCTAGATGTGTTCCCTGACCATCTTACTCATGATCAATGTTTTCTATTACATATTATTTTAATGACAGCAAGGAAAATGATTACGGTTAATTGGATGAAACCTGATCCACCGAACACTGATCACTGGATAATGAAACTTAGGCATGTTTACAAAATGAAACAATTAACTGCTCAACTACAACTAAAAACTCAGAGTGTTGAAAAACGATGGGAACCTATTGAAACTTTCTTTAACTAGGATGCTTTGTTTTCCTTCTCTTTTGTTATCTACCTTAGCTTTGTATGGTGAAAAATGTAAACTTTGTAATTTTGTATCTTTGTACTGAAATTAAGGCCCAGTCTCAGAATGAAATTGATTGTATGTAAATTGCCTTGTTTCTGTTTGGCAATAAAAGTAAAAAAAAAAAAAAAAAAAGAAACACAAGGCACTGTATGTCAGGTTTTAGTGGTAAATACATACGCTGATTGGAAAGGAATCTATCTGTATGTGTATCTGATCACACATAGTAAATTATTACGCATATTGTTGATAAAAGGCCAAACTGTACAAGCAATGACGCAAGTGGAAAATGATAAGTAAAGCATTTATAAAAAGTTTATTGTGTATTTTATTGGACTGTGACAGGTTTACTCTGGGAAATACAACACATACTAATTGTTTAGTATGACCAGGTTTTGTATAACTGTGGAGACCTTTGACACAAAACAATAGTAAAATGTTATTGACCAGTCAAGCAAGTCTCCCCTTAAAGAAATTTATGAATCATATGAGAAAGCTATTTAATAAAAATGTTCACATTACCAGTAAATATCATAAATACTTTTGATTTATGGGTTCAGATGCGTTTTAAAAGGTTTCAGTTATCACGTCACGTCAGCTATGAAGTGATTTACTTAAACAATTTTTAAAAACTTTAATTTATTCATTTTACTACTATAAAAATAGAATAAAGTACCTTACTTAACCTTTATAGACCTATGTTATTAGTTATTCATCTAAAACCTGAGCTGTGTTTGAAACTCACTTCCTAAAATCTGAGGGTTCTGTCCACAAAAACCTTCTCAACTTCTAAAACAAAAAAAAGATTCACATAAGAAACAAACATTTTTGATAGGTAAATATTTTGTTGATTGATGTTAAATGAAAACGTGTGAAAAGTAAAAGCACACAAATGAGACACACATAGCAACAAATCTGAAGTTAATATCAATTTATTCAAAATTGCGTCACTGCAAAGTATTTGCATTACTTTTAAACTGTACAACACAGCCTTTTCTGATTATTTAATGGCATTTCTCTAAGCCATATGTCCTGATTGTTAAGAAGATATACTCTTTTGGTCAACTTTGAGCCCTCTAATTAGTGAGAAATTAAATTATTTTAACACATTTGTGATATTACTCAGGGGTTTCATGTTTTCATGTGTAAGTGTGTGATTTCATTTAACTCTTCGTTGCTGCACATGTGGCAGTCAATTTGTGTATTTAGCAGAGCTTATGAGGTTGAACCTCAGCATTAAACAAAATCAGTGAACAGCTGTTTAATTGCAAGGAGACTTAATAAATATACTTCACTATTATAGTTAAACCATATGGTCGGATCTACTTTGATTTACATGTCATGTGAGCTTATTTCCTCCAGATACTCCCAGTTTACATTACACTGGGTTGATTACATTGTACGGTAAGGGTTAGCATGTGTGTGTTTTAGTGGGATCTGGTTGGTAAAGTTTAACATGACCTGACGGCTTAAGCAGCAGGTTTTCGTCACACGGTGTCCTGTAGTTACCTGACCTTTTATGCAGCATCATAATCTGAAAACATTCTCCTTCTCACTGTCATAAACCAGGTACTGTCCTTAAATCCAACTTGTGACTGTTACGTATTGTTTTTTTTTTATTTTTTTTCCAGGTTAGTCTTCAATAGCATGCTTCAGGTTCTTATTTTAGATGTGAACTTAAGGTTTGGTGTGCTATTAACTTAAGTCTAGATAAGATAAGATGTTCATTGTGGCTAATGGGATACACATGGATACTTGTTGAATGAAGTCATACATTAATCTGTATTAATTCCCCAGTTTGATCCAGTAGACAGTGATGTTTATTTTTCCTCTGGTTATAAACTTTAAACGTGTCTAACCTTCTGTTTTTGTCAAGTCATGGTATGTTCTTTTAAAGTAACTAAACATAGAAAACCCAACTTGGGATTTTAAGATTTTGTGGACATTGGAAGCAGTACATGGTGGGGAACCACTCTTATCCCCCTCTTCAGTTAATTAACACAAAGACAGATTCTATTAAATCTACTGTATTTTCTGGGGGTCTGGCACAGCTTCAACCTGGCATTCAGGTCTTTCTCAACGTTCCACATTTATGGATCACTTCCTTCACAAGGATCAAGGATATTACTTTACTGAGCTGCTTTGTGTTCATAATTAACACTGAGGTTCATTTTATTGACTGTATTTCCCTACCAGGAAGTTCAAGCAAAAATAGAGTGCATAAATCTGAAAGAAAGGGGGTTTTGTGGCACATTTCGCCCTTATCATAAAACTAAGTATACAGTTCCTGATCTGAGTTTACTTCTTTCAGAAAAGATAAATTTCTTTCTCTTTAATCCTAGAAAACATCAGCAGCGTTATGAGTTCATCCCAATTTTAATCATTTAGACTTTTTAGTACAACTTTTTAATGAACACAGATTAATTTTAATAAGAGAAATAAACATTTCTACCAAAATGCAGACAATTTTTACAAAAGAAAAATATCCATCACTGCTAACCTGCTGACATTTTTGGTCATGGGGTGGGAAGGAGAGACAATAGTTTGCCAACTGTGCCCTCTTGTGGAAAAGAATTGATCTCATAAAAATAATGAATGCATCCAAATATATTCTACATTCATGCCGAAGTACAGTGAATTTAAAGATCTGACTGAACACATCAGTGCAGAAGGAAAACTCCTCCGTTTCTTTTCTTTTTTTCCCCATTCTTGCTTCTTTCTGGAGCCCAAGATGAAGCTGTCAGTCTGGGAATCGGATAAGGAGGTCGGACAAAGAAGGGAAAAGTGCTTTTTAACACCCAGGTCTGTACATGTGAAAGTCAAACACTCCTTTGACTGTGATCAGGTCACGGGTGATGGAGCACAATGAAACCTAATGACATAATGATGGTATGTCAAGGGAGAGGCTCAGAGGGAGTTTGTGGGAATAAAGGCACAGGACACAGCTTGTTTACACGAGGAATATAAACCCATTATTGCTTTACAATCAAAGGTAAAAGAAGCACCGGCCAAAGCATTTTTTCACTGCAGTCTTCCTGAAATTGCCAGCAGGGACACAAGCAGTTTAAGGCAGTAATTGCTCTTTCTTTTCTAGTGTTTTCAGCCAGTATTTGGCAAAAAAGAAAAAAAGTAACTGATGTAGGATAAAATCACAGCGTATAATATTCTTTAGCATAATGCTTTACTCTAAACTTTCGCCTTGTCTCATGTGAATTTTCATTTTTGTTTAAATAAAACATCAGTAACAGTAAAACACTGTTGAAAAGGATGTGACTATACAGAAAGGCCTTGACAGTGACCAGACCTTTACACTCCAGGGTCAGGTTAAGGGAGATTTAAAACTACCATGATTGGCAGCAAAATAACAGCGATGGGGATATTTTTTAGAGGAATATTACCTCCTTTAGAGTTTAACTTCAGAAAGGACTAAGCTGTTAAGTGTCTTTTCTTGTCTTAATTTATAACCAGAGTAAATCATTAAACCTCTGTATCTATTGATGTTTTAACACAAATGAAAAGCTACAACACAACATAACCCAGATCCCGTCATTTCAAAGCTGTGAAGATTAAATTTGCTCACTTGAACATTTTTATGAGCAGGTTTTAGCACTTCCCTTAAATCCTTAAAACCTCTCTTTCAGGCAGCCATCCACAACCTGGACTTTTAAGCTTGGTGTGATGTCTGATGTCTTGTGGGAATTGTGACGCCTCCGTTGTGTTAAAACGCAGGTGAGAACTGGCTGCTACTTACATAAAAAGGCTCCTCCACAACACAGACAAAGCACTGACAGCAAGGTTGCCATTTGGAACCTTGGACCACCAGATGAAGATTTTTTTAATTACATTTTTGTTTATTCACTTAATATTTGCCTTATTTGTTGACTTGTACAGTCAGTTTGAAGAATATCTTTTTAATCTCTTGACTTTTTTTTTATATAATCTTGTTCTTCTCAGACTATGGCTTTTCTCATCAGCTTCATCTTTTTGTCAAGTTGGACAGCTGTAGGTGTTATGTTTCCCTACAATACTCTGCTGAGAGAATCAAGGTTTGAATCAGAGTCGTCGGGTAGTGAACCAGACGAGCCTGTCCAGGGCGTAGTCAAGGTGGTGCAGCTGGACCCTCGTACCCTGGCCCAGTCAGGGTTCTTCAAAAGAGGACTCATACCCAGAAGAGTGCTTCCCAAGAGCTCCAGATTGCCTTTTCCTGCCTTTCTGTCTCGTGGCCGTCCAGATCGGGCCCCAGCCCTCAAGGCCCCTGTAAATCCATTACACATCCTGAGCCCTAAAATTCCCACAGAGGCCGAGCTGAAGAAGAAGCAAGGCCTGCAGATGTGGCAGAAAGTCACAGATAAAGGAGGAAAGATGTCACTCCCTGTCAGCTTGAAGGACACTAAACAAACCTGCACCACTGTGCCTTTCACTCAGGTAAGAGGTCAAGTCTTCTGAGTAAATTTTAACTTCTCTTCTTTTCATGCTTAAATTAAAAACCATTAAGAGGAAATATCCTTTGCACAGCTAGATGAAACTGCAACCCTTCCATTGTTAACAAGTGCTAATTTTCCCTGACAATTAGAGAGATGTGAGATTTTCTCATAAAGCTGCCTCTGTGTTTATCTTAAACTCGGCCTCTTTTCGTCACCCTCCCAGCATGTGACGGCAGATGGATGCCAAACAGTAACAGTGCACAACAAGCTGTGTTTCGGCCAGTGCAGCTCCCTCTTTGTCCCTTCCGAGGGGGAGTTTGCCGCTCTGAGCCCCGGAACCGGGGCCTTCCACCGCCGGGCCCCCTGCTCCCGCTGTGCCCCATCAAAAGCTCAAACTGTCGCTGTGGCTCTGCGGTGTGGAGCCGAGGTTCGAGAGAAGCGTGTGATGGTGGTGGAGGAGTGCAAGTGTGAGACGGGCCGGGAGGAACGGAGTACAGAGGCTGCAGCTTCCACACATCTGTGACCATAAAACACATGTCATCACAAGACTGCAAAACATTATTTTTCATTTGTAACCAGAGTTAAAATGGATTTTTTTTATTTGGATAAACACCAGAATATGGATGAATTTTTTACATCAACTGTGTACTCATTATCCTGACAATTGTAATCTGCATATATCTGAATTTTGACTAATCTGAATGTGTTATTCAGGGTGAAACACTGGTGGCTCATCCCACCAGATTATTGACAAATGACCTGCAATTTGGTCATGCATTACTTTTTTTGTTGAAGAAGATAAAGGTGTCCATACTGGACGTGTATGCTTTGTTTAGATTTATTTAAACTGATTTGTACTGTAGTCATTAAAATGTCCTCTTTACCCACTTGGCCTCACTAATTAGTTTTCTTCCAACGCTGCTAGATTCACAAGTGCAATTTGGTTTGCATGCAAAGCTCAAGTAAAAACACAAAAAGCATTTGTTGTTCTGTTTTGAGTTTTTTTTTTTTTTTTTTCTGCTCACTTTTGTATTCAAGTGCTCAAGTGTCAGTTCCTATATTTTATTAAAAAGCCATGTTCCACCAACTCTACACACAGCACTTACATCTGAAAGCACCTAACTGGAGACCAAACGAGCTGTTGAGCATGGGTACTTAGCGGTAAGCAAACATAATTGTTTCAGCGTGGACTACTGAATTATGTATAGGAGCCACCTATTCTAATGCCCAATGTCTTTTCAGAGTGGTTGTGGGAATTTGAACATCCTTCACCACAGATGCACTTGAGCAAGCGGGCATGTGTGATTATGTGCATATGAGCTTTTTTTCAGTTAAGGCCCATAAAACCTATTATTTATTTATATCCTGGCACCTGGGCCTGGTAAAGTGAACTCATCCCACACATCCCAACATACATTCCCAGAGGAGCATAAATAAAGGGGCTCTTTACGTTACCTTGGCATGCTGTCAAAATGACTGCTTAGTTGGTCATTTGCATTCACGTGGGTCTTCCGAAAAAGTGAAAGCATTCATTACGGGGGGTGGTGGGTGGGGGGGTTGTATTGAGTGCCTTGGATTCCATTAGCATGTGATTAACATCTTGGGTTGATGGCTATATTTTTCAAGATTGATGGGACAAATATTTGCCCAGGTCTTAACTGGGAAGAATTAGAGGCCACCTTATAATCAGGCAATTGAATTTTTCTAAATACATAGAAGGATGAGAAGTGGAATGGGCTCATAGAGCAGTGATCAAATTCAGTTTTTTGTTGTCGTCTTTTTAATTATTATTAAACCTCACATTCCTCATAATGAGGAGGGCTGCTTGTAAAGTACCAACCTCAGTGTTATGCAGAGCTAAAGCTGTGCATTATATAGGCATCTTTCTCAGTCATTATGTCACATAAAACTGTAATCATGCTTCACCGTTGTTCCAACTTATTTAACCATTGTTATCTGTTTTATTTTCAGAGAACAAGAAAAATGGGTATTGCAGAAGGAGGGAAGAGGGGGGGAGGAAGATGGCTGTTGATTGAACAAACAAGGTGCACAAGAGAGTGCACCACTTAGCAGGACAGATGTTAGCCCCCTTCACATTATGGGATCCAACGGAGCACTCTTGTGTCATTAAGGATAGCCTGGTTCCCATGGCGAGGGGAAAGGAAGGAGCAAAAGAAGGAGGGCCTGCTGCCAAGTTCAGCGCCTCAGGGATCAGATCAGCGTCACGGGGTGCTAAGCGGCCTAGTTAGCGCTTTAAAACGCACAATGAGCTGCCTGCTCTTTCACTGTGTGTGTAAGCCTTTTAACTGTCAGACATGGAAATGACTGGGAGATTCGTGAGATGAGGGCACTTAAATAAAATCAGCCTAATCCAGGTATTTTTTTTTTTTTTTTTTTTTTTATAGTTTTTCCTTATTATTTGGAAGTTTTAATAAAAAAATAAATAAAATAAAAAATATTTTATGCACTAATAGACATGGCTGAGATACCACAGTGAGCCATTTAGATGCTGAAGTCTCATTGACACTGATATCCTGTTTGTCAGACTGTGTTTACACCCAAAAAGTTCTAAGGTAACTAATCAGCTACACAGTACTAGAAGAAAAAGGTCTTTCAGACTTTTTCAGCCACTTGGGGCTCAGTTGGAGCTTAGCCTTCATCATACTTTGGACCAAACTCGAACTTGGATCTGGCATCAGCTAGAGAGGATGAACAGGAGTCCCTTATGTACGCCCTGAAAACAAATCTGGATGGCATTCGAGAATGCCAGGATAAATTTTTGTAAGTTCACGATAACCAGTTAAGTCACTGGTGAGATAGAGTGTTCTCACCTAAATCCTATCAGGACAGATCTACTACTGTAGGTGTCAGGATCTAGGTGAGAGGGTGTCTGTTCCACTGCTAACATCTACCTCCCCTCTGATTTGGTGGTACATACTCACTGTGTGGTGTTAGTGTGGACCAGCTGGTCAGAGTTGGCTCGGCTGGAGATGGTGCCCCGGGCTAAGCCTGCCAGCCTACCGCCATTCTGCCTGGCCACCAGCCCACCTGCCAGGCAGTCTGCTGGGTGATGTGGAGAACAAAGATAGGTGTAACCCTATCAACATCAAAGTTTGTCACTTGATTAAATCCTCCTGCAGTTTTGGGATCTGGTACCACTACATTGGAAACAGTACCACTACAAATATATAAAGTAAAATGAGAAAATATGTGTATATGCCTCTTACATTTGTTTGAGTTAGATGTTTGTGAATCTGATACTGGGTGTTAAAATGAAGACAACAGAAGTAAGTCCAGTCATCCAGAGCTAGTAGATGAGGAGGGTTTACTTTTTTTAAATAAATTAATGCATGCCCTGTTTTGGTGAAAGCAAGTTAATAAGTTGGCTTATTAATGAGTTTAAACAATTTTAAAGAGTCAGCTGGACTTACTGATAGGTCATAAATGTTGGTCAGATGATCAGACCAGTAAAAACATAAAACAGAGATTCAAAAGTTTGGAAATGTATGAACACATGAAACCATGTTTGGCTTGAATAACCAAATCCACTTTCATGCCATCAGCCTACAGCACTAATGGTGACAGCTGCAACAGAACTAACTGACAGGGTGTCGAAAGATAAAATCCAAAGTGAGAAATAGGCCCCACAGATCTCCTTAAAGTCGAGGAGGAGTTGAGGTCACAAAGCTGAAACTTTATTTTTGTGCAGAGAAGAGAATTATGGGACACTTCAAAGGGCATGAAGCTGCTGACAAAAGTGAAATATGAACCAAAAGCAATGAAAGTTCATTTGTGTAGTATGTTTACTGTACAAGACAATTAAAAGTCTTACATAACATATTAAGCATAACAGCGGGTGCAGAAAAATTATTTAAAAGTACTTTAAAAAAATAAGCTTAAAAAATAATATAAATAAATAGACAAAAAAACAAAAAGTGCCCAGAATTTCTTCATTTTTATTTTTACGCATTTATAAAGGGACAATTGCACATTAACAAACATCAGTTAAAAAATAAAAAAAAAAAGGGAAATTTAAGTTGCTAATTTACATCTGTTGTTTCTTGGTGGGTCAGAGACAAACTTTCAACAATACATTTATAATAACAACAAGGTACAAACATAAAAAGTACAGTGCAAACTAAATGTAGTAGAAATTGTACAAGGTGCATAATTTATGAATAAAGGTTGGAGTGTAGCGTAAACAATATAATATAAAGTCACACAGGATAAGTCCACATGCGACACATGTATACATACGTACAGTATGTGTAAACATGACTCACACGTAACAAGATATAACAGAAATAAAACACTCAAACACAAAAGCAAGGCAGATGTACTGTATGTAGAGCATCTATCTAGCTGTGAGAACAGGTTTAAATGGTTATAATCCAGTACTTGAGATGGAATTCAAACGAGTTCTAAGTGGTGTGTTCTCTTATTACAGATGGTATAGTGTACCAGATGTTATACCCTTCACTAACAGCAGAGACTTTCCCAATGTGGTCCATCTGTGAGGGACCTCACAGTCTTTTCTTATGGGGGCTCTAGTGGTCCTTCCAGTGAGCTGAATATTTGATATATTCCTTTATTTGTGATGGTGGAAAACAGCTCAGAGGTCTCTATCGAAATAATAACTAAGCTTTTTGAGCTCAGATACCATCCTTTTTTGCAGTGACTTACTTACACATGCACAAATACAATTGAGCATTGACCATAATATTTATTTAAAATTTTTAAAGGTTGAACATTGCATAGTTGAACTTTCACTCATTAAATTTCTGTTTAACTGTTCTACTACTTTAAGCCTTCCTACTGAACTATGACAGTTTTTTATACAGTAGCGCCACCTAGCAAATGCTAATTTAGCATCTCTCGTACATAATGTCTCTACTTCAGCCAGTAAAAAACAGTCCAAAGTTGAGTTGCTGAGGGCAACTACAACTCAAGAATTTGTACACAATAAATGTCAGCATACCAATGAAGTAAACTGTTAATTGTTATTGAACTGTTTATCGCATCACATAATGTGAGTATGTTGTGGTAAGGAAAAGGCTCCAGAAAGCACATTTGTACACTTCTTGAGGGAATTTATTTTTTTAATTGTCATGAGTTCTTGAAATGATTGCTGTAATTACAGATGGGTACAAAATAAGAGGCTGTTTAGACCTGGTATGAGCATGCCTCCTGGGTCATTCAATCACATGTGGATAGCAGAATATTAATATCAGACCAGGCATTTAAAAGCATCCCAGCATTTGTCAGAGTTGATCCGATCTCAGTTACCTGCTTCTTATTCATAAAGACACTCTGTCTGAACAGAATCTTTGTTACAGTAATAACTAAGAAAAGATTTCACACCCCTTTGTGTTTTACACATTTTGTTATTTTTCAACTCATCTTGAAATGGATTTTTTTCCATTAGAACTCTAAATACAGTGATGTACAATAGCAAAGTGAATGTGGGTACGGGAAGCATTTTATAAACTTTATGTAATAGGTTGAGAAACTTTCTACAATGTTCTTGGCAGAAATAATGTACATAAACATGGTTTGGATGAGGAGTGGCAGAGTTATATTCTAAGGCAATTTCACACCAGTATGTAGCTGATCAAGGTCAGAAATGTTTCAGTTTCACTTTAAAGGCTCAAAAATTGCTAAATTGCTGCACTTTTTGGGCTGCAAAATTAATATCATAACATAAACCAATATCTGTGTTCTGCACTACAAATTGTATCTTTTTTTCTTTTTTTTTTTTGAAACTGTCATACAATGCAATGACGTAATTCATTATTTGTTAAAAATGCCTATGATGAGGTAACAGGGGTTGGATGGAGGTCTGATATTAGCTAAAAAATATTTCATCTATCCGATTGAAATCAATCTGATCAGAGATTCCAGCTGACCTGTTTACATGCATAATAGATAAAGTGATATTTACATGATAGACAGATTTAATATGATCGTAACACGTAAGACATGTGCAGTGCCAACTAGTGTGAAAGAAGTGGAGATTTGTTTTGTTTTGTTTTGTTTTGTTTTGTTTTGTTTTGTTTTGTTTTGTTTTGTTTTGTTTTGTTTTGTTTTGTTTTATTTTGTTTTGTTTTGTTGGGTTTTTTTTTTAAACCTTTTGCTCACTTTTCTATTTTCCTGTCAGTTGCAGTGGGTTAGGTTTAGGCATAAAAAAGATATTAGTAGGCTTTGATATTAATACCTTACAGGTTTGCATATTGTCACTTAGAGTTAGGCTCCTTCTATGTACAGTCTCACTATTTCTGGGCCTTTATTGTCACATTTCTACATTTTGGAAATGTTGATAAATCTCCCTAGTGCACATTTTATTTGAGACTGAGTTTCAAATTCAGTTGTGAACAGAGCACCTATACTTACATGTATCTTATGAAACTTGTACTCTGGAGTGTGTGAAAAAAGTGCAGGTACAAATAAATGGTCTGTGTTCTCTGATGGATAACGTCAAGTTCATTATAAGTTCAGTACAGTTCCAGATAAGATAGTGTGCTCTCACCTAAATCCCATCAGGATGGATCTAGGTTTGATGTTGTAGCTTGGTCCTTTGAGATTAGTTAGTTAGTTAGTCACCAGAGGTGGTGCTAGAGAGTTTGCACTGGCCACCTCTGAAATCTGACTCTACTAGAGGTGCCACCTCAGGTGATTAACAGATCACTAAACTTTTGATGTTTGTTTTTAAAGCTCTTAATGGACTAACACCTCCCTATTTATCTGAGCTTTTAACTGTTCATATTAAAAGCAGTTTGCTTTTAATACCTAGTAATGTGGTGACACTTTTATCTTATTTTATTCTGTTATTGTGTTTACTTTTTATTTTTTTTAAGCTTTGTTTTATTACTCATTTGTTTTGCTGTATTTTTAGTGTAACTGCTTTTTTGTGGTTAGTTTTAATGATGTTTTATCTTTTGTAAAGCACTTTGGTGTCCTGTATTCGCTGTATGTGGTTTGAAAAGTCTTTCCAGACACATATGGAGCACCACTGTCACTATACCAGTTTGAAGTGAATGTTAAGATTAATTATTATCCTTTAAAAATATCAACATTTGGCTGCATATTTCTTGAAGATATTTTGTCTGTCCAAGCAAAATTACTAACAATATGAAAGGCTATTAACCTGATGTTAGCCTGAAGTTACATAGCAGTGCTAATATGCTAGCACTAGATTAGTTTTATGATAATGTGGGGAAACCATGTCACATTTAGTTTTCATTAAGTGTATTTATGGACTACACATTAACTATGTTTGGCAAAATTTTCACATCGGAGCTGAAAATAAATTATAAAGATGCTCAAAGAGTACAGTATCCAAGTTATTTAACACTAACTATGCTTAAGCTACATGATCCAGTTTAGGAAGATAGCAAGGCTGCTATTTGATTTTAAAGTAAGCTACAGTATATTGGCATGGAGAAATATAGCTTGTAACCAGTCTCTTTGATGTACAGTATATGAAGATATAAGAATGAAAAGAAAAGGAGATATTTCTGACTGTTTTTAAAAAGAGGAAGGACACAGATCAGGCCAAGACAGACCCCAGCCCTAGTGTTAGCATCCTGACAGCTCCCAGCATGAAGCTACATACAACTTACAACATACTAAACTTGTGTCTTGATCTCACTAGGAGATCTTTATCTTTCGTTACCAGTGTCATAACAGGGGGTCTTCACTTTTTTTGTAAATTAAAACCTTTCACCTGTTTTTTCCATTGTGGAAAATTGTGTTAAAATTACTGGGAAAAGAAGACTTGTATCCATGCTAAACTGTTCACTATCAGTTTAAACTAATCGACACGAAAGTGCATTCCAAATGTTTCCCCCTTCTCTAAGATATTTTTCTATAGGTTGTCAGATAACTGACCTAGTGACTGCTTATCTGCACAGTAACAGGTATACTTTTGAATTTATCTGTGTGTTTTGTACCTCTTCGTGTGTTTATATGAGTGTTAAGCTATCAGCAAACCTTCTGCTGGGGTGTGTTGATAATAGCGATGTTACCGTGGCAGGTGCGGTCCTGCGTGCCATGCAGGTGATGTCTCTCATGCTCACTTAGCTAATGACTCCAATTAAAGTAATTAAGAGCTGGCATGGTGAATCCTGTTCTCCCTCCCACTGCCAACCCATCCATTCCCTGTCCTCTTCAGCCGCACACAACAGCGCCCACCTCATACCACTACATGCAATCATCCCTTCTACCACTTCTGCTCTGCTGCTTCCCCCACCCCTTCATTCCTCTCTCATAATTTTGGGCAGCTTCTCATTTTGCCACAACTGTCCTGCGCCACTGTTCCTACTGAGGCCTTTAAAAGAATCATGAAGGCTAAAATCAGCTAAACGCTCCACTCCAGAAGCACTTAAGAGACCCTCAGCTCAACTTATTGTCACACAGACTGCTACGGAAGGGGGGAGAGCGAAGGCTTGGTCCAGCAGGAGGAAGAGGGGAGTTTAAGAGGGAGAGGGGATGCAAGCCAGGTCCTAATGAGGGGAGAGATAATTGTTTTGTTTTGTTAGGGGCCCTTCTTCAGCGTGGAGGGAGTTGAAATGACATGCCACACATGGTTTTTGGATGAAGTGGGCAAATGGAGGTGGGGGCTAGGCTTGATGCATAAGGGGTGAGCCTGATAGGGAGGGGGTTACAGCACAAAAAAGGCTCCCACATGACGCAGCTACACTGTAGAGCTGGCTCTTCAAAAGTGGGTTTTACTCTGACAACTCACAAGCTCCCATGAAACTTTGATTATGGACCATGCACGTTGCGTTCTTGCAGTTACGGGACTTCCATAGGATTTCAATGTCAAAATGCACGGTCTACAAATTCCAACAGTGGGAAAGACCACTCCGGGCCAACTTGGAGACACAACTTTGGCTACCGGGCCTGGTTAGATTTATCAAAATTTATGAAGCAGCAAACATATGAATCTCTGGTGTCTTGGTGTACTTTCAACACTTGGAATCCGAGACTGACAGACGATGTGCCTGGATTTGTTGCTGGCGTGGTCATGCAGATACTTTTCCAGAATCTCATCACGTTCTCTGTGAGAAAAAGACTTTGATCTTAAATATGCGTTGACCTCCTTATGCGCTGCTGATGCATTCACCCGCTCCGACACAGTACCCTTCATTTAATTTATAACACTTAATCGGAATATATATTAGAAATGAGGGCGAAAACGATTAATATGAGTAAAAATAACCATCTTTTTCTGGTCACTTGAGAAACATAACTGGTGACATTCGAGACAGCTTTACACAGTGAGCTGAAAACAGATGACTTTTTAAAACCACCATCATCATCATCATAAAATTTACAGCTGAGAACACTTTGGTAAGCTGGCTACCAACTGCAGCAAGCAAATTATCCTGGTGGACGGTATCTTTGAGCCAGACCAATGAATCACCTCCAGGAGTCTGTCACCACTTCCATGAAGATAAATGGTATCATTACACAGTCTCCATCATGCATTAGCTGATCTGGAATCCACTTTTTTGAGCAGAAAATGGCCGTGAATTACATTCAACCATCAGATAAGACAGTTACAGAATGTGTGGCGATTAACATCGTTTACTCGTTTTGTCACGGCGCTCGTTAGGATGCTGCAGTGAACAAAACAGTTGCTCGTACTGGATGATGCTGGGAAAGCACCGAGTTTGTGCTCCTGCTGCCGAGGATCATTCCCAGCTACAGTCAGGATTCATCCAGCAGGTTTTGCCAGTGTCATAGATATGTGTGTGTAGTCATCCTCACAGTGGGCAAAGGAGGAAGAGTATCATCCCAGTGTGAGAAAAACTGGAAGAGAGATGGTGAGGGGGGGACAGACTTGTACATAGGAGGAGGGGGTACAAAGAGAGAGAGCGAGAGGGGGGGGGCAGAGCACCAGTGTTCAAGAGAGATAGGCCAAGTGAGGAAGAGGGGGAGTCTGTGCATGTTTGTGTGGAGGGGTACAGAGGAGGGGTGCAGGTGGCATGGAGCTGGCGCAGGCCTGGCCCACTGTCCCCTGGCAGTGCCAGGCTCCATCTGTCATCAGCAGGAACATCTGCAGCCCAAGGTGCCCTTGTCACCCAGCGTTAGAGTAACGAGTTTGGCGTTTCCATTAGTCCAGGGCCCTCGCCTGCCTGGCCGGCGCTAGCCAAAACCATGGCATTTTGGGTGTGAGCTTGTGTGTGTTTTCCTGTGAGTGGGTGCGTGCCTAGATATGAGACATGGAGAGGGGAGAACGAGGGAGCGAGCTGTGGGGGAGACTGGATTTATTTGTCGGCTCGTGAGCTTGCGCATGTGTGTGTGTGTGAGCATGGAGAGCGCCAAGCCAAAACAACATGGCAGTGAGCGGCGTTGACCCAGCTGGGCCGAGCCGGCATGTCGAGTCATGTCCCCTCCTGATGTGTGCCTGCCCAGCGCGCTCACTCAGCTGCCAGACCCAATCTCTGCTCCTCTTTCCTTCCCTCTCTTTCTCCTTCTCTCATCTCTGTCTTCCATCTGTCCAGCTCCCTCTTATCTGCCCTTTCCCCCCTTACCTCTCCATGCCCCTTGTACCCGCCCCTCCACCCCCACCACCACCACCCCATGTACGCAGAGCCCTCTCACACCCTGACTCTATACCAACATTCTGCCTCTGAGCGCTTCTCTAATTTTTGTCTTCCTCATCCCTAAAAAGCAGATGGCACTTCTTTCCTGGTTCCCTCTTTTCATCCCTCTCTCTCCCTGTGCTCTCCTACCCCCACCTCCCTCTTGTCCTGTGTTTCTTTCCATCCGTCCGACATATCACTGTTCCTGGCACTTCACCTGTTTATTCTGTTCTGTTTTCTACCTTGGGCTAATTCAGCAATCTGGGTCTTTTTTTGTTTCTCTTAAGTGGTTTTGTTGATTCTTTTTTCTTCTAATTGTTTTGAAAAGACATTTGTCCCACATGCACAAAAATTCCTTAAAATAACAACTTTTTATATTAAAAGTTTAGTTTTCCTTTTTTTATACATGATCTTTCCTTGTGTTTTGCACATCAGGCCCAAGTTTACACAGGTATCACCGTTAACAAGATGGCTGCAGTTAATGTCCACACCACATGGTGGCTCTATAATTTTCTTAATATTAATTAATATTAATTAATCTAGTTTTGCCTGCCATAGCATCAATTAACCACAGAGTACTTATCTTTTGATGGCATCTATCTGATTAGATGTTTTTAGAGTTTCTTTGTTTTTTTGTTTTGTTTTTTCTTATCTTAGATATTTTTTTAGTCTTGTGTAAACTTTTGCACAAACACACATTTAAACAGTATAGTTTAGCTTTGTTTTGTGGCACTTCAGTCACTTCCACCAGAGTTTTATCCTAAAATTGAGTTAAATCTACCCTTCGTTTCTTGGCCTGTCCTTAAAGGGCTTTCTCATTCCCCACCCATCAGCATTTTAAAAGTGCATGAAGAGGATGGAGTTGAGTATGTTGAGAAAAAAAGAGCCACCATGAGATAAAGAAAAGGAAAAGGGAAGCGACAACTGCTAATCAATAAGATTTCTCCAACCCTGTTTTCTTTTATTTTTCTTTTTTTTTTCTCCCCCCCCCCCACCCGGCCTGCGGCATTCAAGACGAGCCAAGACGAACTTGGCATTGTCGAGCACGCCTTAAAAAGAAACACCTGCGAGGTGGAAGACTTAAAAAAAAAAAAAAAAAAAAAAAAAAAAAACAGAAGAAAAAAAATCCTGCTTTTCGCAGCTCTTAAAAATGTTGGCAAATGTTCCATGGGTTTTCTGGGAACAAAACAGTAAAAAAAGAAGGAGCTTTCATGCAAGTGAAGACAAAAGGGGATGGTTTTCCATAGAGATGGAGGTGTCATTACACTTGAGACGATTGCCAGATCTGAACTTATTCGCCTCCCCTTCCCACCATCACCCCTCCAACCACCCCCACACTGGTTCCAGCATCTATACCATCTTAGTTCATCATCAGTACCCGAGCAGCACTCCTGAAAACAAATAATGAACAGAGATATTTAGCTGCTGACAAAATATGTTTGTGGCTTTGCTGAGAGATGAGAAGAGGGGAATGTGCACAAAGACAAAGATGGCGAAAGCCGTGGAAACTGGAAGGGTGTTTTGAGGAGGGGGGGACTAAAACAGATGGCACTCTTGGCATGCATCTCTCCCTTAAATCTGTTTCTGCTGTTTTCCTCATGTGCACGAGGCTTTAACCCTGTGGTAACCTGTGTCCTGGCCTGACCCCGGACCTAAAACTGTTGTATGTCACAAGCCTGCGATGTGTGTGTTTTTGTGTGAGTCCACTCAGGTTAGTCTCCACTACGTCTCTCTCTGTGCACCAGTGTCATTGAGTATGGATGAGCAGGTTTACAATGCAGCACAGAGAGAGCTGTTTTCATATTTGTGCTGAGCGTGGCTTCTGCTCACCTGACGCTTAATAAAAGGTCCTAAATTAACTTGGTGTCATTGTCGGACCTCAGGCTCCCTCATGTTGCTACCCTCAGATTTAATCTGCTTTGCTCACAAGCAGAATAAATGTTAAAGGTTTTGGTAACATAAATTATCAGTAGGGGAATGTCAGTAATTACAACAATCAGTTGCAGTTTGGAGATAATTGAGCTTAATTTGTCCATTTTATTCACCTTTAAACCTTTGCTTTCATTTCAGATGGGAATCTTGTGCTTTACTTAACTCATTACATAAGAATCAGGAAATGTAAAATAATAATAATAGTACTCATAGTACTATCTTGATATACAATCTCAGAAAAACTTGAGAAGCTGTTTTCCAAATTAACACCACTTATTTGTGTTATTTGTCCTCTTACTTATTAAATGTATGATTTTGTTATTCTGCAACTTAATTGAAAGATCTGAAAAATTCATCCTCCACATTCAACCCCTAAAACAAGACTTTTTTTTTTTTATGATGCATTTTTTTTCATTAGTTATATCCCCAGCAGCGTACTGTAAGAGCTCCTATGTCAGTCTGCTCACAGCTGCTACAGATCAGATAAATACCTTTTGTCTTCTCAGCTAAAAGATTCAGCTGTGAGCCAGAAAAATGCTTTTACTGGTATAAGGAGACGTTTTCCAGACATAATTGAGGTGAAAGGATTTATGAAGGTTGAACATCAGGCACGGCATCTGACCTAAAGAAAAAATACCCCGGTGTGCTTTAAACACCTTGGATGTCAACTTAGTGTTTAGGCCACACTCGTCTCACAGTGAGCAGAGGCATCCATGTGCAGACTCCCATACGTGCTGCCTTAGACGGTCTATAGATTTTAGTGAGTGCACATCACTTACATGTGGGGTGCTATGGTGGTGTGAGCTCATTTGCATAATCTCCCATTTATAGAGGGATGTGCTGGAAGGCGGTTAGACTGGAGTGTACAAAGTGCCCATTGTGCAGTACCAGGATAGGGAAAATGCCCTGTAGGGCTTGGTTTGTGTGTGTGTGTGTGTGAATGTTTATCTATGTGTGTCTGTGTGTGGGAGCCACACCTGTCAGGAGAGCCTGAGGGAAGCAATGAGACCACTGAAAAGAGAATGTACACATCTATATGTGCTTATGTGTGACGCTGATGTAGCCAAGGGGATTTCATTAAGCCAGACAAGAGCATTAGAATATGTGAGCCATATCAATCCATTATCTCCTAATAGTTTTCCTTTATTAACTTGGCTTGTTACAACGCCATTTTCTCTTTCTCTGTTGCTATCAAACCCATGCACACACTTACTCCCACTCACTTTCTCCCACATTCAGCAATAACCCCTCTTAGCTGCAGCATGATTTGATAACCACTGTTCATCACGCCAACTCCTAATCTATGCATGATGAAGCAGGCCAATAAGATCAGACTAGAGAAATAAAGGCTGTGACAGATCAGATATAAGTGATAAAAGGTCTACTCATGGGAGTGGAGACACAGAGAGCTTACAGAAAACTCAAAAACACAGTGAGAATCATTTCTCAACATCACAAAGAGAATGTTGAAACATATTCTTTCCCCAGCAGCACAGGAAACAGTAGCAGCCTCAAGTTGTCCCCCTATTACGGCCTAATTCCTGAGCTGGGCTGGCTCAGGCCAAGACAGAAAGCAGTGTGTGACCACCACCAGTTAAAGCAGGGCTGCACCAGGATTCAGGAACGTTATCAGAGCTCAGAGTCCTAATTCCACACTGGGAATTCTGCCATCAGTAACATAATAAGTCCTATTTGGACATGAGGGGAGAAAAAGGGAAAGCTTTTTTTCTTATGCTGGAGCCTTGGCTCCTTCGGCTGTAAAGTTCCTCAGGCGAGCGTAAACAGATCAACAGAAAAACAGCATTTTATTTAGCTGGCTCCCAGCAGTTGTACGAGTTAATAAGAATAACTATTAAACTTATGCTCCAGTTCCCAGGGAGGGCTTTTTTTGTTTTCTTTCTTTCTTTTCATTTTTTGAAAGAAGGCAAATTATATGACCCGGACTCCATGGTTTTTTTTTTTTTTCCTTTTTTATTGCTAGGGTGAAGCAAAGCTGAAAAAAAATGAGTATGCACACATCCACTGCGGTTGCAGAATGAAGTTTATTTAAGAAAAACTTTAGTCATTTTGTTTTTATACTTGCATCTGACCAGAACACAGACTTGGTAGAGGATTAAATAAAACCAACCTTTTATACATTTATACAATTCAAGTACAGCAAACTAAATCCAAACCAAACTCTGCTACAAATTTTCTTTTTGCAAGATGCTGTAATTTTCTGAAAGCTGTCATCTTTTGAATGATTCATAAAACCTGAAAGATATTTCAGAGAGGGATTTTTTTGTTTGTTCGCTTGATTTGTAGAGCTCGGCAGAAGATATAATTATTTTTATTCACCTAATTTGATATTGCTGTTATGTAAATATGCAACAAATATATCTCCACTGCATTGATGTTACTGATCATAAGACCCTGTTTTAATTAGATCATATAATAAATTACTATTAGAATTGCATGGGTCAGTGTGTGCAGAACTATTATGGTAAAATGATAACTGACACAACATAGAATTTATATGAATTTTTTTTTTCTTACTTATGTCAAAGGAAATGGAAGAGATGCTTAAATAAATAAAATAGATGGTGTTGAAATATCTTTTAAAAAATTAAAGGAAATAAAAATTCTTTACGAAATAAGTCTATTTCTTTTCTTATTAATTGCCAGTTTGATTCACAAGTTTTATCATTTTCTGTTAGTTTGAATATATCAAAGTATGTGATTTTCTGACTTATTAGATTACATTAATTAGAGTGTAGGGCACTCTGTATGAAATAAGTACATTGTGCCATAGAAAATCTCTTCATCGTCATGGTAACATCAAGTGCAAACCACTAGAGGCCACTAGAGGGATAAGATTCCAGACTGATGAACAGTAGGAACAGTGTAAGAGAGCAGTTGCAGGGCATTTGTTTAAAATAATCACTAAGATTTGACCAAAAGCACCTCTTGTCTTTTTCCCACACATCCATTACTAGGTGAAAAGGATTTAGGAGGCTAACTGTTGTCTGTTGCTCAATTTAAGGGGTGATCTTTCATCAGCTTAAATGGACCATGCTGACATGCTGGGGTTGCTCGTGCCTGTCAAACATTTTTAACAATAGTGGCTCACACTGAAGAGGGATGAACCGTGAAAGTCATTCCATCTAATCATAGTTTTATTTTGAGCAATCCAATGCATAAAACCATGTGACTATTAAAAAGGATAAATAAAAATCTCAACATGCTGTGAATTTATAGTGCATAAAGGAGTCAGATTATTGGCCTCTTTAGTTTTCTTTTATTTGTGTAAAATAGACTAAATCAGGAGCACCCCTCCTCAACGTGTTGTTGACAAACTAGTCCATGCATTTATTTCCTCTGAGGTTGGACTACTGCAAGTAATACCCTGAAAATCTTTCAGCTGATCCAAAACAATGAAACTCGAGCATTGACTGGTACCTCCAGGACAGATCACATCCCCTCCCTTCTTTGCTCTCTCGACTCTGGCTCCCCGTGAAGTTTAGAATACAACTTAAATTCCTCCTCACTGGATAAAATTCTAACTAGCATTGCTCCATTTTACAGCCTCACAGGCACTCTTTGCTCACATACTGCAGACTACTTCGTAGAGTTTAAAGTCTCTGGGAACTAGGAGGGGAGACAGGAAGCTTAAAACTTATCTTTTTGAAAGAGCTTATGTTTAACTCACTAAACTTTTATTCATTCATTCTTTTGGGGAGCTCCTCTTTTGTGTTTTGCATATTTTTAACCTTTAGTTTCTGCCATTATTACATTGTTTTATTGCTATTTTCATTAATATTTTATAAGGATTTGTTTAATTGTTTTAAATGTTCTGTTAATTCCATTTTTTTAGTCAATATTTTGTTTTAATTCTTTTATTTTTATTGTTTTCTTGAGCAATCTGAGTTGAGTTGTACTTGAAAAGTACTTTTTAATTGGCTGATTATTTTTCACCACCATGGCTTTTACCTTTGCATTCATCACGTTCCTCTGTGAACATTAAGTATAATAGAAATAACAAATTATTTTTACTCTTATTGTTAATCAGAGTGCACAAACTAAACGCACAAATTCAAAGTCACCCTCACAAGCATTTGCAGAAACAAAGAAAGATGCCAGCATGAAAACATTAACCATCCGTGGAAATCCAGAGCCAATTTTAAAGTTTGCACTTGGATTGGAGACTCTCACGGGTAAGTTTAACCAAAACAAACACAGAATGTACTCACAGGAAATGCATGTACGCTGTTACTCTTAGCCAGATCTTCTGTTGCTGAGTTTATTAATAATATGTTGAAGCCAAACACATGTTCTGTTTTTAGTTTATGTTTAGCACTGAGACAGTGAGATGATTTGCAAACTTCCAAGACTCACTTTTGTTTTTTATTAATTGTCTGATTTATATTTATATTGCTATTATCCACCAAACAGAAGAGGAGATTAGAGTAATTTGAAATGAGTGTGTGTCGTGTATGTTGAGGTCTGTAACAGTAAGTTGGCAGAAAAAAAAGTTGAACTATGTTCGAAGCGTTGCTGCTCGGTTTTCTTGTGCACTTGTGTGCACATGATGTCCATCAAGTGCACACAAGTGCTCACACACACTTACACACACACACACACACACACACACACACACACACACATGCACAATTATATGCTTTATAATGTGCCAACTGATGTCATGGCAACCCCATATCCTCAGCAACAGGGAAGATGTTGTGAGCCAAAAAAATGCCAGGGTAACTTTTTTTTTTTTTTTTTTTTTGAAAACCATGTTGCCCAGAAACCTTTGAAGCTTATTAAGTGAAACCAGTGGGGAGACAAATGGACAGAAAGCAGGAGCAAGCAGGGAGAGAGGAACTGGGGAAACAGAGAGAGAAGGATAGGAGTGCATCCTGTCCCTGGGCCAGAGTGGGCCTTTGTTTTAGGGAAGGGAACATTGTGAACCTGCAGCAAGGGGGGGTCAGCAGGCTCACTAATGGCGCCTTCATTGAAATTAGCAGAAGAGATGCTCGGTCCACTTTAACTTGTTTTGATGGTACAACACTTTTGTGTGGATCAGAAAAGGTTACCATTGATGAGGAGTTTATAATTGTACATCTGTGTGTGAAGGCTGGCTGGCTGGCATCATGTCCTGCTGGCTGATGGGCTAAATTTGCAATGTGTGGTTGCATTTTTCTACACAATCATGTACCTGCATAAAAATCTGCTCATGTGCACACCCAATGTATGTCTTCTTATACACTGCACCCGTATGTTTGTATGTTTGCGTGTGTGTGCATATATGCCCTCGCTGTGTAACTGAATCAATCCATTTCTCCTTGAGTTAGCTTGCGGCGCCAGCGGTGCTGTCCAGTGAGACAGTGTCAGGGTCTGCCAGTTTCATTAGCCCTGATGGATGACCTCATGACAAGCATTACCCTCACCTACACTTCAAAGAGAGCACACCAAATTTGGATGTGTGGAAAAGTGAATGCGTTCATGCTGTATGTGTGCCAGCAGGGACAACAGCAGCAGTATTTCATTTCAAGCCCCTGTGGCCTTTTTAAACAACCAAAAGTGTGTGTGAGTATGTGAACCCGTCTTGTAGTTCTGCACATGCATGCAGCCTGCAGGTACTTTTTCATGTTTTTAATCATGTATAAGTATGTGTGAGTGAGCGCGCTGTGAAAAGCACCATTGTGAACTGGGAGTTGCCCCTTTTGCACGATGTGTGTGTGAGAGTGATGGCTCCACTTGTGCGCATGTCTTCGTGTTGTGTACACTGTGCAACGGGGCAAGATTCGCTGCTTAGTTAGGGTTTTCGGTGGCGATTTCCATATTGCCTGGGGTCATGTAGGCACTGTGCCAGCTCCTGGTGCTGTGGGTGCCCGCTGAGGCGTGGGGAGATTAAAGCGGGCGCACGGTGCCACAAAGGGGCCTGTCTAGTGCTTTTTAATTCCCCTAAATTAGGGCATAGTGCCAAGACAGCTCCCCGCTATGGCAAACACTCCATAACTGGCACCATAACTACTGCTCAGCAAGACGCATGGAGGGAGACACTGAACACTGGAAGAAAACATTCACTCATTCATTCACTCTTTTTTTTTTTTTTTTTTTTTTTGCACATTTTGACACATGTGCTTGTATACTTGTGATTAGTAGTTTGTTGCCTTTGCTGGTTTGCAGGGACACTCTGAATCACTCCCATCACTTCAGTGCTTTTAGCTGCACTCATCTGAGATCCCAACCACCAGTGGAATGTGAATCCTTGTGTATTTGAAAAAATGGATGTGTGTGTGTATGTAAATCTGCATACCCTAAGGGCAGTGGCACACCACAAAAGAAAGAGTAGGTGGACACTTGGTATTCGTCTCTGTCTCTGCATATTTGCCTATGTGTGTGTGTGCATTTATGCCCTCGGGGTAGTGGCATGCTGCTAAAGGACCAGTGTACGGACACTGGGGTGTGTGTATGTCAGGTCTCCAAGGTCCTATTCTATGTTTGCCTAATCCAAATCCACTCTCCGAGGTGCTGCGTTGGCATCAGTTTTATCATCTCAGAGCACTGCCAGGATTTTCTGGTTCGCTATAGGATCTCTGCTACCTTTGTATCCTGTCTCATGGACTTCTGTGTGTGATCCAGCATTTTATTACCATCAGAGTTTGCAGCTTTCGATAATAGAGCTTGAAAAGTGAGTTGGTTTGCATAGAAAATGAAGCAATATTTTAATTTTGTTTGTCACTTTTTGTCAGAACATGTGAAACAAAGCATGGGATGAATGATGCAATCCATGGGCCTGGAGGAAATTGTGTGTATGTGTTTGTGTGTGTGCGCGTGTGTGTGTGTCTGTATGTATACGTGTGCATACAAACGCTTGTGTTAATCCCAGTCTCTCCCAGCATCTGGAGCCTTGACACAGTTTAAAGGGCTGGCTGTGTCCGCAAAGAGCTGGGCCAGTACTTGCAAACACACACACAAACACGCACATACACACACTCGCACAAACATACACGGCTATCTAGGGCACCAGAAGGCCCGAACAACGCCAAGGCAGAGGCTGCCCACTTTGGCACCGTGAGGTGGGGCTGCACTGGCGCTTTGGGGGAAGAGAGAAATGGCAAGGGTGTGTGGTAGGTGCTGGGAAAAATGAGGGAGAGGGGTGGATGAAGGAGAGGTAAGCACGCGTGTGTGTGTATGTGTGAAGGGAGGGAGGGCACCTGGCATGTGATAATAACCCTGGGAAAACGCCCAATCCCTCTGAAGAGAAAGGTGCAGAGGGAGGAGGGTGTCGTCTGTGTTTTGGTGTGTGAGAAAGACAGAAGTGTGCACAGGGACATGTGTGTGTTTGTGTGCTGGGTTTGGGTGCTGAAGACGCTAGCTCTAATCTTGGAGCAGTCCATCCTAGTGTTCTTATGCAAATGTCGTCTCTATCATGGACTGGAACACAGGTGCTATTTTTCATCCTCAGCTTGGCATGGACGAGGGGGGTAAAAAAGAGACCTTGTTTTCTTTCTTCAGTCTCTTTCTGTCTCCTTTACTTGTCTTTTCCATCCTTCCCCAAAGATCAAATAATCATTCTTTAAAGTTTAAAAACACAAACGCAGCGACTGGGTTTTATCTTCATGTCTTTATGCCGTCTGGGCCCCCCTATAAACACCCCCTCTGTACCATCTCCTCTACGTAGCACCACAGATGCCCATGTTGCCCTGCAACAGCTGTCTCACCATGTGCCCTACCAAGTGTTGCCACCCAATGGAGGGGAGAGGAAGTGAGAAGGAGGGAGCGTTTGAGTGGGATAGGAGGGAGGGTGATGAATTTGTGTGGGGGGGATGAGGTCATAAATAATCATTCTTTTTTTTTTTTCTTTTTTTTTACGCAAAAAATAGCTTTAAAAAATATTTAAGGTCCCAACATTTTGTGCTTTTGCTTCCGTTGCCATGTGTGTTTCTTATAGTACCATGGCTCGCTCTTTGTTTCTGTTTCTCTCTCCATCTATCTGGCTGTTTCTGTGAGTCTCTCTCCTCATTTGGTCCTGGATTTGGTTGAGGTGATGGCCAGTGCCCAAGTTTCTCCCCCTCTGGTCACAGGAAGCCCTTGGAACCAAAATGGAGAGGGGAGGGAGCAAACGGTCACCAGGATGGCTTCCTATTGGTGCAGCGGGTTAACGGCACCGGTGGTGTCCAATAACCAGACGGAGGCCGCATAGTAACAGCGGGGCATGGAGAGAGGGTACTTTCAAATGCAAGCACTGCTCCAACGAGTCAGGTGCAGGATCCAGACTCAATCCGGTGACAGAACAAAATGGAGGGCTGCGTAATGTGCCGCCATTTTGGGGCAAAATATTTTGAGCATGCATGCCATGCTTCCTAATTATGTAGAAGAAGCTCAGAGTGTGGTGCAAAGCGATGGCAACAAAATGACCTCAGCTGTTTCTATCTCAGGCTTTTTAAATGAATGAACAATAAACAGTATTTATTTGATTACTCTTTGATTTGAAAGTGGCTCAGTTACAACTAAGCCACTTTAAATATTCTGCAAATTATTTTTAAAAATCACCCTAAGACAGACATCTGTGCTCAGAGAAACAACCATACCTGTGACGTTCTTTTATATATTGAAATTTGAGAAATAAAGCTGCATAAATGATGCCAGGACAGATGGATGTGAGAGAAGAGTAGCATTGTAGAAACTAATGCCACACACTCTTCCCCCTGTGGTTTTTTTTTCTGCATGGCAAATAAAGAGACCCAATAAGAGAAAAGTATTTTAAAAAAGAGAAAAAGTGCACAATTAAGTACATGAAGAGTTGTGAGTGAGTGTGGAAGCTCCCATCCTCCCCCTCTGTCCCCCTCCTTCTGTATTTGTTCATTTAATTTTGAAGGGATGAAAGCAAACAGGCATAAAGAGGGGCAGACGTAGAGAGATCACTGCATCGTGTACCGTATTGGTGGGGAGTGTGCCACACAGTCTGCCTCCTAAAGCAATAAATCTGAAACAGCATAATAGATAAACGCAATACAGAACACAAAATACCCTGTGAGGGAAAACTAATAAAAAACTGAGTGATTAAGTGGAATCAGAGTTCTTAGGCAGTATCTGGAGATGAGGGCTGTTGCCATACAAAGACCAGAGTGGGCCAACACAACAGATGAGGGAGCATAGGGACGGGGGGCCGAGAAAACGGGGGCTAAAAGCAGAGGGAACGAGAGACAGATGATGGAGTCGAGGAACGGAGAGATGGAGGACAGAGAGAGAAAGTGAGGGATGGATGGGGCAGCAGATCAGAGGGAGCCTCTAGTGTGTCTTGCTCTCCCTTTAAAGAAGAGCCAGGAAAACAGATTAGGAGTCCTCTTTTCTCCTGGGGGAGCACACACACATGCGCACACAACCTCCATTCAAACGCCCTCCTCCTCCTACCTCTTCACTCAAACATAAGACTAACTAAGTTTCACGCTGACCTGCCCGGCCCAAAACAAATCCACCCGTAACCGAGGCCAGCCTCGAACTCCGACTGGGAGGAGACGCAGGGACGGCCTGGATGCTGCAGTTCAGCTGACCCCACGTCAGCTCACGTTTGCTGACTGTTTAGGACACAAAGAAAAAAAGCTGCTTTCTTTAGAGGGATGGGAACACACACAGCGACGCACACTCACATGCAGAGTGTGTTTTTGGAATAGATGATGGGTTTACGATTTAGTAATAAATAATAATAATAATGATAATAATAATAAAAGCAGGCCTGCAGTCTGGCCCTTCTTTTATTTATAATTTATAGAATATATTTAATTTGCAAAAGCTTCTTTTTTTATTATTCCCATCAGAATTTCATTGAATCCATTTAAACATAATTAAACTGCAAAGCAAACTTCTCACTCAGTTTTAGTCTGAATTTAGTTTAAATGAACTACACTGAGACTGTTGCCCAGTGTGTAATCCATGTTTTTACTGATACAAATGAGGGATTCATAACCGTGCTTCTGCTTTATCTATTTAACTCTGTGAGTGTGCGTGGGGTGATATCACAACTGAGCCCACTGTTGGCCACAGATAAGCCATCACACCAACTATAAACCCAAGGACACACACACATGCAGCTCTTATTCCAGCTAAATTCTTGGAAAGATGAGGTCTGTCTTCAGAAAGTCAAACGTTCTCATGTGCATTTTGTCACGTCCCTCTGAGGTTACATGTTTTACCCCAGTCTCACTGTCGGTGATGCAGCTGGATGAAATATTGGATGAGTGTATTCATGGAAGTGTTCAGATCTTTAAATGAAGTCAAGTGAAAGCATAAAATTAGATTCGTTCTTTTGTTTAAGCATTGAAGCACTAACACCGTCAGCATAAATCATATTACTCACTTCTTACTTACTAAATTTGAACCTTTTCTACTGGATCTGGATTTTTCCTAAAGATTTCCAAACTAATTCACTAAAGAAGTTGCCAAGTTTGACAATGACTAAAATGGATGTGGGATTTGTTGTGGCTCATGTTTCAACAGAAATTTAGCAGAACTGCAGTGGAGAGCACTGACATCACCGTCCATGACTCATTGTTATGAGTCCTTTATTTATTCCCAAATGAAAATAATAAAAGGGCCAGGCAGGACTGCATCAGTATCATTTTTACCATTTTGAAATAGTCAAAATGTTCCCTTTTTAAAAAGAATCTCTATGACTTACTGTATTTCTTGTCCATGGCTGCTCGGTTTGGCCTCCCAGCTGAGCAGCTGTTGATTCATTTAGTGGTGAAGCAGTGGTGTTAACTTCCATCTCTTTATCTGTCAAAGCATGATGTGTTCGAAGATGATCACATTTATGAATTTCTGCAAAATACCACCTGCTTGTTTATAAAATTCCTGCCTAAATTTTCATCTCAGAGTACATTGAATGTGCTGGGGTTGGAAGTACAATAGTTGATTGAAAATGTTGTGAATTATGAGCTTAGAGCTTGCATCCTCTGCATTATATTATCTGGCATTGCTTGCATGCAAAACAAATAGATTAGGCCTTATTTCCTTGTCTATAGATCAACAAAAATACACACACCTGCTGGTATAATGTGCCTTTCAGTGGCGTTAAACAGGCAGCTGTGGATTTGTCACTCATATTATCTTATTTTTTTTTTATTTCTTCAATTATCATGTCAACATTAGGACTTATATTAAAGGATAAATTTACTATTAGTATTTGTGAACATGCTTTCCTCAGATACATCCCCCAAATAAGTCTTTGATAAGATATAAGTTAAGCATTGTAATTTAATTTCTTTTCCCTGAGGATGGTTTTAAGTGAAAACTCAAACACTGTCTCAGTCAGGTGCCCTCCATGTCTTACATATGTTGGCATGTGTTAGTGTGTGTATGTGATTGTGTTATGGGGTTCACCCCTCCCAAAGGTGGACGGTGCATAAATTGTGCTGTGCTCCAACATGGAATAATGGCAAAGTTCTTCAGTCATTTCCCACTTTGGCACCTTTGTGATGCATCAGCCTCTCACCCTATTTTTGCTGCCAAATGTAGAATAAAAAGACAGAATTTCTTTTGTTCATGTGTAGGTTGTCTCAATCTTTTCTGCTTTCTTTGAAGCAGTTTTAGAAATTTAGTTCTTCATCATTGTAAGGGTTAAGTTATTAGAACAGCTTTTCCTGAGGGAAAATCTGTAGGTTAAAAAGTCTCCATGAGTCTGTAGTGGGAATGTGCTCAGCTGGCAGAGGCACTGTTAACATACTCCACCCTCCACCCCACTCTCCTTTGCCAGGGCCAGGCATTCCTCACCCCTCAACGGACGGTTAGTACCCACTCTTTTTCTGTCCTTCCCCCTGTGTTGCACACAGACACACACCAACTTTTTTTGTTTGTTTGTTTTTTCCAATGCAACCGCTTGAAACTACTTCCTTCTTTCCTTCCTTCCTTCCTCATATTCATATGGTTCTTCATTTCCTCTGTCCGGCAAGCTCATCCTTAATTCTTCCCTAATTAGCTTTTTTTTCCTTCTTCTTCTTCTTTTTTTTTTTTTTTACAAGCCTCCATCTCCTCCACTTTTGGCTTATTTGCATGGCAGAGCGTAAAGGATGCAAATACTGTGAGCAGGGCCAGCAGAGCCCTCCCATGTCCATCCAGGCTGCAGCTGAGATTTGTAATGCTAGACAACACTCTGCAATGTGGGGATAAAACCTCGGCCACCACAGACAAAAAGAGCCTTGTGTTTTTTTTGTTTTTTTTTTCTTCTTCTTCTTCTTTTTCGTCTTCTACTGCTTTCCAATGCTTATTGCACTTTTCGCATGGAGATGCAGAATTCTCCCGGCCGTTTCTTTCAGCTGGGAGAGGAATGAGGATTGCAGAGAGGAAAAATAATAATTCCACCGACTTTGATGTATGGTTTCGGTGCAGAGTCTGTTCTCTGTAACTGAGAATGTGATTTTTCCCTCTGCAGCAAAGGCAATAAGGCCAGGTTGGGAGCTGTGCTGCAGTCAGGAGAAAAGATTTAGAAGTAGGAGTGACATGACGGAGGCCTTTGGTTAGCATTTGTCACATCAGTTTAACTTTATAGCTGTGCAGACTTAAAATAAAAACTTATTTTTTTTTCTCTATTCTACTTTAACACCAGTGTGTGTGATTTTGTCACTTCTTATTTTATTTATTTTTTTTGTGTGTGTGTTGGTACAAAAGCAGCTGAAACTGCGTGATATTGTGCTGTTATTTGTGATGTTTTCTGCACCTTTTTTCCTATTTAAGAAAGTGAGATAAATGTCATTTTATTTGCTGCACATCTCAACATTATTATTTTTTTCTTCTCCCTTTTTTGCCTTATTTCTCCCTGTTTTAACGATCCTATCTTTTGTCCTACATTGAATTTTCTTAGTTAAACATGAGAATGATGTCTGAATAGCCCCAAAAACATCAGCTTTTTCTATGTAATATGAATAAAATAAAAAAGTACTTGATTCCCTTTACAGACATCATGACCCAATAGTAATACTGATAAAATGTGCACCTGTTGAGTGAAATTTATAATATAAACAATTAAATTTACTGATCCTAAGTCCGCCACTATTAAGTGCCAGTTCCAACTCTGTGTCTAATTCCCATCATTAACTTCCACTGATTATCAAGTTCAACATGAGCAAAGTCCTGCAGTTATAGTCTGGCATGGGATCTAAGCTTAAGATTTCAAAAGAAAGAAAGAAACCTCCCCTGATTCATTACAGACAAGCATTAAGCATTTGGGGACTTAGAAAAGGGAACTCTTTTTTTTCAGAGTGAGGTTTAGAGAACTTATTGCCCACATAATGCTGGGCCGTAAAACAGCGTGCTATCAGAGCCATTGTGGTCTGCAGTAAATGCTAGTTTTAGGGGGCTGTGGTGAGGCGCACCGCTCAGGGCTTTCATTAACCCCAAGCTCAGCCTAATTGACGCTTACAAGTTGCTTTGCGTGATGAGGATCGCTGCGTGCCAACAAAATGCCCTGCAGTTTATTTAGGGACTTTTTGGATCAACCGAAGTCGTGTTTTTAATTCCATGTTTTCTTTTAAGAAAACTTTAAAAATGCATGAGTTTTTCTTTTTTTCCCCGTTTATTATAAATGCTTATGATATTATTTTTTAGCTTGTCTAATTGTATTTGCTCCTTGTGTGCACTTAAGTCAGCTGCTTCTTAATGTTTTAAAGGTTCGTTTTTCGAGCAAGAACCCTGATTTCCATCGGCTGCATTGTGAAAAAAAAGGAACGGTTGAAACGAGGTCAAGCGCTCTAAACATATGGTGCATCAGCATCAGGAGGAGGGAGTATAAATTATTATTTAAGCCACAAGTTTCCTTTATGTTGCATTAATGAGTCTGTGTGCGCATTTTTAAGGAGCCGATTTCAAACAGTAATTTGTTATATAGCTCCTTGAAGTGATTGGCTACTTGTTTTTTACAAAACAGGTTTGTACTTCAAATAAAATCTTAAATAAGATTGTTGCGCTTTTTTGTGCATTTAACGACTTAACGTCCCTAAAATCAGGTGAAATTCTGCTGTAATTACAGGCCTGCTTCTTCATTTCACTTGAATGAAAATATTTATAAATTAAAATTTACTGGAGGGTGCTGTCTGAACATTAAATTTAGATTGTTAGATGGGTGTTGGCCGTTTCATTTGCGGTCAGTTGTCAAATGTTTGGTTTTCTCTTAAACATCCCTCTGAGCAAGTATAAATCAGGGCTTTCTTTTTTCTCTCGTTTAAAAAAATGCACTTGCGTGATTTTACTGACTTCTTCTTCTTCTTCTTCTTCTTTTTCGGGAGCAAATGAATTATCTATAACTCTGCAGAACAGTCGTCAGGCCTCCTGCTACTTACGATCTACAGTTGGTCGAGCTGAGTCCACAGTCTGCGCGTGATGCTATTTGTACATTTATTAAGGGCTTTTTAATGGGGAAATTCGAGGGGAAACATCGTGTTGTGGGATTATTTGAGAGTTTAAGGGCACATTTTTTGGTCCTTTTCCAATTAACTGGTCATTTTCCAAACATCGGGCATGCGCAAACCTCTGACTCATCAGCATCTAATAGGAAAAAGAAAATAAACATAGAAAATAGAAGAATGGAAAAAGAAAAGGCCACTAATTATTACATAAAAATTAGTAAGGTAATGACATAAAATTTTAAAATTATGCAATCGCTTAAAAGAAATCAGCACCTATGAATTATATTATTATTATTATTATTATTATTATTATTGCATTGATTTATGTCACATCATATGAAAGGGTAATTTTAATTCTATTCTGATCCCAATCATCTCCACCAGGTCATTAATGTTACTGTGCACTAGTATTACCTGTACCTATGTAATTAATTAATAAAGTATTATTACTTATTATAAATTATGTAAAGGATAAATTATTATTATTTAGTATATTAAGTATTTTTCATTTCATCACTTGTGTCATGTCTCAACAGCGGTCACACCAAAAACAGCAACTAAAAAGACTATGTGGGAAAAAATAGATTAATAAATAAATTAATTAATTAAAGCCAGACAATTCACGATTAAGTATAACTTCTGTACAGTTATGCTTTTAATAATAGCATTAGTGTAGGAATGCATTCTTACTAGTGAGTAATATGCTTTTACCTCCAAAAATATATAATTATCCAGAAGTTCATTGGTTGGTGAGATTAAATGAAACATGTCAGATTATTTTCACTTTTTTATTTAATCTAATGAACAAACTGATGTTTGAAAAGATAATAATAATAATAATAATAATAATAATATATAGCTGTTGTTGAATAATTGGGCCTCATAAATCATGTAAAATATAATTTTAAAAGTGAAACACACACACACACACACACATGTTCTCCCACCACAGACGCATTTTCACGTTAATGTGAAAAATGAAAACTGGGTTGAAACAAAAAAAAAATAATAATAATTCAGTTACAGATGACTAATTAATGGGACCAAATGCGCGGGGAGGTCAGCTTTTAATTATTAATAAACCGTCATGTTGCAGGAATGTCATTAGACGTCTGCTGTCAGCAGAATGGATAACGAACTGAGAGGAGGCAGACAGAAAAAAAAGCTTGGAGCTCATCAGGTGCAACTTTCATTTCATGCAACAAGGAAATAATTTGTTTAAACCTCATTATTACCAAGCAGCCGTGTGCAAGTGTTCCGCAAAGCTGAAGACTTGACCCAAGAAATAAGTTGATTTTTAACTGTGACACGTTCAAAGCTGCTCAAAGACTCCCTCTTTATATATATATATATATATATATATATATATATATATATATATATATTGTAAGATTTTTATCCTGAGTTTGTCTATTTCTTTGAGAGGTAGGCAAATTGTCTTTGTACAGTGGCCTTTGGGATGGGGGCACCATTGACGTCCTGCTATTTCAGAGCGGTTCATTCTTCACTTCAGGAGAAGCCAATAATCTTATAAGGAACTCTCTTTTTATCTTTACTTCCCAATCTATTGGTCCCAACAGGATGAGTGACTCCCTGTGTATTATGGATTTTCTCCAAATGAAATCGGTAGTTGATGTCTGCAAGACTGATGGAGTCCTGTTGCTTCAGTCAGTGAAAACAGATCTGTGTCAGTGAGGGAAACGTCCCTGAACACACCACCATTAGAACAACCTGACAGAACAGTTTATGTTTGAGCTTTAGTTGTATCAAGGCCCAAGTGGATAGATAGATAGATAGATAGATAGATAGATAGATAGATAGATAGATAGATAGATAGATAGATAGATAGATAGATAGATAGATAGACAGATAGATAGATAGATAGATAGATAGATAGATAGATAGATAGATAGATAGATAGATAGATAGATAAAATAAAATAAAATGGAATTCCTCAAAGTGGCTTTTTTAAAAAATACAACCCACATAAATATTCCGGTTTTGCGTGGCCATATTTCTTCTAACACAAGACATTTGCCTTTTTTTCTACTTTCTTTTCTCTGGGTCTCAAAGAAATCATGAGAAATCACAGAAATCAGAATTCAAAACTGAACTGCTCGTGCATCGCCCATGCCCTGCGGTGCCACCCTGAACCCTTCGACGCATATTGGCGGAAGGCATGAGCCGCTGCAGCCTTATAATCCCCACAGTCCGTGGTTTAGCCCCACGGTCCTCCTAATGCTCCTAAAGCCCCAGCTGCTACTCTGGCAGCTCCGCGCTCTCCACGACAGACTGCACACCGCTTGCTTTATTAATAATTCACCTAATAATTTACCAGTTTGACGCTGCTGCTCGTCACTGTTAAGACACTGTCCTAACTCCCCGTCTATTGCATTGTGTGCTCACACGCTGCCGAGGTGAGTTATTTACTGGATGATATATTTATTTTGAGGAGGGAACAGCATGCAGGCTTGATCTGCCGCTGCCGAAGCGCACGGAGAGCTTCCATTTTACGCGCCGCAGCGCTACAGGAGCCCGGGACCGACGACGTGTCGCTGTGCAGGCATTCAGCTGTCGACGGGGCTGCGGCGATTTGAAGAAGCACAACGCAAGCTGCGCTTTCATCTCGTCAGCTTTGAGGAGGAGGCGGTGAGGGACCACGGGGTGTCCCCCTGTTTTGTGTGTAACTCCGCGTGTGCGTTCGTGTGTGTTTGGACCAGGAGAGAGAGAGAGATACAAGGAGAGAGAGAGAGAGAGAGAGAGAGCGAGAGAGAGAGAGAGAGAGAGAAAGGAAGAGATACGAGGGTAAAACAGATCGGGCGCGCAGCGTAGGAGACTGCTGCTTTTTGGACACGTTTTGGACACAGAAGCTGCTCAACTGCAGGACTGCACATTAAAAAAAAAAAGAAAAAAAAGTAAAAATAGAACTCACGTTTGCTTCACCTCGCCCGTCCTTTCATTTTATCGTGTTATTGATATTGTTTCGAGGACTTTCTCGCGCCTTCCAGTCTGCAGGACAAGTTTGGCCGCTGAAGGAAGCACCTCGGGACTTTGACGCAGACTTCTGCTTAGACATGGGTGCATCTGACGCCAAACAGCGGTAGACGGAGGAACTTGGAGCTGCTGTCCTCTTTTCCTCCGATCTCTTGCAGAGTGGACCCACTTTTCAAAGAGACTGCTTTTCCCCCCCGTTTTTTTTTTCTATCTGGGCCTTAGGCCGACTTGTTTAAAGGTCCCCTCTTTTTTTTCTTTTTTTTCTTTGCTTCCGGCAACAACGAAGAGACCAAGTCTTCCTCCCTTAGCTCTCTCACTCCCTCACTTACTTTTTTGGAAGCTGAACTTTTAAAGGAAAATGGGGCATTGAGAGGGTTGGCAGATCTCCCCACGCTATAATGGTACGTGCTGTGTAACTCAATAGTTTCTTTCTGTTGGGTCTATAGGGTAAAGTCTATAGTACTGGAAATAAACAAAACAGGGGTTTGTTTCATTTTGAGTCCCTGCTGCTTTTCTTTGTTTTTAGGGGTGTTGAATTTCATTGCAAAAGATCAGAACTTGTCGGATACAGACAGATTGTGAGGCCACAGATGACAGCAGCTGCAGCACACCTGTGTGTACGTGTTTGTATATTTGGCTTGACAATTTAATATTTACAAATCGTCAAAATTTAGACACATTGAATTTTATTTAAACTTGTGCTGACTGTCAGATTATTAGCGTATTGTATTTCAAGACGTAAAAGTCCCCCCCTTTTTTTTTTTTTTCAAAAAACCGCACTTCTCATGCTTGAATTTCAACCAAGTTTGTAGTTTACTTTTCTCAATTGCATGTGCAGTTAAAAGGGCTTTCATATTTAAACATAGAAAAATAAATCAGGTGCTCTCTGTTGTGTTCATGTGCATCCTGAATGGACAGATCAAACAGAATAAAACGCAGATCTGAAAAGCTGGCGCACACAATGTTTAGGATATATTACTCATGATGGTTATTATTCTGCGTGGGGATCCTGTTTTGTGCACTGTTCCTCCACCTTGCGCCCGCGCTGCGTCTCTTTCCTGCTGCTCTTTTCATCAATGGGCACTTCATTTGCGTAACTGATGACACTTTATAGCGACTACAAGGGGGGAGAGGAGGAGGGGTGGGGAGGTGAGGTGACACACAGACCGTCTTTGTGCCACGAGAACAAGTGAGGAGAGCACTTACAGAGGATAAATTAGAGCATCTCCGTATTTAATATTGATCTGAAAATCGGATTATCAGGAAAGAATTATCTCGAAATCCTACTACATTTAGAGGAATAAATCTAAACATTTATAATCAATAGTCAATCTTCTTAATTTTTTTAAATCTGCAGCTGGGATTCTGTATCTGTGGCTGTGGATTCATCTGCTTACAGGATTTCAGTTGATTCAATGCTTTTTGCAACAGGATCAGCTAAAGAAATTCTAGCAAAAGATGCCAAAATGTGGTGTGTTCTGAGATTAGACAGGGTGGATCTGTTGGAAGTGTTTGTATTATTGTTTTGTGGTTATTGTGAAATATATTTAATTTATTCCTGTGCAGGCTTCACAAAATGTGACAATTTTGGGGTCCATATGTTAAACAATTTGAGCAAAATGGAACAGTTAATATATTCTTAAATTTAGAGAGCTCGATCTTTGCCTTTCTGAATATATAAAAGTATTCATAAACACACGTGTTGTAAATTAAATGCAAAATGAAATAATAGGACAACATAAATGTTTCAGATTTTGGTATTCCAGATACAATTTTAAATTAATGAATAACTTTATTGTCATTACAGTGTACGCCGAAAATATAATAGCAACTTATTAAAAGACAAAAACACACATTAACAAAATAACACAGTGACTACAAAACCTTTAACATTATAAATAAAAGAGAAAAAAGCAAACAAAAACAAATGCACAGAAACGTGCAAATACAGCACAGACTGAGTGATGGGGGGGTCAGTGTGTGTCAGTCAGTGTATTAAGTATTAAGCCACAGCTTATGTTTGTTCACATGAAGGGCTCCCTGTCTGCACTGAGTCACATCAGTATATTCTCACTTATACGTTGCACAACTTTAGGGCTTGTTGGCACCAGCTGCTGTGACACCCATTTATACCTAGGCCACAACAAGATAGGCCTCAAAATGCCAAATGCCATGTGTCTCCCGATGTCAGCCATCCAACATAAAGAACCCTTCAGAAGATGGTTCATAACTGTCATATCATGATCCTTATTTTCGTTTTGATTGAGGTCCTACAATTTCACAGTTGGTTGCTTTGCGGTTGCTGCAGAGAAAACCAGCCAACCTAACAACCTGTCAATCAAAAGAAAAAGTAAAGGAAGTAACTGGTGCCAAATTTGAATAGATTAGCCCGAATTAAGCTACATTATTTAATAGCATTTCAAGGTATCATTTTAGTTGCGTTGGAAGAGGGTGAGACGTCTGAAACGAGTTCAGCACGCTGCATTGTTGAGTCATACTGTGTGTGTGTTGTAATGTAACTCTATGCTTCCTGGTCTTTGTGGTAAACTCTGCTGTATTAGGACCATAACCACAAGAAAATCTCCTCATGGATCAGTTGCTGTGTGGCACAAAGGGCTGATTGTACCAGCTCAAACCTCATTGTTAAATGCACTTAGCTAGTGCAGCAAGACCTTAACTGAGTGTGGTTTGGCCATTTAGGAAAACGGCTTGAATAAGGATCCATGTAGGAAAAGAGAGGAGGTGCCCGTGGCATTTGGTTACCTAATGCAAGAAGGAGGCTTATGGTGCGGTGTGGCAGTGAAATGGTGCAGCCCTGGAAGAGTTACAAATAGCGTAGTATTATCTACAGGCCACAGTCCATAGCCTGTCCTGTCTAGCAAGATCAGTAGTTGGCAGGCGAGGTGCCATGAGAAGTGAATCTTGGGGCGTGCCACAATGTGTGTGCTGTTCAAACTTGTTTCACTGTAACAGTTTCGGTAAGAGGATACAGTTTTGTTTTGGTTTTGGCATAGTTTCACCTCAGTTCGGTTTTGAGCCACGCTCACAGGGTTAAATTTCTAACTTAAGTCAAATTTTCTCATGTCATCTAAAACGTTTTTATACGCCTGCCTCCTGCAGCTAGGCCTCAGTGTTCACACCATTCACCTCATGCACGACCCACATATTTACTATTGTGTAAAACACAACTGCACAATTTAGCCAAAAAAAGTCCTCAACTCTGCATCTTAGCTGTACTTCTGGCTCAGCAAAAAAAAAAAAAAAAAAACCTTCAGGACTCACAAGTGGAGTGAAATAATTAGCTCAGCTCTTCTTAGCCATCCATCTATTCCCTTTTAAATACAAACCTTCTATTTATCATCTTCTATCTCAGTCTTCCTTTTTGTTTCTTTTAGTCATCCACCACAACCACCTCCCCTTGAGATAGCTGTGTGAAAAATTGTATTTTTCCAACATTTCTCCCCGAGGTAGCTTTGGCAGGGACTCACACGGCGGCCATTTCTGCCTTTCATTCACTCCTCACACGCCGTGGAACAGATCGCCGGTGCGGCCTGGCGTCTTTGAAGTGGTTGCCATCTCATGCAGGTTGGCTGGACTGTCTCTCCCTGCCCCCCCCCCACCCCTCTATTTTCATCCCATGCCTTAAACTTGGCAGCATAATTTCAAGCTACCTAATCGTGATGATGAAAATTTAGGCCACAGTGGTGTTGATGATCAGTAGGTGATTGTGGCCGATGATTGTCCAGCATCATCGATAAACTTTTCTTGAACCAAGACGCCTGGACCGGGTGTGTGAGCAGAGTGTCTCCATTTTTAAATGAGTGTGTATTCATGTGTAGCCGCTAACGTGGGATGCAGAGACACGTGAAGACAGAGAGGCAGATCATTGATATGCTGCCATTCAGGCGCCTTTAAAATGGAGCCATCTGAGAACAAATTCCACCATCAGGGCCTTTCATACACAAAGATCTGTGGAGTTGTGTGTATGCAACAAGCATGCAAGCAGGTTTTGGAGATCTCACCTCCAAAGAATTTGGCCATATGGTCCGTCAAAACATATACCCAGAGAGAGACAGATAGAGAGCGGGCCAAGAAGGACTGAGTGAGATGGAGGGGGGAGAATGTGAAAGAGATGTGTCTTTTTTGTCAGTAAAGGAACCAAGAGAGGGCATTTTTATAACAGATCCTATATCCCACCTTAGATTCAGATGGCTCAGACAAAAAAAAAAGAAAGAAAAAGAAAACTACTCCACATATTCTTGAAGTAAGGAAAATCTGTCTCAATTAACACATTTGCATTGGGCGATGATGGACTCCAAATAGGTCACTGACTCAATGTCCCGCCTCTGAATCTTCCCTCTAAAATGTTAATTAAGGAGGGCTTTGAGATTTTTTCGCTCTGGGCTGGCCATATGGGCCGGGCATATGCTCTATATATATAGTACAATATATAATTCATACACTGCTGCAGGAGAGAGTGTTTGGGGGCCTGGAGTTTTTACTACAAAGGGAGTCAGTATGTTCTGGCCTCCCCAGTGGCAGGTACAGAGCTTAGCCTATTCATTAGCTTCATGTTATTCACTGTTGCACAATGGGATTGAGGTTCATCAGCACCTGTTTTTTTGGCTGACAGCATAAAGAGGGCATTTAAATTCCTCTTTGTCTGTTAGTTAATATGAAATGAGAGAAAATTATCTATTGTCGAAGCTTTTTATTGTTCCTGGTGAACTCGGGTTAAAGAATGGGCTAGGCGGGGAGATTTTTGTGGACATGGGGAGCTGCGTGTGCAAAGATTTCCTTAAATTGTCAGTTTGTTTCCTCAAACACTCACAGTTGTCCCAGTGGCATCCACCCAGACACCCATTCAGTAGGCAGAATGAGACAGTGGCAGGCCAGTGAAAACAGCCTCATCCCACCCACAGCTTTTTTTGGGTTTCAGCTCAACCAATCAGAGAAAGTCTGTTAGTGCGTCTGACCCTGTTTCTGACAGGGGACAGCCAATCACAGAGGCTCCAGCACACCTGATACATTGTGGTCTGTTTGCTGGTTATCAAGAAGGCTCAGGTTGGTGCAGACCCCTGCACAGGTGCCGTGGATCTGAGCCATTATTCTGCTTGCCAGCCAATCAGATACATCGTTTCATTAGCAGACACATGTGGCCTGGCAGACTTTGTGTGTGTGTGTGTGTGTGTGCCTTCCAGTGTATTAGCATGTACATGTAAGTCTGAGGAAACTCTACCTACCCCACTTCCCATAATGCTTTGCAGCCTTATCAGCAGGCCTCTCTCATACTGTTCCTGGCTTCATCATCATCTTGAGCTTCAACAATAGGGGCTGTGTTGCCCCCTCAAGGAGCCGAGTGCCTCAGCAAAAAAAAAAAAGAAAAAAAAAAAAAAGAAAAAAGAAACATGTTTATGGACTAATAAAGATGATTAGAAATCGCACAATTGTCAGAAAAATAGGAGGTTTGCGAGTGCAGATTATCTGTAATAAAAAGCTGAGGGGTGAGACAAGGAGGTGGTGGCGGTGGGTGGGTGGGTGGGGGGGTAGAGTGAGCTGTACAGACCACTCATTGCGAAGGATATGAATAGCCTTTGTTTTCACCACAACTCAGGGCTGTGTGGTCTGCCAAAGTCTGGCTCTTATTATGGGGTTTGTGTCTGTGTGTCTGCGTAAGTGGCATGCACGTGTTGCATTGGTGTGTGCATGTGTGTGGTGTTGTGTGTTTGTGTGCAAGGCAAAAGGGCACAGAGGTGTGGAAAAAATGTATACGGTTGATTATATTTTCAAGAGGGTGAGACTGTACATGTGTGCATTTAAACGTTTTCCAAGATACACCGTTTTCTCTCTGCTCCTGCGCTGGATGTGCAAGGGGTCTTTGGGCTGGCACAGCGTCTGGAGCATGCCTTTTTTATTCCGTTAAAGTTGTGAAATGAAATAGGATTTCACAGAACGCCACAGCGGCTGTGGGATTTGGGCTCCCTTTGGCTAAGCAAAGTGGGATAGGTTGATCCAATCAACAGCAGAACTGCAAGGAGAGCCTATTTCACAGCTCCGGGCCCTGCCAGAACCCTGCCTGCCCGCCTGCCTGCTTGACTTAGAATACAAATGAAGCTCCATGAATGCACACCTACACACATATACATACATGCACATGGCTACTTGGACTGTGAGTTTATAGTTCTGTGGAGCTTTTGTAGAGAAACCATTTTATCACCATAATTACATGAAAATTTAATTTCAGTGCTGTTTTAGTAAAGAAGAAGCATCTCAATCGGACATATGAACCAGTTATTTGTATCTGGTAACACCTTTTTCTTCAAAATCCATTATTTTAATTTGTAACTACCTTAAAAATGTCTAAATACATAGTATTGGACCAAAATATCATAAGCAAATAAATAAACAAGTAAATGAAAAGAAAATGGGCTACTTAACTAATTGGATTTTAATGTGTCTTTCTCTTTTTCAGGCTACTGACACCTACCTGGTCAACGACGATCCTACTAGAGGCCCAGGGATGCCTGAATGTTTCCTCGTGTCTGATACATATAGGGTATATATGAATATATATATACACACAAACACACACACACACACACACACACTGTGATCTTGCTGTATATCAATCCTTGTGATGGCCCAAGATTTATTTCCTGAACAGCACAAACAGTCACAGAAAAAGTCTTTCTTTGAGAGAATGCTTGCACTCAGAAAGGAATAATCAGTGCCTTTATCTGAATCATTTTCCAGGGTCAGACTATATAATGTCAATTACTCTTCTACCTTTAGTGCACATTTTGTGTTTGTATTTTCTTATAGCTTGCTCATATATGTGTGCACTTCCTGTAAAATATCTTTGTCTGTCAATGATGTCCACATGTGGTAAAAGAGCCATGCAAAAACACCGTATTTACTAAAAATGTCACCTTTTTAGAGACATGCATGTTCTTTGCATGACATGAACCATACGTGGTCATTTTTTTTTCTGTGTTTGTAAAAACATTGTGATTCAGGTGGAGTTACATGTCACAGCTAAAACCGGCTGGAAAACTGCTCCTTCAGTTTGTCTGCTCCGATCTGACACTTGAATTAAGCTGCGATGACATCAGACTTGAAAAAATAAATCCATACATTTTTTTTCTCAGTGAATGCAGGAGCACAGTAATCCAAACCAGTCTGAATATAATGTATGACCAGCTATTAAACACAGTAAACACATAAAAAGCAGCAGGCATAACACATTGCTCTGTACACACACTCATATTGGAAACAGATCCATAGTCTCTGGGATCCACACTGTGTATGATATATTTGTAAGCCACAGTGGCCAGTCAGTCATTTCTTCTGACTGCATATGCCTGTATGAATTTTTTTGACTGGCGTGCTCCTTCCCAGAGCACGTATAAACAGCTTACTCAAACAATATTTACACTGTACGACGAAGTAAATGGCACAGTTACACACATTTTCCACTCACATATTTCCTGGCTTTTGAAAGGCAGCCTCAACCACCTGTCTCACACATTTAGCATGCTAATGGCAGTATCAGTATGCTACATCACTTTCAATATTTAATGGCCTGGCCACAGGCAATAGTAAACAGCAAGTATAGGGGTAATGCCACATGTCAATGGGAGACCACAACACGCTAACTTCAGACGCGCCATATGGTTTACTCATGTGCTCTTTAATGGCAAATGTAGCCTCAGAAACCACTAGATCCCTGCACACTCGACAGGCTTTCATAGGTGATGCTCAAACAGGACTCACTGTTTGACCATGGGCAGAGAAAGAGAGCGTATCAGGGTTTTGTAACTCCTCCGGCTGCCATAGTTGGTTTGTTACAGCCAGGCACCTGTGTTGAATACTGAGATGGACACCTAATGCCAGGTTGAATGAAACCAGCAACAAAAAACACCCACTGAAGGTCAGTTATAAAGAGGTTAGGATGTGTGGTGTGTGTTTGATGAATATTGAGAAGCAAAGATTGCTTAAAACACAAAGAGAAACTAAGAAAAGCAAGACAGGCAGGAGAAAAGGGGTTGACAGAAAGAAAAAGAGGGAAAATGAGGGAGCACACAAAGGCTTTTGGGTTTGGGCCTACGTCGTGGTGAGGTGTGGTTTGGAAAGAGGAAAGACTCTAGGAAGGGAACACTACACCTCAAAATGCTTCACTTTTTTAACATTTATTTAGCGCCCCCAATCCTCTCTTCTTTCCCTCCTCTTCTTTCCCTTTTTGTTATGCTCATGTTTGACCACCAGTCTTTCCCCTGTGTGAGTCTATAAATTTATGCACTGTACATATATGCACATGTGCCAGCGTATCATACATACGTTGAGGTCTCGTAAAGCTGCACGGCTTCAAACCCCCTCCTGAAAAAAACTTGGCACTTATGCTCTGGGGTGACTTCAGCCCCCCAAAAAACCACACCCTTTTGCACAACTTAAACACACTCACGGATGTATGCACACGCAGAAATGTATTCACACTTATGCATGCACACATTTCCAGTGCTCGCTCTCTCTCTCTCTCTCTCTCTCTCTCTCTCTCTCTCTCTCTCTCTCTCTCACACACACACACACACACTCCCTTAAACTCTCACACACACATACATGAGGCAGCAGGCTTACGTATAATTGCAGGCACTCTGCCTGCATATATGAGTTTGATTAGACTGAGGAGCAGGGAGCGAGCGAGGATAAAGCCAAGCCTGATTAGAAACAGAGTGTATTTCTTCCATACAATAGGAGTTGTAATGGGACTGGTTTAGACCACTTTGCCCAAGTTCAAGTATCTTTTGTCTCTGTGTACATGAGAATGCTGGAATGGTGTTTGTTAAAAAAAGGAGAAAAATAGGAACCCATGAGGCATCCAAGCTGTTAATTTTGGTGCCATTCATGGATATATTGAGAATTTCTACTGGCTACTGCTTGTGGTTATAACTTTCAGGCGAGCACCAAAACAAGAAGAAAAGTCTCCTTCAAAATATGAGCTGACAGAGTTAGGTAGTGTATATTTACCAAATATAGAGTATTACAGTTTAACCTGAGCTGTAAATTTAGAAACATATTTGTTGCCTAGTTTGGTGACTCCTGGATTTGCTTCTGCTGCATTCGTCTTTAAAACAAAGGGTATAAAAGATGAAAAACGTCATTTTGAAGAAATTTGCAATTATTTGTTGCCTCTGAGCTCAGTTGCATGGATTTCTATAAAAAAAATATTATAGGCTGCTGTCTGCAATCTAAAGATTATCTAAACATAAAAATGTATGAGGTTTATAAAATTTGGTCTTTGAATAGATTACTATTGCATATTCTTCAGAGGGATTCAGAAGGAAAAGCCAGCAAAGATATAAGTAAAGCAATAATTACAGCAGGAATATGCATCCCAAACGACGTCGCTTTTGCAGATTTACTCTAAACATAAAACAAAATGATCATTTCACATTTAAAAGTAATGTTTGCGCCGTGCTGATAGAGACGCGGGGTGGGTCTGAGCGGGGGAGAGTTAGAGAGAAAGAGGGAGGGAGGGAGCAGAAAAAACTTTCCTCTAAAGTTAGTGCGGAGCTTTCACTGTGAGCGAGGCGGGGTTACAGCTTGGACTGAGCCACAGCGGCTTTGCAATGCGGCACCGCAGCGAACATCCATCCAACTTTGTTATCAACAACTCCAGTTTCCATCTGTAGACATCACCATGTACTCCCCTTACTGCTTGACACAGGTATGGAAAAATAAGGAAGGAAGGAAAATAACAATCGCTGTTTTTAACGCTCCTGTTCGTAGCTGTTTTCCGGTCTCGCGCGCCTCTGCTTTTGCTTCTACTGTATGTGGTTACAGTGTGTGTGCTGTGTGTCGCGCTGCTGCCTGTCATTCGCTGCGTATTAAGGACCCTTTTTTCCAACTCTGCTCTCTTTTCTCCGATAGTGTTTAACCTCTCTCTCCCTTCTCTCCCTCTCTCGCGCACTAAATACCCCCCCCCCCCCCCCCCCCCCTTTTTTTTTTTTTTTTTTTTTTTAATGGCACTCTTCCAACGGGCTTTCTTGTGCGTCTCATTGCGCATGGTTTGGCGAGAAAATGGCGCTTCTCCCAAATCTATTTTATATAAAACGAAGGTTGGAGAGTTGGAGAAAGGGGAAGAGGGCTGACAGCTGGTGACTAATTACAAACAACCCCGAGGCACTAATCGGCTGTTTCGACAAATATCATAAAGCTGAAACTAAGATGCTGCTTATTGATTTTTTTTTTCTATTTTTCTTTTTTTAGTTTCTTTCTTTCTTTGAGTTTCTGACTTGCGGTTGTTTGGGTAGTCTGCCTCAGCTGCGAACGGTAATGGGGCCCTTTAGGGTGACCATAGACGCAGATGTAACTACTCCTGGTTTAATATATATTTTATCTGCTTCAACAGTCTCTTCTTTTAAAAATAAAAAAGAGATTAAAAACGTGGGTTTTTAGGCGTAAAAGCGATAGAACATACACGTGTGTGCGCGTGGACTCCGAGCTTGGTGGTTGGATAAAAGTTCAGCTGTCTTATAAAGAAGCAACAGAGCCACTTTGTGTTATTTTAAGTCATGTTTCTGTTGTTTTTATATTTAAATCTGTACAGATTGGAGCTTTTGAGAGATTGGACCGGTTTTTCTTAAGAAAAAAAAAGTTTTCATTAGGTGCGTAGTTCCAAAGGCCGTTTCTGTTAGAGGTTCTGTAGCCTAGCTGAGTAATTGTTTTATTTAGACTTTTAACTAAATTGGATTTAATACGTTGTATTAAGATACAACATTTAAATATTCAATTTATAATATTATGTTGCAGTAGCCCATAACAGACCCAGATTACACCTTTCAGTCTCATTTTCTTTACGCGCTTACAATAGTACAGTAAACGTCTACAATTATCCTTTTTTATCACCGCAGAAACCTTGTAATTTTCCTTACATGTTGAATATTTGTCTAAATATATTCCCATTAAATTAAAACTAAAATGAAAATCCTTGGACAAACCTTTTTGTGGAAGGAGTTCAAACCTCGGCTTGTTGTTACTTTTTCTCTTTTTCTCTCTCTATCTTTTTTTTTTTTAAATTAAACTAATTCTGTATATTTTCTCTATGACCTAATCATAATATATCTTTACTGCCTAAACAGTTCTCTCTGCGTATTAAATTAGATAATTTCCCAGCTCACAAGATCAAAGGTCAAGCTTAAACGACCTTCCTTATGTCTCCCTCGCAGCACCTTGCTTTCCCCCCTCCTGTTATAGGTAGTTATGTTTGTTAAATGCGCGTGAACTTCTCAGGTATTTTGGACAGTCATTGCAGAGTTAACAGAAAAGAAGTGCGAGCGCGCGGAGTGCTCAGTTCCAGGCTGCCGCAGCTCCGCTTTCCCCCCTTTTCTGCTTCTCGGCTCTTCACATTAGAGTTTGATATTTCACTGTTTACTCATTAAATATTTATTTTAAGATTAATTCGAATGTGATTATTTGATATCAGTATTTGACAGAAAGCAGGCAGTTTTTTTTTTAATTTTCAGTTTTTTTTTTCTTTGATCTGACCTTTGCTATTTCAGAAGTTATAAGGTCAACAACGAGGCTTGTGTGGCAGAATGTTTCGCCTGCATTTATGTGACTCTATTTTGCGATAAAAACTAGAATTCCAGGTGTTTTCCTTCAGCTCCATGAGTTATCATTTTAGTGATCCACGGAGGTCACGGCCGGTCGTTCCTCTCTGTTCTTGCATTGTTGAGATTATGATATTTCACTAAGTATATTTGAAATCGTCTTTGGAGCCACTCTATGTGGTGTGGCAATTGCAATCATTCCTTTCCTTAAACAGAATAGTCTGGTTTTCTGGACCTCCGTGGAAAACATTCAGGATTCCTTCTCGGTGTTATTTCAGGCCTTCTGGCCACAGCTCGGTGTGTCTCTCTCTGACTGCAGAAACAAACGCACAGTCTTCCCAAAATCCAGAAATGAGTTAATCTCGTTTGATTTTTTTTCTCCTGCAGTAAGCCCGACGCCGAGATTCTGTCATAATCAATCACATCCCAAATAAATGTCATTGTCCTTTTCTTATCCTTTCTCTTTTTCTCTCCTTGTCTCCTCTTGACCTTTGTGGAAAGTTCAGACCAGCGAAGCAGACTTTTTCTAATCAATAGTCTATTTGACAAGCTCCGTAAAATAAGTCCAGCAGCCCTACTGCATATTTAGTACAGATAATTTTCCAAGCCTGCTGGTATGAGGCAGAGGTCCGCATCGAGTTTCCACTTTCTTTCCATTAATTAAAATTAATTTGCAGCAGATCCTCTCACACGAGCGCCGCATGGACGCGTGCTGCCCATATGCGCCATGCATATTGAACTGCTTAGGCTGCTGTTATAACAGTCTCCGGGTATCAAGCAAAACGCTCATATGTTTGCATTCGCTCATTGAGAGCCAGTGTTTGCATTTAAAGGACATTAAGATAACGCCTGTTAGAAGGAAATTTCAGGGACGCTCGTGCGCACTGCTTGTTTTCACATCTGCGATTTAAACTTTAGCATTTGCCTACAATTTCTTTCAATCGTTTTACTGGTCTGTGGCTTGATGCTGCAAACTGTCAGGTTGTTTGTTTTCTGCCTCAAACGCATCACTGAAGCGTTCAATGACGTGCGTAAAGTGGATTTCGACTGTGTTCTGGATCACAGTGGTGTAAATGATTCACAAACTCAAAGAAAACGTGCAAAACTGCTGTAAACAATCTACAATGTATTATTAATGCTGATTTTAAAGAAAGCATTGCTGGAATGGCCTGGTGGGTGACGGAGAGACCCGCGGAGCCAAAAGTGCGCTTGCCAAACATTATCCAGGAGATTTTTACGGGCTGCGTGGCACCGTTTCACATCTCTTTGACAGAAGTGTATTTGCATAAAGTTTTAATGCGCGCTGAAGGTCGAAGAGGCGCCGTTAATTAAAACTTTTATGCGCTGCGTTTTGAAATCAATTATTTCAGACTCCAGTTAAATCCCGCTTATCCAAATGAGATGGGCTGTTAATGCAGGCTGCGGCGCGTCCCGCAAAACTCTGCCAACTTTTTCAAGGTTTTTGCCGCAAACTCTGAGACATTGAACAATGTGCAAAAGATTTGTTTGTATTCCACAAAAAAAAGAAAGATAGATAGAGAGAGAGAGAGAGAGAGAGAGAGAGAGAGAGTGAGAAGAGAAAAGTGTTATTTTCTTGCTGGATTTTCTCTTTAAGCATTTCATGTCCGATTATATCCTTGAGAGTTTTAGATTTGGAGATCAAATGAGTCCTTGAAATTCACTCGGCCGTGCAGTTTGGCAAGACACTTGAAAGCATGAGGGGGGAAATCTAGCGGATACATACTGCAGCCATGCCATATAGCCATAGCAACAGACAAAAAATGTGGACATTTTGCCGTCAGTATTTCTGGTAATGGAGATAAAAGCTCTTTCAGCTCAGCAAAACAGTGTATGCAAATTAGTGTATATGGGGAGCTTTAAGTCTGTGTGTGGAGCCCACACAAGCAGTTTGCATAAAGTTATATTGTCTAAAATATCTTCTAAATTGAATTAACTTAAACCTAAATTTGTTTTATTTATGTCACAACTGACAGATCACTAACAAGCAAGGACTTTCAAGGCCTAGGTCATCGTAATTGTCCACTTGGACATGCATATGTGTGTGTGTGTGCACGTGAGTATACAATAGGATCTGTTGTTGTTTTTTATGTTTTTTTTTTTTTTTTTTTTTAATCTTTTTTAAATCCTGACCTGTTTTGGATTCTTTTGCGTCAACCCTTGGTTCTGGTTTCACTGGGATTAGACAGTGACCGCCTGATACTGGTGTAAGCCGAGGTGGGCCTACATGATCTGGTAACATACCAGATCTTACCAGCATCACTTTGCAACACATACACACACACACACATGCACAGCTAATCCCACTCATGCAGAGCTAGTTAGTAGGCACAGCACAGGCAGAGGAGAGTAGGTTTGCTTTGGTGGACCATAAGCAGGGTAAAGTGGCCTGCCAAGTGCAGACCAACGGCAGGCCGTGGGTTGCAGGCGGAACCCAGGGGCACACTGTGTTCTTTTTACTTATTCATCCTTTCTGCTGGAGGCAGACCAGGTCCACCTTACACTGCTTGGCCAAAAAGAGCTTGTAGGCAGGGACGGAGGAATAAGTGACGGGGAGTGGGAGAAGCGCACATGTCAATATCAGCTGAATGGTGTCGAAATAAATTAGGATTGGAAAAAAGAAAACAAATAAACCAGTTTTTTCAAAGTTGAGTGTGGATTCTGGACACTTTTAGAAGCTTAAATCAGGCTCTATTCTGATGTTTGAAACAACCACATGTATAAGACAGTTATGCATTCAGCAATAAAATATAATAAAATGAGTTACTGAGCAGGCCTCTAAGCTAAACTCTGAGGTAAGCATGTGGACAGTCTCCTTGTGCCTGTGTGTTTTGTGCCTGAATCTGTCTTGGAGGTGGGTTTAAATCCAACACTGTGGTGCCCTGCTTATCCCTTATCTGTGCAGTCTCCCTGACTGCCCGTAGAAAATGGATTTACCATGCTTAACCGAGGAAGTTGGCACAGCGATGCAATAGGTGGCTGTCCCCTGGATGGATGGGCATGTGTTCTTGTGGCCGAATTGTGTTTGTTTGTGTGATTATGCCCCCTCCCTCCCTATCCTGTACCTTCTAGTGTGGATTATAGTTTTAGGCTGATCTGTGGCCAGTGGAAGCAGGCAACCCCTATAGCAGTCTTATGGTGGTCTGAGATATAGCTAACCGCACATGTATGTACACAGCCAGACTCGATATTCACACACGTTATGAACACATTGACAGACATGTGGCTGGGGGAGCAGACGATGGAAAACCACTTCAGTATGCAAATGCTGGAACGTCTCACTTTTTGTCATAAGAGCAGAAAATGTACAGTTCACCCTTGTTTGCTATTGCAAAGCTCAGTTTTATCTTATGCTTTTATTAGTTTCTTAAAGGCATTGTGTGATTCTCTTAAAAATAAATTTTCTCTCTGTGCAAGTGTGTTAATATTCTGTCTCATGTTTGAGAACTAGTTTACAGTCATGTAACTTGAAAAGACTTAATGTGCCAACAAGGGATAAGAACAGCAGACAGTGGAAATGCGAGGAACCAGTAAACAATCAAAGGATGAGAAGATATGAAAGACAGTGAAATGTTCTTTTAATTCAGCTGCTTGGGACATACTCCTCCTTCACCTTCATCCTCCTCCTCCATCCCCTCCACCTCCTCAATTAGCTCCCTTTAAAAGAGGAGTAACGGTTGGTAAGAGAGCTGCATTGTCTAAGGATGAGCTTCAGTTGTTGTTGTTGTTGTTGTTTGTCTCTCGCTCTCTCTTTCTCCATCCCCCCTCCTCTATGACTCATTGGTGTGTTTTTCGCTCTTTTTGATTTTCTCAGAGGCCCTTTTTTGTGGGGGTAACCCCACTGAATGGGACAATGCAGCCTAGCGTGAAATTAAAGCTCTTAGTTAGTTTGCAGTTGCTCAAAAGAGGATTTTACACATGCATGCATTCATCACCCTCCCATACGCTATAGATATAGCTAATTAGAGGAAGTACACCCTATGTCGAGCATCAAGAGCCCAATTAAAAGAGTAGGGGAAACCTTGGTGTGTGAGATCTAGGCCAAATTTGCTCAGTGAATGCACTTCTGTTGCCTTGTGTGTGAACATTATGTCTGCCTCCTTAATCCAGGCGGGAAAATATGGACAAGACTGATATGAGAAGTTTCATTAACATATGCATGTCACGTACTGGGTAAGAAACCAAGAAAACATTCAGATTGATCACTCTGACAGGCGAGCGTCTGATTCGGAACAGATTGGGCCGCTCTCGCTGATTCTTCCAAGTCTGAATGATTTGGAAGTAGTCTGCACCAAAATGCCTGTCAACCACACAGATTTCAGCTGTAGCTATTCATGTCAAAGACGTTTTTTTGTTGTTGTTGTTTGTGCATTTTTGCAGTAAAACACTGAAAAATGCTGACTTTTTTTTGCTGTTGTCAAATAAACATGCTTCTCAATTATACAGTGAATCAGCTATAGGTAAGCACTATTTATGACAGCCTGGTCATAAGGAGACTCCTTTGTTAAAGATTACTGTCCCTGCATCATAGTCCAAACTAATCTCAAATGAATTCATGAAATAATCACAAGCTCTTTGATAATGCACCCAGTTTGAATTATTATTTAATATGGGATATCCTATTTTGATTCCAGAGTGCAACCACACAGCAAATTTCATTGTTTAGATTAAACGCTTTGAGTTTAAATCAGCTTGATCTCTACATGCATGACCATCAACTATATAAGCACTTATAGTTGATCTTTTCACCTTTTTTAGACTTAAAACTGAACTATTTTTGCTGTTACGGTTATTATACTGTATAGAGCTATGTGTAACGCGTTTTAAAGTTATCTCTAATGTTCTTTAGAGTCGAGATATTTAACTTGTGGGTTGGTATTGTTTGAAATCTCAGTTACTGTAAAAAAGTGATTATGTGCTCTTCACTGAGATCATCAAACGGTCCTGAAATCTGGCATGTTAAGCACATCTCAGACATTTCCTACTAAGCTAAACTAGCTGAGTCAACATGGGATTGTCCTCACCCCAGAACCTCACTTTATTAACAGTGTCACAGCTCCAACATTTAGGCTAACATCTCTGGATGCTGTCGTATTTTATCTGAGAATGAGTACACCGAACACTCAGTTAATTACTGATAACTCATAAACAAATCCACACACTTTTACAATTGTAGAGCAATTGTAGCAATCTGCAACCTTCTCATGAGGTGTTGGAGTGGTTCATGCCACCCTAGTAACATACCCAATATATAAAAGGCTTGTAGTGTTTTTATGGTACTGACGCAGTGATATGTAGTCTGAGGAAGTCATGCTAATTTAAATGCTTTTGAGAAACTTTCCCTGTACCTTCCCAGAAGCTTATTTTCAAGACTGTCTTCATTCCAACAACAAAAAGTCCAGCCCTGTTTGTTTATGAAAGGAATTATAATCTGCAATTATGTTTAAAAATAAAAGCAACCTCTAGTGGTCTTGAGGGCCCCTGCGTGTGAACTGTAAAACTGGGATCCACTGATGTTATGTTTACTGGAATAAGTACATTTTACTAAGCCTAACCAGGTAGCTTTATTACCTAAACACAATCACAAAATGAGAAGTGCCTGCAGTTGACTTGTCAACAAGACAACCAATTAAATAGTGTCCATTAACCTGGAGGTGGTGTTGTAAGAAGAATTTATTGTTGCCCTTATTACCTTCTTTTTCTATAACCTCAACCAAGTATTTTCATTTTCTAATCGTGTTTTAGTACAGTGTTGTTGTGTCATTTTCTGAATGTAATCTGTAAGTGAAAAATCAGATGGTGTGTCTCGTATCAGCATGAATGAACAACCCATAAGAGTGTATGTGGACCCAGAACAATTGTGATTCTGTGAAACCAATTTGTAAACTCTAATAGGCTTTATGTGCATGAAGTTCACAAAGCTTAAGCAACAGCCTGTATTCTGTCTGTGTAAATATATGCTCTTTTGCACAGTTGCAGCAACCCGTGCATGGACTCAGTTGACTTGTTGCAGTGATTTCAGTAAAAGTAACTGTTCAACTTCCCTTTGCTCCAACTCAAATAACCTTGTACTCATAATGTTTTTGCAGTTATAACGATACAATCTGAGTCCACATGGACATGCGTTCTAAAATGCAACGTTTCGTTAGTCGAACACAAGACAATAAGACGATGTGAGATGCAGATATCTTCCTTCCCTGAAAAAGGAAATCAACACAACGAAGATAATGGATTCTTAGGAACTTTCTTTCACTTCACTGAAATGTGAATTGTATTCCTAAAAATGTTTGAGGAAAAATAAATGAGCAGGTCACTTTTCTTTATTGATAACAAGCCATAACAGTTTGTCCAAACCTTTGAGAGGCAATGAGTCTGTTCTGGATGTTGTTGACTTGCACAAAGACGCCATAAGCTCAGTTTAATGCAGATGAGACAACTGCCCTGTCTCTTGAAACCCTGCGAACAGAAAGGATTGCACATCTTTTTCATGGAGAAATGTGAAGTATATGAAAATGATGGACTTGTAGACATGATATACCAAGGACCCATAATCAAAACTTCACATATAAACATTTTAGAATGAATTATGATGATACCTTTATTTTTATTGAATTATTACTGATTGTAATGTACAGATTGAGAACTACATTTTTTACATGTGTCAATATACATACTGTACCTTTAAATGGCAGTTGATGGACATACATAGGGAAGATTCTGTGGCCATGACACCCCACTGTGTTGAATGTCCGCCTAAGGTCATTTATTTTTGTCAGTACTGTGGGTAAATGAGTGTGTGAGAAGCAGAGGTCGACTAATGCAGAGTATCACCCACAGGAATGATAGCTGAAAAACCCACCAGGCTCAGTGAATACATCTGATGGTTGACACAAATGCACAAACAATCCTGCTATACACTGACAATTTTTATTCCCAGTATTGGACATGCCAGCCCTGTGACCAAAGTGTAACTACTGGTCATCTGTGGTCCCATTAGCCGCCAGTGAACCCAGTTAGTGAGTCAGACTTTGTGGAACAAAGTGTGCCTCTCTGTGACCCCCCCCACCCCCCTTTAGTTGAGTGTGCTGGCTGCCCGCCAGTGGTGGAAAAATCTATAAGCCATTGCGTAATATACCATATCTTTACCTTGTTTGAACCCGACGCAAGAACCACAGCTGTGTGAGCACACAAACAGAGAAATGAGTGTGTTCATGCCTCTGTGTGTGTTTGACAGAGAGAGACAGACGGGGAGAGGGAGACACATAGAGTGGCTTCTTTGTGGCTAGTTTTCAGCGGCTACCCTCACATATACAGCATCACACCAGTTTGATCAAAAGCCACTGACTAAATATTTTTATAAGTAGGCCGAGCGGGGTGTTCTGGTCAGTTTCTGGAGCTTTATGCCAGGAGAGGCGAAGGATGAGGCAATAGAAAATGCATGTGTTTTTTCAGGCGAGTGATCTTATGAATGGAAATCATATCAAAGTCATGTTTCTCTTTCAGGACATATCAACTCCATGGCAACGCCACTGTACTGACAAAGCCTGAGTGGCAACTGTATCATTAGTCTCTGCTGGAGTTACTTGAGCCCCATGTGCATCTTCAGACAGGAAATTAGATTTTAGAATAAATTAAAGGCTGTCAGGCCTTTCAAGTTATACACTCTTCCTCTTAGTAGCGACTATATTTCAGTGTGTTTGGTGGCATGGTTGATGCTATGTTTGGTTGAGTGTATGTGCGCGCAAAGTCCTCTCTCTGCACCTGAAGCTTCGACTGCATCTGCGAGTGTTGGAACACCTAGGGGAGGGAGACTAGTGTTTTTATTGGAAAGCTTTGAATGGGGTCATAGTTACTGACTTTCACCTTTTTTCTGCTAACTGTGTATGCTTGTAGGTGTCATCTGTCATGACTCTTGTCTTACACACAGATACACATTTGATGCAGGACAAAAGGGAGCCGAAAGCTACCCCTCTGTGATTATATGAATGAAAATGAACTGAAACATTATCTTGTAAGTTTTCATCTCAGTCTGTGACGTAGCAGTCTGAATATCACAAGCAATGGCTGATTCTATTTTGATGGTGGTGATCACTATTAAATGGCCTGTAATGACTACTGATAATCTCCACATGTAGCTAAGCACTCTGGAATCGCCTGGAGGCTGTTGTTTGTTAATGCTCCACTAAAAACTAAAACACATACAGATGTGTGTGGGATAAAAACCACAAACCCAGTTAAGATCCCTGCCTTTTTCAGTTCATGCTCGTGCTTAATTTTCACCAGCTTGCCTGTTGAAATTTCTTCAACATAGGTGCAAATTTTCAGTGTAGTCCCCCCCTTCCTCCAATATTAAAATGATTTTCTTAGCTCCCCTCCCCCTGGAGCGGCTCAGAGTAAAAAGGTCAAACAGCGTTAGTGTGGCTGCGGTGGTTTGGGCCTCGGGGATGACAGCTGCATGAGGGACGTGGCTTCGGCTGGTGGGAGAAAGTTGGGTGCTAGAAGGATACAGCATAATTTCTCACCTCACGCGTTGCATATGCATTTGCGAAAATACTGTGTAAACGTTTGTGAGACTGACTGCTGATATGTTTGTGTTTATTGACTCAAAGAGACAGGCCGTGGCTGCGCACACAGCGGTGTACGGGTGGCAGGGGTCCAGGCTTGGGGGAAACGTGTGTGTTTAAAGTACACACAGGCCTAATTATGCTGATTTAAGCATTCTTGCGGTCCTCCCTCTGGCTTGTGGTGTGTTAACTGGCACAGGGGCATCCAGCAGGGAGTGAGACGGGGAGAGAAAGCGAGGGAAAAGATAAAGAATACAGCGGTAGAAAGAAGAGTTGATGAAAAAAGAGGATGAAAGCCAGGTATACAGTAAAAAATAAAGAAAGTAGTGGTGTAAAGAAAAATTAAAGTAATTCTGCATACAAAAAAAAAAAGAAAGAAAGGAAAGGAAAGCCATCCCAGATGCTGGTGAAAGAGAGAAAAAACATACACCACCATCAAACTTCCCGGCAGGTTTTTCCCTCCTCGCTTTGGGGTTAAGAGCACACCCGCTTGCCGTATTTATTTTTATATTCAGATGTTATGGATTGCTCCGGGAAAAGGCTGTCCCTTTTCCCAGCAGAGGAATTAATAATGTTTGAATGTTCTCTATGGAGTCTAAAAAGGAGGAATATTGAAAGTGAGTTCAGAAAGTTTTTTAAAAGTTAAAACCCAACCACTTAAAAAAAAAAAAAGAAGAAAAAAAAAAAAGAAAAAGCAGTTTGTTGACTTGCTGCTCTCCAGCCCATGCCTGTGCACCTGTCTGCTGTCTTTGTATGCACGTGCATGCATACATTTTCACAAAGTGTACACAGTTTAGGATAAAAAAAATAAAATAACAAATGACATGTTTTACTGTATTTCTTAAATTGTGTGTGTGTGTGTGTGTGTGTGCCTGAATGTGTTTTTGTTTGTTTGATAAATTCCAAACACTAGAAAGTTTATGACGGCCGGCACAGGTTCTCCCTATAACTCATCAGAGCAGAGATTGATGATGTTGGCCAGTGTGTATTCAAGCCGTCTTTCATGCAGGTGATAAATTCCTGCTGCAGAAGGAGGCAGTGCTGCTTGGGTTCATTTACTGTGCTACATGAGACAGAATCTATCCATATAAAAACACACATTTGCTCTCATTTGAAACTATGCTCCCACTTTCCGTACACATCTTTCTTCTTTTTTCTCTTACTATGTTCAAAACCTCCCTTCGTCCATTTTTTTATATTTGCTTATCTCTGTCTGTTTTATCCCTCAACTCCCTCCATTTTCCAGCTCTCATTACATCTTCTACCTCAGCTTTTCCTCTCTCTCTTTTTACCTCATTCTTTCCAGCCTCCTCCTTGCTACTCTTCTCTTTCATTCCATCTGGAAGAGCCACAGTCTTATCTGGGATATGTTGGATTTGGTGAGCTTAAAAGCCACTTTACTAACTCCCTGTCTGTGTCTCTCGAGAACATTACAGGCTATCAAAAACAGTTTCACCATTCACAAGGCTTTTTTCACTGGAATGATGTTCATCGGGCAACTTATCGCCTCTTGATGCTAATCCTTTACCTGCCTTTCCATCTTCTGGATTTCTTTTTCTCCCTCGGCTTTATTTCTGTTCCTCTACCGACTAAATTGTTTGATATTGGATTTCTTTGTTGATGTGAAGGAATGCTAATGCATCATAACCATATTGCAGTAATTAAAGCAAGCAAATTGTGCCAAGTGTTATCTGGAGAATCAAATTTCTGCGCTGCTTCAGATTGAAAAATGGCTTTCACTTTTATTTCTTCAGTGAAATAATAAATAAATAAAGGCCTTTTCAATATGTGCGGAAACAATAGTGTCATTGTGTTGAGTAATTTCTCTGGAAAAGCTAGCCCAAATCTCTAGATCCAATAGATGTTGTTTTGTTTTCTCTTGTGAGTCATTTTTTGATTATTTTCCTTGTACTGCTTTTGCAATTTGGTCAAGGTTTGGAGGTATTTCGAGGTACATTTAAAAATTATGATTAGATTTGGAAAGCTAAATATCTGTTTAAACTGCTGAAGACAGTGTAGGGAAATCCAGGGACAGCAGGCTGTGATCAGACCCCAGGCGGGCCCTCTCCAACAGCAAACTGGACTGAGGGTTTGCTGGTTTTATTCTTAGGGCCTGTGTGTGTGTTGTTGATGTAGCAGCTCCAACCGTGTTGACTCACACAGAGACAGCGGTGATGGCAACGCCGAGGATGGGTGTCGGGCTTGGCTGATGACTCTGACTCCCAAACAGAACTGCAAAGGCAAACCCTTCTTTGTGTTGGTGGGCGGAGGCCATACTTCAGTCATATGTGTGTGTTTCTCTCTCTGTGCGTGCCTTTCAGTCCTGACAGCCAAGAAGCTTCAACAGTGTCTGACGTGGCAGCTCTCGCTGCTTTCAACCCAGCTCATTCCTGCTGGCTGGCTTTTCTGTGATACTATCGCTTCATACAATCACATGTTTATAAATGGATACTGACTGGTATTTCATATCCTACCAGTTTTGCTGAAGGTTTGTCAATTCCAATTAAATCTGTACTCTTCCCTGAAACAGTATTAGATTATGTATTGTGGTAGGGACGTTTTTTTTTTTTTCTCTCCAATGTTCTTTGTTGTAGTGGAACTGAAAAAAAAAACAAAAAAAAAAAGCACCCCCCCCCCACAAAAAAACAAAACAAAACAAAAAAAAAAAAAAAAAAAAAGCAAAAAATTTGAGAAGACTGGACTAGAGGCCAATGTGGGCACTTTTGGTTAGACATAAACAGTGTTTTTACATGCGTGCTATTCCATCCCTTGGCACGATAGGTTGAGGGGGGTTTCTAGTCAAGCTCAAATGCAAAATGCTGCCTACAAATGAACCATATGCAAGCTATTAAGTAGTTATTACCACCTACTGTAGCGTGTAAATGCATATACATTGTACGCCACAACATCTGTTGCTTTCAGTAAATCAACTAAAGAAGAAAATTGCTTTTCATGCAGGTATATGGACTTTTTTGTATGAAATACAAAGTTTAAACAAATGCAAATGCATTGAATTTTTAAGCTTATATCACTACACAGATCTTTTTGGCAACTTTTCTGTTTTTTCTTTTCTTTTCCCTGGTCTGTTTTTTGAGGTGCCTTTTTATCGAGGTAGGTTTCCTCCATTTTATGTCCCCTCTGAGGACATGCACTTATGGCCGTCTGCTTGTGGTACTGTGGTGCTCCTGAGGTCTGAGCGAGGTGGTAGTTTAGACTGGGGAAGTCAGCGTGCGTGGTCGCAGAGGAGATAACTGCACATACGCTCTCCCCAGAGGCGCCCGTCTGCATTGTGTGTCTGCCCGTCCTCCCTGGATTTTTGGTGGAAGATTGAACTTTAAAAAAGAAACAGCGGTGGTTTTAGAAGATAAAAGTTTCAAAATGATTTAGTTGTTGTTGTTGTGTGTGTGCACACGTGACTTTGTGTGGTTTCTCAGGGCTCTTTGTTTCTCGCCTTGCATGTGTTTGAGCGTGTCCTTTGCTTCTTCCGGCCTGGCACGGCGGTTGCTCAACAGGGAATGCCAATCAAAATGAGCAGAGTGAGCTTTAACCCTCCCACTGCCCGCTCAGAGCCATTCTGCCATATCAAAACCCTCTCTCTCTTCATCAGAAACACTGTCAAACATAGCACAGATTATAACCCAGCTCCCAGAGGGCCATATGGAAGGGGCATCTTTTAACCCTATTGGCTTCAGAGACGCATAGGAAGCCACTTGGAGTAGCTACCAACTCTTGACCCCTAACACCAACGACTGAGCACGGACAAGGCAGAGTGCACAGGCAAAAGCCCAGCTCATATCATGCCACAGGGAGCGGGCACTGTTTAACCCTCACTGTGCCAAGTCAACACAGGCAAAACTCCAACTTATTTGATAAGCAGAATTAAATCTGCATGCTCCTGTGTTTCTGACAGTGGCGTCATTGATGTGGAAATGGATCTGTAACATAAACATTTCTGGTGGATGTAAATGAAAATTTGAAAAATTTAAATTATAAAACATATTTACAAGGTTTTGGTTTTCTAAGTGATGTAAACTACATCTGTCTATATTTTTTACTATTTTCCTATAAATGGTGTAAAATGTCAGTAAATTAGTCTTGTCTCATATCGTATCATGTCGCGTCACATCGCATCGTATTGTATCGTATAGTTTCGTATCATATTGTATTGTTTTGTATTGTATCGTATATTATATGGCTTTTAAAATTATATTGACCACTCACAATTTTCAAAGTCATATTCATACAATAAGGTTATTTTTGCACATATACTGTAGTTAATATCCCATCACTCACAGACCAATTATTTATACGGGGCAATGTCTTTCAGAAGTTTTCCAAAAAGTGACATGAAGGGATCAAACCACTGACTTTGCAATCAGTGACCACTCCCAGCTTCCACACCTTTCTAAAGGAAAAATTAACATTTGTTTCATGGAAATAAAACATGTCCCAGAAATGTTGTATAATCTGATCTCATTATTTAAAATTTTATAATCAAATCAAATTACAAATTAGAAATTTTTACAACTGGTGAAAGTATATATATATATATATATATATATATATATATATATATATATATATATATATATATATATATATATATATTTATGTGTGTGTGTGTGTGTGTGTGTGTGTGTGTGTATGATATTAATGGAGAACACAAACATAAAAGGACCGATAAAAGAAGCAATCAGTTATGCAAAACAGAAAACAGATGTACATGGAAAGAATTAATTAAAATGCCAAACGGCTTCTTGCAAATAATCCACGTTTACACAAACTACAAAGGAAAAAGAAAAAGGGCAAATTTTGGAAGAGATACTTTGCCTTTAAGAGATGTTCTGGGGGGGTGAGAGGCTGTCTAGAGAAAAAGAGAGTGCATAAAGGGAGTTTCTTCACTTGCCTGTCTGGCACTGGCAGAGAAATGAGAGTACAAGTTGAAGTCTGGGTGAGGCAAGCAGTGTGAAAGAGAGGCGGTGAGAAATGGAGTTCCACAATGAAAGGATTTAAGGGGGAGCAGAGTGAGAGATGCTAGAGGATTGATGGCAACATAGATAGAAAAAGCACAGGCAATTGGCAGGAGTGGGAGGGTGAGTGAAGCAGCAGAAAGCAGAAGGAGAGATGGTTGAGTTGTGCATGAAAGGCGAAAGTGTTGTTCTGTTGGAGTGTTGTAAAGAAAATAAAAAAATATATTAACAGTTTAAAAAAAAGCCTTACATGACAGCACATGAAAACATCAAAGATAAAATCAAGATGCCAATAAGAAAAACATATCCACACACACACACACACACGCACGCACACACACACACATCAAGTTTTGTTTTGTTTTTTAACCCAGGATACGAAGCCAAAAGCTCACATTCAGTTTAGATTTCATCTAGAATAAAAAAGTTTAGATTTGTCCATGCTATGCTGTTATTTAAGCAGTCCAGTGAAGACAATGAAAAAGGAGATAGAGATAAGAAAAAATCGTTTTGTGGTATGGCCAGACAGGTTAGAATATCATATCCAATGCTAAAAATAGACTCCTAAGGCAGTCAACAACAGGACAGGACCCAGAATAAAGCCTTGAGGAACTCCACATGCAACCTGCATTTGAAAAATGCTTGTTAGGGCTGGGCAATTAATTGAATTTTAATCACAATTATGATCTGGGTTTTCAACGATCATAAAAAAGAGATGGACCGATTATTTTTTTTCTTTTGGAGTTTCAAAATAATCGTGATTATTATTTTTCCCATAATCAAGCAGCAGATGTAAATTAAGGCACTCTTTCAGAGTTTTGTTCAGTGTCTACACAACTGTCAAGGTGTGACAAGGGAATCATATGACCCACAGTGTCAAATGCCAAATTCAAGTCTAAAAGTGCAAGAATAAAGAGATGTATTCATCAATAACAAAACATGTAATCCAGTAAAACTGATGAAGGGACATTATCTGTGGGATCATTTGTAGGCTGCAGTTATTTAATCTCGTCTTAGAATAAAAAGAGCGATACAGGCTCAAATTAGTTAAAAACAGCTGAGCGTGAAAAGGTAGAAGGATCTAGAGCATAGCAACAAGTCAAAGACCTGAGGCTTATGGTTGTTTGTCCAAACAAGTTTACAAAAATCTATTGATTTTACGCCCTCTTATAAACAGCTTTTTGGGATTCAATTAATCAGTTAAAATTCCTAAATTGCCATGAAGCTGGTCCTTTTTTCGTTTTCTTTCAGCTTGTTTACATTTGGGTTTGAGCGCAATAGTAGATTCATCGGTTCCAAACATGCTGTAGTGCATTTGGCCTCGACTGGTGCAACTGAGTCCTAAATGTTCAGAGTTAAAAGAGACAGTGAACTGCTCAGCAGTCTGAAAACCATTGTCCATAGTAGAGATACTACACCATTAAAATCGTCTGAAAATTGTAATGGAACTAAGAGGTTAATCACACATGTATTGTGGTGGAGTGCAAAACTGATGATAAAGGGACGGTGGAAGTAGATAACACCAGCCCATTTTCACAAAAACAAAGTATGTGTCCAAAACATAGTAGTCTCATAACTAGAAGCACACAGGTAGTGCAGGCCTCCACCAAGCCACTGTTTTGTTGTTTTTTTTGCCAATGATTGTGGGCATTATTTTTTAGCTTACAGTCAAATTGCAAATTTATCCCTATCTCCCCATAGTAAAGAATCCTTTAAAAATATTCTTGGATCTAGGTGGTGATTTGGATCACTCCTGACATCCAATTCCATTTCTGAGATTTTCTGAAAATGTCATTAAAATTTATTCATTACTTTTTGAGTTATGTTGCTAACAGACAGCCAGATAAACCAATGCTGTCAAATACATGACCTTCATCTTGCCAGGGGTAATAAATGGTGATTCTTTTCATTGTATAGGGAAGCGTCAATGGAAACCTACTTGTTACGTTTTTGGAGCTCTGGAAATGTAGCAATTTTACCATTAATGTGCATGTGACAGTGTTGTGTAATGCAAAACATGGGCATTGTACAATCTTGAGCTGCATCTAAGGGTATCTAAAAAACTGCATGCATCACAGATTTCACTGATGCTTCACGAAGTCCACATGACTCCATAGATCCAGTATGTGGACTTTTTTATGTGTGTGACCAGTTAAAGACAGTAAATATGTTAAAATAATTACATATTTACGAATGACCATCATCAAGAAATCTGTTAATAATTCTATGAAATCCTTTTTGAACCTCATTGGACGATACTCTATTGTGCCTCAGATAAGAATAGTTCTTCTCCAGTGGCCACAGCACAAAGCTGTGGTAAATGGTATGTAAACGGTGACCCTAGCCCTCCACCCTTGTCAATCATCCAAAGAGAGTTACTAAATGAATGGAGAGTAGATGATGGTGGGAAGGCACAAAATGAATGTGTGAGTTGGGGTATAATGGTAAATCATTTGCATAAAGGGTGAGGGCACTCTGCCCGGCTTTTGCGGAGAGGTTGGCACCTCGCCTTTGCGACTGGCAAGACGAGGACCAGGTAGGAAGAAAAGAATGAGGTGGAGTGAAAGAGTGCGGGAGAGAGTCTCTCAGTGGTGCATCTCTTGTGCGAGGACTTGCAGGCCTTGGCTACTGCTGGAGCAGGGCATGGAGCGAAGGGGATATTGGGCTTCATTATCTGCTTGAATCCTGCTGCATTTGCTAATCGCGTGGTTCAAAGCCCTTGCTGCAGCTGTAGGCAGGCCATAGTAGCCAGTCTGGAGGTGTGTATAGTGTGCATATTGCATTGGAGGGAGACAATAAGTGTGAGGTGAACATTATGCTTTCCCTGTATACTTGTAGTTGAAGCTGAGAGCAGCCATTGTCCCTCACATACAGTCACAGTCACTACTTGAACCTATCAGGAATGGTTGTCCTTGTCAAGGGGAAATGCTCTGCTCAGTTTTATTGCAACGTCCTGTTGGAAAATACCACACCAGCAGTGCAGTACGTGTGTATTTGAAACGTTTTGTGTGCATACCAGTCTGGTAGTGTATCTATTTGGAGACACCACAACCAATTTAATGCATAACCAATTTAATGCAAACACACATATGATATAGTATGTGCAAAAGCCTCTATGTAGTAACTTAGGCTGAAGCAGTATATATACCGTCCGAACATGTTGGTTTATTAAATCATTGCTTGGATCATGAAGTACGTAATTTCCTAATTTAGTTTTAAAACATATAATTTTGCCCAGAGCTATTTATTCTTTTTCATTTCCCCAAACACATTCTAGTGTGTATTTTCAGAGCAAAGATAGATAATATAACTAACTCGTAAGGTTATATGTGAAGAGATCTGTTTATAATTAAGTATTTAAGGTGACAGAGTCATAGACGAACCACATAAACCTCTAAACAATCCTGGCTACACAAATTCTGAGGAGCCTCAATCATGAGAAGCTTTTAATCTTATTAGTGCGCTTACATTTGAGCCTGAAACAGAAAGACTCATCACACAAACGAGAGGGTGTTTTTGAGTATAACATTACCCTACGTGTGCAGTCATGTCAGAAGCACCGGCTCGCTATCAGTCCTTGTGCCTCTGAAGCTGTTTAACACTTGCTCCCTCTGTCTTTGCCTCTCGGCCTCGTGCCCACAAATGGCTTCCAGACTTTCACACATAGTAATGCTTCAGTGTGTAAACAGAAGTAATTACAAACGATGCACAGACACACTTTTAACATCAATCTGTATTGAAGAAAGAAAGACAGTATATTTTTCCCAACAAATAGGAATGAGAAATGAAGAAAAGTAATAAAATGTCATGGGAGAAATTTTAAAAGAGTACAGAATGTGTGTGAGTATATGTGCTGTAAATAACTGAAGGGATAAAAAAAATGTTTTTTACATCTTATAAGAGTTTTCAAGGAAATAGAGGTGTATTAGAAATTCACCATAATATCCTGCTACTGTGGGTTGCTAACCCATTAGCTGAAGAAAAATGGAAAATTCTCTCACAGAAGCTTGTTTTTGTTCCCATCTGTCTTTTTGTTTATTTTTTCACACTAGTGTAAAAAAAGATTCTGTCTGTACAGCATTTTATTTTTTGGAAGATTCCTGTCACATGAAACCTTTTTAAAATGTATTTTAAGAGTGAGCTAACACTCTAAGACATTTACCCAGATATTGTGAGTTTTTTTGTGTTTAATCATTCCCTAATACGCACTTAGACACACACACACACACACACACACACACACACACGGAAAATAGTTCAGCTCTCCCACATTCTCTCCCTTACATCACCAGTGTAGTTGTGAATGTGCAATTTTACATGGCAGATGTTAAATTTGAATTGAAGCTGTAAAACCAAGAGATGCTGAAACCTTCACTAGTTAGTGTGTGTGGGTGTGTTATTATTATTATTATTATTGTTATTGTTATTATTAATATTATTATTATTGCTATTACTATTAATAATAATAATAATAATAATAATAATAATAATAATAATATAATTTTATATAGGTATACATTTTATAATTTAATCAATTTACTAGTCATTATCCAAGATTTCACTGCACACAAATTTCCTTTTTTTTAATTGTTAAAAGGTTTTAAAATATATCATACTTTATATCTAAGACATGCTAAAAGAAATTTAATTTAAAACCAACTAGTTACACTTTAAAATATTAAATGATTTTGCTCTTAAAAAAATATTAAGGCTCATTTGAGTTGCTGCTTGTTTTCCCCAACTTTTGAAATTTTAATGGCTCTTTTCTTTGTCTGAATCACAGCTTAACGAATAAGGGAAGAAAAGAAAAAAAGAACATTTTACGCTCTTTGAATAATGCCTAACACTTGAAACACTCAAACAGCAACACTGAGAGACTAAATTTATCCCTGTTGACTCATAACCAAGAGATCTTCACCCTGAAGGATGTGGCTTCAAACAGGCGTACATGAATGACCTGAATCTTTTTTTCCCCACGTGTCCCATGCAAAGGCTATATTTATCCCTTCGGTATTTATTTGCTCACTAAGATTAATACCAGAAATTCATCTCAGGTAATAATATGAAGGCTATTTAAAGTACTCTGGAAACAGGCCAGAGTTGAGCTGCTAATCACTTGTATGCAAATCCAGCCAAGATACGGGACATATATATTTATTTAACATAAAAGAAGGGAATTTGTTTCTATTTTAAAATGTATACATCGTAACATGTAGCACTGCGCACCGCCTTCATGAATGTGGAGCATTTTAAGTGAGGGGTTTTCTTACTCTGGGCAATAGTAGGCCTACATTCACAGAGGTCACAGTTTACATTTTATTCCTTAAAACGACCATACGTACAACCCTTTTTTCTTTTCTTTTTCTGTTCTTTTCCCACCCACCAGCCCCTCGTTTTTAGCTCTCGTTTTTGGCCTTCTTTAACGTTAAGACGGACCGCTGTGGACGGCTGGACTGAGGAGTCTGTCAGAAACCTCCTCAAGTTCATTTTTCTCTGCTTTGGAGGGATTAAAGGTGGCTTTAAAACGGTTGTTGCTTAGAGAAGTCGAGTATGAAGTAAGTGTTTTATTACAATGTTTAAAAAAAAGAAGAAGAAGAAAAAAAAACAGGCTAATTATACGAGCATCGTTACGGGCCTTTAAAATCGTTTGTCCAGGGTTAGCTAAACAGGGCAGCTTTGTTAGACAAAACTAAACATTTAAACGGTGTTTGAGAGTGAATTCAGTGAATAGGGTAAGTTTATTTATTTATTTATTTATTTACATGGCCCATTTGTGAAGCCATTTAGTTCAATTATATTTTAGAAATGCTGAATCACTGTTAAGGTGGCTTTAAGGAGAGGTCACACAGCGGAGTGTTTCTCCTGCTTCAGCCCAACTATACCTTCACGGTGATAACTGCTGGTGTTTAAATGGAAACTAAAAAATATACAAAAAATATACAAAGAGCCAGTTGTCAGATATTAGACCTCTTCTGTGCTCAAAATACAATTTCTTTCTTTCTTTTTTTAAATTTCCGGGCCATTTCACAAAATGCATTTATATAACTGTGTGGATGAATGAGGCCAAACACTTATCTTAGTCTCAGTTTTTCTGTTTAATACCTCTAATGCTGGAATAAAATAATTGTATTTTTTATATTTGATATGTCCTTTTTATTTTTATTGATCTTTTTTTTTTCTTTAAGCAGTTGCTACTGTGTCAGTTTTGGCCTTGTCTGAAAAAAGCTGAGGTGGTTTTCATTTCACTCTGAAAGTTTTACCGTGTCAGTTTTGCAGCAGAAATCGGTTTGTTCTGCCTGGAAAACAGAAGTCATTTTCTGAATGACACTTGGATTGTTGCTAAGCAGATATTTACAGAATCTAGCAGCTGAGACCTGGAAAAAAAATCCACTTTTTCTTTTCTTTTTTAAGGCATGTAGATCTCTAAGTAAAGCCTCACTAATGAACAGGAAGAAATGTGGGTTTGAAAATGTCAGAAAATGGGATGCATTAAATAGAAGAGGTGCCACAGAGACTCATTTCATGGCCAAAATCATAAAAGACTTAGCCAATTGCGCACATTTGGCCCAGTGTTTGATCATGCAGAGATTTTGATTTTTTGTGATTTTTTTTTCCTAAATAGTCAGATGTGGATATAAATAGAATTTGCTTACATACTGATAACCTTATAGCCTTTGAATGAGATCTTATTAGCTTTACACAATCTTTTTGTTAGGGAGATTTAACAAAAGCTTTGTCAATGAAAAAAAAAACACCAATGAGTGTGTGTTACTTGATTTAGTTAAAAGAATAATATGTACTTGACAGCAGTATTTTCTACATTTCACTCCTTTTTTTATATGTCCTATCACAAATCTGAATTTTCTCTGTCTTTTGAAATAAGTGTAAAAAAAAACTATTATTCTTGGAAAACAAACATATGCATCCTCTTTGACATTCTTTCTTTCTTTCTTTCTTTTTTAATTCACCATAATATTGTACTTTTTTCCATATTCAGAGTGGCTGTGTGTGGCAAGCGTATGTTTGCATTAACAAGAGGCTCCAGGCCTGGCTTAGCCTGATCCAATGGCAGTGACCAGTCCGAAAGCCAGGGGACCAAGTAGCCAGTTAGCTCCCTACCTGGGTTGCCAACCAGTCATTCACCCAGGCTGTCATAGGGCTTGTCAGCCAACCTTGCCAGCTTGCCAGTCAGTCAGTGGACGAGCCGGTCATCCAGGCCGAAGCTCTTCTGACACTGACAGAAGGGGCAGGCGACTCTAAATCTGATGGTCCTGGGAACCAACCAGAGTACTCTAGCCTTTGTAGGGCGTTCACACAGACAACTTGTCCCATTGCACAGCAGGTGGCTTCACCCCACCATCACATGGCTGTGTCCTTAACTTTGCCACATGACAAGTTAACTTTTTTTTGGCTGCCCACTGTCTAGATTCCTGTTTTGATAATATCTGTTTAATTCCTGTGAGCCTCGTGGACCCTTTCATGTAATTTGGACAGCAAAAATTAACAAATTTGTGCCATTTTTAAAATGTGGAAGACTAACATTGAAAAAGACTTTTAATTAAAGGAGCCTTCCATATTTATTTTTAAATCAAGCCATCACAAAGGTATTATTTTCTCACAAATGCATCGGATTATGTTGAATTGGTTAAAGCTTTTGTGACAGCTTTTTTCCCCCGTGTTGCAGGCTACATAGCTCGTCCTTCTGAGGTCAGATAAATCTTCAAACGAGGACCAGACACGGGGTTGTCCAGGTTTTACAGGCCTGAGCTTTCCCACTTTCTGCTGATTTTCAGTCACAATTATGTGGATTTCATAATGCAGCATAATGAAAATATGGTCAATTTACTGTCCAGCATGTCTGAATTTGAAAGCAAAACACAAAGCTGTTTATGCAGAATGACAAGTTATTTCTTGTTTCAGATAGTTTCATTTATCACTTTCACTTGTATAAAAGCTTAACGTTGTTCAGGCTTTCCACAACAACATTTTCAGTGGTCTACTGTCTCTCTCACAAATGGGATTGATCCCTAATTTGGTAACAGAAACTTTTAATGGGTTTCTGTGTCTCTACTGTTGGGGGCTATTAAAGTGGAGTGACAGAAAATAGAGGGAGAGAAGGAAGAGAAAGGGCCAGTTTGGATGCAAGTGTGCATTTTGAAACGAGAGCGTGTTTTTTGGATGGTATTTTTTGTTTTGGGGGTGGTGGGGGGTGCTTTTCCTTCCCCCTCCTCTCTTTGTTTGTGTGGTAAATCCAGGAGCAGCTGCTGGTCTCAGGGTCTAGTGGGATTTTGGGTCTGTGTTTTCTCATGCCATCCCATGCCAAGGTGGTGTAACGCGAGCACAGAGAGAGAGAGAAGAGGGGTGTTTCTGGAGGAGGGGGAAGCTAGGGGGGGTGTGAGCTGGTTTGTTGGGATGGCTGTGACCACGATAGTGACGAAGGCGATAAGGGAGAGAGGGAAGCGTATTGGAGCTTTCGAATGGCGGGTGCTGTCTGGATGCATGTAAAATTAATATCCTCTGGACTTTGCTTTTGTACTAGATTGGAACTTGTCTATTTGGCTAATGACGTGCCTTCTGCCTGCACCACACACAATCCACCCCCCTCGCCTGCCCTCTCTCCACTAGCAGCCACCAACCATCCACACCCCCACCTCTTCGCGTCTCCCTCTGCCATCTCTCTCTTCCCTCCCTTTGAGCGCTGGGAGCGTGCGTATTGGCTGGGCTGTTTGAGACTCGGTGCCAAATAGGTGGGCCCTCTGCATGTTGGCACAGACTCAGTCAATGGTTAGAGACGGAAAGTGGAAAGGAAGAGAGAAAGACAGAGCCAGAGTTGGAGAGAAAGAAGGGGGGAAAAAAGAAGCTGCACTCGGGTTTGCCAGTGGTCGTGCACAGGCTTCCAACATTTATTCGCTCCTCTTGTTTTTTCTTCTTCTTCTTCTTCCTCTTCTCCTTCTTCTTTTCCGTCCGCACCCCCCTTGTCCAGCTCCCTCTCTCTCTCTGAGTTCTATGCAGATCAGATTTGAACCAATAGCACGTGCCGTTTTGCCAACCAATTTCCTTTTTTCATCAAGAAACTTTTTTCTATACATTCTTTTTTGCAAACAACGAAGCTTATTTTGCTTTTTTGAGACATTAATTCTTTTTTCTGCCTCATTTTTTAAAATTTTATTACATTTTTTGTCCTTTAGATAGAGAGATTGCAGAACTTCTCTTCACTCTCCTTCTGTTGTGCTCTTGAACAGCACCTCTTCTTGCTACAGTACCTCCTGTGTTCTTGTTTTGGTATTACACTGTGCCTCCTTGGCCTGACTCCTCACTCTGTCAGACTTCCCGCCCCCCCTGCTGCTTTTATTGGACACTTTCTCAGCTTCTGCTTTTTTTTTTTTTTTTTGGGGGGGGGTGGGGGTGGGGGGGCTTTTTTTTGGCTTTTTTCCCCTCAGTCTATTGTTTTTCTCATATTCACAGCAATACTTCAGCGCTCAACAATCCAGTTACAGCACTGGTTCTGCATTTTAATTTTCTGTGCAATCGATGGAGTGAATTTATAATGAAAGAGCGAAATGGTAACTACTTTGTAATTCTTGCTTTATTTACATATTTTTTAACAATACCTGTTAAGCCATTTTGAGTGTAGATACAGTGGAATTGTTTATGGATGATTACTTGATTTTGTGGTTTTCTAATTGGACTGCTTGTGTAAATTTTACATGTAGGATGTCTTATATTGTCCAGTTATATGAATTATATAGTTTGTGATGTTAGTTTGCATTATGTTTTATAAATCCGAAGTATTTTAGCATTTTTCCTTTTTAGAAATAATTGTTTAAATACCATTTTTCTTTTATAGTGACTGAAAGTCTATAATTTTTATTCCTAGCTCACACAATTGGTTAAATTTATTTGTGCATAATATGAAAAAAACTCTCCTTACCTTTTTGTCATCTCTTACCTAAGTCTTTCAGTGGTTTGTAAATGTGTCCTTCATTGTGGTGTGTCCATTTTAGAGTGGAAAGCATCCTTCCTCTCTCTCTCCATCTCTATCTCTCTCTCTTTCTGTCAGTCTCTTAGCGCCTCTCATTCACTCCCTCTGCTCACACGGAGCAGGCGCCGCTCCTCCATGCTGCGTGCCGGTGCTAACTGCCTGTCTTCTCTCTTCCCCTCCTCACCCCCACTACCTCTCTCCCCATCCTTCTCTCCCCCATTCTCCCCCTCTCTTTCCACTGCCTCCTCCTGCTTTCCTCCCTCCTCCCTCTCCTCTTCCACCCTCCCCCCATCCTCCTCTCTCATCCAGGATGAATTCCACCCCTTCATCGAGGCCCTTCTGCCCCATGTCCGCGCCTTCGCCTACACCTGGTTCAACCTGCAGGCCCGCAAGCGCAAATACTTCAAGAAACACGAGAAGCGTATGTCCAAGGAGGAAGAGCGTGCAGTGAAGGATGAATTACTCGGGGAGAAGCCAGAGATTAAGCAGAAGTGGGCCTCGCGCCTGCTGGCCAAGCTCCGCAAGGACATCCGGCCTGAGTTCCGTGAGGACTTTGTGCTCACCATCACGGGCAAAAAGCCCCCCTGCTGCGTGCTGTCCAACCCTGACCAGAAGGGCAAGATCCGTCGCATCGATTGCCTGCGCCAGGCCGACAAGGTGTGGCGGTTGGACCTGGTGATGGTCATCCTGTTCAAGGGCAGTCCCCTAGAGAGCACGGACGGAGAACGGCTGGTCAAGTCACCACAGTGTACCAACCCTGGTCTTTGCGTCCAGCCACACCACATCGGAGTGTCTGTCAAGGAGCTGGACCTTTACCTGGCCTACTTTGTCCACACGCCAGGTATGTTACCACCTGGATACTAGACAGTATTGATGTATGTGTAGGTGCACTGAGAAACACAAGGACACACCTCGACACCTCCTTGCATGACAACTACATACAAAAAGTTAAAGATAGAAATTTATAGAAATAAAAAAGCAACACTAAATCACTCTCATATCACAATGTAAATTCACATAACTTGGTTTCATAAAAGCTGTTTTAAAACTATTTTAAGTTTTATTTTGTAATATTGAGTTAATTCTAAAAAACAAAGTGAAATTCCATCTTTTAGAGAAAAATGAAAAAAATCCCGTCTAGCTTTTCCCTTTATAAAACATCTTGTCTTTTCCATAGTTTTCCTTCCTTTCGTGATTATCTCTGTTTTTGTTTACATTGCAACATAGTATCAACAGTAATAAAAATAATGTTTGAGCGTGGGTCAAGGGCGTTCATCCAGCTTGCTCTGGCAAGTGTGTTTTCACATTTCTGAGTGAGGCATTTGTGGCTTTGTATGAGTATATATTTTATAGGAAAGAATTTAAACGTGTGTGCTAAAGTTTCTGTGTTTTAGTGTGATCAGTGTTACACATATGAGAGTTATATCTCATAATTTTGTTGGAAGTGCAGCCACAATGATAAGGCTATTGTAGACGGGGATCGTAATTTGGCCACAGCTCAGATTGTGTGTTTTTTATGTGTGGGAGAGAGAAAGAGAGCAGAGCCATGAGTCTCCTGCTCTCAGGCCGCAGGCTGCTGCCGCCCTCGCTGTCTGCCTGAACGCTAGCACCACTTTGGACCTGACTGCCAAACACATATTCACACACAAGAAACAGCAAAGCTCAAAGATAGACAGTATAATTTCAGCCAGAGTAACACAGTTAAATAAAGATTAACATAATTATTTTTTTTCCTTTTTTTTAAAAAAAAAAAAAAAAAGAAAGTCAATCAATTCTGTCATTTTTGTGGCACACTTTCACACGAGGATCCAAACACATTTTTAGTTACAATTGTGTACACGCACCCACACGGTGCACACATTCGTCCAGAGACCATCACAGATACAGTTTGATTCAGCCAAACATTGTTGTATCTTAGCCATCATCATGGATACACACTCACACACACAGCCAAACATCAGTGTAGCTTCCAGTACGCATAGTCAATGCACACAGCCAAAATACTGGTCGTGTTTTTTATATTTTTTTTCGTCTCCCCTCTACACATTGCGAGAAACACAGTTCCAGCAGCCACACACACATACACACACACATGGACACACACTCACACAATACGTTTCACAGCCAAATCCTCCAAATACACACAACTTCACCATTCACTGGCTTGGTGTTCAAACAAGCTCATGACCTAATATTATCTCAGCTGGAATTTTCTGGAAATTTTAAACAGTGACTCAACCGGCACATATACATGCAGCTCACCCCAGCCACTGCCTAAATACACACATTTGCACTCTGCTTAAGCACAACTTTTATGTTCGCTACTAACATTTAGCCAAATGCTATCACAGCCGGACCTCAGCCTTTCCTCTCTCTGACACACACACACACACACACACACAAAAGTCTTGATACAGGCCAAACACCTCATGCAGCCTGAGCCAAACCCTGACAGCAGCTCCAGCGTTATTTTGTTGGTCTGTCTTTAGTGGTAATAAATGATAGGCAGCAGGCAGTCTGTGTCACTCTTTTCATGGGAATTCCTTTTGAAAAATCATTTTCCAAATATAGTTGATTTTATTCGTTTTCAGTGGCTCAAACTGAGTCTGAGACAGTGCAGAAATGTAAATATGTGGCACAGTTAAAAACACTTTTTGAATATTATGCTCTCACATTTTATACAAATTTTGTATTATAATTATTTCTAATTCAGAAAAAGTCACATTAAAAAATAGAGAATATGTCATTATTGAGTTACCTTAATCAGTATTATCAAAGAAATTTTAGTAAAAATTCTTTAAGCCTGCAAAACTTTAAAATTAGGAAATCAAAGTGGTTATGCTGTTTAGAGAAACATATCTCATTTCTATTTTTGTTAATATATTTATTTATTTTTGTAGTTTTAAACCACATACAGTGTTTTGAACTTTTGGGTTTGCAGTAAAACACAAGTGAGTAATGGTCACTACAACATGAAGTGTGTGAGAGATGTTTGCACTGTAACAAGAAAAGAAAGTTTTTCAGTTTGTTTTTCAGTTTGTATATTACACTGCTGTATGCACACATACACACACACACAAACTGTAACATTTCCTCCTTCAACACTGTCAGTTGTTCAGCTCTTTTGTTTGCCATGCAGTCATTGACACAGTACTTTGGTTTACAACAGTACAGTAACACATCATAAATAAATGAAATACAGTGTGCTGTTGATTCAAAATGTCAACTTATGTGTGTGTATTCTTATCTTATCTGATTAGCACACTGTGCCGCAGTACTTTTATCTTCTTTCAGAGAGGCTGTTCTCAATATGAGCTGTGGTTTCAGAGATACTTCAGGGTCGTTGGACAGGGAAAGGAGAAGAGGGCAAACCAGTATCATCAAATGTTCCATTTAAGGGACACTGTTCCCACATTTGGCTTATATTTAGTTTACATTGCATATTTTTGAAGTTAGAAGTGTGATGGTCTGTCTTCATTTGTCACACTGATCCGTTACAGTGATGTGAGGTTGTGTGTTTTTAGTCTCTTTTGCGTAGTAAATGACTATATGTGCTCATTATTGGTTTTTGTTTGGTTTGTATTCTGTCAGTCTTTAGCATGTCTGTCTTCCTCGCTCCTCTTTGATCCCGTACACACTTTTGTTTTGTCTCCTTAAACATCGCCCTCATTGTTGCTCTGACAGAGGTAAAGCCTCTGCTGATCTCTTTTGTTTATATTGTAGGAGAGTGAGGGAGAGAGAGCATGTTGGAAAGGAGGAGAGGCTACAATAGTGATTGTTCTGTTTGGCAGCACCAGAGCTTCGTTGGTGTGGGAAGAAGAGAAAGACGTCTTGTGTTTTGTTTATGACAGTGGCAAAAGCTGCCACGGGGAATCTCTGGGCTTGCCGTCAGGCTTTTCAGACTGTTCTGCAGCCAGCCAGCCTTTGAGATTCTCTGCTACAGAGCACAGCACACTACAGTTGTAACAGAAAAAAACACAATACCATAGTAGAAAACCTTCTCCCCTTGATTTGTAGGCACCTTAGATAAAAGGGAAGAAAAAAAATAACATTGCAACTGCAATGTTGGCAAAGAATAGAGAGGAGGGAAAATGAGCAGTACATTTGTTTTGTTTTTTTATTTATTAGAAGTGAGACTGGTATATTATAACAGAGATATTGGTCTCTTAGCCCAAAGTCTCACTACACACTGACACAGTCCTTTTATTAACCTATAAATGATGTGTTATGAGTTGGCTTGTTTAGATGTAATTATCTATTTTGCTAGTGTGACTCCTGTGTAGGTGGCTCCACTTTTAATCCATCTGAGAAATTATTTTGCTGTGTCTCTAGTGTTCAGTGTATAGTGTGATTTATAATGTTTGTACTGCTTTATATTAAACTCAGCAATTTTTATTTGTTTATTCAAAGATGGGGGAAAAAAACTGCACTTACTGATACTTTGGACCTCATTCTTATTGCTTTTTTTCCCTTTTCTTTTCTTTTCTTTGTACGCCGTAAGTGTGATCATGAAAAGATGTTTCAAATGTGTTTCCAATCAAAAGTGCAGTACAGGAAATTTGCAGTCACTCTGAGGGAGGTGTGAAATGTGCTCGCTTTGCCATTTCTGCAATGACCGCTCCACAATGCCAGATCCCGCCTCCGCCTCACTATAGAAGTAGTAATGCCTTGGACAGTGCTGTGAGAAAGCCCAGAGAAACCCCGGTGCTATGGCCAGTTCCTGGCCAACTCACTGACCACGCCACTGGTTCACAAATAAAACCTTTCTTGTGTTCATCACTGAGGAAAACTCTGTATTTATGGGACTGGGACACAGAGGTTAAATGTGAAAGAAAGAGGAGATAAATGTAGTGTTAGGACATGAAGAAAAACAAAAAAGGAGATGAATCTTAGGGCTGAAGTGATAATGACTTATGATGGGGTTTAACTTAATGAATTCCACAGGTTCTTACTGCTTTTTTCCCCTATGAAAATAAGCTGTTGTTAATTATCTCCTGGTCTCAGGCTTCCATGACAGTAGAGTCGTTGAGTGGACTGTCCTTGTGTGAAAGTGTTTCTTTCAGTGTGAGGAGAGTCTAGGGTGACCCTCGGCAATGAAGTTTTGATTAAATGAAATCTTAACACTCTGGGAGTATGTCAGGTTGGAGGCTTTTGTATTGTGTGGTGGGAACAGGGCCCACATCGACTAAGAAAAGCTCTTAACATGCAGAGAAGCTTTGGCACCAGAAAATGTTTACTGATAGCTCTCATTTAGCCAGGTCTGTCTTTCTGTCTGGCATCTGGCCCACATAAAGATAGCTACATATAAGATTTAAAGGGTTAAGATTCAGGGAGAGCCCCGTCACATCAGAGACACAGAGTGAGAGGGAGTCTTCTCACACTATTCTTGGCCTTGGAAAAAAAGTGCACTTGGATAGCTATTGGTATTGAGCTAGCCAAAGCCCTGTTGTGTGCTCATTTGCTTGAAAACATGTACACATGCTTACAGAGACACGGGCTAACATCAGGTTGTTGCAGACGTATGAAGATTGATCCAAAACCACAGGGTCTGCGCTTCTCTCACAAGATCACATTGACACAAGCAGAACTGACGGGGGGAAAAAAAACATGAGAATGATGACTCAAAGACAATGTAATGTTTGGTTTCCCATTAAATTAACCAGTGTATACTGCCATTAGCCTAGAAACGGTTCCCTGCCTTTTTGCTTTTTTTTTTTTTTTACATAACAATCGCAAACCAAACATTCTTTGGCAGTGTCGGACATGGGAGACAGTAAAAGTCCCCAACATTTCTCTTCTACCTGTATCTGTTTCCGTTTGTGTAAAGAGTTTCAGCATTGGGAGATATGTTGTAAATAGATGATTTACTGACACTGAGAGGCCATCACTGTGGCTTTTGCTTCTTTTATAGATTTTTCTCAGATTCTCTACCTTTCTGAATGAATTCAGCTGTAAAATTTTCTTTGTTTTCTTTCAAATATATATATATATATATATATATATATATATATATATATATATATATATGTATATATATGTATACATATATATTAGGCCAGACCTCTTTTTTATTTTGTAATGTGTTTTTTCTTGAGGACAGATAAATCCTTTTTAGTGTCAATTTAAGTTGCATGTTCATTCCTGCTGTTCAACAGAGTTTTTAATTTTTACCATAACTTAGATTTAAGTTATGTGAGGCTGCTTTAATTAATATCAGATTTAGAGTAAATGTTTCTTTTTATTTCTAAGTGAGTCTATTTATAATGTGTTTAAAAATATGTGGCCATATTTTAATCAAAATCAAGTGCATGAATTTAGGAACACATTATTACTATTTTCTATTATAATATTTTGATATTTAAGATGATAATTATAGAAATCCATGGTGATATTTATTTATTTATTTAAGGAAAAGGCAGGCATTTTCACATGCTTTGAACTGTGTATAATAGCAGTTATTAAGATTTAATTGCAGATAATAAAAACAAACATCCCAGACAGATGCCGCGCAGTTGTTAAAAATTAAAAAAACAAACAAACAGCAAGTTAAAACATTCTTTACTTGAGCTGAGCAAGCTCTTTTAGTTGGAAAAAACACCTAAAGAATAAAGGGAGAAGGAGGGGAAAATGGAAAAAGAAAGGGAGAGCAAGGAGAATAAAAAATTAAATGAAAGAGTTTAGTCAGAGGAGAGAGAGAAGCAGTGAGGGGGAGGTATTGTCTGTATTAATACTGTGTCTTCCCAGTGCCGGGTCTCTTTTCAGGCTTTTGTAGTGGCGCCAACCATGAAATGCTTCTGTCCCAAAAAACCATATACCCACTCAGGAGGGTTTCCCGACCTCAGAGAGACAGAGAAGAGGAGAAGAAGCAGGAGAAAGAGTGCAGTGGGCACCGCTCACTCCCACTCAGGCCAGCCAGAAAAGAGGGAGAGCCAGAGAAGACGGCTTATTCACCGGGCTGCACTCACAGCGAGGCTCTGGCAAAGGCTGTGGAGTCTGGCTGATGGCGCTATTCAGTCCCTCGTAGCCGTCTGTAGTCACGCTATAATACATGTCACAGTGCTACGCTTAAGTCCAAAGCACTATTACTTTTGTTTTTGTTGCTTGTACTTAGTTTACCATACCAATTTTTTTTTTTTTTTTTTTTTTTTTTAATAGAACAAGTAGCTTTACGGCGTTTGTTTTGTTGAATAAAAAGTTGGACCAGCACCGAGAAAAAAAGAACTATTTTTTTTTTGCACATTGAGTTAAAGAATAATGAAATTATTATGTGGGCGAGTTTAACACAGTAAAGGAGTCTGATGTTGAAAGCGAAAGGAGTTGTGTCGGCGGCCGTTTTTGGCACGATGCTATCGCTCCGTACGGAAGGCGCCAAATTTTCATACTCAGTCCCTGCCAACCTCCTCCCTCTGATCTTCTCTTTTTTTCTAGTTTCTTTTCTTTTTCTTTCCCTTGTTTCCCTTTTCTTTTATGCCTCTTTAGGGTTCAAATGAATGCCCTCCCTTAGCCTCATTAGCACCCTGGACTTCTATTTACAGCAAAAGAAAAATGAATAATAACTTGTAAGCACAAACATTTTCACCCTTAATGGACAATTACTTTTTTTTTTAAAGCAGGCCTTCATGGGTTGTTAACATTTATTTTAATATTTTGAGGCTGTTTTTGTTTGTTTTATTTAGATTTGCTACCAGCTATTTGCTCAATATGAATCTGAAAAAGTCACATATGTTCTCTCTTTTTAAGTATTTCATATTAAGCGTTCCATGTGTTTTAATAAAGAAAATGTAAGGCTTGATTGCAGTTTAGTTTGTCATCTGTTTTTGGAAGTTGATTGCCTTCACTTTGAGATTTTCAGGCAATTTCATTCAACCACTAATTCAGCTGCTTACACTTTGCTGTTTAAATCATTTCACATAATCAGACCGTGCGTGTCAGTTTTTCTCATCATGCCGCGCTTCCTCGATAAGTGAAATCCTTCATGAAGGCATCGTTTGGTGTTACAGCATGAGATGGTGGAGAGCAGAAAGAGGGGTGGTGGTAGGGGGGGGGGGGGGACAAACTGAGAAGCACAACAGAATGCAGAGAATCAAATTTGGCATGCGTCTGTGTAAGCGAGTAAGCTTCAAATCAGTTTGGACACAGATCTAGGACACTAGAGGGAGAAAAGAAAGCGGGATGAAACGTGATAGGGAGCAACATGGGATTCAGAGTGGGGACAGTGTGTGTTTGTATGAATGGGTTGTGTGTGTGTGTGTGTGTGTGTGGTTGAAGTTTTAGCTGTTTTGGTTAGATGGGTGTTGTTGGTGGAGTGTCCCTCAATGCTGACTTGAAAAATAGGCCGGTAAATAAATGGAGTTGCAGTAAACAAGCCTCATCAAAAGGCTCCATTCATCTGTGAGCAGGAGAGGCTCTCTCTTCACTCTGAGGAGACAGAGAAAGGAACCACTGACGCTGACGAGAGGACAGTTGTTTAGATATCTGGATGTGTTGGGAGAGGAGTGGCATTGGCATGGGTTGTTTGTTCGTATTTGTTTTATCTTGAAGTTGATGCAGCCAGGTGGGAGATGGACACAGCCCCAATGTGTGGCATAAGGTAGTGGGTACAGAAGAGATGGATTTCCATCTAAATTTTTAGTTGTTTTTTTTTTCAGATTTAACTAAAATTGTATACATGAGTATATCCATCCACTGCTGTTGGTGGCAGAGTGACAGAAGAAGGTGCCACAGGATGACATAATTTGAAGAAAACCTGTGAAATTTCAAATGACCTGAAACAAACTGTGAATAAATGATGGAAAGCTTGGTCAGGGGTAGCACAAGGGAGAAAGTGAAACATTTAACAGCAGATATTAGAACTATGTTCTTTTGGAAGAGTTTCTATAGCAGCCCTGTGTGCATTTGTAAGTCATGATTTTTGCACATCATGTTTTTTTTTTTCAGGCTTTGGCTTCATCTGTTTCCATCACACTTAATCACACTTATAGAAATGGCATATTTCAAGTTTTTTCAATTTTCCATGTTTCCACCCAGCTGATTAAAATGTGCATGAAGACAACCAGATGGAAATGCACCTCTAGGGTTTTAATATTATTATTATTATTATTACCACCACAAATTCAGGGAGATGCTGTTTTGTTGGATTAGAATTGCAGGCCAAGCCAATAACAGTATATGTTTATGTGCCTAGTACAAAGCAGTGCAGGGGGTTGTGTCTTTTTTGGCAAGGCTTCTGTGCATGTGTGTGTGTGAGTGTGTGTGTTTGTGTGTGAGTGCTTTTGTGCATATATTTGTGTCTGCTCATTATACTTGGATATTTTTCCAGACCAAGTGCTATGCTCTACTTTGCATGATTTACAGTACTATAAGCCAAGCAGCAGGTTTTTAGACAGGAGTTAGAGTTTGGAAGGAGCTGAGTCCTGGGATCTTAGGGACGCCACGGTGGACCAGCAACAGGGTAAAGCTTTGTATTGTTTTCTGTCTCAGCTGTTTATTATTCAGCTCATCAGCCTCATCAGCTAAGGGAGGGGGGTGTAAACTAAGTGCTAAAATGTTCAATGGTGCAGAAAAACTTTTTAATTGTGAAGAAATTAGTTTTTAAATTCAAAGATCAGGGCTAGGTCAACTCCAACCACTTAGTGATTTCAATGTGAAGGAACAGGGCAGAGAAGCCTGGAAAACGGCGTCTTTCTAGATGTTCAATTTAGCTTATTTGTGCTGAACTTAAGTCTGAAGGTTAGCGGCTCTTACTCCTTTTAAATTGACTCTAATCATTTAGGAGCTCATTTTGTTTATAGCAGCAGCCTTGTAAAATATGAGAAGTGCATCTGTCACTTTGTAACAAGACTGATCTGACAGTTGAGCCTCATGCTTTTCAGTTACGACTTCTAAGTAGTAGATGAATGCAATACATTAATCTACCCTCTTTTAAAACCCTTTTGTGAAGGTATGGCATCATCTACCACAAGTCTCTCAAAATCTCTATTTCTATCTCTCTTTATAGCCTGTCAATGATGATATTTTAATGTGTATTCATTAAAATAACGTTAACCTGCTTCATTCTTTTTTAATTTGTTGCTCTTTGAAGTACAGGATTGATTTTTAAGGTTGCCATAGTACTGAGAAACCCTCTTTCCCTTCCTCTGTCCTCTGCTTTGCTACCCCAAAGTCCCCCTCCCCAGTCCACCGCCTGTTCCCAGTCCACCGCCTGTTCCTCTCACGTTTATTGAACCCAAATTCGGCTGCCGCCATGGCAACCCGGGCACCCAGGGAACCTTGTTTGGGTACAGTCCAAGATGCCTCCAGGGTGGCACTGGCTGGTGTTGTCTGCGTCAATGGGCTGTCACCGTGGCAGGTTGCTACGACAAGGCCTGGCTTTAGCCTTCCGCAGTGGGAGTGCTAGCTCGCTGTCCTCCGTTAACTAACTACTAACTAACATGACCTGCTATATCCGGTGACATTAGTCGAAGCTTCCACAACTTCAGTCCTCGGCGGTGCAACGCAGACTAAGCAGGGGAAGCATTTCACCAGTGTGCATATTGATGTGGCATGGCTGGGTGCCCAGTGCTGCCTCCCACATGAAAGCAAACTGGAGAGGGAGATGAGAGAATGAGAGGGAGAAAGGCAGCATAGAGATGCATTTTCGATGTGTAATATATGAGCATATATGTTTTTTCAACAATAGCTTTTTTTTTTTCTTTTTTTTTTTTGTGGTGAGTAAATATTTCAGCTGCTCACATTTGGCTCAGTGTTTAATTAAAAAACGTGTACAACATTTAAATGCATGATTATGAGACGTCCAACAGCATGCATCTGTTGAAAAAGATTGATTGAATGGCATGCTGCAAACCATCAGTGCTGCTAAAACATGACCAGGAAATGAAAGCAAGGAATAAAAATAAATGCAAGACCTAATATTTCTTTGCATTCTTCGCTTAAATGTTTTTATGTGATTTTATGAGTGCATAGCTTTGTGTGAAAACAAATGTATGACCATCCGCTTAACTGGTAAACTCCTCATACCCTAATCTTATGCAAATCTTATTTTGATATTGACATCTTAATTGTTTATATTAGTGTTTACGTACATTTTCCTGAAATCATGGAAATCCAGCAACATTATAGGCATATTATCTCTCCATGTAGACTGATACCTGGTGTGTCTCCACACATACAAAGTGAAAACTTTTATAGTCCATGGTGGGCTGACATAATATAGATCCATGTAGTGCTCATCCTTGCCTCAGTTTTCTCCACCTTGGTGTTCCTGCTGTGGCACAGTGAATACTGAAGGCTCCTGCTGACTTAGAGAATCTTCACATTATGTCTTAATTCCTTTCCCTGTTGTGGCAGTTGATGATTTACAAATAATATCAACACTAGAGGAAGCTGAACATGGTGTCAATAATTATACAGACCAGGGTGCTTTGATTCTTCAGTGCACGTTAATCTGGGGTGCTTTTATCTGAAAATTAAAATTATAGGCAGACAGGAAGAGGGAAGCAGATTGTCAATGTCGACACATCGTTATGTACAAGTGGAAGACAAAATCAAACACTAAACATATTGGATTAATGCCTGACCCCTTTACTAGCAGTCTGACTCTAAAATCCCATTGTTTAGCTGTAAAATTTAGATCTTAACTACATACTGGGTGAATAGGACAACGCTCCAGTTCTGGAGGGAAGGAATTGATATCTCAGTGTCCTGTTGTCTTAAACTATGAGTCAGCATCCATATTAGGTAATGGGCCGATCACTGTCACAGTAGCTCTGCACTTGATAGTGTCAGAATCTTGTTTGTGCAAACCTGGGTCCAGATTAAAAACTACAAAGTTTATTCACAACTTAGAAATTTTTGTAATGGTTTAATTTCTTACACTTGTAGCCACTTATTTTCCGCAGGTTTTCCTCCTCACTAACAAAGTCTGCTTCTTGCTCAACCCCAAGTGAGTTCAGAATATGGCTGAGAGACAGTGGATTCGTCATGCGAGGTGTGTAAGGAGATATGGTGTGTGATCCATGACGGTGCAGCGTGCACACTCAGTGCTGCCAACAAGAGTAAAAAGAGGCCATGGGTAGAGAGTTTAACAGAGGGAAAGAAGTTTGAGAGTACTTTTACTTAAGACTGCTTGACTGTAGATATATTAAATTGCTCTTGCTTTGTTTGATTCTCTTTTTTTTCCCCTCTGTGCTCCCTCTGACCTTAAATTGGGGGTTAGATTGAAACTAGTGACGGGCTAATGAGCCCTTTTTCCTGCAATTACCGTTCTCTCTCCTATTTTATTTGTCTTTCTCCGTTTCCAGCCTTGTCTCAAATTCTCAGTTTTATCTGCATCTGTTCATCTTTTTCATGGTTTCTTTCATCCTGATAGTTTGCTTTTTGCTTTCCCATTCCTCTGTCTCCTGTTTCTACTTTTCCTCCCCCCTCCCTGCTGTCTCTTTCTTAGAGTAGTAGAGCTAAATCAATGTGGCACATAATAGTTGAAAGCAACATGATGGTCAATTAAAGAAATCTGGTCCTAATTTGTAGTAGATTCCTATCAGAGATTTTGGATGGAAATGCTTCTTGTTAATAAAGAAAAAATGAAGAGCTCTGCTCTGTTTTGTCTTTGTTCCCTCCTTAAGTTTCATTTAAATAGAGTTATATTTTTACTGAATAGGAACTGATTTACAGTTTCTCAGAATCAAGAATACAGGTTTATTAAATGCAGGGTTTTTGTATGTTTACTGCACATAATTCTGATTTCTTCGTGTACCAGTTCAACTCCAACATATGGTGGTTATTGCATATTGGCAATTCCTGGTGTATATTCTTATAATTTGTTTCCTCTCACATTACAGTCAGAAAGCACCTCTTAAACACAGGACTTTTTGTATGTGTTTTAACATGTTTAATTTGAAATGTACTTAAGACAGATCATGATGTCTTTTCAATTCATGGATTTTGGCTGCTGGCTGTGTTTAATTTGGTTGCTAGCCTGCCATGTACTGCCCATTACTGTAAATGAAGCCAAATTGTGAGGCTTTTGGTTGCTCTTCCTGCTTTTTATTTCTTTGGCACACAATGTCTATATAGATCAAACACTCCAAGTCATCACCTATTGTGCATCCTCAAGAGAACATGAGTATTTCAGGCTATAGATATGAGTATAAAGCTTCCTTCACACTCTTTTAGAGGAACACCTGCAGTAACATACAGTTTCAGCCTTATTATTAAAGCCACATTTTTTCTAAAAGTGTATGGGTACATCCGTTTCTGCTATGTATTAATCCCCATAATTTTTTACAGGAGATAAATATAGTATCACATAATTTGTAGCTCCTTGCACAGTGGTATTCTCTTTGGATAGTAAATGCCTTGCACAGGTGATAATAAGAAGCTTCTGCCTAGTCTGGCAATAACGGCTTTGTGTCCTTCTTTCTAATCTCATGCCAAGTAAAAACTACTCTGGAAGCCAAAGCCTTGCATATTTTACAGTACTAACAATTCCTGATCTACACTGATCCCTATTAATACAGAGGGTTGCAATCAGCCTAAAATGTCGCATAAAGAAGTGACCATGTCATGGTGGAACCAATCCAGCGACAGCCAGAGAGAAACTAGCTTGCGGAGGAAGATGAATTAGTTGCTGAGTTCTGACTGTACGCAACACATGTGTGGCTGTTGTTGATTAAAAGTTGTTGTAATTACGGGGCTTAAAATGCCAGGTGGCGGATGTGTCCCACTAATCCCCTATCTAATTTCGAGGTCCAGGGGTGAAGCTCTTAATCCGAAACACACACACATAAACTCACTCATAGTTCTGCAATCACACATACACATGTTCACCGCTACACTCACTCACCCATTGACATACATAATGTTCTGTCTTCTATGTTAATTTCATTAGTACAGTTTAGAAAATCCCTCAAAACTGCAAACTTGCTTGCAAATATTTTACTGTATTCAGCAAAAATCATACACATGCATGCAAATTTGGGCATGAAACGCTTGATTTCACAAATTTGACTTTCCTAGAAAAAAATTAACTTTTATGTATGTTTTTCTTGGTTGTAGAGTCTGTGTGCAACCCTTTGAACGGCTGTAATTAATGAGGCATGATGACCTGTCTTTCATATGTCCACAATCAAACATAAAACCTAAATGTGCAATGTCATTTTATGTCATTCAATATTTTTTTCTGTCCCTTGCTTTGTCTTAGTTTCTCGCTCTTGTGTTTGTTTTTATCACTCCAGCAAAATACAGAGGTTGTTACCAACAGTCGGCCATATAAAGGTACACTTGAGATAGAGAAAAGTGTCAGAGTGACAGGGAGATAAGAGAAGTGACTGGCTGCTTCGCCCTTTTACCTCAGTTCACCTCTGCTCTGCTGTATGTAGGTCAGCCAAATGCTGTACTTACTTCTCACACTGGATAACTATAGTATAACATGGAGAACTCCCAGTACTTTGAGCTCTCCTTAGAATTAGCTTGCTCTGTGTGGAGTAAAAAAAATACTGAGCACTTTGAGCTTTTATTTGTCCTTTATTTGTATGTTAAGCTTTACACTAACTGTAATATTTAATTAAAAGTTTTCATAATTTAAAGTGATTTTTCCTCTCAAAACCTGTGGATTTTTTCCCCACGATTTTAAACAAACAAACAAACAAAAAATGGTTTAAACATTTCTTCTCCGCTGCTTTTAGTCTTTCTCTTCAGCCCTCTGACTCCTGGTGTCAGGTGTAGACACCATGTGTTTTAAGTATGCGTAGTAGTTTACAGCCCAAGCTTTAGAGGGGGAGGAAGGAAGGAGGTATGCAGGGAGAGAGGAGGAACCGCCTTGCTCCAGGCGTAGGGTCACCTCAGGTGAAACGTCTTGGCTTGTGGGCATGGCCTCAAAGAGGAGAGGAGGACTCACAGGAGGAGTCTGTTAACACTGAACTAGATAGAAAGTTTGGTCTAGGAAGAGAGATTAGGAGAGTAGTCTGGAACTAATATCTAAAACAATCTAAGTACTGTATGTATGGATATAAGTATAATGTAAGGAATTGATGTCTTAAGTTTCGTGGTTAGAAGGAAAGAGGCTGCAACATTTTGACACAGAAGAAGCCCTAATAAAGGGAAAATATGTATCTGAGTGACCAGATTAGTCTTCATGACAGCAACAAGATTTATATTCAGACTTTGAGCACTGGAAAAGATGCGCTGTCATGGTTAAATTTAGTTGCATTAAGGAGAACCTTTAAGAGAAAGAAGGAAGGAAAATAAACTGAGGTTTGGGGGTTAGGGGTGACATATAACTTCCCAAGTTTAGATATGAAGAGAAGGGAGAGTGAAACCTGAGGAGGGAGGGGAAAAAAAAGAAAAGAAAAAAAGCAGAATTTGGGAGGTGGCACAAGAGTGAAAGAAAGCCTGCAGTGAGTGGAGGAACGTAAAAGAAAGAGAGAGCTTCTCTGCAGAGCGGGTTTCCTGAGGTCACAGTACAGAATATCACAGAAGAATGTGGAATGCTGAACCGCTGCCAAGGCAAACACACTGGCCGCATCACCACCACCGCCCCAATGGCTGTCAAGGGCTGTTTTATACACACACACACCCACCAACATTCAGCCATATACTGTGTATGCATAGGCATATGCAGTACAATTACAAAAAATGTTCAGTGCATGCATACAGGCATTGAAGAAATATTAATGCTATTTGAACCTGCAAAAGATGGAACAGTTTAGCTAACAGTACAGCTACAGTAAGCAGAGAGGAAGCAGAACTATATTTCAATTATAGGATTCTGAAGCCATGATTACATGACTGGCATATTTTTGCTCACAGATATAACAAAACCGCTTTTATTAGTTTGTTTGTGCACTGTAAGGAACATTACGGTAGACTGAAAGCAAATCCAAAATGCATGGAGTTCTAAGTTATTACAGCTGTGACACGCATACAGGAAAATACACACATGTATAGACACGTGCGTCTAAAGTTACGCAGAGTGAATGAGTCATTTAGTGCAGGTTGGACAAACATGTTAAAACACTCTCACACATACACTGATCCAGTGACTCATGAGCCATGCACACATGCTAAACCAGCATTTGATATTTTTTCAAGGATTTAGGTTATATCCACCATTGGCTAAAAATAAATGCAGCCAAGATGAAGAGGAGAGATCACCTTTGAAGAATTCAGTACAAGTACAAATGAAGAGAAATGGGAAAGAGATGAAGTTCTCATCTGAGCCAAAAAGAAAAAAAAAATCTTTTAGTTTGTCTTCCACGTTTATACCAAAGTCAAATGAAAATCATTCAGAATGTTTGTAGTTGCTTGAATCAAGGCCAGTGCAATACAGACGTCAGACCCAGCAGGTTCAACAGCATGGAAGCTGGGCAGCACAACAGAAGAAGATTCACCAAGAACAGACAGAGGGGATAATTGTGTGATCGTTTTAGCGTGCTTGCTAATAATCACTTATGTGCCCCTGCTCACAGTTTCTATAAAAGTTAACAAGACAAATTGCTATGTCTCAAGCCATGGTTGTTTTTATAGCTGTAGCACATTTAAAGACTTGGAGTCCCACCCTTTTCCCTGTGTATGTGTCTATGTGTGTGTTCAAGAGTATATTTGACTGTCTTTAACTTCTGTACCGCCCTCTCTTGGTCTTGGAGCATGTCGAGGTCAGAGGTCATAATAACTAAGCCATTCCATGGTTCCTTGATGTGGTGCACCACACAGATGCATGCACACACATGCGTTCATAAACACACATATACACACTAAATTCATGTCAAGACTAACAGCCTTTATGTTTAGTGCTTCGTTCCTCCGTTTACTCTCACTCAAGGGGATGACGGCCAAGGAAAAAAACCAAGGCCAGAGCTTTACTGTGTTGTACATGTTCTTTGATGTACTCTCATGTCTGCCACATGCACATTAGCAGGTTTTGACAACATATCCATAGAAAGAGAAAAGGGCTCATGTGTGATATGGATGCAGCACAAATAACTGGTATATTTTTATGCACAGAATAACAAAACAATACTACAATTCACAACAGGGATAATCCGATAGATCTGATATGCACTGATGTTAAGAAATGCTAAAGCAATTTTCGGTTTCTTGTTAGAGTGTTAATGTCTGCAGCATTTGGTCTGGACTTCTTGCAGAGATCTTCCACCCAGAAAACACAGCGGTTTCCACAGCGTTCTTTCTCCGTAACGTCCTGCATCTTGTGCACTCAGTAGACATTCCCCTTGTACCCCCTCCCTCATGTTTCCAGCTGTTAGACCGCATCTCAAGCAGATTGTCTCCCGCTATGAAGCACATGTGTGAACAGCAACTGTGAAAAAAATTCTGAAAAAAAGGTCTGCACTTTCTCCTGATGCTTCTGGTCTTCGTGTTGAAAAGAAATTAAGATTGGATCGAGTTTTTTTTATTTTTATTTTATTGTTATTATTATTACTTGGAGCTTTTAATCATAGGCTGAACTCTGAAGCATGCCCAGTGAGGATATATAAACATAAAACTTTTAACCTAAATTAAATAAGCCTCAAACTCGAATTTAACGTCATATCAAAAAGGAAGGACGTTGTGCTTCTCAGATCAGAGTCAAGACCACAACACTGACTGAAATGCTGTCAAAAAACCTCAAGAGTGTGTTTCATGAAGAAATAATCCTCAGTGCTCCTTAAACCTAAATGAGCTGGAGCATATTGTAAAAGAAAACTGCACCAAAATTGATCCACAATGACAACATTAACAGCATCATACAGAAGGTGATTACTAGGGATTGACCGATATGGATTTTTTCACGTCAGCCTTGGTCAATGGCCGACACGGGCTACTGATATTTGGAACTGATGCTGCTTTTGTTCCTTTAATTTACATCACAAAAATGACAATAACAACAATGTTATGAGTCCCTTTTTCTTTAAACAAAGAAAAAAAACATTTATTAAAAATCAAAGTTCTGAAAGTTCTTAATCTTCCCAGTTTAGGAACTGCTGGTTATAATGGAGAAAACAGACGCTTTGCATTGTCTTTCGTCAAACTTTACTGGCTCCCATAGTTAATGATCTAGCTGTGTGTACTACTGCTCTTCCTCATTTGTCTCCTCAGAAATAGGTCCTTGTGCTGAGGAATTCCTATTAAATAACATGAATAACATGTATGAGGTGAAAACGCAGCAGATTTAGAGATCCACAGATGAGTGAACAGCTGCTGTTCTCTCATCTGCACCACACAGAAATGGGCACTGTTGCCTTTACCTTCAGGTCAAATCTGGAGTGATGAACATGTCTTTCTAAATCTTTGTTTTGGATACATTAGATGGATTTGACAAAAGAACAGCCAAGACTGTTTTGAAATGTGCATATTCAATAACTCTGTCAAATAAAATCATGATGCCTTGCTGGTCCTTTTTCTCTTAAACTATGTGGATTTTCCTTAAAACAAGTTTTAATATTTAGTATGTAAAAAACCAGAAGAAATATAATCATATTCCGGCCACAGGTGGTTATTTTTATTGCACAGGATTTTGCGCTGTTCTATTTTAAGTTTTCCGTCGTTCTGGATCAGAAGAAAGTATTTTCTAAAAGGTGGTATACAGAAATGAATCGATGCTGCATTTTACATCATACTGGATCTTGTAATAAATGTCTATATAATCAAGAAGTTCACTGAAAACCTCCAAGGGGTTTCTGCAGTTAGCTGGCAGAGGAACGTCCAGGTTGTGAGCCAGAAATATTCTTTTCTTCTCTCTGCATTGCTGTCGTATCAACCACATGCACGCTGCCATCGTACTATTTACTATGAGGCTAAAACAACTATTTAGAAGTCACAGGCAGAGCAGATCACGTGTCTTCTCCTGCTGCACGGTGTTGCCTCACGTCCTGCCAGTGTCTATTTTTTTCTTTTTCTCCCCAACTTTGCACTGCAGCCACTTCTAGACTTCATACTCGTTGGAGTTTTTACTCTACTGAAACTCTTTGACTTTATAGATCAGTGGAAGGTAACTGCTGTCTGTCTGGTCAGCTGCTGCGTGAAATCATTCTGCTGTCAGAGGTCTGAAAATGCTGATGAGAACAAGATTATTTCATAACAAATATAATTTCCTTTAGTGCAATTGGTAAAGTACACTGAGTGTAAAACTTACCATTGCACTCTGCTAGTGGGGGAGAAGTAATGCATCCTCAGCTTGTGACAGCAGCGTCGCCAACAACACGGAGCTGCCTATGGACCCTTTCTGTGAGTCATGCCGATATACGCCTGCATTTCAGACAATGCCGATACCAGTAAGAAACGCAAATATCAGCCCGATAAATTGACCGGCCGACGTATCAGTCGATCCTTAGTGATTGCGTCAGGTTTTTGCTGCTAATGATAGTCCTATTAGGATATATAACAATAAGATGTTTTTGTACTGCAAATAATAACACAGATAATGGCATTGTATCACTTTATTTCTTTTAGATTTTTGTTTGAACTAAGTATTAACATTAAGTAGTAGCTAAACAGGAGGAGAGAGGGTGGCGTGACATGTAAAAAAGGGCCCCAGGTGTATACTGGTGTTTATTTTCGTTATGATATTAATTTTTCATATACTGCTATACTGGTGAATAGCCCAAACACCATCCGGAACGTGCGCAGTGGGAAAATGTTTCAGCGGGGACCGATTTCACTGCTGGACACAAACCCCACAGCTAGTGAAAAGGAAGGTTTTTAACAGAGAATGGCTGCTGACAAGTGCTCTCAAGGCAAAGCACACATTGTTGACTCAAAGGAACTAACTCCAAAAAGATGAGCCACGTCTGTGGTTTGGAAGTTCTTTGGCTTTAAAAGGTCCAACGTGGACCAAAACACTATCTTTTGCAAATGCTGTCGAACAAAAGTGGTAGCCAGCGGTGGCAACACTAGCAACTTGCTTCATCACCTTAGCCGTAAATACCTTTTAGAGTACCAAGAACGCCTTAAGCTAAGATCCACCCCCTCCACATCCACAGCTAAATCTGCAAGTAGCAGTCAGACGTCCATTCCACCTCGTCAACGATATGGTTCCTATAAATACTGTAAAGAAAGAAGGCTTCAAGACAGTGGTGAAAACTTTGGATCCCAGGTATTTCCTACCGGACCGTAGACATGTCCTGTATCTGGACATGTAAAAACACAAAATAAAACAGACCTTATGACAACAAAATGCCGTCAAATACCATAAAACTGATATGATTTTTTTTTTAAAATGTGATATGAAAATTTTGCCATACCGCTCAGCCCTACTAGCAGGATGAAATGGGGATCTGCCACTTGAGGTCTGTACTCAGGTTGCTGACATGACATATTCGTTATTGTAAAAAATAAAAAAATAAATAAAAAGGATGATAATCCCCTGTATAAGTTGACAACGTTTCCTCCTGCAGGGACCATTCCTGACCACAATTTGCATTTTCTGTTTAAGTCACTTTCTAAAATTAGGCAGATTTGACTGTTTGTTCACACCACAGAAGTTTAGATGAGCTCTTTTAATTTGCACAAGTGTTTGGATGCGCACATATGTATTTGTTTTTGTGGTTGCTCACACATGTACAGCCAGCATGCATGTGTGTGTTTTTCATTCTGTCCACACCCTGTCATCTCCCTCCCTCTCTCCATCCCTCTGTTCTTTCCCTCCCTTGTACTCAGTTTTGCAGTTGAGAGAAGCAGGCCCGAAGTCAAAAGTGCAAGTGTGCTGCTTGGCTGATGAGTCACAGAGGCATATACACACACACACACACACACACACTGTTTGTAAATATGTGGTTACTCTAATTGAATGCAGCTCCAGTTTCCAACAACTTTCATTTCTTCTTTTTGTGTGTGTGTGTTTCGGTGCACAACCACAGCTGTGGCAGCAGGATACATAAAAACAATGATGACACACCACTTTACAAAAGCGGTGACAGAAAAGTCCACAGGTGCAAATACACACAAACACACACACCTAGCATCTAATTGTTGCAATAAAGTGAAGGATGTTGCTAATCTTTCTCTGTCTTTCTCACACACGTACACACAGAGCAACTTTAACGTCTTTCCATAATTACAGGCTGTCTAGAGATTGTGGTTTGGCTGGCCCTCCTCTCTCGGCATTAAGACACTAAGCAGCGTGTGTCACTCAGCGTTTCCACGTCTACTCCCTAGAGGTGGCAGCTGGGGGCCAATAAATGCACACTCGAAAACACAGACATGAATCTTATCCAACAAAAATTTTAATTGTTGAAGTGCCCTCTTCTTATAAAAATATGTTTTTCAGAGAACTCTTCTTGAATTTACTGTTTAGCTGGTTAGCATTACTAAGATCTCTAATCTGTTATTCGGACCCCTGACCCAAAAAATGCCTTAACTAATCTGCTTGAGCATAACCAAAAGTAAGCTTCACTAAATCTCTCAGCTTGTATTAATTTTTTCCTCTTCTTACAATCTCAGCACAGATTTAGCCATTTAACATGTAGGTTCTTAAATAAATTTTAATATGACTAATTGGATTATGTCCTCCCTCATAAACCCAGAAGCTATAATTTTTTTTAACTAAATTTTTTACTCTGCCTGTATTTCTGCCTTGACTTAATGATCCGTGTGGCTTTCCATAAACAAACATGAGAAGATTTTCCTCAGATTTAAGCTTATTGACGTCATCATTTGCAAATCTAAGTGGTTATCTGGCAGAAAATCCTATATTATTTGTCACTGCACCTGCATCTTTAAACTTGTTATGCTGGCAGCAGAATACATGAAAATATGTTAAGTTTACCTTTAAAAAAAATTACACACACATACACACACACACATCTATATATGTGTGTGTGTATGCTTCTACAACTTCACTTTACCATTATCCATGTTATAAATCTAGGCTTTTATAAACACACCCTAGGCTGTGGCTTCTTATTTGATCAATGCATTACATTGAATTGGCAGTGTATCAAAATCAGTAAAGATCCAGAAACAACATAAATCTGTTACAAATCTCTGTAGATTGATGAGTCATTATAGCAATTTTTAATGGTGATCTAATATTGCACTGATCTTTAACAAAAGAGGCAGCCAGCTCATTTCAATATCGACCCATTTTATCTACCACATAGTCAGAAACGAGCTCATTTGCTGATAATCACAAGAAGATAATTTACTAATTCTAATGCTAAGACATGCTTCTCTTTGGTGGTTAATAATGCCACAATCAAAAGTAAAATGGCTTCCTTAAACCATTGCAAATAATTCTGTTAAATCCCCACATGATTCTAAATGTATTCTTTGAATTGGGTACTAAATTATTAAATAAAAAGCAATTTACAAAGGGGCCAGCAACAAAAAAATGCTTTTGGATGTGTCACAGCTTAACTTACTTCTTATCATTCTGGTACATCCAGTACTCAGTCTGTCACATGCACCTTCATTGTGCCAGTCGTTCATCCCTGTTCCTCTGTACCTAATTGAAATTTGAATTGATCTGCGTTCCCAGACTTGTACCTAAACTAACGACTTAAGGGTCAAGGAACTTCCTGCTCCCGACATGGTTTGATCTACTTTTGTACCTACACACCCAAACAAGTATGTGACAGTGCCATTTTAGCAAGAGACTCCTGGTCCTGCCTGGTGTTGGTAATGACTGATTAATCGACTGATGGCAGTTTTCCTCAGTCCCAAAGCAGCTTATCCTCTCTTGGGCACAGTCAGAACACCCTGTGATTGTCTGTGTGTTGCACATATGTGGGTGTGTTTGTGTAATACTGCATAGTGGACTTGCTTATCCCTAAGTAAAAGGAAAAATTAGTGTGGCTACTGTACATCACGTATGACTGCAAATTTATACAGAAAGCAGTGGTCAGCTGTTGGATTAGTGGAATATAATCAAAGTGCAATATGGAGAAAACAGTTATTGACTGAGGGAAACACATGCAGCTGTGCAGACGTGCTCAGATAAGCAAGCACACATATATAGGCCCTGACAGTAAACAGTTTAAATCCACTTGAGGATTACAAATCCACTTACAGTAGGTCTGCTTGTCTATGTCAGCTGCAGATCCCACTCTGATCCTGCTGCCCTATCACACTGCTTTATGGTGCATATTTGAGGAAAGAAAAAAATAAAAATAATATAAAAACACCAAGATGAAAGCCCAGGTGGTTTTTGGAGCATATGAAGAATTTGTAACTAAGGCTGCACATGTGCAGTAAAGTCCAGCAGGGGAAAAATATGGAATAGAACCGTGGCAGAGGATGTCAAAAGTCTGAAATACCTTCACATTAAACTTACAAAATAAATTAAATACATGTGAGATTTGTAAAGCAGACCTTACATACCACGGAAGTACGTCTGCAATGTTAGAATATTTAAAGACGAGGCACGTCAGACTTACGTAACAACCTTATGCAAGATTTCAAAGCTGAAAGTGAAATAAGATCCATTTAATAATTATGAGATACATAATCCGATTGGTCGACTAGTCGTTTTAATAGTCGGTGACTAATCGACCATCAGAATAGTCATTAGTTGCAGCCCTATTTGTAACATGCATGTACATGTATACTGCACAGCAGTATAGCCACATCGGTTACTGTGGGTGTTGCCAATGCTGATACCTTACAGTCTGTTGAGCTTCAGTTGTTTTAGTTAAGTTCTCTAAAGGTTAACTGAAAGAAAATCAAGTGAAAGAATAGCAGTGCAGAGAAAAGGAAGGAGCTTTTGTGCCCGGTCCAGTGGAGGAATATGCTGTCTGAATGAGTAATGACACATATGATATTGACTTTAATCACATCTGTTTATGTGATTTCATCTCTCTCCATTCCCATTAGACCTCCCCTAGTTCTTGGAATGGGCTGCTGCCTGGTCTGCCAAAAATAATCGCTTGTTTGCTGCTATTTACTTAAATCTGTCAAAGAGGCACTGTTGGAGCCCATGCTGTTATGGTCCTCTTTTGCTCTTTGCGTACAGTATGTGTGTGTGTGTGTGTATACAAAGTACACAAGGACGTGCCAGTGTGTTCTATACTGTTCTCTCAGTTGTGTGAGAGAGTCAGACGTGTCCAGGCATCCACAGCCGGCCGATGCACATTTTCTCTCGAAACCACACACACACACACACACACACAAAGAGAGCCAGGGCCAGCTAGCCAGAGTGTGTGATACGCTTTAATATCTCTCAGTGAGTAGGAAACTGGCAGAGGCATTGAGTTCATCTCAATGTGTCTCAGTGTGAGACCAGAGGGCTGAAGGCTGTAAAAAAAAATCACCTTGAAAATTTAACGCACAGACATACACCATCTCAGAAAAGTAAAGAAGTGTCAGGCAGAAGTGTTTTCTGGGGCAGGGGGGTTGGATGTTTGCCTAGCTCAGATGAGCGATGTTATTTTTCCTCCTGTGTTAGAAAAGACGAAGGAGGCAGGAGAGTAAGTGGTCAAAGAGCATGGAAGGTGAAAGGATGCCACCTTCCCACCTACTTTTTTTCTGCTCTTATATTCTACCTCTATATTTTATTTTATTTTTTTTTTTTTCAAGATTTCGCTTAAGCCCACCCTCTCGCATCTTTTTCCCTCACACTTTGGGGTCCGTCATTGCAGGCTATTCCCAACTGGGTCTGAAATCATTCAGGGATGTAAAATTTTTTATAAAAACCTGCTCTCTGGTTGCCAAATACTTCATCACTAAAGAGCACGCTCACACAAATGAACACATTACCTGGCAGCGTGAAACAAACACTTTTTCTGACAAAAGATAGATGTGCAATAAGACAAAAATAATTGAAATTAAATTAAATTAAATTTAAATTACAATGAAAACCTCTTCTGATTAGAAGTTGAGGAAATAAATCTTCCTTGTTCATGGCATAATGGTAAACTGATACAGCTGTCATCTTAGTGCAAAACTTGCAAAGCATCGGTTGTCACAAACTTGACATTTCCAAGTAATCAAAAACTCATTAAATGCCAATACACATTGCTCTTGAAGATGTCACACAAAGTTATTCCACAGTCTAATCTAAATGGGATTATATCTGTAAAATCTGGGAAAACAGTTAATCTGATATAGGAAAGTTAGCTTAACTGTGTGTTTATTTATTCATTTAACTTAATTGTATTAACATAAATGCTGGTAGCTGGAATTAACTGAACTGGAAGAAATAAGTTTGGCATGACATTGACATTTAATCAGGCAGCACTTATTTAATGAAATGCTTTTTCAAATAGGGTTAAACAAATATAGCTTGACTCTTAAATAAATCTATGTATGATTATTTTATGTAAATGATCATTTGGATGAGGTTGCTTTCCATCTTCAGGACTGTTAATATTCAAGAAACCACTTAATTCTGTGTTATATAAATCCTTTGAGTATAAATGAGGCTATCATTGTTTGGGCAGAAATTAAATGTTCAAATAGACTATCTGTTCACAGAGTAAGGCTTCTAAAAAAACGTATATATGGTTTTAAGCTTCTAAATTACCTAAACAGTTTTGTACTAGAAATACCTTTTTAAAGATGAATTTTCCACAAAGCTAAAAGTTCATGTGTCTAACAGGGAGAAAAAAAACACTCAACTATTTTCAAGAATAACAGTGTTATTGCTGCAATAAAGTCCATCACATTGTATAAAGAGCATGTTCACCTCATGAAAAACCACAACAGGATCAGGGTACAAAAAGGGAGACTGGAACATTGACAGAAAAGAATAACAAAAGATGCAGGTCAGCCAGTGCATAGGCAGCCACTTCATATGCAGTAGTTAAGAGATGAAAGAGCAGCATTTAACATACATTAAAATACATCAGGAAAAGGTTTGAACTTGTTCAGCTTCCTGTATTTCCACAAGATTAACGAGACTATCAAAACGCTTACCTTCATTTTAGACTGAGAAAGAAACTGTGGATGTGGCTTGCCAACAACCCTCTTTTTAGATTCTAAGATCTAAAGAAATTGCAGTCAAAGAAGTGAAAGAAGTTTTTTTTTTTTCAAGAGCCTTGAGAACTCTTTAACACTCTTCAGTTTCCAGTCTCTTCTTATACAGCAAAGTTGCAAGTTTGCATTTCTGCTGTATCAACATAGCTCTTTGACTTGTTTCAAGTAGGGCTGGGTTTAAAAAAATCGATTTATCAATTTGAATCGATTCAAGTTAAATAAATCAAAAATTGAATCATACAACTTGGAGATTGTTTTATTTTTTTATATGCATCCACTGAATGAAACGGTCTTATCATGACATTTAAAGCGTTTAACTTTTTTTCTGTTTTTTTTTGTTTTTTTTTTCCATCAGCATTTCTGGGTCTGAATCTGGGGAAACATTGCGTTGTTATGGTATTTCAGAAACACATGTAAATGTGTCAACTCAGAATATTACAGTAATCTGATTACTCCCAGATAACTGATTTTAATTGTCAAGTGAAAACACTCAGTGTTAAAAAAAATAGTTATCTGAGAATGTCTTTAATATTCAATAAAATTAGGGGATTTTAGATAATTAGCTGTAAATTAATTGACATTGAATTGTATCAGATTTCCTTAAAAATAGAATTGAAATAGGCTGTTGTGAATCTAATCGATTCAGGAAATTAGTGATGATACCCAGCCCTAATTCCAAGATAATTGCTGTCTCACTTATGCTTATTATTATCTGTAGGCTTTGTGGAGCCTGGTCATGAATAAACTAAATAAGTCCAGGCTTATCTGAACTTGAAAAATAACTAATGTAAGAAGGAGTGAGGAAGGGTGAAAATAGCTTTACTAAAATAGTCTTGTATTAGTTTGCATGAGCCACCAAGGTAAAGCACTGCAGGCATCAAATATGGCTGGCTCAGCTGCAATGCTAAAAATGATATTTTCTCTTAGAATCTTAGAAATAAATATGTATATATGTGTAAAACGTTTTTTTAATATAATATTTAGAGATATGTGAGACACACACACACTTGGATATATATATATATATGTATATATATATATATATATATATATATATATATATATATATATATATATATATATATAGTCAGTAAGCAGGAGCTGTTGTCTATATATATATATATATATATATAGTCAGTAAGCAGGAGCTGTTGTCTTTTCAGAACCTTAAAACTGTAAGCTAAACGGAGGCTTAACAAATACCACTGTATCTTAACTTTTTTCCAAACTTCAACAAGTTTTCAACAGCCTTAAAATATATAAAATTATATGATTAGTGGATTACTGGAAGCCTGCAACTTTCTAACAGAAAATTTCAGGTTAAGTTTTGAGATTTAAATTCCAACTTGATCCTGTTCTTCTCTCTTACCCTCCATCTCCCCCTTTCCCTCCCTCTGCGTGGGGATTAAGGAGCAGAGACGGCATCAAAGGCCTGTCACCACTAGAGTTAATGGAGCGTCACACGTGTGCATTCACACACACGCGGGTATGAGAGACAGGTCCTGCAACTTGAGATGGGGGCATTTGGAGATTTGGGATGGGGGTATTAACAGAATGGAAAGGAAGGAGAGAGTGTTGCAGGAAAGGTTGAAGGGCAGGGTTAGGGGAGCATGTGTGAAAATGAATTGTTACACTGCACATTTTAATAGGCCCGTGTGTGAGCGTACATTTATGAAAAAGTTTGGAGTACAGAGAGACCATATTCAGAGGTAGAGTTCTTTGAGTGCATGAGGGAAGTCTGTGGTCATATGGAGCAATGAAGAGAGGCACTTGTTCAGTGTAATGCCTAATGTCATGCTTGCTTACACTTCAAAGACTCCACTGGAAAGAACTATATGCTGTTATCTGACATGCACACACTGTGGGCGGCCATACATTATGTACATAACAATGACATACTCCTTCCTGAAATATATGCACAGCGCGCAAACATGTGCATACCAACATTGCTGGGTTAACAGGGTACAGTTCCTGTTGCTTCCTTGATCAAACAATGGGAGCTCTATTACAGGCCTGACAATCCAGACTGTGGCATGGGAGAGAGGAGGAGAGAGAGAGAGAGAGAGAGAGAAAGAGAGTGAGACATAGATAGAGAGGCGGAGGAAGAAAGAGAGCAGACACAAGAGGCAGCAGGCTGAAAAGAAGCAGTCAACAAAACAGGCTTGCCAAAAAGAAAAAGTAGCTTAGAAAGAGCGCATGGAGAGACTGAAAGATTCTGTTACATACAGGATACGCTGGAGTGTCTTCCAATGAAGTTTCAACTGAGACTTTACAGTATTTCATTACCTGAATCCAGATCGCCAGTTGTAATCAAAACCGTGCATGTAGTTGCATGTCTGTTTATGTGCGTGCTTCATTGTGTTTTCCTTTAACCAAGAAGTTCACGTCAAATATTTCATTGTGCTCTACATAGTTTGTGCTCCTCTCAAGTGTGTAGTGCATCAGGAAATAGCCAGCCGGTGTTTTGTCCCCTTCTGTTTGACACAAATGTGTACAGAGCCCCTGTAAGGACACAACCTCTGCTTGGAACAAGTAACCCCTGTGTTTCCCCTCCTCCTTCTCCTCCTCCTTCTCCTTCTGCATATCCTGCCTGCCCCGTCTCTCCAGGAAACGCTCCTCCTCCCTTCCTTCCTCCCTCCCTCCCTTCTCACCCCCCTTCACTGCTGTCTGGGCCTTTATCACTCCTCTGCCTCCTTCCTCTTTCTATCTATCTATCTGTTAGGATGAAAGAGTCAGTGAGAGAGTACGTGTCAGGGAGCATTCCCTGTGTGCAGAATTTAACTGTGTGTTTGCGTGAGCACTTATGTGTCTTTGTGTGTACATGTGTCTTTGTCTGTGCAAGTGTTTCTTTGTATATGTGATTAAAATTCTGTTGACTCTAGCGAGCTAGCTGTGTGAGGGCTTCTATTGAGTTGGAGCAGGTGGGCTCCTGCTACTACAGTCCTGCTAATCACTCCTTCCTCTGGGTGACTGACTGGGTCAGGCAAAGGGCAGCTAACATACAGACAGGCCACTGTCAATGCCAAGTAAAGTGGAGAGCAGTCATTATGAGACTTCTTATCTACTTGACATTTTATATCCAAAGGCTTCTGTTAGTTAAGTAGACCAGTGGACTTTCCGTGTGCAGTCCTTTAGGGGTTTCTACCTTTTAAGTCACCTGAAAAGATGTACAGTGATTGAGAAATGATGAGAAAACTTTTTACCAGCTATGCTTTAAATATACAAGTAAAACAGCTTAATTTTCAATAACAGTACGTTAAAATAAAATAATTCACATTCACCCACAGACCCTCAGGCCTATATTCATGTTGCTGCACTGTTAAATTTATCTTTGTAACCTGAAGAAACAAATACAGTATCACCAATTCTATCTGTAGAAGACAAGTGTAACAGTAGCATTGCCAAGTTCGGTTACATCATGATAGGAAAATATTGTCACATTACTACAAAGAAGCTTAAGAAGTGTTTGTTGATCCCTACACAATTGGGTGCATTCACACCAGCCCTTCTGATTCCAATCATAGTTTGTTTGCTCAGTAACTCTCGTTTTTTTGGGGAGGTGTGAATGTGCAAATGAACTCTGATGTGGATCATACCAGCAAACTCTGGTCCACCTACCTGTCTCAGTCCACCTCAAGTTAACCAAATGCAGAAAGTGAACTACAATGCAGGACATTGTGGGTAAATGCAACCAAAACATGCGCACATGTAGGTTAATAATCAGTTTAAATGAACTGGTCAGACTTGGAAGAATGCAGTAAAAGTTCTGTTTTAAATATTGTAAAGCCAAGATCGCTAGGATTTGATCCAGCTCCATATTTTGCTCCAACGTGGTGGAAACTGAAGTTGTCCTGCCTTAGCTGATAGATGAGTACTTTCTTATTTTTCAGTAATTCTTGATGCACCACTGCCTCTGGCAAGGATGGGCATACATTTTTCAAAAAGTCTGTTTTTTTGTAAGTGCATATGAAAGCAAACTTGGACCAGCTGAATGTTGCAATCCCCAACTGAAACAAGTCCCCAATCAGACCATGACTAGCAAACTATTAGGTGTGAATTCCCTCTTTTTTTTCTTTTTTTTTTGTTTTCTCTCTAATTGAGTTTGCCAGAAAATCAGTATTTCTGTTTTCAGTTGTAGTCAATGCTCGAGCATTGCTACTTTGATTGAGCGTGAACAATTTCACTGCTGTCATGGACAATGGTAAGATAAACCTCTAATGCTCTGTGATAGACAGCAAGACAGCTCACAATGTCAAAGTTAGCAATTTTTTTCCAGTTAAAGAGGAATACTGTGCATATTTCATTGTCTTTACAGCTCCTTTAATCTCATGGGACATGACCATGTTAGCATCATGTCTGATCAAGTACCCTGGTAATTTTCCATAATAGTCCTTTTTGCAATCTTACTAGGTCTCAACTCATGACAGTGACACATCACACAAGCCTGAACACAATGATGTCAAAGTAACTGATAGACATGTACAGGTCTGTCTGTATGATGTCCAGACTTTCCTCGTCATGGCTTTCCTTGGCACCACTGGGGGCTGCACATGAACATCTTTTGACTAATGCTTGCAGTGTTGTCTCATGTGTTGTTGTGCTCTATCCCATTTTTCTATCCCCCTGTTTCCTAAAGAGGCGAGGAGATGGTAAACCCAGGTGAAGTGAAAGACATAATTTCTTAGACTTAGAAACTTCTGCTCTCGTTCGTGCAAGCTGCAAGCTTAAACATGTAGGAAGGGACCATTTTCAGTTAAATGGTTCTCTGCAACTATATTTTATACAATCATAGCATGCCTATTGGGCACATATCAACTCTAATGATAGCATGTCATGTTGTAATAAGAGAAGTGTAATCCCATGCTTAATATGTCTCTCCGTGTACTGTCCAACCTTACATGAAAGGCTGATGTTTTGCACATTGTTATCACCTTTACTTAACCAGGAAGAACCTCATTGAGATTACAATCTCTTTTCCAAGAGTGTCTTGATCAAGACCGCAGCAGGGCAGTTACAAATTTTACAGACACACAACAAAACATATTCAAACTGGCTAAAAGTTTTACAACAAGGTAATAACAAATTAATAAATAAATAAATAACCATTTAAAATAACTTAAATCACTAAATCTAGCAGAACACCTACAAACAGATGAAACTGTCTCTAAAGCATTCAACATTTTCTTAAAAACCTCCAATGAGACCAGGTCATGAAGTTTTAGGTTATTCTGCAGTTTGTTCCAGCCAAAGCAGCGCACAAAAAAACCTTTTTCCCATCTCAGTTTGCACACTTGGGACTAAGAATAATAACAAATCCTGGTTAGCAGAGACTGTACGGTCCTGAGAGAGTTACAGAATGTGACTCTTTCTGCCACTGTTGTGTTTCTAAATGCAGCCGCAAGGAACCTTTATGTCACTTTAACAGATTTATGATGTCGGCGATGTTACATATACAGACATATATTGGCATGTGGTTGTATGTAAATATGTAGCAGTCTTACCACAAAACCTGTTGTTAAAACTCTTGGCAACCTGCAAATCTGTTGTTGCAGCTAGATAATTGCTGTGAATCGAAACATGTCCCTTGATTTCACATAAATTCTCAGAAATCTTGTGTTTAAATGTAGAAAGTATTGACTCACCAGCTGTTAAAAGAACAGAAAGAGAAAGAGTGAGAAAGAGAGAGATCAATTACGTGGCAGCTCTATACCTGTTGTGCAGGGATTAAAGACATTTAACTACGGGGAAAACACTTATGTGGTTTTCGTGGGCATCTTAAGATTTGTTGATCAAAATAAAAACAAAATAACAAAATTCGTTTGAGTGACTCTTGACATACTCTTAGGTAATGGAGTATGAAATTTTAGTTGGTTAGATGTTATCAGGCTGATGTTTCTGAAGTAGTGAGCTATGTATTTTTACCCTGAACTGTTCCTGTCCTGGCTTGCTACCAGTCCAAGCTACAGATAAGCCAATAATACTAGCTGGTGTGTTAACAGTGAAAAGAAATCACGTTTAATCTCTGATTAAAGAAAAAAAAAAATGTCGCATATAGTATTTAAAGCTTAGGAGTATTATTTCAGACGCTTTGGCTAGCAACCAAGACATTCTTGAATCTGGTTGGGATTGCAGTACTTTTGTGTCTCCTGGGCAGAACGTACAGAGGGTTCATTGTGTCTTTTTTTGTCTGGGCAGGGAGAGGGAGCATTCGTGTGCACCATCCAGAGAGTACGTACCATCCCCAAAAAACCCTCCTTAAGTATGTAGTAAAGCTGAGATGAAAGTCAGTGAATTAAATAGAAATCCACCTCCTGTTTCTTTCCTTCTTCCCTCCCGCTTTTCCTATTTCCCTCCATCCATCTCCCTCTCCTTTTCTCCTGCATCAGTATTTTTTTCTGTGTTCTTTTTCTCCCTGTCAGGCTTAATGCCTTCTTACAGCTCCATTTAGGTTGCATGCGTGGAAATTGGGTAGGGGATCTTGTGGGTTTGTGTCGCTGGAGATAACCAATGTGTGGGAGGTGACAAAGGTAGCATAAGCTGTTAGTGTGTGCGCGACGTGCACAAGGGCACATGTGTGTGAAAGAGAGTGTCTGCTTTAAGTGCAGGAATAGATATCTGACAAATGGAAGTGCGGAGGGGTATGCATCTGTCAGTGTTGTTTGAAAAGCCAGAGGAGAGTTAATCTCAGCGAGTCACTCCTCCTTGTTTGATCAGCTCGATGTCTCAGCCCGGCTTGCATCGCTTTGCTGTGATCTGCTGCAAGTAGGATTCAGCTCTTTGAGCTCTGTGGTGTTCAGCTTTATGTGTTTATCAATTTCCAATCAAAGTCACACATATTATAAAAGGAGTGCAACTGAAAATATTTGTTTTTTGTTTTTCTTTTCTTTTCTTTTTTTTTTTTCCTTCAAACTGTAAGACACTCTTAAAATGTGAGTCATAATTGTGTATTATACAGTGAAAATGAGAGGTGTTTTACCCCATTACTCGAGACATTTTAAACTTTATACCGTTCTGCTTTCAGGTGTGTGTGTTGTTCAGGCACAAGTGCTTCACAGCAGAATGAAAAACAACTGATTGCTTCTGTGTAAATAAGATGATTTTACCATTTAAATGGCATGTTGTGTTAATATATTGCTGTATAGTATGTATGATTTTTTAGTTATTTATGCAGACCTGAAGATTTTCTTTCAATCTGTGTCACTTAAAAACTTGTGCCAAACATTTTTGATTGTTACTAGATCTGTCATACTTGACAATTAATCTTGTAATCATTATTTGAAATAATCATTAACATCGTTGCCAAGTTCTCATGGTCTTATTAATTTACCTGTATGAGTACAGTTGGGTGACTTTTTTTTTTTTTTTCATTTTTATTCCTGTATTCATTTAAAATAAATGACTGTTATTTTTTTAAGAGTTACATGAATTATTATATGATGGGTTTGGAAAAAAGTAGAAATTCTGAAACTTTGCATTATTTTTATCACATTTATTTACTGAAATCTTTTAAATGTGGCAGCCCTGCCACATTGTTTCTACATAGGAAGCTGAATCCAGCTGTGTCTGTGTTTAATTTTATCTTAAAGCACCCAGCAAACCTTTTTTTCTGAAGGAATTAGGAAGCTATTTGAAAATATATGTTTCAGCTTTCAGTATCCTCTTCCACTCACTTGATCCTCTCTTTTTTATGTTGTCTATGTCAAAGTGATTTCTGCCGTCATCAGCATCACTATTGCTGTTATCACGGCCTCTATATCCCTTTTAGTTTCTCAGTAATCTACTCTAAACAATCCCTCATAGCCCTGATTAACTATTAGCCTATCAATAAGCCCTAATAATCACTATCAGCTATTGAGGAGCCAAAGCAGGAGGATCTGCGGCTGTTAGCGGAGCCCAAGAGCTAATCATAAGGCCTTACTGGGCCTAACACCCCAAGCTGAACTGTGTGATTTCTAGCTGAGCTCTGAACACCAGCCAGCTTGAGCTAAAACAGTCTGACACAGGCTTATTGATCATGCACAGTGGTTAGAATGAGAGCAAATAGTTGTACATACAAAACTGATGTTTTAAATTTTTTTATTTATTTATTTTTATTTAACCTTTATTTAACCAGGTAAAAAAATGTTTGAGAACCAGTTCTCATTTGCAAACATTAAACTCTAACAGTGTGTCATTAACTGCTTATTTCACATTCATCACACCACTTTTTCCTTTTCTTTTGCATCCTTTTCTGCCTGCTGTCTCCCAGGAGATAGTCAGTCCGTTAGGGCGTCAGTAGTTTGGCCACAAAACCCTCAAGTGGATTACATCATCGTCTCTTGTTTATGATGCTATCTGTCACTGTTTTGTTGACTTCATAGAGTCCACCGCTAAACTTTTAGTACCGACACACGTTGCAACCAGTTTTAACTCCTCATAGCAAGGCACATGTAGAACATTCTATAACAACAGTTAATCTCATTAATATAAATTACATTTTGATCATCTGTTGGGGTGTTTAGGCTAAAACGAAAACCTATTTTGTGTAAACAACAACAAATGTATACCAGGACAAAAGACTGAAAATTGTAATTGCAAGTAAGTTGTCATAAAAAATGTTTGCATGAAGTTAAAAGGAGCTGAAAGATGGTTTGATGTTGAAGTTAAAAATATGTAGGGTAACAATGTGAGGGTATGATGCGGAGTAGTGACAGACAGGGAAAGAATTTTATTTAAAAAAGAGAAACAGTGGGAGGGGAGGGGGGGTGAGTATAATTGCAGGAAAGAGGGATTATTAATACATCACTGTCCACAGTCTAGAGGCTGTTAGTCCAAGGCTGTAGATAAGTGAAATCATATGGCCTTCACATCACGGAAAAGAGCGAGAGTGTTAATGAATGCAGACAGTTTCAATGTAACAGTAAACATTCATTAAAACATGCTCATTAAAACAGCTGAGCACTTTATATTATGGCCCATATGGCTGCATGAACGAGTGTTAGTGTGTATGTGCATCTTTACTTCCCTCTGATGCATATTCTTTTTCATCAGCTTTTCCATGCATGTTGTGTGTTGTTTCATTTAGATGAAAAACATTCAAGTGAATCAATAGCGTTGTATGAAATAGTCACACCAGACGGTAACAAGTCCATGAAGTAATTGGTTGAATAAAGGGTTGCATAGTGGCACTGGGCCAGAAGAAAATAGTCTTCTGAATTACTTGACTGATGAGGACAAGGATACTATGTATTTATGTATATCAGGGCTGTATATCAGATTAATCACAGCTCACAAGTTAATTAACACAACTATGCCTTAAATCTGCCCATTTTACTGTATTGTATCAACAGAAAGAGCAAACTTTCTTTTTTTTACATTGGATGATCACTTTGGTAGTAATAATCAGTTAAATATTACATAAAATCAAGACCTTAAAAAAGTACATCTCATTTGTACCACCCTTTTCTTGGTCAGTGCCCCTTCCTGGCCCCCATCTTAACTTTTCTAGACCTGCTCCTGCATATCTGAACTATAAATCCTTTCTACCAAATATCAACTATTTATTAGCGAGGAGAGCTCCCCTGATTTACATCTCAAAACCTTTTTATAATTTCTCACTACATTAATGGCTGCAAAATGATCAGACCTGTGTCTCCAACATCTGCACAGTACCAATGGTTTAGGCTATGTCCACACGGCGCCGAAGCCGGTTCAGGTGTGAAAATGGTGGCAAAAACTAGGAGAAAGGCTTCGCCATCCCCGTGAAACCACTGTAGTACACACTACAAAGGTGTAAGTGGCGCTACGATGATTAAAGGTTAACACTCCAGAACTAGAACAAGACGTAGTGCGTGCACAGATAATGACATATCTAATTGCTCCCGCTGTTGATGGTACAGTAGCGAAGTGCTGTGTTGTAAAAGCAGTGCATTTAAGTTCAGAAGCTGTACATAAGCCAGGACTGCCTGGAGCAGCATCACAACACAGTTGGTCACGGACGGCATTATTGTTCTTGTGTTTGGAGCTCGCTCATCACACTGATGTCATATTCCCCAGTTGTGCGGTTACGCTGTTGTACGAAACACAGACAGTAGAGGTTTCAAACCTATACCGTCATATATAACGTATATATATATATAACGTACCTTGGTACCTGGTTTCAGACATGATCAGTTTAATGGAGGCTAATCCTTGGTTTTGTGGGGATGAAAGGGTGGATTGCTAAAATACTTTTTTGGTTTTATTGCAATTTAGCGTCATGGAGGTGGCCCCTTAGTAAAGACATCCCCTTGTTTCCGTGACAGTGACAATAATCTGATTGAAATGAGACTGGTAAATGTAGCTTACTTTAGCTAGCGTGAACCACGAACCACAAGTTCCCTCCTTCTAAGCTGATTAGCTGATCACCAACAGCCGATCACCAACAGCCGCCTTGATTCACAACCGGAGAGGAAGGGAGAGAGGAGGCTGCCACGCTGTGCAGAGTACAGACAACCAGAGCAGTGACGTATGTGCAAACTACGTGAAAAGTTTGGGTTTCTTTTGTTTTTTTTTTTAAATGGGGGAAAAGTGCGTGTGTTGAACCATCCCACCAGGAAAAGCGTGGGTTGTAGAGCATCCTCATTTCCCCTCATCTCCAACCTTAGTATTTATTATATAATTACTAGGGTTGTCATAGTCAATGCGTTAATAAAGCATTAACGCAAATTCTGTTTAACGGTGCATTCTTTTTTTTTCCCTTTTTTTTTTTCTTATTTTTTAGTGCATTTAACACATGTAGTTTCAGGAAGTGATGCAGAAATAATGTTGTGATCCTGAAGCAAAAATAGACACAGAATGGTTCTTTTACACAGACTGTCTGGCTTTTAAGCTCTGCATGATGGTTCTCTGAACAAGACTACAGTAATTTTTTATCTACTGTCGTAGTATGTCTCATCTCATACCACTTGCTGTGCAGCACACAGCTGAAAAAGGTATGATATTATCTCTTGAAAGCAGGAGAATTAGTTGTTTTCTGACTGTATAAAGCCTAAAATTAATATAATATTGCTTCATGTTCTTATTAGTATAGGTAGAGTATTGGTAACCTTCCGCTTGATGTCACCAGGTAGCAAAGTTGTGCTATTGTGATTCAACATGAACTTCCAGCAAGCAACTGCCTGTGTGGGAGGGCTATAATAGAAAATGATAGGAGTGTATATTTTAACTTGCATCATCCTATACCAGTATGTTCTGGCCTTAACTCTGGAGCAGGTTTTTCCTTGGTCTGGTCCAGAAAGAAGCTACTGCCAACAATAGAAGAAAACAGAAAAACTAAAACAAAAGAATAAAGCAAAGATTTACGACAACAACTTAGACAAGTAGGGAACATTTCTTCCAAGTGATCCTGTTCAACCATTGTCTTTTTCAGCTGACGTATGTAAGAAGTGATGTTTGAATTTGTTGACATCCTTTAAAAATGCAATAGGGGTCTTTGTCTTTGTCTCTCAGGGTTGCTGTTGCTGTGCAGTCTTATGCAGCCATTGCTCCAGATTTCTTTTTCCAGTTATCTTTTATATATATATATATTTGTCTGAATTCTTTATGACATACTTTAAAACAGTTGATGAAACAATTCATCTTAGGTATGTGTATCCAGGCATCATGTATTTTGGCACTGTAAATCTCAGTGCAGCTGTTGGATAAATAATGTGATTAAGTGCCATTTCCCAAAAAATTAACTGTTGGTGAAAGTTTTAAACCAGCCCACCCTGCTCACAGCAAAACCTCAGCAACCAGAGAAAAACTGCTGTGTCTGGTAACAATCTACTAACATTTCCACATTAATTTCAAGGCCTCTGGTCATCTAAAGACTCCCTTTAACCATCTCACTGTCTCATAGTCTGTCTGTCAGTCTCTTGCTGGTCCGTCCTCAATGAACCCTAAGGAGCTTTATGTGCGAGTTTGTTGGTTTTGGGCACAGCTTTACTCAAAATCAATCCTAGCTGGACAACTAAAATGCCTTAAAATGACTGAAATCCCCCCAAAGCTGATAGTACAGGGATAGTACAGGCTTATGTGTTCCAGTTGGATCTAGATGGAGTTAGATGGAGACTAGCATAGAGAGAGGAAATAGCGTTGCTGAATTCATTGAAAAGGAATCTTTTTGAGTGGTATTTTTCATTGTATTTGAAAGTAGTGAAGGTATAAGAAGAAAGGATTGGACAGTGAAAGTCAGAGCTAGAGAGGTTGGCGGTGAGGTAATGAAAAACATATTTTATTTCATTGCCTCACACTTGGGTTTCATTCTCTCCCACTTGTTCCCTCCATCTATCCCCATTCCGTAACTCCCCAATATGTTTATTTACATGCCTTCCAACTTCCCCCACTCACCCATCCATCTATCCTTCCTCTCCTTTCTGTCAATTAGCTCATGTAAACTTTGCTTTCCCTCATTGTTTTTTCTGGGGGAAAGTGCCTCTGCTTTTGATTAAGCCCACAGCTCTGCTTCAGTACCATGACTCCCTCAGCCTCCCCAACACACACGCACACACAAGTACCAACAAAATACATCATATCTTGCTTTTGCCAGATACCGATCAACTGCCAACTTATAGGTTTCCTTGAAAGATTAAGCCATCTTATTGTAGATGTGCTTATATGTTTGCTTCAGGCAGCCAAGTTATAGAAATTTAGGAATGTCCAGAAATCAGTGGAGAGATATACATCTACATACAGACACACACAGACACACTAAGGTGTGGTTTGGGAGATGGACAGCAATAGCACCTGTCTGCCAGCTGTTTGGTGTCCCTTGGGGAGTTTGAGCCGTCTGACTGACAGGTGAGGCGGCCCGGAGCTGAGAGGCACAACACATCTGTCCTCATCCAGATGCTGAGGAGGGACAAAAACCCTCTCTGTGTATCTTTGCTTTTTTGGTTGTCTGATTACTTTGCAGCCTCACCCATTTGAGTTTTGAACATGTTTGAGGTCTTTTGGGCTAAGCTTGAAAAGGGAACAGGTGAAACTGAGAGACAACAGCTTTGCCCTCAATCCCACTTTGCTTTATTTCTTTTCTGTCATTACTCTGTCATTTTTTCAGAAGACCTTTCTTTGCAGTTCACTGTCTTTGACTCATAATTTGTGTCACCCCATTTTTCTCTGCACTTTCCCTCCTCTTCCACCTTTTCTTGCTCCTTCCCTCCCGCTTTCCTTTCTTTTCTGCTTTCCTTCTCTCCTACCTTCCCTTGTTGCCTCTCCTTTTCTAGTTCCTTCCATCGCTACTTTTCCACATAAAGCTGTTTTTCATAGAAGCCCATGCAGCCTGGAATAGCAGTCCCCCGGGCGCTGTAGGGTGAAACACTAGACTTTTCTGAGCCCAAGCCAAACAGATGCTGGCTCTTGGAGTCCCACCAGAAACAAGCCTTCATGCTTCTCCTTTTCTCTCTTTTTCTGTCTCTTCCACTTTTTCCACTCTTTCCTTATCTTGTTTCTCTTCTCTCTCACTTTCATGCTTTGTGTCTCCTCTCATCCTTTTCTGTCCCTGGTTCCTCATCTTTCTTCTCAGTCTCTCATTCTCCTGACACTTTCTCACACTCTTTCTTTTTGTCTTCTCTTTTTTTTAATTCTCTGTTTCTTAATCTCTTTGCACTGTCGTCCAAGCAGACTGGTGTCTGGGCTCAAAAGTCTGTTCAGCCTTTTCTTAATTTTCTCCATTAAAACAAATCCCTTTGTCAAGCGTCTGTCACTTTGTGCCTCTACTTTTGAGAGAGACCTTTTGCTCAGAAACAAGAGAAGTAGTGGAAAAACTTTTTTTTTCTGCCTCATTCCCCCCTTTTTTATTTTTTTTTTACTTTGTTTATCCACCCGAAATTCTATACACCTAGATTTTCCTTTTTAGTTGCTGTCTTTCCTTAAAATTCTTGACACACCTCAACCCACTGTTTTGGCAGAACCTGCTAGCCTGGCCCCTCTTTCAGTCCCCCCTGTATAGCTCATTCTTTTACTCATTTTTCTGCCCATCTTACTTTCTGAGTCTGTAAATTAGCTTCAACCCAGAGACCCTCACTGTTACGCAAAATGAATTAACCACACCGTATGTACACACTCATCCCTGCACAAACAAACTTTTTTTCATCACATATGCACACATGCATACAGTGCTAAAGGGCCAAACTTGGCTTTGCAGCGTTTGGCAAGTGTTCAACTTTTTCTCAGCCTCCTATCGCTCACTAGCTGCTGCATGTTTACATGGGATGCCAGTCACAACCAAATCAAAAGCTTTATTTCCCCTCTAAGCTAAGAACAGTTTTTTTTGGGGGGGGGGGGCAAGGAGGTATGCTGACAGTTAATATCTATTCAAAACTATTTTGGTAGCTGAATGTTGACATTTGTGTAAGTGTTGCTCCTCTTCATCAACAGTAGTATGAAAAAAAATGTTTTCTTTATGTAGCACATTTACATCAGAACTTTAAATATATTTTTTAAATACTGTGAGTTAATTGCAGATCATTTATTTTTACATGGTTTGGCATGAATTTTCAGTATTTATGGTAGTATGAGAATTACTGATGCCCTGTTGGTTTAAATATCTTGTTTAATTATTGAATTGTTTTTACATTTTGATCATTATAACCTGGTTCTCACAAAACTGCAATTCAATCTCAGAATGAACCTTGTGAACCCTGGGATACATAAGCCATTTGTAAGGTTATGTAACATAATGTGTCCCTGCAGCAGGCATTACATCACTAGTTAGGTTACAAAAGATCAGGTTTGCTCACACATTACCTCTACCCCTGTTTCCTGTTTTATTGCACTAATAATGTAAATGAAAGGTCATAATTGTGTTCATTGAAATATAATCTTTTAGAGATGATATTTGAGTTTCAGTTAATCAAATGTAAAAATGTAAAATGTAAAATTCACACATATATTAAAAAATCATTATCGATGGAGCTATAAGTTGCCATGGAAATGGGTAAATAAAGAGCAGGCCTTCCATCTTTAACATTATAGCAGAATCAGGGATTAAACTTAAGTGGAACAGAGAAAAACTGTTAAGAATACATTTATTCAGTGTATAGTTCACACTTTTACCATTTCCTTAATGGGTAATTAGTTTTGGAATTTAACTCTATTATGCATCAAATGTTCGACTATAATAATTCAGGTAATACTTCAATGTAGACAAAAGAAAGAAAGCAATTGAAGTTGAAAATATACATCTATCAAAGGCCAAAACATTAATTATTTCTCTCATCTACCTGTGGCATAGGACATCTTAACCAAGCATAAAATGGCATAATAAAATTATTATTTTCAGTTGTCAATATGCAATCTTTACTTTAACATCAGTACAGAAAATCAGATAAATTTATTGATATTTGTGCTTTAACTGTAGCTGTTATACAGTCAATATAGTGTAGAGTAGAATTTGCATCTGATTGTCGTCTGAAGAAATTAAACATGCTAGACAAGCTCTTTCAGGCACAGCAAGTGAAAGCTGGTAGAAATTCAGGCTTAGCTGATGGAAACCATTTCGGTTAAATTTGAGTAGTAAATGACTAAAGTAACTTAGCTAAAGTTATTTAACAAACTAAAACTGAAATCCCTGTTTTTCTCAGCTCAGAGTTAACAAGCTAAACCCCTTTCCTGGGAAAAATCCCCCAGTGTGTATGTGGAATGGACTGTAAGTGCTGGCTTTGACTCAGGATATGAGGTTCCACTAAACTGAATCGATTATACTCTGAAGCTAAGCAAAGCACTGTTAATATGGATTAACAATACAGCACCATCAAAAACCATGGTCTAGTTGCCATGTGGACATTCAAAATACTGTGTGTGTGTGTGTGTATGTGTGTACATGCATGTGTGTGTTCATTGGGCAGAGTACAGTGATGATGTGTGGAGTGATTGTGGTAAGGAGGTGAATTAGATTTAGAATTAGAATTAACAGCAAAACTTTAAGCGGGATGGGCTCACGCTAAACGCTTAGAGGTGGTGGTGGTGGTTGTGGTGGTGGTGGTACTTACATCTAAGCCAGATCAATCAGTACATGAATCTGGTGTCTGGTTTCTTTGTGGAGATATCTGGAAACTGGCTAAAGAAACCCACACAAAAGCAAATGTTATGTCAGTGTGTGGTGTTTAGTGATGTTTTAGTGACTTAGGCACTGTGGGCACACATGTGCTTTGTTTGTATGCCAAACTTTGAAAAGACTGTAGGCCTCTGTTGTCTCGCAGAAGCCCTGACGTTGCTTGCTGTCTTTTGCCCAGACTGAGCGCTCATTTTCTGGGGGCAGAGATCGAAGATGGCAAAAGGTTGTTAAGAGAAATGTGTATGAGAAATGTGCATGTGTATGCACATACAGTTCATTGTCTGGTCATAAGCTCTGTCTCTTACTCAATCAGTCTTGAGATCCATGCTTAAGTTGTTGACCTTGTTTGACTGTGATGCAGGCTCCCAGTTTCTACTCTCCCAGAATGATGGTGTCTGTTATTCATCTATATTATGGTTGGTTCATATGCTTGCTGTGTTTGTGCCCTCACTTGTTTATTCAGACTTCAAGCTGATCAACACTGCACTAGCTGGTTGGGGTAATCTCCATCAATATTTATTGGATTAATCTTTTTTTTCCTCCATTATTTTACTTACATATTAAAACATTTTAGCAGCATCCTTTAGATGCTGTTCTTTGTTTATTCAGTTTTGATTTGATTAATAAATTACTTTCTATTCTGCCACAAAGAAAAACCTTGATCTACAAGTATCATAGCATATTTAATATCAATGTGTTTGTGAGGATTTAGCTCTGCAGAGAAGTTTTACTGAATTCCTCAGCCAGCTGTTAATTCACAAGCTTCACAACACAATTCCATTGATCGTCTCTGTAGTCATATAACATTTACTCACTTTAAGTGAGCTTATAGCTCTAAGCTATATCACATCCAAAGAGACACCCGCAGACCACACAAGCACATCCTCACAGGGTCACCCTGTGGTGACACTGTGTTGATTTCAGACTGGCTGTTGCGCCTGGCTCCAGCTCCGACACATGACCTCACCCCTTGCCCCTTATGCCTCTCTCTCTCTCTCTGCCGGCATTGACCAGGCCACACAATAGACATGAGTGTGTCTCTCTGTGTGTGTGTGTGGGTGTGTGTGTGTGTGTACTTTTGTGAAACTGTGTGGTTTACTATTTCTTTTCTTAACATTCATTCTGTGGTAGTGCATTGTGGCTTGTTTTTCTAATCACATAAGTTGCCCCCACCATTATTTGTAAAAGATTAGATTAGATTTGTATTTCCAGATGTCACTAGTCTATCTGTCCATTTTGCTCTGGTAACAACCTAGACATCAGAGATAGGGATGGATATTTTAGGTGATTTTTAAAGTCAACTAGTAAGGCATTTAAAAATCTATGTCGGTTAGTCGTGATGTCTCATGAGACACTCTTGGGAGTTGCCACAGAATCAACTCCCAAATGCCACAGATTCCATCCCCCCAGAACGCGATTTGAAATAAAAACATTAAGGCTACGTTATGTTAATGCGTTAAAAGTACTAATTAATTTAATTGTGTTAACATTTTTAACATATGCAGGGCAAGACAAACCCAATACATCCATCGAGGGGCAGGCTGGGGATGAAATTCAGCCCGGGAGCTTAGTTCGGAGAGGCCTTTTTGTGATTGCACAAAGGATACAAGCGGAACCATAATTTTAACACAAATACTTTTATAGGTAGCAAAAACATAATTTATGTATCTTTAATGAATTTTCTTAAACTGATAAAAATGGTTATTTATTACTATAGAAACAGAACATAAAAACAGGTTCTATAGCCTATAATTAATAATCGCCTTTTTTAACTTTAAACACAGGCGGTCTACTGACATTTATTGTCTTTTGCGATAAATAAACGTGTTATCTTCTGTTCAGCCAGTGGGAATTTTATTTTGAATAGATCTAGCAGACAAGTGATTTCTGCTATATACGTGTATTTATATCTATATCTATATCTATATATATATATATAGATATAGATATATATATATACATATATATATATATATATATATATATATGTGTGTGTGTGTGTGTGTGTATTGTATATATGCATTTAAAAACACAAACACAGTATAAGTCTGGATGATAGGGCCATAAAGGTAGTGCATGCTGCCATGCTGCTGCTGCTTGGTCCCGTGTCACTGGCCTGGCTGCCCTCAGCCCCTCCGCCATGGAAAAGCTTGGTCAGTTTGGTACATTTGGCTGCATCATGCACAACCTTTTTTTTTCTCTTTACCCCCTTGGCTTTTCTGCTCCCCCCATCTCACCCATCTCTTTTTCTGGCTTCTTTCTTTTAGACATGTCCTCTCATCTTTCTGTCTTTCTTTTTTTTTTTTTTTGTTTGTTAACAGGAAAACAGTTTAATGAGTGACTGGGTGACTGAGCCAATCATATTTCAGTAGCAGCAAGGACATGCTCATATTGGCAATAGACGTGACGTCATCTTCAAAGCTCCTTGTCTGCAGCTGTTTGTTGAAAGAATGACTGAAGCAAGTCTATTCGTGCCAATATGGTAGATCATTGACCCAGTCTGTAATTGTTTTGCTACCTGCGGCTGCGAGGGCAGGCTGCTGCGGTCAACCATGAGTTTGGGGTACAAAAAAAAAAAAAAAAAAAAACTTCAGGCCACTGGCCTGGAACTGACTGGCCGTTCAGGAAACCTCCCAAACCTCCCTGGCCCGCCCGCCCCTGTATCCATCATTTCTGTTATGACAGTGGGACATGGAGATGGAAGAAGATCAGCCGGTTGGCTCTATGGATATATTTGAGTATAAAAAGAACATCGATGGAACAACTAATGGGCGTCACACCTGTGGAGGATGATGGTGTTTTAACACCCACACTTTTCCCAGTAAGAGGGTTCAACACCTGGACTTTTCTTGCGTGTTTTAAAAAGAATTTCACTGAGTTTTGCATAAATGTGACAGCTTTGTGGTCCTCTCGGTGTCTGCACGTCCTCCTCTCCCCCTCCCTGTCCTGTTGTTTCGTGACCAGCTGTCTGTGTTCAACTGATCGGTTTTTCTGTCGCTAGTACCGTCTTTCTTGTTGCATTTATTGTTCAGCAAATAAGGAGGAAACTAGCGGTTCATGGTTCACACCGGCACATATTTACCCCATTATATTGTTTTTGGCAGGACCCCTCTTTAACAAAGTAGTTGACACAGGTGGTAGAAAGGATTCATATTTCAGATGTGGTGGGTTTCAGTGGTGGGTCTAAAAAAGTTTTAATGGGGGCCAGGGAGGCCAGGAAAAGGCTGGCACAAATAAGACATTTTTTAAGGTCTAGATTTTAGAAAATATTGAACTGATCATTACAACTGAAGTGATCATCTAATCTAAAAAAAACAAAACAAAAAGAAAACAAAGAAATACTTGTTTTAAAAAAAACTACATTTTTATCAAGCTCTGTTTACTTTGGATGATGCCACGTTGTAGTAAGTTCATCTGTGCTGCACAAAGACTTGCACTTTAAGGGTAAAAGAAAAATGTGTTTTAGTCTTTTTAGCCAGATCATCAGTTTAATCAGCATTTCTTCATCATTTTAACTATTTAACTTTAGTCGTCACATGTGGTGGTTTTTGACAAATATTCTCACTATGGAGATGGCTGGTGAGGTGGAAACAGATTAGTTTTTATTTCTCCTCTTAAAGAACTTACTTTAAAGAATTAAGATTGTTCTGAATAATTTCAGATGCTTCTTGTAGGTTTAGAATTGTCTCAGCAGGTGTATATTTAAAATGGCAGCTCAGAAATTGTGTGTTTGAATGCCTCCCACTGCATGCACTTTGCATACACCCTCATGACTGACTCCAAAAACCACAACAACCCAGCACACTCGATTTCCTCACCAGCACCAGGGGAGCACCACAAACTGCTACCTGGTCTGTGAAAAAGCTGTCGTCAATAATGAAATAGAAAAATACCAGCTCTAAAGGGAAATTGTAAAACGTATATTATTTGTATATTGTGTGTTCTATACACAAGTGTTTTTTTTTTACTTTGTTTTATTTTTAACCTAGTGTTCTTTATTATTTAGTAGGTAAATGAGAAAATGGGTCAGGGAGAATTCACGATCATATCCTAGATGACCTAATCACCACATCCACAGGACCATTCAGCAACAACAAAGGAAGATTTATTTGCTCCTGAAGCGCAACATTTGTTTGAGAGTTTAGTAAACATGCTGCTCTGGTTTTTTGCCTCCTCTATTGGTGAAAACTCAGACAGAAACAGCTGTTAAACTTTCCTGCTTCCACCTCCAAACCAAGGTCAGAAGAAGGCAAGGTGATTACTCCTTGGCTGAAGCTGCAGCTAGGTTCAGGATTAGCTCCCTTCACTTTACCCAGAGGTGGTAAAGCACTCTGCTGTAACTAGAAGAGCTGTGTGGTGTTTAAATCTGAAGCTTGTAGCAAAACATTCACAGCCAACTTTCTCTGCGCCAGTGTCACCAGCTCTGACTGAGACCTGCCTGTGCATCTAACCAGCTGATGGGCTGTGTGGCTCTCCCTCTCAATCCCCCTGTTGCTCAACCTTAAAGGGGGATGGCATTCTCTTAACACAGCGCTGTGAACAGGACCATGTCTCTGAGCAATGAGACATAACTCTCAGCTAAACAAAAACAGATGACTTTTAGAACAAGTTATGTAATGTTAAACTAATTATCATCTTATGTAAAAAAAAAAAAAAAAAAGCGAAATCATTAATTGTGATTAATTCTTTTGTAAGCTGTGATTAATCTAATTAAAATTCTTAATCATTTGACAGCCCTAAAAATAACTATACGATCATTTGGATTTTTCCAGTGATTCTGTTGGGCTGGTGTAACAGAGTTACCTTTATGTATGTGTTTTGCACAAACATGGTGAACTGTAGCTCCTTTTACATATGGATTTTGTCTTGTTGGCAAAAAAAAACATCCTCATTAACCCAGTGTTCCTCATTGCAAATTAACAAATACCAAATGGAGGAAACTCATCACCACATCAATACACAAAAGTCTGCATTAGCTGAGAAAAGCTACAGCTACTACATGAGCTGCATTATTGACACAGTACAAGCAACAATACACACTTTTCATCTGCCAGTTCAGGGAATGAACTGAAAATTCTACATTAGATTTCATTCCTTCACCTCCCAAAAGCAATACTAATATTCATTCTTGTTTTGGCTCATTTTCTGTTGTTTTGGATCTTTTCTGCTAAACACGGTTTCTATGTGGTGGTGAAAATAATGTTTGCATGCCAAGAGTTTCTGCTTCTTATTTTAATTACTGTGTTTTTCACCACAAGTCATCACAGCTCTGTTAGGAGTAATGTGTTTGTTACATCCAGCACCCGCTGCATTTCCTTTCCTTCATTTGACTTCAGGACACACTAGACACAACAATGACTTATTTTTCATCTGCTGGTACAAACTTCATAACTTCATGTTACTTCATGTATGTTTTTTTCTAATTCTGTTAATACCTGTAATTGAATTTTTAAATCTTTTCAAATAGCATGTTTAAGAGTGGGCGCAGGCCTTAAATGAGACTGAAAAATAAAGGAGCACCGTTCTTTGGATAAAGACAGATGCAATAATCTAATTTACCAGTCTGAATGATGACTGATATCCAAATGCACCTGCAACTTTGATGGAAAAACTGTGTGGCAGTGGATTTCCTCCAGCTTTCTGAAATAATTTTGGATACTGTCTAATTTGCTGTGGAAGACAGGACATAGCCTTTTAAATAGCCGATCAGCTCCTAAGCAAAAACGCTGAAGTGCACAAGTTCACAATTTATTATCCTCTATAATCTCCCTGCCATCTCCTCTCATTCTTTCCTCCAAGCATTGCTTATATCCTCAGTCTATATAACGTGTTGACACAGCAGCATACACGCCACCACACAGACACAAATGTCCATGTGAATGCATGCTGACATGGCATGATATAAGTGAACATCAACCCATGTCAAACTTTGCTTTCATTGGCTGTTGCATCTTTTCCTGTGATTGGCCAGAGTGTGTCCACACCCCTGTGTACATGCTAACACACACACACACACACACACTGTCAAAAACATTGAAACACACTGTTTGCTGTACATGCATTGCATTGAGCTGTCTGGCTGACATCATCTCCATCCACAGTGCCAAAGGGTCAAAGGTGATCACAGTTTGGCATCACAAGTTTCATGTTCCTTCAGTCTTCAAGGCTGTATGTTTCTGTGTCAACATATGATGGTGTGACCTTTTTGATCCTCTGGAGTCATTCCTATATGAAAAATATACTTTTTAAAAAATTCTTCTATCTCTCTTTTTTAACTCTCCTCCTCTGCTTGGCAGCTGCTCCTTTCCTCTCTTGGTTGCATCCATGCTTCTTCTTTTCTTTTGATTTCTCCCTCCCACAGTCCTCTTAGTTCCTCCATCTCACTCTCCTTCTGTCCACTTGGCACAGATTGACAGGACTGAGTCTCTTGTATTGTTTATATTTCCCAGTGAGATGCATATTGTGTCACAGTCTAGCCTACTGAGTGCTGCACTGTATGCGTTAAACAAAGCAGGAACCGTGTCCAGTACCTACTATATGTAACAGCCTGTGTAACTCAAAAGCCAAAAACTTTAGTAAAAGAAAATATATTTTTTCAGAGGTTCAGCCATAACTTTATAAATATATGCCTTGATTCTTAAAAACAAGACAAACAAAAAAAAACAACTTCAGAAAATTACCTTGATTGGCTTCTTTGCATTCCCGAAAGAACAGTTATGATTTTCAAATATATTCAAATGGATGTATTTTCTCTTTATTTTCATCTCTGCCTTTCTCTTGGGCGAAGAACTTAAGTATTTTTCTTTAATTGGGTTTCTTGCTTTCTAGGGCAGCGAATTCACCAGCTGACTTATTGATGCATTGTTATGATCACAAAGTGGCACTTTTGCTCTGAATTTTCATTGAAGTATTCCTCAGGGGAAAAGACTTGGCAGCTGGAAGAATGTTTGTTATCACTGCTATCACAGTGGTGCTTTTTTGGAGGAGTTGGCAACCTTGCTTAGTGTATGTGTGTGTTGAGGATGTTTTCATTCTCTTATCAGTGTGTCCTTGGCTATGATAGTGCACCAGCTTTCTATCAGTGTAATTCACTTTCTTTTATGTGTCTTGAAAGAAATGCAAAGAGTTTACGAGATAAAAGTGAGAAAAAGAGTAACAGTGTTAAGAGGCCCCTGAGATATAATGTAAAACAAATAGAGCAGTAAAAAGATTGTGATGGGACAGAAAGCCCCTGGTCTCATTGGTTTGAGAAATTGTTTGAATGTTTAAAAGGAACTGATTATGATTCTGTAGATGAAGATAAAACATTTTGTCTAGTATCAAAAGCAAGACAGTTCCAGCAAACGAACATGATTGAGGCTTACCTTAAAGCACCCCTCTGCTGGCCAGACAGGAAGTGTGTGTAACAGCTTCAGCACAAAGACCTACAGTGTGTATATAGGCCAGCAGGAAAAGGCACCAGGGGAGGAGAAATCCAAGTCTCAACACAGGCCTTTCCTTGCTCCTCAGCTCTACACTCTGCTTGATCCTGTACTTTTTCTGTAATGTTTCCATCTCTTCTTTTGCAAAGCTGCTTCCAGCTGTTCTACGCCATCTTCTCTCAGACTCTCTTTAATATATTTTCTCCTTGCTTTTTTGGTGTTTCATCAACATTGTGAGCAGTTCCTCCAGATATCTTCATTTTGTGGTAGGTTTACAACCTCCGTAGCTGTCTCTTTAAAATTTAATTCCTTATGGTGAAGAGTGCAAGGTGTTTTAATTTGAAACACTGTCTTTGAATGTATTAGGTTGCACACTATTTGAAGGTCTCACTATCTAAGGGCAAAATACAGACAGGATAAGCTCCCACTCACATTTCAGTAACATTCACAGCTCCGTATTTCACTTTGCATTTATTCACATCACATCTCTCTCGCTTTTCATCTCTTTGTCAGCCTTTCTCTCCATTTCTGGCCTGCTTCTCTCCGCAGTCTAGAAAGTGAAGTCTGAGTTAGATGAGACGCCTAGCCCAAGGCCTTGGTGCTTTATTTGCATTTCACCATGGTCTGCATTTGCCAGGAAAAGGCCATCTGGTGGAGACAAACCACTACTGCAACCATTACATACACAAATCATAGTGCGTGAATGTGTATTTGTATCATGTTAAACTGTGTAGGTTGCAGCAAGAGAAAGTGAGCCGCCTTCTTCCTCCTCCCTCCCCCTGTGCTCCCTTTCTCTTTCCCTTTCCGCCCTTTGTGCAGCTGTATTTGGGCTGGATCGGGGCTTTGCAAAGACATTGGCCCTTGATACGCTTGGGGCCCCCACCCCAGTTGACTCCTTTAAGCCGAGTAGAGATGGAGGGTGACAGCATAATAATGCTGGTGTCAACACCACTTACTGGACAGTTATATCAGTATCAGCTCGGCAGGAGGACATTCACACCCTGTTAGGCTGGGTCGTGAACCGTGATGGAGGCCCCCCGACCTCAGTTCCACATACATACACATACTCACACAAATACACACCCAGTATGCTTGAACTACTGCTAATGAAGCAACTCAGTTTGAGTTAACAAATATTTATACATGTGCACACACACAGCTTATGTGCATCAAATTCAGAATTTCAGAAATAATATTTTAACATTAATGTGATTAAATTACACATTCACACTAAATCAGATAAAGCAGTGAAATTTCATATTAGATCCTCGTGCGTTTTCTCTTCTCAACACGTTTTAACTGGAGTACATTTGCTTGTTTGTGTGTGTGTGACAGGGAAGAAGTTTTCTTGCTCCTTGAACCCTAGCAGTCCTTCAGGACTTGGAGCAGCTGTCCGAAACAAGTCTTGGCTCATAACTCTAAGGCACAATATTCCATTTACACTTTAACATACATATGAAACTTTGCTGGCTAGTTTTAAACATCTTTAAAAAAAAAAAAAAGGTTTATTTTAGTCACAGTTTATTGTATTTTCTCTTTTTCCACTCACTTAATTTTCTTGATTTCTAATGACTTTTCCATGTTACATGTATTTGACTTAAATTACAACTAAATGGAGAAAATAATAAATGCACAAACGTATATGGTTTCTCATAAAGATCTCCATTAACTTAAAGTGGGAGGAATTACCCTGGGGAATGACTTGTTTTTGGGATGTAAAATTAGCAACATGATAGTGCTTTGTGAATTTGTGTAGTGTAAAATGCTCAAAACCCTAATCAATATTACAACATTTTTTTCAGTGTCAAGTCTCATTGCATCAATTTTTTTTTTTAAACTTATCCTATCCATTGTAGGAAGCAGCATGATGGTCTGGCTGCTGTGTTGTGCTGAACAAATTTGCTTTGCCAAGGGGAGCTTTATGGGTACAAGGCTCCTCTTCCTCTCGATAATCAGATTTTTTTTTTTCTTTTCTTTTCTTTTATTTATTAATTTTGAATTATGGAATTTATATAATCTTACTGCACCTGACCCTTTTTTGTCGCTAGTTGCAGTAGTGTTTTTACAGATCTCAAACTACTTTTTAAAAAAATAAAAATATTTCTTTTAATGTTATCTTGGTCTTCTTCTGGAGTCTTTTTATGCCGTTTTGGTGTTACAAAATTGGTAACCTGAAACAAGCTGACACGCTTCCAACACTGGCAATCTCTAGCTTAATACAAAGCATTGTTTCACATGCTCTGATTTAAGGAAACGAGCTGTGGCATGTGTGTGGATGCTAAATCCATGACTCATTCACAGCTCAGCGAAGTAAATTGGTGAAGTGTGGCTGTACTGTAGAAAATTGTTTTATGCCTTGACTTGCCATTTAGGGCAGCAGCAAACGCTGTAAAAACTGAAGCTGTGATAGGAGGAAAGTATCGAACCTGAATGGACACTGGTGCCAATCAGACATTAAAGGAACAACATGATTTTTTTTTTCATATTTGTGAAAATTAGGCCTGATTTAGACACACTAAAAATGGAGTAAGTAGGTTCATACCAGAAAAAGTAATTTTATGTCCCTCATAAAATAAGAATTTCCATTGCTTTAATTCAATCTAAAAATTGAATGAATTTAAAAGATTTAAATATCTTTAATTGCCATTTAAACAATATGCACTAATTAAGAACTTCAAATTGATTTATCTTCACCTTACATGATCCTACTCTCAGAATTTTCTCAACATATTTAATTTGATTGATTAATTCTGGATAATCTGCCCAGCTTTGAGGATACCACACTTAAATGTACATCCAAGTCATTAGTCCAACTTACACTGTAGGAGCCTGGAAACACCCTGGAGACTACAAAGCCAAGAGATTTGGGATAAATACCAAGTCTCAAGAAACTCAAGACTTTACACACAACAAAGAAAAAAAAATGGTTCATCTCTTGGTTAGTGCAGGATGGTCTCTACTACGTAACAGCAAAACATTCTGATATTTCTAGTTCTTCCATGTCTGACCGCAAGCCCTTTCTCCCATCCAGAGCTGCCTAACGGCCGACGTACCTTTTGGTTTTGGTTGTGTTAACCCACAGTGCTGTGTGCTGATAATTCACTTCCTGTATTTGGTCTGCATGAAGCTGATCGAGATCTGTATTTGTAGGCGGACCGAGTCCACATCTTTGATCCAAATTCAAATTCAGTAGCGCATTTACAATTCCCCAAACGAAGCAGACTTTCCAAGCAAACGGACTAGTTTCTGAATCAAAAAGGCTGGTGTGAATGCGCCCTTAGGGACCTTTATTAGGTGGTCCATCCAACTGATCCCAACTCAGTGGCATTAGAGATTACTGTATGGTGCAGTAACCTTATAGAGGTTGAGGCTGAGAAGAAGGAAGGGCTGAGGAGAATAAATAAAGATTTGGGCAAGCATGGCATCCAGCCTGCCACATACCAACCTCCCTAAACCTTCACTTGTTCACCAGCTCCACCCATTTGCTGAGTTCATATAAACTCTCTAGACCCTTAACCCACTCCTTTTCCTCTCTCGCTTTCTTGCACTTCTTTTCCTGTCCTTCATATTACCAGCCTAACCCCCCCATTCCTTCCTTCTCCCCTCCATCATCTCTCTGTCTTTCTTTCCATCCCTCCCATAGTCTCTCAGCATCACTCCCTCCTGGGTCTTCTTGCCGTAGTGTGGTGCTGTTGGCAGCGCGTGGGCGCAGGCGGCACACAGACGGGAGCACAGATGGGCAGCAAGCTGTGCAGGGCGGCCAGGCACACCTGCTCCACACACATACACACACACACACACAAAGACTCACACAAAAATATACATATACACGTACACACATGCAGAGTCCTACTCTGCCACCTCGCCACATAGCCTGCCTGCCTGGCACACTGGGGCAGTGTGATGCAGGAACACAAATATACAAACACACACACACACACACATATATATATATGTATATATATATATATATACATATATATATATGGATGATTGTTATTAATGGGCATCTAGTAACTAAAAGCTACGGCTTTTCGCTATGATTATTTTCTCTCAAAATCTTCAAGAGCCAATTAAATAACAACCAAACTTCAACAGTAAAAATTTCAAAAGGTCATTTTCACCCTTCTGGTGTGAGGATTTATGCTTTTAGGACAAAAGCTTTGCTCCACACACAAACACGCATGAACATGTAAGTAGTGATAAAGACTTCTGAATCCTGCAGGAAAAATATACCCCCATATGACACATAAATAATTAAAGAAATGGAACAGAAATATAAAGTTATTCATAAATATATAAATAAAAGGGAAAAAATGAAATAACGTCCAATAAAAGAGCTGAGTGAACATCTGTGTGGGATAGCTGGGGGGATTAGGAGGGTTTGGAACATTTTAAGCGCATTAAGGATTAAAAAAAGGTCAGAATGTTTAGCAACATACCGATAAACCTCTTAAGCGAAACCCAATTGGGAGGCTGTACCGCGTTATCCTGTGTTTTGGGGAGGAGAGGAGAGGGGGAGGAGGAGAAGTAGGGGGAGTAGTAGAGTTGACATTTGTTCCAACAAGGAGGGGACCCAATACATTGTGGAGTAACACGCATGCATACTCATACATATGGAGTCAGCCTGGTTTAATGTGGCTGCAGAGCACATTAGCTGACTTGTTGGATTGTGTGTTAATGTTGGGAGGGTTTGTAAGTCTGCACAGGCTCACGAATGACCAACATTCTTTATAGAGCTGATAAATTTGATCTTGATTTCTGCTTTGGTTTCCCTTCATAATTGCCTTTTATACTTTGAAGAATTAATTAGTACATTTTCAGTTCCTACAGTTAATGAGCTTGTTTTAAGTAATTATACAGTTTTTTTTTTTTTTTTTCATGTGTTTCACCGTTTATTATTATTTTGTTGATTCCGAGCGTTGATGTTTTGATAAACCAAGCAACACTTTGGTATTCTTAGCACTTAACAATGCAACAGGTCGGGGTACTCCACTATTGATGGTTAGCTGGGTTATTTGGTTTGTAACTGGATGCTTTAATAGGTCAGGGATGTGATTTAGAGATTAACATCACAGAATCTAATAATGGAGGAAAGAGTTTAGGTGTAAAGACCATTCATAAATGTGATTAATTGAAGAAATGTTGGGATTTGAACATGATTGATGTCCATCTATAGTACAGCACTTGTGAATAGTGGAGGACACATGACATGTACCCCGAGACATGTGTCGGACTTTAGATAAATGGGAAGAATTTAGCTTCACTGATGGATGGAGGGATTGCAGTGCAGGGCACAGAACTGTACATCAAGGGTGATGTTGAGTGGTTCTATGTTTATTGTGGTGGGGTCGTGGGATTTGCCCTGGAGCCTGTGAAGAAAATCTGTAATCAGTAACCCCCTGACAGCAGTCATTATTAAGCCCAACCACAAAGAGCCAAATGCAGTTATGGAAACCAGACACTAAATACAAACACACTGCAAAAAGCTTCCCTATTTCAGCTTTTTAATCATTAAAAGAATTTGTTCTTAAACACTTGGTCAATTTTGTTGATGCATGTCAAATTTCTAGGACTAATCAGTGTATACCTGGTTTTGTCAAACATTTTGCTTTTGACCTGCTGTGTGTACTTTTTTGTTATAACTATTTAGCTGTACCTAAAAGGGATAAAAAGGCTGCATTAGGGCTTGGCGATACACCAAAAAAATTATCACAGTATATTTTTTCGTATTGTCCTTTCTCGATTTTTATCATGATTTATTTTGTAATACTGCCAGTTTTCAATCATCTGAACTGAAACCTAAAGTAACTAGAGAGTAGTTCAACACTTTACTAACATACAAGTGAATAACAAAGCAAATTAAATAAAATCACTTTCAGAATCTTCATAAATTAGAAGGATTATGTGTTTTGCTGGCTTCTGTTCACTGCTGTGAGGAAGCAGATGTATCTCCAAATTAAAGTTTTCTTGCAGAGAACATCTCAAAGTTGGATATTTCAAGAATCTACCATTTATTACCATGTGATATATTAAAAATATTATAATATGGTTTTCTGCTTCTGGGTATCTGTTAGCGGACAGAAGACAAGTATCACATTGTGTTCAACAGGATTTTGAGCAAAGTTTATGCCATAAATTGAAGCAAAATGTCTCAGAAACTGTATGTGAGAAATAGGGTGCCTCGAGTTCTTATGGGTTAAAAAAAATCAATTTCCATTAATAAGGAGGATAAAGGGCTTTTTGTGAATTCGGTTCACCATGATGACAAGGCACCTACATGCCCAAAGTCAGCTTATCTCACAGAGATAATGCCAAATTTGTATTTTTAAAATAGCATCAGTAATAACTTTCCATCCCAGTTTTTCTGCTTTTACCTTTCTGCTACTACATAAAGTAGTAGCAGAAAGTTTTTGGCAGTAGCCATATTTTTGACCGTGCTACCATGCACTTTGGTTATTTAATTGGCTGTTAAAGAGTTTGAGAGAAAATAGCAATTACAGCGAAAAGCTGTAGCTTTTAACTACTTGATGCCTATTAATATATATATATATATATATATATATATATATCAGCAGAAAAAAAGGCTCCCCTGAAGTCCTCGTGTAATTCAAACTGAAGCCAAACTTATTTCTCCTCTTAATGTTGCTTGTACAGCACAATGGCTGCAAACGATTTTTGGAGATAGTCAAACCACCGCCACACAACTGATGTTGTTACCTCATTCGGTCGTTCTGATTGCCTAACTTCAACTTCTCCAGCCATTTTATGGATCATATATTCCTGCAATGGGAGGGATTCATGCTTTTGAGGGGGATGTATAAGTAAAACCGGACTTTATTCTTTACCTGCTGATCCTCATCTGCCAACAGACAGCAACTCAAATCGCAGCAGCGACAACTTACAGCAGCACTTCTGACAGCTGCCACAACCTGCCACGAGTCTCCACAGCTTTCCAGAGCTGCTGGAGCTGTTGACAGGCCAGCACAACAGCGCTAACTCCTCAGACTAATACTTTTCAGGACTACCATGTTCTTGTGTACCTGAGGAGTTTCAGGAAGGGGAAAAGTCTTCCACCTCAAAGACCGCTCTTGTGAATTTCGCTTTCCGTCTATGTAGTGGCTGCTGAGCTGCTGTCTGCCAATCATTTCTGCTGGTGTATCCCAACAGCGCACTCTCCGCTCACTGATCACCCTGCACCTCCCACCCCAACCCTTGCAGTTTCAGGCATTTTTTAAATTTGGCAGTGAGTGTAGTTACGCAGAAAGTAGGGGGTATAGTTACACTTTAAGCCCTAGGCTGTGTGGTGGTTAGCACTGTTACCTGAAAGCAAGAAATCTCCCTGTTTGGATCTCATCTAACGCCTGCCTGTGCAGAGCTTGCATGTGCTGCTAATTGAAAGTATGAGTTTTTTCTGGGATTCATGCATTCTCCCACAGGTTTTCTCTATTTCTGTATCTAACAAGTCATATTATCACATTTTCCAAATATCATACAACTCTAATGTTAGGCTATTTGGTGATTCTAAATCGAGTCTGCATACGACTGAGCATCTGTTTATTTCTGTATTGGTGTCTCTGCTTTTCATCTAATGGTTGCTGGGAGACTGGGAGACTACCACATGACCCTGAATAGGATTGTGTTTATGAACCATTTGTGAATGAGCAAAAGGTTAAACTTTAATGGCTACAGTGACCCATTTACGTTAAAGTTTACGTCAACTGATAACTAACTTGAACCAAGCACCAACACTTCAATCAGAGTTGGATTTTAGTCATCCAGAAAGGAAAAAACCTGAGTCTAACTAGAATAGTATTAGTTATATCTGAGTCTAACTAATAATAATAATAATAATAATAAAACCTCAACATGCTTACAAAAGTTAGAAATTGGCTTTGTATGATCGATCAGTGCATTAATGGCTCAAAACATTCAGTAGAATTTTGTTTAGACTTTTGGTTGCATTAAGCCTGAAATCAGTTAATGCAGTAAAGACTTTGCTCTGGTCTTTTAAAGTTATGTTTACGTTTTATTTTCAAAGTATAATGTACTCAAATGAGCATAAATGTGACTCAAAAAGGTAATTTATTATTTTGGCTCATGGTAGAAAAGAAAAGCTAAAATTAACCCCCCATTTCCTAATGAGTCAAAAAGTTAATTTCAGACACTGGTTGTATTACCCACTAAACTGCTTTCATGCTGTGTTTGAAAATACCTTTGCTCATCTTACACCACTAAATCCTTCTGTTCTACATTGCCGTCTTCTAAATATGTCAGAGGTTTAGTTATCCCTCTGCCTCAACTTAATAACCTTTTTTTTTTTTTTTTTTGGATAAAGGAGCATTTATGTTTCCAGCACAATGATAGAATATATGTAATTTTAGTATGATTTCAAAAACTTATTTATTAACTTCTCTAATTTCTAATTTTTATAATTTACTGATGATGAATTCACAGTTCCTTTGATGACTTTTTTCCTTGCAATGATTTAGATATTGTAGCTGTTCCACTTTTAAAACTCAAACCCAGTGTGTTGGCATGGTGTTGGCAGTGGTTACCCGATACACAGAGCAGAGATAATTTCTGAATGATGTGACTTGTCTCAGATGAACAAAACTAAATCTTATCTAGGCATTCATTGTCTGTATTTTCCATTTTTGTTCTGTGCACAGATCATTCAAAGGAAAAAACAAACTGCCTGAAAGTAGATGGATCCAAATACTTCTAAAAACATCATTTTTCTTTTCTGACAAATTGATCTTCTGTTGAAAAGCTTTGTTATGCACATGCCTGAAATATCACTTCCTGTCAATTCCATTCTACTGCGTATGTATGAAATGTAGCCCTTTAGCAGATACTAATAAAAACAGCTATGTGTCAACCGTGTATATTGTTCCGGTCTGCAATCAGCTTCTTATTGTTATAATAGCTCGTCAAAGGTTCTTGTGAACATCACCAGGTCACCCTTTGGATTTTTATGTATCTTTGTGTTGTGTTTTTTAAATTCCCTCTTTTGAAGGGGCTGTAGAGTTGGCTGAAAGATTTGAGGTTAGAAATAGGAATGCTAGTGGTGGACGCAGCGGGGCGTCTGAGGGAGAGGGGCTGCAGGACTCTGATTGGGGTCGCTGAAGGGAGGGCGTTAGGGGACTGTGGTAAGAAGATAAGGGGCTGGATGTGTGGTTGGGAGGCTGAGCGGGGGAAGGGATGGGGAGCGAGGGGGATGTGAATGCTGTTGTAGCCTGCAGCCTTGCAGAGAAGTGATAACCAGCAGCCAGACCTCTGTCTTACCTCCCTAACACCCCCCTCTCTCGACTTCTCTGTGCAGCTGTATGATGCACTGTTGAACTTGACAGTGGCACCCATTTCCAACGAGTGATGCCGTGATGCGTTGTAAGTTCAGTTTTAGTTGGCTGAAGTGTCTGAGCTGAGAACACTAGAGTTATGACTGCTGAAAGCATCAGTATCCAGCTAGTTTATCTTATTTTGCAGCACAGAAGAGCTTTGTAGACTTTGCAGGCAGAAAACATGTTAGATAAACTACTTCAGTAAAAATAAAGAAACATTTGAGAAAACCAGCTTTATAGACAATGGTTGTAATGGTATCCTTCTCACTCAGGGACTGCAAAATCTTCGAGGTTTGACCTGACAAGACCTGCACTTATCTTCCTGACAGTCTCTTATCTACCATGGGTTTCAGTTTTCACACCATTGCAAATGCGCAGCTTGTTGGGGTCATGGCAGGCCATCAATGGACAAATTAGGAAACAGTAAGGCTGGGGTTTATAATTGGAGAGTGCTTTAAAAATGTAATAAGTTCATGTTGATGAACAGTATATTGATTATTATTCATGAGGAAACAAATGTGATATACACTGGTAATTTAGAGAAAGGAAACCAAATTTAAAAAAAAATAGAAAATGTTTTAATGTGATAATGCAAATGATTGTGTCATTCACTTCAGACTTCATGTGAATATTCTCCACCCACTCCCCTCTGAGCAGTTTTCACACATGAACACAGAAGATTTTCATGGAGAAAGTCTGGAAATTTTGGTCCAGTCTTTTTCCACAGTTGCTGTTCACTCAAGCACATCACAGCAGGAGGCTTTCTGCTGAAGATTCGCTCTACCGACTGGAAATGGAGGAAGCAACTGCATGGGGGAATTGTCTAGAGGAAGCGGCAGCTCATGATGGGGAAATTAGGTTGTAAAATCACAAAATGTTGAAAATAACAGATGCGTTCTTATTGTGTTGATAAGTGTTCTGCATGTATCCACAATTAGAGCGCACAGAGAGCAGCATTCAGGTCAACTGAAAGGAGGGAATTTCACCAGCTCACAAACACGCTGCAGGTGCAAATGCTCCTGAATATTTGCTGACAGGTTTATACATTGTTTCACCCGCTGATGTTCTGGAGATTTTACTCAGCGCCTGGGTGGAAAGTCTCAGCAGAAAGTCCAGAGCAAATGATGTGGATATTTACATTCTTACATGCCACTCCACTGGAGCATCTCTGGAACATTTCAGGACTCTAGTGCACATGTGAAAATGGCTTTAATAAAGACAGTATGCAAACTTAACAGAAAATATGACAAAGCATTTACTGCCAGTGTGTTGCTTTGTATTTGTGAATGCATACAGATAGACATATTAATATCAGCACAACATGTAGCCCCATCTATTCTCAACATGCTGTAAACCTCATTTCTGCATCACTTCAAACTCTTGTTTGCTGTAGATGGAGATTCCCCTGCAAACACTTCATTGCATTTCCATCCATACAAGCAGGCTAGATCTCCAGCAGAAATTATGTGCTTCTCGTGGAAAAACTGAACCAAATTGTGTCAGCATCTCTGGTGTTCATGTGTGAAATCAGCTTATAAGACTCCTCTCTAGCACATCACGCGTACAGTAAGGATGCTGTGTTTCATACGAGTGCAAGTTTGACTTGAGAATAAGGAGTGTTTACATCAATGTAGAGTCCTGTGGTGAAATACTACATGACGGTAAAAAGTCCAGTGAAGTAAGGTTGTTTTCTCAACAGCTTTTCTTGGCCATCATAGATGTTTACTCTGAATGTGTACCTCAATGTTTGTCCACGTATGAGTGTGTGTTTGAATGTGTCTGGGTGCGTTCACGGCAGGGGCCACATCCACGTATGTTTGGAGCGAGTGCTGTCAGTTAGCTGGAATGTGGCAGTACCGCCAATGCTAAGATGGCTGCCAAGCTCTAAGATGGCTGCCAGGATTACACCCAGTCAGTGATAGACACAGAGGAGCGAGAGATCCAGCAAGAGAGGCTCTTTTTCACTTCTGTGCTCATTCTTTCCTTCATTCTTACTCGTCTGTCTCGCCGCTCCCTCTCTGTGGATAAGCAGTGCTTCGTAGGCAGCGAGACAGGTCTATTATTGTTTCTGCTCAGTAATCTGTGGCTTAGTGAGGCTGCAAGGCAAGTGCTGCTGGCAGGAATCTGTGTGCTCTGTTATCACCTACAGCCTGCAGATAAACACCTCCTTTAGCTAGCTTGTTAGCTAGCATCAGTACAGCAGAGTCTGAATGGACAGCCAGCTGCATCAGTTCCCTTCACCTTTGGAACTCAGAATATGAAGAACAGACTCTTTTACTAACTTCTTATTGTTGACAAAAGCCAGGAATTGTGTACAGCTTCCCAGTCTGTTACATATCCTTAAACACATCCAAAGACACATGATATTTATTCAGCCCTCAAAAGAATGCCCGAAACCAACTTTTCTCAGCACCCATGCACCGCCACCTCATTCGGCAACTTCCTTGCTCAGCCTGTTGTGCCCTAATTGTACACCTGTGTTTGTCTGTGACTCATTGTATGTGTCTACTCTCCATCCAAAGCCTCAGTGCCTTTGCATGACTTGTCATAACAGTTATGGAAATGTTTTACTATGCTATACTGAGCTTTGCCTCAACTTCTTGGTGCATCCATACTGGCGTGGTCAGCTTTTTCCATTCGATCTGTGTGTACATCTAAATGCATATTCGTGTTCATGCAAGGATTATAATAGCATTAACGTTTGAACTAAATTATTGAACAGAAACAGATTGAGAGAGAGAGAGAGACCACATGTTTGTGTGTGTGCATCTGCATGTTGTGTGTAAGGTGCTCTGTTTATGCAGAGTAAATCCCTACCAGCAAGAAAGTATTAAATAGGATTAGGTTGAGGGATATGATTGCGTGGTTAGATACTCAATAGCGTAGCAGCACACTGAAAATCATTGCACCTTGATTGTGGAAGGACAGAAGGAGCAGGAGACAACACTCTTCGATACAAGACTGTCACACAAAATGTGTGAATTCACACAGATATACATTCAGACGATGTATAAGCATATCCCAGCACATACTTCATACCCTCTTAGTTCCTGTCACACTCAGATATCACAGTCTTGGCATTAGAGCACATAGGATTCATTCAAATATTTTGACCTTTACTGAATGTTTTCCATTAGTTTCCTCTTGCAAACCAGATCTTAGCAATTTCTCTTTATCTGTTTTCTTCTCTTTTTGTCTTTTTCCATGTAGAATCTGGACAATCAGACAGCTCAAGCCAACAGGGAGACACAGATATTAAACCACCACCCAATGGTAGGTATAAACCTGTGCATGTCCATGTCTAAAGACTCTCAAATCAGCATATTAGAATCAATTTCATCATCGTTATCAGTCTAAACATAATATCTTTAGGCTGTTTGCAGTCTAGTTAACAAATACATACTTAAAAAAAGAGCTGTAGATGGCTGACCTTTCAAAGGTAGTTCAATGCAACGCTATACATTTCTGATGTTTGTTTTTTAAATTTTCTATGTTTGTTTGTTCTGATTGAATCCATCTTTGTACAGGACACCTGAGTTTCCAGGACTGCTTCGTCACCTCAGGGGTGTGGAATGTGGCGGAGCTTGTCAGAGTGTCACAGAGTAAGTAGAATATGAAAAACGAAAGAAAAACAGCAGTAGTTATTTATCTTTTCTGTATAAGTCTTTGTGTTCCATAATTATAGTCTTTCAAAGGAATATAGATTTAAAAAGAAGTTTTTTTGTTGTTGTTCTGAAAATGTAAAAATACCAGAATAATGCCTACAGTATCATCTCAGTTTACATTAGCATATTTCCTTACTTTCTTTCTTTTTCTGTTCTCTCTTGTTTTCCGTTCTTTTTTCCCCTCTCAGCTCCCGTAGCAACAGCTTCGGGGCCTAACTTCTCACTGGCTGACCTGGACAGTAGCCCCAGCTACTACAACATTAACCAGGTGGCTCTAGGGCGGCGCTCCCTCACCTCACCTCCTTCCACCAGGTAAACAGTCCTTACACTGTCTCCACACAGACAACAGTAGTATAGGGCATATATTGGTGTGTGTTGTACATTATCTTGAATAAAATCTCAGGAGGACAACATTGACTCCTTGATCCTTAAGGAAAGAGAGGCAGATAAAGTAAGTCATCATCATTATTAGAGGTGATATTTAGTATCAGAGGAGCCAGATTTACAGTGTTGCAACCAGGAAATCAATGAGTGACCGGTTTTGCAGGTGGCAAACTTTATTAACACAAGCACAGCCAGTTTTATTCAACAATTATAAACAGTATACCAGAGCAGCACACATTTAACATGAGAGTGGCTATGTTTAGTAGGACTGAAAAGATAAATATTCCTTAATCTATATCTGGTATCCACTCAAACATAAGTGACATTATGTAAGTAAATACAGACTGTTGTTGATTTGTTTGTGTGCTTGGGATCATTGTCCTGTTGCATGAGCCAGTTCTGGTCAAGGTCCACCTGTAGGACAGATGGAATCAAACATAAGTAACCTTTTTATATAAGGTAATACAAACATCACATTATAACAAGTTAACTTCTCCTTATTAGCAGTCAAGTATAATTTTTTGGGGCTCAAGTCTCAAAGTTAGCTATTAATAGCTCAAGCAGAAAGTAAATCATGGCAAGAAACACCAAATTCCCCAAAACATGACCGTTCATTCACACTGTGATTGTGCTTACCATAAGAAACATTGAAATTCAGGATTGTCAATGTTAAAACTATTTTACTTAAACACTCTTAAGAATAACAAAATAAAATGTGCTCCAATCTAAGTGAAAGTAAATGAAATTAAATCTTTGGAATTTGGAATCTTATAGTTGTTCTGTTTTATATATATATTTTATATATTTTTATATATTTTATATATAGATTTTTTTTATAATTACGAGATCTGCTTGGCAATGTAATTAAAAGTAGTACATTGCAGCTATTTTTTGGAAACCAAAACACAGATCAGCAAAAGGAAATCATTCTATTCTCCACCTGAGTGAAGTTAGTTATCATCCAGGTACATGTATTACCTTAGGTATTTACCAGCTTATATTTAATAATATACTTTTACAGTATGGACAAACTTTTCCATTATTAAAAGAAGCACAACTTTAAAAGTAGGTATCAGCCAGGTCTCTATTTCCACTTCTGAGAAATTGAATATGGTCTGCAGTGTTTCCATAAATGTTATCCTGGAACCTGGACCAATTTAAATACTTGAAGGCTGATTATAAATAAACTAATCGCCTCTTGGAATGTTTTTACATTCATTAAAGTTGTGCTGTGCTGCAACCCTCCAGCCATTACTCACTTGCACTCTCTTTCCATAGCTACAGTCATGTGAAAAAGAAAGCATATCAAAACATAAAAATAAAAAAATATATAGCAACAGGTTTTAAAATTAGATCAGTATGACCTCAGATGACCTACAACATGGCGTTAAGCCATTATAACGTGTCATCATTTATCTAAAAATAAACTAAGCCGAGCCGCCTTTAGCTGTAGTAACTTCTCGTTTTCTACATCTTTTTACATTGCTTCAATTGAGGTTTGAGTATTTCTTTATGCATGAAAGCTGTTTAAGGTCCCATCACAGCATTTCATTCAGGTTAATTTTGACTGGGCCATTGAATCACGCAGATTTGCTGGTGTGCTAGAGATTATTATTCTGTTGCATGACCTGACTTTCTGTCAAGCTATAACTGTGAGAAAGGTGGCCTCACATTTGACTCTAGAAAAGTCTACTCAATGACTGCAAACTGCCCAGGGCCTCTGTCTGCAAAAACAAGCCCAAAGCATCAGCCTTCTACCACCATGCTTTATGGTTGATGTTGATATGATTTAGTTTTCACCAAGCAAGATGCTGCACACTATGAACTCACATCTCTACACTATGACATTGTTCAGACGTCTTGTGGTGTTGCTTCAAATCTTGCAATTTCCCTCTGAGAATAATAAAGTGTTTTTCATTTTATTCGGGTTCTTTGCTAATTTAAGCAATGCTGCCATTTTCATTTTAAAAAGACGAGGCTTTCTTGTGACAACCTTTCCAAACAGGCCATTCTCTTAGAGTTTTTTTTATCTAAAGCTGGATTCATAGATGCATCACGGGTATTATGGTAAGGCTGGAGTAGCTGATGCTGGGCAAATGTGCTCTCACACTCAAGCATAGGGTTACAGCATTGTGTTTCAGTGTCTTTTCTGTGGTTACTGCACAAATTCAGTGAGAAGCTCCAGAAATTCTGAAACACGTAATCACAAACCCACTAATTCCAAGGGAGTACTTCCACGTAACCGCGCAGCAAGCAGGGGTGCATGTCAGGTCTGGAAGAGGTTCTCGTCAAGCCTCCGCGGAGCATAGCGTGGTAACCGATCTTACACAGGTGCCGTGTGAGTAATTGTGCCGTTGTGAACTTGAACATTTAACATGCTAGCTGATCTAGCAGGGCTACTCATTTCCATCCTACGAGGGCTGCAATCCTGCAGGTTTTTGATGTGTCCCTGCTCCAACACACCTGAATCAAATTAATGAGTCATTGTGCAGAACTTCATCGGCAGTTGGATCTATTTAATTTGAGTAAGCTGTGTTGGAGCAGGGAGAGGACTGTGGCCCTCGTAGGACTGAATTAAATAGCCCTGCTGTAGAGTCTGAGAAGTAGCTTTTGGGTTTTTCTGCAGTTTCTCTGAACATCTCCTAGTTTGACGTTGGGATGAATTGCTGGGGTGTTTACTCCTGGAAAGATGGGCAAAAGTTTTTTTGTTTTTTTTTCCCCCCACTTGTGACTAATTTTCTGACTTTAGAATAATGAACTCCATATTTTTAAAAAATACATGAAGCTTGAAGCTTTGAAGCTCTTCCAGATTGATGAGCAGCAACAGTTGCTTCTCTAAGATCATTGCTGTTTTTCCTCTTAAGACACCTAAATGCTCCAGACTTACAAACAAACAAACCTGCTCATTATCAGTCAGTCAAGTGCATTTTATTAGCAGCACCCAGTTGATACTTACTTTCTCTGTTCCCATGGAAACAGTAAGAGTCTTCAAAGGTGTTTGTAAACCGATTCTGCATTTTGTTTAATAAACAATATGATGTTGTTTTTTTTTTTGTTTGTTTTTTTAAAGGTTGAGGGACTTTTTGTTTTGTTTTGTTTATGTCTTTAAACCTAAAACATTAACATTAAAACATAATCATCTTTCTTGTTCAACATTGCTACCTGGTTACACATGCCTCCTCTTTCATTGGAAAAGGTTCGGCTGATGTTGGTACACTTGCATGGAGTGCATTTGCATTTAGGTCTTTTAAATTTCACCAGATAAAACACAAAATAAGCGTATGATTAATTTGCACAGAACAGAGTGGTGTGATTAAGTATGATTAGAAAATTTTAATAACTTAACACCCCTAAGTTTAATTGGTTCTGATCAGGGAAGACAATTTATCTGATCTGTGTTATTAAAGAAATGTCTCTTTAACTCTTTAACTTTGTAACTTAGTGCTCATATTATTTGGCCTAGTTATTATTTCATGTATTTTGTCTTTCTAAAGTAGTTTATAACAGTGTTTTTTTTTTTTTGTTTGTTTTTTTTTAGTTTTTTTAAAGTAGTAAATCATTTAATTGTATTGTTTTTATTATATTTGGGACTCCCAAGTTGTCTTAGATTTCCTCCAGCAAATTAAAAATAACAATCAATGTGCACTGATAACATCTTCTTCTGACATTCTAAATAAACCCTTCCACCTCCTGCTCTCTGTTCTGGGTGATGTCTCCTCCTTGTAGCAGTTATAACAGCCCTGTCAGGCACTTTTATTCTGCAGTAAATAGTGGTACAATTAGTACTACAGTGATTATGGCAAACCTACCGCATCACTCATAAAACTACTCTCCAAATGATGCCTTTTTGAAAAAGGGAAATCCATACAAATGCAAATAATTTTTCCTCTCTCAAAGGATACAGGAAATAAGAAAGTGGACATGAATGTCCATATTTCTTGTACATACAAGATCTGCCACAAATCTAAAGCACCCAAGGCTGTTCCCAGTCTTTAAACTTAATGTATGTGTGTGTCTGTTAGTTGCTTTCCTCTTTATGAATGCATGATGGCTCTTTCTGCTTTTTTTCCTTTTCTCTTCCTCTTTCTGCCTACTTACCTGCTGTCAATTTAGGTCTGAGGTGGAGTTGTACGCAAACCTTCCACGGAGGTAGTTATAAACACCTAAAAGATGCAAATTAATGAAACACTCTTTAATAGAACAACAGACACAAACACGCAGAATCTTTATGTTTGGCTGTCTCTAACTTTTCTGTTTCCTCCTTTTTACATTTGTTTTGTTATTTCTCGTGCTTTGTCTGATGTGGCATAAATAAATACATGTGTCTTCTCTAATATGCAAAAGTTGAAGCTTGTGTATATGATCACCTTTTTAGTTGTTTTGATTTTAAGTGTTATTTTCTTAAACCATATATTTACTGCTGAGATACTTAAAGAAAATAAAAACACATACACAAAAAAAACATACCTCATTCTGTCTTCCACCTTTACTCCTTCCACCAAATATCTTCTCAGCTCCACTAAGAGGAAGTCCTTAGACGACAGCGAGCTGGAGAGCCCCACAGACGATGTTTTCTATCCCGGCCGTTCGCCTGCTGCCAGCTCTTCCCAGTCCAGTGCGTGGCCCAGTGACATGGATGCAGGTATCTTCTCATCCCACCCCACACCTGTCACCGGCTGTGCAAGCATCATGAAACCTTTGCACTTTCTTGTCTGACCCTCACACTGCCACCACAGTCCAAACAAAATCCTCCATCCAACTTTATCACTCATCCACACTTTATCTACACCATACTTCACTCTCACCTACTCTCATCACCGTTTTAATGTCTTGTGTCACAATTATCATTCAGTTTATAGAAGCAGCATCAATCTACGCTAACAAAGTGACCATTATGCTTAGTTTAGTTGATTGAGATCTATTGGCATATTTATTAAGCTACAAGCCTAAACATTAAAAGTGTCTTTATGTGACACACCCTTTATCCTTTTAATGCATACAGTTTTAAAATGTTTAAAGTAACTTGGTTTTCTTTCATTTGTCTCAGTCAGTGATAGAGGTTGGTGGCAATCTCTTCCCTTATTTTCCATTAAATATTTTTTATTAAAATGTAATCTACCCCCTATGAAATCATACCTCATTGTCCTATCACTGATAAGACCCCTCCCCCCTGTCCATCCCACACACACACACACCCATTTCCTTCACCTCAAGGGTTCAGATTTCCTCATCCTCACCTTGAACACAGTCATCATGTAGTTAATCTAATTTTGTTGCACATAATCAGTCATTTACTCCCTTGGTCTTACATAAATCCCACTCCTAACTCTTTCCTCTTCCTTCTTATTCTCTCTCCTTTTCTTTCTCTCTTTGTCTCTCCCGCTTCCCCTATCTCATTGATAACAATACCCTTCTTCACTTTCAGTGCAGCACCATTTGGCGAGTGTGCAGGAGAGGAAGATAAAACATGAAAACGATGGCGTGCAGTTTCCTTACCATGGTTAGAACAACATTGATTACACTCATATCTATTCAGTATTTTTCAGCCTTTATAAAGCACAGTCATTACTTTGTTTATGTGTATGTGTGTGTTATTATAAACCAGGAAAATATATATGAAGAAAATTTGTACATATGTGTTTCATATATGTTTATACACACACGCATATGTGTTTGTTTTTTTGTTTTTTTGAGTTGTAAAATGTGAGGATAGCCTGCTAAAAAGACACTTGTTTAATATTTTCACTAATGTTTAGTTGTTAAAAGTTTCATGTCATTGCTGTTGATCAAGTTTTAGTAATTGACTGTTACAGATTATCCACTTGAAGCTTTTATTTAGTGTGAAACACAAGGCAGTGAGTAGCTCACCTCACATTCCTGGCTTAATCTATCGACACTGTCAGTCTTCACAGCGATACTTTAACTGTTTGATGTCACCTTGCCTCCAGCCATGTTCACTTGCTGTGCCCATTCTGGCTCTCACATATGCACACTTGCACAATGACTTAGTCATATTCACACAGACCCCACATTCTCACATACACATTTACGCGCTCTGCACATATGTAAATAGAGGTCCCCCACACACGGCGACTGACAGCCCTCCCACCCCCCTGGTCACACATTGGAACACACATGCTTATCATACTCCCCACCCCTGCAGGTGTTCAGCCTTGCTTCCATCCCTCTGTTGCTTGCTCCCTACCTTGCCTCAAATCCCTCTTCAAAACACTTCTGTGGATCAGAGGTGTTAAAACCCGTCCTCCATCTCACCAGCTCTCCTTTTAGCTCACCATCCCTGTCTCCCCTCTGTCTAATTGAAAATATGAACAGCAGGAGGTGCCCTAGGGAGGGTGAAACATGTCATGAGAAAGAGGGTGGAGAGAGAACCAGAAATTAGGCAAATAAGTGGGAAAAGTGGGCAATGCAGGCGGAGATAGAGGGGAGAGAGGAAGACTTTGGTGAACTCAAATGGTGATGGCTGATGAAAAAAATGGTTAATTAGAGTGTGAAGTAAAGGAGCCAAGAGTCTTGGTTAGATTTTGCCACAGTCTATTCTCACTTGAGCTTCAGCGGATGCACCACTTAGCTGTAAATGTAATTAAGAGGTTGCTCATCAGAGCTGCAACAGAGGCTCCTGCACGCCTTAGCACATCGAACTCTCACTTCCCATCTCTTTCCTGTTCCTCTCTCTGTATATGTGTGTCTATCCAGAGTGCAGCACAGTCTCATGCACCCATCCCAGTGAATATGGCAAACAGGAGTCAAAACAAACAAAACAAATGTGGACCTTTCATTTAATCACTGAAAAATCTAAGTTAAAATTTGGAATGTATTTAGGCTAAACCAAGAAAATAAACAAGTGACTGAGAGCAGTGAAACAAAGTAGAGAATGTGGGATTTTTGGTGTGCTGGATCTGTGATTTTCCTAAAAATCCCACCTGCTGCTGATGGATTTCATCAGGATTCCTGTTAAGGTGGGGGGTATGTAAGCAAACACATACACACACTCTCACGCCAGCAAACAAAGTGATGGACCCCACAGGAGCCCTAAAAAGTAACACAAACACAGATGTACAAAAGATGCGTTCATACATATAAGTCACACAAAAAGAGTGAGATTCAGATGTAGACGTGATGGATTTTTGCACACAGATCACACAGCCCAGTCAGACACAGACACATGCACAGCTGAAGTCCGGTCCCAGATGGTGTTTCTGTGTGTGTGTAGCCTTGGGATCCATGATGATGCTGGAGACAGCTGCTCCACAGGGGTGAGGAGGGGTAAAGGGAGGTTAGAGGAGGCAATCGAAACAACCATGATTTCATATTAGTTCCAAATGATTGTAAAATTTTCCCGAGACACCAGAGACTCGTGGTGGTGAGGGCCTTGCTCAGTGCTTTGAGTTAAATGTTACATGCTCTCAGAGGGTCCCGGCTGGACTTCCAGTAACGGACATATGTGGCTGAAATCACTGGAGAGAGAATTGTCCAACTTTGCGTTACTTATTTAAATCACTATTCCCTGTCTTTTCCAACTGTGAGTGTGTGTGTGTTTGAGTTTGTGTGTGTCTGCGTCTGTCTGTTATTCAGAGGCGCATCTGGTGGCAGGCCTGTTAGTGCAAAGAGACAGAAGGGTCATCATGGGAACGCTTGATTAGTTGCCAGTGAAATACTAAGGCTTGCCAGAAGTGGAAACAGCGCAGTTTTGGCACACTTACACATGCACACAGACACACAATCCAGATCAGACCACTGCTCAGTCTGTAAAGTACTGAAAGTGTCTTTTAACATCTTCTTACTGATCGTTACAATGCCATAACTTCCTCTGTATATAGATGTCTTCTGAATCTCTTTATCTTCTGTTGTTTGGACTTTTCTTTCTATATTTTAGATTAGTTTTATTCAACAAAACCACAATGGTGTAATCAACAAAGTTATGCATTCCTCCGGCTTTCCTCCAATCTGAGACTTTCCCAGCTTTCCCCTCCAGTGTCTTTCCATCTCTTATTTCCACCTTTCTCCCACCAGTGCGACAGTGTCATAGCAATCAGTGCTAACTGCTGGTGTCAGAAGTGGGATTGGGGTTGTTTTCATGCTTGGAATCTCTCTGACAGCACAATACGCCCCCAGACTCCTGCTACAGTTGGGGGGTGGAGGGGGGGTCAGGGTGGGTGTGTGTGTTTTTGTGTGCGTGTGGGGGTTATATATCTGCTAAAGACATAAATGGTTCACACAAATTCACTCCCACCTGCTTGAGACTTAACTCTTTCACAGAGGGAGGGAAGGTTTTACACGCCCCCACACTCCCATAGACTTTCACACGTCTCCAGCTGGAGAACTGAGGAAGAATCATATTTAATGCCTTGTTTAAAAAGGAGGGGCCACAAAAATAGACCACAAAACAACAGTCCAAAAAAAAACAAAAATTAAAAACAAGTAGTGTTAAATCAGTCACTTGTTGGGGAGATTAGAACAAAACTTACAGAGGAAGAAATGTGTCTGTTGTTGCATCAGTTAAATGTGGCGGCCTTTACAGTGCGCTCAGACGTGCGTGAATGTGTGGGCGCAAGAGATAATAACCATATTTAACATCTTATGACATCCCAATTTCATACATGTTGTCAGTGCAATGCAATGGTGAAAAAAAGAAAAAAGACATTGCTGCATTTTTCACAGGTTCTGCTTTGCTCTCTTGCTCCCTCACATCTTTTCATGCCTCCCATATTCTTCTCGCCTCTCTCCCTCTGTCTCAGCTCTCTGTCCGTCTGCTTGTCTTTCGCACTCAGCAGCTGCTTTGTCCATACTGTACAATGTGTGCTATTTCTGAATGAAGCTGTCCTCTCGTGTGGCCAGCCTGTGAGCTTCGCTGAAGCCAGACCACAGCTAGCTGACTGTGGCTGAACGGTGGCCACGCTCATACACAGAGAAACCTGAAAGTTGGCACCTGAAAGAGAGAGAGAAGCAGAAAGAGATGAGACAGAAAATAATACAGTGGCACAGTAGAGATTATTATAGCTACAGATGTTCATTGGCACCAAAACAAAGACCACATTCAGTTTGGATTTAGCTGTTTTTTTTCTCCTTTTTTTCCTTTGAAGACATGCTCTTAGATGATTGAATATCCCCCTGTCCATAACTATAAGGCCACACAGCAGAGAATCCTACAGCATATCTCATTCCTACAATGAATTGTTAACCCATGACTTGGGTATTTTGAATATCTTGATCTTGTCCAGTTGATTCTTTTCAGAGTCCTCTGACTGACTCAGTAATACTTACAAGAGTCAGTGGTCTTAAGCCAAAAAGGACAGGGAACAATGCACTGCCATCAGCCAATGAGAAAATTAAACAATCTGACAAAAACATGATTGTTTAGGTCCCCTTCAACAAAAATCAAGTGATTTTTTTTAAGTGCAGCTAACTAAAAAGCAGTTGTTGATTAAAACCACCTCTCTCTTTTCCTCCCTTTTACCCCCCTTTTTTTTTATTCCACCTTTTTTGTTGTTTTTTTTTTTTTGTTTTTTTTTTTTTTTTTTGCCAGGACTGTCCTCGCCTGGTTCACTTAAGAAGCCGGGGAAGTTTGATTTCAACGCCCTGACTTCCCAGACGAGGTCCCCCCGCATGGCGTTCACACACCACCCGCTGCCCGTGCTGGCAGGAGTGAGACCAGGTGAGAGCCCTGCCACCACCCCAACAACTCCAACCTCCCCCTTTTAATTATCTGAAAAAGAGAGAGAAGGAAAGGGAGCATTAAACTTGATCCCAGATTACCACATTTACAGCCCCCAAAATCCTCTGCAAAACTATTTAATCTATTGAAATATCTCAGTCGTGTGCCTGAAAATGGAAATCCTAAACATACTTGCTGAGAAAGCAAACGCAAACCTTCCAGTCTTGCAGTTGCAACTGCTGAGAAGCAATATGCCTACAGAGTTTCATCTGTTCAGTGTTACTGCTATCATCATGGCTTGGCATAAATTCCTTTCTCTCTCTCTTTCAGCCTGTCTCCATCCATCCATTTATTTTTTTTTACCACCATCTTTATGCCTGTTTTTATTATTATAACTGCATGGTATTAACTCTGCATCCATGCCTCATATCTTACTGCTTCATGCATTTGTCGTAATGTTTGTAGAAGTCAGTTTATGCATTTTAACTCACAAAGCCTTTTAATCTGATGTGATGATCTTGCCTGGATGTGAAACGTCACCACATGGAGCAATAAAAAAATAAACATGACTTAACTCTTGCTTAGACATAAAGTGTATTAGAGTAAACCAGTGCGTTTCTTATGTCTTTCTTTGTACATTTAGACACAACAATATTATAATTTTGTCTTTGAAAGATGGATTTTGTATGGTTTTTTTTTGTGTTTGTTTGTTTGTTTAGAGGTCAAATACTCGCTTTATAAAAAGAAGCAGGTGGAAGCAAAAAGGGTTAATACAGTATTTGAACTCAGATTCACACAGATGTACGCTGTAGTGGATAAAATTCCACTAAGTAATCAAGTAAGTCTTGCTTCAATAGATGCACTAAGGGTAAGTTGTCCTCTGAAGACCTTTTCGGTCTGATAGGATAACCAGCGTGGTTTCTCTGTCTGCAGTAAAGGAATTCCCAATGTCTCTGAGACCTTTAGTTTGCCAGCAAGTCCCTGTAGGTTGGTCTCACTTTTCAAAGAAATAAACATGTCCTCTATCCATTCTCTCCCTCTCATTCCATTTGCCTCACAAAGGAATGGATTGGTCCACAGCCAAACCCGACCTGCCATCTAAAGGTCATTTGGGCTTATTGGCCACCATGTTGAGTCATATTGAATTTTACTTGCTAAGATCCCTACAGTATATTTAAACCATCCAGTGTTGTCTGGATCTTGCACAATTAAGCTATGTTGTTCAACCGTACAAAACAGCATTGGATATTCTCAAGAATCAAATACCCCAAATAAAATTTAGTTGAGTTGGGTTCCTCTGTTTTGTGTGGAAGGTGTTGGGGACTGTCTCAGCTTTCTTTGTTCCCCAGCTAACCTCATATACTCAACATTGTGTGCAAACCCTTGGCCTGGAGGTTTTCATGTAAGATAGGCTGTAATGAGACAGTATACAGAGACTGGGTCTTACTGCTCTTGTGCACATACACAAGGATACACACTTGCATGCATGTGTAAATTTACACTCTTGTGGAGGACTCTGTACAAAAATGGCTGCCATCCAAATGGGATGTCCCTCCGAGGCCTTGGTTCCATAAAGAGGAGGAAAGGAGCGAGGGATGAAAAGAGAGATGGGGTAGACAGAGAAGGGGGAGAAGCAGTTAGCAAGGCTACTTGGCGTACCGTGGATGGGTTGAAGCTGTTAGCTGTTGTTGTACGGGTCGAGGGAGTGTGAGTGTTCTGCGGTTCGAACTGGATGGTTTACATCCGGTTTTTGGCTCTAGAATGACATGGAGAGCTGCCAGATTGACTGTTGCCTGATTAAACTAGTTTGGAGAGTCAGACATTGTGGCAGCGATTGCACACACAAGTGCACCAATATGCATAAAACCAAATGAAAGCTGCAGAGACCTTTAAAAAACATAGAGACAAACCAACCTGGACACAAAAAGATGGGGGAACCACGTACACAAAAACCAGGAAAGTATGTACTTTGTGAGTAAATTTTACACAAGAGATACTAGGTGGCAGACATAATCACAGATGCTTGTTCGCCAGGCTCTCCTCACCTAGCAGCTTGCCTTTTTAGTTTGGTGAGCCAAATTGCCAAAGCCATAGAATCACAGCAGACAAGACAGACAGTGCAGCCTGGTGTCTGTACAAGTGTGTGTGTGTCTGTGTGTGTGTGGTCGGCTAGCTGACTGACTAATGTCTCTGGGAGGTGTTTTGTGGTCGATTGGGAGTAGAGGGGAGATTCTCTCACAAGCTTCAAACTACTGGGCAGAACCACACAGTAAGGATAATAATCTGATTGATTACACATCAGTGACAAGCAATAAAACAAAAGTGGAGAAAATCCAGTGTGTGTGGCGCTGTCATACCCTAGTGGTTCGTGTATGTGTGGCTGACAGAGAGAGAAATGAAGATGGAGCAGAAGGCTGGAAATACTGTGGCAAACTTGCCATTATGTGGCTGTGAAAATGTGTGTGTGCATGTGAAGCAATGCCAGGCTTACCAGAGGTTCAGAGAAATCTAGTAGGCTGATTGATAAAATGAATGAGACCAGATGTTGCCCAGTAGCCGGGGATAATGCCAGGCATTATAAGCAGAAACAGCTTCAGTTAGTCAATCGCAAGAGAATGTCACAGCTATTTTCTTTGCTAGTGCGATAATAGGCCTTAATGACAACCTGGTTGTAACCTGCCAGCTGTCGTGGTGCTTAATTAAAACATATGCATGTCTTAAATATTGTCAGAGGTGTGCATGTTAATATACTCTTTGTTGTAGACAGTTATGCATGTTTATCATGAGCTGAACCTCATTGTATTTTTCCTACTTTTCGTCTCCTCTTCTCACATTTCTCTCCTCCCCTTTTCCATTCTTGTTCCCTGTGACCTTTTCCTTCTCAGGGAGTCCCCGTGCCTCAGCATCAGCCCTGCACTTCCCCTCCCCCTCTATCATCCAGCAGTCCAGCCCGTACTTCACCCACCCCACTATACGCTACCATCACCACCAGGACCCTCTTAAGGAGTTTGTGCAGTTCGTGTGCACCGATAGCACAGGGCAGCCCAGTGCACAGGTAAGTGATTTGTGGGTCCAGCAATGGAAGGAGGGAGTAACTACAAGTGTGTGATGCAAACTGACACTAAAGACAAATGATACAAAATCAGTTTATCTCTTCTGGCACTAATGATTAACATATGGAATGAATGACAGAATCAGAAAGAAAGGCGGTCTACAACATTTTATATAAAATGAGACATCAAGTGAGCCAAAAACTGCAAACTAAGAAATTTTCACAAAGCAAAATCAGTTAGCCAGAGAAAGTTTTAGGGCAAATACATCAACAGGAAGAGGCAAGCAGATGTGTTTTGACACAGGGTAAAAACAGCTTGAGAAAATGACGGGAGAGGGAACCAAACTACCTTTGATTAATCACAGATAAAAATATTACAAAATATTATGCTTTGTCCTACAGTTGGGCTTTAGCAGATGGTAATCACAAAGAGGTAGAAAAAGGCTGGTCTGGGCAAAACTGGCAGCTGCCAATGAAGAGCAAGGCTTTAAACTATAGACAGGCTGGCTGTGGATTTGAAGAGGCATTAAGATTTTGTTGGTTTTATAGAATTAGGAGGCAATGAAATGAACCCAAGCAGATATTTTATGAATGTGTGGTGTTACCATACACTCAGCAGCAAGAAGCATGTGCACAACTTGGACGTTTGCTTCAGAATCTGTTATCACTTTTTTGCTTAAGCCATAATGGGGGATCAGGTCATGTAAACTGAACCAAGTAACCAAACACATTTTATTACCATATTTCATTTATGTATCTGAAAGTTGCTCAGTACTCATGACGGGAAGTATTTTCTGAAACACACCGTGTGATAGATGAAGTCTGCACTTCTGAATTAGTTAGGAAACGGAATGCCAAAGCTGGTTGGAGAGAGAGAGGGTGTTTCTGGGTCACGGTTGAGCCTTTTTAGGTAGAGAGATATAAGTTAATTTGCACATTCCTTTAGGAACCCCAACAGCAAGAGTTCCACTTATCAAATACAGTGTACAGCTGACTGCCAGCTGGCCTTGGAGTTGCGTTTGTGAATGCTTTAACACAGAGTAGTACTGTAAACCTCTACTGTAAACTTGGCCTTTTGAAACTTTGAATCCACGTATATTGAGCCCTTCTTCATATACTATTATCCTTTATTCTCATTGCTTAACACAATGAACACACTGTCATTTTTGTCAAAGTTGCATTTGCACCATGCACAGACACTCATGCAGACAGACATGCTGATTTTTCCTTTTGATTTTTAAATTCTTACATTTCCCTATAATTTCACTTAACCTCTTATCATCCAATGTAGACATCATTTTCCTTTGTCTTTTGTGTGTGAGACAATGCTCATCATTTTTCTACTTCTTATTTATTTTCCTCTCAGTACTTTTTGAATAGTGTGATTTGTATTGTTTTATTTCTTATACAGTTTCCCTGTATGAGAGTGCATGTTTGTCCTGGTTTAACATGTGTGGATTCTATTGGTATTTTTCTCTATTTCAGGCAATTTCACTTTAAAGGGCTCCATCTTTGTGACTTTTTGTTGGTTGTGTGTGAGTGTGTGTTGGGGGGGGGGGGGTCCCTGTACACTGTATAATCTCAGGGTGTGTCCTACTCACCCTGTCTGTATGGTCCATCTGCAGCCTAATGGAGGTGGCCAGAGCAAATTGCCGGGCTCCTTCCTGCTGCCCCCGCCACCCCCGGTGGCACGCCCTGTGCCCCTCCCCATGCCCGACTCTAAAACCATCAGCACGCCCACTGACGGCGGACTCAGCTCACCCGCATCTCCGTGTAAGTCACCCCACCACTCCCACTCCCCTCCACAAACCCGCATAAATGCCCCAGTCGCCCCAAAGACTTGTCAGAAAAACCAGTCGGAGAGAATATTGGTATAAGATTTATCCTTTATATGTCCTCCTTCTACATCAGTCCTGTAAGACTGAAACAGAAGTAGCCATGATAGACGTCCCAGTATTTATGTGCAGTGCTGCCAAACCAGATCTCTCTCCTGTAATCATGTGGGTTAATTACTATAAGAGCACAGGTCTGGGTCATCTGTTATGGCTATTGCTATGGCTTCAATCTGCTCAATCAAACACTCAGCAGCCCCAGGAGCTTCACTCCTGTGTCATTCATCACCTAATATACTGTACACAACTGTACTTCACCAGCAAAATGCAGAATTATCAAGGCAGAAGCCACGCCTTTGCCAAACAAGAGAACCCCTTTCAATCTCGTCTGTAGCCCTTTTCGGACATGAGAAATATGTAACATTTATGGATTTAGCAAACTATTAAAGCAATAGCGTTCAGTCATTGATACACAGTTCGCATTTACTTTAATGTTCCTGAGTGTTTTAAACAGAAATACACTCGTTAGTGATGTAGAGATACGATGCGCACACATTATTTGACCTGATTACTCACAACATCAGAGTCCTCTTTATCTGTGTCATATTGTCATGAGAGTAAAACATACCAACCTACCAATGTTTTGTTTATAATTCATTAGGGATAAATTGCACTAAGCTGTGTCTTAGCACAAGAAACACACATTCGCCATCATTTCTGTGCTGTCTGCAGTGTTTGGAAGAGGAGAAGCTGCAGCTGCAGTCAGCTGTTTTTCCTGTTTATTTAGCTCAACAACTGTGGAAAAACAAAAACAGAAAATAGAAACACTTCGTTGTCGCATCAAATGATAAGGAAACCTGTTGAACTGTCCGTTAACATGACTACAGCAGTTCAGACCGGGTCATGTTGACAGGGATGAATAAATATTTGTAGGTTCGACCTGATTAGATAAACATGGCAAATTATTACGAAGTGGCGAATTCATTAAGACGAAATGCCAGTGCGTTAAATTGCCATCACATTTATGGAAAGCAGTGCATGTCTGAAAGGGGCTTGTATTTCTTGCACTCTATCATCTCTGAAGTTTAGCCTTCTTTTCTCTCCTCATGTCTTTGCAAACCACCTCCGCCTCCTTCCTCCACTCTTCTCTCACTTCTCCTCAGAGTCTTTTTGTCTCTCTTTATCTCTCTCGGTGTTGGATTTCCTGCTAGCACCACAAGAGGCAGTGCAGTTTATCTTCCCTCTATTGGATGTGTTTTGTAGTTTGCGAGAACAGAGCTTAGCTAGTTTCCTCTGTAGCTATAAGCCTTTGATCAACGCAGACTTTGCATGTCTGTCTGACAGCAACAATACAATCTACTGTCGTCTCTCATTTCTTTTTCTTTTTTTTTTCTTTCTTCTTTTCTTTGTTTGATATGTGCTCATACCCTCCTTTCTTTGTTTCCTTTTCCTTTATTTCTCTCTTTTTCCTTTTTAAGGGAACAAAATTAGGGCAGTTGGCGTGGACTCCAAAAAAAACATGATGCCCCACTTTACCCACGCAATCCCCTCGCCACTTTCACACAAACCTCACAGCAATAAAAACTGAGAACAACAAAAAAGACAAAAATCACAGTATAACAAGAATAACCTATCTCTCTAAACATGAATAATAGAATTTAATCAAACATGTCTAATTAGTGCTACACTGGGGGAGCGGGAGAAAGGAGTGTGATCAGAGAGCGGTGAGGCTTTGTTGGTTCCACCCACACAGGTGCGGTACAAGAGTCGGGACATGGGAGAGGCACACCAAGAGGGGGCACTGGACGAAGCGACCATGGCTCCTTCTCCTTCTAACACTTTCTCCTCTCCTCTTCCTATCTGCTCTTCCTCCTCACTTTCCTTCCTTCCTACTCTCTGATTGACATCACTTCTATTTATTTATATTGACATCTATATAAATAAATATGACACTTTGCATCATTTTTCCTCATCTCGGTGACTGTTATCCCTGTATTTTTTCTGTTTAAGTTTGTCTCTGATTATCAAAAGTCTTAACAGCCATAAAACACACACACAAACACACATGCATATGTGACAGTCACTCATGCATCAGTTTCCAGCCCTATCACTGTTACCCCTGCGCATCCCCATCCCGTCAACTCACTCAGTTCATTAACAGCAAAGCTTTTACTCAGCAGTCATGTTGGAGTCCAGTTAGCATAACTGCCCTAAATTTGATCCTTTTGTAACACTGAGTGGTGTCACTGTGTATGAAAGATGCCCCCCATAAACTCTGATGGGGCATTACAGTTACTCCACAGCTCAAGTCTATAGTGAATCCTCATTGGTTTTCTGTAGTTTCAACAGCTCTTTATTGAGGCCAGGGGCTGCTGAGGAGCATTTGTGACTAACAGCACTGCCATACCTGAGGGCAAGACCTTCACCATGTTAGAGCTGAATTATTTCAGATTCTAGGCCCCTCTTAACCACAGATTAATTGGTTGAGGAAAAGAAAAAACACAAAAAAAAAAACAAAAAAAAAAACAAACCTACCAAGAATTAGATCAAATCATCCATGTGGCCAATAGGGAATCAGTATCCCTGACCCTTAATGTATTTACCAAATATTTTAATATTAAAATATATATTTAAAAAATGGTGATTAGGGCATCAAACTCTGCTACAAGCTGAGTGTGTATGTGTATGTGTAAAAGCATGTACACACTTGTATCTCTCTGTTTATAGCATACTCCACGCCAGGCTCCACAGCTCCCAACCGGTTTGTCGGCATCGGAACACGGGACAACTTTCTGAATATCCCCCAGCAGACTCAGGTACCCTGCCAGCCTCCCTCATTTACTTAACATCCACATATCCACCTCCTCCTCCTCCTGTTTTGTGTCTTTTTCTTCCTTTTCACTCGTCACCCCACTTAAGCCTGACACTACACATTGCTGTTCGTGGATGCGACTTTCCAGGCATCTGGGTTAAAAAAGCATGTCGTTCAGAGTGAAGGCCATGATGCAGAGGCAACAATCAGTGATGGAATCCATAACCATGATTATCGGAGATGATCAGCAGTATAAATACTACAAAATCTAGGCCAAAGAATCCCAACTTAGAGTTAAATTAGATTCTTCCAGAGTATCATGTTGTCGTCATCAGAAGCAGAAGATTTTAAAGGTCTTAAAAGGTGATTTTATCTCATTTTAACATATGAATATGGTTGATAAATCATTCCCAAACTGTATCAACTGAAGCAGTGTTGCCCATGTATCAAGGCCTTTAGTTTCAGTATTGGTTTACAGTGTCTCTACCACAGCAGATTTCTCACAGTGAATGCAAGCAGTGCCAGTTAGTTTCAGCTCCAGCGGTGCTGATTTATATCTGCAAGGCCCCACAGTGTGTATTAATGCAGCGTGTGAGGCCAGCAGCGCAGTACATTGTGGTTTCAGCTTTGGCTGTGCTCTGCCACTGGGCTGCAGTGTCTTGGGCCTCCTCCATTACCAACACAACTTTTCTCATTAGGGGCTAACCGCACCTGCCTGCAGCCAACTCAGCTCTCCTGCCCTCCCCACACATGGGAACAATCTGCATTCCTCCTCGGCACAGCTCCGTTCAGCTGCCCCCCCCATCTCAACCCAGCGCATCAGCAGCCCACGCTGCCTCTGTCCTCCTGCTGCTCCCCAACCTCCCCACCTGCACTACTCTCCCACAGATGCAGCCTTGGCACTGAGGGGACATCCAGACTCAGTCCAAATGTGTGCTAGTACATATGCATATATACTGAGTAAGGACTCTTGCCTCTTATTCTAAAAAAAAAAAAAAAAAAAAAAAAAAAAAAGCTTTTACAACTTGTATCAGAATTGTTATTCTCTTCTGAAAAGTGTGCCCTTTCAACCTTTCTAACGGCTTAACCTTAAGCACAGAGAGAACCTGGGCATCATTACCAACAGCTCTCCATTAGCTGAGCCTAGTGGGTCAGCAGCAGCCTCAGCCAGAGTGAGTAACAGAGGTCCCTGCCTGTCCTGCTGTTCTCTGGCATATGGCAAGGTTCAGACGAGGGCCCTGCCAGCCCGCCTTGCTGCCTGCTCGCCAACTAGCCAAGACAGAGAGAGAACGGATCTTTTTACTGGTGTCAGAGTAAGAAGCAAAGAAAAGTTGGTCTGAGGGGCTCTCTGGTGGTGAGGCCTCAGCTGTGCAGGAAGAGAGCGGGGAAGGTAGGGGAGCATGCAGGAAAAATGTTAGAGAACGGGACGGGAAAAAAGCAGTCGGGGAGTTAGTTGAAGCTTGCTGCACTCCACAGTCACGTCCTGGCTGTCTGGTTGCCAGTAGCAACCAGACATGATGTCATAGGCAGTTGAACTTGGACTTGGGGGGGTTGGGGGGGTATTTAGAGAGGGAGTTTGGGGGGGTGGGGGGGGGTCACTTTTCACTGCCAAGGATTACACTGGGAGAGCTGGAGTAGGAGAGGGAGGAAAAGAGAAAGGGTGTTGTGGAAGTTGGAGCCAGCAGAAGGAGGAGTTATCTCCAAACACCAAAGAGGAGGCAAAGACTGAAGAGGAGAAATGGAGGTTTAGGGGGTTGAATCTTTCTAAGGGTTTGCTCAAATGGGGGTGCAACAGAGAGTTCGCTGTAGAAGGTGTGGTGAGTAGCTGTGAGCCGAAGCCTGTGGAATGTCAGAGGCAGCCAGAACAGCTCAGCCTGTGCCAAAGCCTCCACTCGGCCCTCTTATCAAACTAAGAAACCGGATCCCTGGAGTAGCTGCTCTCAGTAGCTTTACAGCGTAGCCTGAGACTACTCTGGCCCACAGAGCACAGACATATTAGGAGGATCACTTTACATGTAAACTGGTAGCAAGTGACAGACCAGATAGAATTCTGTGCTGGCTCACTGGAAAAAAACAAAACAAAAAAAACAACTAGACTCACACAAGAAATAGTTTTTAAATTCTTTTTTAATTCTTGTTTCAAAGGGTTATAGTTGAGTCAGCCTTTTTAAAATCAGCAAGCAGTGAAGTTGAGGTAGTAACTTTTTCAGCACTCTATGGGACAGCTGAGCTCAGCAACTACTGTAGGGGTTGCCCTCTAGTGGCAGATTTACATTACAGATTAACATTTACACCAGTAACTCTCTATCAGTTTGCCCATCTCTTAAAAAAGTAATTATATAGCCATGTCTCAAGCTCAAAATTATTTTTTAAAATTTATTTCTATATTATTGAAAAGTTGAAATCATGCAGTTACTCATAATAATAAAAATCATAATAATCATAATAATAATAATAATTATTATTATTATTATTATAGAAAATAGGGAGATAAACAGCTTTTTAAATTATAATTATGTATCTTTTCTTTAACCATAGACATGATTAAGTAAAAGTAATCAGAGAAATAATCACCATAATGTATACCTTTTTTTTTTTTTTTTTTTTGTTTTTTTTTTTTTGCAGTTTTAACAATAACTAAATAAATGAACTTTTCTCTTTCTAGGTAATAAACTTGCAGCAGCTCAGATTACCATGAGCTCACTTTTGGAAAACCAATGATGTAACAACACTGACTAACTTTATTAATGCATTTATAGCATGATTAAAATCTGTCTGTGTGTGTGTGTGTTTGTTTGTGTGTGTGTAAGATACAGTTTGTGTGTGTGTGTGTGTGTGCGTAAGATGCAGTTTGCGTGCATGTGTGTGTTAAATGCAGTTTGTGTGTGTGTAAGATGCAGTTTGTGTGTGTGTGTGTGTAAAATGCAGTTTGTGTGTGTGTAAGATGCACTTTGTGTGTGTGTGTGTGTGTGTGTGTGTATGTGCGTAAGATGCAGTTATGTGGTCATAATTCATAACTGTCACTGGCATACTCTGTCATGCTTTTCTCTCTTCACTGCACGCTGCAGCGAAATGGTGAATTGAGTCTAAACGTTAATCTGATGACAAGATGTAACAAACTAAAACAATAAATTTTCTGCTTCTTTCCACAGTCCTGGTTCCTCTGACAAGGCCTCTCTGAATCAACAGCTAAAGTTGTGTCATGAAAATTTGAAATTTGAAAAACAAACGCATCACAGCTGATAAAGAACAAACTGTTGACACTAAAGGGTCTTTCTCGCCAAACACTATTGAAAGTACTACTACAGAACCCGAAGAACCCCACAAGCCCCCCCCCCCCCCCCCCCCCCCAAGAGGATTCCCCCTTCAGCATCATTCAAACAGGAATGTTTGTCCCCTTTCATGCAGGAGGCTTCAATGAGATTGAGTGGACAGACTCAGAACGCAGGGAGGAGGAAAAGGAAGTTGAGGAACTGTCTCACACACTTTGAAATGTCAGAAAGGAAACACAACGTAGAAATCTGACAAATGACCAATTAAACATTTGTTTTTCTTTCTTTTTTATATAAATATATATATTTTCCTTCATTTTGTTGTCTCCACAATGAAACTCCATGCATTGGCTGGGAGATCCCCCCCCCCCAAAAAAAGAGAAAGTAGTGGTAAATGAGTCGGATGTGCAAGTTTAAAGGTTTTCAACCCAAACTGCACACATTTATATCTGTGTATTTCTCTCTGTGCACCTCTCCTCAAAGTTCACAGTCCCACCCATTGCCCATCACCCTCCCTACACACACTCTCACACACCACCCCACCTGGAGCTCCATGCTGCTCAGGGTCAAGACCGCCACCACAGCTGCACACCTGCCAATCGCAGCGCTCTGCTGCTCCGTTTGCTCGGCCTCTGAGTCTTCTTTCATTTCTGATTGGCCAATTGCGGTGACACCATGTGATGGTGTGACGTATATGCACTAAGTGGCTAGTCTTTGTTTACCTGTCAAAGTATCAGGGCGTCCTGCTGTGGGAGAAGTGATAGCCATGAGGCGAGTGCAAGAAAGTGAACACACGACAGACAGTAATAACACTAACTCTACATGTGCTCTTTCGTCCCCTCACCTATGCACTATTAATTTTTAATAAGGGACGAATTTTGTTGCACATCAATGGTCAAATGAGCGATTAGAGAAGTGAGCAGTGGCTGGCTACCATTGCAGAGGTGAAGCTGTGCCAATTTTGGCGTCTGGGCCCTGAAATAATTAAAAAGCAGCACTTACACAGACACACATGTTTGCAGACCACCCTTTCCAGAACAGTCTGTCACACTCACACCTCTCATAACATCATCTCATTATTCACACAGTATTCCACACGCAGCATCACCATCATAATATTAGCCTTAATTTTGTTTGTAGGCATTTTCTTGCAATTTTTTTCTCATCTTTTGTTTGTTTTAGTTTTCCGGATTTGGTTTTAACCTGTTCTTGCATGTCATTACAATTTTTCTTTCAGTTTGCAGTAATTCACGAAGCACCATGCTCAGATTCTAGCAGCACAGTCATAGCAGGTTCTCAAATCTCTCACATATGGACACGGTAACAGTTCATCACATGCACCCTTTGCATTGCTTCACCCTGAAAATCGAGAGGAGTACACACACAAACACACACATAAAATGCACACTAACACCACAGACAAACCTGACAGAATAATAAAGGGAAGCCTTTATATTTGGTTCTCCAAAATGCCTTTGTTAATGGTTTTTCATTCATTTAAGATTTGTCTTTTTAATTTCAAATATTTATGTAAATGTTCACATTAAAATTGATGTTTTCATCATGACACAATCCACCAAAAAGCTGACCTCACAAAATAACTGGACTGCCTGGCTGTTGGTTCTGTTTTTTGCAGGGATAGTAAACCAGGCTGAGACGCTGCTCTCAGACTCTCTAGAAACATTAACTCTATGTACTAAACCCATATATCAAAACTATAACAATATGGAAGTGCCTCTGTAATCCCTTCATGCAATTAGTTATAAACTTCAGGTTTTCTTCCCTCTTAAAAGCTACAGGGAACGTTAGCGTTGGTGCATGTGGAAACCATTTGCCTGGGAGAGATCTTTATAGAGGACTGCAACCTTTTTTTATGTATAGACAGAAAGAGAGATCCTATACATATATATTTATGATATATGCTCCTTTTTAACTTTTACTACTCAAGCTTCTTGGCAGTCTAGTTATTTTCTGAACTCTCACCCCCATCCACAACCCGTTTCAGTAACACCACCTTACTGTTACGAATCAAAACGAAACACGCCATCGCCATCTGCAGTGCAGCGTTGTAATACCTTAGATGAAAATGTCAGAAATCGACAGTAGGTTTGAAGAAAAGTGTTTGTTTTTTGATGGAAAGTATTATTATTGAAAAATATGTGTCGATTGAGCCACGTGCAATGCATTGGGTAGATCATTGTGTTTGTCTGTTAGAGATTTTTAAGAAAGCTAAGAGAAAAGAGAAAAAAAAAAAGTTTTTGTTTCAAGTCCATAAGCTCCGGGACTCTAAACTTAGAGGGCCATGAAAAATCCTAGTCTTTGTAAGTTGGGGGTATTTGTTTTTATTTCCTTTGTCTCTTTTTTTAATGTTTTATGTGTAATCATTTGTTTATAAAAATGTGGGAGGGCTGAAGGAAAAAAAAGAATCTATCATCAGATGAAAACTGGTGCTTTAACACTATAAAGTACATTCAGAACTATTATAAATGAATAAAATTAACAGTCCATTTAGGAAACAGCATTATTCCTCTCTCTATTTGTATTCTTCTCTTTGTATCGAGTAGGGGGGAGAGGTTCCTAATCCTTAAGGTTGTGACACAAAAGGCATTTTGGTTCAACCTTTAGAAAGAAATTAAACAAAAATATACTGTCTGTGCAGAAAAATGTACCCGTGCACTGCCTGAAACTCACCAGCAAAATGCAAATCAACCCTCCCAGTTCAATTTCTTTCTTTCCCATGTATGACAGGTTCCTCCCTGCCCTGTGGGGGGTGCTTCATGCCCAGAGAACCTTTTCATTCTCCTTCTCATTACCTAATATGTGTGTGAATCAGGAGCCTGACAGAGCTGATCTGGTTGTGTTTAGACATCAGTCATGTAAGTGGAGCGTGTTTTAAGCTAATACCTTCTGTACAGATAACAGACAGAAAAGGGGCAAACGTAGCTTATAATCAGGCATAAATATGAGGTCTGAGCCATTTCTGAAACAGGCAGCAAGGTGAGCCTCTCCCCTGTTCCACCCCTTCCTCTGTAAATGACTCTTCTAGTGCTTGTGCCGTAGTGTATAGTTTCCCAGCAGTTAAAGGTTGTCCCTTGAAAGTGCCTTTTGTTCACAGACTCCATTTTGTAATCCAGATCGACCCCACCCACCCCCCCCCCCCCCCCCCCCCCCCCCCCCCCCTTTTTTTTTTTTTTTGTTAGTTTGTTTTTCCCTTCTTTTTCTTCGAAATGACCCGAGGTAGCAGGTTGCCCGTGAGTACGACAAGGAGACGAAAGGTTTTCTGCCTGTTGAGCGTCCGGGGACAACTTCTTCCTCTGGCTTTGAAATGAATCCCCTTCATTGTTCCTCCCCTCGATCCTTTCTTTATTATCAAAGCTGTGTATCTATATGTTTATAATATATATATAGATATGCGCCTTTGTAGAGTACAAAAGGAAACTGGTGTGAATTAGTTCTTGACTTTTTATTGATAAATGAGAAAAAAAAACTGAAAAGGCAAAAAAACTTGTTCTCGTTCAGCTCTTGCTTTTTTTCTTTTCCTCTGTCTCCACTGTCTGTTTTCTCTTAGACACTGGAGTAGTCTGTAACTGTGTGTCCGTCACTCTGCGTCTCTTGCGCTCTCTCTCTCTCCCCCCAACCCTCTCTGCTGTTGGGAGGGTGGGGGAAAAAAAAAAAAAAAAAAAAAAGATATTGCTGAAAAAAAACTTTTTGTCTGAGCAGAATGCAGTTAGCTCACATGTTATTCTTGTCTGTATGCTTCACATTGTATTACCATACCCATCTTCTTCAGCTTCTCCATTCAGCAGCTAATGTAAGTGAACAAATTACGCTGACGGGCTTTTGGGGGTGTCCTTGAGTGGTTTAGGATGGGGCGACAGGAGGTTCACTGGTTTAGGTGTTTTTAAGAGGTTTATGGAGAAGATTAATGTGGTCAAGAGGGCTGGATAAACTGCTTTGGGAAGTTGGTAAGGGGCTGCTCACTAGGATAAGAGTTTGCTCTTGTATTTGAACTATTTATATTTTTTGGCTTTGTTTTTATTCCCCTTTTTCGTTTTCTTATAATTTGGATTTCTTTAAATATATGCTATCAGGGTATGCTGTCGTTTAGGTTCTTTTTAAGGACGCCTTGGACCGTAAAATGAAAGCTATAAGCACCTTATAACTGGACTTGTCCCGCATGAGGCTAAAGGAGGAGGTTGCAGTTCCTGGATAAAATCCCTCATCAGCTCAAACTGATCTTTCAAAGTGAAGTATTTTTGTTTATGGTGGGTTCCACGCAGTGAAACCTTCAGCAGTATTAACCATTTACAATACACCAACCAGTTAGCTAAAAAAAAAAAAAAGCCTGATCTCTTGCATTTTAATGGGGTTCAGGAAAGTCCCTCCACTTTTCTCCTCTGACCACCTCATGCTGGATGGCTCCGTGTCTTTGTTCTGTTGTTTATTTTGTTCTTTATATTCTTAAATGTGTATGGTTATTGGTGAAACAGGCAGCGCCTCTGGCCCACCTGACTCCCAGCTCTTCTACGCCTCTGTCTGTACCCTCAGTGCAGCACCACTTCTTTACGAGAACACCCCCAGAGCTCTAAGTGAAATGCATGTGTTAATTACAGTTTCTTTTCCATAAGATGAAAAACACAGTTTGAGAAGAGCAGCACCTGATTGAATAAAAAAGGATGTTCTTGACTGTACCACTTGCTGTGCCGTGTCTTTTTTTTCCCCTGATGCCTCAACAGAGAAGCATGATCACATGACATGATGAACAAATGCTAAAGTGTAGTCTAAAAGTCAATCTGACTGGAAAAATGGCAGAATAATCCTGAGGATGCATTATTAGAAGCAGAAGTTTCTTCTTAGTGGTCAGAAATGATAAGTTTAGTGGTTCAAGCTCCACAAATGACTAAAGTTGGTCCCCTGCTTTGACCTAGAATATAATATCTGCTCAATAAAACAATGACGCTGTCAGCTGATGTCCACAATAAAAGATTTGTTGATTGACTGACTCATTGCTCCACCCAGCTTGACTTCCTGGATCTGCAGTTGATCCACTGACACATTCAGGTCTACAGATGATCCTTAAATTTTCCAAACCATTTCATTATGCAAACTATTGTTCACACTCCTGTGAGTCTCTAATGTACTTTGATTTTATTTTTTATTAAATAAATCTGCTGCCTGATGCACTAAAATTACATTGTAAGCAGGCTGAATGTTAGACCGTCTTTACATCAGCATGTCCACTGTCACTATGAATGTTCCCCTAGTTTTATGAACATCTGCCGATCTTTTAGAGCCAAAGAAGAATTTAAGATATCAACCAATTTACAGATTATGCAGAGGGTACAGTGTAGATTACAGATAAATATGTTTGTCTTATCAAATGAAAATAATCATATTTTTAGTTTTATATTTTAAACTGGGAGTTTCAGATCTGGACTTGCTAGGTGAAGCTGACCGCAGCGCTCCTAGTTTTAAGACCCTGTCAAGTCGTCATGAATAACTACTAAAGGTGCACTAACCTGCTGGGCACCTTTAAAAATATATTTTTTTTGTAACCAGATATTTTACCAAATACATAAGTTTGTTGTCCCTCGTTATACTGTTGATGTGTGAGAGCAGATACGTTATCCTCGCTGCTTTTCTTTCCATATACATGTCATTTTATTAAAAGGAAGAAAAAGTGGTGTTTGTTGGTTTTATTATAATAAAAAAGTACTTTTTTTTCTAATTAAGATTTGTTGATTTTGGGACCAATACAGTAATAAGACTACTTTAAGTGAAAAACTACTTATCAGATCATAGAGGTGAAGTTGTGCTAAAAAAAAAAGAGGCAAACCAAACATGGGTAATATAAACACTGTATTTGGTATAAAAACACAAAAAATGTCCAAACAACAAGAATAGTCTCAGACCCCTCATGGTGACCAGAACCTTGTTGAGGGACAAAGTTTGGATGTAACAGTGCAACGACAGCTGCCACCACTCAACTTGGTGAGGCTAATATCTTCTGAGGTGGTACACAATGTAAACAGTTTAAGAACCACTGTTTTAGGTCATTTACACCCATGGGTCATTAAGTTTATAAAGCAGTAAAACCAAAACACTTTTTTGTTTTATTCACTGGGACATTGTCCAAATGTGCATGTAAATATTATATTTTTTATATTTAGAATTGTCAAGTAATGGATATAAATCTGATTTACATTACAAAAATAACTATAAGAAATATATATATTGTTAGCTTTGCTAACAGGATATATTTTGGATGCTGTGTGCAGCATGAAAGACACTCCAGACCAGGAATATAACGTTTAGCTTCCTTTTACTGGAGATGACAACACTTTACAATCTGCGGGACAATCACAGACTGTTGAACGCTCTAGCACCAGTGCAGAACTTTTTATGTCCACACCAGGGCCAGCGAGCGATCAAAAACATTTTTCCCCCGGAACAACTAAACAACTCCTACAAAGTTCCGCTTACAGGTAAAGCTGTACTACTAAAACACAAACGGTCTTTCTGTACTATGCAATATAACTGACAACCCAAATAACTAAGCAATATAAGAACATAAACAGATCGTTACATTTTAAAGATCAGTTGTCCTTCCCTGAACATAATGCAAGACCACGTTGGTCACAGCAAATATTGCACTGAAATTCGGGGGAGTCTTTCTGAGCTCTAGCAAAAACATATAGAAGCACATTTTAAACAAATTAGTTTTTCCTTCAACTTCAGAGTGCAAACAGCTTTGTTAGTCTATGGGAAAAGTCAGTTAAAGGTAGCAAGTCCACAACAAACAGTATTAATTCCTTCTAAAGAAAATCCTGTTCCTGAACTGAGAGTATTTGCCTTAACTTTGCTGGTTTGGCATGACCTTACGATAGTTAGAAAATTAGTGTTACCTTGCTTGAACCATTTTATTCAACTCTAAAATGTCTCAGCTGCAAACACAGCACCCACATGTTCTGATGCTAGCTGTTCTTTTTGCACTCCTGCCAATGGAAGCGGCTACCTTTTTCAAACCTCAGCTGGCTCAGGTGGCAAGAGGTGCTGGAGTAAGAGCAGCTGCCAGATTTCCATTCACAAACGTGACAAATCTGAATCAATTTTTCTAAAGGCCACAAAAAAAGAAAAGCTAGTCAGATAAAGCGAATAAACACAGATGCTTAATGTTGCTGGTGGGAAGCTGTAGAGGTTATGTTGGCTGTTGTTTATATTTGGTAATGTAGACGTAATCTAACATGTTACTTCCCTTATCAGGTAACACAGTACCACAACTTATTACATTTTACTGGTAGTAAACTTGTGACTGAATTAGTCACTTTTAAAAGGAATTACCCAACTCTGATGCTAGCTCATACGTGAAACAGCTACTGAAGTAAAACAAAAAAAGTAGCAATAATGACCAGCTAATGTCTTTTAGAAATATTCTAGTACCCATCTGAATATGACTTTGTACGTTTCAAGTAACTGTGCTTTATGGCAGGTGGTCCCCTTCACCTCCACTCAGTTGAGGGATTGCTTCATCTTGCCCAGGGTCTTGCCCAACACCCTGGGAAGAAAAAAATTAACACCACAAAGTCATTCTCTTATATGTTAAGGGGAAAAGAAAGATCATCTTAAAGATTACATACCTGTGAGGTGCCCAATGCCTCTGATTCAGGTTCAGTTTCCTGCACCGGATGGTTTTCCTTTTCATCATCCCACAAACCATCCTCTGGTCCTTCTTGTAGTGGAGCCTGAGCTCCATCTTGCTCTGCGCCCTGTATGTACAGATAATTTCATCATCTTTTATGGGTTTTGTGTAAGTTTAAGTCTAGACTGCAGGGTGGACATTTACCTGGGAGTCTTGCGGTGGACCACCTGTCTCTTGGACAGGATTCCAAGGCACAGCAGCATGTTTAGGAATAGGTGGAGGAAGCTTGGAAGGCATGTTTTTACAAGATGGGAGTGGAGGTAGAGGTGGAGGTGGAGGTGGTGGGATCACCATGTTCTAAATGTTAAGAGATAGCAAAAAAGAAAGCCTAAGTCTCATCTTGTATTCAGGTTAGAACTGGCTCTCTGTCTGAGAGGCAGTTGTTCTGATTAGTTAAATAAAGTTGAAACGGGATATTGAGGTATGTGAACCAAAACAGTGTTAGATGTCTACAGAGATGTTTGATCCAATATTCCTTCCACAAATGTAGAAGGGTTTTAAAGATATGAACCATTTACACTAAAATCTTAGGCTGAGTTTACACATGTGTTTTCTTTGTCAACAGCAATAAAGAAAACATGAACTGGAACAAAGACTCTAAAATGAACAGAGCTTCCCTATGTGCTCACTATTTTTTTAGTTTCTTCAAGGCTGTATTTTAAGTAACAGATTGTTTTTGTTGTTAAAACATGTGATTTTAAGACCTTTCCTTAAAAGCAGAATTTCTCTGATCCATTTTTGACACAAATGAGAGATTAAGAAAAACAGTGTTTAGGGCGCATCCTGACAGGGACAAAGCAAGCAGTCTCAGTTCCCATGAAAAAATATTTTTAAACTTCCTGTGCTTTTCATATAAAAAAAAAAAAAAAAAAACGGGGAGAACTCTTTAAATGAATTTGCTTTAAAATGAAGCCAAAAAAGAACACAAAAACATGCAAGAGAGAGCTGAGCTTCTCATTTTCAGAAACGTTAAAGGACATGTACTAAGCAGGTAGATTGTTGAGTTTAAAGATGATAATAATTGTAATAAAAGCACAACAAATCTAAAGACTGATATGCATTAACTGTAAAGGGTGAAAGCATTTAATCAATCATTACCACTCCTTCCCTTCTCCGACCTTTTCGGTGCTAGGCCTTTTTTCTTTTCTTTATTGGTCGCCTTAGAACAAAACTATATGACATAGTTTTAAATCAGTAATTAATTTAATTGCCACGATAAACACTACCACGTTTCACCTACTGATGAAAACTTTTCTATCACTACGAACAGTTTACGGTCTGAAACTAAGGATAACACGGAGGCTTTAAGCTGGAGATATGGTTAGCTTATAGGGTTAGCTTCAGTAAATGTGGGGCTTTTCCTTTACTTACCATTTACCTGTTTAAAAACGTCTAATGGAGAAAAATACTCAACGACAGAAAATGAAGATAAGAAAACAACGTTTAATAAAGCTGGCAATTATTTCTAGCGATAAAGGACAGCCCAGGTTCCAGCGGAAGTAACGATTTTTTGACGTAAAGTAACACATCCGGCAATGCGACGTAACAACATCCGGTAATGCTCTTCTAAATAAAATCATTGCGGCTCAATAATAACTGAAAAAAGTTAAAATAGCATCCCCATTGGAATTATTTAAAGGTAATATGAAAACCAATTATTGTTTACATTTAAACAACACCAAACACCAAAATATAACACACAAGCCACATATAAGAAAATCCTGTACTGAAACTTTTTTAATTTGTATTTCTGCTAGTTTGTTTTTTAAATTTTGGTGTTACTATTTGGGGGGTGTAACCAATTACAGTATTGTAAATAAGTCTTGAGACTCATTTCCTTTTTATATATATTTCTTCTTTCTGAGGAGCTAGAACCTCTTATAATTTTTAAAGTGGTCTGAACAATATTTACTCTCATAAGACTTACTTTGGATGTTGGCTGCTGCAGCGTCACTCAAATTTAGTCGAGTCCTTGCATCTAGTTATTATTTGATGAATGTGTTTTGTTTCTTTACTTTTGTTGTTAAACCATTTAACAGTAACATATAAATCATTTAAGCATCAAAAGGGGAAAATTCAAGGGAAAAGACAGTTTTTTCTTTTTTATTTTATTATTATTTTTTTTTTACACATAAGAGACCTTAGCTTAAATATATTTGAACAAACAAATTGATTCCCCAAAAAGCTATTATCCTGAAATCTAAGATCTTAGTATGATGTGCAGTGTGTTCCTAAACAGTCTGAAGCCTAATCAGAAATGGTCTCCATGCAAGGAAGACTGTAAAGAAGACAATCTTGAAGAAGAAAAACACAAAGAAAAGGCTGTGAGGAACCAAAAGAAAGAAGAACTAGACCAGGGGTGCCCAAGTCCGGTCCTTGAGATCTACCATCCTACAACTTTTAGATGCAACCCTTCTCCAAAACACCTGAATCACATGACTGGCTCATTACCAGGCCTCTGCAGAGCTGAATGACATGCAGATGACATCCCTTTGGAGAAGGGTTGCATCTGAAATTTGCAGGATGGTAGATCTCGAGAACCGAACTTGGGCCCCCCTGAACTAGTTTGAAAAACAGTGGCAACAGGTTTTATGGACTGATAAATCCTCCCCACAGCCTGGAATTCATCAAGACTAAAGCGCTGTGGGATATTATTGACAGAAAACAAAAGATAGCCAACATCCATAGAAGAGCTTTGGAAAGTGAAAGTCACTCAAGAAGTTTGGGAAACTGCTCCTGAAGACTACTAAAACAAAATTTCAAGAAAGTTTATTTAAGGCTCAGATTGGTTTGAAGAATAAGTCTTGTGAGTGTGTGTGGTTCTGAGCAAATTCCTGGCCTGCTGGTCACAGATCTGTTTAAAATGAAATTTTGTTTGATTAACAACGCTCAGGTATAAGGTGGACAGCAGATTCCTGCAGTTATTTGTGTATGAATACTCTAAAACAATTTGATTGGTTGATTGATTCATTTATTCATTCATTTTATATACCGCGCAGTTCAATTCCGAAATTCAATTAAATTCATTTTTAATTTGGTATGTGGGATTACTTAACCGTTCAAATAAAACCCTTCCTTTCTTTTTTTATTCTGGAGGGATATGGAGCGTGACCAAAAGCGGAAGTGCAGTATTGGCAAACGTCCTGGTACTAATATTTCCGGTTTGTATTTTCTGTCAACACAACATACTTGGGTAGATAAACATCCCTTTTCAGTTTCAGTAAAATACGGTTTGAGTAGTTGTTGTAAATGTCACTGTTTTACTGAGCAGTTAACATTTATTTTACTGAAGTTAATAAAAGTTTTTCCTGCTCCTTCTCCGACAAGGTCTGCGCGGAATGTCAACAAACCAACAACATCGCGCTAAGCTAACGCCAGGCTAAAGCATTAGTTGCGACTCCGGTCTACGCCTAAAGTTGCTGCCCTCAGAGAGAAGTGGACTCTCTCATGGTGGTGTCACGTCCATGGGGAACTGTCTGTTTTCACAAGGTGCGGATGACCTGTCGCTCTTGAATGAGTCCGAGGGGGGCAGTCTGCCTGGAGAGCCACCGCCGCCCTACCAGGTGAGCAACCCGGATAACAACTTCAAAACACGGCCCCTTGGATTCATGGTTTCCTTTAAGTTTAATTAGTGATGGGGGTTTTACATTTATCAGTAGGAGGATGGTCCGTTTAATTTTTTTAATTTTATTTTTGTTTATTTATTTAAATATAACGCTAGAGGAAATCACAAGGTGTGTGTGAACTTTGTAAATAAAAGGCATCTGCACGTATCACATTAATGTCCTTTATTAAAATATGAAATTCGGTGCAAGGTGCATGCCAACAACCTCATCCTTGTTCATTCATAAAAGTGGAAAAGGGGAGCTGGTGCAATGGAGGAGAAGACCTTCTGCACTCTTGTAGAGCCTGTGGTGACCTGGAATATTCCACTCTCAGAGACTCCATAAGGACTCTGGCATATGCAGGAAGAAGGAAACAAAATCTTATTAACAGTGTTATTACATCATACGTTTAGTGGCTGTTATTGATACCCCTGTCCAACCAGTAGGCTCATACAACAGCTCTGTTACTTACTGTGTTCATTCAGTTATGCATTGAAAATGGTGATCAAATAGTGGAGGTGTACCAGTCTGCATTACACACAAGTAATTTCTAATTACTTTCCCCCCAAGGTTATATAAACAGATGTTTGGTTATACATCTATGATGATATGAGTATCAGATGATGGATGAAAATGTCTTGACACTGTGAGCCACAATGAAGCTTAGTTGATTGAGGAGCCAGGGGAGGGTTTAGCCTCATGCTCTGGGTCAATGTACCTCATCATCTTATAATAAACTTGTTATATCCTAAAAAGCAAAGCAGCATAAACAATATTTTGGGCATAAAACAGCACTAATGCAGCACAAAAGACTGAGACTATTTTCACTGAGTTTGCATGGAGTGGCAACCATAGACTGTATATAAAAGATGGACGGAGCCTCCGTGACGTCACCCGTGAGTTTCTGAAGAGCTGAATTGAAGCTCATTGGGCTGTTCCCACTGTCGTCATTCCCAGAAAAATGGGCAAAGGGGTGGAGCTGAGAGGGGGACTGTGAAGGTGGGGGTGGATAAAATTTTTTTTTACCCCCTTACAGTTGTCATCAAGGTAAACTTGACCTATTAATCCTAAAATGGATTTTTGTACCAGGCTTTAAGCATGTTTATTTCTGCTGTGAAGTTGGTCTTTTTAACATGGGAGTCTATGGGGATTGACTCTGTTTGGGAGTCAGTCCCTAGCGGATGAGGGGTGAACTGCAATTTTTTGCGCTTCCGCATAGGCTTCATATTTCAACGGCGGAAGTTGCCACTTGGTGGCAACTTTAAGGCGGATTTATGGTCATGCGGCATCTGTGTCTACGTAACCGCTGTATGTTTGGCGTAGCTCCGCAGAAGCTCGACACGCACCACTTCCAGACCTGACGTGCACCCCTGCTACGCAGACGGTTACACGGAGGTACTCACTTGTGATTGGTCAGTTTGAGGTCACATGCTGCTGGATGTCTGGATCTTCTTGTTGAATTTGTGTGGTAACCGCTGTTTTTAAAAACAATAACCAATGAGTCGAGTTGATGAGAAGCTGATCAAATTATTTCTTTGTTTTTTTCCACAAGCTAATAAAGACACTGAACAATACTGGACACCACTGTTGTTTTAAAACATAAAATACATACCGAACCAAAGTAAACCATCAAAAGAACTCCGACCTCGTGAGTTTACCGGCCGATACAACCCCTGTTGCCACCTTCAGATTAGGAGGAGAAACTGCAACACGACACCAAAAAGACGCGCACCCCCTACGCTCGAGTGGGAAGGCAAACTCACCAGCGTCAGCTACAACGTAAACGACCGCACGCAGACGCTGCACGAGCATAAATCCGCCTTTTGGTTTCCGTCAGTGGACAGAGTGCACGTCGAAAAACATGCCAACCATCTGAAAATCAGACAAAAATATCTTTTTGTTTTTAATTTTCTGAGGGAGGTGAAGCTAGAAACAGTCGCCTTCCAGTGAGGAGCAGCCGGAGTATTTCTCCTGCCCCAGTAGAACGTCATATCCGTCACAGGAACACGCACAGCTGTGTCATTATAAAAACTTCTGAGTCGTATTACGGCTTAAAATTGATCCCATATTCTTTGTGGGGTTTATTAACTTAAACACGTTAGCTTTTTTTTTGTTTTTTTACATGTTCACCACCCTGAACTTCTGGGGTAGACACAAGCGGGGTCAGTGCAGGTGATGACACGTAGACAGGGAGCTGCCGCGGTCAAAAAACATTCAGCGCTTTTCTGCTTCATGTTGCTCAGGCACGGCGAAAAACACTTAAATTAGTGAGGGTAATAGATGACAACCACAAATGAGCTAATTCCAATGTATTCCACGTTTTACAATCGATTCCAGATTCCGCGAATATCATATCTCGTTCTTCGTCGTACCGGATGTCTAATATGCACCGCTGGTTGGTTGCTTTCAAACCAACACACAGTACTATGTACAGCTGTGGATCAGATCAGAGGTGAAGATCCACTCCTTCTCTCTCTCTCTCTCTCTCTCTCTCTCTCTCTTTTTTTTTTTTTTTTTTTTTTTTTTTTTTACGCTGTTATTTACTGATCTCAGGTAAGGATAAATTAAAAAATAAGACTGGAGGCGGCATGAACACGGACTTTATATACTTCCTTGTTCCCCATCCAGCTTGCTTTCTGATTGGCTACATTTCGGCCCACGTAACCATCCACACTGTCGAAATTACGACCCGTTTCGGAGCAGATGATCAGGACAAATCTGCTCATATAAATCTTATAAGACTCAAGATAATCGGGCGTTTGCCGTACATGGTCGGGAAGTCAAAATCAGGACAAAACCAGCCCGAAAATCCTTGTGTGTGTACCAGGCTTTAGAGAAGTACTACCTTTTCTTTCATATTTCAGAAGCCTGACAGTAATGCACCTTGTTTGTTTTGCTAATCTTTTTTTATTTATCTTATTTTATATTTGATTATTTACTTGCGTATTTACTGTATGTTACACTGTTCTTCCTATTTTTGTATTATTACCCAAATTTCCCTGAGGACTCTCCAAAGGGATTAATAAAGTATTTCTGTTCTATTCTATTCTATTTTGCATGTTTGATGTATCTTGGGGCTATGGTGGGAGGGTGATAAATGGGTTTGTATTAGATAAATGTTTGAAAGTTTCTCATTATTTCCTTGTTACAGTAAAAGAAACAAAAAGTTGGAAACTTAAAATTCTGTTCTTTTGTACATTTCAATCACATAAAAAAGAAATCCACATAACATGAATGCTTCTGTCACTGAGACTGAAAAAAACACTGAAATACTCTGAACTTCTTGTACAGTTTTTCACGGAGTTGAGGTTATTTTACATTATAATGACACTAATATTATGGAATAAATTTAATTTAAATTCCATACGGATGTGCTCTCTTTGGTTGTGTCATATTTGGAAAGACGGCACAGGTTACAGGTTACTTTTGGGACCGTTTTTTCCAGGAGCGTGCCCAGCCGGTGCCAGTGTTCCACCCCAACCCTGGACAAAGCCGCCTGGCCAGCCAACTGACTGAGGAGGAGCAGATCCGCATCGCTCAGCGCATCGGACTCATCCACCACCTTCCCAGAGGCGTCTTCAACCCAGGCTCCGACCCCTCTGAGAAGAAAGTTAAAGAGTGAGTCTTAAATCGAGGCACAGAAACAAATGTCTCTTTATTTCAGTTCATTTCTTTTGTTCTCTTTAGTATAAGCATATGGGTATAATTAATATAGTAAAAATGATTTCTTCAGGGGGTATTAGTTTGCATAATTGGATTCTCTTTCCTCAAGGTGTGTGATCTGCATGATGGATTTTGAGTATGGTGATCCCATCCGGTTCTTGCCCTGCCTCCACATCTACCACATGGACTGCATTGACCCCTGGCTGATGCGCTCCTTCACCTGCCCCTCCTGCATGGAGCCAGTAGATGCAGCCCTGCTGTCCACATATGAAACCAACTGAGAACCCCCCTCCCTGGTGGTTGCTCTTGCCTAAAAGTAATTGCACCTTTTTTTAACCAAAACTGTCCTAGCTGTCACGACAGGTAGTCGAGGCCATGCAACGTCAAGCAGATGTTTGTAGAGTGTTTGGGGATGCAGACAGATGTTAAAGTGTTGCTGCAGAGCTTTGCATGGGTCTCAGATGACTCTGGGTTGTAAAAAGTGCCAAATGTGCCAAATCAAATCAGATGAAGAAAAGCTGTGCAAATAGCAGAATATTATTACAAGAATGTCTCACTTCTGCTTGTCCTAATATGTGAAGTAATCAGTGGAATTAGCTTTTCCTTTCTGTGACGTGATGGGCGATGTTACATGAGTGGAAATGTGTCATCGAGCTGCAGATGAAAACGTGGAGTAAAATTAAGATATTAAACGCTGGTGTGTGATTTCATAAACAGCAATGCTGTCAGGCTCCATGATCTTTTAAATCCAAAGCAAGATTAAAATGGTGGTGTTTCAGCTTTTGAACATGAATTTTTGAAGATTAGTTTTACTTTATTATACAGAGGTTTGTTGTTTGGATATTTTTTCTCTCTTAAAGCTGCTTTTAAAAATGTGAATCTGTTTTTTTGCCTCAGTAATGAGTCCTCATCTTTGCTTTGCCTTGGGTTTGTTATTTTGTTATGCTTCAAAATCCAATCCTTGGTGTCCTTTTCATTTATAAAGATGCTGTGCAATCCCCCCATTTTAAGCACCTTGGGAAACCCCTCATCTAAAAATTTTGTAGCTTGTAGATTTCAGATTGTTTTCATCAGTGTGTGTGTGTGTGTTGTAGATAACTTTGGTTAGAGACGTGTCAAGGTTTTTGTTTTCAGCCTGAAGAAGTTGGATTTGTTTTTGTGCTGCTGGACTTATGTCAGTTTATGTTGTATTTCTAAAGTCCCTGAGTCTGGTAAAACACAACCCTTTTATTTCCGATTCTGACTGTTTAATGTGCAGCACAAGCAAGCAGCGAAACGAGCTACTGTAGTAGACGGGAATGTATCTTGAATGTGATTTGAACTGCACGAGTGACAATAAGAGGATGTTTCTAAATTTACTTTGCACTTCCAGTGCCTTTTTTCAGATGGGTGTAAGCCAATTCCTGTGAAGTACAATCATTTCTCATATTACTTTTGTCTGTCTTTATTGTCCTCTAGGAGGAGACGGATACCAGCACTGAACTGAGAGGTTTCACTTAAGCTGTTTTCACACATGAACCTTGGAGATTATCAGGAGAATGTGCAGACAGTTTGGTCTGGGCTTTTCTCACAGTTGATGTTCACACATGTAGTACACAGCATTAGATGTGCTCTAACAGCTGGAAATTTATGGGAGGAGGGGGTGTGGGGGAATATCTGTCTAGCGCTCACAGGAAACAAGACATTATGCAGAAATTAAGCTGTGGAAATCACTGTTATCTTTACAACCTGTTGAGAAGCTGATGAATCTGTTGTGCCGATGTAAATATTGCATGCGTCTTAACATTATGCATGATAGCGAGGAGGGATTAGAAAAGAGAATAAAGCAGTGACTCTTCAGTCGCACTCCTCTGGAAGATTTGCTACTACGTTCACGCCTTGTCTCACCAGCTCAAAGATTTTACTTTGGTGGAAATTTTCCCACAAGAAATCCAGAGTGAATGCTGTGGACATTTGCTTTGGCACATGCCACCCCTCTGGAAGATCTCTGGGATGTTTCAGGAGTCTGGTACATGTGTGAAAACAGCTTATCAGACAGGCCAGAGATGAAGCCTGGCGGCTGGTAACAATTAACAATTACTGTGTCTTTTCATTTATAATGATACTGGTGCACAAATTTTTGGAAATCACAATAAAGGTGGATACCAAAATCTTAAAGATGTGTGACATTTTATTTGAAACCATGACAAACTAGTACTGTTTAGGGACTATGGGTAAGTCTATGCAGTTAGAATTAGCCTTATTTTTGGTCGTGCACTGCAACTTTCCAAGTCATTGCACATTCATGTTTATCAGTGCAGAGGCACAGTTACAGTTATGGCTAAAAACAGTCAGCTACTACCGTATGCGGCTGACGCAATCAGAATCGTCTCATATAGGGTGAGAAAGTTCTTTAGACGACCATACAAAGCAGTGAATTACCTGGTCGCCTTGGGTGGCTCACAGCACACCAACAATGCTGCTGTCCACGATGATGAAAGAAACAGAGCAGATCGTTCAAAGATTTAATCTGTTAAATAAATACAACAGTGAGAAATTAAAGCCATTCATTTAAGAAACATTGGGAACCAAAATAAAATATGATTTAAGAGTGGACTATAGAGCACCTTAGTGTCCCAGGTGAGTGCTTTTAGGGGAGCAGAGCTCCCCTTTGCTCCTCTAATTTGAAGCATGTCTGTATGGTTCTGTGGTTAATCATCCTAATTTTTAGTCAGGATTTTGTCTAACAGGTTAATCTATTGACACCTAGTGTGGTAAATTTATCACTTTCAGTCTTTTATTTATTTTTAATTTAATCAATTACGTTATTAGCTTACTTTTATTTATTTTTGTATATCTATTATTATAAAATTGTTTATTATGTAATTATACTCTATTTTATTTCAGTCTTTGTTTTATTTCCCAGGGTTTTTACATATATTTATTTTGCTTTTCTATAATGGAATAAATTCAGGCATTAAGGGGATAAAAAAAGCAAGATATGTTTCATGACGATCTAATTTTCTCTTCTAGAAGACATAAAGCAAATTTGTTTTTATTTTAATAATTTATTTGATATTTATTATACTTTTAATTTATTACATTTATTTATATTGCCATTTTGGAGGAAATGATTTGTTGTTACCAAATAAAACCTTAGAGAATGAGCTTCAAGCCGAACAAAAAGTCTGTTTTATTAAGCTGATTGATCAGCGAGCATTTGAGACTGAAATAGTTCAACATTTCGGCTACACGGGCTCAAAGAATCTTCTGTATGTCGCATTAATCAGTAATCATGTCACCAGCTGTCTGCAAGTTGTTCTCGATCTATCTGGTACACACCGGCCTGGGTCTTTATTACTCTGATTAAGAGTGAGACAACTCTGCAATGATGACAAAAGTCATATCCAAACACACGTCATATTTACAGATTAGAAAGTACTCATCACATCATATCTAAGCAAAACACGTATAAAATCAACTTCAATATTATATTTTGTCTCTATCGGAGGAACATTTGTCCTAAAGCCCAACCTAACTTCCTGACAGGCTGTTGCAAGTTTCATTTAGTTCAAATATAGATGAAACAAGGAAAACAGTTGGTCAATTAGCAAGGTTTTAAAAAGAAAACGTTTGTTGGGGTATTGGTGATGGTACAGGTACTAGACTGACCTGTAATAGTTTTGTATCCTCAGTGCCAAAACATTATGGGCTCAAATACGTTGAGCTTGTAAATTGATAGTAATTTCAGAGGTAGGTGTAAAATAAATTTAAGCTTTATAACCCTGGGACATTAATATAAGGAATTCCAGTTTGTGAACATGTTGAAAAGATTTGTATTTATACTTTTAAAATGTCATGTTACATAAAGACATTAAGAAATATCTTTGAGCATTTGTACATGAATATAAAAATCAGAAAACGGTAAAACAGAACACAACAAACGAGATATGACCAAAGCTGCAAGCCCAAAGTTTCACTTTCTGTTTTTACTCCTGAAACTGATTTAAGTGTACCATTTGAAGTTGAAGAGCACAAAACATAAAAAATACAAATAAAAAACTGCTTTTACAGTTTTGTGATTGATTTTTATATTTATGTACAAATGTTCAAAGATATTTCTTTATGTAAACAGCTACCTTTCATTTCTAACTTGAAGTTTGACCCACCCAATCTCTGAAACTATAAGGTTATTTCTTATACTATAAACGATGGCAAAAAAAAAAAGCAGGTGCCATGTTAGAAAATATCCACCAGCTGAATGTACAAATGACAGAAAAGCATTTTCCAACAACAAATCTTTTAATTATTATTTTTTTTTTAAAAAGGCATGTATTTACAATGTTTACAGTATTGCACGATCCTTGCTAGTGCCCAAGAAAACAGAAGGGTTCAAGTCTTTACATTTAGTGTACATACATACATCTCAGACGGGATTTTTTAATTAAACTGAACAATTTTTAAAACTTGATAATAATGGATAACCATAATCCAATCAGAGTTTAATGCTGTAAAAACAAAAAACAATTATCAAAAGTCAATTAAATCCTTTTTTGAAGTGTTACCTCTATAAAACATAGATGCCCATGCTGAGTGTAGCCAGAGCTACAGAGATTCCCAGCACCATCCGGATCAGACGGGAGCTGCTGAGGATTTCTGGTATCTGGAGTGTTTTGGCTGTTCCAGGTTTGGAGTGAATTACACAGTCAAGCGGCTTGTTTTCAGTGGCACTCAGCATCTTCTGTAAATCTTCAAAAACCTATATAAAAAATGAAAATGTCTTAGCATGGCTAAATACGTCACTGGAAGATCAAAAATTAATCTTGTGCTGGCATGAAAGTGACATTTCCTCTCCCTGCTCCTCCTTACCTGGATGTTTAACTCGAAGGCCCGGACGGCCTCCTCCAGCACGCCGTTCCTCTCTTCTTCTGTCAGCTCCACGCTGTTCATCCGGCTGCGATACAGCTGCTTAAACAGGTTGGGGCTGGAAACTCCGGGAAAGGCAAAGAAAGACAGACCCTCGCTGCCTTTTAGCCCCATAGACTTCTGTGCGATACGACCGAGAACTTGTCCTCCAGACAGGTCGCCAAGGTAACGGGTGTAAGCATGGGCAACTAGAAGTTCAGGGTTTTCTCTACCAATCTGAAACATACACAGGGACAAAATCAGCATCATCTTGTAGAAAGATGAAAACATTGGATGAGTGTGCGATGTCTGATCAGGTGGAGCGTACCTGCCGGAGTCTGTGAGCGTATCTTTTAGTTGCAGCAGGAACCACAATCTTCTCTCTCCAGTCATGACCGTAGAAGAATTCCAGGTCCTTCTCGATGGACTCCAGCCTGGCCAATTCAGCGGGGAAGAAAATGGGTGCGACACCGGGGTGTGTGGCGTTCCTATCCAGCTCTTCCTCCAAAGACAGGTAGATCTCATGAAGGGAACACAAAAGGAGCTGCAGACGAGGAGGAGAGGTGATGTTAGTATCCACGTAAAAATAGGAACGCCTCAGCATTTGATTTGTATGATGCATTACCTTATATTGTGGAAGTGAGACCATCCCCCGCTGGAAGCTCAGCATCAGTTCTGTGTTTTCTGCTCGGACGTGACTCTCTTTAGTCACCTTTTTGATTTGTTCGGACAGATCCCTGATAAAGGAAAGAAATCCCCATTACTACAGCAAGCTATCTGAGCCAGAGGTCAAAAGCTTGTAAATGATGAGACATGAAAAATCACAGCCTCCCAACCTTACCTGTCAGTCATCTGCTCTGCTGCGGTCACTGTCTTTTTCTCTGTTTCCATTGTGGCTCTGAAAAAGGAAAAAGGTCAAGCTATCAGTAATATCCTTTTACAGGAAATCCACTTCATGAAAGGATTCAAGGGAACAGATTTTTAAATTATGACAAAAAAGATGCTTTACTCACCAGTTGTGATAAAGTCCTTTAGGTTTGGTTGTTTTGTCTTTGTTTTATCACTGTGGATGTCGTGTGCAGTTTGAGTGCTTTCAGGTCTGTGCCTCTTTTATACTTTGGTCTGCCTCTGTCTCCTCCCCCCACCTACTCAATGAAAACAGGAACACAAGAATCACAAAGCCTCTGCCAAACATGATCTAGCAACTTCAGCAAAAACAGTGGGAGGGACTGAGACATAACATGATGCAGCAACTCTGAGAAGAGCTTGGGAAATGCTGTGGGAGGGACTGTGGGATGTAACCTGAGCATGGAAGTGTTTTACTAATGCCTTAAAAAAAAACCATGCATGGAGGTGGGGCTGAGCGCTAAACATGACAGTGCAGCCTCGAAATCTAAAGTTGAACCGGTCAAAGAGGAGGAGCCACCTCAAAACATGACAGAGGGTTTTTCAGGCTGGAGGAGGACGTGACTAATGGTAGTGAAAAGACAATCACATGATTGCATTACGAAGTACACCAGCAGTTTTTTTCGTTAAAAAAACAAAAAACAAAACAGGTTTAACCACTTTATTAGATTACTGACTAATCTATCAACATTCCCAGAAATAAGCAGCGGAGTCTGCTGTAGTTATAACATTTGGCAAAATTTGTCACTCTCTGAGATTGTGCCCATACTTTTTAATATGACAATAAATCCAGTCTGCAAACTGTTTAAAAAAAATGACAAATTCCCAGCTCAAATGAGATGCAGCATGTTTGGAGAAAGGAAAACACTGTATTTCAACATGATCCCATCTGGAAAAACACGATGAAGGCAGGTTTTTAATTCTGTCCAATTCAAAATGCGTAAAAATTTGAACAAGTGCTTGTATAAAGAGTGATGATATCTCTGTGAGATTACCTCAAGAGAAACTGGGTCATGTAGTAACTCAACCCAAAGCCCCACAAGCCATCCTACTAATGAATAGTTTAAAAAGAATAAAACGAATTAACACAAATCACAAAAGGAAATTTAACATCCATGAGCTTACCCTGTACAATAGAGGACTACACTACAATTTCTTTAAATCAATGTGACTGATCTGCTATGCTGAACTATCTTTGTGTCACAAATGTGTCTGTCTAATTACTTAATGTTTGGCGTTTATACTTTTGTCAGACACAAATAGAATAATACATATTACAGGATTTATCACAATAAACCATTTTGCTATTTATTCCTGTCATTTGTTTCTTTAGGCTATCCATTATCCTTTTTGTCCACTTAAATGGAAATCTGATTATGTTTTAAATCTCATGTATGGATAAACGTTATTTTTAAACAATTTTTAGCGTTTGTCATTCTATTAATACAGAAATTTTGGTGGAAAATTATGTAAAACGTATGCTGCCTGCAGTGCAGCCACATGCAACACAATGGCCATCTGTTCAATCACAGTGTCGCTCCAGCTAAACGTGACTCAGCACAACAGAAACGCGAGCGAGGAGTAAACGTGACACAGCAACTTCTACACAAAGAACGGCACAACCCGTTTTTTTTAAAGGGAAAGACATATCTGAAGTGTTATTTATCTAATTAAATGGGACATTTGATGTATTAACGCAAATTATCTTTATCAAGAGATGCCCCCTCCAACAAAAAGAAGAAATCAGTCTTCAGTCTACATCGTTATTTGTCTGAAATTCATACTTGTATTAGAGTTGGTCCTCCCTAATTTACTCTGCATTAGTAGAGAGATTAAAATGAGGCAGCCAAGTAAATAACTGAAAATTTAAGCCTAGTCAGTCTTTTTAAATGAGCTAGCTTTTTGTCATGTTTGCACTGTTTTACAAATCACATGAGAATGAAGAACATAAGTTAATTATTCACTTGCCCCGTTGAGTGTGACGCTTTTCACGACTTTTGTTTAATCTTTTCATAGATGTCATTACCTCCTGCTTTAAACAGGTAACTAAACTAACCTTATTTGAAGGTGTGACTGGAATGTGAGGGGTAAAACTTGAGTGGTGCAGTGGGGAGTGGTGCGTCCCAGTTGTCCTCGGAGCTCAGAATTCCGGCGAATTTTTTGCCGGAAAGGACGATGTGATCTCGTTTTTCCGAACGGCGAACTCGTAACTTTCAGAGGACCCTGAGATTCCAGATTTAAAGATGGAATCCTTTATAATATATTTTGTATTCGTTGTGTTTCTAGTGCAAACAGCAGAAAGTTTGTTCGTGAAAAACCGAGTCAATATGTCATTATCACCTGCTGTTCTCATTGTGCCCATTTTTAAAGTAGGTTTGTGATTTTCTAGTTTTACACGGCTTTGTAGATGCTCACAAATCGGCTAATTTTGAGGCTTCCATTTTTATTTTCAAGTTGGTACAGCTGAATGCCAACTATTTTGTAATGACGTCACAAATTCTCGACCGCACCTGAGAAAACTTGCGCACCATAACACATCAGTCCAAAATCTGTTAAACTCTGTTAAATTGTGGCAGCCACAGCTGACCCAGTGATTTCTCAATCCTGGTTCTCAGGAGGTAACCCTACTTTAACACACCTGAATGAAATGAACCACTCGTTAACAGGCTTGCTAAGGACTTGATAAGGACGTTTGTTAATCTTCATCAGGTGTGTTAAAGTATAAACACATCTAAAACTTGCAGGACAGTGCGTTCTGAGGATATGGATTGAGAAACATTAACCCATACCTACCAAAACCACTGCCCCTGTTAAAACCGCCTGCAGATGGATGCTGAAGCAGACAGCCAGAGAGGAGAACAAAGTTTGCATACAGACATCCTGATGGATGTGGGGGAGCTGCATGACGAGGAATGTGGCACCAAGATGCTTCTCCAGGTGGACTAAGAGTTGTTTTATTGTCTTTAAGCTGAAATAAATACAAATTTGACACAAAGATGTAATTAGCAGTATGCCATGATACAATCTTCCAGCCATACCTTTGTGATAGACTTGCCTAAGTCTTTTAGTATTATTTGTTTAATTCAATCGTTTATGGTATAATTGTAAATTATGAGCTATAATACCTTTCAAGTTTGTTGAATTTTGCAAACCACTTTTTCACCCCACCTCACCACAACTGCGTTGATCATAAAGAATGTTGCTGTGCGTTTAACTATGCAGTATGTTGATTCTTACTTTGACAACACTGTTAGGGTTTAGCAACTCTCCACCCCTCCAGTTAGCATAAATGTGTTTTGAACAGCTGTTGGCTTAACTATGATAAAATTGTCATTTTGGGTAAAATAGTGATAACTGTTGTACCTGATGCTGAGATTTCTCTAATTATCCTAAGTGTGATGTGCTTTAATTTTCAACAACTTTTTCAGGAACCGAATGGCTCCGTCGACAAGGGAATACAACATACTGGTAAGACTTGAACTTCTGCTTAAGTTAGGCAGAAAATAATGTGACATTTTTTTGTTAAATATGCAGTTCATTCCAAAGCTAATCGTGTTTTAGTGGGCACCTTATTAGTTGAATGTTATCTATTCTAAGATATGAACTCAATTTCCTTAGAAGTATCTAAACAGTCCTTTTCATCTTACTGTAAACATTTTGACATCATCAGACCAAGATGACACCTAACACAGGAGAAGTCACTGAGACACGGGCACCTACCACTGATAGCTTTGTGTGTCAGTAAATTGCTCAAGATGAAAGAATTACCATTGCACAATTCTACTCATATGTCCTTCATTCATGATATAATATTAGTGTAGCATGAACTTTTTACATTTTATGTAAATATCAACCAAAACTTGAATATCCCTAACTTTCTGTAAGTAGTGTGATTTTATTCTGTTTTGGAATTACAGTCTCAAAATTATTTGTTGACATAATAACTCGAGAGAGTGCAAGTTTTTGGCTCGACCAGTAAAAACTGAAAGTGCTCATTTAGGACACTTTTTAAAATTATTACAGTTTTAGTATCAGACCTCCAGATCACATAAAATGGTCAAACTGATCCTGAAATTCATTGGACAGAGTCCTCGAGTTTGTTCCCTGCCTATCCAGTCTGTGTACCACATGACAGATGGACAATGAGTGGAGAGAAAGAGGTGAGACAACACAAGATATAGGAAATTTACATCAAGTGTATTTCAGGTTTAACTTAAGTTTTAACATCAAATTATTAAGATTAAATGCATAAACTTTCAGTTATTTTATAACTTTGTGAACTCTTTAGGACGTCCAAGACAACTTGTTGCATTCCTATTGTACAGCAGGGGGCAGCAGAGGTCAGGTAACCATTATATCTGCCCTCTTTACAAGTGTATGTTTAATTTTTGTGTGAATCATCACTTATATTCCACCTCTTTGTTTCCACCAGAGAAGTCCAAGTCCCATGTTGAAGTGCTGGGTGTGTCCTGAAAACCAGCACAATGTGAAAGACAGTCAAGTAAAGAAACCTGTCAACCCCTCCGTCTCTCCACATTTAGACATGCCTCATTTGTCTATCTCCATTTCTGGTTCAGTCAGTGCCGTTGCTTGTCCCGAGGTGTCTGATTTACTCTCTGACACCAGCAGTCCCTTTGGTTGTTTGTGTAGTTTGAACAGTTCATCCTGGGACGCTCTGGGTTTCCCATCCAGGAGTCCCGGCTTCTCTAACCAGGATCCAGTCAGTGCCGCAGCTCACCTACACCTCCTCGGGGAGTCCTTGTCTCTGATTGGACATCATCTTAAAGAGACCAATGTGAGTGAGTCAACAAAAAGATAATTTTTGCCTCAGTGACTGCCAAAGCAGCACTCCACTGAACCTCCCAATACTCATTAGCTGCCTCCGGAGTCCCACAGGCCCAAATGGCATTCCTCACTGCTGGTGTCCACCAATGAGTTTGGGGATTACCACCGCAACAGGTATTGACTACCTTAAGAACACAGTTCCTGTTGGTCGCCTCAACAATAGAGGTGCAGAACACATCCCACTCAGACTCAGTGTCCCTCGGGACATGGTTGAAGCTCTACCAGAGATGGCAATTAAAATTCTTTTTGACAGGGGACTCCACTAGACTCCTCACAACACTGGCATCCTCCCTCACCATCTAAGCCAACCCACTACCAGTTGACAGCTCCGCCCGCTCTTCAACCGAGTGTCCAAGACATGCGGCCACAAGTCCGACGATATGACAATAAAGTCGATCATCAAACTGTGGCCTAGAGTGTCCTGGTGCCAAGTGAACATGTGGACACTCTTATGCTTGAACATGGTGTTTGTTATCTATAATCCATGATGAGCACAGATATCCAATAACGAAATACCACTCGGATTTAGATCAGGGGAGCCGTTCCTCCAAATCATGCTCCTCCAGGTGTCACTGCAGAAGGCTACCTTTTCATTTGCCCAGATAAACCCCAATGTACAGGCGTCAAGTCAGGTAGCAATGTGTATGCCCACACCTGCCAGGAAGTCCAGATTGGAAGCGGGTCCAGCAGACTTTCTCATGGGTATTTCTCCCCAAGCCCAAGCTGTGCGTCGATGTGAGTCCAATTATATCTAGCCAGAACCACTCAACCTCATGCACCAGCTCAGGTTCCTTCCCTGACAGAGATGTGATGCTCCTCATCCCTAGAGCTAGCTTATGCAGCCAAAAATCAGACCACCAGGGTCCCTTGCCTATGGGTGCTGCCCAGCTCACACTTTACCTGAACACTATGGCCCCTCTTGCTGGTGGTCACACAGGATGGGGGGCCTATATCACCCTTTTGGACTGAGCCTGACCGGGCCCCATGGGCAAAGGCCTGGTCACCAAGTGCAAGCCTTTGTTCCCCACATCCAGGCCTTGCTCCAGAGGGGGGCCCCGGTGACCACATCTGTGCAAAGGAAACCTAGATCCAATGTTTTCATACCTCATAGGGGTCATCTGAGCCACACTTTACCTGGTCGCAGCCCTAGAGATCTGTTCACACACAAACCCATCCACAATGATAAAGTAGCAGCTCAGGGAGGGGAATTAAAATTAGATTGGTCCAGGTTATTCAGTGTTGTTTGGACTAATAAGGGAAAGAGACCATTTGGCTTATAATCAGCACATGACTTAAAAAAACGCATCTCTGATGATGGAGGTATGCAGTAATGTATTCTGCATGTGTTGCAGAAATCAGGTAGTCCAGATGGTGTTAAGCTGATCTATCTGCAGTACAGACCTGCCATCCAATGAAAACTTTGTTTTATAAAACAAGGGCAATGTGGGACGAAAGTAGGTAAAAGAAGCTCTGAACTGCTGAGCATCTGAACTCTTTTAGCAAGTATAAACTGGGGAAATATTTCTGCTTTTACAACAGTACTCTCAGGTTTAGTTCAGTGATTGTTGCAGCATATTATCGTCTAACAGAGTCACACAAGTCTCCCCGTGTCTCTGCAGAAAACGGTGTGTATGTCGAGTAGCTTCTCTCTACTTTTGGACTCTCTGCTGTGTGCTTTGGGTCCGCTGATGTGCCTCACCGCTCAGATACCTGAGATGATAAGCTGCACAGAATACACGCTGGTAAGCAATGCAGCCAGACAACCACAAACAAACACACACACCCTACACCTTCCACGCTATTATTTGTCTATGGATTTACAAAAGTGAAACGATTGTGCTTTAAGTGTGTGTGTTAAGAGGAGAATGTCCTGTGTATATCCCTTTTTTAAGGCCTCCACTCTGGAAAACATTGCTTATGTGATGCCTGGGCTGTAAGCGAAGATGGAAGCTCATACTGCTCATACTGGTTGTATACAACAATGACACATCAATAGATACTTTTGTTGTTGTTGTGTTTTTTTTTTTTTTTTTTGAACGATTAAATTTATTTAGACATATCTGTGTAAATATCATATCTAACTCACATATAACATTGACTGCCGTGCTTTAGTCACAAGATTAAAACGATGTATTCAAACACATAATTATGCCACTTTTATTTTTCCTTTTGATAGAATATCTTGAGAGGTTCACGTTAAAACTCAGGTGTCCTGCTAATGTAGTACAAAAAAGCCAATAATACAGATGTTAAATTTGAATACAATGACCACTGTTAAAAAATCAGTAAAATACACCATGTATGAGTAAGCTTGTGTGAGACTAAATGAAATCTGACAGCCTTAAAGTAGATGGTTCACACTGAAGGCTCTAAACCTACCACAAGGTCATGTATGATTTCATATTTTTGATTTTTATCAAGTTTATGGCTTCTATTAGTCCTCACTGTCAAATATTGAGTCATAGTAAGTTGAATGTTTAGAGATTCATTTTAATGTAGCAAAAACACTGCATGACAGGTTTACTATAGCTATTTCTGAAATATTCATTACTGTTTTAAACCAAATTTCTCAAGTCATTAAGAAATCTGTGATAACATTTAATAATTATCTGAAATAGCTTCAGTAATCAGTGCAGCTGTGGGAAGTTTAATTGGTCAGTCAAAAGTCACAAGTGATGGAATAGTTGAGGTTACCAGGTCAACCTTTTCAGACAGCATCTAGAATGAAACTAAAACGAGGAAGATTACGTTTGATTTATTGTCTGTACCTTGTCATGTGTTCCTATGACGTGCCTTCATTCCCACCTGGACATGACAACAAAATGTTTACACATAGTTTACCAGCTTTTCTCCTTAGTGACTACAAACCCTGAAGGACAACTGCAGCCATTCTGACACTGAGTGGGTGTGGCAGATGAAACTAAGTGTGGTTACTTCCTCCACCTGATCTTGGAATGCAGAAAAACCTATTCTACACACACACACACAGGCACACACATAGTGTTTAGGTGTGTGTGGGAATGGTTTGATGGGTTACTCCGTCAGTGTAAACCCCGCCTGAAGTTGCAGTTGTTGACTGGGAACCAACATACACTGGATGGGAGACATGATTTAGTTTCCAACTGAACAAACTGAGAATTTACAATAACGCAGCTTCATAAACCTCAAACACACAAGTAAGTACATGTCCTCTTTTTTTTTTTTTTTTTTAAAACAACCTGTCTTTGCTAGAGATAGATAATGTAATTTCACTGCTGAAGCATTACCGGTTCCAGTTGTCAGTACTGACAGGTTGGAGATTTTGTACACTCTTTCTAGACTCTATAGTTTGATCCAAAGAATTAACTAATATTTTTTTAATGTGCATAGAGGAAGTGGTTTTAGCAAACAGCAGCTAAAAATAGTTGTCTCGTCACATTCTTCTTGCTGAGTAATAGTTTTATTCTTATTTTAGGATTCACTTCTGTGCCCGTTAATAAAAGTGCACTGTTGGGGCATGGTGTCACATTGAACCTTATTTTTGTAATTGTTTTCACATTAATGTGTTCTGTGACTGCATCAGGCTAAATATAAATCCAGACAGAAAGTAGTTCGACTGGACAGACAAGACGCGTCTTATCAAATGTTCTGAGATCTAAAGGGAGAGGATTTCCTGCTAAATGCAAATGTCAACAAGTCAAAGCATAATCAACTATTTAACTTAAACCACTCCTATAGACTGCTTTCCTTTCATTTGCATGTTGTGTGCATACATAGTAACTTTACCAAATAATATCACAATTTTTGTATTGCCTGGAATCCATGTAGCACATCTAACTCCTTCCACCTCCCTTCTCCTACATCAGTTATGAGTGAACACCTGACAGAGCGCTACCATGGGTCCTCGCCCGCAGACCTGAGGTTAATTCTTTTGGGGAACATCGGATGTGGGAAGACATCATCAGCGGACACTATACTAGGCCATCTGTCTCCCGTCTCTGGTGACTCTAAGAGCTGTCAGGTACGACAAGGCTTTAGTCATGGCAGGAGCGTGACCGTGGTAGAGGCTCCAAGATGGTACTGGAGTGGTGGGAAGATGGAAGACAGCATTAGAAAGGAGACGGAGAGAGCTATGACGCTGGTTGCACCAGGCCCTCATGCTGTTTTGGTGCTTGTGCCCATTGGCCAGTTCACAGAGGTCAGTAGTTGTTAGCTTCAAGTGTTTTTGTTGTTGGTTTTTTTTTCCTCTGATTTTTTAAGTTTAAAATGTAGTTTTTTTTGTCTTGTTTCGTTTTTTTATTGTCTAATTTTTAAAAATCAAACCACAGTTAAACATTTAACTACGATGCAATGTAGTAGCTATGATCTATGATGAGATGGTCTGTGGACTGACACTGTGATGGACTAGCGACCTGTCCAGGGTGTACCCTGCCTCTTGCCTGCTAATCACTGGGATAGGCTCCAGCTTCCCGTGAACCTGAACTGGAATAAGCATTATAGAAAATGAATTAACATGTTTGTATATTCACAGACATTTTTTTTTCTTTTTACAAGCTTCCATTATTTTTTGTTTCTTTATATTTTTTAATTGATTGTGGTGAAGTGAACAGACAATGAGACACAAATGTGAAAAAAACAAGGGGTAGGTATATAACTTTGCATACACATTCAAGAGGAGGGAATAAAGAGAGAGAACTAAAATGTGATAAAATAAAAGTAAAAAGAATAGCCAGGATAAAGAAAGGAAAGGGATACCAGTCTTCGAAATATTTAGAATGATAGTTATATGCGAGTAGTAGTAGTAGTAGTTTTTTATTACATTAGGCCCAGCCAGCCACAGGCTGTTGAGGGCAGGCTCCAGTAGTTAGTTGGGGTGGATGCCACGGTGCGACGGATAGCCCCACCACCACACCCACCCACCCTGCACCCAAACCACAAGAAATCAACTGCCACCACCGGCATGATGCCACATCAAACCTATGTCTGATTTGTCTGCGTTACTACCTTTTGGTTTGTCCTAACCTAGTGTGATGCAATAAAATTGGGCCAGTGTGCGGACTGGTCCTACAGTGGGCTGGCATTTGAGCAGTGGCTCTACCATGGAGCCAACCCAGCCAGAGAACCCCCACCAGACCCTACCTGTTTTGTTTTGGTTGGCTTTGGAGTGTTCTAAAGAAATACTTTGAAATCATGACTTTTTCTAACTCTTCTCAGATGGAGGGTCGTGTTCCTGCAGAGTTGGAAGAATTATTTGGTGAGGAGGTACTGGATCACACCATAGTGCTGCTGACCTGTGGAGACTACTTAATGAGAAGAACTGTGGAGGTATTAAGAGAGTAACACCTCTCCTTTGTTCTGGGTTATCAGTTAATATTTGTAAAGTAGAAAACTGAAGCTTAACTCAGTTCTGAAAAACATATAGTTGCAAAGTACCTTTCAATAAAACTTATTGCTACTTCCGTGCAGTTCAAATTGGGAACAGTGCAAATCATTGCAAGTCTAAATTTGCTGAAGAATAATTGTTTTCCCACAGATGTACCTTCAGAGTGACCAAGGCTTGAGGCAGATGATTGAGAATTGCGGGGGGAGGTACCATGTCTTAAATAATCGCCAACTGCAGGACAGAGAGCAGGTCCGTGAGCTGCTGCAGAAGGTAAGCTGTTGAAACATGAGGTGATGAACAGAATTTCATCTTTGCGGAACTTAATCTGATGATTAAGCCTTGATCAGCTGTTGATTATGTATGGCATTTTTCCCAGGAATGCAAATCTTCACAACCACACCCAGCTAACCTTAGGACAGGTTATTACAGGCCAAAACGGCACAGGTGCTATTGTTTTCACTTTGTGGGCCCGTCTTTGGCAAAATGTGCTTAAAAATATGCAACAACCGGATTGTTGCTGGAGCTACCACAAAAATAGTTTTAAGAACTTTGCAGTGATCAAACATACAGACCACAACTTTAGATGGGTGTGATTTGCTAACCCTGTAGTTTTGGGACATTTTGAAAGGTGCCACAATATTACATTGCAAGATGTCCTATAGTGTGTGCTTTTTTTTTTTTTGGAATCAGAATTCATGCAACACAAAGTTGCTTAAATTTTTTATCTGTCTTAGCTTTCAAGGCTTTACAAAGAAGTCAGTTTCCCAATACAATTAGCTGATTCTCTTTTTGCCTCACATTCTTCAGAGAAAAAAAAAAAAACCCACAAAATTAAAAGTAGCTATGTAGAATAAAATGTTTGTTTTCTGACCAAAATGAGACCTGCTTTGACCTCTTCAGTGTCTGTACATTATAGTTGCAAATGTGACTATTGCACTATTTACACAATTAAATAACAGTCTATCACAGAGCATCGAGGTTCATCACAAATCTATATGCTTGCACTGAATGATCTGCTTGGAGGAGTGGAGGAAGATCACCCCATCCTTTTTTTATCTGAGATGCGAACTGTTCGTGAGTTTGGCAGGGCTCTGAGGTCATCTAACCGGTAATTGCTGGAAGTACCTAGGTCTAAATTTAAAAACTGGGGTGACTGAGCCTTTTCAGTTGCTACACCCAGGCTCTGGAATAAGCTCCCCACTGCGGCTGGATATACTGACGTCATGTTCAGTATATCCAGCCGCAGATCCTATTATTGACCATTGAGTCAGTTATTATTATTATTATTATTATTATTATTATTATTATTATTATTATTATTATTATTATTATTATTATTATTATTATTATTATAGCACTGTCCAACAACCCAGAGGTAACCAAAATGCAAAAATCAGCTTCTCTCCCCGAGATGATGCCAAATTTGGATTTTTGATTTTACATAATAACTTTGTTTATGCATTAATGTGTTAAAAAATGTAACTTGTTAATTCCACAGATAAATCTCTTTGAATTACCCTGTTAATTTTTTTACAGCCCTAAATTTTTCACATTGGTATCAGGTTCTGTAATATTGGAGCACTTTTATGAATACTGAGTACGAGTATACACACATAGTACTGTACCGATACCAGATACTGGAATTTTGCATCCCTAGTATTAAAGCAATGATAAATGATTAGTTTTGACTTAAAAAGCACCACCTCTGAGATAACACATAGATCACACAGAAGCTTTATAGTTCAGATTATTTCTTTTAGTTCTCAAAAATAATCAATGCTATTTTTGTATATACTACTTCGTTTACATTGTGTGCAGAGACAAAAACCCATTTCTGCCTGGACAATTATAAAATACATTTTAAAAACTAAAAATAAAAAAATCTAAATAACGAACATTTAAGAAATTCATCCATACTACAACTCAAATGCCACTTTTCTTTTACATTCCTGCAGTTTAAGTTATTTTTTTTTATCAATAGGTGGACAGTATGATGCAGAAAAAGGGAGTGTACGTCATGAAAACGGAGCAGGAGAAAGAACTGGAGACACAAAAACAAGAACATGTGAAAAGTTATAGAGGAGAAGAGGAGGACAGAACAAAGATGGCATCCTCGTGGAGAGTCTTGGAAGCAGAAATGCTTGATAGAGTGGAGTCCATCAACACCTTGGAGAGGATGACGAGAAGAGAGGAAACTGATAGCAGAGTCGATGAAACCCAAATATTTAATGGGCTTCATGCAGCTCCGGTCCCGGAGCAACCGTATTCAGAACAGAGTGGTTGCAGGCAGTCAAACAGGCCTCCCAGTTTCGCAGTGAAAACGGGTAAATGTTGATTTGTAACTGAGCTTGTACCAAACCTGTCCTCCATTTCAGTGTAAACATGAGCAACCTGAGACCACATTTTTCTGCCAAAGCAGAGTTAAAAACCCATGGATCCATATGTTGAGAGATTAAAAGTTAATCATATAAATTACGCTGCCGCCCACCTGAATGATCTGATCTCTTCTTACTGTTTCTTTCCAGTAGAGGGAGCCACACACTCACAAATTTCAGATGGAGAATCCTCTCCAAAAATCATCTCTACAGGTAAGTGACTGGTCCTCACTGAATTCTGTCATTTTCATGAATCATTGAGTTCTCTGATGGTGAGTAGTGGTTTTATTTATCTTTATTTCCACATTGTTGACTGAAATTTCCCTGATGATTTGCAGTTCGCCACAGAATTGACAGCTTTGAGGAAAAATCCCCTGAAGCATCTCCTTCCTCCTCTCTTCATTCGCCCGTCATCTCCCCCACCTCCCACGCTTCACCAACCTTTGCCACCTCTCCTTCATCATCCCCCTTTCCCGACTTAGCCACCTCATCCTCTTTGCACTCAAACTCTCCAGAGCTTCGACTGGTGTTGCTTGGGCGATCCAGAGCAGGGAAGAGTGCAGCTGGCAACAGCATCCTGGGCCAGGAGGCATTTGAGTCCCATTCAGAGAGTTTCAAAGCAATCACTCAGAAATGTGAGAAAAAGAAGGCCCTGGTTGAAGGAAGGAGGGTTAGTGTCCATGAATATTCAAATGCAATATGATTACGCTGCAGAAATGTAAAAGATTTCCAATAATTTTTTTACTAACTTGACACATGGCATCATAAAACAACAATCTGTTTGATTTTCCCCAGAATCAGCCGAGTGTTGTCTTTTCTCTCTCCTGCAGGTGGCAGTAGTGGACACTCCTGATTGGTTTAACTCAGAGGAGACTCCCGATGAGGTGCGAGCTCAGATATCCTCCTGCATCGCCTTGTCTAGTCCTGGCCCTCACGCTTTCCTGCTGTGCGTTCCGGTAGACCAACCTGCAAAGATCGAGCTGCAGGCTCTTGGGGCCCTGGAGACAATTTTTGGCCCAGAAGCAGTCCATAAATACACCATGGTCCTCTTTACCTACACAGACCAACTGAGGAAAAGTGGGAAAATAGGAGACAGTGTGGAGGGATACATTGCCAGTCAGCGTAGGGATTTGGTTAAGCTTGTAGAAGAATGTGGGGACAGATTTCACGTTATGGAGAGGGGAAGAGATTGGAGGGAGAAGAGGAATGTGGTGGAACTTCTAGAAAAGGTGGAGCAGACGGTGAAGGAGGCTGGAGGACGGTATTATTCTTGTCCTGCTTTTCAGGAGGCAGAGAGCAGAGTGAAGGAGAGACAGTTAGAGATTGCAAAGAAGAGAATGAGCAAAAAGCCTGAGCAAGAACAAGCAGGAGATGCTAGAGGGCTCAGCTTTGAGAGGAATGTGCTCCGTCCATACATGCAGCCTGTGGCTGAGGTAGAAGAGGATGTGATGGAAGCGATTGAGAAAACAAGGGATGAGGCAGAGATGAGTGTAAGCACCATGAACATAAATAGCCTTCCTCCTATAACACTTTCCACTGTGTCCCCATCACTTCTCCATTCCATTATGGAGAAAATGAGTTCTAGTACAAAGAATTTACCCAAACTGTTGGGAGATAGCTCAGCGTGGCTTGAAGAGGGCGCAAAGAACGTGAAAAATAGTCCGGTTTGGGGAACAGTTGGCAGTGGTGCACAGAATGTCCAGAAGATAATAGTGGATAGTTCGATGTGGCAGAAGATGGGAACTACTGCAGGTCAGGTCTCCAAAGCAGTAGGTGATAGGGTTCCCAAGGTAGTGGTGGATGGTTCTGCATGGGTGGGATCTGGAGCAAAAGCAGTGGCAGCAAGTCCAGTGTGGGAGCAAGTTGGTTCAGGGGCCAAATCTGGGGCCAAGCTAGTGGCAGACAGTTCAGTGAAAGTTGGAGCTGGGATTGGAGCTGGAGCAAAGGTGGTGGCACAAAGTCCTGTGTGGGGGAAGATGGGCTCTGGAGCAAAAGCAGGTGCCAAAATGGTGGCTAAGAGTTCAGTGTGGGAGAAAGTTGGAGAAGCTGCTAAAAAGGTTCCCAAAGTAGTGATTGTGGGAACACTGCTGGGGCTGGTGCTTGGTGTGGTGTTGTGGGGGATGATTGGTGGAGCTATTGGGGCAGCAGCTGGATCTGCTGTCACTGAGGTGGGCAGAAGAAAATTTAGTAACAAAACCACAACAGGGAAAACAAATGAAGGTGCGAGAAATGTGGAAGTAATGGGGAATAACAGAGTTGATGAAGTGATACATGAAAGAGGAAAAAGTTTGAAAACTGAATAAGGGACTGACTGAAGCATCTATAGACAACAAATTTAAGATGTGTGTGTATGTGTTATGTATGTGTGTATGTGTGTGTGTGTGTGTGTAATGATGGTTTTAGATTATTGGCTACAGTTTTCATCTGTGTGTTTATGTTTCATGTAAATAACATGTTCAGGGTGTTGCATATGAAATACTTATTACATGCTTTTTCAATGTATGCTGAATTTAGCTAAACAGAAGTGTTTTTAAAGCAAATTAAAAAGTATGGTAATGGTGGTCCTGTGCACTACTAGCAAGCTCTGTCATATTTTAACAAAAGAAATCCAAACATTGTCACCAAATTTGATATAAATGATTAATTACTGCTTTCTTTTTCTTTATAGTCTAAAGTGTAAGAAAACAAAGAAAGGTTCAACCTATCAGCTCATGCTCAAAATCCTCTGTGCTTTATTAAACACATACACCATAAAATGACTGCGTCTTTGTTTTCAGTGTTGTAACAAAATGTAAAGATGTGGCAATTAAACGTCTCACTGTTTCACTCTTACACACTGAATGTTTTGCGCAATCATTAAAAAGCCGTGTCCTTGTTGGCCGTCTCAAGCTGCCCCAGAAACACAAGCCTCCATAAGTGCCACTCATGTGCGACCTACAGATTAGTTTGTACTTGACAGTATACTTATAGTTTAGAGGGGACAGGGTGGAGGCAGCTTTATCTCCAAGTCCCAGGCTGGTGAGTAGGACCCTGCTTGGCCCCCTGTATCTTGGGGAAAGAGGGTCAACACCCCAGCTGCTACAGTCAATGTTTTAAAGTTTCTTTTATTTTAACTATACTGTGTAACACTTAAACTGAAGAAAGAAAAGTAAAGCTTGGCATAAGCTCAGTTTCAGCACCAAAATAATGAAACTTCCACCTACATGGATGCAGCTGCACGCATTGCCCCTCATGGTGTCAGCCAACACCAGGAACCTACAAGTTTTATATTATTCAATAATAAATCATGACTTGGGAAAACAGTTGTGTAAACTGTGTGACCCCAGCCTCGGATTGTAATCCTCTATGTGGTGTCAAACCGAAAGCAGGGAGGGGTCAGACCAGCCTGGCACAGCAGAGCAGGCAGATGCAGCCATGGCAGTGTTGTGAAAGCAGCTCTTCCTGTTGTGTGATCCTGAAACTGAGTGTTCATGGGTTCCCAGGGCATCCTGGTGGCTGTTTTCTCTTCTCACCCCCCCACCCCTTTCTCCTTTCCTCCATGGAAGAACATCGATCGAACACACATACATACACCACCACCTCCCCTTCAGGAAACTCGTTGGCCATCAATGAGACAGCACTAACTGTAGCCGTTTCCTGCCCACTTGATTGAGCTGAGCACGCATGGTGCATTGCAGCAGCTGCAAACCCACCCACCCACCACCACCCGTTTTTCACTTTCCTCCACCGTGCTAAACGCCATCTTTAACCACATCCCACATCCATCCTGACCTTCCTTAAACCTAACCACACACCCAACATAAAAAAACACATAAATCCTCTGTAGAGAATCCATTTAGATATTTGCACACACATAAAATCTGCAAAACCATAAAGAATAACCAAAGAATTATCAGTGAATGCCCAGTTTCTTATTATCACATCACTTACATTACATTAATTTTTATTAATCTATTTTTAAACTGATGGTGGTATTCATGACTTTATTACTAAAAAGTATAAGCAAACAACATGCAAATGGGATTTGGTCATTTAGCTCAGCTCAGTGGTCACCAGTGTGTTATGGTGACTTAATAATATATGAGTGCAGGATTTATATAATTGGTTTTTATTAAAAGTGTTTTCTAACTATAATGATCCAAATTTAATTACTTTCCAGTGTAAAAATAGTTGCATAATGTAGCAATGTAACACTGACAATACTACTCACTGAATTTTAAGGCAGGGGTGTACAAAGTTGGTCCTCAAGGGCCGCTGTACTGCAGGTTTTGGGTGTTTCCTGCTGCAGCTCACCTGAATCAGATTAATGGGTCAACATGCTTGGGTACCACTTGACAACAAGCTGTTGAGGTTAGTCATTTCATTTGAATTAGGTGTGTTAGAGTAGGGAAACGTCTAAAACCTGCAGAACTTCGATCCTCGAGGATCGAAGATGGACACGACTGCTTTAAGGATACCAAGTCTTCTCTAAACTGAGCAGCAAAAACATTTGGATGTGTTGAGAAATTGTGCTGACCATGAGCCATCTTTAAAGCGCAGTAAGAGGATATCAAATAAGGAACAGCAAACTAAAACACACTTTATTTCTGTCTGGTACAAGTGTGTCACAATTTCTGGGTGGGACCATGGCTAAAATGCACAGCATGAACATAAAATGCAGCAAATCCTGAGTAACTGCTCATTATTTCCTTGTCCTTGCAGTTATCTCTGACGGATTATTTTACATGTGAACTTCTGAGACTGCAGACTGGAAAAATATACCAGTTCTTTGATCCTTTCATGCAAGATGTTAGATATTTATGGGTCCACTAAGGCCATCATTGCCATGGATCCATAACATTTCACATAGCAGTTTGATGTTTGAAAGGATCATTATGATCGATTAGTTTAACTTATTTATGTGGTTCATTGATCTATTAAGTTTCATGCCTCATTTGGGTGTTTTAATAACACAGAGCCTCACAGTCACATTTAATGTTTGCACAATGCTGGAAAGAAAACCAAACTGTTAAAACAAACACGCTGGGTATCTTGTGCCTCCAGTTCGTCAGTGGGACATTTACACTCCTGTTGCCTGCACAGCTCTCTTTTTGCTGTCTTCTAGTGTCACCGCTCGTCATTTGTTGCGGCCACCATCCTCATCTGACCTTTGACCTTTCCCAAAATGCCATGGGTCACCAAAGAGGGCTTAGCGCCAAAGCTCTCATCACTGTCTGTGTCTCCATAGCAACTGGAAGTTGCCGGGGAATTAGCCAGGGCAATGACCGAATCAGTTGAGTCTCTGTGAGCCGTGACAGGACGGGCTGTTGCTGTCATGTCAGTGTCACGCTGAAAAAGAGTCTTCTGCTTGCCGCTGTCCAGCCCAGCTGCGGCGCTCTGGTCCTCACCGTCATCCTCACCCGGGTCACCGCTCTCGTCCTGGTCCTGGTCATTGAGCAGAGTGACGAGAAAGTTGATGTACTTCACAGCCAAACGCAGGATTTCGTTTTTGCTGAGCTTCTTGTCAGGCGGGTGTGTTGGGATTAGTTTTCTCAGCTCGGAAAAGGCCCCGTTCACGTTCTGCTGCCGCCAGCGCTCACGGCTGTTGGTGAAGACACGACGGGCAAGTTTCTGGGGAGGGCCTGTTAGAAACATAAACACTGTGTAAATGTAAATACCTTAACAGATAAATTGATATATATATTTCCCTGTTTTTGAGAAGTCTAAAACTACCAACAATGAGCGGATTTTTTCACTTTACTCATTTAAAGTTTTTATGCCCATAAAGTACCTTATATACACTTCATTTTATAAGAAAATGTGCTGATCCTTCACTAAAAGGAGGATTTTAAACAAACATACTTTCTGATATTGCTGCACTTTTGAAAATATATTTAGACATCCCGAGCAGGAAAATGGTCTGTACTTATATAGCTCTTTTATCCAAAGCACTTTACATATAGGTCACATTCACACACTGATGGCGGAAGCTGCCACGCAAGGCGCTCAACCACGACCCATCAGGAGCAAGTAGGGGTTCGGTGTCTTGCTCAGGGACACCTCGACATGAGCTCGACAGGCCAGGATCGAACCGGCAACCCTTGGGTTACAGGACGACCACTCTACCCACTGAGCCATGCCGCCCCAAATAGGCAATGAGAAAAATGGGCATGTTATGGAAAAGTGGCAAATAATATAAGACAAATAGGAAAGCAACCAACCTCACACTTTTCAAGTGTCAAGATTTGACTTAAATTTGAGTCTTTGAATCTATTCCTCCAGCACAAGATGAAACATTCAAACAGTAATCATGGTTGTGTGGGTACTAATGTTAATCTTGGTTTTATAGACTCACAGTCATTGATCTCCATCTCAAAGTGTGATGACGGCCTCCTCTTGATGCGGTTGTTGTTGATAATGCCATAGCCTCCTCCTGAGGGCCCCAGGTAAGAACTGGAGGTAAAAACATCAGCATGTTTAACAGTGAAATTATAAATAAAATTAAGCTGATTGTACGAAAAATAGACAAAAACAAGCTGGTTAGGTTGTTCCATCATCTCCTTTATTAGAGATGTCACTAGAGAAAGCAAGAAATTGGTAATATGGTTGAAGCTGCTAATGAATGTGGGATTATTATTGCTGTATTGAGTGATTTTTATTCCAATCCAATCCCAAAACACCCGAGTATCTGTTTAGCTGATTCCTCTTTGGAACGGGATGAAATAGATCATTGCTTCCTGATACTTAACAGAATCTTATTCCCAGAAATCCGTGACAGATGGGATCCCCTAGTTGTATCCGCTGTGGAGTTAAAAATCACACTTTTCAACACGGTGGATATTTTTCTGCTAAACCCTGCAAAACTGTATAAAAAGCCCTCTGTGGAGGAGAGACAAGATGAACAGTAGGAGGGCTTTGATAAAGGCTGCAAATGAATGCTTTTCTTTCTGAGAGTAAGCAAAGAGCCTCCTGGACCCCAAAAACAGGCTTAAAGAGGACTGTTTTGTTACCTTTTGTGAGTTTAATGGCTAAATTTAGCTGTAATTAAAACAGAAAGTATATGTTCACAAAGGGATCTCTCCAGGTTTTTGGCACTTTAATGCATACAGACATGGTTCAGACTTCTTTTTACCACCCATTTTTTGGTTTGAGTAAATTTGGCATGAGAAATGTTTCTCTGTAACAACACACATTCTTGTCATTTCACATAACGCTGCAGTGTAGCCACCATAAATCATAATAGAAAATCATGAAATCCTAGCGATTAAAGGTTCAAATTAACCAGAAACAACTTATTACTAACATTTCTGGGAGTTATGTTATAATGTGTTTGACCATTTTGCTGAACATGTGATTTCACTATGTAATATAGGTCTTTTCACTGTGTAGAGCTTAAGCTATTGTTGAATAATTCAGATTTTCTTCACTTTTGAATGTAACTTTAAGGATTATTTGACTGATAAAAATATATTCTATCATCTGCTGATGCTGTAGTTTCTCAGGATTATAATCAGGTAAAAGTAAAATAGCAAAATTACACATTATTTATTGTTTTTTGACTCTTGAGGCCTCCAAAAAAAGGTTTAACATATATAATAAGGACTCAAATGTCTGGTCTGCTTGATTTTAAAATATTTTAAGACAAAAAGGTTTGGAAACGACATACTTATGAAAGAATAAGCTTAGTCTCACCTGGTGAGGAAGGGGTGTGCAGGCAAGTATTGCTGAGCCAACAGGGGCCCAGGTGAAGAAGCTGAGGGGCCTCCGGGACCTCCAGATAATCCCGAAGCTCCAGGGCTGACCATAGGTAAACAAGTCTGCTGACTGCGCCGAATGTCCCCGTGGACGCCGTGTATGAGGTTGGGAATTGGGTGGAGGGCTGTCAAAGGGGTGCTGGAGAGCTGGAGAGGGGGCTTGCTGTGGCCGAGACTGATGACCGGAATGTGGGGAGGAAGAGGTGAGGAGGAGGATGACAGAGGGAAAGCTTTGTTGGAAGTTGGAGGAGGTAGAGGGCATGGGGAAGTCTTGGCTGGTGCTGGGAGGAGTGGAGGTGGAGAGGAAAGAGTTGGCGAGCCATGTGTTGAATCCCCGGTGGTGTCGATGCTTTTTGGCTCGTGCAATATCTCCTCCTCCTCTTCCTCCATCTCCACGACAGCAGGCTCAGGTGCAGTAGTTGTATCTGTTTGGTGATTGGTCAACATCATTGTCAACGTGCTGGGAGACCGCGTTGAGGGGACAATAGGGACATCAGTGTGCTCAGTTACAGGGATGCTGATGGCAACCAAGGATGCTGGAGTCTTGCTGCGCAGCTCCACAGACGCACAGGACGGGGAGGAGGCAGAGGAAGATGAAGAGGAGGGGGGGCGAGGTAGGTCGTGAGGTGAGGCAGGTGAGGCACTGTGGTTCAGCTTCTCCATCATGGTGGTGAAGTCCCTGGAGGAAACCCTGTCAATTATAAGCTGTCTTTCCTCTTGGCTGACCAACTTGTCCAGTCCCTGTCCTGTTTTCATTTAAGATTGAGAAAAGCTAATGAGCTCATGTCTACCGCCAACAGCTGGGCCAGCTGAGCACTTCAAACCTCTCCTCTTCACGTTCAGGAGTTTTTCTGTAGCGGTGACCCTTAATTTCTTCTTCCTTTGTTTAGCTTTTCTGCTCTTCCTCACATACAATGATCAACCTGAAATCCATCAAATAAGTTTTTTTCCACCTTTGATGAAACTTTGGGCCACTCCTGATCCAGATCTTGTCAGTTTTTTTTTTTTTTTTAATTTGGCTTAATATCACAAATCGTGAATATGCCTCCAAAAGCTTTTTAGCCTGAGCAGCACATGTCTCTACATCATTGTTTCAGATATGTTCAAACTCCCAAAACCTTCATGTTGATGCAGTCTCTCTTATTTTTCCCACCTCTGATGGCTGTCCTGTAGCAGCAAAATAACTGTGAACCCTCACATGAACATTGCAGAGGATTCCAGTTCTCGTAGTCCTGAATGGATGGCTACTCCTGCATTGTTGACTCGGGCTCCAGCATGCAGCACGGACGGCTGTTGTGTTTTGATGTAAAATGGGTGTCTATATTTTTCTTACAGCACATCCTGAATAGCAAGTTTTAGGTTTTGAATGAGTCTCTTGGGGTTTCTCTTTATAAAGCTGTGTATACTTTGAGGATATGACTCAAAATCCTTTTAAGGATCCAAAATGCCCCTGATCCTTGAAGATTGGATTGGAATCAAAGAGTCTGTTAAAAAAAAAAGGAGAGAAAAAAAACAAACAATATGCTCAAAATGCATGATATATTTGGTGCATATTTAGTAAACGTAGCATGTTCACACCTCACTAGCTAAATTATATATATATATATATATAAGTGGTTATCGAGATTTTTTCAGTTGAAGCTGCTCTTCAGTAAATGTAAATTCTTCTCACATAAATAAAAACATAATTATTTCACAATTTAGCTTCAATATGATATACAAAAAGTACTGAATTTTAGTAAGTTGTTCTTTATTAAGTGCAAACAAAAATGTTCTGCACTGGAAAGTGGAAGGCTCTAATAATTTCTCAGTTTTCGCAATCACTTTTGTTCCCGTTTTGTTTTTCTGGTCATCATGACTTTATGTCGGACAGTTCCGTCTTTCACCATCTTGTCTAGAGACGACACATGCAGGTGGCAGTGAACAACATGGTTTTGTGCTGAACACATGTAAAAATATCTTTATTTAAAACAAGCTTTAGTTTACCTGCACTTATCTAGAAGTTTTGAAGTTGTGATCTAACTGCCTTTTAAACATGTGAGATCCAGCAATATGTGATCATTTCACTGAAAGTAGCTGCACAAAGTCTTTGGATGATTTGATTTTGTATTACAAAGCAAGTAAGCATTCTTTTGTTGCAGTACATGCTATGCTTTAAAAATGTGAATATTTTCTACAGATATTGTTATTGCATAAAAGTTTGGATCTGTCTGATATGAATCCTTCTTTTATGCAGAATCAATTTATTTCATTAACTTGTATTCTCATTTATGAAAAAATCATAAAAAGAAACTAAAACAATTTTTATATAAATTAGCAAAAATGCCCATCCAGCAAAACTTATCTGATACATATATGATATATATTATATATATATATGTGTGTGTGTGTGTGTGTGTTAAATGTCAATCTAAATGTCTTCATTCTTTATCATGATCAAAATTATTTACATCATTTACACCCTGACAAATGTTCTTCATATAACATATGGTACATTAAACTGAAGCCCCTATTAGGTTTTATGTATTATTATCATTGAAAATAAATGTTAAAGGTAGCAGATCTTTTAAAAATAAATAATAAAGTTGTAAATGTAAAATATACAGTATCGTAAATACTCACTGACACATAATGACATCCACAATGCGGCTCATCCGACAGTCACGCAACGTCTGTCAGAGTTCAAGTGATCTGTGAAAGCACATGTATGTGCGCAGCATTTAATGTCTTCTCCTTCCTCCTTCAAGTCACTCGCTATCTGCTGCAGCCCGTCAGCAGTTGTCCGTCAGTGTCTGAGACCAAAACTGGAGCCAAACAGTCTGACGACGCTCAAAAGAATCCTCCTACTGACATAAAATCCTTTTGAAATTTTAAATTGTCATCTTTTAGAAAAATAGATAAATAAATAAGCAAGACATCTCAACAAGGCCAAAACTGAAGATTACATATTTGTTGTTGGGAAGTTACTCTTTTGAACAAAAACACATCCAAAGCGTGTAGATAGATGGTGCAGGTCTCTGCTGTCCACCCCCCCACCTTGTCCATATGTCATCTTCACCTCACTGTGTCTGTCTTTCACTACCCCTGTCTATCCCAGTGCCTCTTCTTCGCCAAGAAGACACAATGCTCTAGTTGGTTGCCAGAGTTCTGGTTCTGGCAAATGAGAAGTAGGAGAGAGAAAACGGAGAGAGAAAGGGAACCATGTTGCAAGGAGAGTTTTCCGCTCCCTGCTGGACAAGAGGATGTGCTAGTACAATGTGGTGGCTGCTGATAAGAGCCTCAAAAGCTGCCTGTGGTCTGTAGATAAGGAACCTTCACCACCCCTCCTCTACCCCCACTACCACCAACACACACACACACACACATGCAGGTTCATGCTTACATGCGTGCATACTCACATAAACATGGCACTAGACTGGTCAGTCCCAGACTTTGAAGGGTTTTGGACTGTTTCCAAGCAAATATGTGCCAATGCACTTACATCACAATGTATTAAACAGACGATGCAGAAAGACATACAGTGTATCCACATAGGTAAACAAAGCCACTGAGAAAATCACTTGCCATATCACCTTTTTTTTAAATCAATCAATTAAGAAAAGAAATTTGCAGGAGCATTGTATGAACTTATGAAGATGATATATGGTGTATTAATTTACTATATGATATTTCTATACATATATGTATGTTGGTTGGCTCTAACACCCCCATCCATTCTATAACTGCATTAAAGTTATACAATTAGGTATCACTGACTGGATCCAAGGCAGATTTTTGGTCTTTGGTTTCTGTTGTCACATCAGAACACACCTGTGTCTCTAATGACCAACACACAATTTGTCATCATGCTAACTTTCCTCTCCAAGAGCTCCGACCTTCGTCCCTTCGATCTACCCCTCCCCCGTTATCCTTGGTGTTCACCCATTCATGCTCACACCTTCCCAATCCATTGCTCTGTGTTTCTCTCTCTCTCACCCTCAGGGTCAGAATTTCTTTTACATTCCCTCAGTCATTTCCTCCTCAGACAGACTGAAACACAAACATTTTAAAAGCCTTTACAGTTACCTGACCCTCAAGGTCCTGGGAAAGACAGGGGCTCGCTTAGCAACAAATCTGTCATCACCCTCATCATCATTATTGTTGTGTTTTTTTCCCCCTTGGTCATCATGGTCACCTTTGCTGTCATCATCATTATAAACAATATTGGCTGGGTTTGTTGAATCAGAGTGCAGAAAGCGTCATCTATGAGCTGTCACACTTTTTTGCGTCCGACAGCTGCAGTTCTGGTTGATCACTCTCAGTGTGCAAGAATAACGTTGTAGTGGCACCGTTGCACTTGCAGATGCAGAGTGAATTTGCCTGCAGCATATAAAAAGCTACCTGAGGGACAGCTAATCCTTTGGGATTTAGCTTTTCCTGTGCTTTACCTTATCTTTATTATATTTGAAGGTAACCTCATCTAACACCACTTTCTGGTTCTAGTTAAAAATGTTAATTTTGTATGAGAGATGAATACAGTACAGTATATATATATATATATATATATATATATATATGTATTTATGTATGTAGGTAGGTAGGTAGATAGATAGATAGATAGATAGATAGATAGATAGATAGATAGATAGATAGATAGATAGATAGATAGATAGATAGATAGATAGATAGATAGATAGATAGATAGATTTATATAGGATGATTTATGTTGAAACAACAAGGTTCCTGAGTCTCTCTCTCGTTCTCTGTGTGTGTGTGTGTGTGTGTGTGTGTGTGTGTGTGTGTGTGTGTGTGTGTGTGTGTGTGTGTGTGTTTGTGGTTGTGTGTGTGTGTGTGTGTGTGTGTGTGTGTGTGCATATTCTGGATCACTGCCGGTTTCCCATTCAAGTGTATTAAGTTTGTGTTTAAATAAATGTGGCTTTGCATGTGGTTAGTCTGTCATGTTAAAATACAAACAAAAAATAAAAAACCTGAACTTCAAATATTTTGAGGGTACAGTTTTAGATGCTAAGTCCTCCCAACAGCTTTATCTTTATAAGAAGCTGTAAAGTTTCTCCTGGTAAATCTGGTCAGAGGCAGTGAGCATCTAATCAGTTTACATGCTGGGTTTCCCCTTCTGAGGGTAAAACCCTGCCGTCTCAGACAATCAGTTTTCTTAGGAACAGACACAAGATGAATTGTTGACTTTCTCATTTAGGCCCAGTTTGAATGCTCAAACTGTAAATGGGGAATAATAATAGAAGCAAACGATAACAGACAGCTTCCTTTTCTCCCCTGAGTGAGGAAGAAATCAAGAGAGGATTGTTTTAATCTCAGAGCAGTGCTGTTACGCCCTCCTCCTGGCTGCCTTAAAATAGTATTATTGATGGGGGAGCCTTAGAGCAAAGTGTGTGTGTGCACCTGCAGAAATACTGATCCCCTTACTTAACCTAGAAAAACTTCACACCTTTTTTATTTACATAATTAAATTATGGTCACTTGTTTTGAAAACGACAAAATATGGAACATTACATCATATCAGTTAAAAAAAAAAAAACACAGCAAATCTTCATGATTTTAATAGAAATCTACAGCTGACTTATGTGTGAAACAGAGGATATTGTCATCACTTAAGAACGCCACAAACTGAAGCTAAATTGCTTGAGTCAGTGATGCTGCAACATCTGGTGGAGTCATCACCCTGGCAACCAGTGGGATAATCATTTGGAAATTATGTATTTAAGATCTGAGCCATTAGATTTGGCACCTAAATCTTACCTAAACTAAGTAAAAGTTAGGAAAAAACTAGCATGAGTTTTCCTCACATCTCCCTATTTAACATGCTTTCATTGAACTAAGTTGTGCACAATATCATGAAGAAGATGTCAGACTATGTGGCTGATGGGTAGTTTAGCTTCCCTGCTACTGGGTCTGTGGTTCTGTGTGATTTAGCTAATGTTAAATATGTCACAAAGACTTGGTGATCACAATGACCCATTAATGTGAATGTCTCTCCTTTTTTCTCAAATATTATGCTTATTTGTAAAGAGGTGACATATTTTAAACTGAGATGGAAATGTCAGATGCCTAAAGGTTGAAAGCCTTAGTCAACTTGAAAGCTGCAGAAGGTGATCTCTTAAAGATCAGAGATGTTCATAAACTTAACTTACATACTTGGGTCTTTCCATCTCCTTACTGCCCCTGCTCCTACCCATCCATGTGCATCTTCTTCAAAAGAAGCAGCCCAGGTAAGGCAATTATCAGGCAGTAATAGTTTTCAAATGGAGCATTTTCAGGTCAGCAGAACTCGAGATTGAAATAATTGAGAGAAAACACCTTGTTTGTGGTTTAAAAATTAATTAAAAACACGTACTGCAGTGCACAACAATCATCACACGTACACAATCTGAACTTAGAGTCTTTAGGAACTCAATGACCATAAAGTGAGGACATGAGTATGCACAAGAAAGCACATACACACTCCCTAAATTGGGCTCCATGGCCACATTTCCTCCATGTCGTGTAAACACTATTGTGTGCCTGGTGATAGGGATCACTGGAAACTAATTGTCTGAGGCAATATTCACAGTAAATTTCATGGAGAAAGTGACAAACAATGCTGTGAGCATTGGCTCGGACAGACGCTCGCTCTCCTCTGCTACGACAGATGTCGACTCCTGTTTATTTTTCCTGAATGTTCTGGCGACTGGCCATCCAGCTACAGCATGGACGACTTGAAGACTTTTGGCTCACGCTGATACGCAAGGCGAAGAATGAGAATAGATTTATACCTTGAGCCTTAAATCTGACATCAAGTATGAACGTTAATATCACATGAGCTGGGTCCAAAAATCCCACACTCATCCCTACTGACTTCTTAGGGGGTGTTGAGAAAAAGATAGTAAAATGGATTCAGTGTCACCAATAAAATAAAACCTTTGGATATTACTCAGGCAATTGTTTCATTCAATGTAACAAACCTGATCAATCTCAGCATACATCAAAGCAATATACTAAGTGTAATTTAGCTTCTTTCCTAAATAAACAAACACGTCACATCTTGAATAACTCATGATGTGAATTTCAGGTCTGTCCACATTCATCATATTAAATTTAACACTTTAAGCTTATGAATTTGACTTATGTTTGCAGTAAAAAGCACAAACAAACTGATTGATCTGTTACTTTGTACTCCTATGATAATGATACTATGTGATATATATATATATATATATATATGTGTGTGTGTGTGTGTGTGTGTGTGTGTGTGTGTGTGTGTGTGTGTGTGTGTGTGTGTGTGTGTGTGTGTGTGTGGTAATATCAATTTGGAAATGATATTAAAGTGTAAATTAAACATTATTTATTGTTGCATGACACTTTTGAGCTACTGCAGGTCTGCTTGATGCCCTAGTTTGCACAATGCATCATGGGATATATTAAATGGATTAGTGAGCATTGGCTATACTTTCTTTTAACTGCATTGTTGGATACTTTAACCAGACTCTACAGACAACATGAAATCTCTCTATGTGTTCATACAACACTCCAAAATAATTAATTTTGTAGTGTTTAATAATTCATTTTCTCTAGGTGTCACTGTGAGTTGTGAGTAACATTCATAGACCTAATCCACTTTGTAAGGTCTAAGAGTGGGCGTCTAATTAGTCAAAATAAAATTGGAAAGATAGAGAAAACACTGCAGGAAATACTGTTACAACTTATTACAAATTGTTACAAACTGGTTTATTTGAAATGTTAGAATGCCAATGACAAATGCAGAAAAAAGACAAACATTCAGGATCGGACTCAGAGGGACCTAAGATTTAAATCAACATGTAGGTCTTTAAGCTGTGAAGGAAACTGTAGCACCCACTGAGAAACCATGGAGGCGCAGAGTCCAGCAGCTTTGGATCCAGATTCTTCATGCTGTGGCGCAAGTGTGTGAGACTGCACCACTGTGTTGCTGCTATAAAAATCTTTAGATTGAAAAGCCTGATAAAGTTCACCTTACATCTAGTTTGTATGCCCAGTCCCTTGTAACAAACTAATACTAAATGAATCTCTGTCAGTGTTAAATCTCACAGACACAGTATCACTGATTTAACCAGATCACTTGATGTTTTCATATTTCATGTACAAAAAGGGCTTCACACACCCTCAACAAACCTATAAAGATATAAAAATCCAGCTGAACAGTTATTGTGACATACTGAGGAATGTTATTTGCAAATTAATAATTTAGCAAATGCATGACTGCAGCAACAGAATTCACCCATTGTACGTAAGTGGAATGAGCTAAAATAGAAGAAAATTAAAAATAGCAACAGCTACTGATTAATAGAAGCTTTGACATTTACATGAAGCAGGTGGAAAATACACTTTGTCATAAATCTGTTGCCTGCATCCCCCACAATGCAACTTTATGACTCAACACACATGACATTCTCATATTCAGACTTGCAAATTTAAGACTCAAGTAATGATGACAAAGTGTCATTTCTTTAGGCTATTAATCAGTTTCTATCTTCTTTGTCTGAAGCTTCAACAGACTTGAAATAATAAATACTTCCAGTCAAACGCTTGGGCAAACTTTCCCATAGACTCAATGGAAAGTGCACACAGTAATGCTTCCCACCACCTGTAATGAGACACTCCTGAAAAAAATGAAGAGTGAGGAATTAGCGTTCATCAAAAGATCCCTGATGTTCTGTGAAATTTAAGCAACATCTCTGATTTTATTTTTTCCAACAAATGTTTCAGTAATGGGATTAGCACAGAGGCTTATTTTTATCCTCTGCCTCTCTAAAGTTCATGGTGATCCTGATTACTGTAACGGCACCTTGTACAGTGTCAACCACATGTCGACGATCGCACATCGCTCTGTTCCCAGGATGCACCTGGCCAGGGCCTAGCAGGCGGATGTGAGGGACAGCTGTTTCCTGTGCACACTTCCTGCTTTGACCAGGGAAGGGGGAGGTGAGTGGGGTGGGGTGGAAGATACAAGGCTGGGCAAAGAGGTGGATTAGGGTGTTTAGTGCCCTTTTCCAAACAGGAAATATCTGCCATGATCACAGGTGTGAAAGTGCAGAAGCTCCTCACTCACTTACGTTTAATGTAAATGTAGAAAAAAAAAAAAAAAGAGAGTGGAGAGGAGGTTTGTTTAAGGGGAAGTTGAAAGGGAAATAGAAGGGAAAGTAGAAATGGATTAGGAGTCAAGTACAGCTAATAGTTTGGTAGGTGGGAGAAAGGGGCTCTTTATTGTCTCTAGTCTCTGAATAGACTCCCTCAGCTGGGGGGGGGGGGGGGGGGGGGGGGGGGGGGGGGGGGGGTCTGCTAACTAATCAGAGCATAATGGGCTCAATCAATAGTTTCCTTGGCTGCACACATACATTCCAAATCAACAGAGCACCTTGTTTTCATGACATGGTGAGGGCAAAACTGGTACAGTGTGTAACTGCACACAAATTCTGCAGCACAACAAATGCAATATGTTTTAACAGCTGCTAGCATTAAGTAAATTAATAAGTACTTTCTGGGGACCATTTGCCACAGAGCTATTCAATTCAGTCCTATGACGGCCGCAGTCCTGTGGGTTTTCATTGTGTCACATGCTGTTGGATACATTTAATTTGAGTGAGGTGTGTTGAAGCAGGGAAACATTAAACATTAAAACGTTATAGGAACTGGGGGCTTTGGTCCCTAGTTCCTATATGTCGGAATGAGCGAAAAAACAGCCTGGTTCCTGAAAAGGTTATAGGAACTGCAAAAGGTTCCTACAGTCGGAAAGAGCCTATTCAAAACCTGAAGGACTGCGACCCTCATAGGATTGAATTGAGCAGCCCTGATAAGCAGAACATTTAGGAGGAAAATATTGTGCAGTAAACCGGCCATTATATTTTAAAATATTTGGACTATCAGCTGTCTTTATTAGCTTGATTTACATTTGCTAAAGGGATAAATAAATGACCAAGTTTAAACTTAGATTATTCTTGGAAGTGCAGTAATTGGAGGAGTTAAGTTTATAACAGAATTGTTTTAAACTTTTTTTTTTCACTTTTTCATATTTTCATTTTGATCTCCTTCCATTTGTTACTAAAATGACAGACTGCCGAATTTCCCATTAAGTAGGTTGCTCATATTTATTACAGCAATTCTTTATACATTCATCAATGTAAGTCTTCTTATCTGTACCTGCAAAGGGGAGGAGCATCATGAGAAACTGTCTTTTTTGGGCAGAATGTAATTAAGGTTTGTTGGAAAGGTAAATACACTTTGGGCTGGGAGTCCAAGAAAAGAAAAAAGTCTAGTTTACAACGCTGTCATGGACCAAATGTTCCTTCCATGTATGACGTGGGTGCCTTGATCAGACTAAAAGAATCTATGTAGCAAGGGAGAGAGAGAGAGAGAGAGAAAGTATTTTACTGTATTAGATAGGGGATTAACTCTTATTATGTAATCTAAATAGTGGAAGCTTACTGTCAACCACTCTCCTTAACTTCTTTATTTAAACCTAGTTCCTATAAAGGAAATGCATTATTATTCAAAAACAGAAAATGAACTTTTTCTGTGCTCAGGAGCTGAAACTTAAAAAAAAATATATATATATATCAGCCTGACATCTTGTAAGTCACTTCCTAGGTTTAAAAATACACTCACTATAACTTATATGTTCAAAAACAAAATCTGCCTACCAATTATTTTTCTGTCAATTGTGTGTGCTAGTCTGAGTTCCCTGTGAGCTAGTTTGCTAGCATGAGCTCTTAGGCTACTAAATGTATGCTTTCTCATACAGTAATATCATTCTTCAGGGGATATTGGGTGTAGTTTTATTTAAACCTCAAGAAATTGTATCAGTTGATGACAGATGACTCACATTTAAAACAAAACAGTTCCACAAGTATTTTCCCTATATCTGTGTAAACAAAAGAAATAGAAAATCAGGTTCCTAAAAGAATAATTAATAGGTCTGCTACCATGAGATTGAGTTATTCAAAATTCTTGTTCAAATTCACATTCAATTTTTTTTCTGTATTTTAGTCATTGGACAGATTTTTTCTTTGCCCATTACCTATTCCCTTTCTTAAACATTAGCAACATCATAGGTCTGATTATAAATGGAGAGCACGGTGTTGGCAAATTTAATTCAGAAGAATTTTACGTCAAGATACCATTAATCAAGTGTGACTTTATTAGTCAGAGTAAGTGTACAGAGTACTGTGTCAGAGTGAGGAAATGATGAGCAGGAGACTAAGCAACACACTTGTTGGCTATTGCAGTTAACACTCATTGTGCAGACTGGTCTGACTTATTATTGGGTGACCTTTGACTCTGAAGTATCATTACGTGCAAACATTTACGATTGTTCTTTTGGCAACACAATTACAAATATTTCCACATGAGATCAGCCTTGACAATAGCTGTTTTAAGTGAGTGTGTCTGTGTGTGCGTGTACGCAGGAAAATTTGTGTTTTATTCTCTGTAGTTAAGTATCAGTTGTTTTTTTTTTGTTTTTTTTCCCTAATCGAGCAAAAGACAAAGTCTATGTTTCTGACTGTCAGTATACAGTGTGTGTGTGTCTTGGATCATGATGTGTGGAACAATAGCATATTATGTCTTCCTCGCTCGTATTACTCATCATCAGCACTGTGGCCATCCAAATTCCACTGGTGTGTTCACAGCATGACAGAGGGGCTCAGCCCTGTTGTCAAACCCCATCCTGCAATAATAGGAAACACAGCATCACTTTTCCACATTCCCCTCAATTTTCACAGCTAATTCAAAATATGTGTTCCTGTTTGGAAATCTGTTTTCCTCTCTAAGTGGTCATTTACTCTGAGTAAAAGTTATACTATTTTATTTATTGTGATTTATTGTATAGTTAAAAGTGTAGAGCTATTAGTAATGTAACAAACGTCTTAATTATTTTGGCATCTGTTACTCTTTATAGTACTCATCCTGGTGTCTGATATAGAAAAATGTAACAGAAATATAAAAATTGTAATATGCCACAGGTAACAAGTGTTTCGTCTGGTTGAAGATCATTATAAATCAACTGAAGACAGCAGTTGCTTTGGCCAAATTACTAAATATTTGCACTTAATACAGATATTAAAGTTTCCTGTTAAAGATCTTAAACAAGCTTAAATTTAACAATCTACTCACAACCTTTTTAAACGGTTGTCTCATTTAATTTCCGCCCATAGTAATTAAATAAACAACAACAAAAAGCAAACTTCTAATCATTGATAGTTTAATTTCTTTTTCTGCAAATGTTACTTTTTGTTCTTGCTTATTTTGGTTATTTATGAGTCTCCTTAAACCATCCAAGTCTTTTAGCGTGCTCAGACTTAGACTTAGAGACTTAGACTTAACTTTATTAATCCCTTGGGATGACTCCCTTGGGAAATTCAAAATTCCAGCAGCACAGTAGAAAAAGCTGGTGAATAAGCACACAGGTACAAAAGAGCAAAATGAGTAAAAAGAGCAACACAGATAAATAAGATAAAAATAAAAATAAACAAAGGCAAAAGAGCCAGATATGGCTTGTATAGAATATGAGTTGAAATTATTACACTACGGATGAAGATGAGGTTATTGCACAATAGATTGAGGTTATTGCACCAGGGAAAGTGTCCATCTCTGTGGGTGCATGTATTGCACAAGTAGATGTGAATGGCTAACCGCCCTTTCTTAACTGTTCTCTATGTTCTATGTCCTCCTCTCTGTCCTCTTTCCCCCACGTGAGGAGTTGTAGAGTGTGATGGCATGATGAACAAAAGAGTCAGAGTCAGTGTTATTGTAAAATATTTATCTTCACTTGTTCTTTAGAATAACACTCTTTACAAGTTTTCCTCAGGAAATAGCATACATTTAGTTCAGTCCATCATTCTTTGATCCTAACCCTTTTCCAGATCTTCCATTGAAAACATCCCCCACAGCATGGTGCTGCCACCACCGTGCCTCACTATAGGGATGGTGTTATTGGAAAATTCAGAGGTTTTCTGTTTACAATGGTTAACTTTAAGGTCTTTGTTACTTACCTGGTTAATGCCCTCCTTTTCCGGTTTGTGAGTTTTTCAATGGTTTCAATTGTTTTTCCACTTTTTGTTGTCTTCCCATAACCTCTTTCATATTCTGATAAAGTGATATTATGCCTGACAGAGAAGCCCTTAAGCCTGCATGGAGCAAAGAGGGCGTCCAAACCACTTGCATGAAATGTTACAGTAATTGCACTATTATACACAAAATGTACTTTTCCTTTAAAATAAAGTCTCGTAACATAAAATGAGTTTTATTTAGCTGAGGGAAAAATGGCTCTTTGGATTGTAAAGGTTGAAGACCCCTACACTAAAGAAATTTATGTTTTTAATGTTAAAAACATGTTTAGCAGCAGTCTTTAAACAGCAACAGTTAAAATATTTCTTAATATAAGTAAAATCAAATATGTATGACAAAGAAGGATAAAATGTTCAGGATTTACTAACTAAAAGGTAAAAAGTCAGCAGGATGGATTTAAAGCTGTGAAGCTGCTTCCTTCTAAACACAGAAGGAACAATATCTGATGAATATCAGCCATCAGGTGAACAGACAGAAAGCAGGATTACAATCTCACAGCTTGACTGTATAGCTTAACCTCTTGCACCTGCACCCTCCACCACCAGGAGTTAAGGGCTTAACATCTGGTTTTACAGGTGTAGCATCAGGTCTGTAAATGTAACTATAAACATGAGTGGTATCCACAGAAAGTCCAGAATCTCAGTTAACAGCTCAGTAAAACCATTTTAATGACCACCAAACACAGTTAATACAACAAACAATTAAAAGACCAGGTACACAAAGTCCCAAAAATGTAAACACAAATTATGTCTCCCAGTGTCCACCTGACGGCTTCTCTACTGAAAGCTCACATCTCACAGATTCCAAAAGTATAAGTTTCGTCTTGCTATGACCAAGATTTACTGAACCAGAAGAAAAAGAAGGCCCAATTTCTGCTTCATGTTTGTAAAACATAAAATCTCTTACCTTTGCTGTCTTGCTTTAACACTTATATATACCAGGATAAAACAGCATTTAGTAAATAAATAAATACATAACCGTTACTCGTTCCTTTTTTGGGAGATTTTCCCATCCAAAAATAACAGTTTTCTGTGCATTTGCATGTGTTTTGATGGACAACGAGAAATGTTGGTTGTGTGCCAGACAGAAAACATCTCTTCATTTTAATAAAGACTAAACGTGGAAACATGTCCGGTAGGCTTATGACAAAACTAAGTGTCTGATAACATAAGAAATAAATCAGCTGTTTGATATATCAAGTTCAGCAGATTCATTTAATCTGACTTTACAATCCTTAATATGGGGATTCTGACATAACACTCGCATCATTATGTTTACAGATCCATTGGTATGTAGTCCCCATGTAAAATCACAGGACTGCTTTAAATCAGTGACCAGAAGAGTAAGTACTCCCAAACGAGCTGTTACATGGGACTTGAAACTTTTGGCGAAGGATTTGGCCAGACAGACTCGACACATTCACTGGGCTTCATCATACCGTCAACACACTGATAAGAGATTTAATATCAAGAGTTTTGACAGAGAGGTGGACTTACCTGAGCAAAATATATGACTCTTGAAGGTTATTGGCATCCCCATTTCTATTCCATGCCTTCCATGGCATGTATCGTATGTTCACAGAGAACATTGCTGTCTAACAACACTAACCTTGTGTTGTGAACATTGTAATTGTCCCTTCATAGTTATTTTATGCCCTCTCTCTGACTGTTTTGTATCTGCAGCTGCAGTGACGTTCAGATTGTTTTGCTCATGTCTAAAATATCCGCTTTGTTGATTTTATTTTTCACCTAAAGGCTTTGTTGACCGATTACTGTTCACAATGCTGACACGTGACTGTTCAGTTCCTCTCCAACCATCATAATGTTTGATGATGACACACGTACATTTGTAGGCTTCATTGTTAGCAGGAAACATGAGCCAGCATACAGAAATAAAGTAGAGCACATGGAAACCTGCTATGAATAATGTCATTTTCAACACACACACACAAAAAGATGATGATTTTTACACTACTGAAGTTGATTTATCTGAATGTTCAGGTCCTGGCAGTTTGTTTGAAATGTATTGTTTCATTGCTTAGGTTGCACAATCCTCAGTTTCTTTTATTATTGTGTAGTTGTGCAGGTTTTTATTCTCATTAAGATGTAAGGATACTTTCTGATTATTCACTCCATTGAGATGCAAGTGAAGATAATGATTGTTTCACTTGATACTATGCACACTTGCTCATTTGTGTACTCAGAGCTATTCTACACTAGATGGTGACAGAGGCAAAGTATTCTGCAACTTTCAGGCCACTCTTTTCCTTCTTATTTGAGATGACTTTCTCCGTTTCTTTTTCCTTTTCTAAATCATACACATATATTGTAAATTATTTTTCATTTTCTGTATAAAGTCAGTGTGAAGTAGAAATATTTTTCACTGCTTTTAAATCTACACAACATAATATTTATTTAAGTCTTATTGCTTGTGTGGTTTAAGAAACATATAGAGTTAATTCTTCAAACTTAGTATATTTACAGTTTAACTACATTTCATAGTTGCTTATTAAATGTGAATATAGATTTCTTTTGCCTGCTTGAAGCTTCCTCAAACACACACTCTGCTGGTGGGCCTTGTGGTGCTGCTCTGTGTGGGTGGTCTAGACCAGGTGGAAGAGAGAAGGATTAACACCAGGTCTGCCCAGAGAGGAAAAAATGCAAAGATGGAGAGAAAATAGGAGCGATAAACATCTGCCCACCAGATGTGCTGTTCAGAGGTAGTTTGTGAAATAGACAAAAAGGCATGAAAAGGATTTTGGTCAAGGAGAATACTGACAACGGCCTGCACTGACTGAAATAATGGCCAGCCTTCCTTTCACCTTCTCTCAATCACTCTATAAACTTTGTGTGTCTGTCATTTGGTTATATACATTATAACATTCAGCCACACATTCACAAACACTTGCTCTGTTTCCATCTATTCTTCCGCTCCTGCAGGAACGTCTGCAGGCTGTTGTAATACTCTGTAAACAGCTGATCCCCAGCTGTCAAAGCATGTCCTGTGACTGCGTATTTTAAGAGGCTGATGAGGGGAGTGAATGAGACAGGTTGTTAGTACAGAAAACAAATGAATCATTTTAGCTCTGTGAAGTAATTATTGATAATTCTGTTTGTATTTTCCTTATAATAAAATACCCAGATCATGATTTAATGCAGAAACAAACAGCCGTTCATCAAACTGCAGCCACAAAAAAGCCCAAAATCACAAATAAAGTACAGTGCAGTTTTTTTTTTTTTTAATGTTTGGACATTGTGTAAAATCTCAAATCTTATAAAATATTTTTTTCCCAACAAACATTGAAAAACATATTAAATATTGGAGAAAGACATTTAACTATTTTATTTAACATAGCTGATGCTGAATTTGATGGCTGCAACATGTTTAAAGTGAAGTTTGTGTTAGATGAATTGGTAACAAGTCAGTAATACAATATGGTATAAAAAGAGTACTTCAGAGGGGCAGAAATAAAGATGGACAGTGGGAATCTGAAAATAACTGTGCCAACAATAAGAGCTAGCTTATGTGTTTAAATATAGATTTAACAAAAGCAGATTTTTTTTTTGTTGTGTTTTTTTCTTTCTTTTTTTAGGTAAATTTTCAGTTTGTTTCATAGAATAATAGCATTGAATTTCTACAACATATTGACACAAAAACAATCAGTAATTATTTTATCTGTTTTTTAAAACATTAGGTTGGAAATCGTGGGATTTTTGTTTTTACATAATTTTCCACAAATATCTACATCCCATAGAAGAAAGTCTGTCTATCCTCTTTTAGCAAAATTTTTATGTTTTTCTTTGTTTTAAAACCTAAAAATAGAAATAAAAATTTGGTTCTTCAAAAACAACAACAAATTTCCTATAGTAGATATTTTTAAAAAAAAATTATAAGTTGTCTTTTTTCAAAAGGTCTCTTAACATTTGTGTCTCTAAACAAGTTTTTTTTAGCTGCACTGGGGAGAAATGGCTCTTTGGATTGTAAGTGTTGGAGATCCCTGCACTAAACAAATAAACAGATTTAGTAGCAGTTTTCTCTTTAAACAGCAACAGTTAAAATATTTTGTAATATTTATAAAATCAAATAATGACAAAGACGGATAAAATTTTCAGGATTTACTAACTAATACTAATATATATATATATATATATATGTAAACTCTTAATAAATGACTCTCAAAAATGTCCATTCACCCACCCTCCCATCTTCTCTGGGTAGGCTGGGTGTCTGTTCACCTCAAGATCGGGTCCTGTAACCGAGTCCTGTGAGCTTGAGAGTTCTAAGCTCTCAAGCTCCCTGTTTAGTAGTTTATGAAATTAGCTAATCTTTACATTGCATAATGTAAATGCAATGATTTGCAAATGCCATAAATTACTATTAATAGAACACTAAAATTATATAAAAGGCTGACAGTTAGATGTTGGACTATTTCATAAAAAAATATTGGGTGATTTAATGGTAGCAACACACCCCAAAAAAGTTCCTTCTGGAATAGCTAAAGTCTGGAAAAGTAACTGATACTGAGAAGAAACAGCTAGAGGAACATGCAAGAAATTCCATCAATTAGTTACAGGTCAGTAATATGATTGGGTATAAGAAGAGCACCTTAGAGAGGCAGAGTCTCAGAAATAGATAAACATTCGGTATGTTAAAAATTTCATGTTCATGTAAGAACTCAGGCTGATGTATTGTGAACAAATTGAATTTGTTCGACTGACTGCTTGGACCCTTCATATCTTCAAGTCTAACATGCTCAATATGAAATAACATTAAAAGCAGGATTTTAACTGACAAAAAAAGAATGGATCTGTAAAAATAATAATTTCCTTAAAGCCATAAGTACAAAAATAGAAAAGAAAACATATCTAAAATATAGAGGGACTTTTGAGTAAACTTATTCTCAGATAAGGTGCATTTTTTGTAAATAATCTCTGATAGGCATCAAATAGACCCCATTTATCTTACCCTTGAAATAAAATCCTGTATTTACCCTTATCAGTTTGTTGAAATTGATCTCTGGCCTGTACAAAGTGTAATCACTACATTTTATTTGAGGTTTGGTTGAGAGTTGATTTTCCCTCTAGATTCGCTTTCTTTCCTCTGCAGCATGTTTGAGTGTGTCTGTGTGTGGTTTGCAGCTGTTTACACAGCTAACAATGGGTGAGCTCTTTCTGAAGTCCTATAAAATCTGGATGAAAGCTGAAGCTAAATTAATAAAGTTTAACAGAATAAAGATGTGGCTAGTCACACAACATGGTATTAAAGTTGCATCTTAAATGACAGAAAACAATGTATATTTATGAACTCCCATCTATAGACCACGAATAAAGAAGAAGACTGTGTTTGTGTAGGTTATGTTTGCATTAAACCTTCTTTCTTTAATACAAGGGCTGTATCTCATTTCCTTCCTCCACTCACCCAGAATTGTATTTTTTATGGGGTATTAGGTTAAACCACCAAACATGTATTGGCAAATTTAAATACCTGAGGATCCAGGCCATGTTTGCTCCATCTAAGCAATAACACTGAGGTGTGTTCCCTGGAACTTGTAAAGTTATTTTTGTTGATACTCTGGTTATTAGCTACTATTAGGTTTTATGCCACTTGGCACTATTATAGCTGTTATGCTTTCAGAGTCATGCAGTGAAAGTTGCCATTCCTGCACATGTTAAAGGCAATAAATTTTAGAAATAATAGTGCCTGTATTACTTTTAAAAACTCAATGCTGTCTCGTGTAATTAGTTGAACTCTGGAGATAGTGAAGACTATGGACTTGGGAAGTGTGTGTGGCCTGTGTGAGTGTTTAGGCCAGTATGACAGCATTTGTGGTGTGTATCTATCAAATATGTGTTTTGCATGTGCTTGTGTCTACACAAGATGACACAAAAACAGATCTAGAGTTTGTTACAGTGATTTAAAAGCAACTAACCAACATGGGTAAATAAATGGGAATATTGCAGACTCAAAAACAGAAAGGTGGCCCCTAAATCTAGTCAAATGGTTATTTAACAACAGTTGTTGTGTCTTTTAATGACTCTTTTATTGGAGAGAAAGAAAAAAGAAGACATTCAAGTCAACCAACATTTTTATGGATCACTGATGTACAGCAGCAGATATATGCTGATGATACAGTTGCATACATAAATATTATTGCAGCTGAGTTAGCAGCTGCTAAATTAACATATGCACTTAAGAGATTATATTTCAGTTTCAATTTTGATCAGCTTTATTTGTAGTGCAAATTCACAACAACATCATCTCAGTTTACAGTTTGTCATCCAGTTGGTATTCATACAAGCCTATTCATAATAAATAATAGCCATGCTAAGGATAACCAACATATTGCAACATATAACTATTAGTTATTTTTCACACTCTGTTTCTGCATTTACAATTTTTATTCCTATTTCCCTCTAGAATAAATAGGTTAGTAATCAATACTGATGTGGGTCTGTGCAGAAGGCATGCAATTTGTATTTGTGGTTGACTTAGGTAGAGCTATTTTAAATCATTTCCCAGTGAGGTGGGAATTTTGTTGGTATCCAGAAGCACAGAGGAATATTTTTCTTCCCCCACTGTATCCAGTCATCCTAGTTACAGCCATCACTGAATGGATCAAGTCTATGTCTGTAAAGAGTTTATGTATTATGAAGCCATCACTCATAATAGCACACATATGCTGCTGCTGTGAAATGAAATAGACTTACTCCTTTAAATATCCACCTCCCATTCATCTATGTCCACTTAAATACATAAAATCATGTTTGTATGATCTGCAACAAATCTGGCCTCCACATGCAGAAGACATTCAGCCATAATGCCTTTGAACTTGGTCATTCACGAAGGAGGTTGCCTCTTCACATGTGCATGCATCTGTAGTTTCATATTCTCGTTGCTTTGAAGTGAATCCCAGAACCGGTTGCTGACTGTGTGCTCAGCATTCCCTTGTGCAATGTCTTTGAGTTTGTGGGGATTATGGTTCGAACGGACTACACTGAGCTCACACAGATGACTTTGGTCTGTGTTTTCACTCATGTTCATTTACAAGTTGTGAATAACTGTGGAGTGTTGCAGATTTGTGTCAAGCATAAAACAGATGCACAAAAGTTTATAAAACGTGTACTTATGAATTAAAATAATAAAAAAAGTGATGTATGATGTAATTTTTCACATAACCATTTAGCCATTACAGAGTGTTTCATCAACTTTAGGACAATTATGAGCAAAACCATGAATCACTGATTACTGTATCTTTATAGCTATGTAAACTTTAACTAATTCAAGTCTGTATCAATATTGTCAAATAAAATTTGATTCACTGAGATAAAAGACTGAGTTGGCGTCACTGCTGTCAAGTTAACACAACCTCCATCATAACATCTGCTTGCAGACTGTGTCCCAATTCAGGGTCTTCGTACTGAGTACAGATTTAATGGCTGCATACGTCATAGTGGTGTGCCACGCACTGTCCCATTTGGAAGGAGCCTCCGAATCCACCCAACAAACCCAACCTTCATTTGGCCTGCTGCTAGTGATGTGTAATAAGTAATAATAAGTACAGTATATGGTTTTACAAGCATTCAAAAGAAATAAAATTTTTTGGCTGCATCCTGTCAGTCCCTGTGATGAACTGAGCACGACCTCCTCCCTCCTTGGCCAACCCACTGATAAGAGCGGAGTTGGCTCCTTCTCCAATCCCAAAAGAGAAACACCTACAAAGTCAAACTTTGTTTTTAAAACACACACAACCACAGTGTTACACTTACTGTCACTCTGTGTTGTTGTAGTCTCACCTGTGAACCTGCATTCTTCTTAACCAGATCAATAACTTCTTTGGTGTTCCCCACCTCTCCATCAGTGAAGACAAACAGCTTTGGGAAGAGAAACAACATCACACCCACACATGAGCTGAAAACTCTCAGGGAAATTAAATGAGAGGTGTGTAACACTGCTGACTGAGTCACAGGTGTTGCAAAGTATGAAGAACAAATGGAGACATGGTAAAAACAAATTTTAACAACAGGGTTGTGCAGGGTTGTACTTGGAAGGGTGTATGCAGAACAACCAAAGAATCTTTAAGGGTCAGCAAGTGTTGATGTTGATTCAAGGCTTCTGCGATAAGTTAAAGCGGTTTTGCCTCCATATGTCCAAGAACAAAGCATGAAGTATGCCAGGACTGTCCTCTGCAGATTCCACAGCTTTGGTGGGTCACTTTGAAGCAGCAGGTCCAAAGTACAGCTGGTTTTGGTATCCTGAGTAACTCTGTTTTAAGGCTGTATTTCAATATCATAAAAATGTAGGAACAGGTGACTTCCACAGATGAAGGAGTTTAGAATATTCTACCATCCTGTTCCAGAGACTCACATGTAAACTGGTGCAGCTCTAAGAGAGAGGAAGAAAGTGGGGGGGCATTAGTGTACGTGCATTATTACCTGTCTGGGCTGCTTGTAAATGTGTTTGAGGGGCTCAAGGATCTCTGTTCCTCCCAGGTCAGCCTGCATCTCCTCAACTTTCTTCCTCCTCCATGCTCTTCTCGTTGTACTCTATACTCTTACTGCCATCACAAACACAAACTAACTGATCTGATCTAATGATCATCATGTGACATTAATGAGTGAAACACATTTTTGTGGACCGAGTCACTTACAGGAAGATGTGTTCAAATCTGGACCCAAAACTGTAGATATTGAAGTAGCAGCCCATTGCTAAACTCTTCAACAGGAGCAGCAGAGTGTCCTGAAGGAAGACACAGAAAAAAGTCATGATAATTTGCTGAGACAGATATGAGTGTTTGTATGACTGAGTTTACACTTGTTGAATACCCTTGCACTGCTGATGCAAGTTTCTTCCTGCTTGCTGTTATTCATGGGATCGTCCATACTTCCCCATCCATCCAATGAGAACACAAACTCCCCACATGAGGCGAGTGAGGACATCACAGACTGGGGGAACTCAGGGTACAGGCTCACCATCACCACTGGATCACCCATCAGAGTAGACTTTATGTTGACATGGATCCATTTATACAGTATAATTTCCATTTGTTGTAAAAAGAAGTTTGAGTGCATGGCGGCTTTTATTTTGCCGTGACGGTGATCATTTATGTAGCGGAAACCCAGAACTTCAGCTTCATGTTAGCATAAAGAACATACCTGGGAGGCTGAACAGGCTAAGTTAAGTTAACGAAGTTAAACCAGTGACTCCAACAAGAAGGTTACCCAAGCTACCGATCTCATTCCACATCACTGATTCCACTGAATTCTTCATCCTCTGCGTCGTTTCTGAACAACTGCTGCTCCATCACCGTTTTCAGCTGCGTAATTTACTACCTGCAGTTTGGAATCTGCTGTATAAGATTTTCTTTTGGGGCATTTTGTTGGCGTTCAGTCTTTCTCAGTTGTCTTCAAGTAAATGTTTTAGTTAATTTTTTCAGTAGTACAGGAGCAGCAGGCTTAGAGCGCCCTCTAGTGGCTGTAGATGGTAATGTTTACTCCTTGGTTCATGTCAGCCAGGATGAAAATACATTTAACAACATGTTAAATTACATATATAAGTCACACCTGACAGGACCAGCCAAACTATGGAAAAAAAAATTGTGACTTATGCAGTAATCTCCAGTCACCACAGCTAATCACTCTTGTCCAGGAATGATTTTAGGAGTATCTTAAAGAATTGGAGGAGGAAATGTCCCGGCTTCTACTGAAAAGTTTACAGCTGCCTTTTGATTTATGCTCATTTCTGTTGTGTGTTTTACACAGTTGATTATTTCATACAGTTGATTTTGTACGGCTGCTGTCTTGGTCAGATCTCTGTTATATAAGACATTTTTCATCTCAATGGGACTTCTTGCTTAAATAAACATAGAGTAAATAAAAAAAATAATAATGTAGATTACCAACGCAAAAAGACCCTTCCAGAAAAACACAAAGTAAATGTTCAGACGTACCAGCTGCCTCCGGTTCCTCTTCCAGGTCTCTGCTTTCCTCTTAGAGTTCATGTTCTGAAAGGCTGTGCAAAAAATAAAGCTTTGTATTAGAGGATGATCTAATAAGGGTTTGAGGCTCAAAGTAACCAGTCAGCATGCCAGAAGATAGAAAAGAAAATTACATTCTTAAATACTATACAATAAACAACATCATTTTCAACAACAGACTAATTTTGGGGCATCATTTAGCAAAGCTTCCACAGTAACTGTCCAGCATCCCGTTAACTCTTGTAATCTAAATGGTTCACATGACCCTGCAAACACAATAACACCCGTCCGGAGTCCGGAGGATGCTGCCTGCTGTGGGGGGGCACGCGCGGGGTGTTGGGGGCACGCGCGGACGCCTGGTAACTCACGATGTCACGCGTCATCCTTTCGCATCAGAAAATGGGGCGTGGCGATGCCATGGCAATTCATTACGGCATACGTCATCCCTTTGCATCAAAGGCAGAAGACTTTATAGAGCAAGTTTTATTTCTTGAGAATCTTCTTGAGAACAATTCAGAAAGCGAGAAACAAAACCAGAAAACATTAGGGGAAAATGGAAACATTAATCTTTACTAACCGCTGTGTTTATCGGATGGATGAAGCCCAGGATTCAGGAGTTTTTGCAGACGTGTTTAAGGCCACAAAAATGGACACGCACGAACGTGTAGCAGTTAAAATGGTGAAAAAAAAATATCGCCATGTGGCGAAAAAAGAGTATAAAATGTTAAAAAAAATCAGACAGCTTGAACCTGATAGCAACAATTTGGTTAAATTTTATGAATGTTTTAAATACAATCATCAAATTTGCTTTGCGTTTGAATTACTGGACCAAAACTTATATGATTTGATGAGGAATAGCAACTTTACACCGCTGCCCGTCTCTAAGATCAGACTTATAGCTCAGCAGGTGCTTGTGGCTTTGAAAGCACTGAAAAGAAAGAACATTATTCATACCGACATAAAATCTGACAACATAATGCTTGTAAATCACCAGTTACAGCCTTTTAAACTAAAACTGATCGATTTTGGCCTAGCTGCAAAGAAATCCGACTTGAAAGTGGGAGCAAAGCTTCAGCCTCTTAGCTGCAGGTCTCCAGAGGTCATTTTAGGCCTTCCAGTCGATGAAGGAATTGATATGTGGTCTCTTGGCTGCGTTTTGGCTGAATTGTTCACTTGTCAAAATCTGTATTCTACAAAGTCTGAATATGAAACTTTGAGAACCATCGTGCAGTTGCAAGGAATGCCCCCGAATGATTTTATTCAGAATGGATTAAGGGCAGAACAATATTTTACTCGCTCTCAAGATTCTACTGGTTGTCCTTGGCGGCTAAAGACACCAGAGGAATATCAAGCTGACATGGAAAGTGATGATAGTCTTTACAACATTTGCAATTGGATAAGTTCTCTAGATGAGCTGCCAAAGTTGCACAAGATACCTGATGACCCTGAGGACACGTTGGCTTTCATTGACCTTCTCAAGAAGATGCTGGAAATGGATCCAAAGAAACGTATCACACCAAGTGATGCCCTTAAACATGCCTTTATCACAGGGGAACACTTACGTCCTGAACCTAATGGCTCACGGGTCACACCGCCGCATTCATCTACAAGGAATTCCCAAGTTAAGACTGCACAGAGAGAAACAGTAAGTCCATCCGCAGACGTCATTTCATCACAGCGAAAGGCTGTTTGCTTCCAGACAGAAACTGAATCAAACAGACAATATGACTCAGCTGCTCCTCTCTGTCAAGAATCGAGTCACATGCAGAACTCTGCACAGAAAGATAGGTTTTTCAAGTCGATCGGTAATTTTTTTTCAAGAATATTTCGGTGCTTCAGAAGCTGTAGAGCAAACACATGAAAGACACGATGTTTTCTCCCACCAGACAGCTGACCCACCACTGAAACATGGCATGGCATTCTGCAGTTGCAAAGACAACAAATATTTTTATATAAAAGGATCCCTCAGAATCCTAAGATCCCTAATTAACCAGCAGCTCAATATTCAATACAGACAGATTTCCACACACAGCTAGAAGCTACCAGACCAGGAAATCATGAGTTAAGGTGCTTTACAGAATACAAGAAGCATAATTTAACATTTAAAGTAAAGAAAAGGGATGAAGAAAGAACGTTGGATAAAAACAGCATTAAAACACGATCAAGGTTCAAAATTCAAGCTTAAAAGAAACATGCAGATCTGGACTTACAGCACATCAACAAACTACAGCGACATTAACAAGATCATCGTTCCAGCAGCTTTACCAGGGTCGGTACTACAGCTACATACAAAGGGTCATCACAGCTGGTGATCATCATGTTATGTTCAGGTAAAAGTTTGCAGCTTGTAACACACCAGCCGTCTCTTCTCTATCACTCATTTACCACCAAACCACATTTATTTACATAGTACTTTAAAATACAACACATGGTCGACAACAAGTAAAACACAAGACAGAAATCATTCATATAAACACTAAAAACAAAGAGGAACCAAAACAGTCTGAAGACAAGAAACTCACTCTGGGTTAAAAGCCAAAACATAAAAATGTGCTTTAAAGAAGATTTAAAGACATCATGTGTAAAGGAAGCTCACTGCAGAGCTTTGGGACCACGACAGAAAAAGTTCCATCACCTCATTTTCTTTTGTGGTTGAGGAACCAGCAGCATTATCTGGTCAGCTGACAGTAGGGAAGGGGGACATGGCATCTTAACCAAGTTCACCACGCTGCCACGACCATGCCCATCAAAGTCACAGTTTTCAGTGGAAAGTATCACCAACTTCCTTTTTCCGATTTCTGTGACAAGCCCACTTGTAAAAAAAAAAAGAAAAAAAAAAAGAATAAAGGATCCTTAAAGGTCCTGAGTTTATCAGCTACTTTAAAAGAGAATGATCCTTATATCTAGAAAACGACAATGTGCCCGAAGCTTCAGTGTGTGTTCTTTGGGAAGCAGGAAAAGCAGTAATGAGAGGAAAAATAATTTCCTTCTCTTCCCATAAGAAAAAGAAGGAGATTTTTAGGATTTCAGAGTTAGAACTCCTTAGAGGAGCTTACCATGTCTCCCTAGAAGAACACACACTGAACCATATAAAGAAAGCTAAACTTGAACTTAACAAAATAACAGATGAAAAAAAACACAATTATAAAAACTTTGCTTGGAGAACTTTGAGCATGGCACCAAATCTGGAAGGTTCCTGGCTGATCAGTTAAAACAAACAAGGAGAAAACAACCATCTAGTCTGTCAAAGATCCAGAAGATCAGCCACGACCCTGAAAAGACAAATAACACTTTTATTTATTTTATTGTTTAAAAAACAAATGAAACAAAAACAAAACAAAAGAATTAATAAATAACACTTTATTTATTTTATTGTTTAAAAAACAAATGAAACAAAAACAAAACAAAAGAATTAATAAATAACACTTTATTTATTTTATTGTTTAAAAAACAAACAAAACAAAAACAAAACAAAAGAATTAATAAATAACACTTTTATAGATTTCTATAAAACTTTATATAAATCACAACTAAACACAACAGATGAGAATATTGATGAATTTCGTAGTAACATCGGTGGTAAGTTGTGTGAGCAGAGTGGCTAAAAGATGGAAGTGCACAGTGCATGTTTCAGCTAAATATACACGGGAAAATGCAAAGAAAGATAATGTAACTTCATGGTTAACTTTTACCAACTAACATAACTGAAATCTAACAAACCAAACTTCATGTCCCATGCGCCCTGCTACATTAACCTGCCCCCCCAACACAGACAGAGGGCCAGCCTTATATAACCTTGAGCCCTGGTAATAAAATAGCTTCCCTAGACTCCAACCACTTGACAGGTGAGTCTATTATTTACACATAAATCCCACATACAGTTACGTTATTCAGTCACAGTAAACTTAAATAACCACTGGCACATTTTTATCAACCTAATCCTTGTACCACACACAGCTAGGCAGCAGAAAAATCAAACAATTCCTGGAAAAAAAAACAAAATCCTGCATTAAACGATAATCCTTTATATCATTTAATAGTTTGAAGGGGATTGAGGGGGTGTGTGGGATGGTAGGGGGAGGTGGTGGGGCGGGGTGAGACTGAGAGGTTTGTGTGTATGTGTGTGCTGGTATGAGTGGGTCCTCTGGGGTTGGTGGCAGCTCATTGGGGGGGTTGGTATTATTGCTCTCTCAGACAATGCAGACGTGGTCAAATTTTTGTCCCTTCTTTCCCGAAGCTGGATGTGTTCGCTCCGCTTCATCAAAAACCTGCAATTGAAGAAGTTTTACAATAATTGTAAATTTATTGTCAACTAATCTGTGGTTCAGTACAGGCGAAGAAAGTTTGTAGAAATGGTTTTGGTGGGAATGGGCCTAGCAGCTCACAATTTAAACTAAAATCAATTTTGAAAATATTTTCTGCAAATAGCTAAAGGCCAAAGAAAGGGACAGAAAAATAAGTAAAAGTTAAATAAGATAACTGCTCGAACACTGGCTCTCTAATTGATTAAACTTCATTTACAATGTCAAGGACTGAAACTGAAAACAAAGTTTCAGCAGTAACAGAAAGGGAAGGAGCAGAAACGACGTAGGCCATGTCCACATGGGGATGAGTTTAAGTGTCGCTATAAAAACTTTCATTGTTTGGACATTTGACTCATAGAAGCAGCATTATGCAAACACACATTTTTGAAAGTGGGTCCCAAAGTAAACTAATCTGAAAAATCCATAGTTTTGTTTCGGCGTCCTGCATTGATGATGTCTGTAGGAGCCCTTTTAAAGAAAGTGTATATGTTTTGTTTGGCCGCCAGGTGGCAGCATTGTACAGTTTTTTGTCTGTATAAGTAGGAACCTTCCTGCAGGCGACAGCAGGGCAGGAGCGGGACTCGTTTCAGCCCTGGAGTTTAATACCTCAGACCGGCCCACTTTAGATCATGACCTATTATTATTAAAATCATGTAATTATTACCTTACATGTTATGTTTACAAGAGTACAATGTTCTGTAAAACCTTGTAATTCAGTATATTTTTGTAAATATTTCTAATTCAGTGCAAGAAAGGGTTGCTTCACAATGTAGATTCATTTCAATATGAGTCCTCATCTCCAACATGATTGTTTCAACAACATTAAGAAACCTTTATTCGTCCCTCAGTGGGGAAATTGCTTTGTTGCAACAGTACATGTGCAGTAGCAGAAGCACGCAGGTCAGATAAAAAAGTTCACGGCCTCTTTTCTTCCAATATTAACTGCGCACAAAATTGCAGGGATTGAACAACAAAGCTTCAAACTGTATGTTTTTTTCTTTCTTTTTTATTACCTCACTTTAGTAGAAACATGACTAAACCAAATACATTAAAAACATGTTTCTTAAACTGTGGCATTAAAATTCAGTGATATTTGAAATTCATGGATGTTTAAGGGGTTAATAAAAACTGTACCTGCTGAAAAACAACAGAGCCTCAGAGATATATAGATGTTTTTTACATTATTACTCGGTTGGTATTAACATTCACTGAAGGGTCCTATGACCCCTTTAAGTAATTTAACGTCCTACATTGCTGATGTGGGAAATACTCGTCGGCAAGATAGGCTGTCCCATTTCACAAACGGTAAGCGGACTTCAAAGTGTGCAGACCCTGAATTGGGACACAGCTTGTAAGCCTGTCTAAAGTCAAAGAATCCTTGCAGTGTTATCATCCTTCTTTGTGAGGTCAGAGCTTAATTCATGTGAGTTGGTTGACTGCCCAACCATAAGTCTGCCAATGTGGTGATGATGATGGTGCAACTTGCTTTGGAAGCTTTTCATCCACCATAAAGAAACAACATGATACACAGTTAAAAAATGAACAAACAAACATGGTGGCCAGCTACAAAAACAAGTTTAAAAACTCAAATATGAGCCGACGAAGGAGTGAGTGGAGGTGAAGGGGAATGTGTTTTATGGAGGGCTGAGAGTGAAGCAGGGTGGTCCTTCACTGCCTACCCAGATGGGAGGCTTGTCAAAAGAAAAAAAATAACAACCAAGTTGTTCCGCCTCTTCCAACTGCTGCAAAGACTTCCAGGGCCAGCTAATCCAGTACACTGTAAAACTCATATAGCAATACAACACATGGATATGAAATAATTACACGGATTCAGCTTTAAACTCCTGGTTATTCCCAATAACTTCCAAGACTAGTCGGCTGAGATTAAAGGAATTGATTCACAATTAAAGGAAAACTAACTTGTAAATTATGTAAGTAGTACTTATTTTATGTACGTATTTTCTTACAATTTAGTGAGCTGCATTACTGTATCACCTTATCCAAATTTATATCCAAAATTATGAGGCAGGGCACACCCTGGATAGCTCGCCAGTGGAATCAACACATTTTCTATAGACATATTTAATATCTATCAGACTTCACAGAACACAATGCTTTAGATCTAAAAACCTATAATATTTAGTAAGAAAATAGAACTTATTAGTGCTCTTTCTGTTCCAATTCAGCTGTATATGTATAGCACTAATCACAAACAAAGACATATTGAGGCACTTTTACAGACACAGTCCATTTCAATATAACAAATCTATTATATGATCCACATTAGTTCAATCTATAATAACTGTGTCCAAAAATGCCATTAAAAAAAAAATAACTGCCTTGCTAAGGAAACAAACAGATTGCATTGACTCTTTTCTTCAATTCAGTCCCCCATACTGAGCATGCACTGGGCGGCAGGCAACAGTGGAGAACAAAAACTCTTTTTTAACAAGAAGAAAAACCTCCGGCAGTGCCACACTTTCAAAGGGCGGCCATCTGAGGAGAAGATAGGACAGGCCTCTAACTGCTGAGAATGATAAAGAGAAGCACAAGTTTAATTACAACAAAAATGTCATATAATCTTTATTTTACTTGTGTTTGTAAATGAAGAATATTAGATAATGAATAATGGATAAAAAATAATGTTGAATGAACAGTATAGTGTCATATAATGTTTTTTCTCCATTTATTTATACGTGGAGAATAAACATTATATCAAACTATCATATTTAAAGGTGTCATGAAGATTTGAATTAATTCTAGTTACTGAGCCAGTATGAGGTGTGAAACCTATTCTACATATTCATAAACCCTCCTCAAATCTGAAAATTGGTTAAATACACCTTTCTGTTTTGTCAGAGAACTTTGGAAATTATAACTGTCAAAGCTCATAAAGACTTGAGTGTAACTTACTTTTTCTGTTGTCTGCTGCTTCTGGTTTTACAAGAAGAAGCCAAGTTAACATTGGTTCAGAAGTGCTGTGTAACAGACCATTTACATCTGAAGTCGAAACAGCACGTTACATTTTACAGTGTAAAATGTTGGAGGCAGCGAGGGGGCAAGATCAGAGGGATGTTTGAGGTGGCACATACTTAAAAACAACAGAGCTGCTTTTGACACTGACCTTGCCTCCCTCTCAGATTCACTTCTCCTTCCCCAGTTTCCTCTTTATTAGGTTTTTGCTGATTTAGCTCTCTGACTAGCTGAACAAAACTATTTAAATTTCTCATTTTAAAATCTTTGCCAGCTGTTGATTAAAAACATTGGGAAAGAGGTTTATTTGGTACAAATTGTTTAAATAATTATTAAGCCAGAGCTCATTAGAAGCACTCCCTCTGACTCATTTCCCTGACTTGGATCTCTTGCACCTGTCAAGCTCACTTTATTTATTTAATTTGTTGTTTTCTTTCTTTTTCTTTTTCTTTTTTTTCATTTTACAAATAGCTAGACTCCTAGCTCTTGATTCAGACCAGCAGGAAAGATGCATTTTTGTTAAGGAAAAACAGGAGAAGAATAGAATCCAGACAGAGAATCCAGCTAGGGTTTAGTTAGATGACAATAATTAAACATGAAAACACAAATGTTTACACAAATTTCTTATCAGCCAATTGCATGGCAGCAACTTAATACATCAAGTCATGTAGACATGGTTAAGACAACTTCCTTAAGTTTAAACTGAGCATCAGAATGAAGAAAAAAGGGGATTTAAGGGACTTTGAATGTGGGAAGGTTGTTGCTACCAGATGGGCTGATCTGAGAAACTGCTGATCTGCTGGGATTTTCACACAGAACCTTCTCTAGGGTTTACAGAGAAAAAGAGAAAATATCCAGTGAGCAGCAGTTGTCTGGATGAAATGTTAGAGGTCAGAGGAAATGGGGAGACTGGTTGGAGTTGATAGAAAGGCAACAGTGACTTAAATAACAACTGGTCCCAAGCAAGGTATAATACCATCTCTGAACACACTGCACATCCAGCTTTGAGGAAGATGGACTGCAGCAGATAACCCGGGTGCCACTCGTGTCAGCTAAAAACAGAAAAACAAGGCTTCATTTCATACAGACTGGATTATAGAAGATTGGTAAAAAAAAAATGTTGCCAGGACTGATGAATTTTAATTTCAGCTCCACATTCAGAGAGTAGGGTCAGAATTTGGCATAAACAACATGAAAGCATGAATCCATCCTGACTTGTATCAATCGTTCAGGGTGGTGGTGGTAGTGTAATGGTGTGGGATATTGTTTTTGCCACACTTTGGGCCCGTTGGTACCAACTGAGCATTGTTCAAACACCTCAGCCTACCTGAGTATTGTTACCAATCATGTGTGTGTGACCACAGTGTACCATTTTGTGATGGCTGCTTCCAGCAGGATAATACACAATGTCATGAAGCTCAAATCATCTTCAACTCGTTTCTTGAAAATGAAAATAAGTTCATTGTACTCCAAAGCCATCCAGAGCCACCCGATCTCAATCCAATAGAGCGCCTTTGAGATTTGGTGGAACCAGAGCATTGAACAAAAGCATTGTTTTCCTGTGTTGTTTACACTCGTAATTGATGTGTTTTCAGAGGCCTGTTGCTTAACCGGGGCCATACCACCGGAAACCACATGGTCAGTGTTGAGCAGTAAAGCTAACATATGACCAGTGAAAGGAACGAACCAGAGAAGAAGAGGAACAGGAGGAAAAAAAAAAAAACAAAAGAAAAATGACAACAAGGACAACAACTGTAGAGATGGTGGGAGCTTTTGAAGAAACCTACTGTGAGTGTGTTGGGCGTGTTACAAACAACTTTATAGCAATTGGTGTCGGAAAATGATGTCGGAACGCGGGAGTGAACTCTGAACTCAGCACTGCCCACTAATGAATGAACTGACTTTAGAAACATGGCAATTTAAAAGATGCATGGAGGGCGGCAGAGTATGACAATGCTGAAAACAAACATACTTATTGCTGCTGCTGGGACTTCTCATCAAAACAACCTTTAATTTAAACTTTTTGTTTTCATCCCCAATAACTTTATACTCAGCTCACTACAATACGAAACAAAAAGGCTGTTTGCATGTTTACAAACAAGAAGAAATAATTTATCTATCTATAAATATCTATCTATCTATGTCTGTTTATCTATAAAACTACTCTTTTAGATTCTGAAGGACTTCATCATTTGTAATGCTTTATTGAAATATAGTCTTATAACAATTTTCTTTTTTCTTTAACAATAGACATTAGCACTTGAAAACATTAGCCAAATCGAGCTTTTCTTTCAAATACACACCTCTGAATATCCATCTCAGGGGACCAAGGAGATACCAGTGGAGGAGGTGCACATCATCCAATGACCCCATGTCCATGACAAGAAAAACAATTTTTTTTCCTGTTTCTGTATTCTACTAGCTGGTAGCAGATATCTGTAAAAATATCCACCTCTGCTTAAATCATGACACTTCATCTACTTCAATGCCCGTGGTGAGTAGGGGCATTAAGTGGAAGCAATCAGTGATGTAGATGATTATACATTTATCAAATCTGTTAATGGAAAACAAGTAGAAAGCGGTTGAGGCTGTCAAGAAAGTGAGTTTCTTTTCCAGCTCAAAAGAAAGTGGAATCAAGCCAGAACCTAAATGCTTGTCTGCTTTTCAGTCATTCAGCCTCACACAGAGTTGATTAAGGATCCACACATGATGTAAATGCATTAAGCAAACCCCAGACCATTCAAAAGGACACAGTGGTCACTTAGACCTGGCTTACATTGATAATGATTGGTTTGCATGTGTGGGAAGGACACAGAAGGAAACAGAAACTGATCTCACAACGCTGGGTTTTTTTCATTAGGGTGAAGATGAACAGGTCATAGTGATGTTTATATTCTTTTTTGATTTTTTCAAATACCACATCACAAATATAACATGTCCCCACAGCAACCAGATCATTAAAACTTATTGCACTGAATTCCTTTGATGGAGCAAAACTACAAAAGTTTTGAACTTTAACACTCTGTGCTTCTGGCTCATTTTGATGACTGTCATTGCTCTGCAGCATCCCAAGGTGGAGAAACAAAACTTCACATGCTTTTTTTTTTTTTCTAGCTCAGAGCATCACGTGAGAGCTGCATTTTGATTTATATCACAACGCCAACAACTGGATATCAACACAATGACCGTTTCAAATGTACACCATGTCTGATTCAGCAAAGAAACCCAAGAGAGCATTATCAAAGGAAGTGAGGAAAACGAAGAGAGAAAGTGACAGAGCAAGAGATAAGAGTCAGCATCAGACTAACTTTTACTGACTGGAGAGCGCTCAGAGAAGAGGCAGGATGCAAGATGGATGGAGAATTAACCTTTGTTAGAAGGCCCAAAATTGTTAAAATCTGACAGAGTTAAGTTTAAAGAACTGTATTATTGTCAAAATGAAGCCTGTAGAGATAGCTGTGCTGGGCATGTGGGGAGCTAAAAGAAGCTGAACAGGATGGTTCTGTGGTGTCAAGCTACAGCAGAGTTAAAGCAAGGCAATGGACAGTAGACAAACATTTTTTTTTTCCTAGCTTCATGTTAAACCTTGTTTATACTTCTGATCTGCAGGTAAATCAATGACAAACTGATTAAGTTTTAGTTAAGAAAAATCTTAGTAACACATATATCATATCTATGTATCATACATATCTAAACATTTTAAGAGGTTTTCTTATGGGAACTGAACAGAGCTGTGTGATAGTTTTAAAACAATAGTGGGATCCTCCCACCATTTCCACCCTAAGGAAACCGATGTTTGCCAAAGACGAAGGCAGCAGTAAAATTCTTCTTCTTGTTTTCAGGGGATAGTGAACCTTGAGTTGCAGTAACTGTAATGACAAAGAATTACTTATGAATGACCACCAAAATTTTGTTGTAAGTAGGCCCATATCTCTTTTAGTAGTTCTTAGTTTATGCATTAATTTATTAAGAAGCACCATGTTAAGAGTAATTAAATCATAAAATCATTAATAATGTGTTAGTAAATTATTAATAATGTGTTCTTAGTGTTATTTGTAGCAAAGCTCCACAAGCCACAAAAGTGAAGCATCTCTCCAGATTCATGACAGTTTCTATTGTTCAGTCTGCTGGCTGCCTGGCAGCATCATTGAAACATTACTGTTTCTCTTCACTATCACCAGGACAGCAACTGTGATCTCCGGATCTTGTCAGTGCTGGAAAATGTGTGCAGCATTTAACTCATGTTTAGCACAGTTAGCTTAAACAATGCAGATACCAGAGCTGCATCCATGTTGGCAGCCAGGGGTTCAAACATTAAAGACTGATGTTTCCCCCCCTAAGTGTATCTTAGCTCTAGTGCCATCAAAATTTACTGCCATTGATAGAGGTGAACGTACCGTGCATTACAGCTTTTTATGTGTATAGTTAATTAATACATCTGTATTGGATTTGATGAATATATCTATGTTGAAAGGCTACCACAATCTTTAAGGGTGGTGTAATAAAACCTTTGCTTAAGAAAATCTACTCTTAATCTGGGACTGTTAGCTAATTATTTACTGTCTTTCAATCTTCTCTTTATTTCTAAAATAGATTAAACCAATCAGATGATCAGATTACAGAGATGTCTTAAAGACATAAAAGAATTGGATGACTGAATTTTCTCCTTCAAAATTCAGACACCCTAAGGTTGTTTTCTGTTGACCTGAGCACCTTGGGAGGGATGTTATGTAGCTCTGGATGGCATTACCTTGGTTTTTAGTAAGGACCTTTGGATTTGGTTATTTTGGACCAGGACCTGTCCTTTGAGTCATTTGTAAAACAGGTTTCTAGGACTGCCTTCTTATATAACATTGCTAAAATAAGGGCCATCCTATCACAGAGCAGAGTGATGCAGAAAAATGAGTCCATGTATATCTTACTTCAAGACAGGACTCCTGCAGTTCCTTATTATTTGGCTGTCCCAAAAATTCTCTGAAAAGTCTCCTACGGATTCAAACTGCTGCAGTGACGGTTCTGATGAGAACAAGCAGAAGAGATCATCTCTCTCTCTCTCTCTCTCTCTCTCTCTCTCTCTCTCTCTCTCTCTCTCTCTCTCTCTCTCCCTATTTTAGCTTCTCTTCATCGGCTTCCTGTTAAATTCAGAATAGAATTTGAAATTCTTCCACTCACATTAAAGCTCTTTATACCAAGCCCGATTTAATCTTAAATATGTCATAGTTTTATATTTTCTCAACAGAGCACTTCACTCTAAGACTGCAGGCTTACTTGTGGTTCCTAGGGTTTCTAGATTTGAGGCCCCTGTCAGGCCCCTCTTTGTAGAACCAGCTCCCAGTTTGGATTCAGGAAGCAGAGACCCTCTCTACCTTTAAGATTAGGCTTTAAATCTTCCTTTTTGATAAATGATAATCAGGGCTGGCTTGAGTGACCAAAGTTACCATTTTTGGCTATGCTGTTAAAGGCTTTAGACTGCTGGGGGATGTCCTATGATGCACTGGGCATCTCCTTGCATTTTCTTCTCTTTACTCTTTTTTTCTCCATATATGAATACATGACATTGTTACTGTAATAAAAAATTGTGCTTTACTTTTTTTGTTCACAGGGGCCCCTGGCTGACCCCTCATTCCTGTCCTTTCCATCCCCAACGGGTCAGGATGGCTGGCAGTTGTTCCAGAGTCTGGTTCTGCTGGAGATTTTCCTTCCAGTTTTTCATTTCCACTGTCACCTGCTTCCCCATACATGCTCAGGATGGGAAACCGAAGTAAAGAGAATATTTAAATAATCTGTTGGCTTTCTTTGCTAGCCAGTTATTTCTCTATGAATGGGCTTAAATGAACACAGTAATTAAAAATTGGCATCATATGTTGGATTTTTTAATTGAATTATAAATTAAATTAAGTGCTGTGCTGAACAAGTGGCTCTGTTTTTATTTATTTATCATTGTTCTTTTTGCATTTTATTGTTTTTTCTGTGATTGTTACACTGATTGTTTTTACTGCTATTATACCCCACAGGTATAATAATAAAGATTTTTTTAACCTTTGTTGTAAACTGATGCTATACAAATGAAGCTAAACCAAATTTAATCAAATTAAAGTAATCAAGATTTCTGATCTCAGCATGGGCATTTAATAAGTAGGAGAGCACCAAAACTTAATTATGCAGGTGTGGATGAACAAACCTCCATAGGCAGGTTAATCTGCTGCACCCTACCACACCCATAAAAGGTTTAGGAACAGTCTGGCAACCATAATAAAATAAATAAATTGGTAAATTAGACTGTTTTAGTCTCTAAATTCCCCAGATCTAAATTTGATAAAGGATCTGTAGGTAGTTCTAAAACCAGTCCAATCCATGCAGGTCTCATCTCATTATCACCATAGTGATAATCTCTGGAGTCTTTACTGGATGGAGCTGGAGGTGACTAATTGGTTCAATTAGTCACTATAAACTCATCTGATTCTTCTAATTTGTTCCCGCTTGCCTTTTCCTGATCTGTCCCCTTGTCTGTGACTTGGAAATCAAATCAATCAAATTTTAGAAACCTGTTTTAATTCCTTATCTAAATTGGGAGAAAGTGTTCTTGGCATAGATGGCACCTAAAGGGGAAACAATACCACCATTCCATTATAAAATGCAACTATGTACAAAAGTATAAATAGTCACCGATATCTTTAATCTTTATTGCTCCTACAGTGGCAGGTTGTAAAAATTACAGTAATGCAGCTGCAGCACAGTTCATATTTCCAGCTGTGCTTCCATTACCCTAAGAATTGTGCAAAACCCAAATATTGCAATAAAAAATTCATTCATTCTCTCTGTACCACTTAGTCCATTACCGGTCACGGGTACACCCTGGACAGGTCACCAGTCTACTGCAGGGCCAACATAGATAGGGACAAAGAACCACTCACACACACACACACACACACACACACACACACACACACACACACTCCTAGAATATAGAGTGACCATTTATCCTAACATGCATGTCTTTGGACGAGAACCCGAGGAGAACCCACGCATACACAAAGAGAACATGCAAACTCCACACAGAAAGGCCACTGCTCCCCAGGTCTGACACCCCCCACCCCCCCAAAAATGATAATGGAAACACCTAAATTTCTAAAAACCTCTCCTCTTTACTTGAAATGAATTGTTCAGCAGTAAACCAGAGCTGAACCAAAAGGATGCCTTATTCTTCTCTTCTCTGTTATTAAAGTTCTGATATAAATCAGGTTCCCATTAGCAGATTATAACACATCCAGAGCTCAGACAGAAAGCTGAACATAATTCATGTGGATGGAAAGATATCCATGAAAGAAACTAAACAGAAGGAGTATCATGTTTATGTCTGCATGTCAAATCAGAATTATACAAAATTATAATCCATAGTTTAAAATGCATGAATTAATAAGTTAACTTTTGTCACTCATTGAAATACCTGAATTTCTGTCTTTCCTTGTAATCTGTGTAAAGGTTAATGCAAAGGTGTTTCAAGGTTCTGCTGCTACATCTGCTCTGTGTGTTTTCCAGGATTTAGGGATTGAAGAGAGGTGTGATATTGTTCAAATACGCACATTGCATCATTTTTCCTCAAACTACATACACCTCAAAGGACTCTGGCCCAGACTTCACTAACTTACTTAAATAGGCCATATTCTATAGAGATATATGCCGTTTTTTATTTATTTATTTCCCCAGTGGAGGTATCTGGACCATGACTGTACATGTAAAGTGTAACTGAACTTATAATAACTGAGCCTGCCAAGAAAGGCAAACTGAGGGGAGTATAGAAAGAAAGCAGCTGTTTAATGGCAGCAGGAGGCCAGATGATCTACCTCCAAGCCAGAGTTTCTAGCAGCTAAATCTACAGTGTATGAATTGTTCCTATAAGCAACCAACGTAGGTGACCGTATACTTCAAGGCAAAAAATATTTTAATAGTTTTGTGTTTAACAGTCTTTTTTAACAGTAAAAAAATATATCCCAAACTTTAAAACATACTGAACTTAGCATGAAGTACATATACTATCTTTGCTAGATTTAGGATTTAATAATAATAATAAGAAAAAGAAGAAGAAATTTCTTATCTATTAGCCCATGTACCTGTGAAACTGCCTCTTACATCCTCTTAGATCATAAAACATTATCTCTCAAATAGACATGCTTCAACACATCAAATTCATTCTTTTTTGTTGTTTTAATTCCATGAGCTAAGATTAACACCGCACTTATGTCATTCACATGATGCTCTATAGGGGCCCATTTGTGTGGTCATGTTAGTTTCAGTAGGTTTTAGATCCGTAGTGACACCCTCAGCAGCTGTGATGCATTTATTATCTGTTGTTGTGGCATTGCTTTCAGTCAATCTGTATCGGTATCAGACTCAGGAGAGTAAAAGAATGTGCATGTGTACAGGTCTTCATTTTAAACATGAAGGAAAATTATTCAACTTTGATTTTTTATATATTTTTTTTATTTATTTGGGTTTTTGTAGACTAAGGAAACTCAAGTATATATATATATATATATATATATATATATATACATATATATTCCATTAATTAATTAATTTGTTTATTTATAATAATAATAATAATAATAATAATAATGTTATATTTTTGATGGAATTCGTGCAAACTTACTTCGCTTTTCATAAAAATTCTGATACAGCCTCATAGTCATTGTAGAAGGATGCTCAAATAAAAGAAATTAAATATATGTTAATCCCTCTTTATTTGAAACAAAACTTGGAAAATAAAATCTATTAGAAAAAACCTTTTTCTTTAAACTCTTATTATGTGAAATATGGGGGCCTGTTTGCTTTATTTTTCTAATTGTGCTGTGACGCGGAGGCTGGAACTCTCATAAAATTGTTATTGTCCAAGACAGCGTTTTCATATTAAATCAAATTGGATGAAACTTCTAAGGTCCCAGTGGGGAAAAGAGGCAGCTGGGCAAAAGAGTGACTGGGCATGATTCCGTGGAGCGGGACGGGAGTCATGAAGAAGTTTGGAGCCAGGGATGAGACGCAGCGGGCAGAGTCCAAAAGAAAAGATGGAGAATTCCTGGAAAGAAGTGGGGACAGCGCAGGTATGATGCCGTTTACAGGTTCGATACTGGGTCTAACAAGGACACCCAAACGGTTTCCTCTGACCAGGTCGCTGCCAAAAGCAGGACATTGTCGACTTGAACCAAACGTGTGCGCTCCGAGCGAAGAAAGCGGGGGCAGACTGCGCGGTTTCAGCGCTCCCAGGCAGCAACGTTGCTTCTTGAAGCGTTTCCTCCGACGAAGAAAGCTGCCGTTTTCGAACATATCGGCCGACATGGGGTCCAAGGTCCAATAATTCCCCTTGCCAGGACTTCCAAGCTCCCGTGGCATTTTGATGAAGCAGTCATTTAAAGACAAGTTGTGACGGATTGAGTTTTGCCACGCAGGGAACCTTTCTCGGTAATACGTGAAGTGGTGGCTGATGAAGTCACAGATCTCACTGAGGGTGAGTTTCTTCTTCGGGCTATAGAGGATGGCCATGGTAATGAGAGCGATGTAAGAGTAAGGAGGTTTAGAAGTAGACCTTTTGCCTGGACCATCCTGCGGGGGGACTTCTTCACGCAGACCTTCAGGGGTAAAAGAAGACGCGCGTTGCTGCAAGTCTTCACTGGCCTCACTAAACACTGAAAAACTCGCATTATTCACACGTTCCCTACTGTTTGTATAACCTTCCACGTCAATGTCTGTTTCATCCATGGGTCTGCTGTCCAAGGTCATGGTTCCAACAGACAAGATCAGCGCCTGTCTGACCTCCGCCTCCTGTTTCATTCACAAAAAACACTGCACATCTGACTGCATCTTTATAAGCCGTCCACTCCAAAAGTCCTCCTCCTCTTCTCCTCTTACTGACAGCATCTCAATCAAAACAGCAGCTTCTATAAACCCAAAGAAATCCGGAAGACAAAAACATAATAAAGAAATGCATTAGCACTTGTGTAGATAATCAACTCACCTAAAACGTCATGGCTATTATATGAAACATTTCATATAAAATTTCTTTTGGTTCTTCTATTGATTCCATTTTGTATGAATATGCTTTCATTATCACAATAAAATTCTCTCACAAAGTTTTAAAATATTTTCTTACAAATTACTAATCAGTATAAATGTGTTATCAAAGAAATAGCCACATCACTCCCTGTACTGGCTGATTAAGGTGAATGAATACAAACTGATAAATATCTTCATAAATACTGCATGCAACTAAAATTCCTTATTTGAATTTGAACTTTTACGTACATTGAAGGCCTAACTATCCATTTCAGTATCATGTGTAACATGAAGAGTAATTCATGAACTAGTGTAGCCATATTTAAGCATGATCTTCTATATTAGAGGTTTTAATCTGCAGGTTTTTAACACTGTTGATCATCTTCAGTCATTTGAATCAAAAGTTGGCAAATGAACCATGTTTGACTTTTAGTGGAATAAAACTGGAAAATTAGGAAAACATGACAACACCACATACTGCACAAGTACCACCAAATTATATTTAAAGAGAGCATCTGGATGAGTGTATTTATGTTGCACCATGAGGTTAGTTTCCATTACAAAACGTTGATGTGTAAATCACATTTTAACATAAAAATCATGGCTTGCATGGCGTTCTTTTCCATCAGCACTCCTCTTTGCTGGATGGTTTGGCAAACCGTGAGAGAGGTCCCTCTTGAGAAGACGTAATCCATCTTTAAAATAATAGCAGCACTTTGTCAATCTGCAGGAGGCCACCCACTTGGCCTGTAGAGCACGGTGGGCTGAGCAAACTCTGGGGAACCTCATTGCACAAAATTATGTCCCTCTTGTTTCATGTGATATGCACATCACTTTAAAACTATTATTTTGTTATATTTTTTTTGTATTGGGTCTATGGCAGCTCAAGGCTTTATTTAAATACTTAAATACATGAAAGAACCAGGAAAGTTGGATGTTTCTTACTGAATTTAATACAAACAAAAACCCATGCAAACACACAGAAATCTTATTTCAAACAAAGGAGGAAGAAAGTCAGTGAATGGAAACTTGAAAAATATTAATGTATAAACAACCCAAACACCAAAAAAATCCACAAATGCAACCACAAAAAAAAAAAACAATAATTTAACCTGTTCCACTAAATGTAGTCTACTAAACTTAGCAGCAGATGTTTCTGTCAAGGTCAAAGGTAGTAAATTGTTTTGGAGTTAATAAAAGTGAACATGAGCCCAGAACCTGCACAAACACACCTTCATGCTGCAGCAGGCAGGCACTGCTGACCAGTCTACACAACACTTAAGCTATTTAGATGAAAAATGTCAACAATCATGGCTAAACTTTCCAGTCCATGTGTCTGCATATGACAGCAGCCTTTCAGTATCCTGTTTATTTGTCCCTAATGATTTTCAACTCTGCTACAAAAGCCATCTGTCTCTCATGAGTTTCCTCTTGGTGTAAATAAAGGAAAAACAAATCGTATAAAGTCTGTAACACTTGCTGTACAAAGATTAGGACACACAAACAGTAAAATCTGAAGTATTTTACAATAGTTTTTTCCACATTTTTCTTTTTATGCTCATGTCTAATGAACTGTCAAGGACCAAGAAATACAGGAGCAGTGAGAATTGTCTTTTTGGCTCATGAATGGATATTAAAACTTCTGTGTGTGTGTGTGTGTGTATGTCTTCTAAGTGGTATGTTTCCGCTGAGCTGAGGTCAGTCTCACAAAGTTTCCACACTTGAGGCAGCGTGAGTTGGAGTTGCCCTCTTTCCGAGGAATATGCCAGCAGTTGACACAGCGCACTCTGTACTTCTTGTACCTAAAACATTTGAGAAAGATGTTGTGATGAATGCAGTTCAATCAAATCTATAAAAATTTGCAGTGAAATGTCATAATTTTGGATCGTTGAATGATATCAACAATCAGTCACATGCATTCAATCTGTTGTCATAAGGTAGAAGTTGCCAAAAATGTCAAGCAACATGGCAACAAGAAAAAGTTTACACTATCAATAATGATTAACCAAATAATAGTTTTCTGATTTATTTAAGTGTCTAAACGTGCCGTTTGTATGAAATCAATACATAAGCAATGTGATGGACTGGTGGACGGGCCACCAGTCCATCACAGGGCCAAAACAGAGACAAACAACCACACTAACACGCACATGTGCATGTGGAGAACATGGAAACTTCCCACAGAAAGGCCCTGGTCCAGATAAAAACCAGTAACTGTGACATGACGGCGCAAAAGACCAGACCACTGTGCAGCTTCTCCTGCATAGTAATAGTGTTTCACATAAGCATTCACCAGAGTTTTGCTTTTCTTTTAGGTTTCTTATTTGAACGAGTATAAGCTACTCCACAGTTAGGATTGAGTTTCTAAACCTATAGCAGTGTTTTCCAGCCATGAACAAGTCTAAGAAAAATAAGACAAACTAAACAGCATTCATTTAAAAACCCTCTTAAATATTCTTTTTTTTAAATATAAATTTTAGAGTGCTCCTATAACATTTAATTGGTTTATTTTTATTAACATTGTCCTACACATGATTCCAGATTAGGCTCAGAATTACAATCAATATCAGTATCAGATCATGTGGAAACACAGATGAGCTCTAATGTACAGCTTTAGATGAGCTACTGTAACTTTGAATATTCAGATATGTTAATGAGAGCTACCTTATCCCACAAGCATTACAGAGTGGAGTCCCATCCTCTGCATCTCTCCACATGGGGGTCTTTCTGGTGCAGCAGGATGCGCAGACTTTGCCCTCTAAAAAAAGAAAAAAATATACTTACTGAAAGATTTGGTGGAAATTAACACATTTTATTAATAAGATGATGATAATTTGGAAGAGTAATGCATATTGTTGATATGATAAGGCTAATGTGAGGGAAGGAATCTGTTTTAGCTGCAAAACATATGAGAAACTACACATCATTATGTTCTGTATATCAATATTAATTTGGAGTTCATAATAACATGTTTCATTTAACTGCAAACATAAGAGAAACCTAACCCCTCATAACCTACAAAATACTCAGGAATGTCTGGATCAACATGACAAAGTGCCCAAGTCACTGACTTGGTGTTAAGCTAGGTGATAACAATCCAAAAGACCAAGAGGTACACTGCAGCCATGCCTATGTAAGACAGTATGTCCAGGTATCCCATGTTCTGGGATCATGATGCAGTCAGGTTGTTAAACACTTAGGTTTGCTATGGACCAAGGGAGCAGTACTGTATAAGACAGTGTCATATTGTGGGATGCAATTAAGGTGTTAAACGTTATCCAAAAACTGTGAATCTGAAATTACATTTTGATGCTCATTTAACTAGAAATGCACCAGTTAGAAGCACTAAAAATAAATCATTCCTACATACATACATACACACACACATATATGTACCAACAGCTAATGAGTTTTGGTGTGGTGGCGCCCTCTAGTGGTCAAAGGGGACATTTTATAGTACTCAGCAACTAAGTTTTGCCATTTCTCCTTTTCCTTTGTGGATTTCCTTCCTGGTCAGTTCAGATAAAGAGAAAAATTTAATAAAACAGTGCAGTTATTCAGGTGTTACTTACTCAAGACATTAGTTGTAAGGTCACTCTCTTCATCTGAGCTGCTAGTTTTAAGGGATTTCTGCAATATCCGCATCCTCTGTCTCCGTTTTCTCACACTCTTGCAAAGATCCTTGCTGTGATCGATATACATGCAGCAAATGTGTGCATTTCACTCAGATTTACATCATTATTTTATATATCCCCATGCAAATGAACTGTATAGCTGTGTTTACCTGTACTTTGAAGTAATGATGAGCCGACACTCCTCTCTGGTGTCATCCAGCTCCGTGTCCATCCTGAATGTCACTCCCTGGAAATCGGGGTCTTGAATATCAGCACTGCGAGAGGGGTGAGGTTGTTTTCTTGGAGTTTTGGTTTTCCACTGTCGAGCAGAAGGTGGATCGGTTTCCTTCTTTTTTACCGTACAGAGTTCTGGTTCTGATATTGCAAACGACACGCTGCAGTTTGAGGATTTCAGCCGGGCGACTGGAGGAGACTTTTCTTCCACATGAGTATGAGTAGAGTCTGATTTAGATCCTATGGATCTGTTATTGTCTGAGCGTGAGGAAGAACTTTCTGCAGTGTTACATAAGAGAGATGCCAATCTTGGAGACAGCAGAATAGTGCTTGGAGGTGATAATTGGGTGTTACATGGGGACTGTGAAGACAAACTAATGTTTGCATTGTGGTCTAGCGTTGGTGCTGGCTTTGATGCATCTTTGCACGCCTTGTCATTTGGATTAAAAGTCAACGGGGTGTTTAGACATGTGTCGACAGTGTGCATTTGGTACAGAGCATTTTCAGGGTGGGGTATATTGAGAACATCCCGGTTCCACTGCAGTTGTCTATCACTAAATTTGACCATCTCTCTATGTGGAGGCTGCAGAGATGCTGTTTTATTTTCTTCCTGAAACTCTACTCTAACAGAGTCCGTTTTCTCAGCAGCCTGTAGATACACCCTACCACCTCCTTCAGGAACTTTCCAACAGCCTGTCTGTTTACAACAACCTCCTGCACATCTCCCTCTCACATCATCCACAGGACTGAGAGAGGCTGTGATTTCTTGCTTCTCACACAGATAAAGAGATGGTCTTGAAGTGTAGTCAACGTTGTCCCTTTTAAATCCCCCCTCTGCCACATTACTAGCAGATGTGGCTGCTGAGTAGCATAATTCCTCAACATCACTTTGATGAAGGAGCCTTTCGCAGTGTAAGTTGATCAGGCTCAGCACTTTCCAGGGGCTGTTGGATTCACAATGCTGCTCATCTAAAGTTCTGGCCTTGCCGTCATGACTGTCACCCCTTACATTTTTCAAGTGATTGTATGTCATTGCACTGGGGAAATTAATCTGGCAAGAACTATGCAAGGTTTGAAATAAATGTTCATTCCCCTCTTCTTTTTTTAAGAAATTATTGTTTGTTGAAGCCTCATTAAGCAATTTTGAGGGTGGATTTGTGTTACTTGTAGGTGATGCTAGCTTCGAAACCTCCTGCACAAGGTAGAACAGCGCTGAATGGGAATCATTGTGTTCTACTTTGCTCTGGTTTCCCTGGTTGAAAGCAGAAGCTCCCTTTGGTCCAGTGCTCATGCTCAGGCAATTTCTGCATCACAAAAAAAAAAAAAAAAAAAAAAAAAAAAACATATAGAGAAGCAAAGACAACGGTTAAATAAATAAATAACAAATTTGTGTAAACATATACAGCAAGGACAGCTAATAAGCTAGGCTTATGTGTATTTTTGTTTACCATCTATAGACAGTAGGCCTACTAACATTACACAGTTTACTCAAACAGGAAGCATTTGCAATATTTTCATTTAAAAGTTAGAGCGGACAAGTACTATTCTTGTCTGCGTGAGTCAGTGGAAAAAGTCTAATAATTTTTGTTTGCTTGTTTCTTTTCTTTTTTTGTAAGCCAAACATACTCGAGCTGTGATTTTAAAATGACCAAAATCAAACTCGCCGTTCAAAAATGAACAGCCTACATCATTTATGAAAATGTAGCTGGTTGAACTCACTGGTTGAAAGAATGTAACAAATGTTCGAACCCTCGGTCTTGTTTAAAAGCGTTCTTTAACTCAAACCTTAAACTTTTTACGTTCTAGAACGTTGACGATTTTCGCGGTTGATTTGAAGTGTCGCGAGCGCAGCAGCAGGTCCCACCAAGACAAAACGAACTGGTTTCATATTAAAAATGACTATAAAGCGTGTCACATGCGGCATTTTTCTTTACTGTTTTACACGAATATCTCGAATCACCTAAAGACCGTTTTTGGCCGAGCATGGTAAACTTAATTGTAAATACGTGTAATTCAAATTGAACGTTGCCACCGTACCGATCTGTGTAATTTTTATTTACCACCAATAAATTGCTTAATTTGACCCATACCTGTGATCAAAACAACACTGACCAACAAATCCGGCCTTCATCGATCGGTTTTTGACTTTGATTTGTAATTTCGTCTTTGGCTAACCTTCTCACTGGTACCTAAAAATCGCTTCCAGTGTCAAAATAAAAGCGCACAGTCCATCCAACAATCGACGTATTTGCTACTAGTACTGATGATGCTCACTGCTGAATCTTCATCGTTTACTACACAAACGGGTCGATTTGCAGGAAGCTCAGTCTGATGGAGCTGGTTGCTATGAGGAGCTACGCAGGTGTTTTGGTTTGCTAGATTACACGATATAAAAACTTGGCAAACACTGAACTTCAGTTTTACTTGGGAGCTGCTGTGAAAAGCATGTCTACACCACAGAGGGGTAATGTTGAAAAATAAATAAATAAAAGTGGCTTTTTATTCACTTAACTAGCAGCCTATATTTAAGGCAGCTTGTTAATAAATACATTGTTAAAATGACTTTTTAAAAAGCAAACTTTATTTCACAATTTAAAATATTTCCAATTTTGATACTGTTCACTTATATTTGTGCGTGAAATTGGACAAGTACAGTAAACTTGTTAAGTGTGGATGTAGTAAACACGTTGTGTGGTAACATGAAGCCCACCAGCTTCCTGATCGGGCTCCAGACACACCTGAACCAGACCACCTAATCGAGCCATTAATTTACCATCACCAGAGAGGAACTACATTGAAATGTATTTTCCACTTTAATGAAAAGCTATCTGAATTTGTAAAATGTTTTAGAGTGAATATACATCAGGGGTGTCTAACTCCGATCCTCGAGGGCTGGTATCCTGCAGGTTTTCATTGCTTCCCTGATCTAACACACTTGACTGAAATTAATGGGTTATTGTGAAGAAGTAGACAAGAAGCTGTTGGATCCATTTGATTTTATTCAGGTGTAAGGAAATAACTAAAACCTGCAGGATAGCGGCCCTTGAGGACCGGAGTTTGACACCCCTGATATACATCATTTCAACATCCTAAATCATGTTTTGTTTTTTGTTTTTTCCTTGTAAAGACCCCACCTTTATACATCAAATATTCCTGGTATTATAAAGGCTCATCTGTCAGGCCTAACAACCACACAGCAGGAAAACTTAAGTGTATAACTTATGGCTAATATGATGAAATACAACATTTATAAATGAGCATGGCACATAAAAAAAAACAAAACAAAAAAAAACAAATGCTGAGCATAAAACATCTGATATCAGGATAATGGACTGGTCAAAATGATTAACACCTTGTGATAATTGTGCGTATATGAGCAGTAACACGGAATGTTCCATTAATCAGTAGAGGGGGGACACTGCTCTGTGGTGTGTCTTAGTTTTCTCAAAGAGCACTCTCTGATTGGTGTCATAAAGAAAACCTGAGAACATTCCATATAAATAAATATTTCACTTACACCATCAGCTTCTCTTGCATGTAACCATTAAAATCACCTCCAGTGAGACTCATGTTGTGTCCAACTCTGCCTAACCCTAACCTCGACTGCAGGCCTGTCTGTATGTTGGTTAAACAGTGTAATCTTTCAGTTCAAAAGACGTCTTGGGAGTTGCTTTGGTTGACACTATCCTAGCATTGCATCTTTTAACAGTCACCTCATCACCCAACCAGCACACATGCCATCTGGTTCACAGAAACACCCTCGTTTCTTTCTCCGCTCATCTTCTTCTGGTCCGTAAATCAGTGAGGTTTAGGAACGTGGCCATCCACGTAGAAGTTCCTGGTGACTTTGGGCAGGGTGAGCTCTATGCCATCAAGCTCTGGGGTGAGAACAATCTGACATCCCAGCCGAGAGTTCTCCTGAAGCATAGGCGCCATGTCGAGCATGTCATCCTCCCTAAGAACAGAGATGTCATCTTTTATATGATTTCATTTTCTCTGCATCATTAACATGGATTACTATAAGAAAAGATGGCATCAGCCAGCAGACATACCTCTCTTCAGGTTCTGGTAGTTTGTCAAAATGAGTAGCACTCACATAGACATGACAGGTAGAGCAAGCGAGCGATGCCTCACAGGCTCCTAAAAACAACAGAGACACAAATGTAACGCAATTACTTTAACAGCATGCTTTGGGTTAACTGCATCACCCTTCACCTTCCAAGTCAATTCCATGTTTGTGAGCCAGATACAGGACGTTATCTCCCACTTTGGCCTTAACCGGGATCCTCTGGCCAGACCGATCTATATACACAACGTTGACCCTACAAAAAAGAAAAAAAAACTCAGGTAAACCAGACTGTAAAATAACTGCATACTAATTTGAGCTGGTTTGGGTAGTATTTTCACTGTGCTGTTACAGATAAGCTCAAAAGCTATTTAAAAAAAAAGAGAGAAATTAATGTAGTTCCTTTGAGGGTCTTCAGGAATTTCATTTTCCTAATTCCTTTATTAAAAATAAAGGGCTGAATTTTATTTCAACCCTTTATACTGAGAAAAAACCCTCAGTCTGAAGCGTCACCTTACAGGTTTATGGAAGATGAGATTTCAGAAAGCTACAATTTCACACAAAAGTATGCTTGATCAAGCTCTTGTCCTCTTTTTTTTTTAAAGTAAAAGTCAGAGTGGAGGACAAACTGATGGCTTGCTCTATAATTTCAGCTACGGCTGTATTTGTATGAGCTGGGTAAAACCAAATGCTTATCTGTGTCTGAATGCAAAGTGCTCCACAGTGTGGGATCATAAAACTGTTGGATCGATTATTTACACAAGTACATATGGGGAATATCTCTCATTCTCATTGTCATTATCATCGAGAAAAGACTAAAAAATGTTGCCTCTCCTCCACCTGTAACCTATTTGAAGCATTTGCAGGTTCATGTGGACAGCATCAAGTGCAACTCTGAGTGACCTAATATATAAAGATGCATTAAAGAATATATTGTTCGTCTTGCAAAACTGTAAGTGCTTCTACTTTTAAATTGAAATCCGACCACATCTCAAGTTCAGTTCAAGTTGTGTTTGGCATGAAAACTAAAAGTGCAAAGTGCAGCAGGACTGGGCAATAATCTCACAATATTTTACACTTTAAAATAAGATTAATAAAAGCCCCCAAGTGGACTTGCATGTTTGATAGATGTAGGTGTGGTAATAGGTTTTTTTAAATGCATGTAGGTGACATTGATTAATTCCTGCTAAAAAGCCCTGGACTTACACATCTTCTGGATCTTCTGCATTGGAGCTCCCCTCCTCAGGATGATAAAGACCTTTGAAAAGCGAAAAGAAATGCAGGAACATCAAACCAAAAGATATCTTCCTCGCAAAAACCACCTTTGGGTTTATTTCACTTGTTGCATAAAAGTTGCAGAAGTTTCGAAACAACACAATTTGGGAATACAGCGATGAAGTTACACAAGTGTTTTTGAGGGGACTTCCAATTGGAAGTCATCACTGCAAGACAAACTTAGCAGGTATCGTCAACAGTCTAAACTCTATAAAAGAAAAATAATTACCACTTATTGGGGTAGATCGTAAACATCCATTCAAAAGAACTAGTCCCTAAATCGGGCTAAAGTGCTAGCAAGAGACAACACTTACCTATACTTGTCTGTAAATGCCTATTTATCGTCCGGAAACCCTCTAGGGAGCCCGTTCTCTGTAAGCTGGCCCTACTGTTCAAACAGCTCTTTAATTTGTACAGGGGACACGCGCTACAGTCCGGGATAACCCGAGAAAGCTTCAAAGTCAGCCCCACGCTCGACCGGGCTGCAGCGGACGCCGCCATGACTCTGTTTTGGTCACGTGTGCGACAGAAACCAATAAGAAAATGGCAAAGACAGGGTGACGTTTGTGGTGTAATGCGCTGATCTGACAGCAGAGGGCGCTGCAGCTTTACCTTCAACAGTAGAAACGACATAAACAACAAAAATTTGGATCCTCTGCTTCACCACGGTTAGGTTCGATTGACTGACTTTATCTTGGTAAAAACATTGGAGATGAAATGAATTTGAAGTGAAATATGGATATGTTTTGCTTGTTTGTTTATTTTTCTTTGCACCGATGAATATCAACATTTTTGCCTGTCTTTCTTACAAATCTTATTTCAAGCTAGTGAAGGTTCAATGTCCAAAATACACCTTTTGGCTTCTATAAATAATAAATTACATTGTATATAATTATCATATTGGAGCCTGAAATATTCACAGTGTGTGTACTACAAGCAAATGTCTTAATTAAAATTATCAGGAGATGATATTATCAGTTCCATCCAAGTTTAGATGCAGAATAAATCTTGTCAATGCATATTTGATGCGTTAAATTTAGTTGCTTTAAATGGATTGTGTGCAGTTGCACATTCATTGTGTAAAATTAAATGGAATATGAAAGGTAGTCAGCATAAAAAGTACATTTTGTGCTAACATGTATTTGCATCAGTGTGTAATGTTAGAAAAAGTAAATGCTCAACTGAAAATATATTAAAAATTGCACTCATAATAAGTTTACATTATTTGTTTTATTTCTTGCCACCAAAGCAGCATTTAAACACATAAACTTGTTTGTTTTCAGAATTTTACCTCCTTTTTGCAATTTCTAAATTATAATCCTATTTTTTCACATCTTTTTAAAACAAAATGTCAGCAATAAAGAGTTCAAGTCTGGTATTCAAATACAGTTTTTTTTTTTAGGTAATCTACCAGGATCAACTTCAAATGAACTATTAAATCAAATGAATGCACTCAGAACTGTTTGAAGAGACCCACTCCTCTTGTATATTTCATTGCAGTGGCAGTTTTGACTTGTCTCAACCTGTTAAGGTTATGCTTTGGACACATGACAGATTTATGCTCACTGTTTATCTAACCATCCAATTTCTATACACGCCTTATCTTTATTTGTTTTCTTTTATTTTTTTCCAATGAACCCATTATTCATATGTCTCAAAATAGAAAATTTCTTCCCATTCATGAAGACCTTCGCTTCCATATAATAGTGCTGTGAATTCATGTTGTGTCCTGTTTTCGTGCGCTTTAGGGAGATTAACGTGGATGAGAAATCTGATGCAAGCTGGCAACAGGAAACCGTGTGACAACTGGTGTGAGAAGAGGTAAAAGTGATGTTATGACTGCAGGCAGGAGAAAAGCTCAGGCACTTTTCTACCTCCCTGTCTTCAGGAGATAAAGGAGGTTATCTTAAAAAAAACTCAGCTGCTATTAAACTCTTTTAAATCTTCTAATAAGGAGAGCTGTGTTGATATTTGAGATGTGATTTATTGGCTTGAACGACTGAATGAGTGATGAGCTCGTCCTCCAAAATACCCCTATAATTCTTGTTTCACTTCTTATCTTTCTCTCAGTATCTCATTATAAACTTTGCTTAGTGGGGAAATACACTTTTAAAGGAGGTTTAAGATGAACACTAACCTCTCATCTGGATGCGGCTGCAGGGGGTTCCTCCCATGTGGACAATCATAAAAAATTGAATGGGCCACTCTGTCTGCTTCTTAAAAAAATTTATTGCGAGTGCTGCGAATCAACTGACTGGTATATAGATTATTACTTTTTATATACTCCAAATCCACATGATAAAACACTATTACTCACTCTCACACACATCTGCACAATATTATTGTCCAGGGACAGTGTGTATGTGTGTGTAAATTTAAAGCTCTTGGTTTAATATTGGGCCCTCTGGTGTGTGTGTGTGTATGTCTGGTCGTTGCCAGGTCTTAGTAGTTAAAAGAAACCAGAGATTATTAACAACAAATGACATAAAACACTGTGGAATAATTAATTTGACAGAAACTAAGCCATATGCAGAGGCAGTGTTTGATAAACCAAGTACATCCCATGGTTAAATAAGTTGTAGAGTCACCTTTAGCAGACATAACTTAGAGCAGTGGTTCCCAACCTATTTACCTTGGGGACCTCATTCATGCAAATACTAAAAAGCCGAGGACCCCCTGCCCCACCCAATGCTGAAACCATGCTTGGTTTTATGCTTTCAAAAGTGAGATTCTCTCCATAAATGATGTATTCTGGTTGAGTTCTGTCATTTAAAAAAGTTAAATTAACAACATAGAGCCTTACTTTCTTTTCTTAAAATATGGATGCTGCGTAGACATTACTTACAATGGCTTTAAATGTTCAAACCTGGGGACCCCTGGTTGGAAACCACTGACTTAAAGTAATCATTTTCTGTACGACGTTGTTGCTCACTACTCGTTAAAAGGTTACTCCAGTTCATTGAGGTTTGTGGGCAATCTCTTATGCAAAGCTCTATTAAGGTCCCACCACAGTATTTAAATCAGGTTGATGTCTGGACCTGAACTGAGTCATTGCAACAGTATGATGCTTTTCTTTTTCAGCCTTGTGTTTTAGATTTGCTGCTGTGTTTGTGATCATTGTTTTGTAGTATGACCTTATTTAGGCCAAGCTTTTGCTGTCAAGCAGATGGCCTCACACTTGACTCTAGAATACTTTGGTATACAGGAGAGCCCATGGCTGCAAGGCATCTAGGTTCTTATGGCTGCAAAACAGATCCAAATCATCACCCCCTCCTCCTCAGCTGATATGATGTGTTTTTGCTGATATGTTGTACTTGGTTTTCAGCTAACATGGTCCCGTGAATTAAGGCCAAACATCTCCACTTTAGTCTCATCTGATGAAAGGACGTCATTACAGAAATGTATGTGATTTGTTCAGATGCAAATTTATAAATCTAGTCTGTGCTGCCATGTTCTGCAAATTTTCCAGCGGGCCAAACTTGTTCAGGCTTTTTTAACTGGACTGTCAACAACTTTAACACTTAACATGCTAACTGAAGCCTGTAGAGTCTGAAATATAGCTTTCAGGTTTTTGTTTTGGTATTTTTGTTTTTATAGCACTGTGCAGACCAGCTGTCTCCTCTGTTCACGGACATCTTCAACATCTCACTGGAGACATGCCATGTACCAGCATGTTTCAAGGCATCCACTATCATCCCAGTCCCCAAGAAACCAGGACCCACAGGACTGAATGACTACAGACCCGTCGCCCTGACCTCTGTGGTCATGAAATCCTTTGAGCGCCTGGTTCTGTCCCACCTCAAATCCATCACGGACTCACTCCTGGACCCCCTACAGTTTGCCTACAGAGCCAACAGGTCTGTAGACGATGCTGTAAATCTGGCCACTCACTTCATCCTCCAGCACCTGGACTCTGCAGGATCCTACGTCAGGATCCTGTTTGTGGATTTCAGCTCCGCATTTAACACGATCGTCCCGGCTCGTCTGCAGGACAAGCTTTCACAACTCAACGTGCCCGACACCACTTGCAGGTGGATCACAGACTTCCTGTCGGACAGGAAGCAGCGCGTGAGACTGGGAAGCCACACTTCGGACTCCAGGACGATCAGCACCGGCTCCCCGCAAGGCTGTGTTCTTTCTCCCCTGCTCTTCTCTCTGTACACGAACAGTTGCACCTCCAGTCACCAGTCTGTCAAGCTCCTGAAGTTTGCAGATGACACCACCCTCATTGGACTCATCTCTGGTGGGGATGAGTCTGCTTATAGATGGGAGATTGACCGTCTGATGGCTTGGTGCAGCGAGAACAGCCTGGAGCTCAATGCTTCCAAAACAGTAGAGATGATTACGGACTTCAGGAAGAGCACAGCCCCCCCCTCCCCTGTCATCCTGCGTGGCTCCCCAGTGGACACTGTGGAGTCCTTCCGCTTCCTGGGCACCATCATCTCCCAGGACCTCAGATGGGAGCTGAACATCAGCTCCCTCATCAAGAAGGCTCAGCAGAGGATGTACTTCCTGAGGCAGCTGAAGAAGTTCAATCTACCACGGACAATGCTGGTCCACTTCTACACTGCCATCGTGGAGTCCATCCTCACCTCCTCCATCACCGTCTGGTACGCTGCTTCCTCTGCCAAGGACAGGTGCAGACTGCAGCGTATCATACGTTCTGCAGAAAAGGTGATTGGCTGCAGCCTTCCTTCTCTCCCAGAACTCTACTCCTCCAGAACCCTGAGGAGAGCAGGGAGGATAGCAGCTGACCCCTCCCACCCTGGACACCATCTGTTTGATCCTCTCCCCTCTGGCCGGAGGCTGCGGTCTATCAGAACCAGAACCTCCCGCCACAAAAACAGTTTCTTCCCCTCTGCCATCAGGCTTTGGAACTCACCTAAAGACTTACCTGACTGACAACGCATTAACACACTCCCCCTTCATTGGTCACTTCAATTTGTACATTTTTATTTTTATACTACAGATTGCACATTTCATTTAATGTAAATACACTACTTTACTCTTATTTATTTTTATGTACATAATTTTTATTTCCACTCTTATATAGTTTTTCAGTCTTAATGTTATATGTTCAGTTGGCTTGTTCATATCTTTATGGTTCATATTTATCTATTTATATGTAGGCACCGTCAAATCACAACAAATTCCTTGTAATGAAAGTTACTTGGCAATAAATCTGATTCTGATTCTGATTCTTCTGATTCTGATAGAGGTTTTGGCATCTGGTGATCAGTTAATCAAGTGCATTTAATTACACATGTTACTTAACCTCTTAATTTCTATGGAAACAGTGAAGGTGTACTTAATTTTCCAAACATATGTACTGTGGTTTTATTTTTTGTTAAGTAAATAACACCGCAGTGACATGAGTTGTTCAACAGAGATTTTATTAGTTTTAATATCTCAGCACTAAGAGAGGGTGCTTTATTTAACAAACAACTGTAATTAAATGTTTGGCAAGGCCTCTTGCTGTTTCTCAGACTCCCTTCATGCCTTGATGAGTGTGCAGTACAAAACCACATACACTCCCACAATACACTTAGAAGAGATATATAATGTATGCCACACACACACACACCAAAAGGTCAACAGAGGCATCATGCACAAGCATTTTCTCACCCACATAATGACTTTTGTTAATCTCCAGATGCCACATGTATGTATGTAGGCAGCTCATGTCTCCAAAAACAGACAGAACATGGAATAACACAACATTTCCCAGAAACCCTTAGGGTGCACTCAGTCACTCCTGTCAGCGCTGCCACTGTTGTTTTCAACTTGTTAAACTTTACTATCCATATTAAAACATCTGGGATTTGGGACCATGTCACCCACCAATTTGGATCATATAAGTGAGTTTAGTTAGAAACATAATCTTATAATAGATGAAAAAGTCACATTTTGTAAGTCCATGAGAGGGGGTTGAATACATTACAGTGTAGCTTTGAATGCTAATTTAATTATAATTATAATTATAATTATAGCAACTCTAATTCACAGCTGAAAATGGCATAGCTCCCAAAACAGCTGAAAAAATTTATGTTGTGTTCTTTGGGGTCTTTCGGGATGCAAGAGGCTTAAAGCAGCACTACTGAAGTTTGATTTCAGACCTTGGCACCCCCTAAAGCCCTATATATGATTTACGCTAAAGACGGATACAGAGCATTTACTCTTATTCTGCACCATTTACATGCATAATTTGGTCAGATTTAGGGGCCCTTGTGGATGAGGTCCTTTTTGGAGCAAAACGTGGTACTGAAAAGCGCGGGGCAGTTTTAAGCTGATGTGCGACCCACGAAAGGACCAAAAAAGAAGAAAAATAAGCTTTTCTTCATTTCTTGCAATAATATACTCTTGCATTTCTTCACAGATTTTGCCATGATGCATATTCAAATCGGCCAATGTGTTAACTTTCAGTTACTGCCGTGTGACATGTTGCTGTAAAGCTGTCTTGTGATCATCCAGGCTGCAAAAGAAAGTGCAGTTTCTCAACTTTAGGACACTGCACACCAATTCCGGCCGCAGGAATGTGTAAAATGAATGTCAGTGTGGCATCACAATGAGTCAGAAGGCAGAATTTTAAGGTTGGAAACTTATGTGGTGTTTTCTTTACTTTCTTTTTTTGTTTACAAGGCAAGATCTAAAACCAAAATGTTTCATACAAAAGATGACAATTGATAGTGCAGAAATATGAAATATAGAAAAACATAAGATGTTGAATATATATAAGCTAGAGAAAAGTGCTTTAATAAAGAACAATACAAGTCTTTTTTTTATCTTCACATTTCATAATATAAAACAGAATATGAATCAAGGTAACATGAAACCAAACAAAGTTGAACCACAAAGTTTGAATGTGTGTTTTTATGTGTCTGTAGTCACATTTTTGGCTTTAAATGCAAGGACCCTATAGTAGATGACAGCAGTAATTTCATTTGATTTCCGTTTGCATCCATTGGGAACAGGCTGCTCAGCGTTAGATTTTAGATGAGTGTTTTAAGTAAGTGCAGCATTGTAAGAATTATTAATTGTAATGTAATTTATGATTTTATTGTGATTTTTGCTATTTGTTGCTACCTTTTAATACTTTTACTGCTTCCGTTGCACCACCTGTAATGCTTTTAATGTTTTATGTAAAGCACTTTGAATTGTCTTGTACATGAAATGTCCTATACAAATAAACTTGCCTTGCCTAATGTTTTTATGGATCAGCCTTCAAAGCAAATTTGAATTTCTGCAGCAGGGTGCAAGAAAACCTTTTAAGCCCCCCCCTCCACATCTGTATATTTCAACAGTTTTGCTGCCCAGCTTTTGGTGTTAAAACACTGTGTTAGATTAGTTTCCATAAGTTCACAGCTGCCAGTTTGTTGAGCTTGACGTCAAAGGAAATTATATAGAGAAAAATTAAATTACTACAAATTTAATTAAGTTTTATCATGACATTCATCTCAAAGTTGGGAAGCTTCGTGGGTGTGCATGTTTTTTTTGCTTGTGCATACTTGCATAAGAGCAGCACTGTGGTGACTTTCCTCTGATGAGTCACACAAACCTCTGAAACCAACTAACAAGAAACTGGTAAAAAAAAAAAAAAAAAAAAAGTAGAAGAATAAAAAAAAAGTCCCCCTATGTTGTTTCATGCTTCATCTGTGTGGGAACGCTTGTTTCTCCCCCAGACAAAAGGAAACTTACCATAGGTGGGTAAACCCAGCAGCAGCCTGGGAGCCAGTATTTTTGCAGGGAAAACAGCTTCTATACACTCTTGGAGCACTTTCTCAAAATGTGTGTGTCACACATTTAAATGTGGGAAAGCCTTACAAGTCTCCAAGGAGCTCAGGCTTGTGTTGTTTGTTGATGACCTTTTTCACACACAGCACTAGGAACTGCTCAGAGCGCGACAAGATGTTTGCTTTAGCTCGAGGTCTGGATGCAGTTTCATACCACCGTCTGCACGGCTGCAGTATGATGGACAGCGCTGACCGCTGATTGTTGACCTTTGACACCAGATAAAGAAAAGTAGCAGAAAGAGGTCAAAGGCTTGATGGGTCATGAAGGTGTAACAAGTCATGTCAACAAATCCAAACAGGCCAAGGAAGCCTCCTCTGGTTATACCATATCAGTTAATAATTTGCTAAAACCTTCATTGATTGAATGTGAGCTTATATTAATATAAAATCTCTGAAATACAAGCTTGAACTTGCACTTTTTAAAGAGGCTTTTTACCACCTCATGCTTCTGTAGTTTCCAGCATACACTGCAGAGTAAACAGTGCAGCTGCTGAGGATAATTTTTCATGGCAGATAAACGTGCATTTCATTTAGTTCTGTGGTGAGTATAGAGTTTCAGAATGGGAGGATGTTCAAGCATTCAAGTTCAGGAAGCTTTTCCATATTATTCTACATAAAAAAAACGTAGAATTACAACTCTGTTCCTTTAGATTAACTTCATACTGCTGAGAACATAAATGATACCATGTGTGGCTTTAATTTTTACATTTTTTTCAAATTCTGGGTCAGCTTTTGGTGCATTATTCTCAGTCATTCAAGTTAAAGAAGAAAACAACTGAGAGTTCTTTCTTTCTTTTGGTATTTGAGGGGGTTTCATCTGTTATCTAAGAGTCTTTCTCATGTCTAACTGGCTGACTGGGAGTCCTGGGTGTCTAACTCCTTGTGAAGCCATTAGCACTTTGATGAAAGATGAAACATCTTCAGCAACCAAAAAAAGCAAACCAGTGATGTTGTACGTAAGCTCTTGGGATTTTTAATTACTTTAGAAACCATGGTGGTGTTTGTCTCTGTAGTTTCTCTCATTCAGGTTGTGGAAATCCTAAGGGCTTCAGTAGAAGATAAAAGCATTTCTTTTCTCTTGACTGTGTTTTACATCTCCTTTGAAAAACTCTTTTAGTTCCAGCTAACTGGAGGAGAGATTTAGGCCTCTGAGCTGCCACTGGGACATTTGAACTTTGAGAGTAATTGAGGTCCCATCTGTGGAGGAGCGACCGCTTGGGCACCTCATCTGTTTAAAGTTGTTTTTTTCTGTTTGACAGAGATGATTTATTTCACTCCTCTGTCAAACCATTTTTCTCCCCTGTCCAGATCGAGGATGTTACTGTCCTAAAAAGAGTCTGTGAGGCGGAGGTAGACCGCTGCGTCTTGAGGAGCTGGCTTATTTGAGTTGAGCCATGCACTCGTAAAGTGGTTGTTTTGTTTCTATGATATAAAGGTCAGGACACCCTCAGAGTGCTGCACATCCAGTGATGGTCAGTTTGTGTTTGGCTTTATTTATTAACTTCACACTTGGCCCAGTTTGGACATCCGCCGGGTTTAGGAGCTTTCTTGATGTATCTATTTTTCTATTGTTCCTGTGGGTGATTCTTACAGACGGGATGTAACACAATGACCTACATGGGTAAACTGATTTAATAATATATATGATCCAATAAAAAAAATACCCAAATCTTAAGATCCAGAATTATTGGATTAAAGAGGCAATTCAAATATGGTCAAACATACAAAAGACGTTAAGTCTATCAAGTTTGGTAAGCAGAGCTACAAAGACTGCAAAAAAACCTGAATTTTGTACCAAGTAGTATGGACATAAGGTTTGAGATATGGACAAACAATAGATTAATATTTATTGACCAAATCTTTAAAGGATCAATCCTGAAATCATTTGAACAGCTTAAACGGGAATTTAATTTACTAAACAATGATTTCTATAAATATTTACAACTGAGACATTACCTCCAGAACCATAACGACAGAGACAAAATATTCAAGGAATTAACCAAAGTAGAAGAGCTGATGGGATCGATTGAAGTGATGAATCAAAAAAAGGACGGACCTCAAAACTTTATAAAGCAATCCAACACGAATCCGGTGTTAATAGTTTCACTGTAAAAGAAAAGTTGGAATTGGAAGCAAATATAATCAGAACAGATGAAGAGTGGGAGGAAACACTTGAATCTGGACATAAACTGACCAACAGCTCCACGCGGAGGGAGTTTGACTGGAAGGTGAAGATGTGTTATTTTAATACTCCTGTTATTACTTCAAAATATTGTAATACATCTAACTTGTGCTGGAGGAATTGGGGATTGGTAGGAGACTTTACCCATATATTCTGGGACAGTCCAATGGGCATAGATTTCTGGAAAGGTATCCAAAAAGAAATACAAAGACCTCTGCATGTTCATTTACAATCTCCTGTTTGAAACCACAACTTCTTCGTATCATGCAGTGGAGGAACAAAGTGATTTTTTTTAAATGGAAAAACCACCTCAAGACTACAGTTAAAACTAGGAACATTTGAGAAAAAATGGAAACCAATAATACAAATAAAGAGAGCTAGACCTCACGTCTTTATACTTTTATCTGTTATCTGCTTTTTCTCAAACTTCTTCAGCCTTGATCAGAAGGTATATGTATGTATTTTACTTGGTGTGTATACGGTACATGTAATAACATATGTGTAGGTTGGGTATGCACATTATGCAAACACAATCTGGGCTTATCAGATAGGTCTGATCTGTCAAAAGGGAGGGTTTATATTAATAAGCATCTCTATGTGGTTTGTGCTGTTTGATAAATTAATAGTAAAAAAAAAATTACCCAAATTTACAAATATATATATAACAAAAAAAGGATTCAATAATTACTTGTAGGACGTGTTTAATGAAAATCATGTGAAACTGTTTGTTTTCTTTGTAAAAGAAAAGAATTTGTTTGATTTGTTGAAGAAAATAAAGATATCCAGAGGTGTGGTGTTTAGCTATGATAAAGTCAGAGTGTACCACCATGGTTATTATAACTATAAATTTTGAAACTATAAATAAGAGTGAACATTTTAAAGTTTAACATACACAACTGGTACAAAATGGGGCAAGAAAAAGTTTAAATTTGTGAGCTCAGGAATAAAATCATAGTTTGATATTTCAGTAGCTTCTTATGATTGATCTGAATGAGGTGATTGTGTTAAATCAGCACATAATATTGTTTTATATTGATCTCTGGCTCCTGAATCATATTGAACTGAAATTGCCTTGTGGCAGGATTTGTGATATACTGGCAAGCAGAGAGTCGTTATCCATTTAAGTAATTTATCTTATTGTAAACTTTTGATTTACATCTCTGCAACTGCCACTTAATACGCATATAATAAGTTTCAATTATAAACTCTGAAAGTTTGAGGAAGGAAGCTGTTTGAATCTGCTAACAGCTGTAGCCGCAGATACTTGTCACTTTTCAGATGGCAGCTGGTAGTGTGGATGTGGTTGGGGAAGTTTTGTCTGTGGTTTTGGCTCCTCATTGATATTGTGAGGCTTTGTTGATAGGAACCAATGATGTTGTTAAACATTTTAATCACCAGCTACAGTCTTCCTGTCTTATATATTCTATACTGGTTCGTGATGCTTCCACTTAGGATCTATTGCTCCCACTGTAAAGGTTTACAAGAAGTTTAATGAGGAGTTTAGTCTTCTGTCACTGTGAAAATACTATAGTTTTCTTAAGAGGGAAAATATTTTAATCAAAATGACTATAATCAGGATCATTTCATTATTCTATACTGTAATGGGCGACTGTGAGGACCTGGAAATTCAACCACACACACACACACACACACACACACACACACACACACACACACACACACACACACACACACACACACACACACACACACACACACACACACACACACACACACACACACACACACACACACACACACACACACACACACAGCAGATGGAATGTATAAAACAGATTTATTCAGAAAAGGGGCAAGAGTCTGGCAAGGCTGGAAGAAGCAGTCTAGTCCTGGGGAAGGAGGAATGCTGAAAAATCCAAAATCAGGGTCAGTAGGCAGGCAATGATGAGAACACAGAGACAGCGGGGGTACTTATCCAAGACGCCAGGCGAAGCTCAGGGTCCAAAACAAAGCATGGGTCAGAATCAAGAAACCCAAGAAACCAGGCAAGAGGTAACCGACAAGGGCAAGGCAAGAGGGGTGATCCAAGGGCAAAAGTAGTAGGCAACCTGGAGACGACTGAATGCTAGATATCAACTTGGCGAGATGCTGGCGATGATAATCTGGCGGAGAAGGAGAGACTGAAGAGGGATTAAGTAGTGCAGAGAAACAAAGCAGCAATCAGGTGAAAAACCAGGTGGGCTGAATTAGGCTGGTAGCCTGTCAGAGCAGGAACAGAGGCCGAGGCAGAGTGGCAATTAAGCCCAGGTGATCTGAATCAGCTGATGAGCCCAGGCAGGGCAGAGAAAATGACATATAGTGTAAATCAATGGCTTCCAACCTGGGGTCCAGCAAAGCTTTGACAGTACAGAGTCTCTGTGACTATTTAGGATCGAGGTGATATCCACACTGAGATCAGTTTAGGTGTATCTGCTTAAGTCCCCTGAAGATTTTTATCCTTTGGATGTTTCTAAACCAGCATCATGGAAGACTGAAAACCAGGTCCCGAAGTGAATAAATGGGGGTCATCAAAATCTGCTATACAACGAAATTCTAAAACATACATCCTTAGTCAAAAACACCAGAAACATTTTCGTACTTTCTAACCGCGTCGATCAACTGTTCATTAAAACGATCTGTTCAGTCTTGCGTCAGCAGAAATGCCGAAGTGACTTCTTTCCTCTTCCTGCTTTTCCACGTTAAACATGCCCACTTCAAATGACACAATTACACAATATTTTTCAATATAACAACTTGGCTGATGCATCAAGAACAAGCTGCAAGAACTTCCAAACCAGGGCCATGAGAACAATATTGTGTCACGTTGTTCTGGAGGCCCTGAGAACATGAACAAACTTCTTGCTTCTCACACAGCATGTAACAGGCTTCAGTGAGGTCAGTGAGCTGATGGAGCTTTGGTAGCGGAGTAGTTCATGTCTAAGACTCAGCCAGAATGCATAATTCGTGGCGAGAAGCTACCTAATGAAAGCATAAAGCCAAGCCTGGCTTCAGCATGGGGCAGGGTGGTGGTTGTAGCATAAAGGGGGTCCTCAAGGAAAATAGCACCAAGGGCATTGTTGAATCTGGAAGGAAAAAAAGAAAAACCAGCAGCTCTTTCTGATCATACTCTAGTTCATCATACTGAATAAAAACTCTCTTAGTCGTTTTTGGTCAGCTTAGTCACAAAAATACAGCACTACAACCTTCCTCGAATGTACAAAGCAACACTAAATGCACCAACAAAAACTGCAATCATATCATCTGATTGAATAACTGGATGATTACTTGTGTGTGTGCTGAATGTACAGTCATGAAGATGTTTAAGCCCATAAAGTCAGATAAACTGAAATGTTATATGAAGAGCTGAAAATCACACATCACAAACTTTAGCTTGCTTGTGTGCGTATGTTGCATGCACTTTATTCCAAATAGCAGAACTAGCTAACTTCCCAGTTTAACTTGAGTGTGCAACACGAGTCCATGTAGTCTGCTTTCCTGTAGTTAAATTATGGCTGTAAAAGTGTCTGTAATTGCAGCTCTGGTCCAGTATAGGCTTGATGTCTCTCTTGGGGTCTAAGAGGTGCTAACTCTGTGGCAAACTGGACTTTGTTTTGCTCCACATGATCCCAAGCACAACTTTTTACTGCAGCTGTAAATTTTCTTCATTTTAACAACATATTCAAGATGAATGATTAGTTAGTAGAAAAGACCTGTGTTCACACTTTACAAGTTCATTTCTTTTAATTAAAAGGAAAATGGGCATCAATGTTTTTACACTTTGCTCTGCAGGATTTGCTTTAAGCAGGATTTCCCTAAACTGTCATATCCTGCCATGTTCAAGACAGATTCATGTGTTTTTTTTTTATTTTATTTTGTTTTATTTTTGTCAGTTTTGCAATTGAATCTACATGAAGAGGCAGGTTTGTTTTCATGTGTCCACAGAGCTGAGGCACACGCTATGCTTTGCAATGACTCACTTGCATTTGCCCAGTTTTGTAGGTCTCTTTGGGTCAAATACTTTAATAATGTTTTCCACTTATTGCAACAGCTGCATTTGTCCACTAAAGCTCCCAAAAGACAGACAAACAAAGGACGTTATTATGAAACCGATGCTCATATTGATGCCCCTTCTGCTTTCACAACTTCTTATAAAGTTTTATCCTCTTCTTGCCTCAACAAATACACAAAGAACATAGCTGTTATCAAACACAACAGGACTTAAACATTATGTCTGCTTATCGTGGTATAATTCTCCTGTTTCTTCTTTTCATTCTCCATTTTTTCCTTACTTTTCCTTACCATGCCTGAGCCCCCATACTTCACTTACGTCACAAACAAAACACAACTCTTTTTTTTTTTTTTTTTTTGTCATGAATCAGACCTATCTGGCCAGTCTAAACAATGTTATCAGTGCTGCTTGCAGACTGATACGATCCAAAGCACCATGAGACAGGAAACATATTTCATGTGTGACTTCAGACTTGTTTTATAGTGGCATAACAAGACAACAGCGTATCAGTCTGCACATAACGCTGTCTTCTTAACTTTTCAATGAAAAATGTAGGTAGTATTTGTTTCCTTCAAAGTCAATTCAATATTCACAAACACATGTTTAGATGGGTTCATTTTAATGCAAGTAAACCAGTTTAAAAAGCCAATTAAACCCTTTGCTTGTAAGGCGTTTGCAACACCGTATCCTGCAGGCTGTGATGGATCACAGTCCAGCTTTCAAGTCTGATTATTTTTTAATTGACCACGAAAATTAAGTTCAGCTAGTAGGACTGAGAGCAATCTGCCAGCAGTTTTGTAGATGATTTAAAATGATCTATCTCATCTTTTTCTCTGTACGTTGTTGATGTCACTTTCAGAGCATCTGTGTGAGAGGTCATTGTCAGTAAATGTGTGTTTCTATAAGGAAAATGAGCTGTCCTTTCTTGCAGTGTGGAGTGCAGTACCCTAGTAAAGCCTTCACATCTTGGTTGTGCTGATCTGAGCCCAAACCATTCAACACCCATGACTACTGTATAATCATTTGATGCTGGAATCAGTGCTGATCTTAAAAAGTTTTGTTTTAGACAAGGGCAGACCTTTGATTTTACTGTTTACAGCCATATGTTGTAAGTTTGTTTGTATTAGTTTGTGTGTGTGATTTGTGCATGTGTGTATTGGCCATCTCCTGGGTGTGTATTATTTTGTCTGGGAATGTTTATGTTATTGTTCATTGCACAGCAGGGATGACAAATGTGAATGTGCCTCTGTTTAAAATGTGCACCTTATTACATTTCAAACTGATGCACAAAGCCTCAAATATTGCCTGATTCTTGCAATAATGGTCCAAAATATATTTATTTTTAAAATATAAATAAAACAACCACACTAAAAATATATTATTTAAGCAGAAAATCCCATATGAAGAGGCATTAATTCTGGAAAAGCTCGTAAGTAAGTTCACTCATCTTCACATCATCTGTTATGAAGTTTGTGTGAAATTAAACCATTTAAGAAGTTCTCTAAATTCTTAAGTTAAAACCTACTGGCCAGCATAATGTGGGGAAATCCTCAACCTCAATCTTTTTCCTTGTCAGCACCTGATTTGCATGATATATGCTGGTCATCTCTTTTCTGCACAGTTCTGCGTGATTTCATTTTAAATGCTGACTTAAAAAGCCTAGAAAGCCAAACTACAGCCTCTGCAAACAGATCTGTTTTGTAATGGTGACTGAAACCATTTGAAGCTTTGCAGACGGCTCCGTTGTGAATTTGTCTGGAAATTAAATCTACACTGTTTAGTTTTTTTTTTTTTTTTCTTTTACACTCCAGATTTGATCTAAGTCTCTCTGATGCTGATTTTAAGCTCCTATGTGACTGAGGGCACATGAGATGATAAGTATTTCTAAGTTGTAAGAGAGCTGTGATGATTCGAGATTGAAGCAACGCTTAAACAAACTTAAACAAAGCCTCCATTCTTCTCACATCTCAGGGGTTCGTGCAGCGGGCTGTAGGAGGATTAGAATGGGACAGATTTATGAGGGGATGGAGTGGAGAGCATGCAGCAGAAGAATCAAACACAGGAAAAGTAATTTGTTCAAACTGGCACTCAATACTCCTGGCATAATGATTTCAGGCCTGACCTGTTCAGGAAAAGAAAGAATAATATTGCATTAGATGTGATCTAAAGAACAACCCAAGCTTTTATTAATTTGAGGTTACCATGCAACATACAAAACCTTTTCAGGCAGAGAGATGGGGGGGGGGGGGTGTCAGATACTGAGCAATACAAAATTAAAAATGCACTTGGTGAAAACAACTGAAAATGTTTGTGTGTGTGTGTGTGTGTTTTGTGTTTTTTTTTTCCTATTGTTTTTATATTTTACCATTATTGTGTTCAGATAAATCTTCTCAGTCATCAATGACAGTCAAGTGTTTTACTTCCCATATCAGTGGCCACATTGCACCACCCTTTACCGTTCAAGTCCATGACACATGCATGCATGCACAGACATTTGCAGCCAGGACAGGGAGGCAATGATAAAGGGACGGCAGTTGGCAGTTGCACAGTTTGTGTGCACTTCTTCCTGGAAAAAAGGGCAGCTGTGAGCTGAGCCTCAGCAGGGATGGTGTATCTGTACAGGACATTGCAGTAGCTCCTGTCACCACGCTGTTTGACTTATTACTCTGGGGTTTTCCTACTGACACCGACACAGAGACACTGTCAAATGTATGATGTATACATGCAATTCACGCAAACACGTGATCTTTGACTCCTTTGTCACATCCTCGAGTGTAAAACCCAATCAGACACACAGTATAGCTGTCTTTGCTTCCCATAAAACAGGATCAGACACTATAGTTGTGAACAGGTGTGTTTGATGCTACTGACTCTGCGTCTGTAACATCAAACTGTGACACAATGCAGGTTTTAGTCATACACATTCCAAGACGGGTACACTCACAGCAATTATGCACAAATCCAAATAAACACTCAGACATAGACGGAGAAATGAGTATGACACACATACACAGGTTCCTATAATTACCCAGATTCACTTACATCATCCTTTCTTTCAAAGATGTAACACCTGGTCCCACAACTTTATAAAGTCTAAAATAAATCTGGACTCACACTCCTGCCAGCCAGCAATCAGAAGATGTCCGTTTATTTAGAGAAAATGTTGAAAAAAATACAGAGATACACTGTTAAAATTAATAATGACATTTAATTGACAGTGATGATGATGACAGTCAAAAAAAAGAAAAAAAACAAAGACGACAACGTGATGACTGTTTTTACTGGAAGAGAAGCCACAGATATAGTTTGCCAAGTTTATGGTTGAACAGTCATTTTATGCCAAAGTCCATTTAGTGATCAGTGTTTTTATTATCATTGCTACTCAGACAAGGGTTTTATTTTTCATAGCCTGGCTGTATAGATGACAGCTTCCAGGGGCCCACTGACACACAAGATATACAGTTTAGACAAGACTAATAGTAACTAACCAGCATGTGGAAATTCCCTGCAAGAAAAGGATTCATTACAAAGTACTAAAGGCATTTCCTTACCTTAAATATGAGTATATGAGAAGAGTTAGGCATTTCTCATATTGCTTTCTTTCATTGTTTTTTTACTTTTATTTTTTTTTTTACACTTTGTTACTATCAGCTTATTGCAGAGACCCCGAATTTGTTCTCGTCTTTAGTTGCATGAAAGAAAAATGGCAAGGATATTTTTTAACACAATTTGACAGACATAAATTTGCATTATTCCAGCAACAAAGTAATTCCCAGTGCTATTAGCTAAAAACTTGGCATATCTCAGCATGGTGTGCGTGTCCTTTAAAAATCTGTGGAAACTGGACAAATCGAGGGATAAAACAAGCTCTCAGCCTAAAAACGATCTACAGAGGATGAATAGTATCTGAAAGAGGTGTCCTTTAGAAATACAAAGAAAAAAAATAATCCAACAAAGACCTGACAGCCCCTGACAGATGCATTTGGACCTTAAGTTGCTCCATCTAGCCTCATCAGAAATAGTTTCTATGGAAGGTTGACTGTCAAGAAGCCATTCTTTAGTAAGAGAAACGGGGAGAAAAAAAAAGGCTGAGGTATGCCAAATTCAACAAGAACTGGGCTGAAAATTAGTGGCAACAGGTCTTATGGAGGGAAGAATCCTCCATGGAGCTTAGACATCAAGATTATTGAAGCAATTTGGGAATTTCTTTACAGAAACGTCCAAAGAAAAGCTCTGAAATTTCCTTCAAAGAGCCTGGAGAATTATTTCTAAAGGCTACAAAAAAATATAAGAAAGCTTCTCTAAAATGGTTCAGCCTTTGTTGAAGAAATAAGGTGAACACACAGCTGTTTTCCCTTATTTCCATTCCTGTTTGCACATTTCACAAATTTGCTGCAACTATTTTCTGTTTTCCATCAGTTTATTGAGAAATGAGGGTTGGCTGAAGAATGCTGACCAATACTTTATAACACCATTGATATAATTTACTGATGTATTTAGTTTATTGTTTAATTTATAGCCTTTTACTTCCCCTTACACATGTCAGAGTTACATAGTTTAACTCAGAGTGTTTGACAGGGAAACATTTTGTCCAGCAGCACTAATATTCTGTTTCCTGCTTGTTGACACCCTTGTTGGCCACCTTAAACTCTGCCCTCCTGACCTATCCTGTGCAAATGTCAAACATGAGAGTCCCTCAAAGGTGGCGAGCTGTCCATCAAAGCTATGAGATCTATCAAGAGACGTAAACAGATGTTTGGTTAAATGCTGTTTTATTAAAGCTTTTCACTGAACAAAATGAAACACGTGTTTTTCTTGGTTTGGGTTCCATCAATGCAAGAGGTTTGCCACGATATATGGCACAATGGCAAGAGCAGCACACAGATTAACATGATATGTCCTTCTTGTAATCATTACAGTTGCAATATAAGGATGTATGTCTGAGTAGAATCGGGGCTGTTATGTAAATTCCTCTTAATGATTCATATGAAACCACAGACATGGAGGATATGCTCGTTACACAGGCTGCACTCCCTCCTGACTCTATGACTGAGCTTATGATTACTCTTGTTCTCTTCCCAACTCCCGTTTCCACTAAGTGTTTCATGTTGCTCTAAGACCTTTGGTGGAAAGCCCCATGTAAGGAAAAAGGACTCATCATAAACGTTTGAAATACTAAATCTTCTACTAAATTTTCTTTGTGTCTTTTCTACTTCTGTTGATAAATGGCGAATGGGACTTTGCTTATCTCCCCCACATGAATTTCTAAGTCTCCCAGCAACAGATGCCATTTACAAATCTGTAGGCCAGGGAACTTCATCCATCACTGCTAACAACAAAGGCTCATTTGGACCTCCTTCATACACATCTGAAGGGATTCATCATTCCTCATTACAGACATACAACTTGTAAAAATGATGTGGTCAGGTCCCCTCCACCTTCACCACCATGAATGTTTCTTACCTGTCCATGCAGATATCCAGCAGCAATTTACATCTATCTCAAACCAAAGTTAAGCACACTTTAACACCAGCATCTCCTGGACCCTTTATGATGAGCTGCTGTTATGACACTGAGTTGGAAAATGAAAGGAAATGGAAGCATTTGGATAATTTTTCTACCAAGCATCTGGGTGATCTTTTTTCTGAGTGTGTGGAGTTCAGCAGCTTCTGTCTGTGTGAGGTAAATCAGTCTGTGGGTAGAAATCTTTCTGGGCTGCACCTACAAACCACACTGGCTGGCTAACGCTGTCAATGTGCCACAGGCCCCTCTTGAGTCCATGCATCTTGGCTTCCTGTGTTTTCTCTTAAACTAAACCTCATTGTTTCTCTCAAACATGAACTCTGGCTAGACCCCCTCTTCCAAAAAATGTGAACGCCCAGTCCTGAGAAAAGGAGTAAAAGGAAGGAAGGAGAGCGAGGGGGAAGACAGGGAAGACTAACACTGAGGAAAAACTGAGATGATGAGAGAAAGAGTTGGCCTTCATTTGTGTGACGCCTTCCACTCACCAACCCAAAACCCACAAAGAATGAGAGCAGAGGAGAAAGGGAGGAAGGGATGGAGAGGTAGAGGGGCTTATGAAACCATCTGTGGATGAAGGCAGTCTGTAATAAGCAGAGAGCCTTGGGTTTCTGTGGTGGCTCCAGTTGTCTAGAAAGAGGACAGAACAACATAGTTTGTTTACACTTAGTGTTGGCTTTACAGCTTGCAGCATCTCTGATGACAGTTGGCTCGATTGATTCTTTGCTTTTAGTAGTGATGATCTGACTCAGGGTTCCAAAACTGCCTCCAATAGATGGAGGACACAATCAGAAATCCGCCAAAGCAGCTGAGAAACTATGTTGAAAGAAGCTTGGTGACAACGACAGAACAGTTCACCAAAGCTGTAAAAGTGTGTGACAATTCCAGTTGACTGGAGACATTTGTTTGTCTGTTGCACAAAATTTTGCTCATATTTTCGAACCAGGCTGCAGTGTTGTTGTCATCAGCACTATTGCCTCATAGCAAGAAGGTTCCTAGTTTGGACTCAGCTTGGAGTTTTCTGTGTGAAGTTTGCATTTTCTCTGTGATTACCTCCAGTTTCAACCTTTGGTCCAAAAACATGCATTTTAATTTCTAAATGCACCCTAGGTGAGAGTAGTTGTTTGTTTCTGTGTAAGTCCTACGATGAACTGATGACCTGTCCAGGATGTGCCCCTCCTCTCGCCTGATAGCAGCTGAGATAGGCTCCAAAAAGCTCCTTTAATTGGTTTAAGTGAGTGTGGAGGATGGATGTTTAGGGTGACCAGACATCCTCGTTTACCCAGACATGTCGTCTTTTAGACAGCTAACAAAAAAATGTGTCTGATCAGAATATCAAAATCTCAGGCTCAAATACTGTATGTTTATATCAGATTTTCATTGTGTTTCACCCACACTCACTTGTTATTTTACACTCTTTCTTTTCATAGTTCTACAGAAGAAGTGAGGGTAAAAGTGAAGACAAGGCACAAATTTTGGACATGGTCTCTTTCTTTGTCGTACTTTCTTGCATGGTCTCTGCCTGTAGAGAATTACTGTCATCAGTCGATCGTCTTCTCTCTTCAAACATTCAGTTATTCAGCACCATGATGGGTGCATCTGACAGCACCCAGCATGAGTTTCTTTTTTACAACAGCACCTCATCCATTGTCATTGCTTTATTGTGGGCTTATAAAGGACTTCAGTGTTTTTTGCACCTTAAAGCTAATCCTAATACTAATGCTAATATCACTATAGTCTCCTTTTACCAATTTCAATATCAGGTAAACATGCAGATTTGTCATAGAGGTTAATGTTTCTGTGTTTTCTGCATGCCTGACTTGAAGACGTTTACTGGCCTCCTGTTCCATCCTTGATGCACTTTGTTGACCAGACTGTGGCTGGTGTGGTAACTGTAAATTTGTAACAATGTGTTTTTGACACTGTAACCATACCGATGTCTTCTGTGGAAGACAGCAGTTGCCTGTCAAAACATGTCAAGGCAAAACAACAAACATCTTCTATCTTAACCTTTGTCTGAAAGAAGAAACATCTAAAATAGTCGTGTCACCCATGAGAGCTTTACCATCATGCTTCAGACATGAAGCAAATTTTAGACAGTAATCTTTACAATCTTTGTTGATATTTCTTGGCTGCTTTCTATTCATTTTATTAATTGAAATTTTTTTTTGTCATTTCTCTTAATATTTCCACATTTATTCTGGGTTTTTTTTCCTCAGTTTATGTGACCTAATTTATTATCTCATATTTTCACAGATTTATTTGTCTTGTGGCACCTCTGTCACCCTTAGGTATACAAAACAATAACGTCTAAACATCTCTAAGGTACTTTCCACATGGGATGAGTGTCAGTGATTCTGCTACAGTTGTTTATTGTGTCATCCACACAGAACCAGTATTTTGGGAGTCTGAAACTGCTGCTCCTCTGAAACGGTTCCCAAAGTGAATAGCTCTGCAAACACCACCTTTTTCCATTCTCTGTGCACAACTTAGCCGTATCTGTTTTTTAAAACTCACCGACACAACTGCCACCGAGCCCTTTCACAACACTGGCTGTCAATATTCACACACACTTAAGTGCTGTAATACACGCTGTTTCAATAAAGTTAAAAAAAAAGAATGCCAGACCTAATAATTAACAAGCTTCAGAAAGTTAAGAAGGAAAGCCACAACAGAACTAAGACTTAGTCAAAAATGGAGTTGTATGAGATGTCCAGCCTTCCAGCTGTGTTATTTTGTTGCCTGGCAACCAATTAAAATTTTATGAGGCAGTTTATAGAGGCTTGTGTTGACATCCTCACACTTATGAAATTCACTCTTCTGGATCTGTTGTTTATTTTAGGAAACTGGAGGTTATAGTGGAGCCTGACAACTTAACCAGAAACTTTCAGGACTAAATCTACGAGCTGTTTATGTTTAACTTCCGCGGAATAAAGTCGGCCCACTTTGGCTCTGGTTAAACTGGTGTGAATGCTGGCTGGTTCACTAGAAAGCACCACAGTTTTGAGACTCAAGAATGGAGCCAGTGCCAGATCCAGAACTGAGTCTGTGTGTAATCACTAGTGCAGACCTTCCCTCCTCTTTTTTCTTCTGCTTTTTTATTGGAAATGGTTTGATCTGCTCATGCTCCATGTCTTCTTCCAGTTTTTGGTTTACTTCTGTGGAAAAGTTTTTCTTTGTATGAAAACTTTAAAACACACACACACAAAAGAAAAAAAATCATTAAATCTGTGTGTGAATTTGGCCTAAATGTAGTTGTAGAGCAATTTTTAAGAGCATTTTTTAAAGCCTAGTGTTCATCCTACACTTTAAGTCACTACAGTTATTAACTTGCAAGTTGCAATTTAACCCTGCAGACTAAAGAGATGACGGACTCTGCAGGAAGAATGCAAAGAATGTCTCCCTCTTTCTCTCTAATGTGTCCCTGAAGGACATTAGCTGAGGATGTGACATCACCTTCAGACTGTGTAGCAAATTATATATTTGACAGTAATGCTGTGTAGTTAAAACAGGTTTGGATTACTTAGAGTGTTGTTACTATAAACCTTAGTTCCTGGGACACCATTAGTTTCATTCCCTTGTTTGATGTCAAAGTCAGAGATCAGTAATGACCAGGATCACTCCCTAAACATTCTTGGTCTTCAAAATGTGCTTACATTTGCAGATGGAGGGAAGAAATAATGTGAGGGAGTGAAAGCTGAAGCTTGCTGTCATAGTGAACTAGTTTCAGTGTTGCAGTCTCTTCGTGCAGCCAGAGCCTTCAGTTTTCCAAACTGTCTGGGAGACATTTGTGTTTTACATGAGTAAAGAGATAAAAAGTGTTGCAGCTGAAGGGACAAAAAGACAAAAGATCACAGAAAGCTCTGCTCTTTGGGCTCCATTTCTTGTTTACATAAAAGACACTGAATTTATTTCTTCATCAAACTGGAAGGTTTTTGTTTTTTTGTTGTTGTTTTTTATGCTGAGCCAGCAGATGTGTACCACATCAGCATCATTAAGCACATAAGCCACCCCGATGAATGCGTCATTTAAAAAATCCCCAGACGCCAATTACCTTCTGCTTCGGCTATGATGTGGCAAAACACTTATTGAGATTCGAGTTCTGCTAAGAATTTAAGGTTTGTTGTCGAGCTGACTGCTTAGGGAGCAGTTAGCTGCAGAGACCAGAACCAAACAAACCAATACCACAGCGTTAATGAAGCACAGATGACAAAATTAAGCTTAAACCTACACCGCTAGAGACAGAACATTCATTCACACTCACACTAAATCCCAGTATTAGTAAATTATAACAGTTGTTTACTTAGTGTTGTGATGACACTCAAGAAGTTTTAAAAAAATTAACACTACTTTCTTTATTGTTCTGAGGAGATACAGTTTTGTACTTTATTCCAAATATTTAAGTTGACCTTTCTGATTTGGTCCAATGTAAAGAGTGGAGATGCAGCAACATTCTGTACTCATAAAATGTGATTCCCTGATAACGATATTTAATATCATATATATATATACAATACACCATATATATATATATATATATATATGGTGTATTGTGAGCTGGGCGGCTGCCAGAGGAGGGGACCCTGGCAGTCTGATCCCCGGCTGCAAAAGCTAGCTCTAGGAACGTGGAATGTCACCTCTCTGGCGGGGAAGGAGCCTGAGCTGGTGCGCGAGGTTGAGCGGGTCCAGCTAGATATAGTTGGACTCACCTTGACGCACGGCTTGGGCTCTGGAACGACTGCCCTCAAGAGTGGCTGGACCCTCTTCCATTCTGGAGTTGCTCCTGGTGAGAGGCACCGAGCAGGTGTGGGCCTGCTCATTGCCCCCCGACTTGGCGCCTGTACGTTGGGGTTTACCCCGGTGGACGAAAGGGTAGCCTCCCTCTGCCTTCAGGTGGGGGGACGGGTCCTCACTGTTGTTTTGTGCTTATGCACCAAATAGCAGTTCAGAGTACACACCCTTTTTGGAGGGGGGTGTTGGAGAGCACTCCTTCCGGGGACTCCCTCGTTCTGCTGGGGACTTACCCACGTGGGCAATGACAGTGAGACCTGGAGGGGCGTGATTGGGAGGAACGGCCCTCCTAACCTAAATCCCAGTGGTGCTTTGTTGTTGGACTTCTGTGCTCGTCATGGATTGTCCACAACGAACACATTGTTCAGACATAAGAGTGTCCACATGTGCACTTGGCACCAGGACACTCTAGGCCGCAGTTCGATGTCCGGTCCCTGTACGACCGGTGTCAGAGCTTGGTCCTCATTGCCGGCAGTAAATTAGAATCATTTCCAGAAGTTGCACACACACCCACAGAAGTGTGCGTGCCCACACACAATGATGTTCTCTAAATTAAATTAAAGTAAATTAAATTAAATTAAATTAAATTAAATTAAATTAAATTAAATTAAATTAAATTAAATTAAATTAACACTGGTATTGGAGATGTGGGTTAGATATCGAAATAAGTTAATTAATAGTACAAATAACTTGAATGTGTTAAATAGGTTAGAGCATGGACCACCACTAGAACCAGATTGGTCCCCCTAGTTGCCACCTAAAGAATAAACAATCAAAATCTGCCAAATATTCAGTGTAAATAGACCTTTCCTTGGTTAATCCTCAGATTCACATCTGCAAGTGAACGCAGCATTAAATGAACTGCTTTGTAATCCTGACCCCCACAGGGATCCCAAGATAGTTTCAGAGAGTCACCAAATCATTGTTAAAAAAAAAAAAAGAAAATAGAATAGTGATTAATTAGAAAAATAGAATAAAAATGAATCTGTGAAATTAACACATTACTTTTTTAATTTAATTAATTAATGCATAAACAACAAGGTTATCACTCATGCATATTAAAAATCCTAATTTGGCGTTATCTCGGCCAGAGAAGCGGATTTAGGGCATAGGTGCATTGTTACAGCTGTAAACCAAATCCACCAAAACCCACTTCCTCCCTATTTATTCATTTTCTGATATTTTTCAAGCCTTACAATTTTTTATCGTCAGGCCTCCAGAATCAAAATCATTACAGGTGCTATTTAGTAACATTTTCATTGGTTGCCAGGCAACACAGCAACATTCAGGTTTTTACGTAAAGTGAGTTATTCCAGAGTTATAACAACCTAAGTTAGCCTATCTGACGGAAGGACTGATTTTAGGTTCTTTTAGTGGTTTGGAAATGTCTTAATGCTCTTGGTCCTTTTTATTTATAAAACCTTCTTTTAAATCATGAGCCCTTGCGGACCCTGAGATGCTCTGGTTCCGGCCTTTTAGTGTTCCCAAAGTCAGAACCAAAACTTATGTTCAGGCCTCGCTCCACCGCTACGGCCCTCAACTGTGGAACAACTTGCCAAAGAACCTAAGAGGCTGCAGAGACTATTGACTTTTTTGTAGTTTCCTGTAGACAGCTAGGACATACGGTGTAATCACTGGTACATGTTGACCAAGAGCAACACACAGACACACGCAAAGTCGTGCTATGTACATGCGGGTGGCCTACTGTGTTGTTCATAACTGTTGGACATTCCTACTGCATGTACAACAATAAATCAGAGTAGAACAAGTAATCCTTGACAAAAAGAGATGTAATGTTTCTGCTTGACAAGAATAAATATTGCATTTCTTTAAAATGTGTTGTGTCCCAATATTACTAGGTCATAACAACATTTATATTTTAATTTCTAACAGCAAAACATATTATATTATAACATAAGTTTTGAGTTTTTGCAATAAAACTATCAAGTTATAACGCAATAAGTTCCTTTATTTCCTTGGAGGGCATACGTCCGTATAATACAGTATTGAACCCAGCCTTTGCACACACTGATGCCATCATGGATTGCAATTAAAAGCCACTGTCCTTTGGTGCCTGTTTTTTTCAGTCTTAATGGGCCAGCTGGTTCAAAATTAGGTTCAGGAATTAATCAAATCACGACCAGTGTGAAAGGGCTATCACAGGTTTCTTCAGGTTAGGGTCTGCTGCAGCAACAACAACAACAACAACAACAAAAAGCATAGGAGGTTATTCCTGCCAACAACAATATGTACTGAGAAAAGGGATTTATCTTATAAACATCTGTGGAATTATGACTGATACAAACCAATACAGCATTATCATTTCATTCTGGGATTTATTGCTTTTTATTTCACTGAATAAAAAGCAGAATTGACATAGACTTGTTTATCTCCTGTTAATCAAGAAAGGATCCTGTGAAAAGTTGAAATAATCAGACTTGTTCAAACATGAGAAATCAAATGCATGGCTGATCATTTTCATCTTTGCTGAGCAGCTGGAAACCTGAGTCATGAGAAAACAGTTTTAAAAGCTTGACTCAACACAAATTGCCTAAAGACAGCAGCAATCCTGACAACTTTCCCTTGAGAGCGCAGCTGTCTTGTTTGGACAGTGTTAACTAGATTAATCTGCACCAGAAGTTTTCGTGCTGCTAATCAGATGCTAGTTCTCTGTATAAACGTAAACGTTTCCAACTGGCACACAAACATAGCTGTAATAACCTCAGGATGTGGTTGTGAGTCAAAGATCCATTTATTAATAATAAAACATTGGCAGGAGAATTGCAGCTCATCAGCTTAATTTTTAACCAAAAATAACTGTTTACATCTTTCCACAGTAAATTCAGGTTAATCATAACCAGAGTGTAAACTTTCCCAGAACCAAAATGCAATAATTGATGTATTATTGCTTGGACAGCTCATATAGGATAGAACCACTCATTAGTACTTGGCAAAAAAAAAGACTTGTCATCTCTTTCTTGTGACAAAAAGCATATCTTTCCCCCATCCTCTCCCCTGATGTATTCTGGAAGGTCTTTCTTAGTGCTGTAAGAAACATCTGGACCCAGTCACTTCACCACTGGCTCGTGAACACATCTCCTAATGGAACATGTGAATGTGTTTTAAGATCCGGCTTGAACAGCTGCTATTAGCTCAGTTACATATTTGGCTGGAGAGCAGCAACGTGCTAACTCTTCACGCATTCTGGTTTAAATGGGCAAATTGATGTTAATGTGGGTCTTAAGATCCAAACCATAGGGTCACAAAAGAGGGAAAAAAACTAACTAACAGAAAACTAATGTTGAAAAATAAGGGGGCAAGTAGATGTGTGGGTGGGACACTGAAGGACAAATAAGGGAAATGTAAAGAATGAAAACAAGCCCCCAGGATCACAATTAAGTGAAGGCTGAGCAATTCTGCAGCTTGAATCCCCTTTTCTCTGGCATCAGTATTACAACACCACACACCCCAACAGCAGAACGTGTTTTAACATATGCAAATACACAACTCATAACCAGTGAACCTCCTCCACGCTGCAGCTTCCTGTTGTAACTTGTAAGGTCGGAAAGTGTGGCAAAGTGTATATCTTAAAAAAATCATTGTAAGCTCACATCTGCAGTTAAAGGAATGCTTGAACCAGAACCAAAACAAACAAGTAGTCCCAACTGAACAAATAAATACACTGCCTGGAGACGTAATCTCCTTTTGTAATGGCTAAATCATTCTTCCACATCCTGTTGTGTGTACCTACAGTAACTGTACCAGGCAAAGCCCAATTAATTAATGTTAATTAGATATCAGTTATCACTTAACTTCAATGTTTGACATTAAAAAGAATATTGTTATGTTTTAGGTTTACGCCTGAACAAGCTGTTCAGAAATGGACATGAAATTGTCAGCTGTCCTAGAGAGGCTAGACCTTTGGCCAGTAGGCTGGAAGGAGATTTAGTCACCATCTGCACCTTTGTTTATCAGACTTGATGCAGAAGTACCAGTCATTGCGAAATCTTCATCCCCCACGTTTCAAGATGACTGACTATGACTGAATGGTAAAGTGTTTGTTGTGTGTTTGTAAGAGGCCAAATGGTGTGAAAGGTCTGCCTTCTTAAAGAAGAATTAGCAGGAATAACAGGTTGCCAATTTATGTTTCCAAAAACCCACAAATATGCATTATCTCAACATCTCTACATTTTGTATTCCCAGAAACCATTGATGCCACAATATTTCTCTGCAAACATTCTTACAACATGCACAAACAAGCCTCACCGTGGGTGACTGCTTTGTTAACAAACAAATGAGACGTTTGGTTCAGCGTGACTCTGTCCATGACTTTATTTATTTATTTATTTTTTTTTTTCATAACACAAGTTTACAATATCTTATGAGTCCCATACTGACTATTTTATGTTTTTTGTTTGTTTGTTTGTTTGTTTGTTTGTTTTTTTAAATAATCTAAAATCTATTTTATTGGATAGGTTTAGGTTAAACAAAGAAAGATTTTATAAGGATTAGGAAAATATTTCAGTATGGTGTACAGCACAGCTCTGAAAACCCTGCACATTCTTCACAAAGCTTTAACAACCATTAAGAACGCTTAGAAAAATGAATACATAAATAAATCATTAAACTGATGGGTCAGTCCGACTTAAAGAAGACATTTAAGCTGCATGTAAATATATTTCTTCAGCTGAATTCATGTTGAATTCAGAATTTCTAAGTTGGAGTAGCTGACCCATTTAATATAGTTGACAAACACCTGAATATGTACGTTCAAAGAAACACAAACTAAGCTAGAAATGTGCTGCATGTTCCATATTTCCCATCTCAAGAGTATGATGTAGAATAAACACAAGAAAAAATCTGGTAACAACAAAGAATATATGTCATGTAGTGAGCTGCAAATGGAACATCCATCCATCCGTCCATCCGTCCGTCCATCCATCCATCCATCCATCCATCCATCCATCGTGTTGCAAGTCAGTGGTGGTAGTGTAATAAGAGACTGCAACAATGACAGAACCAGAACCAGTCTAACAGATCACTGCAGTTCAGCTGACTTCAGTTCCTGTCAATGGGGAACAATGAGGAGGATCAGCAATGTCCCATTAAAGATACCAAAGAAAATTTAGAACGTGTCCAGTTGAACTGTTCTAACCAGTCTGCTACAAAGATGTCTGGATTGCCAACAGGCTTAGTCGGTTCAAAATGTACAGCTGTCATTGCTTTAGCTGGAAAAGATTATGACTGTCTCTTGGACACGGGATCACAGGTTGCTACTATACCTGTTTCTTTTAACAACCAGACTTCCTAACACAAAGACTTCCTTGGTTCTGAGGCTGACGTACCTACCCTTACCCTTGTTGTTCCCAACATGCAGTTTTCAGTACAGTCATCTGTCCTGATTGTGATGAATAATCTTGAGATTATGTACAACTCACCTGTTAATGTTGGAACAGGCTCCAGCTAACCCGCAATGGACTAATGAATGAATGAATGAATGAGTGATGTACAACCAGTTTTTGACTAGCCACTGCTCCGTTTTTGAACCCCAGTCGCATGTCTACAAAGTAGTGCTAAAAATGAAAAAAAAATGCACCGAAAGAATGAAGCTGGCAATATCAGTGTTGTGCATACTTCAAGCAAAGCCTCCATGCTCATCCCAGCAGGCATAACGCTTGTTCTCAATGGGTTTGAGTTTCCTGCCCTTCTCCCAGCAGATGGGAAATTGTTGAACACCCGCAGTCCTTGCTTCTTGGTCTTGGTCCTTGTCAAGAGCAGTTTTATTATGCTGCTGTCTCAGTTACCAAATGAAACGGAGCAAGACATTTCTCTTCCACCATTAACTATCACTGCAGAACTTGGAGCTTGTCAAACTGTCATTTCTCATGGACCGTTACATCTACAGATTCTGAATCTGAATGTAAATTTCAATTTCAAAGACTGTGATCTCCCACAAGAATGGAAAGAAGGCATATTACATATCCTTTGTGAAAATTTTGAAGTCTTTGCTCATCATGAGCTGGACTTTGGCTGTACATAGAGTGAAACATCATATCAAGCTCTATGATGAAACTTTATTTAAACAACGTGCCAGACCATTACATTCAAATGATGTTGAAGCTGTTTGAAAACATCTTCAGGATGCTGGCAGCTGGAGTCACCCGAGAGTGTGAATCTCCTTTCTCGTTGCTAATTGTCATCCACAAGAAAAACAATGACATCCGGTTATGCATAGATACATAGTTCACAATAACAAAGAACTTTGTTCTTGTTCTCAAAGTGGAAAAAACCAGAACAAAATTACTTTTACCTTGGTTATTTCATGCTATCTGTACAAGAAACTTTGTCCACAGTGGGGTGGTGTGTGTGTGTCTTCATATGCCACATGTTGTATAGATTTTTATACTTCCTCACCTTCTTGTCCAGCTGTTCCTTAAATATGCACTGTGTAACTTTCCAACCTCCTGAGGATAAGGAATTGCACTATACAGCTTTTTCTTCCAGGACGTCCACTAACATTGCAGCTGAGTTTTGCTTTACACACTGCGTCACACGTCAACAAGCACATATGAACACCTGCCATTTTGAACATGCACCATGGCGGATTCAGCAAAGAAATGCAAACAAGTGGAAATGGCAACTTTCCATTTTCCACACTAATCACAACCAGTTCAAATTTCCAACCAATCACACAACTTTTATTTAGTGTGGACACCACACGAAATTAAAGGTCTGCCCAGGTGATGTGTCAAAAAGAAGCCACAAGAATTCCTCAACCAAGGATGCTTCAAAAACAAAGTTCTCTGTTATTGTGTATGTAACGGCCTAAGCAGGGACATCTAGACTTCCATCTCCCCATTCCATAAGACATAGTACACCCCCCCCCCCCCCACCCCTCCAATTTGGAAAACAAGTTCAACTGAATCATTTTATTCTGCTGACTTGGCTGATGAATGTGTTTCCAAAAGTCCTGAAAATACTTTAAAATGATGGAATCACAATGGAAATTTAATCTTTCATTCTTGCAACTTATAAACGCTTCCAGATGCAATCCAACAATTTCAGAGTCAGAGTTTTCAGACAGTGTTCGGTGATCCAACAACCTCTTTGTGTGAAGTCCACTGATACCCTGCTGCTGATTCTGGCACAAACATTGACAAATGAACTGAGTGAAATGGCCGACAAAGAATTTGCATGGGGGGAGGTGTGAGCAAAAGAGGTTGTTTGAGAAAAGAGATGAGGCAAAGAAAAGCAAGAGAAAGAAGGGAAATTGTGGCAAATTTTTTAAAAAAAGAAAAAAGTTAATGCTTGGCAGAGCTGAGAGGGAAGATTAAATAGTGGACTGTACAACCCCTAACTCCTAATATGGAAATAGCTCTCCTGTAGGTCAAGCTGAGTTCACACACAAGCATGTAAATACCACCAAAGTCCATTCCCATCCTCCTTTATTCCATCCAATTATTTTTTTATGATGCCAAACATTACTAAACCCACAGACTTTTCGTCTGTGCCCGTTCTGCCCACAGCCTTTGTTATGTAATTAAACTCATGCTGCTAAAAGATGCACCACTGATGATGCAGACTTTTAGTGTCCTTGACCAATCATCTAAAGGCTGCAGGGAATTTTGTTGACTTAACAGAAGCATAAAGATGGGAGTATTGTGGGGAGTAAAGACAATCAGAGGGAGCAGACTGTTTAAAAATACACAACATGAGGGATTATGGACAATCCTTTGGTAGACTAAACAAGCCTGAAAGAAGGGTGCTGTTTCATTTTGACCGATGACACATTCGTGGATATTTATTCAAATTCGCAGCTCATTTTAATGTTTTAACAAATGTGATCCTGGCTTATGTTTAAATCAGTCTTCATTTGTGTTTTTCTTCTCATCTTTAGAAAACTATTTCATCTATGTCTGTTAGTATTTTTCCTTTTAGCTCAGCTCTTCTCCTCTAAAATGCTCCTGACATCTGATTTCTGGGGTTGGGCAAAGATTCCAGATGACAAGTCCCAGAGGGAATGTTATAGGCACAAAAGGAAACTTGTGAAATCCATCCCCATTGGTTAAAATCTTTGTTTGTTTGTTTTTTGCATGTCTTGCAAATACCTTTGCCTCTATCATTGCCTTTCAATGTTGACATTAAGCACTAGTAGACCCCACAAACACAGACTTGGCAGTAAGTATACACTGTTACAGCAAAAAAGAAAAAAATATTTACAGCGGCCATCAGAGACTGCAGCCACCCTTCACTAAGCCTCAGCAGTTACAGAGTGGCCCTTAAGGTGCCCATAGGGACTCATTTGGGACCAGTATGCTGCTGAGTCTCTCGTATAATTGTGCTTCCGTAAACAACAAACCATATCAGTCACTGGGAAAACTAAAATACCCGCCCTTCAGAAGATCACCCTAACAAAACACCAAAATAAGACATGGAGCTAAACTCTCAGCGACCTGGTGATCTATGGTCCCACGATGCTGATTGGTACTGACACAAATAAACGCACATAGTTGTGTGTGTGTGTGGGAAGACACTTGTTTAATCTAAAACAAAGTTCCCCTGATGTAAGAAACTGGTTTTCCATAGTTTGATACAATCACATAACTTGTAACTGCATGTTGGGTGTAGTGTGTCTTATTTGGCATCTCAACCATGTGGAAAGATACACATGTGTTCAAGGCTATTGTCATATGATGAAGATGCCTACTTTGCACTGATCTTTTATTTATTTTTTATTTATTTATTTTTTAATTTGGCCATATTTTTTAATAAATGTGTGAAAAAAATACTCTGGCATTCAGTCCACTTCAAGTGTGGTGGAGACGATACCATTTCATCAAATGTCTTTCTGTTCGGTGTCTGTCCCTTTCTAAAGCAATAATTTAACAAATATATATACATATATATAAGCAAACACAAACACAAAAAAGAAAAAAATAACCCTATGTCTTTATGCAGAACTGAAATGAAGCACCCTGCCTTGCATGTCGTGCACTGAGCTTCTCATGAACCACCACAAAGATGAAAATGGAATTCTTTTCTGTCGTTCATCTGTCGTTTTCTGAATTTTATGTTTCTGCATTTTCTAGCTTTACTAGATACTGGAGTGAGATCATAAACTTCTGAACAGCTTTTTCTCCGGGCCTTCAAAGTCATTACTTCAAAACATGAACTTCATCTTCACCTCTTCTTATTAAGCTGTGTGTCAAAGTTGAAACCTTCCACCAGGAAAAGTTAGGTTGGCTTCCCATCCCCCACGGGTGCTAAACCCATCCTAGAGGCAGAGTCACACATAACTTTTCCACAGTTTTGCAAAATCACAAAGTCATGGTGTGGTCCAGTTGCCTTGTAAGTTTTCGAGAGCAGTTGACTTTATTACCAGGTAACTCTGGCGTCCCTCCTCTCCCTCTCCTTCTCCTGTTGCTCAATGTCTAAGAGAGTGGATATCAATAATAAGAACCATCACAGCACAAATCTTATTTGGGGATGAAATACAGCAAACTCCCGGACAGTGTGGTGGCATTTATGTGCTTGTGTAAGTAGAACAGATGAGAATCTGACTATTTTCTTAACAATGTCAAGGAAATCTAAAAAGGACTTGAGCATTTCTTGGCATTTCCAACAGCAGGGAAAAACTTTAATTGTGGTAAAAAGATCTCAGACATTTACTTCATTAAGATTAGCGCTGTCTATGTGACACTGTGGGGACAGTGTTTGACAGGAACACAGGATACAGACAGCAGAGAAGAAATGACATATCGTCATGACAGAGAAAACACTGGATTTTATTCCCAAAAACAAAAACAGCTCATTTTGATGAGTAGTCGTCAATCTGACATTAAATAGTAAAATTTCCATGTTGCCATCCAGCTTAACGTGATGCAAACGGTAACGTTTGTTATGCTAGTTAATGCTAACAGACTAAGTGACAAGTGGCTGCAGTGTTGTTGAGAGTAAATAAAGTTGATAGAAAAAAAAAATCATTCAGTCAGTTACACAAACGGATCATGTACTCAGTGTCCTGCTGTCTGAACTAGTTGTAACAAAACTACGCCAAAAATCTGATAAAAAATAGAAAATTAAGAGTCTTAGCAAAAGTTTTAAACTATTTCTTTACCAACTTTGGATAACTTATTATCAGCAGATTAGTGCTTTATGTTCTAATGCTTATAGTTATTAAAAGCAGATACAAGGTAATTAGGACTGGCCACCTCAGTGATGGTGACGCCACAAGATGGCAACACAGAAAACAGCCGTTGGATTTGTTGGATTTGCAGGATTTGCAGCTCCCTGTAAGTTGTCTTCTCATATTTTCTGAATAGGCCTGAGTATAATTTATAGGTTCTCTGGGATCAAGAAGAGCATCTGATCGACCTGCCAAAGTGCCTGCAGGACTCACCACCTCATGTAATCTCTTTTAAGTTGAGGCAAGTGAGCCCCAGGACCACTGCCTGATTTGAAACTGTTGAAATGAGAAGACAACTCTGAGAAGGCACACCAAAAACTTAAAAACTTTGATATTTTTTTGGACACAAGCCACACTGTAATTTTATTCTTTAAATATTTTTGGGTTATAATTACATGAAAACTGTTTAATCAAAAGTAAAAACATGTTAGAACTCATTAAAAAATGTAGGAAACTCACAGACTTTTATCAGAAGAATCTCTCATGAGAAACTTTGTGACGCTGGGGATTTCTTTAGTCCTTACTTGCTGTTAGTTGGGTCTATAAACCTAACCAAAAATGATAAATAGTGGTTGCATAAAAACAGGAGGGGGATTTGGCTTCAGAAGAATTTACCCCAATCCCCTTTGGGTATGCGTATGTATGCACATGCCTATACGTGTCCTAAGTGTGCAGGCCAGTGTAATTATTCTGCTCCTGCGATTGCTCAAGCTGCTCCAGTTCACACTGAGAAAGCATGAAAATTCCCTTTGTGCCCCTTTTTTTAAAAAAGAAAAAAAATTTATGATCATGGAAGAAATTAGCTGAAGCAGGCAGCTGCTTTGCATCTGTGTACAGTCTGCCGATATGCTCACATTTACTGAAACCTGTGTCGAACTTGAACTGCAGCACATTGAAACAGGACCCAGCTGCTGCTGCTTCTGACCTGATATCTAATTGCTTGCAATGGAACAAGCAGCTTGAGTATGTGGTTTCTGGAGCAGGGGTTGGGGATAAAGAAACGAATGACTGACACATACATGTGGAATCTCAGAAACCGAGGAAGACATTAAGTTTCTGCACTTAAATTTTTCAAAACCACACGTAATTGTTTCCAGGGCTTGAATGACATCAGAGCAGTGACTTTCCTTAATGGCATGCCTGAAAGAAAAACTAGATAATCACAGATCATACATGAAGCTTTACACCCAAAAGATTGCAAGCTAACAAATCTGTAATAGCTGCTGTAATTAAGAAGTAAGCACAAGGAGTGATGTAGGGTATTTTTTCATAGCTATTTATCTTTATCTCAGTCTAATGTGGTATAATTTGGCATTCTAGGGATTTCAGCTGTAAAATGTTGTGTTTCTGTAATAAGAGTGAAATATATGCTCCTCAATAGATAAAACTTCATTGTAAAACTTGACAAGCCAGCTTAAACAGGAAACAAATCTAAAATAATGTATGCATAAACACACCAATAAGATGGCAGACTGCCAAACATACTAACAACAGCATATGTATGACACGTGTTGAACTTGCTGCTTTGATTCTGCAATGATTTAAATTAACTTTGGCATGTGCAGTTAAAGATTTGTACTTTATGACTTGTGTTAAACAGAAACAGGATTCTGTTAACATGCCTGAACAGAGAATCAATCCATTTAGCTATTTCCTAATGACCCCAAAACACAATATCTGTATTTTGTATCTGTATAATTTTACTTTATTGCCTCATAAGAAACCCAAGTAACTATTCTTTTATGGTTTGATTTTTTTAACCAAGAGGCAGATATGAAGATTACTTTATTATTAATTTAATTTATTGCAAGATGTTATCATCTCATCTGTACGGTAGGTGATGTTGAGTAATGAGGGCCATTATTTGCAGCTTCAATAAGAGCTATAAAGTATTATGTACAATAATTTCATTAGAGTAGAGTAGGTAGATGTCACACTGTTGATGTTTTTATGTAAAAAAGTTGTTAAATGAATGCTGGAGAATATTAGCTTACAGCAACACCTTTTATTTCCCATTTTGTGATGTACTGACTATTCACTCAGGAAAATTGGCATCACATTTTAATTTACTAGGTCAGAATCTACATCATCTACATTACTGTCTTTCTGCTTTAAAAAAAATCACAGTTTTAACTTACACATCAAAAGATTTTTGTTTTTGTTTTGTTTGTTTGTTTGTTTGTTTGTTTGTTTGTTTGTTTGTTTGTTTGTTTGTTTGTTTGTTTGTTTGTTTGTTGCATTTAAAAACTTTCCATCTATTTCTATGGTTACCATGGTGAGTTTTTTGGCAAGAATTCTTGGCAATGATCTTATGAAATTTTTTTTTTAAGATATTAAGGGAGTTCTTTCAAGTACATTGAACTTCACTTCAATTAGCAAATATTGTAAAAGTTTTCTCATGTAGTAAAGATTAAATAGACGATATTTAATATTAATATTAAGTATATCTCTGTTCTTGAAAGTAGTTGGCACAATAGTGCAATTATCTTGTCTATTGTGAAACAAATATGCCAAGAAATGTTTTCAAGTCATTAAGTAAAATAATCGTATCTTCACTTTAGCCAAAAAAAAAGAAAAAAAGAATCAAAACAAAAAACATTTTTTGTCAGTTGGTGAATACGTTATTTTGCGCTAGGAACTTCGGCTTGTTTAGATGTTCTCTCCACTCAGTTATTTTACACAGCAAATAAATGTCCAAACAAACACTTAGCCTAAATGTTTCTGCCAATGTCAAAATCACACCTACACCCTTGGCTTTAATCATATGCTACCATGAGTAACATTCTGTCCAAAATAGAAAAAAATGTGCCTTAAAATCTCTTTAATGCAATGTGTTTGTTAATTCCACATCGTGCTTACATGAAGTTATTTGCTGTGACTTTTCTCAGTGGCCAGCAACCAGGCACAGTAAAAGCTGTTTCCAGTTGTAACACTAATCTAATCTAATCAAATCACTTCCTGGTTTTAGTTTCACAAATGACTATCTAATCTTAAAAATGGAGTCAAAAATGTCTGACTTTTCCTTTAAAGGAGTCCAATTTGTTTGAACTGGGGGAAAAAAAAAAAAAAAACCTGGTTCAGATTCACTTTGTTGATCTCATGGCCACATCAAGCTAGCTGGAGCACTAACAGAAACAATTCTTCAACCATAAATGCTGACAGTGCTCCTTAGCATGGTTTTAAGATGAACTGGAACGAAACTTTGGGCTGAAATATAAAAATATAGAAAAAAATTAGAAGAAGTGGCTTCACTTCAAATAACAGCCAGTCACGCTAACTGTATGTTGTTCCCATTTTGCCTGAGCTTTTCTCTTTGTTTGAATGAAAAAAAGAGAGGTTGCTGATGATAAAAGAGACAAAAAAAGAGGAAAAAAGATAATGAAATGTCAGGCCTGAGCTTGTCCCTTCCTCTTGCTCTCAACTTATCTTTGTCTTTCTTGTGCCTCTTTACAAATTATTCTGGCACACAGAGAGAGGCCAAACACTCAGAGATCTGGGATTCATTTACATTCTTACTATTGATGCGCGGTCCGCCTCCTAACCCGCGGGTCCCGCGGGTTACCCGCGGGTCGGGTTGGGGCGGGTCAAAGAATTTTCGCTTCACTGCGGGGCGGGTTGGTGTGGTTTACTATTCTGAAATATCTAGTTCTATCTATTAATTTTATTTTTTGTCAAACTGAAAATAAAGACCTTAATCAGTGTCTACATTTTGTTACTATAATATGTAAGACAAAATATTTATCAGTTATTTAAACACAGGTCACGTTTTATAACGTAATGTCCACGTAGGCGCGTAGTAGGCTACGCAGGCTACGTGCAGAAAGCGCCAAGCAGACAAGCAACAAAAGATGGAAGAAGTGTTGAATAACATTCGTTCGGGAGTTTACGTCCTTAAAAAGAAGAAAGAGGGTCAAATGGCTAAATCACAGGTTTGGCACAGGTTCAATGAGGTAATCAGTGCAGACAACAGCAGCAGCATTGGCTTTATAACACTTAAACGCTTTAAAACACTTTTTTTGTTTGCCTATTTATGTTTATAGACTTAACGTTCAAAAGAAAATACATTTTGTGTTGCCAGGTTCCAGTGCCAATTTAGGAGACCATATGCACCTTTCTCAGACTAAATAAAAGCATTCGTCAATATCATAACATGTGTTTTAATGGGGCGGGGCGGGGCGGGTTAAAAAAATAGAAGCGGAGGTGCGGGGCGGGTTGGTGCGGTCCAATTTTTTTAAAAGAGCGGGACCCGCGGGTCGGAAAAAAACCCGACCCGCGCATCACTAATTCTTACTATGTTATGCCTCCCCTACTCTTGCTTTGTTTTTTTCAGAAGGAGGGTAAGATGGAATTCCAGTGGACCAAAGAGAAAAGCAACAACAAAAGCAAAAAGCCTGCCTGCAGTGTGGCTGCAATATCTTTGTCCTCCCATTTAGTCTGATTACTATCATGTCTGGAAAAGTCAGTGAGGGCACAGCTTACGTGCATTCATGTATGTTAGGCTGTGTTAGGTAATATTTTTATTAAAATATAATATATTCATTTGCTATGACATCTGTTTGGAAAGTACAAGCAAAAACTGGATTATGGATTATTGTGGCAGCTTAATAACCTGTAATAACATGATCTTTTGCACAAATTGGTAGTCAGCTAATGCAGTGGCTTCATACAGCTGATTGTCTTGAGTTGTAGGAACAGGTCTGCCAAAGCTGCAGTTCTGTGAGCTGATTAGTTTTGTTACATTGTTGTTGTTGTTATGTTAGACTTCCATTTCACATTTTGGAAGATTTGCTGTTGCTTCTATTGTCATATCCATTCAACTGTGGTTAACATTCATTCGGGGTAGAGGTAGGACTGGAAATCAGATTTCTGCATATACAGTTATTCAATGACTGGGATTTGCAAAAGCAGGTCAAAGCTCTATCCTGCAAATAAGCAGTGACATGTGTATATGATCCAGAGATGCCGGCCTCTTCTTTGGGCCAAAACTCATTTAAAATGGACTGAGCCAATATGGAAAACTGTTTTGTGGTCAGAAAAATCAAAATTGGAAATTCTTTCTGGAAATCATGAACACTGCATCCTCCAGTTAAATAAAAGAGGAAACATATGGCTTCTTACCTTGCTCAGTTCAAATGCCTGCATCTTTGATCATATGAGGGTGCATTTGCAGCCATTGAATTGCCAACTTGTACATTTGGAAAAGTACCATCAATGCAGAAAGGTCTGTACAGATTTTAGATCTTTTCGACCTTTCAGATGACATCTTTTTTAGGGAAAGGATTAAATATTTAAGCAGGACAATGCTAAACTGCAAACAATCTATTATTATTTAGAGTGCAGGGGCTGAACTGGCCTGCCTGCAATCCAGATCTTTCACCACCTGAAAACATTTGGGCATCAGAAAACTTATATTACAAGGAAGAACACACCATCACTGCTAAGCAGCTAGAACGCTTTATCTGGTTTATTTATTTATTTACATGTTTACATTTATTTACAGGTACAAATGCATAAAACAGGGTCTCATAAAATCATGCCTCATAAAGGATACACCCTTCTAGCCCAGGGTAATTTGTAACTCCTGTCCTGGTAACCAGTTTCAGGGCTTGCAAATGAGATGACATTGTTCTCCCAAACGTCCAGCGACTGTTGAAGAAGAATGTGTGCTACACAGCAGTAACACACAGATTCACAACTTTTTAAAATCAATTTGTTGACACCAACAAAATTAGCTAATATTTTTCATTAAATTTTAAAATGTAGTTTCTCTTTTTGTGAACTAATGCCTGCAAATTATTATCCTGGCATTTGAACTGTAGCAATAGCTAAAGTGCTAGCCAGTACAGTAAAAGACAAATGAAAAGCTGAAATATATCACTCTACTAAGACCACATGCTGATCCAAAGTACCGCTAGGTATGAGGGTCTGTGCCCAACATGTGAAACTGTGAAACCAGAGATTGCATCGTTTACTCTGCTTTTAGACAAAAAGTGTTCTTTGCCAATACTTTCAATATATTAAAGTTTTCTGTATTAATTAACCTTAGTTCAGGTTGTCCCTTTAAGATGCTTTATCATGTCCAAATGATTTTTTTTCCATTACTGTAAGACATAAAACAAGAAAAACATTCATTTTAGGTCATTGTTTGTTTTTCTCATTACACACTGATTGCGTACTCATCCATTCAGGCTACTGTAGAATTATAGGTGATACGACATGGTGCACCATGGAAAAGACATGCCTTCCTCTAAGGTAACTTAAAAACTGATTATTTTCACCTGATTCCAAGAAATATAAACTCAGAAGTTAATATGGTTTTCCTGCAAATACCCATACATATGCACCTACTTGTGTTCTTAGATAATCTGAAGCCTGTACACAATATTAATATTTAATCTTTAGGACTCTACCCTGTTAAATGAGTCGATTTTCCACATATCAAAACACAAGAGAGGCCAAAATAAATAAATACTTGAGGTCTGGGTGCAGTTTGAAGGTTAAGCATTCACTGATTAAGTTAAAAATTTCATTTAGGGTGTGACGGTCACATCAAAGTCCATTATTATCTTTTCTCATAGAAAGATGTGTAGATATACGCGTGTGAAAGTGCGAGCATATATGCAACGTCTAAAAGACAAAAGCTGAGATGTATGCACATGCCCTCGGGGAGCAGGCCTCGATTGGCGTTGAGAGTTAGTTCTGGCATTGCAGGAATGAACACATCAAGATGATGTGTTCATTCAGCCCTGTGGAGCCAATAGGGTTGTCGCTAACACACTTTGAACCAAAAATGTTCTCAAACCTGGATCTAATTAAAGCCTGTAGTCAGCTAGCGCTCAACACATCCATACGGCAACCGCACACACCTAAAAACACACCAGCACTGAGACAAGCCAAGAGAAAAATACCGGCTCACCAACCGAGTGCTCAGTGACCTGAACCACCCCTGCAGATGAAAATGGAAACCATGATGAAAACTGCAGATGGGTTCAAATGTCTGCTGTCTGGAAACAGTGAAAACAGACGTAAATGCAGCACATGCTCATAAATACTTACATGCATGTATGAACACACACAGAGACTCTCACCAGTTTCTCTTTTTTCTCAGCTTTTATCTGCTGTTATCAGTGTAATTGGAGCAATAGATGGTTATTTCCTGAGCTTAACTGTGATGACTCTGTCCCCTTAACTGCATCACCTAGAATCATCCATCCATTGTCTGAGGAGGACCAGATCACTTGTAACGGCTTCTCACAATCCACTCCCGTTCAGCTTACCCTCTGAGCTCATTCCTAAACTCATGCCTCCCTCTGAGGCCGCTGTGACCCTCAAGCACTTCAAAGGAAAATCAAAATCCCCCTTGCATCGCTCCAAAACTATTGCAAGTTGGCTGGAAAATCCAAATAAACAATACTTTAAGGAGTGAATTATACTGTGTTAGTCCATGCAAAAAGATTGTTAAGTGACTGGATACTGAGAAGGAAATGTCTCTTGAGGAGTCTTTAAAGCTTGTTATCCACACTGTGTAATATGGATCTAATGAAGTTCACTGTGATTTCATGTTTAATGTAGACTGTATGATGTTGTTATGATCATGTGCACAGAGTTCACATTCTCTTAATTCTTTTTTTATGCATCAGGAAATTATTTATTAGCGAGTAAATCCTTAGTAAATGTGTTTCAAAGTAAACAATTGTCTTCCTGAGTTTCATCATAAAACTGATCAGTCTGGGAGCATACGTGACAAAAAGAAGCTCAGGCTCAAAGAATCTTCTCTCTGTCACATCATATAAAGTACAAGAAATGGAGGTCATTCACACAAACAGTTATCAGAACTCATGTCATCAAGAATCTGTGTATTGTTCTTCTTCAATCTGGTACACTCCAGCTTGGTTCTTTAGTATCCCGAGACAGAGTGACACAACTTTACAATGACGACAGCAGTCCTATCTAAGTGCATGTCATATGTACCGAGTAGAAAGTTTTATTGTTGACATCATATCTAAGTAAAACATTGTATGAACGTAATAAAAAAATCTTCTTATCTTTCCAGGGCTTAAAATTTTATTAAAAACACAACCTTGGATAAGCAACAACATGTCATATTACACTATGTCATAAAAAAAACAAAGCCAAAATGCTGAAGCAATGCGTGAAAAACTAAACCCCCCCAGTGACTCAATATTTTGTAGAACCACCTTTAGCAAACATAACTTGAAGTAATTTAATTTCTGTATAATGTTATTCAGGCTCTCACATCATTAATGGGGGATTTTGACCCACTCTTTTCATAACATTGTTCATTTCTTTGCAGATTCATTTCTTCAGCTTGACTTTGACTGGGCTATTCAGCTGGAGATTGGCTGCTGTGTTTGGGATCATTGTCCTGTTGTGTGAACCAGTTCGGGCCAAGTCAAATCACTCTCAAATACTTTGGTATACAGAGGAGTTTGTGGTTAACTCAATGACTGCAGGCTTTGCAGTCTTGTGGCTTGAGAACAAGCCCAAATGATCACTCCTCCACCACCAGTATGGCAGTTGCTATGGGTTTTTTTTTTTTTTTTTTTTTGCTTCTTTTTTTTTGAGCTGATATACTGCGATTGTTTTAAACCAAACATAGAGATGTGCAGTATGGCCAAACTTATTTACTTTACCTGGTCAAACTCCAAAGGATGTTGCTCCAGAAGTCTTGTGCTTTCTTCAGATGCAACTTGTTCTTTTTAGAGAGACTTTCTCCTGGCAACGCCTCCACAACCCATCAGCCCTTTTATAATTTGTTATCCTTAACGTTTAACCTACTAACAGAGGCCTTTAGAGTCTAAGATGTATGTCTAGGGTTCTTTGTAATTTCCTCTGAGCATTGCAGAGTCTGACCTTGCCAGGAGACCTCGCAGAGAGTGAACTTGCTGGGAAGATTGGCAGCAGCCTTGATCTTTTCCACTCATAAATAACCATTTATGGTGTAAAATGATGGACAAACTATTTAGAAATGACCTCATAATCCTTCCCAGACTGATGGGCAGCAAGTATTTCCTTTGTAAGATCATTGCTGATGTTTGTTGTTTTTGACATTGTGTTGAACTGTTTCAACATCTGCTTTTATTTAGGTGATCACACCTACTTGCGTAAGGCTTACCTACGACAATTTTATCAGGTGCATTTGATCATCACCTCCGTAATTCCACTGGAAGCAGTAAAAAAAGGGCTTAGTTTTTCATACTGCTTGTTCTGTGTTAAATACATAATGTCACATTGTAAACTATGATGCTTTGTTTATCTGAGGTCATATTTTATATTATGGCTGCAGACACAACTCAACAAAATTTTAATCTTCACAGGAACACCCGAAAAAATGTTCTTTGTTTGGATTTGTTTACAGTACAAGTGTATTGCTCACCATACCGTATGATACTTAATTTTTATTGACAAGAGATATTGACTGTCGCAGTAGTCACAATACAAAATGATTATCCTAAATTGCAGTCAAAGGTTAACTTCGATCACAGGACCTGTTACAATCTGATTCAATATGTCCCACACAGGACCTCTATTTTGGAGCGACGACCACAGATATCTCTGCAGCTCTTTCATATCGGCTATCGTTTTTTTCTTGGAAAGTCCAGAATCACTCAGTGTCTACCTGGCTTAAGAGGAGAGGGACACTCTGTAAAAAAAGTAATTATGAGAAAGAGACTGGAAAGCAGTGAGGAATGTTTTCTTATCATCACAGACGTGGTCTGGCTGGTCTGATTCTGGGGCCTTATCAGTGAAGTAGGATTGAGGACTGACTGGTGATAGATTGCAGGGAGGGGGTAATAAAGAGATAGCCACAGAAAGAGTCTGAAATGTTGAGAACTTGGCAGACAAAGACCTTTCACATGGTTTTCTTTAAGTCATAAATTCATATCTTTGCTTCTGATGATCAAAACCTTAATGGATGTCAGACAAGGAAGATGTGAAAAAAAAAATTACAAAATCTGGGCTTTTTTTTAATCCTTTACTGTTTTGAGAGGATCTATTGGTCAGGCTTATGTGCAGGCCAAACTGAATTTACAGAAAGTGAAATAAATGCAATGATGTCATAAAGTTTATGCTTCCAGCACTCAAACTGTAGTATTGCAGGGCACACCTACTCATGATAGCCACATCCCTCCACACAGACGTCCTCCAGACGTCAAGGATGTAGAGATATTAAAACTGTAACTGGAACACAGCCAGCGCTCCCAGTTCAGAAAATCTATCACTTCCTTGATAGAACCACATCTGCATGATGGCTGTGGTCCCTCAAAAATAAACCTTTGTGCACCACAAACACATGTAGTCCGACAAGATCAACATTACATCCGCACCCAAGAGGAGCTGGTTCAGCGGAAAGTGGCTTGTATTGCAGAAGTGTGTGTGTGTGTGTGTGTGTGTGTGTGTGTGTGTGTGTGTGTGTGTGTGTGTGTGTGTGTGTGTGTGTGTGTGTGTGTGTGTGGCCAAAACCATACTTTAAGAATACCAGAGAAGGAGAGGGATTTTTTTTTTTTTTTTTTTGCTGCTAATAGAGAAAAAGGTCCATATGAAAGTCAGAAACCTTAAAAGAAAAAAAGAAAAAATGAGATACAGACAGAAACAATAACAAGAAAATAGATGGAGACAAGACTGAGTTGCACTTAAACAATAAAAAGGAAAGATGAAAGAGGACGGCTTTTTCTTCCTGTGCTCTGTAGAAAGTCCTGTTCGTCTGTTAGACTACTCATCCTTAGTGTCAGATCCCTTTTTTTTACTCAAGACTTTGATGTGAGGCCTCTGCAGTCACCCTGACAGGATATTACTCTTTAATGATCTCCTGATAGGTATCCCCTCCTACACCCAGTATTGCACACAGCAGGGAGTGTGGGTGGAACATGTAACATTTACACAAACATTCAAAAAAAGCACAGACCCAGAGAGCAGACAAGAATGTCCCATCATTAAGTCCTTGAAAACCAACAAACATGTAGATTTAAACCTGTTGTGACTGTACAAGTGAGGAACAACCATAACTGAATAAAGTTCATGTCACAGCAACCTGCTTGTTTTAGTCAAAGAGGTTCTTTGTGAAGGTTAGTTCATATTTTATTTGGGTGTATGGTTTAAGCTGATGTTGTCTGAGCTGCTGAGCACACTGGCTATTCCAGTTAACCGCCTCAGGATGTTAGTTAGTTTGCTGGCATTTGTCAGTATGTCAGCAGTCACATTTAACCTACATTATCAGAAGCCTGGAAAGGCGACACTTGACCCTGTCAAAATATAAACACAAATGCAGATTAAGAGTATAAGAGATATAGAGAGTGAATGTCAAAGACAAAAGAGGTGTGATGATTAAGAAAGACAGAAAGTGATGCTTGTGAGTAACCACTGTTCATCATATATACAAAGAGTAGCCAGAGGATCCCCCCACGAAAACAGGTAATGCCACACCAAACAGGTTTAAGAGAAGGAATCTTACAGTATTCCACTGTTTAAACAGTGTAACACAATACTGTAATGTGTCAGAGAAGCATCCGGATTAGGATGAGGATTCCCAACGGTCAAAATAGTGTGGTTAAAAAAAGCTGCTTGAATCGCAGCTCTTTCACACGGACTCACAAGTGCAACAACATGCTATATAAAAAAGGCAGTGTGTGCATCAAGCCAAACTCTGGCTTTGAAACTTGCAAAAAAAAAAAAAAAAACAATAAAAATTTTATTTGGCTTCTAAAGCATCACCTTTCTCATACTGTGTTTGGCCTGAATAAGCGTGAGCAGGTCCTGCAGGCGAAATCTCACAGGTTGGATGGATGAGGCGTGTGAAAGCATGCAGCAGCTTCACTGACAGGCTCTGTGACTTTAGATTTCATCATTTTCATGTGAATCTCACAAGTCGGATGTCTTTTTTTTAACATGATGAATTATGAGGAAATGCAAAAGATCATTGTCAATACTTTACTTGGGAAATTGTTACAGAGCCAACCCTGTTTAAAACTGGTTCCTCCAGCCAAATAGCTGCAAAGGTTTGCAAACTAGTATCTGCAACCTTTATGGCAGATGCACTATTATATCAATTCTGATGCAACTAAATTAAAATTAGAAAATTGCCCTCTTTCCTTTGCTGTGGTTAAAATCTCTAGACCAAAAATCTTCCTGATCAAGTGGAGAAGATTCACAGTCAGTATCTGCCGGCTGATCAGTGATATAATGTGACTTACGTAAATGTAAAAAAGTGACTACAAGCTTTTTGTAATGGAATTCAGCAATAAGAGAGAAATCAAGATGTTAAGAAGCAGTTTTATTCTATGTGTGATGGTTTCAAGAGTGTGAGAGAGGAAGTTAGAGGGAATGTGAAGAGGCAGATAGAGTTCAGGTTTAGACCAACCCCCTCGACTGTTGCATGTTACAACTACGCTCTTCACTCCCTCTGCTTTGTCAGTTTGACGGTAACTTTCTTGCTGCTCTTGGTTGGATTCTCTTGACTGAAGAGCAGATGACATGCAGGATAAAGACAAGTCTACATCAATCTAAGGTAATTTCTTAATGAGTCCCAAATCTGATGATAGAGGTTATTTCTGGCACCCTTTTGTTTTAGAAATTCCTTATTATCTTATTATGACTTTGCAGATGTACAATCACATTATACAGCTACAGTGTGTTATATTCTTTATTTTATGGCTTTAACTTCTTTTTTTATTTGCATTAAAGAAATGCTGTAATGTTTTTAGCAGCAACTGCTACAACTGTTGTTTTATTGCTATGTTTGCATCAGGGAAAATAAAGCCTGCTGAAACTTTAAGCCAGTATTTGAATAAGAAAATTGCTGATGCGCTTAATTTATAAAAATGTCCAATCTCATGGTTAGAGATTATTTATATTGTTATCCATGATATAATGTAGATCCTGTCAGTGTCATGAGAGGACTTGCCACTCAACGGACTAGTAAATTTCTAAATTTTTGACCACAGATGGAATAAGTTAAATTAGCCTGACCATTCATTCAATGTTACCATATGGCTCAAGAAGAGAGAAAAACATCCCATAGAGACTTGAAGGAATGCAACTCTAATCACCACTGATCGTTAACTTGTTATAAACTGTGCGAGCCCATCGTTGTATTCACGATTGGAGTTGGCAAATACCAGGAAATTTTAGACGTGCTGCATCTGTCTTCAACATTAAAGGGTCTCAAGTATATTTTCATATGGGGAGGTTGTTCAAACACCTCATATATACTCTGAGAATCAGCTGCATATGTGCCAAATTAATTACACATGCTGGTCTGACAACCTTCCACTGACTGACACACATGTTAAACACAACTGGGAAAACTAAGTTGTTTTGACACTAAACTGATCCTGTTGCCTTTTCGAGTCACATTCTGCTTTGCAAATGCAAACAGGTAATGGACACCCCCACTTTATGAAAAGTATTTATTCAACTCAGCAGCAATATTCTTTACTTTAACAGTTCTAGGCCTTTCTGAGAAATAGTTATTTAATTTTTTGATAAATGGCATTTTAACTAAATATCAATTTGATGCTTTTTATACCTAAACTCTTTCAGAATATGAATGTTCTATTTAATTTAAATGGTTTTCTAAGTGGTTCTGCATCCCTTCAGTTTTCCTTCATGCTTTTATCATGTCTTTCTGCAGCATCTGGGGCCCTTAGCCAGGCAGAGCTCAAGATCACCATCTACTGGCAAAAACGACAACATCTGTAGAAGTTCTGGTGGATTACATGTGCCATCTTCTTGTACTCCCCCCCTGCATTTGTTGAGGGAACCATAAATTTTTCACTGCTTTTTTTGCCAATAGTCAGAATGACTTTGTAGCTACTGATTGCATACAAAGAAAAAGAAAAATAACATCCAGCATGGAGGCATCAAGTTATGCTTATGCAGGGACCCCTCCTGCATCAACAATAATCTCCACCTCCCCTACTTCTTCATCTTTCGAATTCCTGCAGATTTTTAGGGAGTACCACAACAAAGCTGTCATTGTGGAACATTACAACTACACCGGCAAGCTGCAGAAAGACCGCTACCGTGAAGGGCTGCCACCCGAGCGCATTGCATTCCTGGTGGTGTGCCTCCTCATCATCCTGGAGAACACTGTGGTTCTCATTGCCATATGGAGGAACAAGAAGTTCCACCTACCCATGTTTTACTTGCTGGGAAATCTAACTTTGTCAGACCTGTTGGCAGGGATAACCTACATGGCCAATATCCTCATGTCAGGACACAATACTTTAAAATTGACACCGTTGCAGTGGTTTTTCAGAGAGGGAGGGGTCTTCATCACCCTGGCTGCTTCTGTCATCAGTCTGTTAGCCATTGCAATTGAACGGCATGTTACTATGGTGACAATGCGACCATATCATGGGACAAAGCGGGGGCGGATGATGGCACTCATCATTGCAAGCTGGGCCCTGGCAGGGTTTTTAGGGATCCTCCCAATTTTGGGATGGAACTGCATCCACAAACTGGACCAGTGCTCGACAGTGCTCCCACTTTATGCCAAAAGCTACATTCTCTTCTGTGTGTCTGTGTTTAGTGCAGTGCTATTGGCCATTGTTGTCCTTTATGCCCGGGTTTTCCGCATTGTCCGCATCAACACGCAACGCCAGCGGCTGGGTCTGTCAGGCAGCATGAGGAAGGGCTTAGCAAGAAAGTCACAGAAGTACATCGCCCTCCTCAAGACAGTGACCATTGTGCTTGGGGTCTTCATTGCTTGTTGGCTGCCTCTTTTCATACTCCTTCTCTTGGACTTTTTCTGCCCTGCCCAAAACTGCCCACTGCTCCACAAGGCTGATTACTTCCTAGTACTAGCAATAATCAACTCACTACTCAATCCGATCATCTATACTCTGACCAGTAAGGACATTAGGAGAGCCATTCTGAGGCTGCTGTGTCGGCCGTGTCTGATGACCAAAGATGGACAGGTGAAGAAGATTGGGATGTCATTCCTGGAGTGCAGTTTCAGTAAAAGTGAGGTGGCCTCCCAGAAGTTAGAGCCTGGATTGGAGACAACCATTTCTTCAGGGAACGCCATCACCACTTCATCTCCAATTAAAGCTCTTTACCCCAAACTCTTCAAGTCATAAAGACTTAAACTCTTGTACATAAAGTTCAAAAGACTGTGAAAAGGTTCCCCACTGAACACAGAATATGTAGCACATCTACAGAAATGAAGCAACTGTGGCACTGCTGAATATAGTGCAAATCCAGAAAAAATAAAAAGTATTGCATTAACAAATTTCTCTGTGACATCTTTACAATGTCAAAGACCATAAAGATGCCACTCAAATGTACATGCAAACAAACAAACTTGTTTTTATAAATAAGATGCTAGTGATAAGTCTCTGTACCAAATATGCACTGAAAGGATGCTTCTATAAATTCATCATTCTCTTCCAGACTTTGCAAGATAATGGAGAAAAGGACATGACTTACTGCTACCATTTTTGGCCGTTACTTAATGAAGAGCTTTATATAAAGAATGTGTGACCTGTGCATCTGCAGACATCTGGATTTCGCTGGTTCGAAGGCCCGCAATGCACTAGATTTGTTCAGATAAAATAATCTAGATTACCCCTACACATCTGCCGACATGATGCATTTACTGATTCACTGGAAGGCAGATAACAGGACTCAGTGAACAATGTTGTGGTATTGTTGTGGGAGGGATGTCGCAAAATGAATGCTGTTTTTAAATGACAGATGGCCAACCTATCTTGTGTGGATTCCAAGTTTTGAAATGTCAGTCTGGAATCTGCAGTAAAACCACAACAGCAAACAGACCATCAAAATGTCAGCATACTTTAGATGTGACAAATGGGCAGATGTAGCATAAACATGTTCTTTTGGTTGTTACATGCTGGTTCTTTTAACTATGACTGAAATCAATTTTCAGATAAATGAATACATCAGTAACTGACATTTCATCTTGTAAATATAGTTGCAGAACAGCATCAAGAGATTAAAGGACCTTATTTTACCTGTAAGGTACATTAGACTAACAGTCCAATATTTCCTATACCACTATACATAATAGACATTTCTGCTTCTTTTGTGAGGTACTCATTTTTAGCATGGAATTGAAACAAAAGCTACAAATCTTTTTTGTTTAGTGTTTCTAGACTTAGTGGAGGAATGAGGCAGTGTGCTGTTTTGCTCATAAATCCATGTAGTGAACTTTGTGTATTTCTGTGGATGTCTTTATACTGTCTGCATTGTAAATTATATCTATTTTGTAACTAGCAAAGGCAACCATTATCTTTCTTTTCATAAAAGAAATAAAATATTTTCTTAAGCAGTAGCAGAGAGTTTTGGAGTTATTTTCTTTCTGTGTAACATTTATACAGTAAGTAAGTTTTTTTTCTCTTCCTCACATGTGGCTGTAATTCAACAGGAAGTCAGCCCCCTTGTCTCACATCTGGTAATAGCATTGGCCTCAAGCTTTGCTCATCTCAGTCTGGCTCAAGATCTACACAATACACCTTTTGTTGAACACAGAGCTCTCCTTTTTTTCTTATTCTCTTGACCTGTAGTTAAGATAGACTATCACTTCACGTTGATCTGCTGTCCACATTTATCATGGCTAAATCTGAGACAAATCACGTACAGCTGGTCTAAATCTTCTTCCCAGGGAGATGTATTATCTGTAGACAGAAAACACTCCAAGGGTGGTTAATTCCCCATCAGAGACAAGTAAAAGTAAGGGGAACCTATGAACCTCATTTATTTAGAGTTCATTTATTTTGTTCTAATATAAACTAAGTTAAGACTAAAAGTATGGAGCCTATAGATAAATTATATCACCGAAAGAAAATAGGAACTTCAACAAGACTGTAAGTGCAGGTTAAAGCTGCCGTGACATAATAAAATAAATTTAAACATTTTGGGTTTGTTGATAGAGCCATGCCTAGTAAAAAAAAAGAGAGAGAGAGAGATCTCAGAACACGTCTTGTCTTTTTTTTTTTTTTTTTTTTTTCCATATGTGGCCAAGGTTGTGTCATCCAGCATAACACAGTTCACACTTTAGGTATGTGTATTACTGTAGCTTTATGCAAGTGCAAATCCTGTCTTACAAGTTTGCTTACTATATAGTTTCTGATTTTACTCTCACAGACCCAAAGATGTGCTCGTCTATCATAACTAGTGGTGTTTCGATGAAACACCTTTGATTTGATATGATTTGTAGAGGAGCAGATGCTCTTCCAGATGTCGACTGTATCCACCGGCAAAGTGCCTGCTGACAAAGGTCAACCAACCGTTCAGGGCTTCCTTCCTTCTGTTGAAATCATACAGCTAAAGGGGCAGGTATGAGTTATGAGACATCTGTCATGATCACTCGAACATATGCAGAGGCACACTGTTCTGTTACTGTACTGTTTAAGAATGACGCAACTGATGGTTGAGCAGTAGATGGGTACAGCTTTAACCACGGATGATAAGGAAGCTTTCAATCATCTGGCCTGCAGTTTCATTGTTGTTTTTTGGTGCCATCTTGTGACTGTTCAAAGGAAACCAGCCTGTTTGGTTACCCTACTGGCCTGGATAACATATTTTACAAGAGGGGTAAAAACTGGTGTGTCAGCACATGGCTGGAAAAGGAAGACTCTCCTCAAGCTGTTGCTTACTGTTGGAGCAATTTGCAAACATGAATCTTGAGAAGATACTTGATAAGTAAGGTAAGCTTCACTTACATACAAGAAGCAATGCAGGTTATGAAGTAATTTCAGTCATTTCCTGATGTCACAATTTATTTACAATACTGTTTTTTTTTTTCTGGTTCTTTTCTCTACTGAGATTTAACTTTAAGGGATAAACAAATGTACTTTTAAAGACGTCACAGTATTATAGACACAAGTTTATCTTCTAGGAGCGTTTTTGTTATCTGTAACAGATTAGTGATGTGTCATTTGCAAACGAGCCAGCTCTAACAGTTCATTCTTTGTAGCGAACAACAAAAGCTAATTTCTGTTGGGGAAGAGCCGAATCTCTAGCTGCTCCTGTTCAGCTCTGCCGAGAATTCATCAGTGTTGCCAGCTCTTGTAACAAAAACAAGCAACCAGCTCGAGGAAAACAAGCCCAAAAAATGAATACTTGGCCCCCTCAAACAAAAAAGAAAAAGAAAAAAGAAAAAGAGACACCGATTATACCATTTTTGTGAAAGAAGGAGGAGGAGCAGATGCTCTGAAGGCAGCATGTGTCGTGGAACAGGCCACGGAGAGCTGAACTTCAAAGGTTTGATTAACATGTTAAACAATAGTCACTGTTTTGTTTATTTATTTATTTATTTTGAAAAAGAAAAAAAAAATTCTAGAACAGTGAAAGCCCAGAACAATACTCAATGAAGGGCCATTTGGTTGCTATCTGGAGGCCGTAATAACTTATTCTTTTAAGAGTTCATTTATGCAAAATATGAAATATGCCTACACACATAGATAGAGCTTTTTGTCTGCTCTTTGTGTCAAAACAGAGCAGTACCACTGGGAATTGTGGGGACATTGTTGTGCAATATAGCTCACGTGCGACTTGCAAAATAAACAGAAGAAAAAAGTCGTGAGGCATGTAATCAGACCACCGCCGTCAACTGCAATGCCTGTTTTTATGTCTCTTTTTATCAATCAATCAAGTTTTATTTATAGAGTGCTTTTCGGGCACAAAGTAACATAAAGTGCTTTACATAATACAAACAAATTATGCATATTAAAAACTAATTTAAACGCCTTCACACACCAGAGTATACAACCGGAAATTAAAACACACCTCATAGTAGTGTCTTTCACACACAATCTGTCACACACGGACTCACACACATACAAACAAAGCACATGTATAGTCCTCCCACCCACCCATACCCCATTCTGTACAAACATAAACTCCCATCCATAGTTACTGTCTCTTAACTGAATGCAAGTATTAAAAATATCAATAAAATAAAAACAGTTGGGCTTGACGCTGCTGTGAGGAAACAGTATCTAGGGGATCTAGTCACACCAGAAGCCAGCCCACCCATGACCACAGAGGGGGCCACCACAGGAACCCCCCCAGGTTAGGACAGGCTGGAGTCCACACCACAGCCACAGGGCTGCAGTGCAGGACAATCAGCCACCTAGAGTCAGTCACCATGGCAACAACCCTGCAGACAGAGCTACCAGTGTGGAGGATCCCCAGACGGAAAACAGAGGATTAAAAAGTAAAAACAAGATTAAATAAACCTATAAACAATGAGAACTGATAAGAAAAACAAAAATAAAATAAAATAAAATAAAATAAAATAAAATAAAATAAAATGGTGGAACGAGGCCTCAACATAGGTTTTGGTTCTGACTTTGGGAATAACTAAGAGGCCGGTACCAGAGGATATCAGGGTCCATGAAGGTTCATAATTTAAAAGCAGGTCCGATAAATAAAAGGCCCAACACCATTAAGATATTTATAAACAACTAAAAGAACCTTAAAATTAATCCTGAAACGCACAAGGAGCCAGTGCAGGAATTTTAAAACTGGTGTGATGTGTTCCCGCCATCTGGTCCTCGTCAGAACATATGCTGCTGAATTCTGGAGTAATTGTAGGTTAGAAATAGACTGTTTGGGAAGACCAGAAAGCAGGGCATTTAATTTTGGTAAAATCTCTCTCTTGTCTTTAGGACCAATAATTAAAACTTTTCTTTGTTCTGATTGAGCTGTAGGAAATTTCATGGAATCCATGACTTTATATCTAAAATACAGTTCAAACAAGTGTTATGTATATTATCATGATCTCTTTCACCGTAGTCACCCCCAGGAGTATGTGGCCAGTGATGTTTGATACCTGTTTACTTACGTAAAAGGAGCATAAATGAGCCCTAAAGGCTCTTTTTTTCTCTCTCTATGCTAAATATGCATACACATGTGGACTAAGCCTTCTGTCTGTTTTCTGAGCCCTTTATCTCCAGAATTTGCTCCTTTTTCAGAGAGCATGTGAAAGCATACCCAGTCGTAACAAATGGAGCAGTACCACCAGAAACCATGGGGGAGTGCTGCGCAGTATTGCCGAAATGTGCACAGCGAAAGGAACAAAGAAGAAGAAGCCACCACGTATAGAGAATGTATAGAGAATACCACATCAGCAGTGCACAGAATTGTGGGAGAATTCGCCATTTTGGGTGTAACTGCAGTCTGTTTACATCTGTTCAGCAGTGGTTCTCTTATTTTTAATCTCCGTCTTATTCAGAAATTCTGAAATTATTTTTTTAAAGTTTTATTGTCCCCCCCCCCTCCAAGTTGTGTACTCGGCTGCATGAGCAGTTTTGTGATCAGCACACAAAAAGGAAATGAACCAGTGGATTTTTATCCACTGTTTCAATCTTGGTGCTGAGCAGGGAATAAGTTGGATAAACACATCTCAGAGAACAGAAACGTGGACCTCTGCAGAAACTTTTCCAGCTGATGTGCTTCTGGCTGACTGTGGTTTTGATATAAAGGACAGTTTGGGCTTTATGTGCACAGAAGTAAAAATGGCAGCATTTACAATGTGTCAGCCATGAACGGGATGATGAGAGAACAGGTGAGGTGGTACAACTAAGAATCATTTAAAAAGGGACACTGACTCATGTAAAAAAAAAAATTTATGGGATCGATGTTAAGTCATAAAGATTTTGCAGTTGTAAATTAATTTTTGCACATAACTTCAGATCTTGTTGTCACCATGTAAAAACGATCTGCCTGAAAAATTCAAGTTTGCAAATGTACAGAAAAGGGTTTGCATGGCTGTAAAAAAGATTTGTGTTTGTAGAAAAAAAAATAAAGTTCTTTTGTGAAAATCCTGTTCACAGATGCAAAGCACAAAACTGCATGGAGACTCTGAAATTGCAGTTATGAATTTTATCCATATTTTTACACTTACTGTATTTTACACTATCTGATTGGATGGTAACAAATAAAATCATCCAATCAGAAAGCAGGCGGGTTCTCAACCTTCACCAATGCGAGGTAAACACAGACTTCTGAGACTGAAACCGGTGGTAATGCATCTAAACCTGAACTTCATTACTTGTTCAGCAGATTGTAACCATCTAATTTATTAATTATTAGTGTTTCTGCTTTATAAGGACTCTTCACTTCTCTTGTGAGTTTATCATGGTAATGACATTTATTTTCAGCATGTTTTAGACATGTTTTAAACACAGTTTACAAGTTAGAAAACTGAAAGTGTATATAAACAGTAGCCTAGTGCCCTCAAAATAGTGAAGAAAACCATAGTGACAAATGTGTATTAACATGATTTCCTCCACTGTCCCCATGCTTGCTTTTGTTTGAAACCAGCATTGGAACTTGGAGGTGAAATCTAAACTCTGCACTGCCCTTGAGTGGATTACCTAGGTATCATGCTAACATAAAGGATGCATGGAAGTAGGTGGGCAGTGACATGACAATGTTTGAAACGGACTACCCATTTATGCAAAGGAAGCATGAATGAGCTTTAAGGGAACCAAACCAAAAGAGCTAAATCTTTGAAAAGAGCCAGACTTTCCATTACTGTCATAATGCATTTTCTTTTGTTTTTTGTTTCATTTTTTTCTTCTTCTCTTAACTCATGATTAACTTGTTTTTTTTTTTTTGTTCTTTGTTTGTTTGTTTGTTTTTAATGAAATTTTACTTTTCAAGTTGTCAGTATTAGAGATAGCGGTATCGTCTGATTGTATTTGTGTTATCTATTGACTAATCCGGGCAAACACCAGTAGTAGATCCTCCATCATTGCTGAGGTGGCATTTCGGTGCATGTCAAAGTAGAACAGATAAGAGTCAAACTATTTTCTTATCAACATCAATGGAATCTAGAAGGACTTGTGTTTTTATTGGTTGTTTGAACAGCAGTGAAAAACTTTAATTGTGGGGAAAAAAATTAAATGCAATGAGCAGGAAGATTTACTTCATTAAAATTGCTGATGCTCGTGTTTGTGTGACATGGAAGGGATCAGTGGTTAACAGTGTTTGTCCACTGATGGCAGCATGTTGGCATTGGAGTGAAACAATGGGCATACAGAGAGCATAGGAGAACAACATAAGGAGTAAATTATGGTGATCAGTTGCCAATCTGACACTAAATTTTCCATCTCCGTGTTGCAAACCAGTTTAACGTGGAGCATGTAATGTTTCTCATGCTAGTTATTGCTAACAGACTAAAAGACAAGGGGCTGCAGTTTTGCTGAGAGTGACTAATTTAGGAAATATTATGAAATGTATTGTTATTTGCTCTGATCAGGGCAACGCTATGACGAGGAAATAAAAATCATTCACCTAGTAAAATCTGGCAAAATAGAAAATGAACAGCCTCTGAAAAAATTTAAAACTATTTCTTTACAGTTTGATAACTTAGTGTTTTATATTCCAGTGTGGATTATCGGTTATTAAAATCAGTCTTTCAGATTAATCATAGTTTACATGAATGCACTTATGTCTAACTAATATGGAAGACAAGATAACTGAGGTTTCCATATGAGAAATGTATAACATCGTCAAGTTCAGATATTCATGCTCCTGTCCATGTCGGAAGATACAGGTAAACTAGTAGGGGTGTAACAATACATTGATCTACATCAATATATTAATCAAATAGTCAATGAGCCAAAGACATTGATCTAAAATCCAAACATTGTTGAAAAATCAATACAAGAATCATTTATCAAGCAAACTTTTATTTTGAAAATGGCTGTATTTTGAATTCCCCTGGCATGTCATTTTCCATTTATTACTAGTCTGCCTTAGTTACAAGAGCAGATTATTTTTTGTTTAAATTATTGTTAATACCTGAGCTCAGGAATAAAAATGTTAAATGATATTCTAGTTTTAATTTTGATATGAATGGGAATGACTGTGTTCATTCCTTCCTGATGTCTTTTCATATCAACCGGTGGATCCTAAATCAAATCGAAATTGGACTGTGACTAAATTTGAGATATCGGCAAACATTGACTCACTATTCATTAAATTAATACCCCTAGTAATTAGGACTTGCCACCGCAAGATGGTGTAACACACAAAATGGCTCTGTTTTTCAGTTGTCCTTAAAATTCAAAGAATTTTTTGCCCGAAATGACAGTGATTTTGTTTTTCCAAATGACAAACTTGTATGTTTCAGAGGACCTGAGATTCCATATTTAAATATGGCTGCAGCCAGTACCATTTGTAGTCCATTGCTGTCTTTCTTAAAATTCTTTATATTTTGTGTCTGTTGAGATGCTAGTGTACACAGTAGCAAGTTGGTATTGATAATTACATTTTTTCATGAAAAATTGCGTCAATATGTGTGGTTTATTAATCATTATTACCTAAATTAGTTGGTGTTCTCATGGTGCACATTTTTACAATGTGTTTGTGATTTTCTAGTTTTATAAAGCATAAGAGGTTAACAATTTGGCTATTTTTTTTTATACATTTTTTCTGAATGGTGCAACTGGAGTCAACCACATGATAATGACGTCACCAACTGGACAACTACTGGACAACTGTAGCACACCATAAGTCGATAACGGATTTGATAGACAGTAACCCGCAGTTTTGGCTCTGCGTTTACATTTTGGCATTGCTTTTCCTTCATTCTGAGGATTCCTTCAGAATGAAAGCCTCGCCCATCCTGACGTCACCATCCTCTATCACACGTCAATAGAGGCGGATCAGCCAGTTGGACACAGACTCTTATTATGAAGGTGAGGGGAGGCCGGTACAATGCTTAGTCACGGTGAGTTACCGCTTCCCTCCCCCCCTCCTTCCTATGTGGCTCACAGCTCGACAGACCGTGATGGACGAATTGAGCTAGATAACGTGAGTTTCCTTTATTACACATGTAAGCAACGAGAGACGACTAATACGACCTGGGTGGGTAAGTTTAAGAGCAAATGGGGTTGGGGTCTTTTGGAAGTATGTTCAGAGAGCGATTTGTTAGCATGTTTGTGCGGGTGTCGGTTCGTAGTCGTTACTCCGCTGTCTATTACGAGGAGCCTGTGTTGCTGTCAGGTTTGTTTCCGAAACGTTCAACTTATTTGTGGCGTCTCTTGTTGTTTTTATCCCGCGACCCGTTGAGTTTACATTTGCCGCAAACTCACGTACTGCTTGCACGCCATCTCCCTTAGATTATTTTTCATGAAATGAAGCTCAGAAATTATTACTTGATGGAGCCTCGAGCGAATGAGGGGGTACAAAACGCTTTGTGTGAAAGCTCTTCGTGTCAGGTAGGTAGAGATGGCGCGGAAATCTAATTCCATCTCGGCTTATGTAAGGACTACTCCACTTCTGGGTCGTGTTTTGGTACATACAGTTCCACTGTTGGCTCAGTAAGGAGTCCACGATGTGTCATCGAGGAGGGAAGCTGTTTGCCAAAAAAGCCAATGCAATACGCAGAGTTTCTGTTGCACCAATGCTCTCTCTCGTTTTCCTGGTTTGCAAAATCAGTGACACGGCTGGAAGTATATGTCACCTATTTAACTCGCTCAGATCATTTCAGTTGTGCAGCTCCTGCTGACTGGCAACCAAGTGTGGCAGGCCTGAAGGGCGGCTCCAAAAGTGAGGTGCGGGGGTCCTCCAATGCACCGTGGAAAAGTTAAAACTCGCTATTATGTCACTCTGAGACGCAATGGAAGTGTTTGAACGGGTACTGGGTTTGAGTTGCGCACCATTTCTCTTCATCTGTGTCAGCTGTAAATTGTTATTGTTGCTGGTTTGCCCGATATAAAACACATGGGTCTGACAGCTCACTAAATTGTCAAATCGATTATTATTCTAACACTAAATATTCTGAATAATATTTAATCGAGTTATTTACTGCTTTTAAAAAAATACTTTTGTAAGTAAAAACCTGAGCAAATCTTTGTCTTCTATAGTATAATCATTCCAGATGTGACATAATTTGTCAGCAATCAAATATCTGGTAAGAACCTTATATTTCCTGCCAAATGATGGGGTCATTATTTGATTTGTTTTCATGGGGATTTGTTTTAGGGCAAATATCTCCTCCAGCCTGCATCAAATGATACAAATCTGTGCTTTAAAAGCAGACTAGAAGGGTCAATATTGTTAGTCATACCTCAAAAGTGGCCTTTAGTTGGTTATTACTGAAATATTGGAGATCTGCAGCCTGTAAAGACCGATACTTGAGTAGCTTGTTAGTCTGTCTAGGAGAGAGTGGTATTGAGAAATAAGTTGTTGTGAAACTTTTACTCAGAGTCCTGAGGAGAGAAAATCACTGCAATAAATCAGAATCATAATGCATTTCATATTGCAGTTAGTTAGTTTAACATGCTAATCTTATGGCAAACTACATGATGGCCTTTTATACGTCGTCATTTGTTGACGTGTGTGGGGGGGGGGTGCTCTGTCATGGTAAGCTTTTTATTGACCTCATCTTCTGTTACTTAACAGTACTTGGGGATTGAGAAAGAACACAGACCATATTGGCTTGTCTGTGTCCTCTTATCTCTACTTCAGGTAATCATTAGCATATGTATATATGTGTGTGTAACGTATGGGCCCATTGTCACACAGCTGAACACGTACAGCATCATTGTTGCTGAGTAAGTATGACTCTTCCTATTCATAGATCAGCAGTCAGTCAGTATCGTTCTGTTCTTTGTGCTTTGTGCCGGTTACCAGCGGTTCACATTCTGAAAAGCAGAAGTTTGAACGGCACTAAAGCGAGGTGTTAAATATGTTGCATGCCTTTACATCTGTTAAATGGTCCTTTGTGGATCTGTACTTACATGGTGTCAGTTTCCAAACCAGACTGAAGAGTCATCTTCTATCTTTATACCTTCTACCTTTACCGTTATATTATTCTGCATAGTTTTGCCACAATTGTTATACACTTACATGATCCCTATTATTTGCAAATAAATGAGCAAAAATGATTACATCCAGCTCAATCACTTTTATGAGAACAGCAGAATAATCAAACAAAAATGGCATGTTCTAAGTTGGCCTGCAAAAAGTTAATCGCATTATTTGATATACCTTATTCAAGTCTGCATACATCCATTTTCATAATAATCTTCATTCACCTGAATGAAAACAACTTGATAAAACTGATAGAAATATTCAAATTATTACCACTTAATAGAGATAACTGATCATGTTAGAGATTATCCTAATGTAACAATTTTCAAGCAATGTTGTAATTATACACTCATTTAACAGCTTGGGCAGTTGTCTTTATTTGTGTAGTCATTGTTTTGGTATGTCATGAGATAACAGGATCCATGGTTGGGAAGGGGTCATGTGGTTTTCTTGTATGAAATGTCATCCTGAGTTTATGCTCTGTTAATTATGCCTTGTCATTGCCCCCACGTCCTCTGCTGCAGACATGGCACACCAGATATGGGTCATTAATCTGCTGACTTTCACTATCATTGGATTGTTGTATTTCTCTTATGGTTGTTACTGTTGAAGTCATAGTGTGTTCGTCCTGCTGGCTGATCTACAACAGTGGTGTCACACATTATAATTTCTTGCCAAACTTATCTCTCAGTTCGTTTCACTGATCTTTATCAAACAGTTGAAGCTGTCATGCAAACAGGCCTGTCTTGAAACTAAGATGATATAAGTAGCTTTTGGTTTTACTTGTTTTGCTCACCCGCTTGTTGCAGTGAATTCCTTCTCTTGAGTCTATTACAGTATCACACATTCAAAACATCAGTTATTCGGTTCTTGCAGGTGTTGACCAGATTCTGTCCAGTTTCCTCTGCAGATTGTTTTTTTTTTTTTTTTTTTGTCACAGTTCTTTCCTTAATGTTTTTGCAGGTTTCACTCTGTCATGTCCTCTGACTCTGTCTCTTACATTCCCATTGGCTGCGTTGACTACTCTAACATATCAAACATGCTAGATATTCTATTAGTGCAGGGCTACTGTGTGATGCCAAAATAAGGCAGCTCTAACTTCTTTCACTTTTCTCCCAATATTTTTTTGAAATTGAGGTTTTGCTGCAGCTCTTGTCGACTGTTTTCTGCAGTTTAATTTTAGCTAGGTGGGGAATAAATGCAATAAACTGTTTATGATGGCGTGCTTAACTTCCTGACTGCTGGATTGCTTACAGTAAAGAGTAAATATTGAATCGAATTGTCTTTATTTGCATGTTTTTATCATGCTATGTTGATTATGGGTCAGTGAGTGTAAGGCATTACATTGGTTAATGGTCAATACACTGGTAAACATACGTTTAAGTCTATAGATACATATTGATGCTGAGTCATTTGCTTGCACTAATGTGTGTTTTTGTGTAAACAGAACACATCAGAAGCAGACTCCATGTATGTGAATAATATTCATACAAATTCTGTCTCTTTCTCTCCCCAGCTGTCAGCTTGGTTGTAAACACAGTGGTGCAAGCAAACTCCAGTGTTGAGCAACTTCGATGAAGCCGTTTCTGGAATAGATGATCCATCAACTCTCCTCTCTCCATTTTAAAGGGCTCCAGGTGACAATTTTGGCGCTTGTGGCACTTGAATCTCTTCTTGCCCTTCAGGGTCAACAAGGTTTCGACTGCCTTATCTTCAGTATCTGACTCTGTGAGATCCCATCCAGACTGTTGACCTTTTTAGTCAGTTTTAATTATTCTAGTAGTCTAATTACTAGTTGGATATTGAAGCAATTAATCAGTTACCAGGTTGAAATGAATCCTTTTGGGATCATATGAGTTTCTTCAATGAGGACATTTGAGCAATCTGAATAAATTTATTTGGAGAAAACTTTAAAAGATTACCTAGTAGACAAGAGAGACACAGTGTCATTTTTCTTCTGCCAAGTTTTCCAAGTTCCTGTCAGCACAGAGTGGAAAGAAAAACAATTTTATTGCCAAGACAAACAGAAACAGTTGAACAAGAAGTGTTTACCTTTAAGTGTTAGTTTTAATTTTCATGAAACATTATTGGTCTGTTCTACAAAGTTAGCACTTGGACAAACCTAGAGGAATCCTTATCTTTGAAAATTTTCATCATGTTGGAACTGCAATGTGCAACAGTGCAGTCAGCCATGAGTGGCAGCTCACATACAAGTTTCTAGTGATGGCATAATGAGCTTTATGACCGGACTCAGGTACTGAAAAGAGCAAGAAAGTCATCATTTTTTCATAAAAAGACTTTGACTCAGATAAATAGCTGGCATACCCAGAAGCCCTGGGGATTTTTTATGTGGCTACCTACCCATCTCCTCAGTTTAAGCTCTTTTATTTTACCCATGCCTGCATGTGGTGCAAGGATGCTCCATAACACTGCCCCCTGTTCCTGAGAAAGAGATTGAGGAGGAGAAAGGGTTAATAGGAAATGACAGAGTGCCTGACAGAATGCAAGGCGCTGGTGACTCCATCCACGCGCAATGGTCACCGTGTCTTCAGCTACACGCTGGAGAGCCATACGTCGGCTGCCTTCGCCATCATGAACGAGCTGCGTCTGGAGCGGCAGCTGTGTGACGTCACGCTGCGGGTGCGCTACAAGGACCTGGAGGCGGTGGATTTCGTGGCGCACAAGGTGGTGCTGGCCTCCTCGTCCCCCGTCTTTCGGGCCATGTTTACCAACGGCCTGAAGGAGTGCGGGATGGAGTTGGTTCCCATTGAAGGGATTCACCCCAGGGTAAGTCAGAAAGCTGGGGGAGAATGTGAAGAATAATAACAACTGCTATTTATTTGCCTTAGGTTTTTTTCTTTTCCCTACTTTCTAAACCAAACCCCAGTTATCTTGCAATGTCTAAGCAAAGAACCCACTATTCTTCTTTAAATAAACCAGGTTAAGAACCAAAAACATGGAGTTTATCTGTCATCTTAAGAACATCTGAATAATCATACTGGTTTGGTGTGAAACTGGTTTGTAATTGCTTTTGATTACAGAGATAAGTAATGTTTTGATTTGGGGGGGGTTATAGTTTAGAATTGGGATGTCCCTATTACATAATTTCATCATTAATCACAAACTAAATGTAATTTTCCATAAGGGATTAAACTCAAACCATATTGTTAGATCAATGCAATTCATGCAACAAAAACAAATTATAAAACATCAGCATGTTGGCTACATGCGGTATTTTAGCCATTTGTATGAAAAATTATTGTTATCCAGTATTATTTTTATTTCAAACAGCAGCTTTTCTACTAAAGTACAGCTGGAAGTCAAAAGCTTGCTGGATATTTTTCCCCATGTTCAAAAAGTTTCTACTCTTGTTCAAAATAAATGTTCAGAGCCTTTTTCTAAGTAGTTTACAGAAAGATGCCTCCCAAGTCCAGGCATATGTTTTCACAGAAAGAAATCCAAAGTAATTTTGTAGTATTTATTTATTGTTTAAATAGCAGAGGTGATTTGGTTGGAATGTGACCTGTATTTACTTTTTGATGCCAACCTTATTTGTTTATGTTGGCATCAAAAGATTGATATAAATAAGACTTAAAGACCTATGAGGAATGTCTGTGGGATTTTACATAATTATATTGTTGGGAAATTATTGTATAATAATCGTGATAATTCTTTCTCTGACACTGACTGTATCAATAAAGTCTATAATAAAGACATCCCTAGTTTAAAATGAGTTTAGGTCCGATCAGATGGAGCAGGATTGATGTTTATTACATGATAATCTGTTTGTTCCCGTCTGGGAGAAATGAAAAGGTGGAAAGCCTTTTCAGAGTTTATCCCTCCTCATAACTTTTTCTTCCTTGATCTTATCTCAGGTCATGGATAGACTGATAGAGTTTGCCTACACAGCCAGCATCTCTGTGGGCGAGAAGTGTGTCATCCATGTGATGAATGGCGCCGTCATGTACCAGATAGACAGCGTGGTTAAGGCATGCTGCGATTTCCTTGTCCAGCAGCTTGACCCCAGCAACGCCATCGGCATCGCCAGCTTCGCTGAGCAGATTGGTTGCACAGAGCTCCACCAGAAGGCCAGAGAATACATCTATTTGAACTTCAGCCAGGTAAGCCCGAAATGGCATTCAAAATTAAAGTAATGAGATCAGTTTAAAGCCTTGTCAAGTTTTTTTTTTTTTTTTTTTTTTTTTTCCCCCCACAAATAAGTATTCTCAGCGTCTTTAAAAGGACAGAAAATCTGCAGCATGTGAGAGGAAAGTTTCACATGAAACTTTTTGTGTAAATTTGTTTAGTAAATTTGTGATTAATCCTAGGAAAGTACGGCTGTCTCTTCAGTTGAGGAGAAACGCATTCAAAAAGTGTGAGAGGTTTATACAGGTTTTAATGCTACATTATAAATGTAGATGGACTATTCAAAACCTGAATTCAAAGGCGTAACTTTAGTATTTACAGAAGGTTTTCAACCTGAGCACTTGTGTGTTTAGTGTTTTGTAGGTAAATTCTCTTTCACTTCCTCCGTTCTGGCTTTTATTGTCAGACTTATCTGCCTCAGGCCTGTGTGCAGTGAGAATGAGTCACTGCGAGTGAGTAGATCTGTCTGTGTTTGAAGCATACCTAGCTGCTACGATGACTGTACAGTGCAGAGTAAATGAGATGAAAGGGCAGTCTCGGACATTTTCCCACACAGTCCACAGTATCGTGGTGGCAGACATACAGATCAATAACTTGATTTTCCTCCTGTGCAAATCTACTGGGCCAAAGACCGTGGCCCAGTTACATGACCAGATCGACTTTGAACTGTGGCTCCACTCAGCTGTTCATAAAACCATAGTGAGTCTTCCTGAAGGAAACTAGCTTAACCCTTTATGGAAGAATATTCTGTTTCTTACTACTTGCAAGAAATTAATGTAAAAGTGATGTAATGTTTGGAATATGTGCTTCTCTGGAGATTTGTTCAGAAATGTATTACGACTTTCACGGCAGGAAGCCAATTTTCTGTAGAATTTAACCTCCCTGATACGATTAATCTTATCTTGTTGTTGTGCTGTCATCTAATAATCTTATCATTTGACCCAAGTGTCACACAAAGATATGATTTCTTGCAAGAGCTGGATTTTTTAAATTGGATTTGTCATATCAATGGGGCTTTAGAGTAACTCTGCTTACAGTGCTGTACAAGAAGGAGATGGAGATTCTTTGTTGGACAAGCGACTGTGTGTATTGTTGCCATTTCATGATTGCCCCAAGCATTTTTCTCTGAATTTATATCAGCATATTGAATGTTATAAACCCCGATGGGAATCTGCATGTAATTGCCCAGCCAGCTTTTAGTTTAAACGTGGCTTGGTCTCTGTTTACAGGCAGTTATTTTTTATTATAACACAGCAAACATTTACAAAAGTTGAATTATTTATTACTTTAAATGATTTTTTAAGTTCTTGTGAATCAGAAAATATATAAAATATTTGAGTGAAATATGTGAGTAAGTAGAAGACAATTTAGGTTTGTTGCCATTTTGATACTATACAGTTTGATTGGTAAAACAAATTAAGAACTTAATCAGATTAAGTAAAAAAGAAATTAATTCTTAGATGCAGTTGTACTCCACATATTTATGATTTTCAGTGTTTAGATACATGAGTATAGTTTTGTTTAATATAAGTGATTTAGTGTTCAAATCTCAGCATTCGAAAGACAAAATAAGTTATTAACAACTTGTCTTGTTCTCGTGTTCCAGATAGCAACCCAGGAGGAGTTCTTCAACTTGACCCACTGCCAGCTGGTCAACCTCATCAGCCGGGACGAGCTCAACGTGCGCTGCGAGTCTGAAGTCTTCCAGGCATGTGTGGCCTGGGTGCGGTACGACCGAGAGAACCGGCGTCCGTATGTCCAAGCCTTACTCCTGGCTGTCCGCTGCCATTCCCTCACCCCCAACTTCCTCCAGGCCCAGCTCCAGTCTTTGGACTGGGATCCACAGTGTAAAGACTACCTGGCCCAGATCTTCCAAGACCTCACCCTCCACAAACCCACCAAACTTATTCCTTGTAGAACTCCAAAGGTGCCACAGCTCATCTACACAGCTGGGGGTTATTTCCGTCAGTCTCTCAGCTACCTGGAGGCGTATAATCCCTGCACGGGAGCCTGGCTGAGGTTAGCGGACCTGCAGGTACCTCGCAGTGGTCTGGCAGCCTGTGTGATCAGTGGGCTTTTCTATGCTGTTGGTGGTAGAAACAACGCGCCTGATGGCAACATGGACTCAAATGCTTTGGACTGCTACAATCCTATGAACAACTGCTGGCTGCCGTGTGCTCCAATGAGTGTTCCCAGGAACCGAATCGGGGTCGGCGTCATCGATGGCATGATATACGCTGTTGGTGGTTCACACGGCTGCATTCATCATAATAGCGTGGAAAGGTAAGTAAACTTAGTACTTAATGAAGAGGCTGATGTCACCCTGTTATTTATTTTTATACTGAAATAATTCTATTGACATAAAGACGAGAGCCACTGCTAAATTAATGCCTTTACGTCTGTATGGTTAAAGTTTAGTGAAATGCAGATAATAACAGGAGGTGCATCTGATTCAGTGCTTTGATTTAAAGTCCTGTTGATCTGAAATTATACGAGTATGTTAGTGTTTGTGTGGTTTGCCTCAGTTCAGGTGATATTTATAGTACAGACTTAAGTTTTAAACTGTTGACTGTCTGAGGTCAGTATGTACTGCAAGAAAAGGAATCGGGTAGCTTCCTGGAAATTATCTGCTAACGTTCCTCTTCCTGTAATTTATTTTTACCTTGTGCAAAGCTTTCATGACTGTTTTAATCTTAAAGGAAATAAAGTGGTGTTATACAATTTAGTGAGAGCTTAGAATAAGGCCATGTTTTCAGTGGGGTGTGACACTTTTTCAATTCACTTAAAGCAAAACACTTTCACTTCCACTCCAGAGTCCATTTTTTTCTCTTTTCAGAAACTACTTAAACTTTGAGTTTTGCATTAACACCATTTCCAGTTCTTACTTGTAAATTAACATTATTCTGTGTTCAGCCACTGCTTGATAATGATATTAAAAATATGTTAGGTCTGTGTGTACATGTTCATTATATCTGTCAATGCAGGTTTTTGAGTATGCAAATGACTTAAGTGTACCATGTAGCACAGGCCATAACCACTCAGGTTATATAATGTACTGTGAATTTAGTACATAATTTTTATTCAAGGCTGTAAATTTAACCAAACTCTGCCCTTAGTCCTAAAATGTCAATTATTAACATGCTAAACCGCAATCTACGTGAAAGCAGAACATGCCAAACCTGTCTCAATGCTCTCTTACTATAATCAAAGACAAACAATGTGACCTTCCACAGAAGAAACACAAATACTGAGAGATGAATCTGTGCTACAGTTACTGCAGTCTTTTACTGCCTTTATATAAAAGTGAGAACCCAGTAAAAACTTGTCTTTAATATCCTCCTGGCTGACTGCGAAGAACAAGTTAATTAACCCAAGAAATGGTTAAAAATGCTTTATTAAAATTAAAAAAGCTTAAAAGTGTAATAGCATGGAGGAAATCATTTGTCAAGTAAAGCTTTAATGCATGAGTCTCAAGTTAACAAAATGTGTTTCAAAGTTTAATTATTAAACTGATGGATCAGGGCGCACAGGCTCAGAGTCTTCTCTGTCACATCATTCATAGCACAACAAGACGAAGGTCTCAGCATAACGCAAACGGTTTCCAGTCATCAGCTATCTGTCAGGTGTTCTTCCATCTGGTAGAATGCCTGGTTCTTTATTATTCTGAGTAAGAGTGAGACATTTATGCCATGACGACAACAATCATATCATAGTTGGGATCAGAACTGATAAGGTGTTACTGAAATCAGTGCCGTTATTAATTCTGCCTGTCGATCTGGTTCTTTATTGATTCCATTATCAAGTATACAACATGGATTTACATCATGAAATTGACTATTTAATATCTAAAAAGAGTCAGTTTTGAGTTTAAAACACATTATATGAACTGAAAGAAGATCAACCTCAACAATAGCAGTTCCCCTATTTGCTCTTATTTCCTGGAGAAAATTAGCAAAGCCAAATCCAGACCAGCAACATTTTTCCTCCGGTCATACTCGTATCAGATATTTTTAGAAAGGAACTGTTTATTTTTATTTGTGACATGCCCTGAAAAAGAAACACTTTATAGTTTGAGTATATACCTCAGTGGAAATAGTCAAAGCAAGAGTTCATTGTTAAATGAATTCATAAAACCACAAAACATATTTCAAGAATGAAGAAACAATGTCAGTCAGACATGTGTAACTCCTGACTTTATGTTCACTTCTTTCTTTTTCGAAGTTGGTTTGTTTTTGTTTTTTTCTACATCTAAATAAGCCGTTTATGAGTATAATGTGTACTTACAAATAGAGTACACTGAAAGCACCTTCTGGAAATGGATATTTAAAAGCAAAAGGTTAAGCAAAGGTCTTTCTCTCTGTGTTTGTTCTCCTCAGGTATGATCCAGAGCGGGACCAGTGGCAGCTGGTAGCCCCAATGTTAACGCGGCGTATAGGTGTGGGCGTTGCTGTCATTAACCGGCTGCTTTATGCAGTGGGGGGGTTTGATGGTGCCAACCGGCTCAGTTCCTGTGAATGCTACAACCCTGACAGGGATGAGTGGAGGACCATGGCCCCGATGAACACTGTGCGGTCCGGCGCAGGTGAGGAGAAAATTTACATCTGCTGAACATAGTCAGCTAATTGTGCCAGTTTTCTTCTTTTTATCTAAAAAACCTGCAGTAGATGCTGTTTGTTGTAACTCATTTAGACTGAAGGTTTGTTTAGAAACAGCCTTTCAAACCCTGGCGGGGTTTCCAATAACTCCTTAAAAAATGCCTAAAGGTTTGATTCATGCATGTGTATACATGCAGACAGTCATGTGACAAAGACAAAAGTACATCGTCTTTCAGATCTAAAGCTTTACCGATTGGCACATAATAAACAAGGATGGTCCTTTCCTGCATTTGAAATCTGCTAAAACAATCTCAGCCGTTTATTTAGCAAAAACTTGGCCAAGTTAAAAAATTGAAAATAGAGTGTATGTTACACCCAGTCTAAATGTGTTACCTCATTTTGTTTGATCCTAAACAGTAGGATATGTAAAGCTCTCCATTACTGCAAGCGATGTCCTGTTCCAATACTTGCTTCCTCTTATTAGAACACACCTTGTTCAGATGTGGTGCAGCTATATGATTGCCATGTGTCCATTATTACCCATTTATATTGTAGTCATTATCTGCAAATACTCAAGTATCCAGCATGTCTGAAAGATGGTCTTTTTATCAAGATTTTCAATTTTTAAATAAACCAGCCTTTGTCTAATTTTAGGTGTGTGTGCACTGGGAAATCACATCTTTGTGATGGGCGGATATGATGGCACCAACCAGCTGAACTCAGTAGAGCGCTATGATGTAGAAACAGATACATGGAACTTTGCTGCCTCCATGAGGCACAGGCGCAGCGCTCTGGGAGTCACTGCCTTACACGGACGCATCTATGTATTAGGTGAGTAGTAACTAGAAACTTTTAGTTAAAAGAAAAGTACCAAACCAAGATATATATTGTATGAATTCTGCAGTCAGTATTGATAATTATCCTGTTAGGATTGAATGTTTTCATTGACATGAACTTGTCATAAAATGCAATATTTTCTAATGTTAGAAGAGCACTAAAACTATTTTTTTTTTTTTTTTTTACTGCGACCTGACTTCAAAAAGAATAAACTATTTATCATCTCAAAGGGCCTGCACTCAAACAGTGTGGATGTTGACGGAAGCTTTTATAGATATAAATTTGTACTCTTACATCCTGCATTGAGGTTTATTTTTAATCGATTTAGGATGCAATTGTATGCAATTGATTCAGGTCAATGCTTTAACATGGTCCTCACTACTAGCTCCTTAGTAGTTTAGTATGCATGTTGATTGACTGAACTCTGTGAGAATGGAGACTGGGTGTCATATCCTGCCTTATTGCTCTATCCGAACAAGAAGGCAGAACTTACTTGGTTTGTTTTCTATGAGGATAACAAACTAAGTATGTTTAGTTGTAAGAACGTGTCTGATATATAGACAGCCTCCATGTGCCTCATGTGGGAGAGGGAAAATTCAGGTCTGGACGTGTCTGTTGGTTTTGAACATGATATGAACACGAAAAAGGACACTCTTTTATCCGTTTGAGATCCATGTGTTTCCCACCAGTTTAAAAATAGGTAAATACAATGTGAAATTATCAAAAATACACAACATATTACACAGTTGTTGTTTTTTTCACCAAAACTATGAAAAAATGTTGAAGCACTACATGAAAAACTAAGTACAATCTTACTTCTTCTGTAAGAATCGGGCGAGTAAGTATCTGCCAGATGCTGACAGTGACCATCAGAAGGTGAGATCAGCTCTATAAAAAGTTAAAGGTTTTGGCAGTTTGCTAGTCAGAAGCATTTAAGTGTTTTGATACCAAGGGCGTAGCTTTGATTTTGACATTGGTAGGGACATAAAATTGGTCCAAAGAGCAACTAGTTGGCAAGTGTTTTTGTGCACTAATGATAGACATTTATTAGCTCAATCGTATAATTGAGTGGATGGAAAATCTAAACAAGCAGAAGTTTATAATGCAAATAATTCTATTCAGTGGTATTAAAATCTGGTCTTTTTGCTAACCTGAATACAGGTCTGTTTTACTTAATGATTTCTTTTATGAATTTTATGAGATGAAGACATCTGTTGGCAGATTTACTTTGCATCAGTATTGTTCGCACCAAGCAACTTATTTTTACAAACAGAAATGTTCTTTAATCCTTCAGTACAAGAAATCCACTACTTATATTAATAAACATAATAAAACCATGAAGGAAAACGTAAACAATAACAGAAAGAATTATTAAGTCACAAACCGTTGTTACACAGCACATTTTGAATAAGAAAATCTTATGTGATCACTTTGGCTAATTGTAACTGCACAGAATTTGTTATGTTAGAGGAAATGTTCATAATTTTTTTCATTTCTCATTTTAATTGTAACCCATGTTAAAATAATTATGGGCCTTTTTTGCATTAATCCACATCAAACAGCTTTATTTTAGTCTGTAGAATACTATGTGATGGTCAGATTAACACTTCACTATGTGGTATTATGACTGATTAGATTTTATTCAATTATGTAGTTCAAGTCACATCTCTTAGAAGTAAACCTCACCTTCCTCTTCACCTTCCTCATCTCCTCCTCTCTCTAAACTATCTGCAGCTTTGATTCTGTCACCTGACAAAATAACACATTGATTCATGATAAGGAAACAAGTTTTTAGCTTAGTGGCTGCTATTATCCCCATTATTCATGACACAATGGCACTGGGAAAATAATTTCTTTGTTACTTAAACTTTTACATTGACTCACTCTAAAATACCTCCTGATGTCTTATCTTTTCTTTGCTCCTGAAGTTCTGACTGAAGACAAACCACCATTAGCACCTACACAGATGCTCAGCGCTGACCATGAACTAGTCTGACAGCGGTGACAGCCAATCATGTAGCAAAAAACACAAGTAAATAGTGTAAATAGTTAGTAAGGTGGGACTTAACGCAGCGCTGCTGCTGAGAGAGCGCAGTAAACTCTTAGCTGTCCTGTGCCACAGTAAATGGTAAGGGCAAATAAGGAGTTGCTGGATATTGGTAGGGTAGGGACATGTCCCTATCGTCCCTACCTGAATCTACGCCCATGGTTGATACAAGGAAAAAAATCAGCAGTGATATTAGAGAAGGAACTGTTGCCACACATGAATCTGGGAAGGACTCCATCATTCTGTAGGGAGAAAGATTATTCTCAAGTGGAAAACATTCAATCTCCCAGGAGTGAACATCCCAGCAAGTTCACTCTAAACTGACAAAAAATAAATAAATAAAAAAACAAGAACTGTATGTCAGCGTTCAGCAACATCAAAACCAGTTATTTTCCTCGTCTTTCCCTCTGGTCTATTTGCTCCTAAAGCAACATGTCTGAGGGTTTATTAACAGTGTCTGTTGCCTCCATTATCAGTGAAATCTCAGAAACAGCTGCTAAACTTTCTGCTGCCGCACTGACGTTGGGAGGCGGAGGAGAGGCCATTACTCCTGGGTGAAACTGCAGCTAGCTTCAGGGTTAGCTCCCTTCACTTTACCCAGCAGTGATGAAGCAGACACAGGACGCTGCTGGAGCTAGAGCTGTGTGGTGTTTCTTTCTAAAGCTGGTAGCAAAGCATTCACCGCTAAACAGGAAATTTCTTACAGCAACTTTCTCTGCTCCGACACCCCCCACCCCACAATGAGACATAACTTCTCCAAACAAAACGTTGACTTTTAATAAAAAGCCATTGGCTTTGCGCACCGTTCTGACTAATCGATTAGTCGTGACAGAGTCAGCAAAGTGTCGAAAAAACCGCTGGATGCAACAGGAAGTTCCATGATGCTGACCTGAGTCAGGCCCATTCTGCCCTGGTTTCTACTCCCCTTACTGGTTCAGAGTCTCAGTGGCAGATCAACATGACTGCGAGTTTTTTTTTTTATAGAGAACCATGAAGTGTACTGAAGCTTTTCACACAATGCTTATTTGTAGGGTTTTTCAGATAAATAACAAGGTATAATATGTGGTGAAGCTTTTTATTGTGAGGGTGTGTTTACCCAATTTTGCAACATGGTCAGGACAAGATTACTTTTTTCCCACAATGACTGTGGTAACTTGGCTTTGAATATTAAACATTTGCTCAAAAGATTATCCAGTATATTCTCTTCAAAACAGATTATTCTTCATATTGAACCTCAGTATGTACTAAAGGTACTTTCCACATGCAACTCACCCAAAAGTGAAGTTATTATTTTTAATTCTTAACAAAAGTCTAAAAGCAAAACATCCTTATGCTTTACAGGAGGTTATGATGGCAACACTTTCCTGGACAGCGTGGAGTGTTACGATCCAGAGCAGGACACCTGGTCGGAGGTGACGCACATGACATCGGGGCGTAGCGGCGTGGGTGTGGCTGTCACTATGGAGCCCTGCCAAAAGGATCTGCTGCAGTGTCAGAACTCTGAGAGGGAGAGAGGTGCACCGTCGCCAACCAGTCAATCTGCCAAAGCTGGTTGTCACCTCACTGGACCCTTTGTGTAAGCCACGTGAAGTTTGACGTTGTCACCCTCGCTCCAAAACTCAGCTCTGACCCAAGCTGAAATGCCACACCCTGCCTCACTGACTTTAAAAGTGGAAGAAAAAAAGAAAACACAAGAGTAGTATTTCCTTCTCAGTGCACTGCTGATATGAGCTGATTATTAGCATTAACTATCCATGATGGCCCTCAGTCTAGTTTCTTCCTCATGACATCTGATTAATTTGTTTGTGCTATAATGTGACAGAGCTCAGTTCATCTGCATGTTCACATCTGGCTCTTCAAGCCCTCAGACCATCTTCTACTTGAAAAGGGCTGAAAACTTAGAAAGTCATTTTATTTTTCATTTAAATCTAAGGAGAGATAAAAAAAATAGATTATGGCAACAAAAGTAGCACTTGTTTGTATAGGCAGTAGGGTCACAAGTGCCATTACGGTTCCTGTTGGTGTTAATGTTATCAGTATGTTGTTTAGGGACCCACAGACTTGGTCCATGTGTGAAAACTGGTGAAGATAATCCAGATGGTCACCTGAGTGATGGTGGGTTGCATGAAAGAACATTTTATTATATTTCTATCTAAAACCTTTTCATTTTTTTCCCCCTTTCAAGAGTAGGCTACATGTACCTGCAACAATGGCAAAAGAATTTCGCACACAACAGCTTTGGTGCTTGATGCTGAAAATCAGTAGTTATATAGTAAACCTAGCAGTCTTCTGAAGTGTGGCTTGTGATTTTTTTCTCTCTTTTTAATCTTTGTTTTGTGGAGGGAGGTAAGTCCCAGAACAGCTTCCCGCCTTTCATACATGACTGTAACGGGAGTCAAAGGAACCTGACACACAGTCGCTAGTTCAATAAGTACTCATTGCTAAAATTAACAGTCCTACAATACATTCCAGTTTCTAAAATGTTTTCCTTGCGTTCACATTTAATCTAGACATTATACACACAGGTGTTTCATAGTTTTGTCTGGCTGTAATTAAATTTTAAAAATATAAAGTAGACTAAATAAGTGGATAAACACTTGTTCGTATGATCAAGTTCAGTTTAACATATTACACTGACCTTAATCACCCTAGATCTTTATAACATTTCCAACAATGATCATATATCACAGCCCTCATGAAGCTGGGATTGTGTGCAGGACTGGCGACTAAATGCATGTTTCTAAAGCAGGAGGTGATGTGGACAACGTTTATCACCCAAAGCAGCAATAATAATATGACCATTCACCACAACTACTGGTACATGCAGCTTGAGAGCAAATCTGTCTTAAGTGTTTGTTACATGGAGCCCAATGTCTCTGATTCAAATGTGGGTACAAGAGATGCAGGGCTTTAAAGTAACTGCATCTGAACAGTGGTGTCCTTTCACTAGTAAATTCAGAGAATGTGAAATTTTAGAGAAAAAAAATGTGGACAAAATCTTGCTGATTGTCTCCTCATGCTCAGAGAATCTGGGGTGATCGTTGTGCAAAGCACAATTTATGATGTAGAAATCATTTTTGACCGCGTTTAGAGGAAATGGAATATTGTAGCATTAGAAAACCTGGATTCAAGCGTCTCACTGAATGTGTCTTTATATTAAAGAAATACAGTAACCACTGACAGACTTAAGATCACTTCACCTGCAGAGTTTTCTTCTTCTTTTCATATCCGAGACCTCAGAAACACAAGTGACCATGTTTGTGCATTAGTGTTCAGATACTGTATACTAATGACAGAAACTTGCTTAAATAAGTATTTGTAACAGCAATTTAAGCTAAAAAAAAGTTTTTAAGAGCTGTTTTGTACATTGATAATCTAAGAAGTCTTGTACAGAATTTCAGAGTTCACTTTTTTATTTATTTGTTCAGATTTCTTTTTGATTTTCTTGTTCCTTTAAACTGACATCAGCTTTGTATTGAATCTGACTCTTGGTGTAGTGTTTTTGGATAACCAGCATGCGTTGGAACTAAGTGGAAATGCCTGTTAATGCTTATTTTGGATGTTTGTTAAAGAAAAAAATGCTTCACCTTGAAAGAGACTCTTTCTCTCCTGTCAATAGTTGGAATGGAAATTAGAATATTTAAAGTCTGCTTTGTACTTTTTTCTCCAGCAAACAAAAGTATAAACATGTTTCTTGTACTGCTCTAGTTTTGCTTGTTGTTATTATTCTTTTTCTTCTCTTTTATTTTTCAACATTCTATCAAAATCTCCTTGATGTGATCTGTGAGTATGCAGTTAAAGCTAGAAATATTTCAGTTTAGCTTATTAAGAAATCTATTAGAGGGTATTTATCTGAATTGGCTTGAAGGTTTAGAACCTACAACATGCCGTCAAAGGAGCTCATAAAGCTGCAGAAATTTTTTAAAGTCCATCAAAAACCGGGAGAGCGGGAATAGAGTTATAAGTTAAAGTAAATTCATACAGGTCTGGACCTCCACAGAAGCCAACTGTGGTGGATGATCAAAAAAAAAACCGGCTCACATCATCCAGCCAAAAGAAAAACTCCATGAAGGAGGCATGTTATCAAAGACTTCAGATGTTTCACTACAAGATGCAAACTATTCAAAAGGCTCATAAAGAAAGATCAGAATAGACTGTCAACAAGAACTCCAAAAAGCCTGAACTATACTTAAATGGCACTTTCATGGTATAAAACAACACCTGTAACACATGTAAGCAGCGCGATGGCATCAGCATGCATGGCTTCTGATATCACTGGGTCACCCATGTGTATTAATGTGACAGAAGAATCCTCATCAGTGGCACACTTAAAATCCACCAAATGCAGCAACGCGCTGGAAACGCTTCACAGTGCACATGGGAAAGGCCTAAAAAACAATCCAGAGATTTTCTAGGAATATCCTTCAGGCCAATTCAATGATATATTGTCAGAGGGATCTTCAAACAGCAGAAGAAAGCTGCAGTTGAAGCATCATTAAAGGAAACAGGCTGTTACTGATGCTAATTACTCTGCAAAATACAAACAAAAACTGAGTCTACCCAACAACTTCAATAAGTTTTTTTTTTTAAATATCTATAATACGATAATAAATGTGGTAGAAAAAAGCCTGCATTAGAATTACTTCCACAATGTTAATTCTCCTCTACCATCAACAAGGTGTTTTAGTCCAGACAACTGCCTCTTTCTGGATATTTTCCTCTTTTTCAGACCATGTAAACTCTAGAGATGGTTGTGTGTGAAAATCTCAAATCTGTCCGCGTGGCTCCAACAACCATGTCCCATTCAGTCATTTAATTCGCCTTTCTTCCTCATTTCAAGTCGTCTTGACCATGTCTACATGACTACATGCTTGCTTAAGTTGCTGCTATGTTTGGCTGGTTAGATATTTGAGTTAACCAGCAATTGAAAATTGTACCTTATGAAGTGACCAGTAAGTTTATCTCCAGACCTAATTTTGTATCATATATACAAATGTTGGTGTTACAAACAATAGTGGCCACTAGAGGGAGCTAGAACTCCTTACTGATTAAAAACCCGCTTCCACATTAAATTCAAACAATCCAGTGCTACCAGTTTAAATTTAACCAAAAGCATAGGTTACTTGTGCATTTGCTTTTCTTTGATTATGTGGTAGTGAGTAGATATGCCGTCTAATGACCACTCATGAATGCTGTGAACACATCTCATTTCCTGGATAAACCTGGCAGGTGGATCACACAGTCCGTTATTATACTAAACAATAAGAAAACATCCCACTTTATGTGGATACACATTACACAGTATGAAGACAGCATTTTGTAACATTAGACCATATGAGCTGTAAAATCTATGCAAAAGCAAATTCTTATCATACAATATATGGATCCACCCTGAGATTAAGGAATACTTAAAGCTTTACAGGTGATCACAGTCCCAATTTTCAGCCTCTATCCCTGCTTAGACTTTTTCAGTTCCTAGATAGCTTTACATAATAAAACTTGGCTTGGTTTTGATCAAGAAGACTGGTATCTGAAATCAGATAGCAGAAGTATTTATCTTAGATGTGAGGTTATGATCATCATAAGATCATCATAAAAAAAAAGAGGGGCAGTGGGGTGACACGTTATCTTACAGTAATCATTATCCTTACTAAATAAACTTAACAAAGTAAGGACATCTGTGTTTGGGCTATTATTTCTCCTCTTTATTGATGTTAATCAATTCAACACCAAATAACCAGCACAACCAGCACAACTACACTGGTTGACTTTCAACAACTCCTAGTTAAGGAATGAGCTCTATCTACACCTACACTTTTAGCTGTGTTACTTCTTCCGGGGGGGCACCATCCTTACAAGCTATACCTCATTCCTTAACCAGGAGTTGTTGAAAGTCAACCAGTGTAGTTGTGCTGGTCACTCTAGCACAGTATTTCCCAATCTATTTTCCTTAAGAACCTCTTTCATGCAAATACTAAAAGGCCATGGACCCCCTGTCCCACCCTGTGCTGAAATCATGCTTGGTTTTATGTTTTAAAAAGTGAGATTCTCACCATAAATTATGTACTTTGGCTGAGTTTTGTCTTTCGATAAAGCCAAAATTTTAATTTACAACATGTAGCCTTTTTTTTTTAATATGGACAATGTGTGGACATTAGTCACAATGGCACTGACTCTAAACCAGGTTGGGAATCACTGATCTAGAACATTGTATTGTTGATGTAGCGCCATTATATGGAAGGACATGACATGCTGCATTCACTTGCCCTTGGATATCTGAGCTTTACCCAGGTAGTGGTCAGTTTAAATATTTGTTAGAATTTGACTGTATATTCTTAGGTAGCACCTGGGAGGCCAGTAAGATTTTTTTGTATAGCTTGTAAGCACACAATGCTTGCAAGTTATACCTCGTTTTAAAGGTGATCAATCGGACTTTCCAATTATGTATAATACACCAAATATTATTAAATGGGGAAAATAACCAACCAAACACAGATGTCTTTACTTTTTGTGCCAAGTTTAGTTTATAAACAAAACTAAATGGACATAGCTAATGAACAACAAGATTAAAACACTGGTATATTGAATATATGTTCATTAACTGTTCCCTCAAGGTTAGTTAATTCATCTTATGTCAAGTTGACGTGGAGAAGTGTTGTTGGGACTTAAAATGAGTGTTTATTTTGAATGTCTTTTTATTCCGGAAGTGTGGAGTCTTTTCTCGCTGCCTTCACACCTGTGCGCGCTCCTCTGGTGGGATAAAAAAGAAAGCCTTCTCCATCCGGACACTATAGGATCCTGTCCAGACGCAGGTAAGCAGGACTCACCTGTCTGCAGTCAGTGTTGTTTAACCTAAAAGGCTAATATGTTGACTTTAAAGTTAATACACGGCAGGTAATAATGAGCGCGCGACTATAGATTTGTGTCCTCGTAATTACGAAGTTAGGAACTTTTTTATTTCCGGCCGAAAAAAAACTTAGCTGCTAACAAAGAAATGTTGGAATCAACAAAAAGCGATACAATTATTTCTATATTCATTTATCTGTGTTAAGTGAGACCTGTGAGCAATTAACTGATGTTTAAAGGGCCAATTCCTTTGTTTTACTGTTGATTGGTGGCACCGGAAGAGCTGAGGGTTTGTTGAAACTTTTAAACACAAATATTACGAATGTAAATTAGGCTACTCATAGTTTGCTTCGTCAGTGAGTGTGTGTGTTTGGTGGTTACCGCTTATTAGCCTACAGATATTTTCACTTTGAATCCATACTCAGTCCAGGAGCAGACGTCCATTCATTGGCTCAAGACTAGGAGATACGGTGACTGTGCGTACAGCCTTTTTTTCTGGTTCATATCTTTATAGTCTTTGACGGGATGTTCTCCACATTTTGCACTGAGATGACAGCCCATTGAACCCTCAGTGTAAAGAGCCACTCTTCTCTTTTCAGTGTGGAACAACAGCAGCAGCCAGGATGATCCCCGTGGGGGAATTCAGAAACCTTGGCACAGAACAAAACTCAAAGTTTCGGGTCCTCAAACCCTGGTGGGATGTCTTCTCAGAGTACCTGTGCCTTGTTATGCTCATGATTGGAGTCTTTGGATGCACCTTGCAGGTAAATTATCTGCTTTTCCTGATGGGGAAAAATCATATGCTTCTTGTGCTTCTGCTGAGGCAATATTACCGGTAGCAGTGTTTATTTCTGACACACCCCTCTCTCTGATTCATGGCAAAGCAACAATGCCTGCTGTAAATGACCTCCTACAGCTGGAATCATGGACAATATAATGCTTTTCCGTTGACTCATTTACTTCACATGGAGATCCCAATTTTTTTTCCTGTAGGTTTTTTATAATGGCATAAAAGAAGAGTAAGAAGCAAAGTAACTGATGGTTAATAACTAATTTGTGAAGTCCGCTCCACATTTCCTCCTCCTGTTTACTTCTTTTTCTTTTTCTAAAGTGAAAAAGTTGTGCACGTTGACTTAGAGGAAAAAATGAAGAAATAAAAAAAGAAAGGAAAAATGAAGATAGAATACAAAAAAGACAATAATAAGGTCCCTCTGAGACATAATCATGGGTATCATTGCCTTCCCAAGCTCAGACCTTCAGTCTGTCATCTAAAAAAATACATAATATCACCCAGACACACTGTTGCCTTGGGATACTCTCCTCTTTGTTACAGCTAGCAATAGTTCTTGTCATTTATCCTCCATTCTGTATTGTTGCTGTGCACATTCCTTGTAGCTTAGGTTAATTTCAAGTGACATTAGTTTGATTATTCATTGCTAATATTTGTTGCTGGTTTTAGAAATACTTGATGTTACTGACCCTGCTCGCTGGGGGAGAAGAAGTTGTAACAGTTAATAGAGAAGACAGTGTTGTACTGAAACTGAATACTTGAATGAATTGGCTGTTTACAGAGAAGCTGAAACGTTGACTCTGAACAATAGAGAGGACAAGCAGAGAGTCGTGGGTGCTGCTCATTTCAAAGAAACAATCAAAACCAAAACATGACTTGTAAATAGAAACCGTTTACCACTTAGGAGATCCAAGTTAAACTAAATGCAACAAAACACACAAAAAGCCGTTTGTTTCCTGTTCTCACTAGCCAAACAGAAAGGTGAAAGAGAATAACAGCCTAAGCCTGTGTTTCAAGAACGTAAGGTAGGAGTCACAGTGACTTAGCTTTTAAATACAGCAATAAACAAACCAAATACCAGGTTATAAGAATTTCTAATCTGATAAGAACACACAAACATGTGAAATAGGTGTGAGTTGCTAACTCCAAATCACTGCTGCCCTGTACAACAGTTTGGCTCTGCCTTTTAAGAGGTAGATGATGGTAGGTGTGCAAGAATCAAATCATAATATTCCAGTCTTATCGATTGGAGTGGGAGGCGAGATAAGGGAGGAGGAGAAGCCCAATGGAAAAATGAATGCAAAACAGACCTTTGCACACACTTAATTTGCATACAGAATTAAATACTCCTCCTAAAGGTGAGGGAGTGCAGCAATTCATTTAAGTTCCATCAGAAATTCTGGAGCAGGGCTGCACCCTCAGAGCCACTTCTGTCATTATGGACCCCCATCACCCCTCCCACCACATCTTCTCCTTGCTACCATCTGGGAGAAGACACATAAGCATCAGTTACAGGACAAGCAGGATGCCGAAAAGCTTCTTCCAACAACAGTCTGTGTCCCCTCCCTAAATATACCCCTCATACAGACCCTCACAGACTCCCCCACATATACTCCTACAGACACTGACCCACAGGACTGAGTGTGGGACAAAAGAACTGACACCAGAACCAGCCACATATTTTTATCCTACCCTATGTGTGTGTGTGTGTGTGTGTGTGTGTGTTTTTTTCTTTCATGCACCACACCACAGGTTGAGAATAACATCTCATTCTCTTGTGTGTATCTTATATGCACATGATAATAACAGTAAAGGAATCTTATGTCTTATGTAAATACATTTTAGTTTTATTCTAAGGAATGTGACAGACTGGTTATTGATTTTATTAGAAAAAAAATACAAACTCTATTTCTCTTATTATTTCTCTCTCCTATTTCATCTATTTTCCACAGCTCACCCAAGACAAGATTTCGTGCCTGCCCAGCCACTTCACCAGCACAACACCCGGGGCAATAGACTGCAGCCACATCCGCAACTACAGAGAGAACGAGACGTCCCACAGCCCTTCGGGCCAACCTGCGAGCCCCATCATTCGGGAGATGTTTGGCCGCAAGAACAACCTGGACATTCACCAATACATATTTGTCAACAACTATTGCTTCGAGACGTGTGTGCACTGGTTTGCAAAGTACTTTCCATATTTGGTTGTGATCCACACTATGATCTTCATGGTTGCCAGCAGCTTCTGGTTCAAATTCCCAGGGACGTCTTCAAAAATTGACCTATTTGTCAACATTCTGGGGAAGTGCTTTGACTCACCCTGGACAACGAGGGCCCTAAATGAGGTCTCTGAGGAAAGAGGAGAGGAGAAGCTGTTCAGCTTGAGGAGGAACAACATTTCAAAAGATTATGCAGAACAACATGAAGATGAGGAGGAGTCTGTGGGGCTACTTGCTCGCTCACCCTCTGTCAAGTCTAATCCAGATAAGATATGCACAGAGTCTTCTCTCTCTGTCTTGGACAAGAAGGAAGGAGAACAGGCCAAAGCTCTTTTTGAAAAGGTGAAGAAGTTTCGAACTCACGTGGAGGAGGGAGACATCTTATATCACATGTATGTGCTGCAAACGTTGCTGAAAGTCTTCAAGTTTCTTGTTATAATTACATACACTGCTCTGCTGGTGCCAAACATTGAAGTAGTCGTGCGCTGCCATGTTTCTCCTGAGCTGACTGGTTTTGACATCTACTGCTGCAACCACAACAAAGCCAATCTTTTCTCCAAGCTTGCCTACTGCTATATCTCTTTTGTGTGCTTGTATGGACTTATGTGCATCTACACCCTCTACTGGCTGTTCCATCGACCTCTAAAGGAGTATTCCTTTGAGCAGGTCAGATTTGAGACAGGTATTAACGACATACCAGACGTAAAGAACGATTTTGCTTTCCTCCTCCACCTTGTGGACCAGTATGATCCTCTTTATTCTAAACGGTTTGCCGTCTTTCTTTCTGAAGTCAGCGAGAGCCGTCTTCATCACCTTAATCTCAACTATGAATGGACAACCAAAAAGCTGCGCTCCCGTCTTGTAAAGAATTCTAGTAACCGTCTGGAGCTCCCTCTCTTGATGTTACCAGGGCTTCCTGACACAGTCTTTGAGGTTGAGGGAGTGGAATCACTCAAACTGGAGCAAGTAAAAAATGTCACCATCCCAGCTAATGTAGCAAAGCTGGACTCTCTACAGGAGTTGTCATTAATCTACAGCCCTGCAAAGCTACAACTGCCTGCCCTGATCCACCTCCAGGAGCATTTAAAGGTTCTGCGTTTGGCTTTTGAGAGTGTAGAGGAGATCCCTCTGTGGATGTATACCCTTCATAGTCTGAAGGAGTTACAATTGACTGGCCCTTTAATGAATGAGATGTCAAAAAGTGCAACTCTGGAATCCCTGCGAGAGCTCAGAGCTTTGAGACTGCTCTCTCTCCGCTGCAGCCTTAGTAAGATCCCGCCCTGTGTTGGAGATCTGGCATCTCAGTTGCAGCGCTTGTGTATCCACAACGAAGGGGTCAAGCTCCAGGCTTTTAGCAGCCTGAAGAAGCTAACTAGTCTAGCTTCTTTGGAGTTAGTGGGCTGTGAACTGGAGCGAATCCCAAGTGCTATCTTCAGCTTGAACAATCTCCAGGAGTTGGACCTGAGGGGTAACAAGCTCACCACGGTGGAAGAGATCCTGAGCTTACAGCACTGTCGGCGTTTAGTGACGCTCCGACTGTGGCACAATAAAATCTCTTACATCCCTGACCACATCAGTAAACTGAACATGCTGGAGACGCTGGATCTTAGCTGGAACAAGCTGCGAAAGCTTCCCTCTCGGCTCTTCTACTGCACCAAGCTCAGGCACCTGGACATCTCCCACAACCAGATCACCTCTCTCCCTCCAGAAGTGAGCATCCCACAGGGCCTTCAGTTCTTCTCCGCTGCTTTTAACTCCTTAGAGACACTACCAGATGAGCTGTTCTCCTGTAAAAGACTAAAAATTCTGATTCTTGATAACAACTGCCTGTCGTATCTCAGCTCCAGAGTGGCCAACTTGGCCCAGCTGGTGCGACTGGACATTAAGGGAAATCGCCTAGAGTCTCTACCTCTGGAGATAGGAGACTGTCCCCTACTGAGACAGAGTGGGTTTTCAGTGGAGGACAGCCTGTTTGATCTGCTGCCATCAGATGTACAAAAGAAACTGACTTAAGACTAAGACTGTAGGACTAAGGATGGACTCATGTTTTAACAGGAGAGCTTTGGAGTTACATGTGTTCTGTGAGTCTGAACAGAAGATTAATTCAAGCCTTCGGGTGGTTGAATAAAAAAGAATAGGTAATAATTATGAAAATGAATCATAATCAAACCTAGTATCAACCAAAAACCGAAAGAACTCATCTACACTCAGTTATTGGGAAAATTTCTACTCAGGTTTTTGCCACTGAAAGAAAAGTAGTCCTGGAAATACATTTCTAAAAACAATTTTATTTTCAGAGCTGGGAGTTTTTATGTGCTGGTATTACTGGTGTTGGTCACACATTGTTGAGAAGTAAAATAAGAAAAATTTAAGGTCAGGAAAAAAATTCAAGGTTAGATTATCATTATGTGTGGGCAAAACAAGGACTCAGTAATATTAAAATATAATAAAATAAAAATTGGAAAAAGGAACAATCAAGTTTTGGCCTTAAGACTTTCTGGACGAGTATTTTCCTGCAGCCTTTTGTTGTTTTTATCTGGTATTTGGTTTTTATCTGTATCCTATTGAATAGTTTTATACAACATAAACAGAAGTGTCCCACACTGTGTTGGCTCATGTTGCTCCCGGTCAGACACCGAACAAAGGGAGAGAGAAAAAACCTTTCAGCAGCCAGATAAAATGTTCATATTTATGCATCCAGCCAAATAGAGAAAAGAATTTAATCAAACGGGTTATTAAGAATAAGGTCAAACATACAGTGATTTTTATTGTGTATAATTTGTTTGATGATAGAAAATTTCCCTGAAATTTATATTTTGTGTCTTTGGTTTATTTTTGCTGCCTACTTTAGAAAAATGTTGTATTTCCTGAGAAATAATCTGAAATAACGATGCCACTTCAGACAAAAACTTATGGGATATTAGATTTTTACCATAAAACTATTGTGACACATACAAAAAGTCGTGCTAGTGATCATATGGAAATATCAATAGAAAAGTTGAAAAATATATATTCTGGTTTGAATCATTTGCCCTTATTTCTTTGTACATTTTTAGTTTTCAGTTACACTCAAAATATGAGATTATTAGAAACTGATGGTCGTACAAAACCCCACAATTATACAAGATAAAAAAAACAATATTATCATATCTGTATTATTAACACAGTATCACTACTTAAATATCAGGAATATCATCAATACAGGTATATCAAAATCTCACTACAAGACCTATTTTTTCTAATGTGACATACCAAAAATAAATTTAGTACATCTTCACAACTACAAGGACAGTATGTGTAATCTTGGTCTCAAAAGAAAATGGAGACACTTGAGATTACTGCAGAGGTGTCAGAATCAAAATATGTGTTACTGTGTCAGAGTAAATTCACCTGGAACACAGTAGAAAATCTAAAAGAAAACCATGCACCTTTCAGTGAAAACCAGATAGCCCAATTCATCTGGAATTAGTAAAGTAATAACTGATGAGGAACTGGGCAAAAGTAGAAGCTAAAAAAGTGACTTTAAAGATGTTTTAATAGAGGTGTTGTGCAGATAAATATCTCAGGAAGCCATCAGCCAATGTTCATTACTGACACCTCTGTCAATCATTAGACAGGAGACTCGAGGAGCTGCCCATGGGATCTACATGGTGTATCATAGGAAGAATGAAAGAGTGAATACTTCACTATAAAACTCCCTTCATCCTCATAGCAGAGTTTTTGTTTGGTTTTTTTAGGTGTAATAAAATGTTTGACCACAAAACAGCTAAATTAAGACATGATTTATGACTTTCTGTGCTACTTTTTGGCTGCTAGTTCACAGAGTTTTTGTCCCGCCGTCACGAGACAGACGTCTTTGTCATCAACACATTCTCTGCTTTCATGTGACAAATCATGTGGTTTGCTTGAAGTGGAGAAATTAGCAGAAGCTCTAAACTGTTCTCGTGTTTTTGTTACGTTCCCATATAATTGCTTGGGGATTAAACTGCGTTTTGTTCCTATAGCAGTGCTTGGTAGTGTTTTAGCTGAGGGTCTCCCTGACATTTTGGTATGCTACATGTTAGGATTGCTGCTTCTGTACATAGGGGCTCTAGTCAAGAAGAGGTTAATATAACAGATTTTTAGCCATAATTAGAAGTCACTGTGGTTTATTTAGAGTTTGTTTCAAAAAGCTTATTAGTAATTGTGAAAAATATTTGGAATTTGGCATCTAGGATCCAATTTGATTACTTTATGTTGATGTTTTCTCAGTATATGGTTGGAATGATGAGAGAATTTATGGTCCTGGATATGAATGAATGCTGTGATGATTGAAGGGCTGGAAAAATAAACATATGAATAAATAAAAACAAGAAAGCATGCAACATGCTGTGTAGCACAAGTTGCTGCTGCAGTGGTGGTTTACGTAAGACAAAATCATAAAAAAATGCTTCCTTTGTTTTTTTTTACTTTCCTCTGCACATCAACACTTAAACTCACACAAGAAACCAAACTCCTCAGGTTCAACTTAAGCATGTCCTGGCTTGCACGTCTCCAAAACACACCCCTGTGATAAAAACATATGCTGACTTGCCCTCTTTTCAGCATTTACCTTGTGTTTTCTGAAACATTGCAGGAATCTTTTTTCACTTGTTAATAGAGATAAAGAAAGAAGCTGCACAGTAGGAACCATGTGCTTAAATATCATTCCACTTTGTCAATAATTTACCTGTTTCACAGTTACGGTGGCAGTCGAGTGTGTAACCAGTGTTAACCAAAACAGCTGCCACTGCCATAAACGTGACAAATGCTTGATGTGAAATAAACTAACACACCTTCAAGCCAGGTGCTTTAAGATGATATAAGTCATTAATTGTGCCAGCAAACCTGCAGCTAGCATTTGCTTTAGCTATTCCTGCTACTTGGTGAGTCAGAGTATAAATTTAACTGAAGCCTACACAAAGCTTTAGTTTTATACGGGGCGACTCATCCTTTTGGGTGTCATCGCATATTTTCAGTGTCACTCATAGTTAATTTGTGTAGTTCCTAAGTTCATAATCCATGATTTATTTTTATAGAAAATTAGGATTTGCAGCTTCATCTTTACACTCACATGCTGGTATAGTTTGGGTTCATTTTTCTCCTCAGAGTGAACAATCACTTAAAAGAAAAAAACTTTCCGAGTGAATAAATTCCTGCTATCATTTAAAATTTCTGTGCCAATAAAAGTCTAAATTAAACATTTTTGCTTCTTAACCAAAAGCGAGAGAAAAATGTTCACGTGTTTTTAATGCAATTAATTATAGTCACTGAATATTTTGCTCTATTAAATGGCAGAGGAGGCTGTTAAAGGGTTAAATTCTTTAAATGAAAAATAATAAATCATACATTCTTATTTCATCAGTTGGGTGTGTTAGTTCACTCCTTTATGATTTCTCTAGACATGAACATAAGTTTTCCTGACTAATGCTCCATGTTCCCTTTGTGTTGTCTTTATTACACACTCACATATCTGTATTCCTGTACATGTGACCTGAAGGAGTAGGCTGACGCTGGGCTTTTTCTTGTCTTCTCCCACTTTTTCTGGTTGCATGCACACTCTACACTGTTGGCCTTGATCTCTCAGGCTGCAGAGCAAACCAACCACAGTGGTGTTTAATCAGGAAGTATTTGCACACACAACACACTCATATTGTTTTCAAGTCACTGAGCTCTACCTAGTGGCTGGGTGTGTATCTGAGGATGGATTTCTCCTCATTAACATTTTGTGGGGGAAAAAAACTTATTTTCATAGCTGCATTTTTAAGATACAAGATAAAGGAACGGCAGTGATAAAGTTACGCATTCAATCTTGAAAAATATGAATACGGAAAGTAAACTCACCTGACAAAGCGGAGTTTGCTTTAAGATCAAATGTGGCTATAAATTTTTTTTTTATTTTTTGTCTGATCATTTCTGATAATCTCAGCAGCTGAATAATTTAATCATAAATACACATGAATAACACATGAACACCAAAACTTGAGCAAACTGGCAGCACAATAGCTGAATTGTATCTTCTTTCTTGTCTGGTGAAGTCAGCCAGCGATGCACAAGCAAACAAAATGCCCTTTGTACCTCATGGGCCCTGGGCACAAACACCAGCAAACTGTGCCACAGTTACCTACAAACAGGGCCCTCATTCAGTTTCAGTTTCTTTGCTGTTATCTTGGTGACCTTTGAATGGGTTTTCCTTGTGTTGTACATTCCAGCGTGGAGTTATTAGCAATGCCCTTGATGACTCACATTGCAGGAGTGCATGATCCCTCCTTGGACTCTTGTAAGATTTGTAAGATTTTGAAAAAGAAAAACGAAGTTGTTATCCTTCATCGCTTTCTCCATGTTAAAGACAAAATATTCCTGCTACCATGATTGTTTTCTATCTAAATACAGTAGAGGTGTTAGATTATATATCGTCATTTATATATAATAGCAGTTAAAAAAAAGTCTACAACTTCCCTAGCTAGGCGCTTTTTAATGAATTAGCTTGTCTGAACATGGTAATTATAAACTGGACTAATGTGAATTGAATTGATTATTCCTGTAAAGTGCCTTGTGATGCCTTTGCTGTGAACTGGCACTATACAATTTACAATTTCAATACACTTTACTGCCCCCATAGGGAAATTTGGTTTGGACTCGTGCTGTTACATTAGCTGTCTTGTTGACATCAACATAGCACACACAACCCAACAGTAAACCATTGTAATCTACTGACAACCACTGGCCACACAGCACAAATCATACATATATTACGCAATACCCACTAAGGATAACAATTAAAAGGAAGCAAAATATCAGAAAACACAAACATGAATAAACCAAAATGCTACTGAACAACCCCCACAGCCCCAAAAGAGATAATGCAGTCTGTAAAAGACACGCTTTAAAGTTATTTAAGATCTCAGTAGAAATGGGGACAAATGAATCCTTAAAATTGTTCATTCTGCATTTTGGAATCAGATATCTTGTCCAAAGGTAATGATTCGTATTTAGGATAAAGGATGTGTGCTTGTCTGAGTGCAGACTGCTCATGAATGGATTGGAGGGAGAGGTTTCCAGTCCTCCCCATCACCTTCATGGCAGACTGTACCACACAAAACAGTTAAGATTTAACTTGGGCTTGCCGTACAATGCAGACTTCCCATACCTAATGATGCTCTCCAGCACAGCCTGATAAACAACATAATTTTCTTTAACACCTTGGGTTTCTGTAAAAAGTAGACCCTTTGCTGTCAACAAGAACATCAATGGTCAATGTGGTTGTTCCAGCTGAAGAGGTGATCAATGTAAATACTCAGGCACTTGTAGGATTTGACCTGGTTCTTCATTGTGGATGGACAGTGGAGCATGGTTCCCCAATGCCTGAGGATCCAGTACCATCTCCTTCACACCACTGGACAAAATCATTAACTTCAGTGAAATACACTGAAAGATCTGTGTTTTTGTATATCAGGCGGCGTATTGCAGTGTAGTCAGAAAATTTTAAATTCGGGTTACCTGGGTTCTTACTGGTGCAATCATTTGTGTACAGAGGACTGACACAGCCCTGGGATACACCTGTACTGGTGAATCAAAAACTGGAGAGCATTTTATTAATCCTGAATAAAATTAATTAAACCATTTAATCCAAAGACTGACCGTCATCTGAGTCAGTTTCTTTAACAGCAGGTGTGGCTGAAGTGTATTAAAAGCAGAACTAAAATTAAAAGTAAAACACGAGCAAAAGCCTTAGGATGCTTAAGATGCTTAAGTCAGGTGAGTTATACTGTAAAAATAATCTGTAGACAAAGCTGAATTCAATTGGGACAAAAAAGACATCAACTTCAAGTTTTAAACTTTATTTTGTGCTTTCTTCTTCAAATATTAAAGTGAATAATTTCACTTTTGTCTTAAAGGTATTTATATAAATAACATTTCAACAAATCACAATAAATGGCATTTACAAAGTCACAGGAATATTCAGTCATATTCCAAAAATAAATAAGAGTAAATTGAAAGTCTAAGTACATCTAATTAAGAGAAACACAACTATGCAAGGCAATCAGGATGCACCACGTCAAGTTTTGTAAGTTAAAAAGAAACATACATGTGTATGAACTGTTGCAATTCATGCAATAAAAAAACACTGGGGTCAAACTTTCTACAAATGTGCACTCCCAATTAACAGGGGAAAAAGATATATGTATATTAAGGTGCCTAAATTGCACTGTGCAAAAGAGGTGTCTACAGTATATAGCCACCCATCCACTGGAAATAAGCTGCCAAGACAATATGTCCTGTGTCATATTAATGCTAAGCTGCCATTAACAAAAATATTAACAATAATAATAATAATAATAATTCTTTACACAGCAATGAATTCAAGTCACCAGGTCAAAGCACATAAAACCCCCAAAAAAAAAAACATTTTAAAAAGAGTCAACAAGAACTGTGAGGTTTGGGTTAAGCAGAGGATTCTTCTGACTAACTATGAATGTGAGCAAAAAGTGAGTCCATCATATGTGGCACACAGGAAGCTTTGGCTACATCTACCGCTGTCTGACCGCTGACGTTGGCGTGCTTCAGGTCTGATCGGGGCGCCAAGAACTGCACAACATCTCGGTGGCCTTCACGGATGGCAAAATGAATGGGCAGGGCGCCATTCTGGTCTGGAATGTTCACTGAAGCGCCATGCTCCACCAGAACCTCCAGGGTGTCCAGAAATCCTGTCCGTGCTGCATCGTGGACGGGGGTTATCCCATGTTTGTCCTGGATGTTGGGGTCTGCTCCTTTTTCCAATAACAAACGCGCAATTTTGGCATTCCCCATCATCATCACCTGTAGGAGACATTAGAGGGAAAAAGTATGGAGAGCTTTAACATATTTACCATCTGAGTGTAAATTGGCAAGTAGTGACCCTGTGAACTCAAAGACTTTTATATTAGCCTCACGTCAACAGTTTCCACAGAACTCACCAATTCATATTAAATGTAATAAAGAATATATAAAATAAAATCTGGTGAGTAACTCAACTCAGTAAGTCATCACAGTTTACTAATAAAACTCTAAAAATCTATTAACTACACCTCATTATTTATAATTTACCAAGCAAACACACACACAAGAACAAACAAACATATCTTCAATGCTTTAAGTCTTCACAATAATTCAACTGAAAGTTAGTGGTTAATCAATTAATGAATCAATCCTCCAAAAATTGTGCCTTTAAGAGTTCAATTTATAGCATAACAGATCATTACAACTTTAACGAAGCCTGGATATTTTCCTGTTAGTAGCAAAGGGACATAGAGTCCTTTGTGGCTGGATAACCGCAGGACCATAGAGATGAATTCTAACAGAAAACACATTTATGTATTTAAACCCCATCCCTGTCAAATGTGAATCGTATATGGCCATGGTGATTAATTCTCACCTGTAAAGCAGTCCTGCCGAACTCATTCAGAGTATCGGGATGCACCCTGCCTTCCTCCAGGATCGTCTGCACCTTGATGGTATTCCCTTTGGCTGCTGCCGCCGTCAAAGCTTTACCGGCTTCCATCTGGCTCAGAACCATGGTACTCTCTGTTCCTGCCTGCTTAATAACACACGTACTTCAATTAAAACGCAACCTAGCTAGGGGCTTTCTATGAGACAAATTAAGTTACAACAAGGGATAAAGAGTCAGGAGGACTATTGTTGACTACACCTAGCTAACGTTACTACAGCATCCGGCTAGCGTAGTTCCCCACTGACGCCATGTTCTGATACTGTAAACGTACCGTCTAACCATGTCGTTTTAACTAAACGTGTTGTTAAACAACACGACTCAACACAAATATTAATCGTGGCGACTGTGAGACGTAACTCACATCGACTAAATGTTACCAACGATTAGCATTCAAAGCTAAAAGCTAATATGTTATGAACGTAGCTAGTGTTACGAGCGTACCTTACTCGGTTCGTTGTGATCCAAAGCGCTGCCAAGATCTGCCAGCCCGCCGTTTCTACAGCTCAACTATATTTAAGTACAATTCAAAAAAGAAGAGTTTATCAACACTAAAAAAATACATTTGCGCGCTGAGATACAAACAGCGGAGTCTCAAGACTACAATTTACAAACATTGGAGAGAACACACGCTGACCAATCGCCGTTCACCCTGTAGGCGTTGTTTTCCCATATATGGCGAAAGAGGAGGAGTTCTAGCTCGGTTACTACGCTATCCCTGTGGTAACAGCAACAATCGACCAATTAGAGCACAAAGCGAAGAAAGCGGGCTATTTGTATACGTTGATGTCAAAGGCAGTTCATTCCGTCTTTCATCCTTTGGTTGTATTTCTCCAGAGCAGGGTGTGGAAAAAAGGCGGGTGCAAGTTTTAATTTTAGGCGGAATTTAGCTACTGTGATTGCACAATGCCTTAACTACAGTATGGCAGCGAAACGTCCCCTTGAAACTCGTGAAAAAGTAACAGATACACAAGAAAAACACAAAGGCCACTGATGACACATTGTTTTAAGATATTTTCTTGATTTAAATTATTTAGATATATCACAGAACACACAATAAAATGAAGATGCAACCAAATGTCATAAAACAGATTAATTACATTAGAGCAGGTGACATTTCAAAGACATTTTGTCTGTGCAGTTAAAATGATCATTAAGCTCTTCTGGAAGTTCTGGAAGTGAGAAATATACATTAAAGCATCCCTCATGGCTTTACACATTGGTCCTCAGCTGGTAATCTAAAAAAGAAAATAAAATGTAATTATGCAAAATGTTTGTACTTCAGTTAGTATGTGACCACTTGTTTATACTACAAAACAAAAATAAAACAAAAAAAAAATGTCTAATTTACCTCCACTCTGTGTGATATAGCGGACCCAGGGTAAAGCCTGGTAACCACTTTTTTCTATGATCTTCATATACCGGACCTGATGAAAATAAATAAGAGTCACAACTTGTTGAGGCAGGAATGTAAATGATTAAATTCAGTTTCCCCAAGTGAGCACATAAGCCCTAACAGGACCTGACTTGACTGTACACAGGCTATAAACTGTGGATGGCCTGGAAACAGAATAAAGAGCTTCTCAGGGATCATACCTGTATGATTAATAAAATTATATAAACTACATATACCACACCTTGATGGGTTTTAGATCGAGAATAAACATGCTTTGCTTGCAGATGTACTCGACTCTCATTACTACAGGCTTTATTCCTGAGTTACCTTACTAGAAACACTAATCTGTATGCACACATACCTGAATTCCTGATACTGTGAAGTAGGGGATTTCAAATTTGACAGTAATGGGAGGTTTGCCCTCCATCTCATCGTTCTCAACACTGGGCAAACCAAAGTGAGCTCTCATGAGAAACTCTTTCCCTCCCTACATGGCAGGATGCACATAGAGAAAAATCAATCAGACAGAGAGGCGCATAAACATTGAATAAAAACTCGGCTGTGAATTTCTTACAGGGAAAGACTTGATGGTCCAAATCACCAGATTCTTCTCAGGCACGTATTTGGCACTGCCTGTGCTGGTTTTGAATTTGGGTGAATCGGCATCACTGGGAACAGGGACCCTCACCTCCACATTATTGGCCACAGACTGTTTTTTAAATTGACCTTTTGCCTAATTAGAAAATAAATAAAACTAAAACATGATACAACACACAGATCAAGCACTCAGACTCAATCATTAATCATATTAAAGAAATAATTCAAAGCTTTAACAGTTTCTAAAGCATGCATCAAGTATCACTATTCAACAATTCATTGTCATTTCAATGTACTTAAAAGTACCTTAACCATGATTTCCACCCTACTGTGAGAGAATTTCTCTATGACCGATTCAATCCATATCAGAGGCTTCACCTGCAATAAAAAATGTTTTTACATACACAGCACAGTTAACAAATGTGATAAATGGTTATATTTGTTAGAAATACAAGACAACTAAGCAGGCCATACATGTGTATTGATGCGGTAGGACATGAGTTCAGATTCTCCATCTGGAGGAATGAAGGAGATTGTACGATCGCTCTCAAAACGAGAGAGACGGACACACTGATGAAACTTCACATCTTCCATCACTACCGTCTTTCCTTTATCACCTGAGAATGGTATACACAATGAATGCACACAGGGATTAAATATTTCTGCAGCTCTCTGAGGCAAAGCCTCTGCAAACATGCAATGTCATCATGGCACGTTAAACTTCTCCTTGCGCTTCATCATAAAATCTGATCCAATTAAGTTCTTTTCTCAGGTTTAAATGCATGCAAAGATATTTTCTGCAGCTGACTGTGAACACAGCAGACTTCAAATCTCAGGACAAGAAACTAAGCAGTGGGACTTGAAAACCGAAAATGAAAAAAAAAAAAGATGTTTGAGATTAATTCATAAGAAATGGGCATTTACATGCAGAAAATCATGAACACCCAGGCAAATTAAATAAATAAATAAAATAGTTAGGGGGCTAAAGGCAGGCAGTCATGAACTGTGGATGACTGGGCAAAAGTGATCATTCTTGAGTCTGCTTTGTGCAATAAGATGATGCCAGAATGTTTGGTGTAGGTCTAAACATATAAAATGATTGCCAGAAGAAAACAAGCATACTTTCACACTCGATTAATAATATGGAGTTGTGTGTTAGGTAAAGAACCAGAGAAGATGACAGTTAAACCTCTACATGAATACACAAGTCTGCAAGCATGTTTTGGACACTTTTCCCTTTCTATCATTCAAAAATAGGCTTCTTTTATCAGGATGATGATGCATCTTGCTGCGGAACAAAGCGCTGTAACTATTTCTTCAGTCAACAGATACAAATTTAATAATATGACAAGGAAACAGTCCGTATCTTAATCTTAGTTCAAAATTATGAAGGAAAACAAGGCTCCAACCTGCAAAGCTGATTTTTCAATTGCTGTAAGAAAAAGTTGGAAATTTTTTTTCAGCGTGAAATCCATGTTTGAGGTAATTAAAGCTGTCATAAAAGCCAGAGGAGCTGCAAAAGAGTATTAAAAAGTACAAAAAGTTTTTTTTTCCTCTCTCATAATCCTTTAATTATTCTTCTACTTATTGTGAAATTATTTCCAGCAATTACAACAATTATATGCACTGCTCAAAAAAATAAATAAATAAAGGGAACACTAAAATAACACATCCTAGATCTGAATGAATGAAATATTCTTATTTAACACTTTGTTCTTTACATGGCTGAATGTGCTGACAACAAAATCACACAAAAATTATTAATGGAAATCAAATTTGGCGGTCTGGATTTGGAGTCACACACAAAATTAAAGTGGAAAAACACACTACAGGCTGATCCAGCTTTGATGTAATGTCCTTAAAACAATTCAAAATGAGGCTCAGTAGTGTGTGTGGTCTCCACGTGCCTGTATGACCTCCCTACAATGCCTGGACATGCTCCTGATGAGGTGGCGGATGGTCTCCTGAGGATCTCCTCCCAGACCTGGACTAAAGCATCCGCCAACTCCTGAACAGTCTGTGGTGCAACGTGGCGTTGATGGATGGAGCGAGACATGATGTCCAGCTGTGCTCAATTGGATTCAGGTCTGAACGGACAGAACGGGCGGGCCAGTCCATAGCATCAATGCCTTTGTCTAGCATTGTTTTGCATTAGGAGGAACCCAGGGCCAACCGCACCAGCATACGGTCTCACAAGGGGTCTGAGGATCTCATCTCAGTACCTAATGGTAGTCAGGCTACCTCTGGCAAGCACATGGAGGGCTGTGTGGCCCCCCAAAGAAATGCCACCCCACACCATTATGACCCACTGCCAAACCGGTCATGCTGGAGGATGTTGCAGGCAGCAGATCCTTCTCCACGGCGTCTCCAGACTCCGTCACTTCTGTCACATGTGTTCAGTGTGAACCTGCTTTCAACTGTGGAGAGCACAGGCACCAGTGGTGAAGTTGCCAATCTTGGTGTTCTCTGGCAAATGCCAAACGTCCTGCACGGTGTTGGGCTGTAAGCACAACCCCCACCTGTGGATGTCGGGCCCTCATACCACCCTCATGGAGTCTGTTTCTGACCATTTATTCAGACACATGCACATTTGTGGCCTGCTGGAGATCATGTTGCAGGGCTCTGGCAGTGCTCATCCTGTTCCTCCTTGCACAAAGGAGGAGGTAGCGGTCCTGCTGCTGGGGTGGTGCCCTCCTACGGCCTCCTCCATGTATCCTGATGTACTGGCCTGTCTCCTGGTAGTGCCTCCATGCTCTGGACACTACGCTGACAGACACAGCAAACCTTCTTGCCACAGCTTGCATTGACGTGCCATCCTGGATGAGCTGCTCTACCTGAGCCACTTGTGTGGGTTGTAGACTCCGTCTCATGCTACCACTAGAGTGAAAACACCACCAGCATTCAAACGGGACCAAAACATCAGCCAGAAAGCAGGACCTGAGAAGTGGTCTGTGGTCACCACCTGCAGAACCACTCCTTTATTGGGGGTGTCTTGCTATAATTGCCTATAATTTCCACCTGTTGTCTACTCCATTTGCACAACAGCATGTGAAATTGGTTGTGAATCAGCGTTGCTTCCTAAGTGGACAGTTTGATTTCACAGAAGTGTGACTGACTTGGAGTTACATTGTGTTGTTTAAGTGTTCCCTTTATTTTTTTTTTGAGCAGTGTATTTTGAAAAGTCTTGCTAATGTAGGACTCTTCGTCTGTTCAATAGATTTCTGTCAGACATGTAATCTGTTATTATTTTTAATTGCATTAATAAAAATAAAGAGGATTGCTGCATATCATGTGATAAAATAATTGTTAAAGGCTGTATACGTACGTCCAGTGAGGGCAAAGAGCACTCGATCGTTGAGGCCCAGGCGCAGTTCAGGCATCCCAGACAACATGGTCTTCAGTTTAATGCTGCCCACAATGTCACTGCTCATCACGTTGCCGTTTGCATTCACCTGGAAAAAAAAGAAGGAATGAAGGGGCTTACAGTTTTGAATCTAGTATAGATGTTTTTAAATTTTACTTTAACTCTGGACTTTCAGAGGTCTTAAATAAAAACATAACAGCTAGGAAATAGAGTCTTTCATTCCTGAACTGGAAAAATTTCAACTCTTCTTCAAGCAAAAGGCTTTGTGATGTTTGAGGTCTATCCACACATTTCTGATGTTTAGTTTAGTGTTCTGAGGGCCATGGGGAAAAAAACTGAGTTTAGCCTCTTTAGGTTTTACAGTCTTGGTGTTGAGGTAATTTTGAAATTGCAAAAGCCACCTCTTTTTCCCCTTGGGTTTTCTTTTTGCATTAAAATGTGATGTTTGATCCAGACTTTGCTGATCTTTCATTTAACTGATAATTCATTTCTAAACTTCTAAATGTCCCCTGCCCTGGTAACATCAATAATATTGTGCAAGCATGCCTAGTCAGTAGATCAGGACACAACCGACCCAGAGTCTGATAAATCCCAACTTTCCTTTTATAATTCTTTGAAAACCTTATTCTGAAATTTCTGAATAAAAGGTATCCATCTATGCAAATGGCTGCTGATTATTTAGATGATAAAAAACAAAGCATTTATAAAACTTTGAATTTTATACAAACTGTACTCTAGTACAGAGAGATTTAGTTTGTGAGGTGGTGCAGAAAAAAATCACCTCATCTTGAAGACAAACAAAAGAGATGTATACTGACGTCAGGAGGAACAGGAGTAAACAAACCACTGTTTACATCCTGGGAGAAGAGGTGGAGGAATACAAGTACCTTTAAGTTCAGCTAGAGTACAGACTAGACTGGAAATGCAACACAAAAGCATCTGCAAGAAGGTTACAGAGCAAACTCAATCAAGAAGACTGGCTCTTTGCTCTGGAGCTCCTGGAGCTGATAATCCAGAAAAAAATCCAACTCCCTTAAGTTTCTCGCTTTTATCGTGAGCACCGTTTATTTTTACATTTTCTTTTAATCCTACAAAGAAAAACTCATTACAATTGATATTCTAATTCTAATAATAAACCGATACTGAAACAAACAAACAAAAAATATCTGTAGTAAAAATATTTTGATCACAGGTGACCAAATGTTAGTATGCCACTGTACAGGCCCAGAAAGCAGTGTTACTAAGATATTAACACCTCTACAGTCACCACTTTAAATTGTCTGTTTAAATCAGCAAAGTGTAAAAAAATGCAGTTGCATAAGAAAATATGATACACTTCATTTAAATGAAAATTGTGAGTATTTGTGGCAGGTTTATATTAACAGAGTAAGCTGAAGATGTTAAATTAATATGGACACACAATAATACAAATGACATTAAACCTAGAATCGCAAACTGGTCCTCAAGGGACAAACCAATCACTGTGCTCTTGTGCTCTTCCTCATAGTAGGTGCTGTTTGTGCCACTAGAAATCTACATCCTACATACTGGGCCTATCAAGGTCGAATTCAGTCCCATTCTTACCAGTACGTTGATGGACTCAATGACGTCAATAAAGACCTCGTTCTTCTTGTATTTGATACCCTCTGACCGCCAGGAGACAGCATTAGTAACTGTGGTTGGCACCTTGGACTTTGCCACCTCCAGCTTGGCACCTTCTTGAGTGATGTATCTGCAAAAGTTTAAGTTCTTTGTTGCTACAGATTATTTATTATTATTTATTTTTATTAAAAATAAAATTGTGTTTGCTTGTTCATGTGTGTCTATGTTGAGCCTCACTCCTGTAGGATCTTGCTGTCGGTGGTCTGAGGGAAACCAAAGTCCATGAGCTCGTCCAGAAGCTCATAGACAAGCACAAAGTTATCCTGAATGCTCTCCTCCTCCAGCTCTTTGAAGTACTCTGTAAACACCTGTGGGACACAAACGACAGGCGGCATCCTTATATGTAGAGGCTCAAAGTCACTGTACTGTGGATCAATGCCATGTTTTAATGTCAACTTTCATCAAATGTACAAATAAACAGGTCAATTTAAATCATAAGGCGTCACTGCATGTGTCACTCACCTCAACTAGTTTGTAGAGAAACGAGTAGACGAGGGAGGCGTTTGAGTTCTTGTTTGTGGTGGCCACAACTGTTCATGGATTAAGTCAAGGATAATTCTACATGTACATTCATATTCCCAAGGTCAGCGCAGTGTTGTAAAAACACCTCTCTACACTTTTCTTTTTAAAGGTGAGTTACTGGCGTTCTCTAACAATAAATGTTACTAGTAAAGAACAGAGGTGGTTATAAAATAATGTGTACAACATTCAGGGTAAGGATACGGTAAAGGTTGTTGTGCTTGATCCACATGAAGTGAACTTTGCTGTGTGACATGATGGGAGATATGAGCCCTTCCTCTTCATGTTGCATGAGCAAAGGCATGAAGTGTTCAATCTCTGCCATGTCCACATCCCCTTTGTAGTTCCGACATATCAGCACCTGAGAATGAAGTTTACAGGATAAGGTTGTCCAAAAACTTCATGGAAAATAACAAGAATAGGACAAAATCTATTTGAATGAAACACAGCTCATCAATGACATTAAAGCCACTGAAAGATGAAATGAAGGATGTTGAAGTCTGTTTGCAGACAGCCCATATTTGTCCCACTGTAAAAACTCCTCAGAAAGCTTGAAAAGACAAAAACCTCAAACCTGACAAATAGTCGGCTGCCAAATTCTTTATGACCACAGCGTAGCATCTCTGATGCTACTTCCAGCAGGATAACGCACCATGTCACAAAGCTCAGATCATCTCCAACTGGCTTCTTAAACATGACAATGAGTTTACTGTACTCAATGACCTCCACAGTCACCAGATCTCAATCCAACAGAGCAGCTTTGGGATGTGGTGGAACGAGAGATTCTGCAACAACTGCATAGCACAGTCATGTCAACATGCAGCAAAATGGTTCCAACCTTGTATTACCAAGATGGACCTGGTAAAGTTCAGAAAACACAAGAATTTCCTTAAAGCATTGTCTTATTTTTTTCTTTTTTCTTTTTTGACCACTCTGAATAACATGTCTTGTCTTCAAAAAGCTATATCATCTTTATTCTATGTGCAGTGACCTAATATGCTGCAGTGACAGTTAAGATGTTGAAGACAAGCCTATGCAAAACAGACTACACCTGACATCTGCTCAGCATGCAGCAATCGTATGCTTCATCATGATTTAATACTAAACCAGAAACTTGGACGGTAAAGATCAAATATCACATTAGTTGTTGTCCGACAAGTGATACACCCATTCACCGTACATCCAGCCACATGTGTGTCGCATTAACACTGACGCTTATACCATTTACAAAACTCTGAAAGTCACAGGTGCTACCACACAGCTGGTCGTCAAGCACTGCAGCTTCTGCTGCCACTAAATCCGGAAGTAAATGGAAAAGGGAAAAGGGCCAATAAATGAGTATGGCGCAAGGTTTCATTAATTTTTAACGACGTCATCAATGTTTAACAGTTAAAGGAACAGGGGGAAATATCGAAATAGTTTTTAACTTTAATATTATGTCATGTAAAGGGTGAATATGAAGCCGTGTAGACAATTAAAAGCGTCCATAATGAGCTCCAACAGTCTTACCTTCCCCTTCAGATCCAAGATAAATATAGCAGAGGAAGACATTGTGTTCGTACCAACTGCACGCGACTTCAGAAAACTCACAGACTGTGTTTAAAGTTCAACTCCAGCTTCACAGTTCGGATTTTTCATCAAAGTAGTAATAAAACAGCCTGAATTTGGAGGAACCACGGAGTCCGCCTTGTCTTTTTCCTGAAGCTGCCGTGACGTGGGCTCGCGCAGGTGAAACATTAACCAGCTCACCTGGGCAGATGGTGAAAGTAAAGAGGGTGTGCTGTTTGTTTCATCCACTAGAGGGCGCCACAGACACACAGCTCACAGGTCTGCTCGTGAAATCTGAGTGATATTCCTTATTTTTTCCTTTTGGAAAGGAATAATAATAATAATAAAATACTTTAATATAAATTAAATTATAGTAAAAAAGTACACTTCTGTTCCTGAAAGAAAATAAGTTAGTATTTTAGTTGATATTCTGCAGAGCTTATATGTTTTATTTTATTTTATTTTATTTTATTTTATTTTATTTTATTTTATTTTAAAGTAATGGTAGTATTACATTTTGTATTTCATATTATTATTATTATTATTAGTAGTAGTAGTAGTAGTAGTAATAGTAATAGTAGTAGTTGTGTTGGTGGTATTAGTAGTAGTTGTTGTATTATTATCATAATTTTGCTTTAAAGTTTTTCAAAAGTTTGACTTGATAATAATATATAATAATAAAAACATATATTCCCCCTACAATGAGAAATGTCACAGTTTTTCAGCACAAATAACACTTTTTACCCAAATAATTTTCCCCAAGTTAAACATGGACACTTGGTGCTAATCACAATAATTTTTTCTATTGAAACTCTAAGTGTTCTAGTTCTTCATTCATTTCCACTCCTGGTAAAGTTGGGAAACAAAAACCTTGTAATGATAGTATCTGCTAGTGTTATTAATGTCTTTTGGACACAGCCAGAGTGTGGTGGCCTTTACTTTAGGTGACGTTACTCTGAAGGATAAATCTGAAGGATGAATGTCCTTCAGTTTACAGTGAGACAAAAACAGCCTTCTTTATATGTGTGTTTATACATCAATTGATTAATTGAGAAGCACTCTGTATTCCTGTATCCATCAAGTCAATGTAGTATAATTTGATAGGATCACTGATGTATTTTGTACCAAATCAGCCTAAAAATAATAATCATCACATGCACCAGGTGAGCATCAAAGAGTGAAGCATCTGTGTCAAACTCTAGTGAGAAGCTATAGAAGGAGGTACCCCCCCACCCCACTTCCAAAAAGTTTCAAAGGAAATTCAGACTGAAAATGTCAAGACCTTCTTCCAAAATATTCAGCATGCATTAATATGAACGCTGGTTAATAAAGATGTGTAAAAACGACTGCTTCAAGTTATTGCTGATAAAGGTGCTTCAACCAGCCATTGAGTCAATGTGTACAAACGTGTAAGGGAACTTTTGAACTAACAAAAGTTCCCTTACACATTTGTGAATAGTTTTTTCTCTCTGACCGGTGTGCCTCTCCTCTACATTTAGCCTGACCTACGGTCTTTGGCTTTGTGGCTGTAGAAACATTTACTACCTACATACTTTCGAGATCATCTTAAGCCATAAAACCTTGAGGGCCTCTTTGTTTGGTGTTATACCCCAGATGCAAGTTTCTGCCTCTTATCAAATGTGTTGGAAGGGAGTGACTCTGAATAACACACAGTCAATCCAGAGGTGTGTAATAATGTCTGTAAAGACCAGATGGAGATCAGTCCTTTTCCACTATCCTACTCCTTTTGTCCATATGAGATTGTCTGGTGTTTATTGGGACAGAACAAAATGAATCAGCCTCACCTCATGCATCTTGTGCTCAGACTGGACATGAGCCATGTTATTATACCAAAGATAATCATCACCTGTTACTTTCTTTAACATATTTTATAAAAAAAAATTCCTCCTCACTGCTCAGGCCAGTCGGATCTTACAAGAAGAGGATTTTTCTTAATTGAAAACATGAGTCACATGTATTAAATTTGCTCCACTCGCAATTACTGGCTCATTTAATCAAGATTCCAAGTTATAAAGAAACAGTCATCTCCCCCTGCAGTGGCCGAGGTCCAACATAAACATACAAAAACACTGGTTACTCTGCATGTCCAGGTCTGGAGAAACTGTACAGCTTACTTACTGGAACATTAAATAGAAGGTTTCTATTTGTGTTCCTGAGCTATACACAAATGAAGTCATATTTTTATACACATCCTTTTGAAAACAGACTTCATGTTCGCACTGAGATAAGTAGTTATCAAAAAGAAACATAGTTCTGGGCTTTGAAGTGTACTCAAGCAGCAGAGTCTGCCCAGTAGGTTGAAATGAAACTCATTTGAAATGCATGGGCAAACTTTGGATTTAATTTTTTTTATTTTTTATTTTTTAGTTTCAGCTTTATGGTTGTTAACATTTGTGGGAGACCAACCGATTTCTGCAGCCTGACACATAACACAGCTTGTCTTTCTGATGTAAAACCATGTTTGGGCAAATGTTTTCTTAGATACTGTGATTATTAGTCACTGTTTGGTCCTCCTTTCCTTCAGATCTGCTGGTTTTAGTCTTGTATCAAATGACGTCACCTGGCGGGAGGAAACTAGGACTAAATTTTTATTCTAACCTCACATTTGATCCTCAAGTCAAACATGTTCTTCAGTGTTAGAAATGATTTTAGAAGCACTTCTGGGTCCTTTGTAGATCTTTTGATCCTTCAGGTGTGCAGACGTCTGTTTAACTTAATGTAGGACTTCTTGTTTAAAGTAAAAAACGTCAGCTTTACTTGTAACAGCAAATAATCTACAAAAATGATCACAGGGAATCTCTAGAGTGGTCTCGAAATGATCAAGTCTTTATTTTTATATGCTATCAAAGTCAGCATGTTGCAACCAACTGGGTTTTCATCAGGGTCCGTGCCTGCTGTGGTTCACACACTTGTGTTAAATCTCACTATGAGCTGACCTACACCCATGTGTCTGCTAACTGGTTAACAGACAAGGCAGTCACATCAGAGATTTAGAAGAAAATTAATTATTAAAGACCTATAAAAGACATCTGGCTTTTTACATTTAATTTCTTTTTATCCACTTAATTTATTTATTTTATTTACTCTTATTAATGTACTATTTTACATTATTTTTCATTTATTTATTTTTATTGATTTATTTCATATTTAATTTTTTTATTATTTCATTCCATTATTTTTCTTTTTGTAATTGTTTTCCTTATTTTTTCTGTTGTTTTTATATAATTATAAATAAATTTAGGCTTTAAGGAGTCATTTCCTAATATGATACATACTATTTCTGAGACCTACTGCATGACTTTATGGGAAAACTTCTGATACTCGTCTTCTTCCCTCTGGGGGATATATTTTGTACAGCAATAGTTCTGGGATATCATACAGTAATAAAAAGTACGTATATACACTTTTTATTTTTAACTATTTATTTGTTTCATTTTGTTAAAGGGACAAATCGAGTCTTCAGATGAAAGAAAGGAATTATCTCCCCATCATTTCTTGGGTCTGCTTTAAAGGGATTAAAAACATTTTGCTTAGCCATCAAAGCAAATGGCCTCAGTAAGAAGTAAGAAGTCAAAGCTCATCTCTGAGGAGTTGCTGAAGACATTTAACAAACTCAGGTGAGGTTTTATGGTTTTTCTCAAAACATCCTGGTGTTTCAGCAGGTATTATGTGGGATAAACTGCAAGATAATACTGCGGTGTCATGGAAACACCATAACTGTCCCAGTCAGAGTTATGTGAAAGTGTCAGGATCTCAGTGTGGTGGGTCAGAGTGAAACAGATATTAGTTGAACTTCTTGCAATAAGTGCCTTAATACCTCCAGTGGCTGCTAGTTTTGTAAGTGATGCAGGTAATCCAGCAGATGCTTATGATGAGAAAATTTCTTCTCCTTACTTCATGGGGCTTTAAAATAAGCAGCTTTCTTTTTGAAAGCACTGGTATCGGTTGCATCCTCTGGCCTGTCGCAACCAGTCACCCAGTTGTTTGGCCCTCAGGTTGTCCATGGGAGACCTGATATGGTATTGTTGTTACTTCTCATCAGGGCCTGTGGTGCTTTGGTTGGAAACCTGACAGGGGAGTATCTATCCATCCTCCATCCGCCACCCCCTCTCCTTCCGCTGTTAATTTTCGAAGACACTCCCCTTTGCTTACGAGTCAGTGGTGTGAGATGCAGCTCCACCTATTTTGGCCACCTGGCCAATGAGAGGCCAACAAATCTATGTAAATAATGAGGAGAGAATGTGGATGACAGTCAACGTAGCAGGGGACAGGTGTCACCTGACTCTCTGGAGTATCTGTCTTTTGCCTCGTGGGGGATAGCAAGTGATGGAAAATTTAGGTTTATACGTGATTCACTTTGGATGTAGATGCAATAAACACCTTTTAAAATATTTAAACACAAACTGATTGAAACTAGTGATGACACTTGGCCTTATTTAGGTGTGTTGGGTGTGGGATCTTGACACTGGAATGTAGAAACTGGTCCTGACCGACAACATTCCCCAGTTTCACATCTATGTACCAGGCCCATTCCTGACTTTTAACCCAACACACGCACACGTGTCACTCAGTTCATGGAAGAAAAGTTGAATTAAATCAGGAGTCTATCTTTATGCTTGGGCTGTGCCTTGTTTTCACAACTCAAAGCTCCTCACTAATTCAGCCTCTTTTGTTAACGCTTGTTTTTATTTTTAACCGGGATTTGAATACAAGCCTTTCCCTGCTGTCTTTTCTGCTGTCAGCTTGCAGGATTAAAAACAGATCTTTCCATTTTGTGAACTAGAAATAGAAACACAAAAATGAGTCACTTTGGCGTTGCAAAGGGAAAAATTATACATGCGCTCATTTGAGCAGTCAAATAAAATTTGCCTAAGTTTGAACAGCATCATTGCTGCGCCATCATTGCACTGGTTAAAAAAAAAAAAAAAACTCACTAGAAATTAATCACAGAAAAAAAAGTCTACTAACAAAATCCTGCCCCTCTGGAAATGGCATCTTTTAAAAGAAAGTATTCATACTCTTTGTAGTGATATTATGTATGAGGTTTGGAAGCTTAATGAAGGAAATCCAGTTTTCCTGTTTTTGCGAGGCATCTCATGGATAAACTGAGACTCATCCTGCATGTTTCCACGGTGACCACCCAAACTGATTTCTGTGCTGTGGCACATTGAGCACAGCTGGTCCTTTTAGAGCAAACAGAAACAGGAAACATAATTAGACATGAATTATGTAGGAGGGTTATTAGATTAGAGAGAGGAGGTTTTCTGGTGGTTTGTTGTTAATAATATGTAAACCCATTTTTTTACTGCTTGTTTGCAATTTTTTTCATTTTTTTCGCTCCTGTAACTGAGTAACTCCTCCCAATGAAAGTGAAATTCACTAAATTTGTTGCATTCTGGGTAAAACAAACAAAAACAACTGGTAAAACCATATGAATAGTTCAGCACCATGAAAAGTATTTATCTTTGTGCAAGGGAACATGAAATTCCCTGTCATGTATATTAACAGATGTGCTCCTACAAATACAGAGAGATGACAGTTTAACGGAGATTAGTTTGACCAACCATCATCTCTGTGAGCAAGTTTTAGTGTGTTGTAAAGGTAAAATAATGGCAGTGTTTCCAGGCAACATAAAGATAATCAGTTTTTATGGACATCCAGCTCTGTCAGAGAAGGACATCCTGTCTGCGTCTACGACTAAATAAGTGTCACAAACAGCATGATCACAACATAGAGACAGCCAGCAGAAAGTATAGAGTATTCTTAACCACCCTGAATGATATTAGTTATTTTGCAACACACAAAACAAAACAAACTCATAGTTAGTGCTCTGCTGTAACCCTTCTGGCTCATGAAATTAAATTAAACAACTATTCTGCATCAAGCAGGTCCCAGCTTTGTTGTGTAGCAGGCAGCAGTTAGATCACCTTTGCAGGTTGGAGCCTTGTTGTGGACCCCTTTTTTTATGATCTCTCCTAAGACCCGGCAATTCATTTTTGTCCTCTGTGCAGGACATGAGTCTCAGACCTCTAAGTCAAGCATTATTTATAGTATGTATGTGCTACTTTTCCTTTAAGAAGACATCCTGAACTCTCTTCTGATGCCCCTGTCGTGGAGGTGTGGCCAACACAGCACATGCACTGTCTTTTTAAAGTGGAAGGAATTTCACTTTTCATGTTTTACAACAACCAGAGAGATAAGTCAACAATTTTTGACAGATATCTTGTTCCTGTTAATAAAAGTTTTTTTTATTTAGTATGAATATCTTTACTTCAAGTTACTAAGATTTTTTAAAAGACACTGCTATTTTCATCCTTTAAAAACACAACTTTTATGTGATGTCCTTGGTGGGGGACATCAGGACTTGCTAACTATTTCTGTTACATCAGGGAGCAGAGGGCTAAGTGAGGTGGAGAGGATTTTACAAAGAATTGTGGAGGGAGATTTAGACCTGGAGCTGTCTGAAGATGAGCTAGATAAAGTGGAGATAGAGTGGGAAGATTATCACTCGAAGGACGAGTCTGACCCTGAACCTGATTCTAAGCCAGGATTAAGGGGATAATAACAATTTTATGTTATGATCAGGAACAATGTGTAAGCTAGGGTTGGGAAGTTCATTAGTATTACAGTGTGTAAAAATGGGAACAGGGACCATTATGAAGAACCGAATCCCTCCACTGTGCAAATCGAAGATGTCAGATGACACCAAGGTGCAAAAACAAAGAAGAGGTCAATCTAAAATGATTGTTAGAAAGACATCTGAGGTTGTCAAATTACCGTTGTAAAGTTCAGAGAGAAATGTCCCCGGTACCCAGAACCAGATAGTTCATTGCTATTTCTTCATTTACTGTCTTAATCTTGTTACATGGTCATTAAATGAAAGAATTTTTAAAAAAAGAAATCCATACAAAAATGAATTCACCATTATAATTGCACTATTACAATGTGTATTAAGCAAGACCCAATGTCCCCTACAAGGGACAGTCCATAAAAAATTAATAAACATTGTTTTTGAAAAAAAAAAAAACACTAAACTGTTGCAACATGTTTCTTGTAATCACAATACTTGAATTGTCATAAAAAGATTAAAAAAGAAACACTATTTTCCCCCAGGTCTCAAGCAGATTAAGACCCAAACTTATTTTTTGCCCATGTCATTGAACTGATATATTTTCTTATGAAAAGTCTTTGCTCTGGGACAAGATGCTTTATAATTGCGAAAAAATGACTTCATCCGCAGCAAAACTACTTTCAAAATGTCATCATGCACCTGCGTTTACTGTAGAGGTAATGGCCGCCATCTCCTCTGGTTCTTTACCTGACATCAACACATTATTACCAATGATTGTGTCAGACAGTCTTTACCTTCAGTTGAACTTGCACTAAACAAAAGCTCCAAAATTAATCTCTGAAGTCCTGTGATAGTATGGTGACTTGTCCAGAGCTTACCCTGCCCCTCATATAAAGCAGCTGGGATAGACTCCAGCTCCCCCACTTAAATGGGTCAGTTACGTATAGAAAACTAAAAGATGGAAATCTAATTTTGTTTAGCCAATCACAAAGTGGTCTTTAACAGTCACAAACACCCATTTGTTTTCCATTTCTTCCACTGGGAATTTTCTATTTTTGAAGTTTATTGCTTTTGGTTTATTTGTCCTGACACTTTGACATCTTCCTTGGTCAACCTGTATGTTTCCCTTTTACAACCTTTCCATTTAGTTTGTCCTTAGCTTACTGGTATCAACCATTGCCACACTTCAGCCTGAATTAACGGCTTAAAGAAGCTTTATAACTCTTACAAAAATTACCCATTATTACCACAAACAGCTCACATGTTTAAGGTTCAAGGTTACTTTATTAATACCCATGGGTAGGTATCTTTTGCAGAAACAATGATAGCATTTGGTATTCCATAACAAAACACACACAATGATAAATAACAGTAAAGAAAAGGATAAACAAACTGAATAAATTAAATAAAATGCTAATGTCACTGTTACTTCTTATTGAGCTCAATGACAACAGGAACAAAGCTGTTCTTATGTTTTGTCCTGCACCTCGGGTCTAAAAACCCCCGCCCAGAGGGAAGAAGCTGAAATTCACCTAGTAGAGGATGAGTCATTAAGAATTTGATAAATCCATCCTCTTTAATTAAGTCGTGTACAGGGAGGCTGGACAAGACTGTGACTCACCAATCACGTTCTATTTTTTTTACCTTTTAAGTGACTCCATGTCTGTCTTGTTGTTTTCTAAAATCAATAACCATATCTTTAGTTTTGAATATGTTCAGTTGGGCGTAGGACTCCTCACACCGCTGTACAAAGTCAAAGTCTGGTTCACCCGCTTTAAGTTGGCTGACAATAACACTCATCTGTGTATTTAATGATGGTCCTGTTTTCATATCTGCTCTGACATTTGTTTGTATATGAATAATAAAGGTGACAGCACACACCCAGACCCTGTGGAGAACACTGGGTCAGACAGAAACCCATTTATTCTCACTCTTTGTGACCTGTCAGTTAAAAAGTTTAAAATCCAGTTCCCCAGATTTTGTTGGAGACATGTTTTCTGATAATTAGCCAGGAGCTAATTAAGCCCTGCTAACACCGTTAAAATTGCAGACTAATTTGCACATTTACATTTAACCAAGTACATATTTTTTAAAATAGCAAATTACAAAGTAACCATTATTGTTTCTTGTGATTAATTAGATGTAATTATATTTATTTATTTATTCATATGTAGGTATGATTTACTAAACCAGAATTTTAAGGTGTTAAATAAAATAGTTTCTTGATGTTATACAAAAACTTGAATAAACATTCTCCAAGGGTAGCCATTTCATATTTTTAGCCAAGAGTTGCAAAATGACAAATCTCAACCTCAGTAAGCAGAGATGGGTGAACATTAAAATTTTTATTTAAAAATAAGAGGGAAAACAGGTGTGCTTAAACAAAAATGAACAAAGTGGAGTGCATAAACAATCAGACTGCTTTGCATCAACCATAGCACACACATCTACATCCAACTACTGACATAAAATATCACAGTAACAAAACAAAGTAAGCTAAATAAATTATCAGAGTTCTGACTGGAAACAAACAACATTGTTTAAGAACATAAACAGAATTTATTAAGAAAAGCACTGAACAGGTGTTCACAAGTAACTTAAATAACAGCTACACAATGTAAAACAAAACACCTCAGGGCTTGGTGCTAATATATTTTTATAGTTATTACTCTGTTTACTCACATCCAGCCAACGACAATCAAAAACCTTCCATAAATAAATAAAAGAAACTATCACATATTTACACATTTCTTGATTAAATTTACATGTTAAAAAAACAAAAACAAAACAAAACAGGAGATTTTACAAAATATGTACAGAAACTATTTACAGATAATCAGCTACAATCACCAAATTACCTTCATTAAAAAAACAAAAACATTTTCTTCATTTTGGTTGACGTCAGAGAATTCAGCAGCTTCTTCATTTGCAATGTAAACCACTCTTCACTCCCTACACTCATGCCGTAGTTAAAGATTGGTCAAAAGGAAACCTTTGACAACATAAGATGTGCAACCCTGTTTTCCGAATATGGAAAAGCCACAGTATGAAGTCAAGAAGGCCATCACTGCCTGGATTATGGAAGGTGCAGAGATCAATAAGGCATTTACTGTAAAGGCCTCCAGTAAACTTCACCAAACTGGAGTGAAGGCACATATGAGTTAAGACAGTACAGCGCAGGATTTTTAGGTAAAGTTTGCCGTGCAAACACATTTCAGCCAAATCAACACAACTGCTTTGAAGTGTTGATCACATGTGTATCTTAGCAAAGACATTCAAAGAAACGATTTTTAGATGGCATCAAAGGAGTCAAGGCTCTGGGATCAAGAGCATCATCCTCTAAAGCCATGCAATATTCCTTCATCCTGAAATAACTATGTGATCTGGTTAAATAGCTAGCTGCGGTTATACTTCATGTTTTGTTGCTGAAGTTATAGAGACAGCCTCTTTGCAGGCTTGGACGGCACAGTGTTGAGGTTGGAATCATAAACCACAAAAAACAGGTCACTGGAAGAAGGGAAGGGGATTGTTCAGCAGCAGGTGGTTAGTGCTCTTCTTCAGGTTATGCCATGTCCATGTCATCCATGCTCACCATTTGCCTCTACAAATAATAAAAAAAACAAAACATTATTAGCAAAGTTGTAAAAACACTTGAGAAATGATGCTCAGCAACAGCAGAGACCTTACCTCAGGATAAACGTAGCCATCGGAGCCGTTCCTGCAGATGTGCACCTCATCCTCTGTGGTTTTCTGGTACACAGGATTATCAAAGTGGATGGTGTTGGTGTTCTTGACGCGCCATTTTCTCCACAGCAACACTCCTCCAAAGACCAGCAGGGCAGTGATCACTGTAAAGAAAGGAATGAGTTAAAGGCCAGTTTGTTGAGAAATGAATATGACCGAGACAAAAACAGTAAATTAATATTGTACATATGACAGCATCATAAGCTCTACAGCTAAAAGGCTACATAGGAACTTACTGATTGGCAACACGACGTAGAGAGCAATCGGGGGAGACGAAGGGGCTTCCAAGGGCGGCCCTGCCTGTTTTCTACCTGAAAATAGCAAAAGTACATCTTTTTAAAATAATTTCTTAAAGTCAGATGAGATCAGTTCTACTCTTGCACCTCTATAAAGTAGATGTTGGTCTGGAGAATTCACATTTGTTAATACAATGCCAAGGAGGAAAGACATCAGAAATTATCTTAAAGAAGCAATTAATTGCAATACAATAGAAGACCCTGTGCTTCCCAAGAATGTTTTTTTTTAATGCATGTATATTTTAATAAATTATCTAATTCTTTGCAAGTATTCATTGGTCATTACCTTGAGCAGTGGCGATAGGCTCCTGTGCACTCTCTGTGGCCTGGGTAGAGGAGGTAGTTGTGTGCTTTTTGGTTACGATGGTGGTGGTTGTACTTGTAGAAGTTGTAGTTGTGGTAGTAGAGGCAGGCTGGCTGGTGGACTTTTGTGACGGGAGTTTTGAGTCAGTTCTTGTTTTGGGAGGAAGGGCTGCTGATCCTTTTGGAAAATAAAAAAAAAGGTTACTATTAGTGTTATGTTTTTTTTTTTAATATTTTATTTTAAAATGTGTAGCAGATATTTACCTGCCACACACTTCCTCATATCAGGCCCCGTGGTCGTGTTGTCAGGACAGGCGCAGGTGTATTTAGGAGAACGTTCGTTGATCATAGGAGCAGGGAGGCACAGAAACTCACAACCTCCATTCATACTGTTGCTCTCTCTGCACCAGTTTGAAGCTAGAAATTGAATATTAAAAAAAAAAAAAGATTAAGGAAAGAGTGACGTGCCTTGGGCAGATTTTAAGCCAGCCCTTAAATAAATGTGTCTTTACCGTTTGGCTGCTTGAGATTGTGGTGAAGCACAATATCCTCTGGCTGTTCCAGATCTGCTGCCAACTGAGTGACGTCTTGTCCTGTCAGGCGGTTGGCGCTAAAAACTGCACGGGCATTCGTGTCTGTCCAAAACACTTTCTCCTGTTTAAAAATAAGGAGTGCAACTTATTGCAAAAGATTATATTAAACACCATTTAAATATTAATGCTCCAAATCCATTTCACTCTCCATTACAGATATCATCACTAACCTCAAAGACAGTCAGTGAGACAGGGTGGGAAAGCTTTTCCTCCATAAAAATGACGTTGTGTCGGCTCCCACCCTTCACATCAATACTGGAGATTGTTTGCAGCTTAGAGTCCACCCAGTACAGACGCTGGTTGACCATATCTGCCCAGAGCGAAGCCACAGATTTGGTTATTATGGCTCATTACACAGTAAATGGAAATTGTTTGTTTTCATTCCATAATTCATAGAGTTCTGTTTACCAAGGGTGATGCCATTAGGCCACACAATGTTGTCCGTTACCAAGGCAACACGATCGGCTCCATTCAGCCCACACCTCTCAATCTTAGCCTCTTCTCCCCAGTCTGTCCAGTACATGAAGCTGAAGAGGACGCAGAACAAAAATGTTAAAGGACTGAATGCTGTTTCAATAAAACAAATCACAGGATATCTGTGGAACTTTAGCTTACTTATTAATTGGGTCTACTGTGATGGCTCTTGGTTTCTCGAGTCCCTCTGTGATGAGTGTCTTCCTCTTACTGCCGTCTGTTGTTGCTACGGAGATAGTTCTCAAAACACTATCAGTCCAGTAGATGTTGCCATGAATCCAATCCACCGCCAAGCCTTCTGGGGCTTCAATCCCACTGTCGATTATCACGCTGTGGTGGGTGGAGTCACCAGCTAAGTCTATCTTGGAACTGCAACAAGATTTGAGAGGTTTATTTAAAGAGGCAGATGCTGTTTTACCCGTGTCACATCCTGGTGTCACACTCAGAGTGGAGAAAAGTTTGTCCACACTGACATGAAATCAAGAAAGAGAGTTAGAGAAGATCGTACTTAAACAAGATGACCCCAATCTCTTACCTGAAGATTTTCTTTAGAGACAAGTCAGACCAGAAGATCATCTCGTTCGACATGTCCATGTCCAGAGCCACTGCGTTTTTCAGCTGTGGGATGAGCTGAACATACTCTCTATGGTCTACTGTGATCATCCTCACCTCATGTCTGTTGGTGAAGAACAAGGTGGGTACTGTGCCTGCAGGAGACAGCGGAGAACAGATTAGGTTGTTTCTTTCTTTTTTATTTCAGGTATTATTATTAAATAAAGAGTATTGAATAGGCAGAACATGTTTCAAGTGTTACCTAATTCAGCCTTGCATGTGTTGCTCATAGGATCAATTGCATAGCCCGTTATACAATCGCACTTGTGGCTGCCGGGTAGATTGATGCAGATCTGACTGCAAGTGTCTGGCACAGCACATTCATCAATGTCTGCAAACAAGTGAGCAGAGAGCTTAGAGAATGGCATATTGGGAACAACTCGGCTCAGCATCAATGGAAAGGTCTGGTTGTACACCTTCATTTTCACTAAGATTAATACACCTAGGCAACAAAAATGGAAACAACTCAATTTTTGATTTTAAAGAAACATCCATTTACTGTAACATCCCCAACAAAAGGAGATGAGACTGATTTTTTTTCTTTAAATCAGTTAAGACAATTAGTAGCTTATTCGTATGCTGATGTCCATATTCCAATAAAAAGAAATAAACTTCCCTGATTACCTCTGAGTCATAATTATTAGAAACTACATGTATGAAATGGTGTAATGCAATCCCTTTATGTTGTCGTGGTAACATGAATGTCTCCTGGGAGGTAGAATTATATTAGACCAGTAAGATGGAGCCCTCAACGGGAAGACTTTAAAATCAGCTTTTTTTAAGCAGGTCTAACTAACACCTGCTAGCTACCCACTATCTTAGGCTGTTTTAACCAAAGATAAACATCCTATCTTTGGTGTAAATGACAACATAAACCGTTTTCTTGGAATACTTGTTGCTTGTAACAATAAGAGCCCTCTAATGGCAGAAGAACAACACATGTAACTGTTGTCATTAGCACAGATCATGTGACGGTATGAGTCATTTTGTTTTCATTACCTAATACAAGCAGTTTATATTTAACTTTGCATAAAATGCGACATGTTGCTCTCCTAGCAACTCAGAAACTTTCTAAGCCACAGTAGTCTGGAGGCAGGTGGGGAGGAATTCAGTTTGTTTCAATTTTCATACCTTCACATGTTTTCTCGTCATGCTTCAGCCTGTATCCGAGATGGCAGGAGCAGTTGTGTCCAATCGTCAGGTCATTGCAGACATGGGAACAGCCACCGTTTCCAGTTAAACACTCATTAATGCCTGTAAAAATGAAATCAAGATTGTAAAACAGTGTTCATGGCAAATAATTCCAAGCGGGATCTGATATCCAATCCAACCCACTTTATTTATATAAAACATTTTTAAAAAACATGTTTACCAATGTGCTGTACAAACATAAATGCTAAACACAGACATACAAAGACACTCTACACCGACAAAAAAATTTACACTCCTAAAAGAGATGGAAAAGCTTGAGAAACAAACTACACCAATGAGACAGAAATATATAAACGCAATCTAAAAACTAAAATACAGTAACAAATTAAGACTTTAATACAAAAAAAAACCTGTTAAAACACTAAAATGAAAAAAAAAATCACTCACCACATTTGGTAATGGGCTCATCAGACCAGTCGCTGCAGTCTCGCTCCTTGTTGCACACTCTGTCCATGCTGATGCACTCCCCATTGCGACACTTGAATTTGGTTGGGCCTTCGCATGTATTATCTGTGGAAACAGACCAGGGGATTATAAATTGGAAAGTTATCAGATCACGTGAGACTGTTGAGCAAAGACATTAAGGCTTTCCAACAGCTTTAAAATGGAAAATATTTAATTCTGCATACAGATAATTTGGCAGGTTAAACTATTCTGGGTCAAAAGAGTCACCTGTGCTGCAGCCATTCTCATCACTGCCATCTCTGCAGTTGCGCACGGAGTCACACTGCAGGCTGCCATGGATACAGGTGCCATCTAAGCACTGGAACTCATCACTGCGACAAGTAGGGTGACCTAGACAAACAAAAAGAAATGGTTTATTTGGGATCTATGATAATACGTAAATGGGGCACTTCTTAGTTCAACAGTAAATATAAATCTAAGAAGAAGGTTACAATAAAAAAAGAGTTCTTTTTAAAACAACTCCAAGAAGGAAAACTTACTGCAGTTGAGCTCATCCGATCTATCGTGGCAGTCAACGCCTCCATCACACCGCCAGCTGCTGTGGATGCACTGTCCGCTTGCACACTCAAACTCGTGGATGCTACATCGTGGCTGCTTCCTACTCGGCTGCTTCCCCCCGCAATTTTCTGGCCACTCGTCAGACCCGTCCAGACAGTCCTTGTCTCCGTCACATTTCCACAGAGCCGGCACACACACCGTGTTGTTGCACTGGAAAGACCGAGAGTTGCAGGTCGGTTTGGGACAGGACGCCTCGTCTGAGCCATCGGAGCAGTCGTTGTCATTGTCACAAACAAAGGAGAGGGATACACACTGGCCATTGCTGCAACGAAATTCGCCATTTTTGCACTGCTTTGCAGCTGTGGGTCAGGAAGAGAGAGAGCAATTACTTGTATGTTATCAAATTTTGAAGGTTACTTGACTCCATTTGTTCTTCAACTTCCGCCAATTTACCCAGAAAACATCAATAAAGTTTATCTTATCTTGACTTAAACAAAAATAACTCTTGCTGGACACATTCAATCTTTTAATTATTAACTTTTTACTGATTGCAGTGTTTGCAAATGGTGTAACAGTTTCCTCTTTCTGATAAAGCGAATAAATTCTCTTCTGGTGAGACACTTACTGCAGTTTTTCTCATCGGCCCCGTTGGTGCAGTCCACTTTGCCGTCACAGTGCCAGCTCCCTGATATGCACTCGTTCATGGGAGCGCCACAGTTAAACTGCGACTGCAAGCAGGTTTTGGCAGCTGAGGTGAGAAACAGGAAGAAAGAGTCATTTCACTCTTCTGCAACAGAGAGATACGGCTTGTGATAAAGTACTGTAAAACTTTGTTTTTATGACATACCACAGGTTTCAGGTAGTTCATCAGTTCCATCGCCGCAATCATCAGTCCCATCACAAATCCACCTGCGGGTGACACACCTCCCGTTTCCACATACTAACTGTGTGGGGCTGCATGTGACGGCTGCATCTGTTCACAAAGACATTACAGTGTCACAAGAGGGGAAGCTAACACACACAAATGTTTATGCACAAGCTCTGTCCTTATCAGCATTTACAGCTCACGTTACACTCTGCTGATCAAGAGCACCATGTAGTGATACAAGCTTTTACCAACACACACATACAACCGATATCCTGTAAAGTAAATGTTTGACTGAAAAATACACACTGGAAAAAAGAAATTGGAGGCAGTGAAGTTCAGATAAAGGACAGTTTGAAAACCACACTTTTCACTCAGAGGAAAGTACAACATGAACTATGACATAGAGCAATATAAAGTATTTCAAGAGGATTTTCAGTGGTCACATCCTTCCTCGTGGTACAAAAGCAATACCAAATTTTACAAAACTAGATTTAGGATTAAACAAGATCCAATAAGGCAGATGTTCAGGTATGGACGGAAAGTTTTATCGGGTTCATTTCAAGCTCAGAGGTCTCGCACCTCCGTCATACCTAAACTAACTCAGGTTGCTCATTTTTCTGTAAGAGTGTGCATCTCCCTCCATCACTTCTCACGCCACCGGTCTCTCCTGTGGCCTGGAGGCTGGGGACAGACGCTGTCAGACTATCTCTTTAAGACAATAGCATGGGAGGAGTTGAACAATCACACCACCAGTTGCTGATTGGTCCCTGAATGGTATTCTTCATAACAAAATACCCAGAGTGACCCAACAGTAAAGGCGGAGACTCTAAACACAAGGAAGTTTGTAAGCTTGAGCGTCTGCGAGTGATGACAGACAAGTCTGGTAAATGACTATGACGATAACGGGTATCAAAGGATTGTAAAATAAGGACTGGACACTTTTTCAACACTGGAATTTTCACTATCAGTTACATCCTTAAATTTCTTTAAATCTTCTTTTACTCGTTTCCTTAGGAAATTTGAGTTGACTCTTTGTTTTAATACAGAAGAATAAATCTCCCTGTGGACCTCATAAACTTCCACAGAAACTACTACTACTACTGGGGATTCCAGGAAAGGACTTTCCTGACCAAACGCCAGCTGTTACTGAAGATTACAGTAACTCTAACATGTCCTCCCACTCACTTTCCCATATTTAGGAGCCAAATAGTTAATGTGCTCCAAAGAAAGCCAGCAGAAGTGAGTCAGAGGGTGGTCCTTCCTGATTTCAAACTCCTGACCTGGTGTCTACAAACTAGATATACTTACAGCATGAGTTTATTTTCCAGTTCTTATTTTGACTGCCATTCCTACACATTTTCTACGACTCCCTAAAAACAGCTGTTTGCTAAAATTAGCTTAAATCTCATTTTAAAGAGAAAGCCACATTTTTTCCTTGGCTGATTGCAGAGAACATTTATTTACAACCCACTTCAAACTTTTGCAACGTACTTCTTTTGCTGTCATTGTGATTTTTTTTATGGTTGTTTCCACATGCAGTGGCAAAAGTGACTAACGTTACAAAAAACCATATCGGTACAATGGAAATACCTTCAGAGAGCTGAACTTAAGATTTTTATAGCCTGAGTGCACTTAAGCTGAGAACCCAAAGGTACCTTTATACCTACAATATGAACCTAAAATCCAGCAGACTTCCTTGGGATAACACCAGTGTGTGAGGCCATTTGAGCAATACTTCCAACACATGCACACTGCTGTGCCTGAGCTCCAAATGTATTTGAACTGAGACTGACAGATACTCTCAAGAAGTCTGACAAGCTGTCGTAACGTCGCGCGTCGACAATCCTCCCTTGTGATTGTACTTTGTTCCCTCACAAAGCATTCCTGTCTTTATGGCACATGCATGCAAAATACACACACAGTGAACACCTTCACAAAGAGGTGTATTTATGCATTTAAATGTGCATATAGCAGTTAATAAATAAGCAAAGGTGTGTGCTCATCATGTTGGTTTAGAAACTGAGCTGTGCTTCACTGGGTGATGTGTTAATGCTGCTGTACAGTGACATGATGTGGCTCAATCAGAAGAATCAGAGCCTGTCTGTTAATAAAGAACTTAATATGAGCTTACCCCTCAGAATCCAAACTTTACAGTTTTCCCCTCATTTCAGTCTTATGCCTCTGTAGTCATGTGTTTCAGACTACAAAGCTTGCTTTGAGTTCGTTAAAGGATGCAAGTGTACAGCTTTTTAAAAAATGATTGGTACTATGAAACTTTAAAGTCTTTATGAGTCATCACAAAGGAAATCTATTCTTTCCAGTAGGATTTTTTTTCAGTTAACAGCACATGGTTATGCTTCATTTCAGAAGTATGCTAAACACAAGATGACAAAGCATTAAACAAACCAGAGCCAGATCTCCCTCTCTCTCTCTCACACACACACACACTGGAGAATTTGATGACTGGAAATGAGCATTTTAAAACAGAAAGAAAAAGAATTTCGTTTTACCTGAAAAGAATCAATAGAGCTAATTAGGAGGATTGCTGGTCCAGCTGGTTGAATGGGTCTGCAGCACACTGTTGGTCTTATGGGTCATTAGGTTAACTGCTTTAGTATTTCTAGTAAGAATTATGGCACAAATGTCTATTTTTATTTTTTTCAGAGGGGTTTAATTTTTATTATTAATATATATTAGATAAAACTAATTTACAGTCTCATCTTTAAACTATAATTTGTTATTCAGTCTTTATTGAGTACAAATAGCATAATTTTATCTCTTAATTTTTTTTATTTATTCTGCAAAGCTATATTCCCATAAGTGGCATAAAGGAAGGTTTGACTTGCTAATGTCATGCTTAGATTTTGGACTTCAGGCTCAGAGGACAGTTCGATATTTCAGCCATTCATTTTTATTCATTATTCAGTTACTATTTAGTAAAAATAAAAAAAATAAAAAAATAAAAAAAAAAACTGGGAGTTTCTCTCAGGTTTGTTGCGACTCTTACAAAAGTTAACAACGCTGTTGCCAGGATCCAGTTTGCGCAACTCAAAAAGAAATGCAGACTTTCCTGAATCCCTTGTCTCGCAGCTTGCGGCAGAGAGGAGACCCCCTCCTGTCTTGACAACCGTGAGTTGAAGCTTTTGTCATGCACATGTGAAACTCGAACCAGCCTGGCAAACAGGCCAATCAGATTGGCTGTTCGCTTGCCTTCGACAAGGAAACGAAACCAATCAGAGCGGTTTCCGTCAATTACCTTCATTTATACCATCATTGAAAAGCTCATTGGGTTATTTCCACCAATTAGTCGCATCTTTTTTTTCATTGCTTTAACTACCAAAATAGCAGGAGAATTTTAAGTAAAATATAATATATATCACTCTCAAATAACGCTCCGGATATATTTTTGTGCTACTCACAGAATTTAGTAAATAAACAGTTCATAGTTGGCAAGGGGCATAGTTGCTTCTCATTTGTAACTATACTAGTATTTATGCCACAAATACTTGAAATAACGTTGCTTACCTGCTTGGGTCCAGAAGTGAATTAGCACCAGCAGACACCAACATGTGGACATCCCTGTGAGTCCCTTCCACATCCCATTCATGTCTCCACTCCTGATTTGTCCCTGACAGCAGCAGAGAAGTCAGCTGTGAGCGCAGCTGTGGAAAAGGCAGGGAGAAGTTTCAAGCAACGCGTACTGTGCGCAAAAGCGTCTGGGTCAAGGAAAACGTCAGACAACCCGCAAACCAGAGAAAGCCGGTACAACGTTGTAGACCGTGTCGCATCTGAAAGTGGTTTTAAGTAGCTGACATGAGGGCGGAGCTCGAGCGGTGGTGTGATGTTTGAAATTAGACGAGAACATCGTCGGGGGGAGGAGTCACAGTATTGCTGCATCACTCCTTCCATCGTCTCATCATCTAATCAAGCCTTCCTCCCAAACCTGAGTTTCCTTATATATGTGTGTGCATCCAGACACAGTAACTTAAAATCAAATAAATGAATAAAGGAAACCTCACTGAATCCAAATGTCTTCTTGTAATAACAGCAGTTATTACAAGTCAATATATATATATATATAGTTATTGAATAAGGGGTATTGGGGGTATTTTGTTCACATGCAGCAAATAAGAGCCTAATCTCAATACCTTTGTATAATGGAAGCATATTTTGAGCATGAGCCTTAATTCATTTTTTGGAGAGTATGTCCTACAGTGACTAAGAGGAAAATGAAACACTCCTCTGTATGAAAAACTTTGTATAAATGTAGATATAGCAGTATGCACACATCTTCTGCATTTGCAACTAATGTCCCAACAATACCTTGAATTGTCTAGATCAGGGATACACAAGTATAATCCTCGAGAGCTACTATCCTGCAGCTTTTAGATGCATCCCTTCTTCAACACACATAAAACATGAATGGCTCGTTACCAGGTCTCTGCAGAGCTGAATGACATGTGCATGAGGGAATTCACCCATTTGATTCAGGGGTGTTGCACAAGTTGCAGGATAGTACCTCTCAAGGACTGGACTTGGGCCTCCCTGGTCTAGGCAGTTAAAAGCTATTCTCCACTTCGGCGGGTTACATGAGTGTTAAACTCGTCCGGTGCAATTCGTGTCTAGGGTCACGGTTCCAATACAAAAGCAAACAAATAATTTGCAAAGCAAAATATCCCCCATTATTACCAATGCAAAATGTATCTGGGAATACATGGCAAAAGAACTACAGCTTTCTGTACAGCTGCCCGTAGTCTAAGATTACACAAATATTTCACAGAAATTAGATTCATAGGGAAAACATATCTAATACAGATCATGTTCCTCCCTTTGAGTTGATTTATGTCATTACTAAGGGTCAAAAATAGATTTGCAGAGCTTAGGTTGGATCAGAATTAAAATGAAGAAACAACAGTGTTAGCATTAGTGTGGAAATCAGATGCTGAAACCGGCCCCCCTCATCCATCTGTATCCACAATTTTTATTAACAGTGATGGGGAAGTAACTAATAAAAGGGGGGTCCAAGTTAAATCCATTGATGCAACGTGAATTAAGATGAATCCACTCCCTGCTATGGTGAAACACACAAAAAGAGAAAATAAAGGGGGGGTTCACAGAGGTAAGGAATGAGCCATGCGAGGTATTCCTGAAATGTGAAAATAGCAGCTGGATTACATATTTTGCTACACCCATCATCAGAGCTTTCACACACCTACAGAAACACACGGAGATGTGAATGTGTACGGTGTACATTTTAAACTCCTTCTGTCACATGTACAGGCTTTAGTAAAATATCAACTTTACTTCAAGTGACTCATTCAATGCCTCTGTGATGACTTCTAGAACAAACTGTCCACCTCTTCTGTGTACACTGGCATTGGCATTTTGGGTAAACTTTAAACACCAGAGGAAGAATATCTAAAGAAAGACGTGACAGTAGCTGGATTTCCATTCATTTATTGAGGCAAATCTGAGGCCAGTTTTGAAAATTTGCTGATCACATTGTTGGAGGTTATAATTCAGTAAAATAAGTAATTGTCCATACTGGAAACCTATTGTGAAGAGGGTTTAAAAAAGTGCAGTAGACATCCACAGGAAGAAAATAGTTCATTAATTTGACAAAATTACCTGAATCTCTGCAAATAGCTGGGATTTTATGTCTTATTTAAGAAGACACCCAGTCAATCATGTGACTTTGCAAAGATTCAAATGATCCAAAAGCTGGTGATTTAGATCGTTTATGCCCCTGCATCTGATGGGCATCAGATCTTCTTAAAAATAAGAAAGTGAACTCAAATGAGTGTATAAATGCATTTCTTCAATTTAGGAAGCTTATTGTCTGTTGTTGCTGCACTTGTTCCTTAAAACAAGAGCTTATTTAATTATTCAAAATGGGAATCACAAATGTCAATGGAAACCAAAGATGTTTTTTTCTTTTTTTTTTTCAAGTTTAAAGCTTTAGAAAGAAAAATGAAGTGGAGCTTTTCTAAAGTTTCTTGTGGAGTGACACATTTTAAAGATAAAAAATCCCCTGTGAGCAGTGATGCACATTAACTGAAGCAAACTTTGTGTAATGGCACACAGTAATGGCAAAACATGCATGAAAGCAGTAAAGCACTATTTTGTTTGGTGACGATTAAAATAATTACATTTGTTGATATGTTAATTATGTTGTGTTGAGGAACTCATTAATCAGCATGTTGTCCAAATAAACCAGAAGCTTCCCGACTGTCTGACAGTTTCCCTCTTCACTTCTACTATCTGTCATAGTTTCTCTATCGCCAGCGTCAGCTACTGTGTGCTGACTGTTCCTGGTTTATATCTACAGTACAACCGATTGGCAGCTTGATAATCAGCTTTGACCTTCTTTACTTTAGTATATAATTAATCTAAATTACTATAATTTCATTAACAGACCTGATACTGAACCAGTCCATTTCGCCTGTAGAAACTGTAATAAATGTCCTCTGGGTTTGCATGTGTGAAGGAAGTATGTGTTGTTTGGTCTCCTAGAAAATAATACACAGAGAAAATACTTCTGTGTACATGATTAATCTTGTTAAATAGGGTAGAGTAAGTGGTGTTGGAAAGAGACCATGCTATTTTGCTTTTAGCTAAAAGCAAATGCAATTAAATTGTAATAAATTGTGTGGTGATAAGATCTTCATGTAGATCAAACTTCCTTCCTTTTTTAAACTCTAGAGTCAAAAGCTAAAACTTACATCATTGTGTCCTTTTATGTACATGTAAAATCCTGTTAATATATGTTCTTAAATGTGGCTATATAAAAACTTAAATGCTCCTCACTCATAGCTCAACAGTCAGTGTAGAACATAAAAACATTAATAAAATATCAAAAGGCATCATTAATTAATCTATGTTTTTCTTAATCAATCCAAGTATCAATGTGGGATGCACTTAACTAAATGGATCTGCATTAACCCTTGATATTAACTCAAGTTGATATATAGGACACACACCAAGCTACAGTACAGCATGTGCTTATTTTAAAATGAAATAGCATCTCAAGTCCAACAAATCTGATAAGTATGCACATGTACACGGGCACAAAGAGGCCTGATGACTGTGATAGCAGTGGTACAGAAGCTGCCGTCTAACAAGATTTGATAACATTAAAGACAACAAACAGACACAGGACATCAGGACATGTGTGACTTTTGGCTGCAAGGTGCAATGTCTCAGATTGAGTCCATACAATAATTTACTTTAATAGAAATTTTTCTCACAATCGGCTTCAAACTGTAAATTTATTGATGAAACAGAAGTATGAAGGTTACAATGCAGCTGTAGGAGAGAACTCGGCTACTTCCTCTACCAAAGCGGGAGCCAAGGTGACAGTGATGTGTTCATGGTCACTTCAGTTTTCCTTAAAATGACTATGGAAATAAATTTCAAGCTGAACTTTATGAACCTTGAGGGAAAGATGAAGCACGGACAAAAGAAGGACCCATTCATATTGAAATTATAATTTTTTTAAAACTGCAAATCAGGGCATTTAACCTGGGTAAATTTGTGCCCTCCAAGAACAAAATACTGTTTTGTAATTAAAAAAAAAAGAGAAAGAAAAAAGAAAGAGAATGAGAAGGGAAAAAAAAGAATTCTGACTATTTTGAGTAAATATTTGAAAAATGTGGGGCAATAAAGTAGAGCTGAGGTAAATTAAGTTTAAAAGAAATCATATTGATGACTAAACAAATGTTTGTTATGGGCTGGATTAGTATAGAATATGCAGCACACTCCTACTACTGGATGCTTCTTTAGTTTTAGTAAATAGAGTCGGTGCTGCTGTGTGTGCTGTTTTGGGGAAGTTTGAGCATACAGGTGTTAACTTGTGGTTTTGGGCTACTCAAGCAGTGAGGTGGATAGGAGGGGTTTTGATTCCTAGAAGTCAGGAAACTGAATTTATTCATCTTTTCTATAAATTGTAAACAGTTTGACCTCCAAGACTTAACTCTCTGTTGAGGAACATTTGGCATAATCTTTTCCTAAGCTGGCCCCACTTAATGTATAATGTAAACAAAAATATGAGGGGGCCCTGTCAGTGTTGTTTTTCACATAGATTAATTCTCTGAAGGGAGTTCTTGGTATGAACATACACAGAAATGACTCTAAGGGACCAAAGCAATTACTAAACATCCAGAGAAAGGCACGAATTTGTATCTAAATATCGAAGAAATTTAGAAATCTGTACGTAAACATAAAGAAGTGGGGATGAAAATAGTTATCTTGTGTTTATGAGTGACCACCTCCTACTGGTGAAACAGTATCATTACATCTTAAAACATAATGATAAAAGTCAGACCTAATGTTGTTTATTTGGCCTAAAATTTGAAAGTAAGTTGACTTTAAGTTTATTTTCTTTTAAATATTCTTCTTATTATTATCACCAATAATCTTACTGCCCTCAATTCTTAAAGAAAAACAAAACAAACATCTGGTGAAGGGTCAGGACCTTGCTTGTTACCTCTATATAACAGATTAATCTACAGTAACATCACTAACTAGTATCACTGATGAAATTCGCTTGGTTTTTTTTCACTTCACAGCCAAATCCTCAAAATTAACCTGTCAGCAAAGTACCCAGAACTATTTGTAAGTTGCAAAAATACTTTGAATTTAATTTTAATCACAGCACAACGTCCCGCTCTGTTAACAATTTATTGTTTCATTCTGAGTTCAAGCGACAATGACACAACACAACAAAGACAAATTTAGATTATTCATTGAAGAAAAACATTGACGCTTTGGTTCACTCTAGTTGCCTACGGTAATGAGAAAATGAATACAGTACAGAACTTGCAAGCTGTACATAACGTGCATTGACATTATATTCTATAAATACTCTTCACAGTATATCCAACACCATACAGCCATGAGACTGTCACAAGCAGAGAGGAGCCGCTGTCCCTCTGGTCCTTTGTCTTGAAAGCGAAAACATAAAAAAAGTGCAGAATATAAAAGAAACTGCTCTGAAATCCTAAAAATCACCACACAACAACTAAAGGAGAAGCAATTAAAGCTACAGTGTTCATTGATGAGTTGTAACCTTATAAAGTTTCAAGCTTAGTGACAAGTGCTCTGAACTGGAAGTGTAACTGGTAAGCAGCAGCAGGGTGAAGTGGGTTGTTTTTAAGCTGTACCTCATACACAGTACTGGGGAAGTCTCAGCTGTCCAGCCCCTAAAACCTCGGTGAAATAACTGTGGTGATTGGCTAAGCAGCTTTGGATAAGTCTGGAAACACCCTGCACCCACAGGAGAGTGGATTTCCAACAGCGAGACCCACTCACAAATTATTTATGTGCACATACCTCAGCAACCGTAGTGGCCGACTACTGTCATAACACAGGTCTTAAAATCAATCATGCAGTTACAAGCTTGTTAATAGCCAGGTGTAGGTAAGGTGATGGCTTCATTCAGGGTAAAAACAGCTCTGTCTGCAAACATTCTGTTTACATCCAATGTTGTTGACTTTACTCAACTGATTCATATCAGTTTTTACTCCTTATGTTAATTCAGGATGAATTTTCAATAAGTTTTTCCCAGTAAATGAGAAAAACAGCAAGAAATGAAACACTTTTACAGTTTAACTCAGCTAACTTGTTGTTAAAGATTGCATTTATTTCAATGGCAATATTTTACTTCAAACTTCCTATTTAACATTTATAAGCTCCACAAACAACTAATAAACATCTCTAAACACCATAACGCAGCAGTGTTAATCTATGTATTTCTCACCATATGCAAATCCTCCTTTTGGCAAAGGTGTGTGCTAACAGAGTTGGTGTATAAACAAACACAAATAAATGACAATACATTTAAATATTGCATCATAACTTCTAATTACTGACAAAACCTTACATTAATAAACACTGAGAAGTGTCTTATAATGTATTTGCGCAACTGCATTACATTGCTTTTGAAATTATTTCTCCTATGTCTGAATGTAGCTTATAAATGTTAAATATGTAGACTTTTAAAGTTACGTGATGCTGTAGTATTTGCTTCAGTACTGCATTATTATACCTGGATCTACACATGGCTCATACAACTAAATATCTACCAAAGATATAAATAAAAAAAGTAACATATTATATTTATGTTTTTAAGTTAATTACTTAAATAGGATTAAAATATTATAAAAGGGTATGTTAAATCAACATTACCAAAATGTATTTTTCTTTTTTCCCCGTTTGAATCGGCACAAATAACATGTTTCAGCAGTAGTAGACCCTTTTCTCGGCCATCACTCATTCAGTGGGCAGCAAATTTGCTCTTAGTTATCACAAAAGATTTATATTAATGTTTCTTTTGGAGTATTATTGTTTTCTGAGTGGCTCCCGTTATGAATGTGAGTATGAATGTAAGTAGACAAGGTTGCATTTCATGATATTGTACAAAATTTTACGTGTCACTGTATACTCAAATAATAATGTTTCTGGTCTTATAAAATGTGACTTAGTGGATGTAAACAACTAAGATTAGCTGGGTACTTGGACAGCATTCTGTGTCTGTTTTACCTCTGAGCAGCAACAGTTGTGAAATCTATTGCTGTACCCCCGGGTTCAGCTCTGCTTAATTTAAATATGAGTGGTTTAAAGACTTACAATCAAATACTAATACTTACAGCTCAACACCTGTACACACAGTACTAAAAACTCCCTTCTTCCCAACAATATTTAACTGAGGGTGGATGGAGTTGATTGATTTTTTTATTACTGTAAATATGGTGCTCGTTTTGGTGAAATATCCCTTTTTTATGCCTCATTTTCCTTATAAACAGGACTCAAGACTCCTCATCAGTGCAGCTGGGGGAGCGCTCCTGAAAAAGAGGAAACACATGACCAGAAAAGGTGGAGAACTATTTAAAATCAGTATCTGGAAACACATTAGAAGTTAAACTGGATTATTTTGAATCGAGTAGGAGTTTACTTTAAAACACATTATATCCTGATTTCAGGTTGACTTCAACATTCCCTCCCTCTGTACAGACCTCCTCACGACTTACAGAGAATTACTAGAGAATTCAGTCAGTCTACATAACTTTTCCTTTTGTTGAAGTTCCTGGTGACATAACTACTCCTTCCAGTTTCCTATGCTTTGTCCAATTATAGAGCTACACGCACCTCTTCCTGCTCTTCCTCAGAGTCATCATCACTGACCACAGGTTTGGCTCTGGTGCGTCCAGTTCGCCTGCTGCGTCCCTTCCCCCGATCTCCACCTTTATCCTTCCTCCCCAGACGGATTTTCACTTTCACCGAGCGCGCTGAACACAAACACACATTCAGATAATATGTTTACAGTATAAATAAGATTGACGAATCTCAGTGTGCATTAGGAGTTTCTGATCACAAGGTTTAAATCAAAGCTCTTAACAGAGACAACCTTACATTCAGACTCAGATCCTTCTTCCTGCTCTTCCTCGTCTTCTTCACTGTCCTCTCCCTCGCTTTCCTCCTCCTTCTCGATCTTCTGTCTCAAGCTGGTAAACACAGACTGGAGTACGATGGAGTCTTCATATATCTACTCACATAATAAAGCACAACTTCTTATTATAAACAGAAAGCAGGTAACATCAGGTACAAGAGTCAGCCTCAATACACAACAGATGTTTTTCTGCTTGGTGTCTACAAGTAATTTCATTTACCAATAAATTAACCAATAAAGGACGGGTCAGCTGGTAACAATTATCCAGCTTTTTTTGGCTGAAAGATTTTCTTTTGTAGTTTTCAGACGAGGGATCATAAGTAGAAGGCAACTACATTCATTAATACGTAGGATACATTGTGATTGTCTGTCCTTGGTAATGAGCGAGGTGTTTCTCACCAGTGAACCCTCCAGGTTGAAGGTCTGAGCGTTCTGGAAGAGCAGCATGACGTCTCTTTCCAGGTCGCCCAGACTGCGGTAGCGATGACTTCGAATCCTTTCCTACAGTCAAAATACAAAACATACATGATGTAAGATGCTCAACAGGTTGTTGCCACATAAATGTATCAGTGATACAACAGTGGAAAAATGCTTCTTAAAAGGAAAATGTAACCTTGATCTTCCTAAAGTCCACCGGTTTGCGGATAAGTTCGTAGTACTCTGGCAGCTCTTTTCGAGATGGCAGCTGAATGAACACCTCGCTCAGCTGGCGCCCGCTAGAGCTGCAGGAGATGACAACATTGGTGTAAGAAGACATACTTTTATCAGCTCTGCACGTGCTCATTTTCTCTTAAATAGCAGAAAAACAGCTGTCGGCTGCAGCAGCTGTAAATCTGTCACAGACTCCAACACAAGCCTGAAGATGCAAAAAAAGTCAAATAATAATTCACTTTAAATTTGCTAAATGTTCAGGCTCAGCTTCACAGACATCTTGTACAAGTTTTAAAAGAACAAATACATCTGTCAGGAAAAAAACACATTTAGTGAGGCAGGTTTGTAGAAATTCTGGTGCTCATTAATATGCACCAGTGCACCAGATTCATAATCTGTAATGACTTAATCTCGGTCCGCTGTTTTCACCACCTGTCTTTGTACTTGATGACGGCATCCACAATTTTCTTCATCTTTTTAGTGAGGACAGGAGGATTGGGGGAGAGTTTCTCAACTGGTGGCCTTCCCCTCTTCCTCTGCCGCTTTCCATCATCATCTTTGTCTCCTCGCCCACGGCTCCCACAGGAAGAGGACGGACCAGGAAGATCCAGGTCGCGGTCTCGTTTCCTTTTACGAGTCGTCTTTTTGTGCCGCACTTCTTCCTCCACCTCCTCAAGGGTCCCCTCCTCAATTGCCTGTGGAGAAGGCAGGACTGTTAGAGCACATTTATCTAAATCACCAAAGAGGAATTAAAAAGTTTTTTTTTTTTAATGCAGTTTATATTGTGGAGTTTTTTTTCTCAGCTTTGCCCTGAACCTTGAGCCACTGCTTCTCAGTCAGCGAGTCGCTGTAGTCCACCTCCTTTCGCTGCCGAGAGCCTCGCCCAAACATTTTCTCCTCCTCTTCCTCGCAGGTAAGCCGCTCAACCTCAGCGTCGTCCTTCATGATCCACGTGGGAAGCTCGTCTTCCTCCATCAGACGAGGTTTTCGGCGGGGGTTACGGGCCTCCTCGCGACGCCGGTCCAGATCCATACGCTAAAGTAAGAAAAAAAGTCATAAAAACAAAAAAAAAAACAAAGATGATTTAATTAAAACATAGACATTTACCATAAACTGGTCAAACTCTTCCTCACTCCTGGCAATCATCTGGTTCACCGTCTCGTCATCTGGCACCTCATCTTCCTCCTGAATACAGCAAACACACATTGGCAAACAGAGCACATAAGAGCACATTCTGTAAATGGTGTGTTGCTGGTGCACGCACACACGTTCATGCGTAGACACACTTCTTGACCCCAGACCTCATCTTGCTCCTCGTGTTCCAGTATGGCCTGTAGGAAGGCCCTGCGCTCATGGCTGGAAGATTTCTGGTCAAACATGCCTGCCTGGATGACCTTCTGGTCCACGTTCAGTTTGTATTTGGCTGCTGCCAGGATTTTTTCTTCCACACTGTTGACGGTGCAGAGACGCAGCACACGCACCTCATTCTGCTGACCAATGCGGTGGGCTCGGTCCTGAGCCTGCAGGTCCTGGAGAGCATATGAAGATGGATAAAGAGAAATGGTGTACAAAACACTCCTGCTTTAACTGTCAAAGATTAGCGTGTTAGATTGAACTCCATTGCCCTGATGGGAGAGGTAAGAGGCTGCAAAAAAAAAAAGAAAAAAAAGATCAAAACAAATGCAAAATTTTTTAACAGATGATGGTTAATAATATAATTAAAGTATATAATTAACATAACATTATAAATATAATTAAAGAATTAGTAATAAGATAAACACTCACTTATTGTTTTACATATCAAAACCAAGTTGTAAAGATGATTTGGGCAGGTTTATTTCCACTATTTTTTTAAATTAAATTCATTATAATCACTGAAAAATTTGCTGAACTAAACAGAAAAACAGGCTGTTAAATGGTTAAATTAAAATACCTGATGTGGATTCCAGTCAGAGTCAAAAATAACCACAGTGTCAGCAGACTGCAGGTTGAGGCCGAGGCCTCCAGCTCTTGTACTCAGTAGAAAGATGAAATACTCTGACCCTGGATCATTGAAGGTCTTCAGCAACATTCCTCTGTCTTCAGCCTTTGTGGTGCCTGACATGCAAGGAAGGTGGGAAAATACAAGACACACAGGACATAGGCAAGGCAAGGCAAGGCAGTTTATTTGTACAGCACATTTCATGTACAGGACTATTCAAAGTGCTTTACATAAAACAAAGGCATTACAGATATTTAGAAATAGTAAAAGGCATCAACACATAATCACAATAAAATAATAAATTACATTAAGATGATTTAAAGCAAGATAAGTTAAAAAGTTTCCGTGCAGATTTCATGCATAGGCGCATGAGAAAAGAAATGTTTTTAACCTGGATTTAAAAAAAAATTTGGTGAAAGTTTAATCTCCACTGGCAGTTTGTTCCACTTGTTTGCAGCATAACAGCTAAATGCTGCTTCTCCATGTTTAGTCTGGACTTTGGTCTTGACTAGTTGACCAGAGTCTTTGGATCTAAGAGCTCTGCTAGGTTTATATTCTCTGAACATATCACAGGTGTATTCTGGGCCTAAACCATTCTGGGGTTTGTAAACAATCAGAAGGGTTTTAACAATCTATTCTGTGACTGACTGGAAGCCAGTGTAAAGAACTGGATGAACAAATTAAAAGTCTTACCATCCAGACGCAGATACTTGAAGCTACGGTAGGCAAAATAATCCTCCATGATGGTCATGAGTGAGGTCATCTGGCAAAAAAGCAGCACTTTGTGGTTTGTAGCTCTCAGCTTTGGGAGGATTCGATCCAACACTTCAAACTTTCCCGATGCCCGATATAGGTCAGGACTGAGAGACAGACAGGTGGATGTGGTTACAAGGGAGGCAGTTTATGAGTGTGATCCTAATGTAATGATGAGTAAGTGCTTACCCCTGGACTATCCCACCAGAGAATCCTAAATGTTCAGAGAATGATTCCTACAGCAGCAATTTAAAATGCGATTAATTAGGCCTGTAGATGACACTCATCAGTTTCACATTCTTTTACAATAAAGTCAGCCTCATAACAAGATATTCCTTAAATCTGTAAAAGACGTTTCCAAATATTTTTGAGACCTTAACATTTACGTGTACAGACTCGGACTGAATATGTAATCTGTATTTTCCAGCGTTACCTCAATCTGCTGGAACATATATGGATGGTTACAGATCTTCCTCAGCTGCATGATGGTGTTCATCAGTGTCTTTGTGCCTCCTTTACCCTGGTTAGCATGCAGAGAAAGGTAACTGACATGAACAGGACACTTCATTCACTGTTTTCACGAGTCATGAGATCTGCCTTAAATCGTAATTAAGCAAACAAAGTGTGAGTGATACACAAAGAGGCATAATTAAAACAAATAAATAAACAATTAAAAGTCAATCATGATTTGTACAAAAATTGGCACAGGAATACTTGAAAGCTTCTTTTTTAGGATAATAGTTTTCATGTACCGTAAAAGCAACATGGATTCAGTTTTACACCTTAAAAACATTTTAATAACATGAAATATTGACTGTTGCGAACGCTGCATATTCAGTGTTTATTTGTTTACGTGTTCACCTTCTTGTCTTTCTCTGATCCGTCAGTGAGCAGGACCCCCTTGGCCTGCATGTGCCTGTACAGGACCCTCTGAAGAGACGACATGTCACACTTGATGACATATTCCACCTGATGAGAGGAGGAAAAGATGGTATCTATTAGGTGGACGTAGTACTCATTGTTTCTATTCATGCTTTCTGATCTATGGGCAAACATCTCATGTACAGTACAGACTATTTAAACAATAACTTGCTTTATTTAACAGCATTAATAATATATATTTCAGACAAAACCTTCCTCTCCACTGCTGCATGCTCAGCACAGAAACTGAATTGAGTTAAACATTAGATCTAATCAATTGGTTCCTTTATCCTAACACATTTTTATGAATTGACAATAAATTAATACCTTTACAACAAATAAGACTGAATTAGAGGTAATTAAACTGAAATTATTTGCATTTGATTAATATTAGATTTTAATCATTTAGGTTGCAATGAACTGAACTGAATAGGCTTCTAGTTGTACTAAATGTATTTGAATTGGACTGTATTGTATTGAACTTGAAAGTACCCTTAATTACTTTTGATATTATTATTTTAAGACCTCAGAGCTGCAAATTTGGCATCTTGTCCTGCTAGAAATCTCCAGAGAAAGTCCCTCAAATCTATTATAGAAGTGTAAACTAGTTTTAGATACAGGTCATTACATTTAATCTAACAAATTGTGAAGTACAAGCAGTTGAATACGTTGTATACTTTGAGCGTACATGTCTCTCCTTATTTATTTTTCAAGATAAAGCTCATTATTATAAATTATATATTATTTTAATTGTGTTGCTTAGGAAAAACATTAAGCACAATACACACAGTATAACTAATCATGCTCTGTCATGACAAGATGTAAGTGAGCCAGTATGTACAAGATTAAAATGCCTTTAAAAATGTTTTCATTAAATGGAAAATGGGAAAACACCAGAGGTGCTAAAACAGCGTGTTTCCCATCATGTGGTTCTCAAAACTTTGGTTGTGTGTTTGTGCTGAAGTGAGTCATGCCTTCTCCGGAAGCTGGGCCTCCACTTCCTTCTTTAATCTTCGTAAGAGGAAGGGTCGCAGCACTTTATGCAGACGACGAATAATCAAGATGGTTTCCTCTTCATTGAGGTCCACCTCAAGAGGAAGAAAAAAAAATTCTCATACACAGTTTTTGGCAGGAGAACTGTTTGGTGTGACTTCCCAAACACCTGATGATATGTGTGAAGCAAACATGTTTTCTGGTAATTCTGCACACCTTCTCTCCAGTCATAGCAAAAGGAGCGTTAAACCATTGCTCAAAGGTGCTGCAGCTCTTGAAAATGGTGGGCAAAAGGAAGTTGAGAAGCGCCCACAGCTCAGGTAGTTTGTTCTGGAGTGGAGTTCCAGTCAGTAACACTCGCCTTGGAGCGAGGTAGTGGGTGTTCAGAACCTGGGTGAGTTTACAGTGGTGGTTCTTCATACGGTGGCCTTCGTCCACAATCATGTACTTCCAGCGGATCTGGAGGAGAGAAGGATACAAGTCACTTATGCTCCAATGTTGTGCCTTATTTCAACCAACCAAATTAAGAAAGTGCCTAAAAGGGTGATTTCTTGTCCACTTTGTCCTCATGACTCGAGCAAGCTAAGTCCCAAGCCAGAACGCTTGCCTGACCCACCTGTCAGCACAGTCAGGAACCCTACAAGACAACATGAGTGCAAAGCAGCATGATGGTCACAGAGGACAGTGGGAGACGCTGTTTACAGGCCGTGTCAATGTGTTGCAGGACCTAGGAGAGAGCACTGAGACGCAGCACAGGGGGGTCAGATTGGAATACTCAAACACTGTCAGGGGTTTTGGAAGCCAGTAAACAAAAACACACCAAAACTTAAAGCAAAATAAAACAGGTTCAGCAAAAACTTGTCACATGCACATATGTAGAGAGAGAGAGAGACATACTACGGCTGCTGTGGTGCGTTTGTGTGTTACCCATCTTACCTTGGCCAGTACTTGTTTGTCTTTGATGATGTACTCATAAGTGGTGAGTAAAACGTTAAACTTGCCACTACGCAGTTGGGGAACAAAGGCTCTTCTGGCAGCAGGAGACCCCTGAAAGATAAAAAAAAATATATATATATGAATAAGATATAATATATAATAATAAGATAATATGGATTTATGGCACAAGAAAGAAATATAGAATTAAAACTGTGGCAACATGACTGCAAACACAAACCTTGTAGGACACTTTGACAACTGACGGTGCCCACTTGTCAAACTCATATACCCAGTTAGACAGAGTTCTTTTAAAAAAGAAACATCTTAGTTTTAATTTTACAATATATTTGAAATCATTTATCTTTATGTTATGACGTGTAAAGAAATTTTTGCTTATAATGGATTAACTCTCACGAGAGGGGCACAATGATGAGGTAGGGTCCATTAAGCCGTTTGTGCTCCATGAGGTATGTGATTAGGGCGATAGTCTGTATGGTTTTTCCCAAACCCATTTCATCAGCAAGGATCCCGTTTAGATTGTTGTTGTACAGTGAAACCAGCCACTCTAGACCTTTAATCTGCAACACAAATAAGGAATTTATCTAACGCAACAATAGCTGCATGGTATAAGAATGCACTGTACAAGTAAGAAAAATATAAACTAGAATTCATTTCCATACAAAATGGTGTTGGAGGTAGAACCAGGATATGTAGAAAAAAATACAAATTCTTAAAGTTGAATATTTCTTTGCAAATGTGTGTTTACCTGATACTGTTTGAGCTGTCCGTTTATCAGTAAACTAGACTGTTTGTCCACCTTCTCTGTGACAGCATGAGCCACAGCGTAATACGACTGGAGTCCTCGAGCGAATGCTGCACCACTATACTCGTCATCCACATCCTGTTTAGCATTCCTGCAAATAATAAATAGCAACTTTTATCTAACTTAAATTAGTCCAAGTGTAATTGGTTCCAGCAGTTCGATTATGAGCTTACTCTATGATGTGTCGGACGTCCACTTCTGACACATCTTCACTGTCTGGGTCTGTAATCTTCTTCTTTTCCTCTGCTGGAGCTGTTGAAGACTGAGGCTCCTCTTCTTCCTCCTGCCACATAAAGTTGCTTGTTAGTTATCAATTTATTTACCTCTTAATAGAACAGTGACTATCAATTTGGTTTACAATATGACTCACAATATGACCCACCTCTTCCTCTTCTTCCTCTTCACTGTCTTCACTGTCGGAGCGTGGCGCCACCTCATAACTAGACAGAAACATGCATGAATACTTTAATAAAATACATTAAAAAAGTGTTTTCAAGTACAATTAACTTTCTAACATTCGTTTCATTCATTGTCTTAGAACCTTACAACTAGTAGGGTGGGAATTTACAGTAAGGCCTTGTGGTGGCAGCAGAGGAATGACCATGTTGGTCCTTATCCATTCCTAACCAGTAATCCCAATTGCAGCTCTGTCTTCATTGGTCTAACCTAGCAACTCCGGACCTCTTAAGCCAGTGTCCTGCAGGTTTTCAATGTGTTCCTGCTGCAACACATCTGGTTCAAATTAAATAGTTCTCCAACAGCTTGTTGTCAAGGTCTGCACCAGCCTCTCAATGACCCATTATTTGACTCATGTGTGCTGCAGCATGAACATGAAAACCTGCAGGACACTACTCGAGATGTCTAGAGTTGGTAATCCCTGGCACTTTAACCTGTCTTCCAGGTGCATTTAAGCTCAGTGAATGCTTGTTTGCATGTTAACAAGCTTAATGCTTGTTAGCATTACGCATGTTAACCAACATTGCTGGGTAATTCCACAATACCCAGCAACAGCATAATGATTTTTGTATAATATTCTGCTTTTTAACGCAAATATGTTAACATATCAATAAGAAACAATTAATTTTGAATTAGTATGTTTGTCCAAACATTTGTCTTACTAAGTATGCATGATGTTTAGAATTTTAGCTCCCTAGTTACCTGTCAACTAAATACGCACATTATTTAGCAAATTAACAAACAGTTAGCATATTAGCTAACTGATACCTTGAACTTGATAGGAAATGCCTATTGATACTTAGCACACTTATATGCTTGTTAGCATTTTAGCTACGTAACATTACCTAATTAGGTGACCACTAAGTTAGGATGTTAGCTTGATGAGTTGGCGGGTTAGTTAGCAGTTGGTAATGTTTAGCAAACATAACATCTTGGCTAGCTACCATTGAGGTAGTAAGTAGTATTTACTACAAACAGAATGTTAACTTACCAGCATTAAGGTAACATGTTCGTTAATGTCTAGCCCACTAGCATACAGATTAGCTTTGTGGTGTTTATTTGTGTTTTTAACATGACAGTCATTTAACTTTAGAAATTCAACATTTTATGAGGAACGCTTATGTATTTATTCATTTATTTATTAATCCACAATTAATTATTCTACCACATTTTATGTTTATTTTCTTCTCTCTCCTCTACCATTTGCATGTCTGTTCTCACCCAGGGTTCATCTCCAGCCAGGTCTCCAGTTGTCCAGCTTTAGGAGCATCCACACCTGTAAGGATATTCCCACTGTCCACATGGATGACCTTCACAGGCAGATCACTCATCTGACTAGTCTCATCCAGAGGCTGCAAGAAGAAGGAGCCAAGTTAGCATTCAAATTCAGCTACTTCATCCATTTATGATGTCTCACATCAAGAAAACTGTGTTAATATTAACTAGGGTGACCAGATTTGAGTTGGTACAAGAGTGAACATTTAGTTGGGGGGTGTATCTTTAGACACATTTTTAGGGCTAAAAATGTATGGGGAAAAAAATACTTGGCATTCATTCCACTTCTATTCTGGTGGAGAAGATAAATTTCAATGTTTGTCCCTGTATTAAGCAATAATGTTATAAATATAAACACACACAAAAAAAGGAAAAAGAAACTTATGTCTTATGTGAGTTTTCAGCTCCCTGCTTCCCATGCACCAAGATGAACATGGGTATTTTTTCAGTATTTTGTCTATGAATTTTACGTTTCTGCATTTTCTAACTTTACTAGATGCTGGACCTTCAGATCTGTAACTCCTCAACAGCTTCTTCCTCAGGCCGTCAAGGCCACCAATCCAAAACATGAACCTGGTCTTTAGTTCTTCTGATTGAGATGTTAAACTGCAAAGAAAGTGAGGGAACTGAAACCTCTCACCAGGAAAATGAGTGGCTTTGCATCCTTCATGGGTGCAAAACCCATCCAAGACTAGGGAGAGTCATGCACACCTGCTCTAAAGTACAAAGTTATGGTGCATTCAAGTTGTCTTGTAATTCCGAGCAGTCGAGAGTAAGTGACATTTTTACCAGGTAACTCTGTCCTCTCAGATAAGGCTTCCTCCTCTCCCCCTCCCTCTCCTTTTGCTCATTGTCAGAGAGTGGACAACAATAATAGGCGAGTATGGGGATTGAAACAAAACACAAATCCGATGCAAACATCGGATGCTGAGAGAGGCTGAGATAGAGCAAAATCCTGGAATATTTTAATATTCCGACCGGACACATTTTATACCTCAAAAAGAGAACATGCACGGGTAAAAGAGGACGTTTGGTCAACCTAAATTAACCATATGATGGAGAAGGTAATGCACACTACTTTAGTTGCTGGTGTATAGCGAGATATCCAGCATGTGTGTGTTGGCTAAATGGGCAAACTCCATCTATTTGAAACACCACTGATGTTTCTAATAGATTGTGTGTATTATGATAAGTGTTTGGGAAGACAAAAAAGCAAAAACAATTGCTGAAGTATTTTGTGAGGTCAAATTATACTTCTCATTTCTTATAAAACCACTGAATATGATCAACTTCTAACTACATTCTGTAATCTGGATCCCTGAAGGCTACATTAGCTCACCTCTCCATCAGGCCCCAAGGCAGGAGTCTGACCCTCTGCATTCTCCATCTGCAACAAAACAAAAAGTTCTTTAATTACAAGGAGATCACACACACATTTCAGGTGTAAAATGTCCCAGACAACAGCAGTACAGGTCATAGAAGTTACTGGTAATAAGACATTAAAAACTGACAAGGAGATTAAAAAGGGTTAAACAGTAGAAAAAGAGCATACTCCTAACCTTCTATTACAGTTTAATTTACCTGTACATTTCTTACTGTAATATAGTTTGGGCCAGCAGTTACCCTTCTTATTTACAAGCAACCGATAGATTTCAGAAATCTTTTGTAAGAATAGCTGCCAATTCTTCTTATTTAGCCTCAACTAAACCAATATTTAAACTGCAAATACTTACAATTTAAAGGGTTAGCAAGAACCAAACAGGGGTTCTTATGTATGAAGTAATTTGCCACCCAACATATCTACCTTTTCTTTTCTAAGTTACATTGAGTCCAACTCTTGTTATCATGCACATTTTACAAGAAGTAAGAATGACCTACTCCCTCCTTTCTGTAGGACCGCTGTTGCTAAATTCGTATTTCTATATAAAGGTACGTTGCTGCGGGATGACATGAAAAATCTGACAATCGTGTTTCTCTTTAAATACATTTAGGATCAAGCTCAAAAAATCCCTACAGATGCTCTAGTCACCTTTATATCAATGTATTTTGTAAGTATTTTTTTCTTATTATTATTATTTTCTTATCTCTTTAATGTTTATATGTTCGATCCTTTGTTGGGGGGAGGTTCGAACCTGGGGGGCAGTGGCCTTTCTCTGCGGAGTTTGCATGTTCTCCCTGTGTATGTGTGTGTTCTCCGGCTTCCTCCCACCATCCAAAGACATGCATGTTAATTGGTCACAAATTCTCCCTAGGAGTGAGTGTGTATGAATGGTTGTTTGTCCCTATCTGTGTACGCCCTACGATGGACTGGTGACCTGTCCAGGGTGTACCCTGCCTCTCACCTGCTAAATGCTGGGTTAGGCTCCAGCTTACCCACAACCCATAACGGACTAAGTGGTACAGAGAATGAATGAATGTTGAATTGTATATATCTGTGTGTATGAGAAGGAGATGGGCACATATGTGTTGTGTATTCTGTGTCTCGGAGAGAAGGGGGTATGGGGTGGGGAGCTATACTGAGTGATAAGCGTAGCTAGATATGGGTTTAAGATGGGGATGGTTGCTTATAAGCCCTTTTGGGCTTTTTAAACCCTTTCTGCACATTTTTTAACATGTTTCTTTTAACATGTTTCTTTTACTGCTTTTATATATATTACAATTTTATGTATGTAAGTGCAAATAACAATAAACAAAATAAACAAACATTTGTATCATTCCAGTATTCCACACCTTCTTTTTTTTCTTCTTTTTCTTTTTCTTCTCCTTGAGGGCCTGCGCAGCTTTGTGGGCTCTGACCAGCTCTGTTAGGTTGGCCACATACTCGTCAGTTTGCTGAAGCAAGTAGGCCAGGCGCTTATCTTTCTTCTGGTCAATCAGTTTACGGTAGCCCTCCTCATCCTCAGCCTGTGGAAACAGAGGATGTAAATAGGAAGGCATTGAAACTGTTAAATGTTTGTTGTGCAAACAGCAATAGTATCTTTTTACCATAAGCCTCCTCATCCTCTCTTTCTCAATACGCTCATTCTCCTTCTTCTGCTCCCGCTCAGTGTTGGCGTGGTAGGTGGCCACTGCTTTGGTCAGTTTCTGAATTTTGCCAGTGATGGAACGATGATACTCCTTGAAGTCTTTGGCATGTTGTAGGATGCTGTTGAGGTACTCCTGCAGTTCGATTGGGTGAAAAACACAAAAGAGGAGTTAGTTAAAAAAAAAAAGCCAAAGAAAAGTATTGCAGGTAACTTCCAAGTTTGTTGTGTACCTGATGTTTTTGCCTGCGTTTGCGCTCTTGCTCAATCTTCTGTTGCTTCTCTAGTTTCTCAGTGATGCGGGCCTCTCTCAGAGACTGACGCTTGCTTCGCTTGTAGGCCTTGGCATCAAGGGCAGTCTCTAGAGCTGTGTCGCGTCGCATGCACACCACTACCTCTTGACGCAGCTGTGTTTATACAGAAACATAAATCACCATAACTGAAAAAACACAGGCCTTGAAGGCCCACAATAACCTGAAAAGATTAATTGTTTTAAAAAATAGAAGTGAAGATGCTTAAGTCCCTACCTGTCTCTGAAAGTTAAGTAGCCGGAGGGCTTTGAGCTCTATTGTAGCTTTGGTACGTAAATCACCAGCCAGAGACCCTGGTAGGTTCTCTAGTTCAGCAATACGATGAGTGATACGAGCTTGTAACCTGAAAGAGCAAACAGCACCAGCTTATTTTTTCCGCTATATGATGTTTTGTTCATTATTTTTTTTCATTTGTACCTTTTGTTTTGAATATATCTGTTGGTAGTATTCAAGAATAGTTTGTGCTAAATGTATTAAGTTTTGATCACTTAGGAAACTCAAAACTACCATGTTTGTAATACAATATACAGCAAGCTTAAGATTCATTTAGTAAAAGTGCATCCCCGAAGGGTCCGGTGTACCTGTACTCCCTCTCCTGCAGTATCTCCACTGGGTCGAGGCCACAGGGTTTCTGAATGGGAGTAATCCGGTTCTGCTTGGCGTGGTAAGGCATCATAGGAGTAGGCTGTACCGGCTGACCAGGGGACTGGGTCTGAGGAGGCATTACAGGGGAAGCAGCAGGGGGAACTGAAGGGGGAGCAGGGGAGGGTCTACCAGTGGGTTGAGGAGGGATGAGTTTTTGAGGTGCATTGGAAGGGGCTGCTGCATTCACCATAGGTCCTAAAGAAAGAAGAAGTGAAGGAAAGAATATATAACTACCATGCTTCTATCAAGATCATTACTTTAAAAGTTCAGAAAAGTATGATCTTAACTATTTTACGCTAAGACCACAAACCTTCAGGCCAGGATTTGGGTGGTCCATTAGGGTTTGGTCCTTGCATTCCAACTGGAGTGCCTGATGGACCTGGAGGAGGCATGTTGGGGCCCATCATTCCTAAGATATAGCCAAATAGACATTGTCTTCAACTTAATTCTTCATCTATAGCACACATAATATGAAATTAGAGAAAAACTCTTAAACTTGGGGAGTTTTGTGGAGCTTTTCTGCAGATTCAGAGTTACACAGGTATAAATGTGCCGTGACATGCTCACCATGAGTTCGGGTGTACCCTGAGCCCATCGGCCCAGGCACTGGCCCTGGTCCTGCTGGACCACCTCCTGACCCTCCTCCAGCTCCAGGAACCAGGCTAGGCATGGACTGCTGCTGCTGCATCCCTGGCATCGGCCTCTTTCCTTGGACAGCCATTTGGAGGTGGTCTGGCAGGGCTTGTCCACGAGCTAGCATCTTATAAGCCATAATCTGGGCTCTGAGTTGATGAAGCTGGTTCTGGTTGAAAGGAGTTGGACCACTGAGGCCGCCAGGACCTCCAGAACCAGTAGGGCCACTAGTTTCAAGACCGGAACTGAGGTTGGGCACACTGGGACCAAGGCTGGGTCCGGGGCTGGGGCCTGGTCCAGAACTGCTTGGAGGTCCAGAACGGTTATTAGGACCTAAGCTGTGTTGATCTGAGCTAGGGCCATCTAAAGGGGCTGATGCCGGACCAGCAGAGGAAGAGGAGGATGAAGATGATGGCATAAGAGGTCCAGAAGGGGGACCATTTGAAGCAACAGGACTGGAGTGGTCAGAGCCACCTAATGGTGAGTGGTAACCTGGAAGACAGACAGATAGAGCGAGTCAATCACATGAGGTACTGATATACAGAAAAATGTCATCAAGCTTTATGAGTCTTTTTATTTCTCTGTGACAGAAGAGACAAACTGTCTTTCCATTTCCAGTCTTTGCTTAACCAGCTAAATTTTAATAACGCAAACATGAAAAGAGTATCGTTCTCCTTATTTAAATATTGGCAAGCAAGTGAAGAGTATTTTTCAAAATGTCAAATCCATCCCTGCTCCACAGCCTGCAGCACAGCCAAACAAAAAGCAAATCATTACGTAACCTTGATTTAATCCTCCCAGACTGTTATTTCAAAAGGTTTTTTAGACTGATTCACAGCAAGCCAAACTGACAGTTTTGTTTCAAACAAAACATTTCCCGTCTTACAGTAGGCAGCATACAGTGGCTGCTATCTGACTACAAACTCGTCCTGGTATTAGCTAAGCTGAGCTGTGGCTTTGCACGATTCTAATTATTTTAAATCAAAACTCATTTAAAGAGTCTGAAAACAAGGATTTATATTGCATGTTGTAGCTTGTGTGGTACCAACACTCCCTGTGAGCCAGTCTGACCACATGACTCACACCACTACAGTTAAATCACACACCAGGTGTCCACTTACACAATGCTGGGAAGAAGGGACTTGCTTAAGATGAAGCAGTGCTGCATTCCTACCTTGTGAGTGTTGGTCCAGAGGACTGGGCGGGGGGCCCATACCACTGTGGCCGCCCTGTCTCATAGACAGTCCCTTCATCTGACTGAAGCGGCCGTCCTCGCTCAAGCTCTTCTCGTGCATGCCCTCCATGGGCTGTGGGAGGAATAAACAATGCTGAAATAGAACTGCAATATGTATTTATTTAAAAAAAACTATTAGATGTTTACAACTGTAAGTCATAAAACAGTGTGCCTGGGTTGATATTCTCAAGAAATTGATTTATTCTATGTAATTTTATTGTCATTACTCGACAGTTGTACAACTTACCCTATAATCATGGATTTTCTTTTTGATAAATCATTGTTCTCTGTCTAGAATATTGTTGTTTTTATGGGTGCAAATCAACCTGAAGTGTCTGAGGTAACTTGAATTTTTGACAAGTCTTTTATTTTACATGAAGATGTTCAATTGATCTTGTTCTTCTTCTCCACTACAAATAAGTGAAATAAAAAATATCTCTAAGACGTGCATACATTTAGTTTTGCAGCTGTGGGAGCTGCTTTGCAAATTTAAACTAAAATATTTTTGATCAGTCAATGACAGCAGGATTCCTAGAAATAAAGAGAAAATGCTATAGATGAACTACACTAGTGTTTCTATGTAGCACCAAAAACTGAATATTATCGACACATATCAGTATCTGTCACCATCTGGTGTCTGGAGGCAGTGTGATTTATATGGGCATCCCTGGTTTCCAGTGGCACAGGGTCATGAGTGTTTGATAATGATGTAAGAGAAGAAGTTGGAAAAATTATGATGTGCATAAGGGAAAAGATGTGTATAAATTCAGACAAATTCTGCAAAAGCTGAGTCAGTCATCTGATTTCAACTTAGTCAAACAACTGAAGACAGCTGCAGTCAAACCATCATAAAGAAAAAATCTATGGTTTCCAAGACCTCAGGCTGTCATTAATTGTCAAGGATTGTCCACAGGTTATTAAAAAAAATCATATTTTAATCATGGTTATGGATGGTCATTTGTTTGATCTGAGCCACTGAAAAGAAGAGCTCTCCATTTAAACCTTTTGATGTAAACACCTTTGAATTAAATTTGGAAGTCTGCACTTTAAGTACAGTTTTAATATAAACTTGTAAAGTGATTATACTCTCAGCTGAAGTGCGTCAGTGGCCAAATGTTAGGGCTGCACATGATAAGGTTCATTGCATTCCTGTGCAGACGCATGTCAGGCCATCCATACCGTCTGAATGTAACAATCCAACATTTTATACGCTAGTCGCAATAAACATACCACCAGCAGGATAACTGTAGTTTGATGTCCTTACTTTGTGGAGAGGATGCATGTTGTCTGGGGCATAGCCCGAGGGCCCAGGCTGGGAGTGTCCAGATGAAGGGGGACCAGGACTGGGGCCCATCATGCTGTGAGAGGACCCTGGGGAGGGCCCAGGGCTGGGTCCTAGCATAGTACCAGGGGATGGACCTGGACCAGGGGAAGGACCGGGGCGAGGCGTGCCCCCCATGGGAGGATCTGGCGTTGACATTGACCTGGATCTTCTGCCCCTAGATGAGCAGCAGAGACCTGGGAGAAAAGGAGGGAATGGAAAAGGAAATTATCTGTGCAAAGCTCCAAGGAATGACATTTCACTGTTAATCTATCCATTCATTCATTCATTCATTCATTTTATTCAATCAATTTATTGTCCAAATTATAAAAGCTAATGAGTGGTCCGATTTGATGATTTTAAAAGGAAAAACTAACAAGGTAGTCAAGCCAGATATCTAACTTAATTTGTGTCATTCTGTTAAATAATATAGGTGCACAATCTTTGCAGGAAAGAGTGAATTTAGTCAAACATATGAGATGTAAATTCTCCATTCTGCTGCTGCGCTGCACCAAATAGCTTCTTGTGCGCATATGCAATTACAGCTGCCGGGTCTAACACCGAACTTGAACTGAGCATGGGGGGGGGGGGACAGTAAATTATGCACATGAGCCCCTGCTGCTAAGAATTTCCTTACTTAGTCCATGAAAGGGTGCATTGTTAAATATTAAAAAAAGGGGAATGGCGGACTGTGCTTGTGCGGACTGACCTACCCGCATCAACAGGACAGGCAGTCTTAGCGGAATCTCTGCGCTTCCGAGCTAATATTTAGGGGAGATGAAAGAAGACGCAGCGGTTTTAGCAATTAGTCCACTCACCCTCTTTGTAATCTGCCTTCAAGCGTTGATTTGTTTAACCGACGTGGCTCGAGCGCCCCCTCCACCGCTCCAATGACCGAATGTCTAGTCACGGCTGTCCAACAGCGCGCATGCGTGTGCAGCGACGCCAGGGCCTCCGCTTACACCGACATAATTGAACTCTGAAAACGCTTCAACTGTCATTATTATAAAACTGACAATTTGAAAAAAAAGACACTGTAGCTTTAAGATAAGCACATCTATGTGTGAATTAATAAATAGGAATAAAAATAAATAACCAATAAAAAAATATTCAAAGTTACCATGGCAACCGAGTCATTTTAAGGACAAGTCAAACATTTTAAGATTTCTCATAGTGCAGACGCTGAAGTCCAAAGTTTAGTTTTTTTTTTTTAACTGTAAGTCAGCTCTGCTTAGGCCTATTACTTACAACCACAAGTGAGATGAAAAGATAGACTTTTAAACATGTTACCAAAACATGACGCACTGTACTGACAGCACGGATACAACAGATTGCTCATACTACCACCTTAAATAAACTGAAACGGCAGTAGCATCTTGCAAGTCCCATGTCATATTTACAAATTCACAACCAATTTCATCTCTCCCTTCAAGTCACTGCAGGTTTATCTGGTGTAGGTGTCCACTCATGCCTGGTTGTTAATAAAGTTCAGGTCCTACATTCTGGTCTAATGAAAAGCCATTTTGATTATACAGAACATCACTTGTCCCAGACTCTGCTGCTTCATCATTTATTCATCATTTGTGTTTAAAATTTTCGCTTCTCGCAGCTGCAGATTTATTTCACATCCCTTGGTGGGAACTTCTCCTAACCATCTCTAAGTTAAGGTGGGATAGTTTAATAAGGAGAAATCACCGAGCAAATATTTTATTGCAAAATGCAGAAAAGTAATAAAGAACATTTGGTGGTTAGACATCAAATGAGCAATTGAGGACTGGAGAATGTAAGGGATAAGAACAGTAACCCCTGTAGCCTAGATGCTGGTGGCCACAAGATTAGGAGATGGATGAGACAGTGGAGACTCATTGTAGCATTACAATAAAGAACAAGGGGTAAAAACATAGCAAAAAAAGATGATTAGAGGAGAGTAAAGTCTAGGTGGACTTACAGTACTTGTTTAGTGTCAGAAAGGGGAAATGAACAAAGACAATAGCCTAAATACAGTGTGGAGAGACGTTAAACAGGTCTACCTTACTGAACTTGTGCTTCAGCCTCATTTTCCAGGATTGTGCAATTTACTGCTGTAATAAACTGCAAAACAAGGCAATGTTTAAGGGTAAGCAAAAGATTGGAACAACTCTGCATCTTTTTTCTTTGTAGTTTAGAGAACCAGTAAGAAAACACAGTGCAGTTCTTTAGACATAGAAACCCCCAAAGTACGACATACAAGTAAATTCCAGTAATTCCAGTGTTTGAATTTATTTAGGACAACAGACCCCAAAACAGTAGTAGTGCAACTTGCAGTAGTAGCTGTAAAAAAAAAGTAACAAACAAAATAAGATGTGATTTCAATAAAAGATGAAACAAAAAACTCCACTCATGTTGGTCATATTGTCTTTGTTGTATAACTTTACAAGTTAAAGCCCAAATGTTGCATGTGAACTCAGAAAGATGTTTGGGTTTATTTTGCAAATATATCCAAATAAATATGGAATCCTGCTTCTTCAGACATGCCACAATCTAACAGGTGAAGACATCCATCTCCAGCTGGAGGGATGTTAAGTAGCAGAAGGAACAACAAATCAGATTTCTAGATGTGTTTTAGATTCCTAATGATAAATAATGAGGAGAATCTGGGGGTATGCTGGATTTAGGCCTAGTGGTTATGTGTCCAACACTTAAAACCAGCTTTTGAAGATAGAAGAACCAGAAACTTCTGTGGAAAACAATGCTGTCGTCTGTACAATTAAAGACATACAAATAAAATGACATAAAGCCAGCACTCAAGACGCATTCATAAATCTAATAAATAAATCCCCCCCAAAAAAAACACAAATTAAAAAGATGTACAGCAGATGTCTTACTATACAGGATCAATGTCAGGTAGCCACAACCTCGACTGTGAGAGAAACTCTTATGAGGTGAAAAAAAAAAAAATGGATCAAGAACACTTCAAGTACTGAAAAAAAGCCCATCCATGATCCATTCTGAAAATCACCTTTACCTAGTAGAGCAGCCAGTAGCTACTAATGAGTGTTTGATCATAATTTCCACCTACACAGAGGTGACGACTTCATGCACATTAGAGTCGCTTCCACCTTGCAGCTGCATCCTCCTGAGATCCAAGTCCTCCCTTTAAAAGGAAACATGTCTGCGTCTGCTGCTTACAGGTAAGAGAACATCATCCTCAGAGGTTCACAGGAACACAAACTCATCACTGCTTCTTCTGTTGTTACTCCTGCTCAGTTTGCCTGGAGGCAGGATGTGGGCTGCAGGTCCACTGTGGTTACTGCTGTGACCTTCAAGTCCGTAGTCCTGACTCTGCCCCTCCACAAAGGTAAAGATGGGGTACTTCTCCTTTGAAGACAAAAGAGCCTGGAGAGACAACAAAGCCCCGTCAAAAACAGAAGTACTGTCTCAAAATACTACAGAAAATATCATACACTACTCACACGAGTGCACATGTACAACGTTGTGTAAGAATTACTGACATCTAGTGGCAAACTTGGGCATAACAATGACTTTAAAGGCCAAGCACAGTTACCTGCGAGTTGATCCTGTGGCCTTAGGTGCAGTGATGACTGCACTACAGGTAACTACTTCAACATTGTGTGCATGTGTACTGTCTTCTTCTATGTGCCTTTAAAGGTGTTACTTATCCCAACCGGTGCTCTATAAAACAAAGCTGACTATTCTGTTTTAAAGCTCAGGAGGTTCTCACTTCACACACCAGAGATGTTTGACTATTCAGAGGCACCACAGTAACAGTAGTGGCCCAAATATGCCAATAGATATAACTGGCTCATTCTAAGAGAATAAAAACATAACATTTTTTAGTAAAGGAGTTAAATTCTAGTAGAAACTGTTTTTAACGATACATTACATTTTTCTGTCTTTTATTTGATTTTGTTACACACAGCTCTTTTAAAGGAGCACTACAGAAGTTTTGCAGATTTTCTCGTTAACGCACCCCCTATCAACGGCTAATTCGGCATCTATCTGGCATCATACTTGTACTGTAATCTCTCTCCAGCCAGTAAAAGACTGTCTTGACTCTTGTCTTGCTCTGTCCCTCTCCCCCCGCCCATCTTCCTCCCAATATGTCTTCTTGCGTTTTGCTGAATCAGCCATGGTATGTGTTCAAAACAGCTGGTGTGTTTACATCCACTTGCTAGAGTCATTTTCCTGGAAGAAAAAGTTGTGAAGTGTGTTTTTTTTTAGCCTCTTGATGCTGCTGGGCAGCGTCAGCTCCAGAGATGCACGTAACAGATGTCACAGTGTTATCCAACGCATAGTTTGTTAGCTTTTGTTTTAATGAAATGAAATGAAGAAATTACCTTTCTACTTAAATTTCATACATTCATGACATTAGTATAAACTTTTTCCTTTTCTGTAAATTTCCCACAAAATGGAATATTCCTAACTTAGTGAGTATATAGAAAATACCAGACAAACAAAACACACATATCCAAAGGAGTCCTTAAATAAGTTTTCAGCCAGTTCAGTCAAAAATGAATTAAATGTTTAGACTATTGAAAGCATGTAGGACTGTAACTCGAGATTTTGTTACTAAAGAAAGCTGTATAAATATTTAAAATTATATCAAGTTGCTTGCTGTTGCAGCTCGGTCAGTTTTTGTTTTGGTGAAGACGTTATTGCAGTGTTTATTAAAGGGTGGAACAAAGAATTTGTTAAAAAGGCAAAACAGGGATTGCAATCCTATATAGATTGATACTTATACTTATAATCAATTCTTTACTTCTAGATTTCATGACAAGCTGAGGCTGCAAATGATCACATTTCTGCATGAAAGACCAGAAAGTGTTTGACAATTTTGCCTTAATCCCAGAAACAACTGATAAAGAACATTTTCAAAAAATAAAAAAGTAAAATTAAATGAAATAATCTATAAACCAGCAGTCGCTAAAGTCTGACTGGAGTGCAAAGTTACAGTTTTCAAAGCCTCTTATCAAATGACTGATGCAGGTTTTAATCAGCTCAAGTTCAGCTCAGCTTCGATGGAAATAAAACACTCAGGTGTGCAGGCTAATTTCACCGAGGATGCTGTGGTTGGGGTAGCAAAGGACGCAACTCATATTGTCTTTACAGAGACACACGTCTATCTAGTACGCAGTATAATACCATCCCTCAAGGTTGTCCTGCCTATCCTCTGGGTAAGGATGCTGGATCTTTAGAGCACCGATGATAAACCTGTTTCTTCACACACCAGGGAAGGCTTTAAAGAGCTTATTTTAAGCTTTAAAATCCAGTTAATAAAAGCTTTTCTTAATGTAAAAACAACAAATCAGATGGATTTTCTCCACATTAAATGAAAGCATGTGAACCACATATGAATTTTTACCATAGTTTTTTTTTTTTTTTTAATTAAAAAGACAAAACAGCTTTGAGTTATATAAAAATGCTAACTACAGAAGCTCCTCTTATTTAACCAGCATCAACCATTTTCAGAGTTCAAGATAAAATAGACTTGAAGAAGATGCTGGAAAAGACAGATTTTGTGTGAAAGCAGAAGCTGCTTTTTTCTGCTTATTTCCGGTATTAACTGTTACTTAAATCTCAGCCACATTAAGTGGGATGAGGGCGTAAAAGCTCACCTTGCCAACTGCAGAGCAGAGAGACTCAAAGTCCTTCTTGTTCTTGGCGTAGAAGCCAATGGTACAGCTGGGATCCATGCGGTTGAAGGGCATCTTTTTAGGAGAGCTACAGTGAAATGACTGCAGAGCAGTAAAAAGAGTTGAGCAGCAAGAAGGTCAAAAGAGCCAAGTCAGTAAAATAACCATGTTATCTTTTATGATCTATACAGGCCAAACACTACTGATTGTTAAAAAAAAAAGCACACGATTTAAGTCCATCATGATGACAGAAGTGGAGAAATCTTCAGAAGAACAGGAGTGAGAGAAGTGGAGACATAAAAGCAAAACAAACCTCTAGTGAGAAGTTTGCTTGAGTGACATCGACAACCGGTTGACAGTAGTGAGGGTCTAGATATAGCAGCTGCTCATCTGCAAGACAACGAGGAATTAAATAATATCAGGGAGTCATGTAGCATCAGCTTATGATGCTACACTGACAATTTTATCTAAAAAAAACGTTCAAAGAAAAAGAAGAATAAGGTTCTCACCTTGAAAGCCAATGAAGTAGAGCGAATGCTTTGGTTTTCCTCCAATTATTCCAATGCAGCTATCCAGCTTTAAGATGTTCTGGAAACGATGCGGTTTCAATGTGAGACATGAGGCTGAAATCTTTAGTGGTAGTTAGAATGTGATATGAAGCAGTATCTACAGACCTTGACACATTCGATGTAAGACGGGTTGAGGGCCTCCCCTCCCAGCCGGACAGGCACCAGGATGATGACAGACTTCCAGGCTTGACTAGAAGGATCAGGGGGACTCTGGCCTAGAGATGGATTACAAAGACGTGCCACATCCTCTTTGTACACTGAAGAACACAGAAAGAAAACAGTTGAAATGGGTCAACAGGGTAAATTTCTTTAATCATGAAATGAAACAAAAAGCTAATCTGCCTTTTTTTTACCTGTGCAATCCTGAGCTACATATACAGCCAGGTTTTGCACCACAGATGTTTTGGCCACTGCTTTCCTAAAAAAAGAAGGGGGGGGGAGAGAAAAAAAAAGAAAAACTTAATCACCCCAAGAATGTTTAACCTCTCCAATTATGTAAAAAATTTCACAAAATAACACAGCCGTGAATGATAAAAGTATACCTCTTTCAACATGGAGCCCTCACCGTAATATGTGTGCTACTATGGAGGGGCCGTACCAGTCACCGGCCTTCTTCCCTGAACCTTTGCCTATTTCCACCAACTGGTGGACACCAAAAGGAGCAGGAGGTTGATCCCCAAACCAGGTGACAAGCTTGTGGTGGATGGGCTCTGACTGACGGTCCCTCGCGGACTCAGGCCTTTTTTTCTGGCTGCATCTGGGTGCCTGGCTGTTTGACACAGATTTCTCAGGGGTGTTGGTTCCTCGTGGAGACCCAAACGAGGGGATGGGAACCCCTCCAGCTCGTACGGGAGAACGTGGACGGAAGACCTCAAAGTCCACATCAGTTAGTTGCTGAGCATCTGGCCAAGCCCAATCTACAGAGCAGATAAAAGTTGGATAAACTATCAAGCCAGCCATTTATCTTCAATTCTGAGCTTTCAGCAGTGAGAGCAGACACTTTATAGACATCCCCCCGTGAAAATCACATTAAGACCTTTTTGACAATTTCATAGGAAATACTTTGTATGATAGGACAAATACAAGTGCTTGCAGTGTAGTCACGGCTGACTTGCATCTTGCAGCTGCAGTCTACCAACAACAGTCTCCAAATCAGTGACAAGCCTTTAAATTTGGCACGATATTGGAACAGACTGACATTGCCATTTTTTTTCTAACCTGCAATATATATGAAAAAATACAGGAATTCTCAACAGGTGGCTTGACTAGCACTTTCTGTTGCACTCCTGCCATCTTGTTGACAATTAACTGGCATTGATCTCACTTCTTTTTGTGACAAATATGGTTTTTGTCTGTATTTTAGAGTCTGTTGTCACTGCTAATACTCCACCATCTGACAGCTCTGTTTGCCCTGCATTTCTCGTACAGGAAAGGCAGCTTGAGAAAGAAAGTTGTGTGATGGTATAACATATTGTAATAACATATAAGCGAGCTGTTCATTTCTTTTAAAACCATCTTTGGAAACAACATAACTGGTCTTTAGATTGGTAAAAAGTGATTGCTTTCTGTCGTTTAGAGCCTTTCTTATATGGTGTAATACTTGCAAAGGCTTCTGAAATGTTTTTTGTTGTTGTTGTTTTGCACGTCACTCAGATCTGGCTTTGCATCCATCGAACTGACACTGTGTGGTTCCAACATAAATGGTCAAACAAATTTGTTGCGTTATCTCTCATTGTGGCAACAGGTGCAAGGCACAGAACGTGTGTTAGATCATTTTTATCGTCCTTGGAGCCGAAATAATTCCAGATAACTGATGCTGGTTTTGTCTTTGTTTTCTGTGATTTTCTCTTGTTCGTTGCTCATTTTTCAACGTTACCAGCAACTCATTCACTTCATGTGCAGGGGTGTGGTCTGCTTCGGCAAATTGATCAAGAACAATAGTAACTGATGTATCGCTGCACGCAGTGTGTGTCAGGTACCTTTCAAATGAGATGAGAACACGCAGAGTTAATTCGCCTCCAACATCGCAGAACCTGCAATGTGACTATTGCGCACATGTGCATTGTGATAACGATGCTCAAATGATATATTCTGCAGCTCTAGCTGGCAGTGTGGGATAATATAAAAATTTTAGAGCTGTTCTTTCCCCATTACTTTTTATCAACAACATCAACAGTGCAGTTTAACTTACACTGAACTGTCTGTGGAGTGTCACGCATCATGTACATCAGCATTCTAGTGTATGAACATGCCTGACTTGAAATACACATCTGGAGAGTTTTGTAGAGAGATGGTTCAGATTCAGCATGTGTCAGAATATATTTGATTGTTCCATGATGAAGCACAATGACTAAAGCAACTAGTAAATTTTACTGGCCATTTATTTACTCTGGAGTGAAGGTGATGGATGGCTCCTGCTGACGTTGGCTCTGCCCGGCTGTGTGCCTGAGCATCCTGCACACTTGCCAGCTAAGCAATCTAAGACACTTAACTTATCCTAAAATATACCAATTCTGATAGAATTGGGCTCTATTGTGAATTTAATATACAGTATTATTATTTTTCTCTCACCAAGGTTCAGGTGAGTTAGCTAACTGGATTTTCCACAAATAAATGCTCAATTAGGAAATTACTATTATTATTATTTTTGTTTTTGTTTTGTCTTCTGGGAAATCAACAGAAAAAGAGTGAGATAAAGTGGTTAGGTAAGAAGATGGACAGACAGGTGTTAATAAAATAATAAAAAGGCAGCTTCTACCCAGATTCACTGATTTAAAAATGTTTTCAGATAATTACATAATAATAAAGCATAGCTGGCCCATATTTTGTCCATTACCAATTTATTTGTGATCTTTAATAAGCTTTAAGTAGCTTTCGTGGGCTGAAACATTCACACTCTTGTCACTGTGTTAAAAAAGAAATCACTGAAAATGCTGTATTTGTCTCTATGTGTGAATAAACTAAACTAAAAATTAATCAGTGTATTGAAATAAAAATTGAAATTACAGCATATGAATGCATTATATTTTGGTAGAGGTGTTGAAAGAGGAGAAAATTAAAAGAACAAAGAGAGAAATGAGCGACAGACAGGAGGGAAAATGCACCCAAAGGATTAAACTGAAGACAGTAACCCAGAAAAAATTACTTAAAATTAGACTTAAAATTAGGAAAATGTCTTAATTTTATGCCTAAATATTCATCAATGAGTATAATGATTTTTTTTTTTTTAATTCATAAATAAAGATTAATATCCCTAGACAACATGCTTACTTTTACCAATCTTTGCAGTTTCAGTTGTTGAGGTTTTTATATCATATTCTAACATTATAACATATTCTGACATTTTATATTGTGGATTTCATACAAACAGTAGAACTTAACAATGAAAACATATGATTTGGGATTGAGGAGTCTGTTCCCCAGTAAAACTTTGTAGCTTGTAACTCTGTTGCAAGCCAAAAGTCCTGTCAACTTGCAGGGTGGGGTTTACTTATCAAGGGCAGGCTATCAGGAACAGTTTATCTAACAACAGCATATTATTTACTGTACGCTCAAGTGTAACTTTCATATAAGCACTTGTTTTATGTCAGCTCAGTGTGAGAGTCTATACAAATGCCTTGCTATCCCTCTGAAGCAGGGAGGTGAGGCCAGTCTCATTTACATATTCATAGATCTAAGAATATTGCACAAGGCTGAAGTGGATTTGCTCCAGATCCAGGACATAAAGGAATCATTTTATTAAACAAATGTCTAAATAGGTATTAATAAACCAAACATATTATAAATAGAATTTAAAAAAGAGGTTGCACTAAAAGGAATAAAGACAGAACCGAAGGAAAGAAAAAGGAAACAGTAGTTATTAAGGGTGTGTGGCTGAAACTAAAGGACATCTTATCTTAGAAATATGCAACTAAACAAACTCACTAGATTTATGTCAGATTGTAAGATATATTTATATCTGACAGCACAGATGTAAAAAAGAGGAACCAAGCAAAGGGAGGATTAAAAGGTTGTCAGGTAATATTTCTTGGTTTTCAATTTTGTTATGCAGACAAAAAACATGCAAGTGAGTAAAAACTCTTTTTTTTTTTAAAACTAAATTAATAAGCCTCTCAGTCTGTGCACACACAAAAAAATAGATCTCTAAATTTAAACAGTAAAATTGTAAGACCCAAACCTCGGGGCATCAAATGGACCACAAGCCCCTGAGCCAGCAGCATCTGGCCACTGCGCAGCATGCAGCCCCAGCCACAGTCCGTGGTCCAGGTGGAGCCTTCAAGTTGAGGAAACTCTCTCCTGTAGGTCAGCCAGATCCTGGACACAAAAGCCAGATGGAATCGCTCTACCTCATCTGAGAGAGAGGGAGATAAAGGGATGGCAGAGGTAAGACATAAAAAAGCCAAAGCTGGAACTCTTCCACAGTTTCTTTACTTTAAGATGATGCTCCTCTCTTTATTTGTGTCAACCAAACAAGCTTTTAAGGTTACTAGGGTTTCCCCCTTGTGGATAACCCAAACACACATCAATGCAACATTTCTGTTCAGCTCTTCTCAATGTATTTCCTCTCTAAAGAGAAGATAAAGCTTTTACCAAGTCAAGACAGTATTTATAAGAAGCACTGCTCCATTTACCTTCACTGTTAAGCAGGTAAGAGTGCCCCAGGACAGTGACAGGTGAAATCTTGTTGAAAGAGGTTTTAGACTTTACAGTCCAACCTGCAGAAAGAGGAGCAAAGTTTAGAAAAAGATTCACAAAGCAGGACTCTTCGCAGCCATAGAGCTGTACATAAATAACATGATTTAATTTCAGAGACTTACCATATTTGACATTGTTCCAAGCTGACATCAGTTTGGCTTTGAGTCTGTCCATCTCATCAGGTTCGCCGGCTGCCTCTCTGCTGGCATCTTGAATTTGTGGCGGCCTGAGTCCAAAGCTGCCCTGTCGTTCCAGGTGCTGCTGCCTTCGGCCCTCCACCTGCTCATCCAGCATCACTACCCCTACGTACTGTGCTGCACTGGGGGAAACCGGGTTCATGCTTCTGAGTCCTCAGAGGTAGACTCTGGTGCTCCTCATTGCAACACACAACTAATGTGAGAAAGAAAAAGGAGGAAAACAATAAAGCTGGGTAAATCAATAACTGCTCATGCATTTTCAAGTGTAAGAAAAAACACTTTTCACACACTACCTGAAACACTATAACTTATTAAACTCAATACTTGCATGTGTCTAGACCTAATATTCTACTGTATTCCACTGTCTGTCTATTATGTGAAAATGATTCCTATCTGAATGGAGTCCAAGAACATTGTGTCTCTGAGGTTATTAAGATTATTCTTTTTGGTTTAAATGTGTCTTCATCCTCTGCATCTCAGAATTTGATTAATATGTTTTGAACTTTGTTTGCTATCTTAACTTTAAAGGCTTGCAAATCTACTAAATTGTTGTTTTAAAATAGAAAAAAGATTACTGAGATAGGTGCTAACCAAGTTGAGAAAAGATATTAGAAATAAACTTGAAGATTATGCTTTCTGTGCTGTGTGATTGTAGATGAAAATACAAATTTAGTGATTTTTTCCCCACAGAAACCTAAACTTACATGAAAACTGTGTGTAATCTCTCTAAAATCTGTTTATTACCTTGTCAAGATGAAAAATGCATTTGATATTAGAGATAAGGAGGCAATGATTCAGATGATTTAGGCTATATTTATGACAAGGGGGGGAAAGTTATTTTGTTCCCCAGCTGGTTTTCCCCTCACATGTGTGAATTATGTTTATTTTTGCACATTTGCCTTGTAGTGTGTATAATAGTCAAAAATACATTGGATGCTCTCATGTCTGAAAGTCCTATCGCCTTGAATAAACGTAAAATTACTAAATAAACCAGGAACTGGAATTTCAGTTACTGGTTTCATGGTGCATGATACGCACAAAGATTTTTCTATCCTGCCCTGAAACTGATGAGTAAGAGTTTCAATAAGGAACAAGCTACAGTGAAGTAGTTTATTCTACGGATGAAAACCTTTAAGTGAAAGGAAAAAAAATCCCACAGATTGCATATCATGTGATTGCATTGGACAACCGGTAAGTCGGGCTTTTTCAACGCCCAGGAAAGTCATCTGATTATGATCATTCATCATAACTGCAGGTCAAACCGTTTAACATCTAATACAACTGCACTGCTTCCTGCAGAAAATATGAGCACTGTGATCATTTAAATGTATTCCCTCTTTGGATCTGTCATCTATATAACTAATAAACGTATCCACAGTAGCATCGATGGACCAGCACGGTCACTCTAAGTTAAGCCTTACTCAAAACCTCGATACCTAGATAGCTTCGCCTTCATTTGAAGATTCACTGCTAAGAAACTACGTACCTTTTGTAAAAGTATGTTAAGCAGGTCGGTTCCTTGTCGCCGGTTCAAACATTTTGGCTATTTCCTTTTGACTTCTGGTAATAGCTTGCAGACTGAGCTAATTTTAGGACTAGCCCCGGTGTGAGCTTGACCACACTCACGCTCCTCCGACCAAAACACGGTTGATGTCAGTATGGTATGAGCCTTTCCATTAGACACACAGTGTGAACTGTACACTGTTTAAATAAAAACAAAAAAGCCTTTACGATGTGGGCTTGTTATCCCGATCAGCTATCGTTTTTAGCGTCAGCCTGTCACAGCATTAACTTCCTGTTGTCCTTTCCGGCTGCTACATGATTGGCCGACGTAATCGATGCGAGAAAGCTGATTGGATAACTTCTGTAATAATTGACATTCGCAGTTCTTTGCTGGCTAGTGTTAACTATTGTAGTTATGTAAGCTGTAACGTAGACTTTATTTACAATACAAACGTGCAGCGGTGCTCCAACTTTCTTTCTTTCTTTCTTTCTTTCTTTCTTTCTTTCTTTCTTTCTTTCTTTCTTTCTTTCTTTCTTTCTTATTAAAGTTTAGTCTGTTACCCAAAAGGCCTCGTCAGTTCCAACTTACTTATGTGGAGTTTCAGGTTATATATTGTTTGAACACGCACAATTTCAGAGTTGTTGGGGTCACTTTTATGTGACCTGCTGATTTTGTGGGCTATCTATGTCATCACTTACCTTTAAGTTGCTTACCTGCTGCACTAACATGTGGGATGTTTTCATCAGAAGATCGAAGGTGCAAAACATGGGGAGGAGAGTAAATGTCCTCTGTTCATTTATTTATTTTTTCAGTTAATTTAAGTGAGGTTTAACTTTTACTCACTAGGGCAAGGGAAAATTAAAAAGATTACACATTGAGAAAGCCTTTCAAATGTGCGGATACACAAAAAGGGCCTTTGTTAAGTAAGCTTATAAATCTGGGGGGAAAAAACAAACAAACAATAAAAAATTATAAAAAAAAATAAAAACAATACAGCATAAAACCAAGGGGAACAAGCAGAATAAAACTACTTTTTCATATGTGACAGGGGTGTCTTAGTAACTTGCAGTCCCTCAGTATTAATGTTTTTTTTAACTGTTGTGTACATATGCTAGACATGAAAGGTTAAAGTCCTTTGTGTTAAATGCAAAAAGAAGAAGAAGAAAAAAAAAACACTTTCAAATACTTTGTCTTTACCTTCCTCTCCAGACAATTTCACAACCATTTGTACCTAAAATGTTGTGACCAAAACATCTTACAAGGTGGTCAGGTAGGTAAACAACCCACAGGGACAATGACCTAAGTTTCCCACAGGATGGACAGGTGGGTCAGTGAAACAAGTGACCTCAATGATTCTTAAAGTGGACATCCCAGTCAGTTAGAACTGAAAAAACCTTCAGATGAGAGGTAAAACTCTTTAACAACCCAAAAAACAAGTGCAGTTGCCTTTTATACAACTACTAACAAATACAGACAGACTGTTAAGGGCCACTGTAGGCACTTAAAAGACAAAAGGTCAAGATATGATTTTATTTTCACCTTTCACCGTGATAATGTAGCATTTTTAGACTTTTTTTTTCTCATTTTGGTTATTTTTGCATGTTTAAGATAACGTCCATACCACTTTGGTTGCTTTGCATCTCTTTAATGCCTTAATAAGAATGAAATGTCAGAAAAATGTTTTGCTTATTTGCATGAAGGGTTTAGTTAGATTTTGCAGCCAGTGGCCACCCTGAAGTTAAGAATGAAGCTACAGAGCATAATCTCATATGTAAGCACAAAATACCCAAGTATTCTTCTCAAGGTACTGCATCTCACTTTATGTGAAAATATTGTACTTTTTGGACTACTATTACTTGTTGGTAAGTAAAACAGCTATAATTTACTGCTTTACCAAAAATTGCATCAATTTGTAAAATAGTTAATGCTACAATGCAAATTCATCCATTCATTTTCTGTCATTAAGACCAATTCAAGGCTGCAGGGAAGCTGCAGCCTATCCCAGCAGTTAACAGGCAAGAAGCAGTGTAAACCCTGGACCGGTCAGCTGTCTACTGCAGGGCCAACGCAGAGAGACAAAACAAACAAACAAACAAACAAACAAAAAACACTCATGTGCACTCCTAGGGAGAATTTAGAGTGACCAATTGAACTAACATGCATGTTTTTGGATGGTGGGAGGAAGGCAGAGTACCTGGAGGGAACCAACTCAGACAGAGGGAGAACATGCAATCTTCACATAGAAAAGCTACAGCTGGATCATTCCAAAGAGATAATCATGTTCATCCTGAAAGTGTTTATTTTCTTTTTTTTTTTAAAGGAAAGCCTGAAACTTTTAAAATATGTGTTATATACCAATTTCATTTACTCTTCCCCAATAACATGTATGCTAATATTTACACACCTTAAAAAGTCTCACAAGTGTTCTATTTACTATGACTGAAAGCATTCACATAGACCCTTCTGGCTGCTAAGATATACTCCCAGGTAACTGAATGATGTTAGAAAGAATTGAACATGGATAATGTTCCATATACTGCATAAGCTGAGGCTTCTGCCCCCACCTTTGGTTGTGACCTGGTTGTGACCTTTCATTCATTCATTCATTCATTCATTCATTCCATTATAGGTATGCAATTTCTGAGCAGAGGCCTTCCCACGGGGCACAGGGCTCAAAGGGTTAAAGAGGGTGTACTTTCTTATTTACAGTTGTATGTGGTTCATGAATATCAAATTGCCTGTACATTAAATCCAAATAAAACATTTACTGTGAAAATGTGAATGAAAATGCAGGACAACAGACGACAGCCAAAAAAAAAAAAAAAAAAAAAAAACACTTCGAGACGGCGAGTTTTGGAGCAAATCTCAGAAACTTTAATCCACATTCTGCACTTCAGGTGTCTGCGTTTGACTCACATCTAACACAAACAAAAAACCCCTGTGATACAACTAAATACACTTGAGTGACTAGAGAAGTGTGGAATGTTTTATACTCGGACCTATGGTTGTTTGCAGAATTCAGATTTGATAGTGATTAATCACTCAGAAGCAAAACAATTAAATCATTTTTTCCTTTTTAAGTAAAGTGCATATATACTACTGTCTTTGTCAGTCACAAAACATAAAAATAGAAAAAGAAATGTTCAAACATGTAACACTAGACACCACTGAGTGGGAAAAGACCTGAATGTGGATGCAAGAAGCTGTAAAAGGTGAGTTTGTTTAGTTACTTGGTGATTAGAGCTGACCTGATGACTCCATTTTTACATCAAGATATAAGAAGTACTCCTTCCTGTCAATATTATCTATAAGACGGTCTATTTAAAAATGCAATACCTATTTTCAAAGATATAATTAACAGTCACGTGAAGAACACAACAGAAATAAATTTGTTTCAAGTGTTCATTTGATAAGTACTGCAAATATTAAGTATTAAAAACATAAATGCAGATTCAGTAACCCTATGGCTAATAACATCCATATTGTAGTAAACCAGTGGTCTCAGCTTCATTAAACAAAATGAATAAAATATGTTCAACACAGGTCACTGTGAGCCACCAGAGGGCAGTAGAGCACTACGTTGAATGAAAAAAGAACTCTGGCTAACGCATGTACTACATGTGACATGCTTTTTATACTAATGACAGATGAGATGAAAACATTGATTACAGCAAGTACAACGGCTCTGGTAAGACAACAGGCAGCTGCCCCCACCAAAAACTGTACACAGAGTCCAAAATGATGGGAGCAGAGGCTGAAGAACAAGCTGGAACATTAATGTCAGATATTTGTTGTGCAGACTGAACCACGAGTAAAAAAGGTTTGGAATTAAAAAACACATTTTAGTCCTCTACCTTCATTTCTAATTTACATGCCACAGCTGCTGGCTGAATCCTGTCTTTAGCATTTGTGGAACCTGGTTTATTTAAACTAAACAAAAGTGACATTTAACAAGTAAATCTGGATTAAAGGAACAGTGTGCAACAATTACTGACATCTAGTGGTCAAGTTGGAATTAGCGACCATCTCAATTGTTGTCCACCCCACGATCTAACAACAAACTGCATCTGCATGGTAAATTACATAAAGGCTAAATTACCTGACAAGCAACTTCATAAAAGCTTTGTTCTTCATCAGCAATTTTCAAGCCACACCATTGTTTTTTTTTTTTTTTTTAAAGTTTGCTGCTTTTGTCCAACCTTAAAGGTATTATGTGTAAGAATTACTAACATCTACTGGTAAAGATGGAGAGAGAAATGGTTTCAAATACCGAGCACAGCTGTGAATGGACGGTGGCCATCAGTGGCCAAAATTCTTTCAGGTAACTACTTTAACATTGTATGCATGTGTACTGTCTTCTTCTGTGTCTTTTGAAGCATTACTTATCCCAAACGGTGCTCTAGCACCTATCAAACAAAGCCAGTACTGCAGTTTTAAAACTCACACAAAGACACCATTGTAAAAATGGTTGCTGAAATTTGGTGGCTATACTGTCTGTGGACCCACAGCAAAGAAGAAAATAAAAACATTAACAGTAACTTTAGTAATTAGGTACCAAATTAATGAAATATTAAAATGTTGTTACTGACCTTCAATTTGCTTACACGCTGCACCTTTAAATCACCATTCTTTTTTATGTTTTGCTTCTTAGGAAGGTTGATACACACCTCATGCTTGTTCCTGCTTCACATAATAACTATGATCCTCAATTTTTTAACTATGTGCTCTCAAAAATCACAAATTCTGAATACCCTTCTTCTACATGGCTTACATCATGGTCAAATGGACGTCCTCCAGTGCCGAAGGACCCGCTGACATTCTATCGAGTGATTAGATACCATTTTCATATATTCTTTTATAATACAACCCTTTAAAAATGGATTTCTGTTCTTGTTACACACTGTAACTTTGAATCAACATCCTTTGTGGACATGTCCATACCCACACAGCTCTAAATGATTTGCATAAGGTTATGTACATTTGATAGTTAAGAACTATAAGAAAGTGATGATGACCAGTGAGTGAGGAAGATAATTGTTTTTCCAGTATTTATCAGCAGTATGACTGAGGTTACCGGCTGAGTCACCATTATCATGTCCCTCGGAGTTTTACATAAGTCATTCTGACATGCGTACTTCTAACAATCTTTCAGATTAAACCTACATTGCTACATCCATGCCTGCCTGACTGACAGCACTCCAGGTTGCTGTGTATGTGCTGTTATGCCTTTCCACACCATTCTCACAAAAGCCACCTGCATTGTATTCATATTGATCAAACTACAAAGGGTTTCCTTCATGTTAGCAAAATCAGTTATTAGTTATTACAGGATTCTAAATGCAAATTTCCAAGCTGTTTTTATGTCATAATCAACCATGACGGTCCCCTGAAAAGATGCAGACATGTTCACAGCCTTCTAAACTTAATCATAATTGTGTCCCAATTCATGGAATACAACAGGGGTATGGGATTAAAATGCATGGAAATTTGTTGCTGACACTGCTGCCTCCTGTGGCAATTCAAGTGTTTTCAAGTGTATTTCTGCAGTCAGAGGCGAAGGGAGAAAAGGGCTATGGTGGCCTTCCTGCAAGAGAGAGATAAGCCTTTAACCGGAGCTCCGGCTTTCCCGCTTTCTTCTTCAGTGGGATGCAGCTTTCAAGAACCTTCAGACTCTCGCACAGAGTCCCATGTGACAAGCTGAGCTAGATAGGTCTGAAATCAGCATCAGCTGACTGAACCCTTGCTTTGTCTTCATCTGGCCATGAGAAAGTAAACTGGGGGATAAGGAGTAAAAAAGCTTCCTCGTTCCTCTTTTACAACGTAGCCAAACTGATGCTGTGTGTGTACAGTGTTTTACAAACATAACAACTGAACTGTTTCAGTGTCCCAGTTGAAAAGCGGTAAGAAAAAAAGAGGTTTGGTTGGAAAATAGTGACACGTTTTGGTATTCACAGTATTCAGCATCTTTTGATCAGTAAAGCACTTTTTCACCTTCTTGGAACTATTATACATGTACAGTAGATACCACATGACATGCGTTCACATTGACCCACACATATACATCTGATAAAGTGTTTCACGTTACATTATTACGAGTCTTCTCAATAAATAATTCATAATAGAAAATCAACAGTTAATGCACCTTTATATTTGATTTTTTCTAAATCCTGGTTTTAAGTTAGAATCAGTTAATGATTTGAATCAATAAATAACACTTTATAGACTCTGAAACTGGAATGTGCATCGTTTTTAAGTGCTTGTCCTCTGTTTCATTGTTTTTCAATAAAAAAAGGCATCTTTTTATGTTTTTTTTTTTTTCTGAAGTCTAATTTAAAGACCGATGGGGTCACATTTTTGGAAAGCTGCTACCAGCTGCAGTTTTCTCAAATGGTGAACCAGCGGGACTTTGGGTAACCACAGCAGCGCTGGAAACTGCTCGAGCTCCAGCAGGAGTGTCAGACTTTCCCGCTACACTGCTCTGCTTCTCCTCTGATGCCTTAGTCTGCTGGTCTTTGCTCTTTGCCCCCTCCTGAGAACCAAGCTTTATTGGCCCGAGGACATTTTTGGCCACGGTGGTCAGCTGGCTGACGAAGCTTGTCTTGTCGCCGGGGGAGACAGGTCGCGACTTGCAGAGGGAAGGTCCGCAGAGGGAAGGTGTGACTGCTGTCGGAGAGGGTGAAGGAGAGGGCGAATGCTCCTCCACCACTTCCAGGCGACATTTGTCCTCCCAGTCAAGGGTCCCCCGGTAGCAGTTGACAGAACCCAGGCCCTGCCTCACTTTGCTCAGTGAGATCGGTCCTCCGTGTGGAGGCACCACAGGAGCTAGGACCCGAGCTGGAAGTTTGGGACTTTTGGAGCCGAGGTCTGGAGTCCTTGAGTCATTGCTGTCAGCCTTTCTCAGGCTTTCCCCCATACTTGATGATTTAAATGCTTTGTTTATGCTCAGAGGAGCTCCTGTCACTGTTTTGTTGATTCCCGAGGTTTTATCCGGAGCAGACGCGCTCTTGCAGAAGGCAACACCCTGTAAACCAGACCTAATTTTGTTGTCTCCTTCCTGCTTTGGCTCAGGTTTGCCCTGAAACTGCTGCTGCTGGGAATCCTTACCAGTAGATGACACACTTTTGGCAGCCTTGGCTTCTAGTTGTCTTGTTGGTATGTCTGCCTGACTCTGGGAGATCTTCTCTGGTCCCTTCTGTCCCTCTGAGCCTCCTGTGGTTTTGACAGGTGTGCCAGGAATTATAGATTTAGTGGTTTCTGTACTTAGTCTGGAGCTTTGTGAGTTCATGTTAATTTCACTTGAATGAGGTTTTCTAGCTAAGTATAACTGTGATCCCGTTCCTCCAACTCGGCTCGTCCCAGTCTCCCTCTCTGGGTCCCTTCCTCTCTCCCTCTCTTCCCTCTCTCTTCCAGCCAGCAGGGTTTCCCTGCTGAGTGGAGACTCCTGTCTCCCGAGTCTCCTCACAGGCTTCAGCATACCGGTCTCCGGGGCAGTTGAGGATGATGGCAGGGGTGGAGGATTAGGAGGCAAATTTTCCCCCTCTGTCTCCAGAAGGCTCTGGAGCCCAAGCTCACAGAGGAATGCATCCTTGCGGTACTCAGAGTGCTGCACTTCCAGGCTGTGCTTCCTCAGCGGACCTCCAAGCCCTCCCGTAGAACTGGACTGGGTCAAAGGCGAGCCCAACTTCTCTGCTGACTGCACCCGTTTGAGGAGAGGCGATCGTGGGGGCTCTGCGCTCTTTGGCCTGGGACGCACCACTGGGGGTGAGGAATGGAGCTTGGCAGGGAAGGACTGGGTGGTGTTAGAACTCCCTACAGTGTGGCCTGGTAAGGGTGGAGGGGAAGACTGGGTTGGTGAGGGGGTGTGGGCTAACGGGGACAGTGGGATGTTCCCAGCAGACTTACAACGGGCAGAGCGATACTGGCGGTGAAGTTTTGGGGAGAGGCCATGCAGGGAGCTGGGCCTCATGTGCTGAGATGGAGAAGGGGAGTTTGGAGTGCTGGAGGCGGGAGAGCTGCTCTGGGAAGAAGCACCTGAAGAAATCAGAGAACATCAGTGGTGTTGTTAGGGATTAACTGAGGGAAAAAAACATACTCTTTTATTTAAAAGTTAAATAGTTGTTATACCAAAGCTGATGTTGTTGAGAACTTAGTTTATCTTTGTTCTGTATATAGTATTTTGCATAAAATAGTTTAATTTTACCCTCATTCTTGTCCCTTATCTATAACGCTGCTGTAAAACTGCAATTTAGCAGTCTGGGATCAATAAAGTACATCTAATTCTGAAAACTATTTTTAGGAGTATTTTTTTATTTCCAGCATCATACCCAGGTATGCGGGTTCAGGGGTGGAGCGGTAGCCCTGAGTTGGGGATCGGGCAGATAAGCTGTGAGTTGGGGAGCCAGGAAGACTCTCACTGGAGGACAGAGAGCGATTCAAAGACGACAGACTGCGGCTGGTGTGGAGCAGATTGGACTGTTTCGTGATTTTACGGAATAAAGGACTGCGCTTCTTACTGCAAGATAAACAAAGGAAGGAAAAAGAAGAAATAAAGGGTTGAAGTTGGACTGACATACTGTATGCTGAAACAGTTTACATGAATTTATTATAAATTGTTGTCATTTTGTGCATTCATGAATCACAAGTTCATCTGAGACATCTTTAACATCTAAGTGGTGCAGGAGTGTAAGCTCCCACCTGTCCTGACTGTCTTTGCCCATCGTCCTCTTGTTTCGTCTTGCCATCTTACACTTGTAGCTTGCCTTACGGGCCGGGCCCACTTTAATGGAGGTGTTTTCAAAAGGCGTGGTTGTCACTGTCACCTTGTTGCCACTCTGCACAGATGAAATGCATAAAATTGCATTAATCAATTTACTTACATCTCACCTTCATTTATTTATAACATCAATAATATGTAAACAAGATCAATCAAGCTTACCTTCAGGATAAGCTCTACCACTTCAGTGTGGACCAGTCCATGGACGGGTTCTCCGTTGACGTGAGTGATGAGGTCACCAGCACATAGGCCAGCTTCCTGGGCAGGGCCACCCTCTTCCACATGCTGCCAGTCGACACAAAGTAGGACAAAACATTATCCTAAACATCACAGTAAAAACAAGTTTAAGATGCACTTTGAATAAGAAATAAAAAATTAAGAATAGCTGAAAAAGAGCACAACAGTGACTTTCATAACTAGAGGTTTCAATTATATAAACGGGATTATTGTCCTTACTGCTTCCTTAAAGAGGCATTACAGAATTTTAGCCATTTTCTTAGTGACACGCCTGCTATTGACAGCTTATTCAGCATCCATCTTGCATCCTACCTGTACTGTGAGCTCTCTCCAGCCAAACACTACATCATGTTATACTATAGTGTTTAGTGAATCATACTTATTTTATTACTGCTATACTTATTTATTTATCCTACATTACTTCGTTACTTGCTTGATTTCTCTTTACTGTACTTATGCCCTTTTTGTACAGCAGCTTGTTTTATTTGACCTGTTCCTTGTGTTTCTTGATAACTACTACGTGTGCTACCAATTGCCCCTCTGGGACAAATACAGTTTTTTTAATTGAATTGAAACAAGTCCGAAAACAAGTCTGGAAGTTTCAAGGTCGGAAAGTTACAGAGTGCTTCTTTAAAAATATAATAATGTATCTCTCTAAAAAATTATCCATTTTAAGTTGAGTCTGAAACTAAGTGTAGTACACTAAAGATTATATACAAGAAAATATCTAAAAATGTCCAAAATGTAAGTTAAACTTGAGAAAAAAACATGTCTTAAGGAGCATATGTGTTGGTACTTCTTTGCTAAGCTTCCCCATAATTTTTTTAATAGTTCACTGACTCCCAATTGATCTCAACTTTATTATGGTGTGCACAAGCTGTACAGTACACTTATATGGAGCTGTGGAGTTAGCTGCAGTGTAACAACATATTCAAACAAATAATAAAAAAAAAATCATATATACCGGACTTGTCAATGAAAGCTTCTTACCCAAACAATGTGATGCACGCTGTAGATATCACTGTCGCCAATGTAGACCCTGATGGCCCTGAGAGTAAAGCCATACTTCTTCCCAGAGCGGTGGATGGTGATGGGGGAGCGCAGCACACTGACAGCAGGGAAGAAATCTCTGCTGGGTGAGGAGTCACGCGACGACGGATTGGAGGAGAAAGAGTGCGGGGACATGGGGCTGGCCAGTGGAGAAAACCCACCATGCTGTTCCACTGGAAGCAGAGAGTGGAAGGTCAGAGATGATATATCAAAGCGTGATTTTTCTGTATTTTTTTAAGGATTTAACTCGCTTCCGCCTCTCACCTGATGGTATGATGACAGACAGAGCTGTGGCCGAGGCTGACTTGATGACTTTGTTGCCTGGTCTGGAGTTCCGCTTCTCTCCATCACCAGACAAATGGTGGTGGCGTGCCCTGCGGAGGACCAGGTCATTCGTGGCCCGGGGCCCAAGAGGGTCATACAAAGGAGTCATCACATCACGACTAGCTGCTGCAGGACCTGGGGATAATGTGGTGATGGCTGAGGTTACGATTGGAGTCTCTCCTGGTCTAGGGGATTTGTCTATGAGGAGTTAGAATAATGTTGAAATTACAGATTAATTCAAAGTGGCATTAGATGTGAGAACTGTAATGATAACAATCAGCAGTAGCAATCTTATTAGTTGTTAGAGACTTTTTGCTTTCTGTACTACCCTCTCATTGATTTCCTCCTAACCTGCCAACTCACCTGCTCCATTGATCTCCTTCAGACTGGCCCTCTGCTCCAGCAGGCTTGGTGAGGGAACAGTGGTCCCATCTAGAGAGGTCCCTCGGATCTTTATGGGGTTCTGACGAGTCAGGAAATCCGACTCACCTTCGAGAGGTGAGGCAAAGCGATGTGTATCCATTAAAGCTGAAAAGCGGCGCCTGGCACCCAGAGGAGGGCTGGCATCTCCTTCTGAGTAAAGAGACTCTGAACAGGACAGGCGCTTCCTGCAAGAGAAGGATCCAAACACGGTCATATGAGATAAGAAAACAGCATCATCTTAAGTGTGACATAAACAGAAAGTGGGGCTGACGCTGCTTGGAATGTTATAATTCCGATTTATAATCTATACCTCCTAAAGATTGGGGTGAAGCAGAGTTATGTAAAGCAATGATAATCAGTTTATGCTGTTTAGTCTTCAACAAGATTTCAGTAATATTGTGCTTTGCATGGGATATAATAATAGCCCCTTTTGGTTTTCAGGTTAAAAATCTGATGTGTTTTCTTTTATGGTTAAAGCGCTATTGATGGTCCAAATAAAAAACATTTATTGAGAAATGAAGAATTTCTTAAATGGCATAAAACAGGGCTACCCCCTATCCCAATTTATTTCTGCTCCAACACACCTGACTCATTGTGCTGAAATTCATAGGCTATTGGATCAATTTAATGCGAGTTAGGTGTGTGAGAGCAGGGACACATTGAAAACCTGCAGGACTGCAGCCCTCGTAGGATCGAATTGATTAACCCCGATATAAAAGTGCAATCTGTAATTTGATCATTCGTTTGCCCTTTTTACTAACAAGTAAAAAAAAGTGATTTGCAGTATTATCTGACCAAAGATAAAAAAAAAAACACATAATTGGAGTTTTGCAATAAATCTGAGATGAGCTTAGTGGTGCTTCCAGCCAAAGTAGATATGTGGCTTTCTATTTGTGTAGTATAGCTTTAGGCTGGATTTCTGGAATAAGTAGTGGTTTACGCTGAGTGAAATTAGTTTCCCGAGGTACTCCTGAGTCCATGTAGCAATTTTAATTATGATGCCATGACAGTTATTCACGCACATTTACAGTAACAGTGCTTTCCATCCTTGGCCTTCACACACTGAAATTCCCCAGACTCCATGAATCTTTTCACAATATTATGCACTGTAGATGCTGGAAGACCAAAAGTTTGTGAAATCTTGCATTGAGATCCTTTTATTTTTATCATTTATTTTTTAACTGACTGAAGAATATCTGATCACATTTGGTACTAATTGGTGGGCCACCGTCCATCCTTGCTTTGCATTTTTAAGATTTTGGTGAGTGCTCTTTTTTACCCAATCCTGACACCCTCACCAGTAATGTAAATCTCTTCCTTGTCCTCCAGAACGTTATTACACATATATTTAAACTTTGTTCTTTGTCTGTTTTGTTTTTTATGTGTGTTTACATTTGTTTCTTTACATTGTCTATATACAATGAAGTTGGTCAGTGAAGATCATGAAAATTGTGGCTGTATCTTTTCATGGTTTTATTGCTTTTTAGAAAATTTACAGACTTTTTGGAAATTTGTTTTTTTAATCAAACCACATTTCACAAACAACAAGAAAACAACAAGCAACTTGTTGTGTTTTTCAGATCATACAAAATGACATTTCAGTACCGATTAAAAAAGTGGAAGCACTCATTTAAAATAAATTGGTTTCTGTGTAAAAGGTCCTAGCTTATTGCTTGTTTTTAATCAAAAGTGAGAATTAATTATGTAAATACACAAAAGTGTGTATGGAAAAGGGAAAATAAACTCTTAGAAAATTGCCATCTGAACTCTAACATAATTTACTTAAGTACAACAACAATCCATTTCACTGTTTCATTCTTACAAAGACAGTCAAGGAAAAAAAGTTTTTAAAAGCTCCCATTTAAAGTTGCCCACAACTCACATCTCAGGGGATCCAGTTCTCCAGCTCTTGTCCCTCATGCTGAAGCTGCCCAGGCTCTCCCTCTTGGTCACCTTGTCCTCCCTTGGGCCCTTGTGCTCCCGACGTGACACTGAGGTTGTGGCTTTCTGCTCCAGCTGAGAAAGATGTTCCATGCTGCTGTACACCTGCAGGGAATCAATCAGTGTTTGATCTGTTAGCTTTTGTTAATGATGTAGCTGCTGAGAGGGGATGCAAACATTTGCTTCTTTGCTGCCATTGATTCTATTACCTATTTGTTAGGCTACACTAACACATGAACATCAAACCAAAATGTTGCAGATTTAGCTTGATTTGTGTGTCTCTTTATGTTAAAATGCCTGAAAAAAATCTATTTTAATGCTCGCACCTCGAAAGATTCAGCCTTTAAAACAAACACTGAAGCTTTTAGTGAAAAAAAAAGTTCCTCAAAGTCTTCCAAATATTTCCCTGATGAGCAACATATAATTTCTTTGCACAATATATCAGCTATTGATATATCTATTTCAATTTAAACATACAAATATCTGTCTTAGCTTTCACAGCCCATTGGTGCTGTGCATGAACAAGTACAAAAGAACGTGTTCATTGTGAAGATGTTAATTTTTCTGTGAACGCTGAGCTAAACGAAATTTTTTTGATTTATTTGCAAATAAAGATCTTGAAAGTGAAGTCATTACTTGAGTTACTGTTACAGTCACAGCCTACATTTTCCTGGCTCTACACATACTTCACACCTGCTGTTACACATGTTTCACCATGCTACCCATAATGCATTGTGCACTCTAGCACAAGAAACCAGCAACGATCAGCAACATGTACATGTATTTATATACATATATATGTGTGTGTGTGTGTGGTGCCTATAGGACTATACTGAAAATTACTGAAAAAGCAGCCAATGTCGAGAGTAAATCTTTGAAAGAGCTTCAGAAAGCCTTGAGAAATATTGCTTTATTAAGAAAATCATTTTTTCATTCAAAAGAGACTTTTCAGGACTTTTTCACAGCACTGTGTAACTTAAACTCCCTGCCCTCTAATTCAATTCAAAGCCATTTTCCTTTATATAAGTTTCTTTCTTTGTGTATACAAAGGGAAATAACCTGAATCTAACCATCACGTGACATAAAACATCCCACTAAATATAAGAGATCATAATAGATGTGGTCTACTGCACTGGAGAGCATAACGTCACCTTACATTCATGTGAGCATTAACATGTGCACAGAGACATGCACTCTGTAAGGCTCTCATTATGTGCAGGGTAGCATTATGTGGGAGAAAACAACTTGAGCTGTTTTAAAGGAAGTCTAAGGAATATTTAGCAATGCACCATGGAAACAAGTATAACCTGAAGACCAAGCCTTCTTCTTAGGTGAAAACAAAACAGAACTGACAGCCAGGTAGTTACCTAATTTATTTAATTTAATTTGGGAAGCATCTTAAAGCACATAATTGATTCTGTTATAATGAGTAGCAACACTAGTAGCCCTCAGAGGCTCAGAGAGAAAGTACAGCAGAGGCTACGTTTATGGGGGTATTTCTTTTTCTTTAATCAAGAGCGTAATTGTTCGATTTGAGAGCAAGATTTCTTGTTTTCACGCTCAAATATCATTTTGCTCTCTCTAAAAAAATTCTGCTCTCACACTCAAAAAGTCCCTTCTTGCACTCAAGCATATCGTTCCTCCTTTCAAAACTCTGCTGCTCCACTTCTCAAGTTTAGTGTTGCAGGTTAAAATCTCCTGCACTCAAGCTTGGCCTCTTTCCCTCACACTCTGACACAGTCTCTACCCTCTCAAAACCTGTGCTCTCAGATATTTTTCCTCTCTTTTGGGTTGCTGAACAAATACAGAACAATTACCCTCCTGATTGAAGAGAGGGAAATGCTCCCATACTTTTGCAACCATCTTTTCATGGAAGAAAAAGCGAAAACTGCACCAAGGCTGAAATTTTACAGCTGCAAAATCTTTATGGCTTTTTATTGAACCTCTGAGTGAAGCTTGTGCAGCAAAGTCTATGCAAATTTTCAAGACAATTTCTTTTAACTCTCAGTGTACACATCTGTTTTACATTTCTACATCTTCAACTTAAACTGTTCATCTGTTTTATCTGGTAAAGCCTTTTAGGAGAATGATAGAACCTGTGCATAATCATGCATTATGTAAACATTCCTCTGAGCTTCTCTTACATATTTCTTCAGTCTTGCAGAATACTTAAATCCTTTCCTCTCTCCAAGTCTGTTATCAGATCTCTTTAACGTACCAACTTTAACAAAAGGATTCACTACTGACAGAACAGTTAATTATTCTATGACATTGTGAAGTCATGTGGCCTCTGTGGCATTTTCAGGCTATCAGACATCTGTGCATGCAGTGACTACGTAGAGTACCTGAACCTACATGATATACAGTTTTTAAGTTAGAAATGCTTTTAAAAGGTTCATCTGCAGTTACAACTAAAACAGCAAATGAACTCTCACTAAGATATAATCTTTATGCAGAACTACTAGTGTTTGTATGATATTTGCTTCCAGCTCCAAATGTCTGTTGTTTAACGTCGCATCTACTTTCATCATCTGCTGTTTAGTTTCCTGAACTATTAAGTCATTTCTTTGGACCATACATAGTGTGAAAAGAATGATAAGATTTCAAAGTGCCAAAGCTTTGTCTGAACAGCAGTTCAAATTTGAAAGGTTTGCAATAAAGAAGATAATAACAGATGTTTTTTTTGCATTTTTTTTGACTAACTGAACAAGAATTTCCAATGCATCTCAGGTTTGACTGACTGAAGAGCTGGACAGACAGACCTCCATTTGTCTGTCTCTGTCTAAGTGAGATAGACAGAGAGGAAGAGACTAAAACAAAGAGTGTGAGTATATTGTCACAAAATCCCAGCTGACAGGAAAACAAACAAGGCTGGAAGCTGTGTGGCTTGTAAGACACATCTCTGCTCAGGTAGAGTAAAAAACGAAGGTTGTGTGAGGCTTCCAACTTATCGGTTCATGAGCTCTGTGTGAGGCTTAAAATAGAAACTGTAGTCAAGAGGACTGAGGATAAATGGAGTAGCTGTTCAAAGGCTACACAGACTTTATTAACACCAGGTACGAGACCTGGGTCCAGCCTGCAGAAGCCTCTCCATGCAGCATGACCTAGTTTATTCCACTACTCTTTTCTCCCTCCTCATCTAATCCTGTCAAATAATCTCAGGAGCCAAACTGAGCGTCTGTGTGACAGGCCGACGAGGTGAGAAGAGAAAGGAAAGCTGCAAGAGATGAAACAAGAGAGGAATGATTGAAAGGCAAGAATCATACCTTGCTGAAGCGAGGGGAACAGGAGGAGAACTGTCTGATCTCCACTGGCTCATCATCATTGGTGTCATCCTCATCGTACGTATTGATGTGGCGATAACGATCTGAGCGGGCTGGCAGAGGAGAGAGTGAGGCGGAGGAGAAGTGTCATTTTGAAGATAATGACTGGAACGGTGTCAGAAAATAATTGCATAACCTGTAAACTTTGAGTTGATGGAAAAGCTGTAGTTTACAAACACACGTACTATCAAAGTAGCTGGTGTCCTCCTCGGACTCCAGGTGAGGGATGAACTCTGCCTTCTGCCTTAGCAAACTGTTCCAGTCCAGCTCAGTGAAGAATGAGTGTTGCTTCACCTCAAAGGCTCCACCTGGTGGCAGAGGCACAAACAACATAAACAGTTTTGAGCAGCTGATCATTTTGAGGAAACAAAAAGGCTTTTTTTTATTTTTTTGCTTTCTTGCTGCTTAGAAGAGACATTTCATCTATATTTGTATTTAAAAATGAAATAAAAATGAAAGCCAGGTGGTGGTTTGGCACAAAGACTGAAAACAGAGAAGCGGCTCATCTGTCTGTGTCAAATATCATAATGCTGGAAAATGTTGGGACACAATTGATCAGAGTAGTTGTTTTTATGAATAGATAAAGGAGAAAAATAAGACAATCTCCTAAATAATTTTTCATGTTCTGCCTTTATAACCTTTTGTCACTGCTTGGAAAAATTCATTCCTACCATCAATCCACATTATAATATTTATAGTGCCCATGTACAACCTTTGCAATCGTATCTTTGTAACTCGTGTTACTGATCCTAACATGACTCAGTGATCACATGGAGCAAATATGACATGCATCTGCATGTAGTGGTTTTAAGTCACAATTAAAGTCACAGTCCAATACAGATTCTGATAATCTGTGGGATGATAATCGCATGACTTTCTTCAATGTGGTGCTGGTTCTTGGATCCAGCGGTCATCATCCATGATGTCATTGTGAAAGAAGAAACATGGTGTCTGGCAGGAACAAACAAGAGGCACAGAATAAATTTCCATGGCAACTTATGTGCCAGTGCTTTTGCAAAACCAAACCAAAATAGGTTTAGCTGGGATAACCGGCTTACTTCTATAAATAGTTTTAATTAAACAAACCTCAGATTATAGTGTCTGCTTCACCTTCCACTCTGTTTCTGGTTTTTCTTTGTTTTTGTTAGTTTGCTTATGTCAACAGTATCTTTGTTTTAATGGACTTATGTTCTTTTTCAAGTTTGCACAACTTCAGTAGGGAACCTCTGTTCCCTCACGTTCTTGCCTGGTATAAGTATGTTGCTGCCACCCGGCAAGAGAACAGAATTACTCCATCTACTGACTGATTAGTTATTTTCTCAGATACTTTGAACTCTTTATCTTGTTTTATGTCACAGTAAACTGCAGATCTGATATTAAGTGAATGCAGAAACCAGTACCTGTCCCAAGCCTTACAAGAGGGTTGGTCTGCAGCAGAGCAGAGATGAGGGCCTGGGCATCTGCAGGCAAAGCCTCATCACCATCTGGCCAAACTATATCATCTTCCAGGGACAAAAGAAAGAAATGTTTTAGAATAATAAAGCCATAAATCTCAGGAAAGTTCAAACTGCTAAAAACAAAGAAAAAAAAATTCCTTGAAGACTTTTAATAGAGCCCAATAACCGACATCATGACCTAAATTATCCTTCAAGAACATTGACATTAAGTAACATGCAGTTTGGTTTGTAACCTTTGTGCCTTGTCTGTTTTAATTACTAAAAAACAACTCTTTGTTTTAAATATAACACTTTCCTTTCTAACCTGTGATGACCTGACCAAACAGCTCCTCAGGAGTGTCTCCAAAGAAAGGCACACAGCCCACCAGGAACTCATAGAGGATGATGCCCATGGCCCACCAATCCACCGGCTTCCCATAGCCTTGACGAAGAATCACCTCTGGAGCGATGTACTCTGGAGTCCCACAAACCTGAGAGGAGGAATGAAGGGAATGTGGAGGAAAGGCATCAAGAGAAAGAGAGGAAAGGCAGAGGGACATGGAGATCCATGAGAAGCATTCTTCATAAAGGTGCTAAAAAAACAACACAAAAAGGACAAACTTTCAATTTGGTCCATTCATCCAAACTCTAAAGAGACTTTCCTCAGTTAGGATGTTTTTCTTTCCTTTTATTTTTACTATAACTAAGAGCTCTGCCAGAATGGAAAGATTAAGCTTTGTTTGCAGTTCAAAAAGCATCAGAAAAGCAGAATGTGACATCAATAAACCCTTTCCAAGTGATGAAATAGCTGCCTCCACATTCTTAAATTATTAACAGCAATGATTGTAGATTTTCTAGATAAGACCATTCCCTTTGAGGAAATAACCCCGCTCAGTTTAATGTATTAGAGAATCAAGCACATCTGATAATAAAGTGGAAAACTGCAGAACAGAATTTCTGAAATTATTTGGTGATTTGGACAAATAATACCAGATGCACTAAAATGGAAGGCATTAACTAATCTCTCATTTTGCATTTATATGCTGAAGGTTTCACTCTAATAATACTGTAATAATATTAACATAGTATGTTATTTTCAATAATAATGTGCAGTTAAGATGGTCTGACCTTGAAAATCAAATGCATGCTTTTGTGTTATGTCTTTACTAGTGTCATTATTGACTGCATGAGAAATTATCTCCTAACACAATCTCCATTACAAACATTAAAAGCAAATCTGTGGCCTGGACTATTCACAGATGTTATATGATTACTGTCAGATAAACAGACGCAGGATTTTTACGCAGAAAAGCAAGTGGCCACCCGGGCTGGTCTGACTGATTATGGTTCAATTCAGAGAATAAACAGTAGCTGTAATTGCAAAATGAGAGTGTGATGAGATGGAGAACATTAATGATTCAGCATTTCAGACTGAACAGGAAGCATTGTAATGCAGCGTCTTTATTTGGAAATGATTGATTTTGCTGGACAACCAGAAACAAAAGGATGTTTTAAATGGCTGTTCAGCTGAGGTTCTTCTACTCTACCTTTAATTCTGCACTGTAAACACTTTCCTCACACATCTACTAATAAAAAAAACCTAGCAGCAATCATTTAATTTGATCAAAAACACTATCACTCACATTTCCCTGGCATTAGGATGGTACAGGTATATAAATAATTTCACACACAAAAAACACTTTTTTTTTCTTGCGTAAGAAAGAAAATGTAGCTAGAGTAGAAATGACTCATATTAAATTGGATGGTGATGTGCAGATTGTCCTGCATTTTGATGATAGTGTGTCCATCTGTTTATCTTGACTGCCGGTAATTTAATGAGCAAACAACTTGCTATCTTAGTGCTCTGCATAATTTCCTACCATGTTTGACTTTTTAAATATTTCACTGTGTGAGAAAGGCAATTCAGTTTAATTAATATCTGAAAATAAACACATAAGTATCGGTAAATGTAATTCTGGCTGTACCTGTTTGTCCAGGAACTCTCGGGCATCTTTTTCTATGTGCCCTTCATACAAGTTGGTGGTGAGGCTCATTAGGCCCATCTTTGACAAACCGAAGTCTGTGAGCTTAATGTGTCCCATGGAGGTGATCAGGAGACTAGATGGAGAGAAGAAGCAGCCATTAAACATTCTTATTTTTAATACAATCATCCTCTGGCAAATGACAAGAAGAACTAGCTGTAAAGATGACAGATATAATAATAACACATTGAAAAAGGTGTTGGCATTTAAAACTAGGCTGCTATATTATCAAATAATTACCAATTAACTTATCAACATCAACAGTGTGTTGTATAATTTCTCTCTCAATTCCCAAGTGGATTATTGCCTTTCTTCCAGCTGCTCAAGGACCTGCTTGTCTGTGGTTTTGGTTATATTTTGTTTGAACTTTAAATTTAGATCATTATATTTTTATGCATATTGCTTTAATGAGATTTACTTTATGATTTATTCCAGAACTGGGGCAGTGTTTTAATAACACAATATAGACAGCAATCTAACCATTTTATAGTGCTCCTTGAAATTTCACACATTCATTTTCACAATAGCGCACTACAAATTCATCACAAGTACACTAAAAGTTGAGCATAGAAGGTTTACACTACAACAGTTCAAAAAGATCATCATGCATTGCTGCCTGGTGCTAGCAACTATAAAGCTGAAGGAGCATGCTAATGCTAACATGTAGCTTTTTATTTATTTTTATGTTCTTACAAAATGAAATAACTCCTCAGAGGTCTCAGTTTTCGTTAACATCTTCCTCTGCTGAAGCCACAGTGATTTTACAAAATATTAGTAAAATATAGCTACTGTATTTTAACTTTAACAGTAGATGTATGCTAGCAGTTAGTTATAACCTAGCCTTCATTTAAAACAGTTGTGCATGAGCTACAACAACGGGACCATCATTGCTCAAAAAGCATGACATTGTTTATTACAAAACATTGATTCACTTTTTGTGGTTAATATTAATTCACATTTAGCATACACAGAATTTATCATAGTTACAGCACCAGTCCATGCTAAAAATGTGGGTACTTTAAACCACAAGTTATAAGTTTCCATATACTGTATTTGTAACATAATTAGGGCTGTTCAATTAAAATTTTTAACCGGATTAATCACAACTTCCAAATTAATTAATCATGAATGATCATGATTAATCACCATTTGCAGCTATGCTTGAAATCTTAACTGGATACAGAAAGAGCAAACCACTGCTTACTTTGATTTTTCTTTCTTTTCTTTTTTACATTAGATGACCACTTTAATCAGTTTAATATTATAAATCAAGACCTTAAAAAGTATATCTCATTTGTGCCACCCTCTTCCTGGTCGGTGCCCCTGCGTGGCCCCCATCTCAACTTTTCTAGACCCACTCCTGCATATCTGAACTACAAATCCTTTCTACCACCTGACAATTATTTATTAGAGAGCAGAGCTCCCCGATGTATATCTCAGATCCTGTTTATAATTTCTCTTGCTACATTAATGGCCCCTAAATGACCAGACCTGTGTCTTCAACATCTGCACAGCACCATTTATTTAGTAAAGACATCCTCTTGTTTGCGTGACAGTGATTGACAGCGATATTGATCTGACTGACATGAGACTGATAAATGTAGCTTACTTTAGCTAGCGCACCCAAGAACAATACTTCAGGGTAAATTTGTGCAAGTGTGAACTGCGAACCACTAGTTTCCTCCTTCTAAGCTGAACGATACGCATACACAACAAGAGAGGCTGTACTAGCGATAGAAAAGCTGATCAGCTGATCACCAACAGCCGTCATGATTCATACCAGGAGAGGGAGGGGGACAGGAGGCGGCCACGCTGTGCAGAGTGCAGACAACCAGAGTAGTGACGTGTGTGCAAACTACGTAAAAGTTTTTTGTTTTAAAAATGCAGGTGTTGAATCCTCTCACCAGTAAAATATGGGTGTTTCAAAGCATCCTCATCTCCCACCAGTGCGATGCCCTCGAATCCATCCATAGAGCGAGTCACCTCACCTTTTTTCATGTTGCCTCTAGACACCCCATGTCTCGCCATCATTAATGACAGGTGCAGCGCATGCGTTAAATGCGTTAAAATCTTTAACGCAATTAATTACATAAATAAGTTACCACCATTAACGTGTTATTTTTAAACAGCCTCACTCATAATGTTTTCTTCAATCATTCCATCCCAAAAGGATTCCTCTTAATATAACCAAATATTGGGAAAGTGAATAATCTGAACACAGAGTGTTTCTTTCTGTGTACTTTTTTTCCCTGCTTTTCAGTCACACCTGGTTTCAGTTAATTTCCTGCCCTAAAGTGAGCTTGTCATTTGTTTGTTTGTTTGTTTGTTTTTTAAGTTAATAGGAAGTTTATTTTTGTCTCACACCTGCCTCTGCCCCTCTTTTAGTTTTTACTGCTGTTAGTGTTTGGTGCTGGCAAAGTATTTTTTCATTTGGTGATAAATGATTAAATTAACAGTCTGGCACATTCTAAAACAGCTGAGAGAATGCATCATTTCCAGTGATTTTTTTGTCTTATCTATATATTTACATTAGAAACAATTAATATAGAGAAATTGTGTGCAGCTTTAAAGACTCACTTGTCAGGTTTGAGGTCCCTGTGAACGATACCGTAGTTGTGTAGATATTCAAGGGCCAAAACAGTTTCTGCAAAATACATCCTTGCCAACTCCACCGGTAGAGCCCCGATGTTTTTCAACAAAGTGGCACAGTCACCCCCTGAAAAGACAAAAACATCACAGCTTATTAACTCACAGAGCAAATTAAGCTATTTTGTAGCTTTGACGGGAACCACATGATTCAGGCTGAACAAGCTGCAGATGAATATATATGATTCCTAATTAGAAATATTTGATTCTTAGCATCCATCTTTGCTGCCACACATTCATGATTCCTATCAACAAATGCACAAGCCACTAATTCACACCCACCTTTGACACCTCGGTGATGATATTTAAACCAGGCATTAACATGCAGCTGAGATGGACTTAACAGCTGCAAATGCATAATTCTGATAATAAAATTAATATGTAGTATTAATATGTGGATTCTGTATCTCTACATAAATTTTAAAAGGCCTTTTATGATGAGACTTCCATGTTCCTCTTCCATGTTCTTTATGCAAAATAAACATGTAGCTAATGTCAATCAGTCACACGTTTTGTGGACAAAACATCAATAATAAGTCTACTAATGTTTCTGTAAAACACTGATTTATTGTATATGTGGTTGAAAACCTTTCAGCACACAAAAAATGAAAGGGATTTGTGATGTTGCAGAGCTTAGTGTCTGTCACCTAAGAACCTGCAAATGGGAGCTTTTGAACCTTCTGAGAAAAGCATAAAAAACTGCAAATGGTTTGCTTACTATTAAAAAAAATAAATAACATTATTTTAATTCATCCATGCACCCACATGTTTCACAATACACTCACATCTCTTTCTTGCACTCACAAAGTGATTTTCTGTAAAAAATTAAGTCAAATTCTTTTCATATTCATAAAAGCAGAAGTTTTGGGGCCTCTTTTGTGTGTTGGGGTTTTATTTGGACTCCAAGTTCTCAAGAAAAGCATCAGGATGACCAATGCAATCGTGGAGATATGTTAGGTGAGTTAGAGGTGCAGGACACATTTACGTTTATACTGTTCCAATAATATGCTCTTGACCACGTCTGAATGTGGTCTAAGCTATTTGATTTAGAATCCTTTAAAAATAAACCCATTTAGGGCTAAGTCCTTGTTTAAACAAAAACTATTAATGAAAACCTCGTACTTCTCCTTATTTAAGGAAACCTCAATGATGAAATACAAATGCTAAATCATAATATAGAACTCTCTTGATTTTTATGTCCTGAATTTCTTACCTTCCACATATTCCATGACCATGCAGAGGTGTCGCCGAGTTTCAAAAGAGCAGAACATGGAGACAACGAAGGGATTCTCAGCAAAGGTGAGGATGTCCCTCTCCACAAACGCCTGTTGGATCTGGTTCCTCAGTATCAGATTCTGCTTGTTGATCTTCTTCATGGCAAAACGCTGACGGGTTTCCCTGTGGCGTACTAGATAGACGGCACTGAAAAGGAGAGAGGCCACAGCACATAGCAGATTCGAAGGGTTGAGGAAGGTTAGAAAATAAAAAGAAGAAATGGACTCAATATGTAATGAGCGCATATTATTACTGTGTGGACTTTTCAAGTGGATGCTGAGATTTAAAAATCTCTGGTACAGAATATGAAGTTTAAAGTTAATAACATTTTTCCACTTTGAAAAAGCAACCCTTAGGTTATAACATTGTTGTAACTCTTGTTGATCCTGCACTGAATTTTTTAAGTGTACCCATGAAATATCTTTAATGGAAACTTTTCTGTGTTTTCTTTGATGATTTATGTAATCCATCTTTAAATAGTTTTCATAATGAAGCAGTATGTGTACTGGTCAACATAATGTGGAATCCACATGTTACTGCTGCTTATAAATCCCATTTAGTAGAGTCTTTGTTGTGCAGTGCATCTTAAATAGCGTAATTTTCTTTCAAACCACTGAATAAACCACTCTGAATAAATGTTACCTGTGCATTTTAAAATTAGACCAATTCAAATCCCCTTTGTCCTTCATTTTTGGAGTTTAGATTATTCTCTGCGAGAGGATAAAAGAAAGAAGATATGCTTTTTGTGTCTGTATTTGTTAGTTATTATCCTGTGCCTGTTCAGCTGCTTGTGGACACTAATCAGCCAATCACATGGCAGCAACTTAGATCAAGGACATGGTCAAGGACAGATGTCTTGCTCAAGTTCAACGGGAGCATCAGAATGAGGAAGAAATGTGATTTAAATTATTTTGAACAAGGCACTGTGATTGGTGTCAGACAGGCTGGTCTGAGTATTTCAGAAACTGCTGATCTGCTGGGATTTTTAGACACATACATCTCGATGGTTTACAGGGAATGGTCTGAAAAAAAGAAAATATCAGTGAACAGCCGTTGTCTGGTCCAAAATGCCTTTGATGTCAGAGGAGAGTGGGCAGACTGGTTGGAGATGACAGAAAGGCAATAGGATCTCAAATAACCACAGGTTATACCAAGATATGCAGATTACCCACTCTGGACCCACAACACATCCAACCTTGAAGCAGACAGTCTATAGCAGAAGACCATACTGGGTGCCACTCCTATCTTCTAAGAACAGGAAAGTGAGGCTACAATTCACACTGGATAACCAGAACTGGACAATAGAAGATGGAAAAACGTTGCAGGGTCTGATGAGTTTTAGCAGTGATATTCAGATGTTAGGGTCTGAATTTGATGGAAACAACTTGAAAGCATAGCAAACTTTGGGCCTGATGGCTACTTCCAGCAGGATAATGCACCATGTCACAAAGCTCATACCATCTCCAGCAGGTTGTTTTTTAAAAACATGACAATGTGTTCACCTTAATCCAATGGTAGCAATACAGGAATATTTAATTGCCTTACAAAGGACATACTTTAGCAGCTGTATAGTGACTCAATAAATGTAACAGCCGTTTTACAAAAACATGTCAGCTTGGGCCGGTTGGAACTATTATTAAATCTTTTCAAAGCTTTAAACTCAGTGTGAGCAGATGATGGCTGTTCATTTGTTTTTTAATTTATTTAAAGACTGAAATCTTACAATAAAGTCTTGCCTACCCATAAGCTCCATTGCTGATGAGTTTGATAGTCTGAAAGTCTTCCTCACTTGGTGGCTTGATGGATCTCCCTTTTCCCTGGAAACATCAAACATATTAAAATTACAAGTCAAATAGAAAAGAAAATGATTTATTTTTGTTGACTTTGAGTGTCTAAGTTTGTACAATGTGTGTAAAGGCATTCTCATTGTGTGTACAATTGTGAAAAAAGAAAGTTCACCATCTTCCTAAGGCTTAGCATAGAAGCATGTAAACAGAAAAAAATGGCAAAAAAAGAACCTAATTGTTTTTTGTTTGAATTTATCAAACTCATATTTTTGTGGAAGAATTTTTGTACATTCTTCTTTACGTTACCTTAGTTCAGTACTGTTTGCAGACCTTTATTGATTCTAGAAGTCCCTCCTTAGCATTCAAACAGGTTAAGGTCTGGACGTTGACTGGACCATTGCAAGTCTTTTATTTTTCATCAGTTCGATTGCAGATTTGTTGGTGTACTTAGGCTCATTATTGATATCCCATTGCAGGAGATGAATTTAGTGCCTGGGTCCTGTAGCTGTAAAACAAGTCTAAGTCCTCACCATTATTGCTGTGTGTTAGGCCCAGCTCTGTCCTGGGAACCTTTCCAAGCAAGCCATACTTGTTAAGTCATTCTCTAACTGTACTGTCCTGAACTGAAACATTTAATGAGCAAACTGAGGCCTGTAAAGTCAATCTTGGGCTTTTTACAGTTTTACTGAACGTTGCACTAGCTTTCTGATTTTGGGATGCACTTGCAACAGTTGCTTCTCTAAGATCAACGGGCCTCATTTACCAACATCTTCTTACAAATCTTTTTAAATTTGTTCTGAAGTTGCACTTAAGAAGCTTTTTAACGCAAACCCTCCATCAGATTTACAGCCTTGTTCATGGGCCAGTTGTTCTTTTCTTTCCTATTAGATTGGCAAATACCATTGTCTCTGTAAGTTAAAAGGATATGCCACCTGACCCTATTTTGCAAAGGCAAACTCCCGATAAATGGCCCGATAAAAGCTTATGAGACTACAGGTCTGAGTGCAGACACAGACAGAGGTGAGACAAAGAATGAAAAATAACAACCAGAACGACAAAAGAATGAAAAAAACAAATAACATTAATAAAGATGAACAGTGAAACCTCAGCTTTAAAATATGCTTGGTTATAAATAACCACATGGTCAGATTTAAATCATAAAGCAGCCTTATTTACAAATGGGCCCAAATTTGGACCGTGAGGAAACAGTTTGGTCCCATTAGCGCGTCAGGACACACATCTTCATGGTGCAGTGGGTAAAGTAGAAAGTACACCTTAGAATAAATTTTCATCTCTCTTTTCATACTGTACCCTCTATAGTTTATAAAATAAATGGACACCTGTTGTGTCCAAACACATCCAGCATCCTTTTAAGATGCAGTTTGGTGATGGAGTGACCATATGCTCAGAATATTCAACAAATAACAATCTGCCCTAAACAGAGACATACTAAAAATAAAAACAACAAAATGAAAAAACATCACAGAAAAGATGAGTAAAGAATAAGTAAAAAAAAAAAAAAAGTCCTCAGTTCATTTAATTTGTCTTTGGAAACAATCTACTTTTATACAGAGAGAAATACATTCAACAGTCAGAACTTCCTATGTTTCAGTTCCCAGCACTTCATACAATCAATCTCAGCTAGCTGCTTGTTTAATTGATTTTTGTTTTATCTGAGGTTTAATTTCCCTATCTTAGAAGTCTTAGAAAAGAAAGAGGTGTACTTTCTATAACTGCATCTGTGTGAAGGTGTTAGTTCATCACCTCTGCAGAGTCATCCGTCTCAGGAGTGTGTGGACCCTCGCTGTCATAGCTGTCAAGGCTCACGATTTCTGTGGAAAAACAAGCTGGTTAATGACCTTACAGGCTTTTAAAATGAAAAGAGACAGTTACTTAAACAGCCAGGCTCCTTCACTTCTGTGTGCACCTTCAAATAAAACAATTGATGACAAGTTTCAACATAACAATACAGCTAAACACTAACCATCTCTTCATTTGTCTGCTTTTCTTTTGCTCTGCCTCCTCCTCACTTTGTTCTTCCTTCCTACATGAGCAGCTAATGTTTAATGTTCATACACCCTTGTATGTGACAGCTGGTTGAATACACAGATTTTACCACTGTTTTGACAAAGCAGGGAAATAACTGAACGATGATAAAGTTTGCAAAGCATTTACAAAGCACCACTGGAGGTTTGAACTTCACTTAAGCTAAAAGTCACTGAGCAGAGAATCACATAATCACAAATCCAGTTAGTTTCTGTTTCACACTGAAAATCTTGTCAACTGTCTCCATGAAAAACCAAGAAAAGAAACAACTGTGAAAGAGTGAATGTGGTAGAAGCTACGTGGGTGTGCATGACTATGTAGGCGCTGAAGACAGTGCGAGATCAAGATATCAAGTTGCACACTGTTAGCAGAGATTAACTCAGAAAGACCTAAAATAAAATTTCTCACCAAGTCAGAAGTAAAATCATGGTGGTTCTTTGGTGTGGCGTTATTCTGAGCCATTTAACCAACCAGCTCATGAGCAGCTCTTGATGGATTAGAACAGGAGCAGCTGAGCAGATGTGATAGAGCTTTGAGTTTGTGGACTGACTTTAATCCGTGATTATTAATTAAAGAGAGCAAACGTCACTGCGCCGCCAGAGAGTAAATGATCCGACCAGATCGGACTTGTCTTTTCAATATATCCACATCCCACACAAACAGTAATGCTGATAATGTTTAGGTTGAATCTGACACGAAACACAGACAAAACAATCAAAACAATGATTTCAATTCATTTAGAGCTTAGGAGATAATGATCTAAGTCTTAAATCTACAGTACAATTCCCATAATCTGGGATCATTGGAAGATCTAAACTAACATATAATACAATATTAAGTATAGCATGGTGTTCCTCAAGGATGGTATGTGCCAGCACTCATGTTTATATTCTGCAGAATCGACCAGTGAGACGAGTTGCTGTGGAAAATGTGATGCAATGATCTGTTATCTTATCTGTTAAATTGAGAGGAGAATTATTTTTATATTACTAGGCTGATAACAACAAAAACAAAAAAACACAATTCTCTCCTTAGCGCCATGTGGTGCAATATAAACTACAATAAAAACAACAAACTTATACTCCAGTACATGCTAGATTACCAGAGTCAAGTCCTACCAAACACTAAGACAGAGTGAACTATGCATTTAGTCTTTTTCTTTGTTAGATTAGTTTTGATTATTCTGCCATCAGGTGTGTTTCTTCAAAGTCTATAGACAAAACCTCACTGTAAATTCATTGTTTATTCCATACAAGTAGTTTAATAGCCAAGTTAAATTCTGTATTCTTGTGCCCTACAGTGCAACGAAAATTAGGCATTTCATCAAAAATTGTGAAAAATTGTGATGTTTTCAGTGAGGAAACACTTGTTTGTCCAAAGTACAAATCTTATCACAGATGGCACCTGTTTGGTCATTGTTTCCTGATTTGTCAGCTGATCTAATGTAAGAAGTAAGAAAAGTAGTAGTGTTTATTAATTCTTCTTGATAAGTGAAAGATTTTTGTTTTCACAGGGTTGCTGCTTTTATTCAGCTTGAGCTAAAATGACTGCTGCAAAATATTTGGTGTACTGTAATTATTATTCAAAATAACTATTAGTGTTTATGTAAATTTGTTCAGTTTTATGGATTAATAATGATAATAAAACAGCAGTTAACAGTTACGAAATGTTTAACTGCTTTGAGGAACATTTTAAAGTTGACGTTCACAGTTGAGAAGCTGTGCTTTACCAACACTTTTCATCTCTTTGAAAACAAAAATGCTGGAGGGAGCAAACAGGTTTCATTTGATAAAGCATCTTTCTAGCATCCACGCAGGGAGGAGGTAAAACGTGACAAAGAGACACAAGTAAGCAAACCAAGAGAGCTGAATTAAATGTCTTTTGTTTGGAAATCACCCACACCTTTAAATCTGACTTACCAACATACTGTAGTAAAAACGACAAGCTATAACAACTCTGACTCATTTTCTGACAAACAGAATTTAGGTCAAAAGGATAGTGTGATAACAATTTTGTGCATAGTGTGTCATAAAGCATCGTATTTGGTGACCTGGAAGAAAAAGTAAGAGCTGTAAAGGCAAAATGAACCAGGAATAAAAAATAAAAACTGAAAGGAAATACACACGACTATGGCACACAGAAAGCAAATCTGACTTTTTCTTTATTATTTTTAGTTTTTGACAACCTGAAAAGCAAAAATCTGATTTTTTTTTTATGTTTCTAAACGCGACTCAAGCAGTCATGTTGCATTTCATCCTTAACTTGCATGTGCAAACCCCACCAACTATGGAAGCGATTCTGTACCTTATTTCAATTTAAAATGGATTAACAGTAAAGCTTTTTCATTTTCAAAATATAGCTCCATTTTTTTAATCATAACTAAAATGAATAATAAATTAAAGCCGCAAGCGGCATCCATCGGGTCCGAGCGGCCTGGACCCCGCCACCCGATGTCGCCATGACAAGAGGTGGTGTAATGCATTAAGGACCCAACGTGTGTGAATCCTGTCAAGTTTGGTGCAGTTCCCATTTATTCCTCTGGAGATATAAGCAAACCGTGTTTCATGGCGAGAAGGTCATATTCCGTCAGTTGCCACGGGAACACGCTTTCTGCTATTAGAAAGATTTGAGGAGCGTTTGGTCCCCAACTTGTCAGGAAGCTTCCCACCAAGTGTGGTGTCAGTGGCACAAATCCCCTCAGACTAGTTAGTTCAAATGGCAGTGAAATCCAAGATGGCGGCCACCCCGTTGCCATGGCAACAGGTGTTCGATTGACTTCTTTGCTGCACTTGGGGTGTCACACGTATGAATACTGTGAATTTTGGTGCAGATCCCATGTATTTCTATGGAGATGTGAGCAAACCGTGTTTCATGGTGAGAAGGTCATTTTCCGTGGGTTGCCACGGTTACAGGCTTTCTGCTATTAGAAAGATTTGAGGAGTGTTTGGTCCCCAACTTGTCAGGAAGCTTCCCACCAAGTTTGGAGTCAGTCGCACGAATCCCCTCAGACTAGTTCGTTCAAATGGCAGTGAAATCCAAGATGGTGGGCACCCCGTTGCCATGGCAACAGGTGTTTGATGGACTTCTTTGCTGGACTTGGGGTGTTACACGTATGAATACTGTCAAGTTTGGTGCAGTTCCTCTGTATTCCTATGGAGATATAAGCAAAACGCGTTTCATGGCGAGAAGGCTTTTTCTGTCGGTTGCCACGGTTACACGCTTTTTCCTATTAGAAAGATTTGAGGAGCGTTTGGTCCCCAACTTGTCAGGAAGCTTCCCACCAAGTTTGGAGTCAGTCGCACGAATCCCCTCAGACTAGTTTGTGAAAATGTGAGTGAAATCCAAGATGGCGGGCGACCCGTTGCCATGGCAACAGGTGTTTGATTGACTTCTTTGCTGGACTTGGGGTGTGACACGTATGAATACTGTCAACTTTGTTGCAGATCCCATCTATTTCTGTGGAGATATGAGCAAACCGTGTTTAATGGCGAGGTCTTTTTCCATCGGTTGCCACGGTAACACGCTTTCTGCTATTAGAAAGATTTGAGGAGCGTTTGGTCCCCAACTTGTCAGGAAGGTCCCCACCGAGTTTGGAGTCGGTTGGACCATTCCCCTCAGACTAGTTCGTTCAAATGGCAGTGAAATCCAAGATGGCGGGCGACCCGTTGCCATGGTAACAGGTGTTTGATTGACTTCTTTGCTGTACTTGGGGTGTCACACGTATGAATACTGTGAAGTTTGGTGGAGATCCCATCTATTTCTATGGAGATATAAGCAAACCGTGTTTCATGGCGAGAAGGCGTTTTTCCGTCTGTTGCCACGTTAACATGCTTTCTGCTATTAGAAAGATTTGAGGAGCGTTTGGTCCCCAACTTGTCAGGAAGCTTCCCATCAAGTTTGGAGTCAATCGCAGGAATCCCCTCAGACTAGTTCGTTCAAATACGATGTGTGTAAAGTGGAAAAAATGGCCAAAAAATGGCCGCACACGCCAAGATGGCGGGCACCCCGTTGCCATGGCAACATGTGTTACATTGAGTTTTTTGGTCAACACGGGGTGGTACACGTGTGTGCCGAGTTTCGTCTTCCTACGTTGAAGTAGACTTCCTGTTCCCCATTCATGTGGTGATTTTTGGTGACTGTAGGTGGCGCCGTTGAGCCAATTTTGCACTGAATAGTATGCGGACCTTAGAATATCCGATTTTCGCCGGGCTTGACGTGTGTGCCAAGTTTCACAACTTTTCATGGGTGTTTAGGGGGTCAAATTTGGCGTCGAAATGCTTAGGAGGAGAAGGAGAATAATAATAAACATAGCAGAAACAATAGGGCCTTGCCATACTTTGTATGGCTCGGACCCTAATAATACAAACTGCATTTTCATTTTCTTGTCCAAGACTGCTCATTTTATAACTTAATTAAAATGATTAAGAAGAATTTAAGATTTAATTTTCCAAACATGCAAATAGGTACCAAAATTCAATTTGAAAATTAAAATGCATTAGCAGAAAGGCTTTTTCATTTCAAGGTCATAGCTGCATTATTTGACTCATAAATAAAATTAAAGCCGCAAGCGGCATCCATCGGGTCCGAGCGGCCTGGACCCCGCCACCCGATGTCGCCATGACAAGAGGTGGTGTAATGCATTAAGGACCCAACGTGTGTGAATCCTGTCAAGTTTGGTGCAGTTCCCATTTATTCCTCTGGAGATATAAGCAAACCGTGTTTCATGGCGAGAAGGTCATATTCCGTCAGTTGCCACGGGAACACGCTTTCTGCTATTAGAAAGATTTGAGGAGCGTTTGGTCCCCAACTTGTCAGGAAGCTTCCCACCAAGTGTGGTGTCAGTGGCACAAATCCCCTCAGACTAGTTAGTTCAAATGGCAGTGAAATCCAAGATGGCGGCCACCCCGTTGCCATGGCAACAGGTGTTCGATTGACTTCTTTGCTGCACTTGGGGTGTCACACGTATGAATACTGTGAATTTTGGTGCAGATCCCATGTATTTCTATGGAGATGTGAGCAAACCGTGTTTCATGGTGAGAAGGTCATTTTCCGTGGGTTGCCACGGTTACAGGCTTTCTGCTATTAGAAAGATTTGAGGAGTGTTTGGTCCCCAACTTGTCAGGAAGCTTCCCACCAAGTTTGGAGTCAGTCGCACGAATCCCCTCAGACTAGTTCGTTCAAATGGCAGTGAAATCCAAGATGGTGGGCACCCCGTTGCCATGGCAACAGGTGTTTGATGGACTTCTTTGCTGGACTTGGGGTGTTACACGTATGAATACTGTCAAGTTTGGTGCAGTTCCTCTGTATTCCTATGGAGATATAAGCAAAACGCGTTTCATGGCGAGAAGGCTTTTTCTGTCGGTTGCCACGGTTACACGCTTTTTCCTATTAGAAAGATTTGAGGAGCGTTTGGTCCCCAACTTGTCAGGAAGCTTCCCACCAAGTTTGGAGTCAGTCGCACGAATCCCCTCAGACTAGTTTGTGAAAATGTGAGTGAAATCCAAGATGGCGGGCGACCCGTTGCCATGGCAACAGGTGTTTGATTGACTTCTTTGCTGGACTTGGGGTGTGACACGTATGAATACTGTCAACTTTGTTGCAGATCCCATCTATTTCTGTGGAGATATGAGCAAACCGTGTTTAATGGCGAGGTCTTTTTCCATCGGTTGCCACGGTAACACGCTTTCTGCTATTAGAAAGATTTGAGGAGCGTTTGGTCCCCAACTTGTCAGGAAGGTCCCCACCGAGTTTGGAGTCGGTTGGACCATTCCCCTCAGACTAGTTCGTTCAAATGGCAGTGAAATCCAAGATGGCGGGCGACCCGTTGCCATGGTAACAGGTGTTTGATTGACTTCTTTGCTGTACTTGGGGTGTCACACGTATGAATACTGTGAAGTTTGGTGGAGATCCCATCTATTTCTATGGAGATATAAGCAAACCGTGTTTCATGGCGAGAAGGCGTTTTTCCGTCTGTTGCCACGTTAACATGCTTTCTGCTATTAGAAAGATTTGAGGAGCGTTTGGTCCCCAACTTGTCAGGAAGCTTCCCATCAAGTTTGGAGTCAATCGCAGGAATCCCCTCAGACTAGTTCGTTCAAATACGATGTGTGTAAAGTGGAAAAAATGGCCAAAAAATGGCCGCACACGCCAAGATGGCGGGCACCCCGTTGCCATGGCAACATGTGTTACATTGAGTTTTTTGGTCAACACGGGGTGGTACACGTGTGTGCCGAGTTTCGTCTTCCTACGTTGAAGTAGACTTCCTGTTCCCCATTCATGTGGTGATTTTTGGTGACTGTAGGTGGCGCCGTTGAGCCAATTTTGCACTGAATAGTATGCGGACCTTAGAATATCCGATTTTCGCCGGGCTTGACGTGTGTGCCAAGTTTCACAACTTTTCATGGGTGTTTAGGGGGTCAAATTTGGCGTCGAAATGCTTAGGAGGAGAAGGAGAATAATAATTAAAGCCGCAAGCGGCATCCATCGGGTCCGAGCGGCCTGGACCCCGCCACCCGATGTCGCCATGACAACAGGTGGTGTAATGCGTTAAGGACGCAACAAGTATGAATCCTGTCAAGTTTGGTGCAGTTCCCATTTATTCCTGTGGAGATATAAGCAAACCGTGTTTCATGGGGTGAAGGCGTATTCCGTCGGTTGCCACGGTAACACGCTTTTTCCTATTACAAAGATTTGAGGAGCGTTTGGTCCCCAACATGTCAGGAAGGTCCCCACCAAGTTTGGAGTCAATCGCACGAATCCCCTCAGACTAGTTAGTTCAAATGGCAGTGAAATCCAAGATGGCGGGTACACCGTTGCCATGGCAACAGGTGTTCGATTGACTTCTTTGCTGCACTTGGGGTGGGACACGTATGAATGCTGTCAAGTTTGGTGCTGTTCCAATGTATTCCTGTGGAGATATGAGCAAACCGTGTGTCATGGCGAGAAGGTCATTTTCCGTCGGTTGCCACGGTAACACGCTTTCAGCTATTAGAAAGATTTGAGGAGCGTTTGGTCCCCAACTTGTCAGGAAGCTTCCCACCAAGTTTGGAGTCAGTCGCACGAATCCCCTCAGACTAGTTCGTTCAAATGGCAGTGAAATCCAAGATGGCGGGCAGTCCGTTGTCATGGCAACAGGTGTTTGATTGACTTCTTTGCTGGACTTGGGGTGTCACACGTATGATTACTGTCAAGTTTGGTGCAGATCCCACGTATTGTTATGGAGATATAAGCAAACCGTGTTTCATGGCGAGAAGGCATTTTTCCGTTGGTTGCCACGGTTACACGCTTTTTCCTATTACAAAGATTTGAGGAGCGTTTGGTCCCCAACTTGTCAGGAAGCGTCCCACCAAGTTTGGAGTCAGTCGCACGAATCGCCTCAGACTAGTTCGTTCAAATGGCAGTGAAATCCAAGATGGCGGGCACTCCGTTGCCATGGCAACAGGTGTTCGATTGAGTTCTTTGCTGGACTTGGGGTGTTACAGGTATGAATACTGTCAAGTTTGGTGCAGATCCCATGTATTTCCATGGAGATATGAGCAACCGTGTTTCATGGCGAGAAGGCTTTTTCTGTCGGTTGCCACGGTAACACGGTTTCTCCTATTAGAAAGATTTGAGGAGCGTTTGGTCCCCAATTTATCAGGAAGCTTCCCACCAAGTTTGGTGTCAGTGGCACAAATCCCCTCAGACTAGTTCGTTCAAATGGCAGTGAAATCCAAGATGGCGGCCACCCCGTTGCCATGGCAACAGGTGTTCGATTGACTTCTGTGCTGCACTTGGGGTGTGACAGGTATGAATACTGTGAACTTTGGTGCAGATCTCATGCATTTCCATGGAGATATGAGCAAACCGTGTTTCATGGCGAGAAGGTCATTTTCCGTCGGTTGCCACGGTAACACGCTTTCTGCTATTAGAGAGATTTGAGGAGCGTTTGGTCCCCAACTTGTCAGGAAGGTCCCCACCAAGTTTGGAGGCAATCGCACGAATCCCCTCAGACTAGTTCGTTCAAATACGATGTGTGTAAAGTGCAAAAAATGGCAAAAAAATGGCCGCACACACCAAGATGGCGGGTGCCACGTTGCCATGGCGACAGGTGTTACTTTGAGTTTTTTGGTCAACACGGGGTGGTACACGTGTGTGCCGAGTTTCGTCTTCCTACGTTGAAGTAGACTTCCGGGACCCCATTCATGTGGTGATTTTTGGTGACTCTAGGTGGCGCTGTTGAGCCAATTTTGCATTGAATAGTATGCGGACTTTATAATATCCGATTTTCGCCAGGCTTGAGGTGTGTGCCAAGTTTCACAACTTTTCATGGGTGTTTAGGGGGTCAAATTTGGGGTCGAAGCGCTTAGAAGGAGTATAATAATAATAAACATTACAACCACAATAGGGCCTTGCCATACTTTGTATGGCTCGGACCCTAATTAAAGCCGCAAGCGGCATCCATCGGGTCCGAGCGGCCTGGACCCCGCCACCCGATGTTGCCATGACAACAGGTGGTGTAACGCGTTAAGGACCCAACAAGTATGAATCCTGTCAAGTTTGGTGCAGTTCCCACGTATTCCTGTGGAGATATGAGCAAACCGTGTTTCATGGCGAGAAGGTCATTTTCCGTCGGTTGCCACGGTAACACGCTTTCTGCTATTAGAAAGATTTGAATATCGTTTGGTCCCCAAGTTGTGAGGAAGCTTCCCACCAAGTTTGGAGTCAGTCGCACGAATCCCCTCAGACTAGTTCGTTCAAATACGATGTGTGTAAAGTGCAAAAAATGGCCAAAAAATGGACGCACACGCCAAGATGGCGGGCACCCCGTTGCCATGACAACAGATGTTTGATTGACTTTTTTGCTCGACTCGGGGTGTTACACGTGTGTGCCAAGTTTCGTGTTCCTGCGTCGAAGTAGACGTTTGTGTCCCCATTATATTGGGGGTAATTTATTTTTTCTAGGTGGCGCTGTTGAGCCATTTTTGCATTGAAGTGTATGCAGTCCATAGAATATTGCAATTTTCGCCGGGCTTGAGGTGTGTGCCAAGTTTCACAACTTTTCATGGGTGTTTAGGGGGTCAAATTAGGGGTCGAAGCGCTTAGGAGGAGAAGTATAATAATAAACATAGCAGAAACAATAGGGCCTTGCCATACTTTGTATGGCTCGGACCCTAATTAAAGCCGCAAGCGGCATCTATCGGGTCCGAGCTGCCTGGACCCCGCCACCCGATGTCACCATGACAACAGGTGGTGTAACGCGTTAAGGACCCAACGTGTGTGAATACTGTCAAGTTTGGTGCAGTTCCCATTCATTCCTGTGGAGATATAAGCAAACCGTGTTTCATGGCGAGAAGGCGTTTTCTGTCGGTTGCCACGGTAACACGCTTTCTCCTATTAGAAAGATTTGAGGAGCGTTTGGTCTCCAACTTGTCAGGAAGCTTCCCACCAAGTTTGGAGTCAGTCGTACGAATCCCCTTAGAGTAGTTCGTTAAAATGGCAGTGAAATCCAAGATGGCGGGCAGTCCGTTGCCATGGCAACAGGTGTTCTATTGACATCAATGCTGGACTTGGGGTGTCACAAGTATGAATCCTGTCAAGTTTGGTGCAGATCCCACGTATTGCTATGGACATATAAGCAAACAGTGTTTCATGGCGAGGGCATTTTTCCGTCGGTTGCCACGGTTACACGCTTTTTCCTATTAGAAAGATTTGAGGAGCGTTTGGTCCCCAACTTGTCAGGAAGCTTCCCACCAAGTTTGAAGTCAGTCGCACGAATCCCTTCAGACTAGTTCGTTAAAATGGCAGTGAAATCCAAGATGGCGGGCACCCCGTTGCCATGGCAACAGGTGTTCTATTGACTTCTTTGCTGGACTTGGGGTGTCACAAGTATGAATCCTATCAAGTTTGGTGCAGATCCCACGTATTTCTATGGAGATATGAGCAAACCGTGTTTAATGGCGAGGTCTTTTTCCATCGGTTGCCACGGTAACACGCTTTCTGCTATTAGAAAGATTTGAGGAGCGTTTGGTCCCCAACTTGTCAGGAAGGTCCCCACCGAGTTTGGAGTCGGTTGGACCATTCCCCTCAGACTAGTTCGTTGAAATGGCAGTGAAATCCAAGATGGCGGGCGACCCGTTGCCATGGTAACAGGTGTTTGATTGACTTATTTGCTGTACTTGGGGTGTCACACGTATGAATACTGTGAAGTTTGGTGGAGATCCCATCTATTTCTATGGAGATATAAGCAAACCGTGTTTCATGGCGAGAAGGCGTTTTTCCGTCTGTTGCCACGGTAACATGCTTTCTGCTATTAGAAAGATTTGAGGAGCGTTTGGTCCCCAACTTGTCAGGAAGCTTCCCATCAAGTTTGGAGTCAATCGCACGAATCCCCTCAGAGTAGTTCGTTCAAATACGATGTGTGTAAAGTGGGAAAAATGGCAAAAAAATGGCCGCACACGCCAAGATGGCGGGCACCCCGTTGCCATGGCAACATGTGTTACATTGAGTTTTTTGGTCAACACGGGGTGGTACACGTGTGTGCCGAGTTTCGTCTTCCTACGTTGAAGTAGACTTCCTGTTCCCCATTCATGTGGTGATTTTTGGTGACTGTAGGTGGCGCTGTTGAGCCAATTTTGCACTGAATAGTATGCGGACCTTAGAATATCCGATTTTCGCCGGGCTTGACGTGTGTGCCAAGTTTCACAACTTTTCATGGGTGTTTAGGGGGTCAAATTTGGCGTCGAAATGCTTAGGAGGAGGAGGAGGAGAAGGAGAATAATAATTAAAGCCGCAAGCGGCATCCATCGGGTCCGAGCGGCCTGGACCCCGCCACCCGATGTCGCCATGACAACAGGTGGTGTAATGCGTTAAGGACGCAACAAGTATGAATCCTGTCAAGATTGGTGCAGTTCCCATTTATTCCTGTGGAGATATAAGCAAACCGTGTTTCATGGGGTGAAGGCGTATTCCGTCGGTTGCCACGGTAACACGCTTTTTCCTATTACAAAGATTTGAGGAGCGTTTGGTCCCCAACATGTCAGGAAGGTCCCCACCAAGTTTGGAGTCAATCGCACGAATCCCCTCAGACTAGTTAGTTCAAATGGCAGTGAAATCCAAGATGGCGGGTACACCGTTGCCATGGCAACAGGTGTTCGATTGACTTATTTGCTGCACTTGGGGTGGGACACGTATGAATGCTGTCAAGTTTGGTGCTGTTCCAATGTATTCCTGTGGAGATATGAGCAAACCGTGTGTCATGGCGAGAAGGTCATTTTCCGTCGGTTGCCACGGTAACACGCTTTCAGCTATTAGAAAGATTTGAGGAGCGTTTGGTCCCCAACTTGTCAGGAAGCGTCCCACCAAGTTTGGAGTCAGTCGCACGAATCGCCTCAGACTAGTTCGTTCAAATGGCAGTGAAATCCAAGATGGCGGGCACTCCGTTGCCATGGCAACAGGTGTTCGATTGACTTCTTTGCTGGACTTGGGGTGTTACAGGTATGAATACTGTCAAGTTTGGTGCAGATCCCATGTATTTCCATGGAGATATGAGCAACCGTGTTTCATGGCGAGAAGGCTTTGTCTGTCGGTTGCCACGGTAACACGGTTTCTCCTATTAGAAAGATTTGAGGAGCGTTTGGTCCCCAACTTATCAGGAAGCTTCCCACCAAGTTTGGTGTCAGTGGCACAAATCCCCTCAGACTAGTTCGTTCAAATGGCAGTGAAATCCAAGATGGCGGCCACCCCGTTGCCATGGCAACAGGTGTTCGATTGACTTCTGTGCTGCACTTGGGGTGTGACAGGTATGAATACTCTGAACTTTGGTGCAGATCCCATGCATTTCCATGGAGATATGAGCAAACCGTGTTTCATGGCGAGAAGGTCATTTTCCGTCGGTTGCCACGGTAACACGCTTTCTGCTATTAGAGAGATTTGAGGAGCGTTTGGTCCCCAACTTGTCAGGAAGGTCCCCACCAAGTTTGGAGGCAATCGCACGAATCCCCTCAGACTAGTTCGTTCAAATACGATGTGTGTAAAGTGCAAAAAATGGCAAAAAAATGGCCGCACACACCAAGATGGCGGGTGCCACGTTGCCATGGCAACAGGTGTTACTTTGAGTGTTTTGGTCAACACGGGGTGGTACACGTGTGTGCCGAGTTTCGTCTTCCTACGTTGAAGTAGACTTCCGGGACCCCATTCATGTGGTGATTTTTGGTGACTCTAGGTGGCGCTGTTGAGCCAATTTTGCATTGAATAGTATGCGGACTTTATAATATCCGATTTTCGCCAGGCTTGAGGTGTGTGCCAAGTTTCACAACTTTTCATGGGTGTTTAGGGGGTCAAATTTGGGGTCGAAGCGCTTAGAAGGAGTATAATAATAATTAAAGCTGCAAGCAGCATCCATCGGGTCCGAGCGGCCTGGACCCCGCCACCCGATATCGCCATGACAACAGGTGTTGTAATGCGTTAAGGACCCAACCTGTATGAAACCTGTCAAGTTTGGTGCAGATCCCACGTATTCCTATGGAGATATAAGCAAGCCGTGTTTCATGGCGAGGGCATTTTTCCGTCGGTTGCCACGGTTACACGCTTTTTCCTATTAGAAAGATTTGAGGAGCGTTTGGTCCCCAACTTGTCAGGAAGGTTCCCACCAAGTTTGGAGTCAGTCGCCCGAATCCCCTCAGACTAGTTTGTTCAAATACGATGTGTGTAAAGTGCAAAAAATGGCAAAAAAATGGCCGTACACGCCAAGATGGCGGGCGCCCTGTTGCCATGGCAACAGGTGTTCTATTGAGTTTTCTGGTCGACTCGGGGTGGTAGATGTGTGTGCCGAGTTTCGTCTTCCGACGTCGAAGTAGACTTTTTGGACCCCATTCATTTGGGGATTTCATTTTTTTCTAGGTGGTGCTGTTGAGCCAATTTTGCATTGAAGTGTATGAGGACCTAAGAATATTGCAATTTTCGCCGGGCTTGACCTGTGTGCCAAGTTTCACAACTTTTCATGGGTGTTAAGGGGGTCAAATTTGGCCTGGAAGTGCTTAGAAGTATAATAATAAAAAGCCGCAAGCGGCATCCATCGGGTCCGAGCGGCCTGGACCCCGCCACCCGATGTCGCCATGACAACAGGTGGTGTAACGCGTTCAGGACCCAAGGTGTATGAATCCTGCCAAGTTTGGTGCAGTTCCCATTTATTCCTGTGGAGATATGAGCAAACCGTGTTTCATGGCGAGAAGGCTTTTTCCGTCGGTTGCCACGGTTACACGCTTTCTCCTATTAGAAAGATTTGAGGAGCATTTGGTCCCCAACTTGTCAGGAAGGTTCCCACCAAGTTTGGAGTCAGTCGCACGAATCCACTCAGACTAGTTCGTTCAAATGACAGTGAAATCCAAGATGGCGGGCAGTCCGTTGCCATGGCAACAGGTGTTCTATTGACATCAATGCTGGACTTGGGGTGTCACAAGTATGAATCCTGTCAAGTTTGGTGCAGATCCCACATATTCCTATGGAGATATAAGCAAACCGTGTTTCATGGCGAGGGCATTCTTCCGTCGGTTGCCACGGTTACACGCTTTTTCCTATTAGAAAGATTTGAGGAGCGTTTGGTCCCCAACTTGTCAGGAAGCTTCCCACCAAGTTTGGAGTCAGTCGCACGAATCCCCTCAGACTAGTTTGTGAAAATGTGAGTGAAATCCAAGATGGCGGGCGACCCGTTGCCATGGCAACAGGTGTTTGATTGACTTCTTTGCTGGACTTGGGGTGTGACACGTATGAATACTGTCAACTTTGTTGCAGATCCCATCTATTTCTGTGGAGATATGAGCAAACCGTGTTTAATGGCGAGGTCTTTTTCCATCGGTTGCCACGGTAACACGCTTTCTGCTATTAGAAAGATTTGAGGAGCGTTTGGTCCCCAACTTGTCAGGAAGGTCCCCACCGAGTTTGGAGTCGGTTGGACCATTCCCCTCAGACTAGTTCGTTCAAATGGCAGTGAAATCCAAGATGGCGGGCGACCCGTTGCCATGGTAACAGGTGTTTGATTGACTTCTTTGCTGTACTTGGGGTGTCACACGTATGAATACTGTGAAGTTTGGTGGAGATCCCATCTATTTCTATGGAGATATAAGCAAACCGTGTTTCATGGCGAGAAGGCGTTTTTCCGTCTGTTGCCACGGTAACATGCTTTCTGCTATTAGAAAGATTTGAGGAGCGTTTGGTCCCCAACTTGTCAGGAAGCTTCCCATCAAGTTTGGAGTCAATCGCACGAATCCCCTCAGACTAGTTCGTTCAAATACGATGTGTGTAAAGTGGAAAAAATGGCCAAAAAATGGCCGCACACGCCAAGATGGCGGGCACCCCGTTGCCATGGCAACATGTGTTACATTGAGTTTTTTGGTCAACACGGGGTGGTACACGTGTGTGCCGAGTTTCGTCTTCCTACGTTGAAGTAGACTTCCTGTTCCCCATTCATGTGGTGATTTTTGGTGACTGTAGGTGGCGCTGTTGAGCCAATTTAGCACTGAATAGTATGCGGACCTTAGAATATCCGATTTTCGCCGGGCTTGACGTGTGTGGCAAGTTTCACAACTTTTCATGGGTGTTTAGGGGGTCAAATTTGGCGTCGAAATGCTTAGGAGGAGAAGGAGAATAATAATTAAAGCTGCAAGCAGCATCCATGGGGTCCGAGCGGCCTGGACCCCGCCACCCGATATCGCCATGACAACAGGTGTTGTAATGCGTTAAGGACCCAACGTGTGTGAAACCTGTCAAGTTTGGTGCAGATCCCACTTATTCCTATGGAGATATAAGCAAACCGTGTTTCATGGCGAGGGCATTTTTCCGTTGGTTGCCACGGTTACACGCTTTTTCCTATTAGAAAGATTTGAGGAGCGTTTGGTCCCCAACTTGTCAGGAAGCTTCCCACCAAGTTTGGAGTCAATTGCACGAATCCCCTCAGACTAGTTCGTTCAAATACGATGTGTATAAAGTACAAAAGATGGCAGTGAAATCCAAGATGGCGGGCACCCCGTTCCCATGGCAACAGGTGTTTGATTGACTTCTTTGCTGCACTTGGGGTGTCACACGTATGAATACTGTGAATTTTGGTGCAGATCCCATGTATTTCTATGGAGATGTGAGCAAACCGTGTTTCATGGTGAGAAGGTCATTTTCCGTGGGTTGCCACGGTTACAGGCTTTCTGCTATTAGAAAGATTTGAGGAGTGTTTGGTCCCCAACTTGTCAGGAAGCTTCCCACCAAGTTTGGAGTCAGTGGCACAAATCCCCTCAGACTAGTTTGTTCAAATGGCAGTGAAATCCAAGATGGTGGGCACCCCGTTGCCATGGCAACAGGTGTTTGATGGACTTCTTTGCTGGACTTGGGGTGTTACACGTATGAATACTGTCAAGTTTGGTGCAGTTCCTCTGTATTCCTATGGAGATATAAGCAAAACGCGTTTCATGGCGAGAAGGCTTTTTCTGTCGGTTGCCACGGTTACACGCTTTTTCCTATTAGAAAGATTTGAGGAGCGTTTGGTCCCCAACTTGTCAGGAAGCTTCCCACCAAGTTTGGAGTCAGTCGCACGAATCCCCTCAGACTAGTTTGTGAAAATGTGAGTGAAATCCAAGATGGCGGGCGACCCGTTGCCATGGCAACAGGTGTTTGATTGACTTCTTTGCTGGACTTGGGGTGTGACACGTATGAATACTGTCAACTTTGTTGCAGATCCCATCTATTTCTGTGGAGATATGAGCAAACCGTGTTTAATGGCGAGGTCTTTTTCCATCGGTTGCCACGGTAACACGCTTTCTGCTATTAGAAAGATTTGAGGAGCGTTTGGTCCCCAACTTGTCAGGAAGGTCCCCACCGAGTTTGGAGTCGGTTGGACCATTCCCCTCAGACTAGTTCGTTCAAATGGCAGTGAAATCCAAGATGGCGGGCGACCCGTTGCCATGGTAACAGGTGTTTGATTGACTTCTTTGCTGTACTTGGGGTGTCACACGTATGAATACTGTGAAGTTTGGTGGAGATCCCATCTATTTCTATGGAGATATAAGCAAACCGTGTTTCATGGCGAGAAGGCGTTTTTCCGTCTGTTGCCACGGTAACATGCTTTCTGCTATTAGAAAGATTTGAGGAGCGTTTGGTCCCCAACTTGTCAGGAAGCTTCCCATCAAGTTTGGAGTCAATCGCACGAATCCCCTCAGACTAGTTCGTTCAAATACGATGTGTGTAAAGTGGAAAAAATGGCAAAAAAATGGCCGCACACGCCAAGATGGCGGGCACCCCGTTGCCATGGCAACATGTGTTACATTGAGTTTTTTGGTCAACACGGGGTGGTACACGTGTGTGCCGAGTTTCGTCTTCCTACGTTGAAGTAGACTTCCTGTTCCCCATTCATGTGGTGATTTTTGGTGACTGTAGGTGGCGCTGTTGAGCCAATTTTGCACTGAATAGTATGCGGACCTTAGAATATCCGATTTTCGCCGGGCTTGACGTGTGTGCCAAGTTTCACAACTTTTCATGGGTGTTTAGGGGGTCAAATTTGGCGTCGAAATGCTTAGGAGGAGAAGGAGAATAATAATAAACATAGCAGAAACAATAGGGCCTTGCCATACTTTGTATGGCTCGGACCCTAATTAAAGCCGCAAGCGGCATCCATCGGGTCCGAGCGGCCTGGACCCCGCCACCCGATGTCGCCATGACAACAGGTGGTGTAATGCGTTAAGGACGCAACAAGTATGAATCCTGTCAAGTTTGGTGCAGTTCCCATTTATTCCTGTGGAGATATAAGCAAACCGTGTTTCATGGGGTGAAGGCGTATTCCGTCGGTTGCCACGGTAACACGCTTTTTCCTATTACAAAGATTTGAGGAGCGTTTGGTCCCCAACATGTCAGGAAGGTCCCCACCAAGTTTGGAGTCAATCGCACGAATCCCCTCAGACTAGTTAGTTCAAATGGCAGTGAAATCCAAGATGGCGGGTACACCGTTGCCATGGCAACAGGTGTTCGATTGACTTCTTTGCTGCACTTGGGGTGGGACACGTATGAATGCTGTCAAGTTTGGTGCTGTTCCAATGTATTCCTGTGGAGATATGAGCAAACCGTGTGTCATGGCGAGAAGGTCATTTTCCGTCGGTTGCCACGGTAACACGCTTTCAGCTATTAGAAAGATTTGAGGAGCGTTTGGTCCCCAACTTGTCAGGAAGCGTCCCACCAAGTTTGGAGTCAGTCGCACGAATCGCCTCAGACTAGTTCGTTCAAATGGCAGTGAAATCCAAGATGGCGGGCACTCCGTTGCCATGGCAACAGGTGTTCGATTGACTTATTTGCTGGACTTGGGGTGTTACAGGTATGAATACTGTCAAGTTTGGTGCAGATCCCATGTATTTCCATGGAGATATGAGCAACCGTGTTTCATGGCGAGAAGGCTTTTTCTGTCGGTTGCCACGGTAACACGGTTTCTCCTATTAGAAAGATTTGAGGAGCGTTTGGTCCCCAACTTATCAGGAAGCTTCCCACCAAGTTTGGTGTCAGTGGCACAAATCCCCTCAGACTAGTTCGTTCAAATGGCAGTGAAATCCAAGATGGCGGCCACCCCGTTGCCATGGCAACAGGTGTTCGATTGACTTCTGTGCTGCACTTGGGGTGTGACAGGTATGAATACTCTGAACTTTGGTGCAGATCCCATGCATTTCCATGGAGATATGAGCAAACCGTGTTTCATGGCGAGAAGGTCATTTTCCGTCGGTTGCCACGGTAACACGCTTTCTGCTATTAGAGAGATTTGAGGAGCGTTTGGTCCCCAACTTGTCAGGAAGGTCCCCACCAAGTTTGGAGGCAATCGCACGAATCCCCTCAGACTAGTTCGTTCAAATACGATGTGTGTAAAGTGCAAAAAATGGCCAAAAAATGGCCGCACACACCAAGATGGCGGGTGCCACGTTGCCATGGCAACAGGTGTTACTTTGAGTTTTTTGGTCAACACGGGGTGGTACACGTGTGTGCCGAGTTTCGTCTTCCTACGTTGAAGTAGACTTCCGGGACCCCATTCATGTGGTGATTTTTGGTGACTCTAGGTGGCGCTGTTGAGCCAATTTTGCATAGAATAGTATGCGGACTTTATAATATCCGATTTTCGCCAGGCTTGAGGTGTGTGCCAAGTTTCACAACTTTTCATGGGTGTTTAGGGGGTCAAATTTGGGGTCGAAGCGCTTAGAAGGAGTATAATAATAATAAACATTACAACCACAATAGGGCCTTGCCATACTTTGTATGGCTCGGACCCTAATTAAAGCCGCAAGCGGCATCCATCGGGTCCGAGCTGCCTGGACCCCGCCACCCGATTTTGCCATGACAACAGGTGCTGTAATGCGTTAAGGACCCAAGAACTATGAATCCTGTCAAGTTTGGTGCAGTTCCCATGTATTCCTGTGGAGATATGAGCAAACAGTGTTTCATGGCGAGAAGGCGTTTTTCCGTTGGTTGCCATGGTTACACGCTTTCTGCTATTAGAAAGATTTAAGGAGCGTTTGGTCCCCAACTTGTCAGGAAGCTTCCCACCAAGTTTGGAGTCTGTCGCACGAATCCCCTCAGACTAGTTCGTTCAAATACGATGTGTGTAAAGTGCGAAAACTGGCAAAAAAATGGCCGCACACACCAAGATGGCGGGCGCCCTGTTGCCATGACAACCGATGTTTCATTGACTTTTCTGCTCGACTCGGGGTGTTACACGTGTGTGCCGAGTTTCGTGTTCCTACGTCGAAGTAGACTTTCTGGACCCCATTCATTGTGTGATTTTTTTGGTGTCTAGGTGGCGCTGTTGAGCCAATTTTGCATTGAAGTGTATGCGGACTTTATAATATCCGAGTTACGCGGGGCTTGACGTGTGTGCCAAGTTTCACAACTTTTCATGGGTGTTTAGGGGGTCAAATTTGGCGTTGAAACGCTTAGGAGAAGAAGGAGAAAAATAAACATTTCAACTACAATAGGGCCTTGCCATACTTTGTATGGCTCGGACCCTAATTAAAGCCGCAAGCGGCATCCATCGGGTCCGAGCGTCCTGGACCCCACCACCCGTCTCATACACCTTTTCCTGGCATGGTAGGTAATCATTTAACATGGTACGTAACACAGTAAAACGTCCAGCTGAGAATCTGAAATGTTGATATACCCAGTTAGCATTTTTTGCTAGCATGCTAATTTGCTAGCTAACATGCTATGTTGCCATGACAACAGGTGGTGTAATGCGTTAAGGACCCAACAAGTATGAATCCTGTCAAGTTTGGTGCAGTTCCCATGTCTTCCTATGGAAATATGAGCAACCGTGTTTCATGGCGAGAAGGCTTTTTTCCGTCGGTTGCCATGGTAACACGGTTTTTCCTATTAGAAAGATTTGAGGAGCGTTTGGTCCCCAACTTGTCAGGAAGCTTCCCACCAAGTTTGGAGTCAGTCGCACTAATCCCCTCAGACTAGTTCGTTCAAATGGCAGTGAAATCCAAGATGGCGGGCACACCGTTGCCATGGCAACAGGTGTTCGAATGACTTCTTTGCTGGGCTTGGGGTGTTACATGTATGAATACTGTGAACTTTAGTGCAGATCCCATGTATTTCTATGGAGATATGAGCAAACCGTGTTTCATGGCGAGAAGGTCATTTTCCGTCGGTTGCCACGGTAACACGCTTTCTCCTATTAGAAAGATTTCAGGAGCGTTTGGTCCCCAACTTGTCAGGAAGCTTCCCACCAAGTTTGGAGTCAGTCGCACAAATCCCCTCAGACTAGTTCGTTCAAATACGATGTGTGTAAAGTGCAAAAAATGGCAAAAAAATGGCCGCACACACCAAGATGGCGGGCACCCCGTTTCCATGGCAACAGGTGTTTCATTGACTTTTTTGCTTGACTCGGGGTGTTACACGTGTGTGCTGAGTTTCGTCTTCCTACGTCGAAGTAGACGTTCAGGACCCTATTCATTTGGGTTTTTTTTTGGTCTCTAGGTGGCGCTGTTGAGCCACTTTTGCATTGAAGTGTATGCGGACCTTAGAATATCGCGATTTTCGCCGGGCTTGACGTGTGTGCCAAGTTTCACAACTTTTCATGGGTGTTTAGGGGGTCAAATTTGGGGTTGAAGCGCTTAGGAGGAGAAGGAGAAGAATAAACATTTCAGGAACAATAGGGCCTTGCCATACTTTGTATGGCTCGGACCCTAATAAACATAGCAGAAACAATAGGGCCTTGCCATACTTTGTATGGCTCGGACCCTAATTAATAATAGATCATCCAAACTGAATTTTATTTTCAACTTTAAAATTGCTCTTTTTGTGACACAACTAAAAACAAAACGTAAAGGACATTGCTTAGTCGTTACATGTTGCAAAATTAAATTTAAATTCGCAATCCCAGGCAGCGCAGGACAGTGACATCAGTGGCCGCGCTTCTTCTTCTTCTTCTTCTAAATCTTCGGACCCAGTCTGACCGAGCTACGCATCTAATACGATAGAAGGCGGTTTGCATATCTGACACTGGAACATGAGAGAAGAGTTTGAAAGTTGTGTTGGTACCACAGACTGTTAGAAACAGCGGGAAGAGCTCCATCATGTCCACATCTATGCCGGAGCTGCTGAGGGAGGCCTCAGAGACCAGAGAGCAGTTTAGAGCAAAGACTGATGATGAGAAGAGCAGTTTTTGAAGAACTAACACAAAAGAAATCCTACAAGACCTAAACCCAAAAGAACCAAAAACTAATGGACATGACACAATCACATCAAGAAATAGTTATAGAACCTAAATCCCAAACTTTTTTTTCTATTCTCATTAAAAAACCATAAACATCATGAAAATCTGAGCCTCAGACACTGTTGGGTGTTTTTTATTTATTTATTTATTTTTGTTATGCTTTATTTTACCCCTTGGACAAAGACAGGCTGGTTGTTTACAACTGCTTTCAGTCTTTATGGCGAGTTATTGGTTAATCTCTTGGCTCCAGTTCTGCACTTAACCAACAGACATAAGAGTGGTATTGATCCTTTTATCTACAGTAACTCCTGGACAAGAAACTAAACAAGTGATTCCAGGAAAGCATGCCTGCAAATAAAAAATGGAACTTTTTATTTCCTGTCTGCACAGAGTATAACCTGACAAAGCTACAGATGTGACTAAGACGTGGAAGGTGCGTTTTCCTTCTCTTACCCTCCAGTGGGTCTCTGGTTAGCCCCAACTGATTGATGATGTATCTTGGGATGTCTGCCTTCATAAGCTGTCCCTCCTTGGCGTGGTCCTCTGCAGCCTCCAGTAGATGGTAAAACTCTTCTGGGTTGAATTCCTGGACGGATTTTGAAGCAGGAAAGGAAAGATAAAACAGACAAGCTGGTGTTTTTTAACCAAACATGACTGAAAATCTGGTATTGGATATACAGATGTGCTAATGGTGCAGCACAGCATTAGGTTTTTACATCTAAAAGGATGCCAGTTTAAAACCTGACGTCACAGTGTATCATGTAAATGTGTAATTATAAAAGTATGTCTGATTTAGAGTCACAAAACTTGTATATATGTCCACCTGCAGCAATTTCATAACTGCAATAAACACGGCTATGGGGCTGTCAAACTAATACAATCAGTGTTAATGCTCTTCCAAACTTAAAATTGCGTTTCCCCCCCAAACCAAAGCAACAGATTTTGTTGGGTCCTGTGGGATTCAGATTCATTCCTGTTGGTGGAGTAACATTTTGATTAGAAAGCCTGGGGCAGCCAGGATCATTTCTTTCCGTGCTTTTTCACTTTGGCCCCTTTGGACCAGAGGGAAAAAAAGGGAGGAGGAATTAACCTGGCACTCTGACAGCTTGCTCGGCTCGAGGATAACATTCTTGCAGCTAACAGCCTGATCATGTGATATTTTTACCAAATCAGACCTTGTAACTGACTTGAATGCCAAATTAATTTTATCTGTGTGAATATTCTCCTCTCTAACTCAAGAGCCGCAAGGATCTAAAGTCCCCTCCATATCTACCTGACCCTATCAACCTCTTCTGACAGTTGCCTGGACAACAGACAGATGAGACTGGGGAGGGTTGGGAGGGAGGGACCCCACAGCTAATGAGCATAAAAGGCCATCAATCAAAGAGGTGATATTTCAGGTGTGGCTAAACTTCCTATATAAAGAGAGAGGCTGATTATTACCCGGCAAATATATGTAATTTATGCATCAGCATGTCAAGGACACGGCTCCATCTAACAGCTGACTGTTGCAGGGTTAAAATTTTCTGCAGCAGTGTGTGTTATATGTTAAATGACTCAGCTTGAAGAAAACCATGACCTCTGTCACGTAAGACAGCAATTTCGTACATTGCCAGCACATCTCATCTCAAGTATTAATAATACTGTGGCTGAACTTATACATACTGGGAGCAAGGAAATGAACATCAGCAGTTGTTTCAAAATGCAAAAACATGTGAAACATTTAAAACGAGTAGAGACATGAAGTAAATTTCTAATGTTTATCCCATGGTTTAGCTTTTGCTTTTCATTTACTGCACTTATATGTCAAGAACAGTCTTTTTATTGCAATGTAGTTCAGTAACTATTTATGTGACTGGACTGTTTCTTAACCTTCTGTTTCTTGCTGCTGTTGCACTGAAATTTCCCCACTGGGCACAAAAAAGATCTTATCTTATCTTATCTTATCTTATCTTATCTTATCTTATCTTATCTCATCTTATCCTATCTTATCATATCTTATCTTATCTTTTTTTACTTTTACTTAAACTAGTCTCACATTCAATAACTAAGGTATTTACAGAAAAATGTTATGTGTTTGTAGCCATAGATGAATTGGCCAGTATGTAACATATATGGTTATTTAAAGGATAAATGGTCTGTAATTTAATGGTGCTTTACTGTACCTGGAATGATACCCAAAGTGCTTTACATTATATGTCACATTTACCCATTCACACACACACATTCACACTCTGATGGCGGAAACTACCATGCAAGGCGTTCGACCACGACAACTAAAATTATAGCATTATAATAAAATCAGAAACATTATTGTTTTATCAGGGGGCAGCGTGGGTAGAGTGGTCGTCTTGTAGCCTGAGGGTTGCCGGTTTGATCCTCGGTCTGTTGAGCTCATGTCGAGGTGTCCCTGAGCAGGACACCGAACCCCTAATTGCTCCTGATGGGTAGTTCGTGCCTTGCATGGCAGCTTCTGCCATCAGTGTGTGTGAATGGGTGAATGTGATGGATAATGTAAAGCGATTTGGATATTGTTAAAGGCACAGTAAAGCATTATATAATTACAGACCATTTGCTTTGATTCCAGGACCCCTTGATGGTAGTATCGATGGTACTTTAGAAAGTAACCAGCACTTGGAGAAGAGAGATCAAATCAAGACAAAGTTAATCATCTATTCTGTCTTCTCCATTAACCGTTCTGTCATGAAAACATAAATGAGCTAAATAAGCTGTTGGCTTACTTGCTGCTTTCTGCTTTACATGTTTCTTTTTATTTGAGGCATGTTTCTAAAATGTATGTTGCTGTCCATATTACATATGAAAAAATCACAGTTCAGAGCAAATTAAGAGGTTTGTTTTATTCATTTAACAGCTTGGTTAATTTTTTCCCCCACAAAGATTTTAATTCATGCCATAACTATTTAGTTGTTCATTTCATGTTAACAACATTAGCACAGTTCATCTCTAATGTTTTTGTTCTGTAGTAAAGAAGACTTTAATATGAAAACAGAATATTTGTAGCTTAATTTTATCTATTTTAGGTTCTATTCTATCTATTTAATTTTATATTCTATTTGTCATTTTTAGGATCTATTAACAAAACCTGAACAATAACATGATTTTTATAATTTACAACTTGACTCCAATCATTTTAATGCTGATAACAGTACTGTGTTCAATCAAATGTGCCAACCAAATCAACAGGTTTCATGCATGTAACTGTATTTAAGCTTGAATACACAAGACTTTCTTGTAAGGAAATCTCCATAAAGTTTGGTGTTATTGGTAGCCTAATGTGTTAGCATGTTATTTTAAACATGATCAACTTTAAATCTTCCTCATAAATATCACATCTTATATCTAATTACTGGTTGTATACGTTTTTCACTAGTACTCTATATTGTAGTGCTGGTTTGCATACATAAATATTAGTTTTTAATTTTATGGGGTGCCAATGATGAGGTTTGCCCAGGGCCCCACATGGGTTTTGACCAGCACTGCTTGTCAGTCTAGTCATGTTTGGAAGTCCAACAGTTGAAGGAAGCGGCCCTTATTTATGACGGAAAACGCCTCCAGGAATGAATCACTTGATAAGAAATCTCTAGTGAGGGTTTGTTTCTTGTTCTTTGGACTGGTTCACCAAAGCAAGACTTCAAACTATCATGTAGTAGGAAAAACTTACCAAACACTCCAGCAGCCTGGCAGGACGAGATATGATGATGAAGAGCTTTTTGACAAGCTCAGTGACGAAGGTGAGCTCAGAACTCTCTGAGCGCTCATACGCCTGAAGGAGAAAGAGACAGAGAGTCAGTTTGGGAGTTGTTGAGCCAGAGGATACCACTTCACTATTCTCTTGACCTTCTTGACTTGTGTGTCACAACTCACATCATTCAACAACCTCTCCAGGTTCTCCTGCAGCTCACAGAAGTAAACGCTGGTTATGAGCCCCTCGCGGGATTTGGTCAGGCAGTCTCTGGACATCTCAGCTATCTGGTGATGGATGAAGCTGAGGACCCCGTCAGCCAGGGGAAGAACACTCTCTGGGGAGTAGTTCTGGATGAACTCTGCCAGCCTCTCCTCCATCTGAGCCGTAGCCTTATGGAGACATATTAAAGGACAATGTAATTATCAGTCTGATCTTGTCCTAAATGAATCAGGTTTTTTCTGCTAGATCAATAAAACATCACAACATGCTGTTTTCTCTCCAAAACGTATTTTGTGTAGTTGTTTAGCAGTGGTTCTCAAACTGGGGATCCCAAGATCATTTCAGGAGGTTGTCAGATCATTGTAAAAAAAAATTCTACATTCATCAAATAAATTTGAGGTTTTTATTAGGACTGTGAAAATTAACACATCAGTGGAAAGAGATTAATCTGTGAAATTAATGAGTTATTTTTTTAACTAACAACTAAGTTATTACTTTTGCCATATATATATCATTTTTTTACTCTTGCCAGAATTTCGCAAGGAGAATTTTCTCGGCTAGAAAAGCTTATTTTGGACATGAAGGGGCCTTGTTTCAGCAGTGAAACAAATCTACCAAAAGCCACTTTATCCTCCTTATTTATGACATTTCTAATAGTTTTCAAGCCTTACATAGAGAAGGACGACCATATCTGATATATCACACCATTAACCATATGTTATTTTTGTGGTTGTGGCTCAAAATGTTTGAGAACCACTTTTTTAGAGGACAAATAAATACCCAAGCTTGAACTTGTGAAGCTGCTCGAGTCCGGTTGCTATACCTTCATTATTTTCTCTACTGCTTCTTGCAGTGAATGATGTGACACTATGATGCCTCTGGTGCTTGTTTTTTTTTTTTTTTTTTTAACTAAGATGTTCTTAGTCCTTACAACACAACTCCAGTCTTTGATAAAAACTGGGTATATTTGAGTGTCTTGGATCACAATCAACTTAAAAACAAGAAAAAAGAACTCAAACAAGAACAAAGTAACTCAAAAACAATTGCAGCATCACTTCAGAGTACAACTATCCAACCTCCTCCTCTTCACCTCCAACCATAATGTAGAATCATGCTGCATTCACTGTACCTCAGAACCAGGATTGCTTTTTGCTTTGCCACTAATATTATTTTTTTTTTTCCTGAAGTTTCATTTCAAGAGGGAAATAATCCTAGAACTCTGTAACAGGTTTTAACATTTGTATCTGGGCAAAGAAATGTGTTTTTTTTTTGTTGTTATTGTTGATTTGTTCCCAGTCAGAAGTTGTAAATTCATGAAAAAAAAAAACTTGTAACAGGAAAAAAAAATTTCCTATCAAAACAATATTTCAAAACTTTAACAAAACCGTGAGGAATTAAACAACAGATACTGGACTTACAGGGATTTATAAATATATGAAATTTGAACAACTTTTGCCTAATTGATCAGTTTCAACAGTCTACATCCAAACTCCAGACAAGGTAAATGTAAAACTTTAAGAATAAAATGACCAAATTAGCATTTTTTTTCGTTAATTTGGCATGTGGGAGTCTGAGCTCAGCTTTTTTGTGTGAGCTAGTGTAAACAATCAGGTTGGTGTGTTGATGTGGAGAAGGAAGTGTGAAGGTCTAAATAGTATAAATGCTGTAAATGTCAGAACATGTTTGAAATAAAACTACTTTTCTAAAAACTATATACAGTATATAGGTTATGCACTGCTGTCCCGCAGTAAGAATCTTTCTGAAGGATTACTGAATGAAATCTGTGTCTAAAATACATTTGCATAGTCATGCAAGGCTGCTCACAAATATTAAAAAGGACACACCCCGCAGAAGAAAGCAATGAGCCATTCGACCCCTCTAACTCTGGGTTCTGTTGTGTTGTTTAAATAGGAGCAAAAACATGGTTAAAAAAGAAGCTGTCATCCATTTCTGTGGAATATATACCAAAACAGATTAATTTAAAACCTCATTTAATTAAAATGTATCCCTTAAAGGTGTACTAACATGTCATTTCAGACCATAAATGTGTGTTAATTGCCTTTTAATGTATTTTATACAATGTAGTTACACCACTTGGATTTCCAAAAATTAGTATTTTTAAATACATACATTACAAATTTTGTGTTCATAATGTTTATTTAGAGTTTTATCTCCTTTTTAATTTTTTATTCATTTCATACTTTGATGCAATTACTAACATCTAGCAAAATGCTAATTATAATTATGTTTTGTCCATATTGTGCTTATTTGCTGTTTAAAAAAGTTTATTCTGGATTTTCTGTTTTTATAAATTACCAGCACTACAGCATGTTAGACCATAATTAAAAGAAAATAAAAAAAGCAAATTTTATCTGATGAAGCTTTTTCATCAGCAGTGAACTGGTTAAACTACTAATACTTTACCTAATACTCTACCTACCTAATATACTACCTAATACTGTTAGTACTTTAGTGGAACAGCAAAAGCATTGAAGTAGTTTCTCTGGAAGAAGATGGAGGAGTATCAAGGATCTTCTCTAGCTATGGTCCCTCCATCTTTAATCACATTCTAGGCTTCAGTTTTTCCCAGACGTCTATTTCAGGTATCAAATTAATTGTGCTCATTCTTTTGCATTGGTAGTAGAAAAAACAGTAGTTAAAAAAAACCGAAACAAAAGGAAAAACAACACACACACCCAGGAGATTTGTGGAAAGACTGGTGTTTGAGGACATCTGCCTGCAGTGTGATAAACATTTGCTCTCTCCACTCCACTCTTTCCAACACCGGATCAAATATGCATATCTCAGTGTAACACATGAAGACAGGTTTAAAGAAACTGGGTCACATTTTCATAACAAATAGGCCTCAAGCAGTATATGACCCAATTGGTTTTAATCCTGATCAGCTCAAGTATTTTTTGGCATACTGGCCACTTGCATTGTCTTACTTTACCTAAAGACAAGTAGAGACATTCCACACTAAGATGCATGAAAAAAACACTGACTCCAAACATTACCAAGTACACAGTGGTATTAGCATATTTTCTGCTGGCTATTATTAATATATCGTACATGTAGCCAATCTTTGTGTATAAACATCTCTGATGTAAAACCAGGACACCTGCCTAGTTCTCAAGCTGCAAAAAACCCTTCATATTCTAGCAAGAACTATTTGATGGACTGAATGTATGGAGTCTCCCAACAGTCCTAACAAATACATCAACACAGCTCCCAGTGGACGTCTGGAACCAGATGCAACCAGTGCACATAAACCACGTACACAGCATGATAACATGTACGTACGCTTAATGCAAACTTCAGCAGGCACAATAGGATGGCAGAGTACCATGTAGATGCCAACTCTTTAATTTATTTTCTATTCTTGGATGAAATATTTGAGAAATTAACAAAAGAAAAAGAAATGCTGTTTCGAGGGTTGTGGAAGTAACGAAGGCTTTGAATATATGCAAACATGACGTGTGAAAGACAGAATGCAGGTGTGAACCATTTAAATGATGAATACGTATCATGTATCATGTTTCTTACGCATCATTTATATTTAGAGTAAGGTTGATTTTCTTTTGTCTTTTCACGTTAGTGACATTCATTTTTTCATTTTGTTTAGTTGCAAAATCTGTTTGAGTGTGAGCGCATTGATGCTCTGTTATTTAATAATCAGAAAAAAGAGCATTGCAATAATGATTTGAAGCTACATGCAGTAAATCAGCGATGTGGTCACTATGAATAGCAGCTATATGTGCAACAACACTGATGCTGCTGTAGTACAGAACAACCTGTGAAACAGCATGTTGCTGTGACGTTCACAGCGACAGGTGTAATAAATACCTCACTGTTGATATGAAAATGAGGCATGTGAAGGCTTACCTCGTGTTACAGTGACTTGATTGCTCTCATGTGTTTGACTTTGTGTGTGTGTGTGTGTGTGTGTTTTTTTTTTACTATATAAGCTTGTGTCATGTGTTGACAAACAGAATCTTTGTTAGGTTTTATAGAACTGAATAAGGCTTTTTTTACTTTTGTTGCACTGTTTATTGTATTAAACCATACTGTACTAATAGTCTATGTATGATAAAAAATAGTATATTATATTCTGTTGCTATTAATTAAAGATTTTAGATTACTTATTACATTATACTATTGCATCATACTATATTATAGTGTGTACTGTAGTTTCTTATATTTGATTTACTGTTTACAGCTTTTTGCTTTTACTTCGTATGTACTGTAGTAATAGTGTGGCTGTTTCTTTTTTTTTTGTCTTTGTGTTTTATTCCCCACATACTGTGAAACTTGATCACTACTCTGCATGCCAAAAACTGCCCCTAGGTAACAAATAAAGTTCCCTGAATTTGAATTGACTTTGAATACTTACATACGGCTCCAGCCACTCAGCATCCATGGCCAGTTGCTGGAGCAGGTACAGAGATTTAAGTTTCTTGGGCTGGAGGTCGACACCTGCCTGTTCTTTGCATAACATGCTGATTTTGTCTATAAAAATGCTCAACAGCGTCGCTATCAGCTCAGAAAATTGAGAACTTTTAACATCAGTCAAAACATTTTAACTTTTTCAAAATCACTCATTGATTTCTTTTTCAGTCATTCATATTTTGGATTTGCTGCTCTGTTTGGGATCGTTGTCTTGTCGAATGATCCCTTGTGAGCCAAACTTTAGCTGTCGAACAGAACCACCTTCACGTTTGACCCTCGAATATTTCAGGAGGAAATCATTGTTGACACAGTGATTGCAAGATGTCCAGATCCTGTGGCTGAAAAACATGTCCAAACCAGCAGCCGCCCTCCTCCGCCCTGGTATCTACTGTTTGGATTTTATTAAATGGGGTGTCATGTTGTTTTAAGGTTAGGAATTTTAACTTTTATACTGTTATAAACTTTAACATTTTAAACATTTAAAATGTTCTGAGGCTTGTAGAGTCATATTTATGGGACTATGGGTCTAACCTTTTCCAATCAATGCTGATGTCTTTCCTCCTTGGCATTGTTTTAAAACAAACCTGAAGGCTCCAGCTCAACAAACTGTGAAATCTTCTATTTTTATTTTTGTTTTAACTTTTTTTAACAGGTGGTCACACCTGTTAATGATCACTTAATTAAATGCATTTGACTAGCAGCACCTGGATAATCCTTATCTTCATAATTTCTCTGGATGTATTCAGGCTGCAATGAGTTACTTACTTTAAATCCTGGTAAAGACCAGATGTTGTATGACGTCCTGAAACATACAACTTTAGAACTGAAAGAGGGTGTACGTTCTTATTCATATGACTCCACATACAACATGAATGCCTTCAACACAACTGCACAATCTCACACAGCCACTGAAAATAAGCTTTTATGATTATGAATTTCTCCACCATTTTACTTTAAGCAGAAAAAATATAATAATAATTTATAAGTAATGGCCATTATGCAGTGTTTTTTTTTTGTGTGTAGATACAATTTACACTTGTGTATTTGTTTGTGCGAGCCTGACCTTGGGGAAGCGCTCCTTGTAGACATGGTTCATCATTACTATTTCATTGTCATAGCAGGATGGAGAGCGCCCCGGGCTGAGGAGAGACAAACACAGAGAACAGGAGTGTAATATGCAGCCCCAGCAGAAAACATCAACAAAGGTAGGGCTGAGCTAAACTGAGTGAAGGCACTCAGTTGAGAAGAGGCAATTCTCTGTTTGTCAGCTGAAAAAAGAAACAGGCCACTGCTTCCCTCATAACCATCCTGTCTGTACGCGATGCTAATTGACTGATCTGAAATTCAGTGCACTCCGTTTCTCCATTGCATGCAGCGTCTTCCTGTATACTGCACGCCTCCATCCCCAGCATGACACAGATGTCAAAAACAAACATTTGCATTAAAGTCATGCAGCGTGTGTGCTTTGAGACACACAGATGCAAAGAAACATCATCATGATAACAAAACTCAAAAATATTTTTTATTTCAACTGATACTATGCTCGCATATTTGCTTATAAAAGAAAAATGGTACGTGAAAAGATAGATGTGAGCAAACACACTACTGTTTACCCTCACGGAACATTGTTCAGATTTGAATGGTGATAATGACGTGTCAAGGTGCACAACAAAAGTAGACCTGAATCCACAACATGATATCTAGGCCAGTGACTGCTGAAGAGATTAATATGAAGACTGGATACTGATAAGTACTGATCTGTGTTGTGTAGTCAGGGCATGTTGTGCCTTGGGGGGAGGCTATAATAGGTGTGGTTGAAGGATGTACACTGGGGACTCCAGCTAATCGAGAAGCTGCGGCACCCTGGAGAAGCTATAGCACTGGAGGGGAGACTGATACATTAAGGGTGGATAATACTCTGAGCCTCATATACACTCATGCCACAATTCTGCTGAGCTTGACCTGCATTTGAGTGACATCTTCTAGATTCTTGTTTGGCCTAAGTTTACTCAGTTTACTCAAAAACTATGTGATAAATGAAAAAAAAAAAGATCTAGTACAGTAATAGTTGCTAGTTTGGCATAAGGAGCTATATTTTTCTTTTTCCTAAAAATTTTATTTAGGAATTTCACCAAAATTCTTTAGTGTTTACTCTTCCTCTTAGGGATGAATAGCATATAATATATATATATAGTGTAGGATAGTCTTCATTTGCTTTCCTAGTCTTTCATCCATGACCTGCGATCTCTCACCTGAGGCTTCTGGAGCGAGGGCGGACATGTGGCGAACGTCGCCCCCCGTCATCGTCTGTGATGCTCTCTGTGCTGCCAAAGTGCTTGGACAGGAAGTGCAGCTCATCCATGGTTGGCTGGAAGGGCAGCTGGTGCAGACGCTCCTGAGACGAGCTGGATGACTGGAGAGAGACCAAAGAGTGGAGGTTAAAAAGTGACCTGCTCTTTGTTTGATTTCTTTTTTCTTTAATGCCTTTGTGGGAGCAGCAACATCAATAGATTAGAAATAGATACCCAGTGACGAAGAGGAGAACATCAAGAGAAGAGAAGAGAAGAGAAGAGAAGAGAAGAGAAGAGAAGAGAAGAGAAGAGAAGAGAAGAGAAGAGAAGAGAGCACAAGGTGTACTATGATATGAGTGGGTAGAAAGAACTGAAACAAAGAAGCAACTAAGTTAAAAGAACTCGGAGGAAAAGAGAGAGGTGGTGAAACACGGAAAAATACCCAGAAGGGGTTTGTGTGGGAGGACAAAACAGAATAATGTGGACTGAAAAACAGAGAAAAAATACTGCAGGGCATGAAGGAGTCACTCAAAGTAAAAGTTGACTGCTGCTTTAAATGTTTGATGTCGCAGGGGGGTTGATGGTAGTGCTGTTTGGTCTTAAACAAAGGACTTTTTTTCAGCCCAGGAGTGGAAAATGGCTTGGATCAATGGAATGCTTAATGAACCCATCTCCCAATGGGACAACGGGGTTGGCTTTAGCCACGCAATGATTTCTGCTATAAAAATCCATTCAGGTCTAAGCCATCAGTGTTATGATGGTGTTGTGAATGCAGCGAGTCCAGTCAATGGGATCAGTTATGAAGCTCCTCAGACGTAGAGCAGATATGAGCAAAATGCCATAGGATATGATGGTTGTCACAGATGAAAAATGTTTTGTATCCATCTTGCTTTTGTGGCGAAGCAGTTCCAAAGAGCATTTCTGTCCACTTAGTTAATTTCAGATTTCCCTCACTTTTTATTTCTAGTGGTCCCCAACAAGACTAAAGATGAAAAAAAAATGTTGAGAAAAAATCAACAAAACATATTTTTCTATAAAAGTGGAACAGCTTGATCACTGATCACTGCAGTATTATGATGTTTTAATGATTCTGTACTTTCTCAGATACACACTGATCAGCCACAACAACACTGATAATTATGACAAAATCTGAATTTCTGCTGGGAAACTTTGGGTTCTTGAATGTGGATTTTATTTCAACACCATTTAATAATAATAATGGCAGTGGCCTCCCACCAGCAGGAAAATGTGCCACTCTGCACAGTATTCCTCAGAAACACAACAAAGAACCAAACATCTTATCCCCACACTCAAGATCCCCAACCTTGCATCCCAGACCAGAAGGTCCCTCCCAGATACTTCACTAACCATAACTAACTGGACCCAAAGAGTGAGAAACCAGATGCCACCCTGTCATATTTTGACAGCTAATCTAGTTTGATATGATCAGAATTAAATCAATGCAATGAAATAAGCAGAAGCCAGGTTTGAATGGGAACCTGATTTGGGCGTGTGACAATTTACCACACACACAAAACCCAAAACTCATTTCTTCATTACTCAAAACTAAACACACAAAAGAAAAATTAATGTTAACCAAAAAAATTCCGGGCTTTTTACTTCTCTCTGTTCCCGTTGCAGTTGAAAGAATTCCTATTTTGAGGAGGGGAAGTCTTAATCTGACCTCAAAGTGGTTGTTTTTCAGATGTTTAGGGAGGTCCAAGTTTGTCCAAGTTGAAAGCTTTCATGTACCTCATCATAAAAAATCCAGCACAATTAAAGCTTTAATACAACGTTTAATCTTAACAGAGAGTATCATTAGAAAATGTTATATTTTACATACAAATTCCTCAGAAATTTATTCTGTGTTTATAGTGCTCAGGAATGTTTGTAAGAAGACTGCAGATAAACCATGTTAAAAAGATTCATTGCAATTTTATGGATGATTTTGTGATATTTTGCTGATGTTTCTGTTTGTAAGCTGAGAATTTCTTAGTTTATGACAACGCAAAGATTAAACTAGAAATTTGCAGCATACAGGCTAACACATGGTATTGTTTAGTAACAAAGAGAAGGTCAGCAGTGGCTTAAGAAACAGGTTCTTAACCCCTTATCAAGCAGGGGTCATTTTGGCAAAAACGCCTGTAATATGAGCTCTCCAAATTAGAATTACTGCTGTTATTGAACCCTCTGGATTGTAAGTACAGGCTTGGGCTCTTTGTAAAGGTAACACTCTCTAGTTTCACCCACAGCAATCAGAATCACTGTAAGTATTACCGATAAAAAGTTATACACTTTAGAACACACAGAAAAAAATTTATTAAAAAAAAAAAATATTTTTGTCCTTGCCTAAATTTTTTTGTGAAAATAAAGGTGCCTATAGCTATAAATATTGATGTTTGACCTATAGAGAGCACTCAAAGGTAAGGAAAGTCAACATTTAAACTTTCTGCTTTTCTGTAAAAAAGGTTTTAGTGTTAGTGCATTGGCTGTTGCGTGTCAAGACTTTGAGCTTTCATTTGATGTGTATATTGTGGGCATTCGTGACGGAGGGGCTTGCACACATGGCTGCAATGTTGTTGATTAGTAGTCATGTACCGGTACGTCTGCATTGTAAGGGGTTAAAATCACGAAGTTCTTAGCCTTGGAGTGTTAATAGACTCAGATCTGACTTTCAACAGCCACATCAAAGCTGTCACCAAGGCAGCTTTTTATCAACTCGAAAACATCAACAGAATTAAAAGTCTTGTCTCCCAAAAAGACCAAAAGTGTTTCCCAACTTCTTTTCTCTAAGGACCCCTTCATGCAACTACCAAAAAGCTGTGGACCCCCAGTACCCTGTGTTGAAACCATACTTAATTTAATGATTTCATTAGCTTCTCACCATAAGTGATGTATTCTAGGTGACTCATTTCCTTTGATAAAACCACAGTTAAGGTAATTATCAACATATATATATATTTTCAAGATAAGGACGAATCATCTTCATTGTGCCATTTCTCAGACACGTCTCATTCATGAAAAATGTAAAGTTAGCATTTTCAGGCTCTTAAAACACTGGTTCCATGTGAATGAAACACCCAAATGATAACAAACGTATGTGAATACACCTCAAGTCATCTCGGTGTGGACATGGCTTTAATTTAAATCACACTGGCTCTGAACTGTCAAAGCCTCTGGGATCCCCTGTGCTCTTGTGGAGAACCCCTTGGAGGTCCAGGGACCCCAGGTAGGGAACCACTGGACTACATTATTGCAATGGCCTTTTAAGAGGACTTTCCAACAAGAGCAGCTCATCCAGAAAGCTGCTGCTAGAGTTTTAACTAGGACTGAGAGATCTGAACATGTTACACCAGTTTTATGATGTTGACACTGGTGTCCAGTCCGTCAAAGAATAAATTTTAAAACCCTACTGATAGTCTATAAATCAGAATAGGCCTAGAGTTGATCTGTCATATGTTCATTAAATATAAACCTACAGAGGCTCTTAGCTTTGTTTGCTTTGAATAGTTTTGCCTTAGTTTGTTGTTTACATTATGTTATTCTGATTTTATTATTTTTGCACATCTTTTTAATTATGTCCTAGTATTACTGTGTTTCTGTTTTTATGTACTTTTAAATGCTTCTTCTGCTCCCCACTGTAATGCTTTTAATGTTTTATGTCGTGCACATGAAATGTACTATACAAACAAACTTGCCTTGGTGTCTTCCTGTTGTTACAGGACCTTTAGTATATAATACAATAAAGGTTAAACTACTAAAAATGTGTTTATTTTACCTTTGACTATATCCTCTATAGTATATGTTAATATTTAATGATTTTATTGATTATTTTCAGACTTCCAATGAACACAGGTCGACTTATTTTAACTTAATAATGGCTTGAAACAAATAGCATCTTAATATCTTCTGTATTAAAAATATAAGTTTAAATTGATCTGGTATAAAACTGCCTTGTTGCAGTAAAGAGGTGGCAAATATCCTGCAGTTCTCATTACATATGATGCTTCATTCTTTCTTCAGTACTGTTGTACTTTTCACTTTCAGCTGTTTAAATTTCACTGATGTTGCAGCTTTTTTGTTCAACTAAATGTAGTTTGTCTTTTCATTAAAAAACACCCTTCACTCATCTTCTCTACTCACTATGCAAACATCCCACTGTAACTAATCAAGCGAGTAATGGCCCATGTAAGAACCAGCAGAGCATTAAGAACTGGGGGGGTGCAAGAGAGCTGGGGACAGGTGTGGTGGAGGAGAAAGGAAAGACAGAGCACCCATCTCATCTACCAGAAAAAAAAGAAATGAATGAGTTTAGTGTGCATGTGTGTTGGTGTGTTTTTATATTTGCAGCTGTGAGGAAGGAGGGGGCACATTAGAGGTGGTCAATGAAAGAAATCATGTGTAAAAAGCATAAAAGATGCAGAGGAAGTGACTGAGTTCAGGAAACTACAGAAATGTACAGGAAGTGGATTATGAGTCAACACCTCCACCTGAGCATCATGCACATTAAGGCTCATTTCCCAAATGGTCAATTTACCAAATGGACCTTGGCAATGTTCATTTCTCAGAAAAGTCTCCTCTGTTCTAAACATCTTCCTCCAGAAAAACAGCTTTTCTCAGAACATTATTTCCTCTCTGCCTGCTTCACTCAGCATTTTCATTTATCCTTGCTACAGTTTTTCTTTTCTTTTTTTTTTCTTCAAAAGGCCAAGTTACAGATAAATCAGGTCGATTATATCTTAGCAACTAATTTGTTATTTTTAGTTCTGGTTTCAGACGCAAATTCTCGCTACTCAAAAGCTTTTAAATAATCGCCTGAGACTCAAAACAGCAAGTTCAAAGTCAAAGAAGGCAGGAGAGAGAGTGTGTGTGTTTGGATATGCATGGCATTTAGCTGCAACTGTGCCGTGTAATCATTTCAAAGCGAAACACAACTGAAGTAGCGCATGAAACTTCAGGACATGAATCTACCACCATGGCTGATTTTATGTATTACAATATATGCTAATGAATTCTTTGGAATAATTCATATTCATGAAAACTGTACAAAAAAAAAAAAAAAAAAAAAAATCCAACTTACAAGTTTTAAAATGGGAAAAGAACATTTCAGATACACCTTCATGTGTTAATATTGTGTACTTTTTATTTTCTGTTTCTCTAAAACTGGAAATTATCCCAGTGAGTGTTAATTTCCACACCATGGTAAGGGGGGAGACATCCTCCTGGAGAGTAGTTTGATAGCCACAAGTTTTGTGTTACAAGGACACACTTAGTCAGCTGTATTCTATATTGGAGAGGGGATAAATTACAGTGGCTGCAGCAGTAATAACACACAACAGAAGCAGGGAAGTTGAGGTTACTCTTGCATCTTTTAATGCTCAGTCATGTAACCTATTCTATTCTACTCTATTCTACAGTCATTTAGCAGACGCTTTTATCCAAAGCGACTTACATCTAAGAGTAAGAACAACACAAGCATGAATTCAAACAAGATGGGACATCATAATTAAGTGATAGTCAGACTGCTTTGAGTCCAGTTGGACCCAGGTGCTGTCATGTCGTGCTAGAGGCAGTGCACATAATTCTTTTATTTTTTTAAGTTTTTTTTTTTTTTTTTTTTTTTTTTTTGTAGTTTTTGTAAGTCATTTTGTTTAAATACAAACATCCTGATTTCATCAAACAATATCAACTTGGGCATAAGTGCACACAGCTTCTTCTGTACTTGGTTGAGCCAAAGAGCTGGACAAATCTTTCTGACTCATTCTGTTGAGTAGAAGAGTTAAGCTAAGTGTGGAAATTCTCCTTAAACAACTGAGTCTTTAGCTTGCTCTTAAAAGTGGATAAGGACTCTGCGGATCAGGCGGAGTTCGGTAAATCGTTCCACCACCGGGGGACAACAGAGGAGAAGAGTCTAGCTACTGATTGTGTTGGCAGAGCATAACTGTCGAGAGGGAGTGTAGCTCTGGATTAAGGAGTGAAGGTATACAGGAGCCGTTTGGGTTATTGTTTTGTAGGCCAGAAGCAGAGCTTTGAATTTGATGCGTGCTGCAACTGGAAGCCAGTGAAGAGCGATTAGCAGCGGAGTGACATGAGCTCTTTTGGGCTGGTTGAAGACCAGACGTGCTGCTGCATTCTGGATAATCTGCAGAGGTTTAACTGAGCATGCAGGCAGGACAGCCTGTAAGGAGTTGCAGTAGTCAATGCGTGAAATGACCAGAGCCTGGACCAGGAGCTGTGCTGTGTGTTCAGTCATGTAGGGTCTGATCCTCCTGATGTTGTAGAGAGCAAATCGGCAAGACCGGGCAACTGTGGTAACATGGTCCTTAAAGGTCAGCTGGTTGTCTACCATGACACCAAGATTCCTGGTAGAAGACGTAGGCACAAGTGTGATAGATATCAGCAAGGAATGCTGATATTCGCATTGAGATGCAAAGAAAGGAAAAGCTGAGTGTCATCTGCATAGCAGTGGTAGGAGAAACCATGAGAGCTAATGACTGCACCGAGTGAGGAGGTGTATAGTGAAAAGAGAAGAGGGCCAAGCACTGAGCCCTGAGGCACCCCTGTTGTCAGCCCATGTAATCTGGACGATACTTTGAATGATCTCCCTGTGAGGGAGGACGTAAACCACGAGAGGACAGATCCTGAGATGCCAAGCTCTGAGAGTGTGGAGAACAATATATGATGGTTGACCGTGTCAAAGGCAGCACACAGGTCCAGCGGTATAAGGATTGAGGATTGACCAGCGGAACTGGCAAGCCGTAGGGAATCAGTAACTGACAGGAGAGCAGCAGAGTGGCCTTGCCTATAGCCAGATTGATAAGGATCAAACAGGTTGTTGTCTTAAAGGAACTGTGAGACCTAACTGAAGACGGCACGCTCAAGTAGTTTAGATATGAATGAAAGCAGTGAGACCGGCCAGTAATTTTCAACCTGGGCTGGGTTGAGTATGGGTTTCTTCAGCAGTGGGGTAACCCGAGCTTGCTTGAAGGTAGAGGGAAAGACACCTGATTTAAGAGAGGAGTTGATAATATGGGTTATTGCAGTTTTGATTGTAGGTAAAATGCTCTGCAGGATGTCCGAGGGAACAGGATCAAGAGGACTTGTTGTGGGTTTTGAGCTGACTAGAAGTTTAAAGACTTTGTCTTCATTTAGAGAGTGGAAAGAGCAGAGTGAGGCACCAGTAGCTGGTTTGGTAACCTCTAAATGGGAGTATTTTAGAAGAAACACTCCTATTTGCATGTATTCTTCTTGTATATTAACATAAAGATTTTAAGACACTTTGACCTTTAAATAACTAAAGAGTCAGCTCTATTACCTGAACTACAGCTAAATAAGCTCTAAGACTGTGTTCCATCTGCAACAGCCTTTTCCCACTAGTAGCCCCGTAGCCCAGCCGAAACCACCCCTCCTGATTTGTAGGTGTTCCCATCAGGATTTTAAGGGGATGAGTAGATAGATTTTTAGCACCTACTCTGCCAGGGTTCTGAAGGTCACTAGATGAGTAATGGAAGAGACTCCTGATCCCGCCATCTTTAAAAGCCTGGAGCTGCAACTGTAGACAACAACACTGGCAGCAGCAGCAGTTCGCCGATCCTGACTGTTGTGTCTTGCAGCCAACAGCCTTCTCTGGCTTTCCTCAATAAACCGTTTTCTGATTATGACCATTAAACAAAGCAGCATGTAACTCATGAACTTGATGTCCTCCATTGTTGTTCCGTGTGTGTCACAAACAAATGACTTCATGATACTTGCTAGCTGCCTTGCTAAGACGACCCCACCTACACTGAATGTGGCCTCAATTGCCCTCAAATGTAATGGTAACATTCGACACTGGGGTGGTGTGGTGTCGGCTGAATTAAGGTAGGGTTAAGTGGGTACTAGTAGGAAAGGGCTATAAATGATAGGGACATTCCTATTATGTACACAGAGAGCAGGAAGCCATTAGTGGAGTCTGTGGCCACCAGCATTACCTACAAATATACAGCACTGACATCCACCCTTAGGCAGTTTCACCGTCATTCACATCCTGATTCATACAAGTCAAACATCTTACATGATGACTGGGATCCAAAAAAACCCTAACAACCAATCGAATGGCCAGGTGAGTCCAACATGCAGATGTGACTTGAAAATGTATAAAGATCCTAATAATTCTATAAGACTTTAAATATCTGGGACTGACTGAAGTAAAGAAGACTACGTTCCTCTACCTTGAGGTAGTGGGATAAACTGGATACAGAGCTGTTATGGCTCATGCCTGCATGCCTTTTCATGTTTATTACAAGTTGAACTCAAATGTCTCTCACAAAGGCAGTAAACTGTAAAATAAAAATATATCCCTCAAACAATGACTGGAAATGCACCTTCAGCACCTACTAAACAAATACAAGTACAGATAACAAATTTAAGTTGTGCTTCGCAGTTTAAAGCTTCTCAGGACCCATTATACTAAATACTAAATGTAAAGTACTTGGAGATTACTTTTTGCTGTGAAACAGGGCACTGTAGCCATTTACAAAACACAATATATTTTACTATATTTTAATATTCTCAAAAATTCTCTGGAAGAAAATGGATTCAACACACGTGTTTGACTGTATTTTATGCTTATTAACGAGTAGACAAGACAATGTAATGTGGATTATTGTGTTTATTATACTTATCCCAAATCATTCACATTTTTGGTGGATTTAACATGCTCAAAACCAATGAAAATTTTGCAGACACCCCAAGGAAATGTGTAAAATCTAATATTTAAAGGTTTTATGAATGTTTGGGACAAATTTGCTTGATAACAAAGACACCATTTTTACAATGTTACTTTTCAATAAACTTTTGCAAATTTTATTTAATTGCCTTCAATTAATGCTTGATATTACGTGTGGTTAAAAGCAAATGAAAGCATTAGTTTTTAACTGTGGTCATGTCTAAGGTGGCCTCTGAAATTTTGAAGTTTTGCCACTGTGGTTTATTTGCCACCATAAAGCTGTTGATTTGGGTCTCTGGTGTTAAGTACACAACTGGAAAGAAAGCCATTGATGGTAACCCTGGCCCTGTAAATGCCATGAACACTATCTATGCCTCTGCCTTGTCATACATTACAGTCATGAAACAGGAAGTTTTTATAATTCATATACAAAAACCAATCTGAGCCAAATGTTACATACTTGATGACAGCATCTTTAATACATTTACATGTCAATATTTTGTCAGTGTCATAGCCAGGCCCACTGGTAAAAATCAAATGTTGCATTCGTGAACTTACTCATTTGATCTTGTTCAGCACATAAACTTCATATATGGTCAGAAAACAAGTTGACAAACTCTTCGGCTACAATAATGGCCCCCATACATTTAAAGATTTGTCAGAAAATATCTAAGTAATTCATGATGCGACTTTGTTCATATTGTGTAAGTTCACTAAATGTAACTCTTGTCATGATCTGTGGGTTATTGCTTTAGTACTTTTCTTTTTCTGGGGGCAACTGTCGCTCAGGAGGAAGAGCAGTCGTCTGCCAACCTAAAAGTCTGTGGATCGATTTCAGACTTCCCCTACATGCCTAAGTGTCCTTTGGCAAGACACTAAACCCCATTTTGCCTCCTGATAACAGGGTATGAATGTGTGTGCGTTAGGAAAAACACTTAGTATGTAACTGTAGAAGTGCTGTGTGTGTGAATGAGTCAATGTGACATGTAATGTAAAAGCACTTTGAGTGGTCAACTGACTAGAAAAGCGCTATTTAAGTACAGTCCATTTACCACTTATGGTTTTCATTGTCTCAATCCCATCTAGTTTCCGGTTTTATTTTGTAGGTTTAGCCCCTTCCGTGTTCTGATTACTGTTCATCAGCACACCTGGTTTCATTTGCTTCACCTCAGTGTATATATAGCTCTTGGTTTCATTCATTCACTGCCAGTTCGTCATTGTTTCCCCAGTTATGTAGTCTGTGCCTCTGTTTTCCTTTTCCAAGTCTGTTACCTGCAATTATTATCATTAAACCTTTAATTCCTGCACCTGTATGCCTTCTGCCTCTTCAGCCTCCATTTTGGTCCTCATCATCCCTACATAGTATTTCCTATTACGAATTTCTATGCCTCTCTATCAGAAAGGAAGTCCACATAGCTGACAAGTAAGTCATACAATCTTTACCAAACTTGACATGTTGAATTACAGTCCCACTCTGAATAATTCAATTCAATTCACTTCAATTCGATTCAATTTAATTCAATTCAGCTTTATTTGTATAAAACTTGACAAGCGCCTCCTAAAACAAATCAATAACTCAGCCCCAACTACTAATTTCATTGACATATGAAAGTCAGCCATTTTTAATTTAAGTCTGATTATCGGTGCAATTTTCCCTTCTATCAAATAAACCGGAAATAATTTAAATAAGTGAACAGGAAGTTGTCTCTCCAAAACATCTAGTGTCAACCTAACACAAGTTCACAAGCTTGACAAACCTTCCGAAAACACATCAATATCTTAATGTATTGTCATTGCCATGGCCAAGCCCACTGGCAACAGGAAGTGCCATGTTTTACACATTTATCTGCCATTCCAAGCCAAGCCTCGACATTCATTTCAACTTTTTAGTCAGAATAAGAGTAATATTCTGGTGATGTCTCTGTTTTAAACAGGAAGTTGCTATTACTCCCGCCCCAGCCTGAACACTTTCACATGTCAATATCCACTCATTTACAGCAATAGCAACAGAGATGTCACAAGCCCGCTCCCAACGCGGTATGAACAGTGTGTTGCAAACGTGATAAAAAGCACTTTGATATGTTGTTCTGTGATGCCACATGCTTTATGGATGCATATTTTTTAGTAAAGTCCCTGAAGCCCACCAAGGTGTGAGGGCAGTTGATTGCTGCTTGCAACTCTAATCGAATTTTAAACGATAGGACTGTATGAAGTTAGTTAATAGTGTAAACCTACCGTTGAACTGGGTGTATTGGTGCCATATCCTGAGGAAGGCAGAGAGGCCAGAGACCATCTTCGACCATCAGCCCTGAACAAAGAAATGAAAAAAGAGCTAAATTAGAACAAATATCACACCCAAAGAGACCGATCATCATAATTCTCTTTACTTTTTAGTTCTATTTAAAATTTGCTACAAGCCACAAATGATGGTTATACATGAGCAATTCCAGCACCTTCACTTTCTTTCAATCCTATTACATTTTTGCAATCCTATTACATTTTTGCTCTTGTTATTCCTCTCCTCCCTGAGGCCTCTTCCAACCATCCCAGAGTCTGACACTTCCTCAGAGTGAGTGATGAGGTGCAAAGTCCTGGCACCTCGCCTGATTCAAACTGTGTCAGCCTGCTGTCATGCCTCTGTCACACAGTCATGGTGGGAGCAGGCCGGGACAAAGACAGGTTTCTTTTTGAATATGTATGTGCGACTGAGTGGGTGTGTTCCCTGAAGAGTTTCATGGCATATTTGTGATTAAAAAAATCGAAACAATTTTTCTTCACTGTTGTACCAATGCATGTGTGACTTTAATGGTGTGAAGACAAAGGATGCCCACCTTCGAGAAGAGGCAAAAGAGAAGTGGGCAGGTCCGCTTGGTGAGAAGTTGCGTGGGCTGTCCAGTGGACTGCTTCCTGGTAACATACATGTGGAAAGATGAGAACATCATTAAGGAATGATGATTATTAGGACAAAAAAACAATCCAAAATTCACTGTGAATGAGTCAGCACCAGGTTAGTACTACAGCCCAAGCTCTTAATGTTCAGAATAATTTGAGGGCAGGCACACAACCTTCAATGTTTGCGCATAAAAATCACTGTCAAAATAAATGTAAACAGTGCTTATTGACTGTAGCACCTCCTTTTAGGACACCTACGAAAAATGTGCATCTCAGCCCTAATCCATCTGCTCACAACTCATAGAGCAGAATGTCAGCGAGCAGGTTCTCACCTCTTTGTGTCTGGAAAATACAAGGGGGTTGTCTGTGCATTTGAAACCAACAAAGCAACAAAGAAGGTACATACAGTTATTTTTTTAATAATTCATTTAAAAGCTGAGTTTCTTCTGTTGTGTAATCTTTATGACTATGACTAATAGCTGAGATGCTAACATAAAATGGAGAGAGAAGCTCTCCATTTTATGCACATGCAGATTTTTTTTATTTTTGAGTTGACAATTTATATATATATATATATACATATATATTCTGTATATTGCATTTTCTCTTCAAAAAGCAGATATCTAACATACTGACCTATGTGTCCAGGCAGTGGAGAGTGTGGCCTCGGCAAGGTAGGTGACGTACTGGTCAGGATGAGGCTTTTCCGGTTACTGGTTCGGCAACTAGAATATTTATGAGAAAAAAAGGAGCACTTAGGATTTTTTTTTTTTTCATCATAAATGCCGATAGCTGACAGATAAAAGCTGTGATGATGTTCAAACCTCCAGGCTAATAAATATAGTTGGTTTGGCCTTGTGTTAACTTATAAATATAAATTTATAGTATAATATGTGTGGGTGCATGTTAGAGGAAATAAAAACAATCACTGAACTGCAAGGACAACCGCACAGGCAGCAAAACTCTCACCAATAGCGCTCCCCTTAATAATCTAGATATTTTAGTTTTTGGGGTCCTTTAGCTGGCAAAACAAAAAGCTCAAAATCTAGCCTGTACAGCACCAGACCAGATATATCTTAGGTCTGCATGGACTAAATAGCAGGGTATTTTTCATTATCTTTAACTCCATTTAACTCTTGCTTGTCCAAGGGGGCCTAGAGACCTGAGTAATAGTGCAATGTGGGCCTATCTAATCATTGCTGTGTTTTCTTTGAGTGTACAGTTCCTGTTCACACAAATGTCTCAATGGAGGTGATCACAAAATGGTGCATTGCTGAAAACACAAGTGGGATGTTTAACCAGGCCTTCTCTTTAACATGTGCCCTGTCAGGGGGTTCAGTCAATGACCTTGCCCCTAGTTTTAATGCTAAAATGTTAAATATTATGGATGCCATTGCTCCTATTGATGTGAAGGTTGTCTCTGGAAAGAAAGTCTCCATGGAGAAATTCCACACTGGCGAAGCATGGAAAAAGAGTGTTGGAAAGGCGAGTGCAGATGGAGAAAGACAAATCTACAGGTTCATTATGACAGGTATAAAGAGAAACTTAACTCTTATAATTTACAACTGAGGAATGCAAGGAAGTCCTATTTCTCTGCCATTATCAGCAAAAACTGTCACAACGCTCGGGCTCTATTCGTTACCGCCAACAGATTAACACATTATCCTGTGTCAGTAGCGCCTGAACTTTATTCCACCAAGGCCTGCAAAGAGTTTGCCAAATTCTTCACAGACAAAATCCAGAATATCAGACAAGCAGTTGGTTTCTGTCTTTAATTTTTTTTTAGAATTTCTAAAAGCAGCTGTAATCAAACCTCTGCTTAAAAGGGACAATGTAGACAAAACACAAACGAGGAACTACAGGCTGATCTCAAATCTTCCTTTTCTAAGTAAGATCATTGAAAAAGCTGTTTTTCATCAACTAAACCAGTGGTCCCCAACCCTGGTCCTCAAGGCCCACTATCCTGCAGGTCTTCGATGTCTCCCTGTTGCAGCACACCTGATTCAAATGAATGGCTCATTAGCAGTTTTGTGCAGAGCTTGTCACAGAACCATTTCATTTGAATCAGGTGTGTTGCAGCAGGGAGACATCTAAGATCTTCAGGATATTGGGCCTTGAGGACCAGGGTTGGGGACCTCTGAACTAAACGACTTTTTAAGACAAAACAACTGCTAGGATGTCTTCCAGTCAGGTTTTAGACAGCACCACAGCACTGAGATGCTCTGACCAAAGTCATTAATGACATATGTTTGAATACAGACGATGGAAAAATGTCAGTCTTAGTCTTACTGGACCTCCGTGCTGCATTTGATACAAATGACCACAACATATTACTTAAACGACTGGAGAACTGGGTGGGCCTCTCTGGCACGGCGCTACATTGGTTTAAATCTTATTTAGAGAACAGGAAGTACTTTGTGTCAATAGGTAACTTTACATCTGAGCAGACAAGAATTACATGTGGAGTTCCCCAAGGTTCCATCCTGGGGCCTCTTCTGTTTAACATCTACATGCTCCCACTGGCACAGGTCATGAGGAAAAACAAAACTAGTTACCATAGCTACGCAGATGACACACAGATATATATTACAATGTCACCGAGGCCCCATACAGGCTCTTGGTAAATGCAGTGAGGAGATTAATGACTGGATGTGTCTAAACTTTCTTCAGTTATAGAAAAACAAAACTGAGGTGATTGTCTTTGGAGGAAAAGAGAAACGATAAAAGGTCCCCACAGAGCTTCAGTCTATACACTTAAAAACCACCAACCAGGCCAGAAATCACAAAATCAGCCTATTATCACCTTAAGAATATATCAAGGGTAAAAGATCTGATGTCTCAGCAGTACCTGGAAAAACTAGTCCATGCATTCATCTTTAGCCGGCTTGATTATTGTAACAGTATTTTTACAGGTCTACCTAAAAAATCAATTAGACACCTGCAGCTTATTCAGAACTCTGCTGCTCAAGTCCTCACTAAGACCAAGAAAGTGGACCACATTAGTCCAGCTCTGAGGTCTTTACACTGGCTGCCTGTCTGTCAGAGAAAGGACTTTAAAGTTCTGTTGCCGGTTTATAAAGCTCTGAATGGTTTAGGACCAAAATACATCAGTGACCTCTTGACCCAGTATGAACCTACCGCAACGCTCAGATCATCTGGTTCCAATTTCTTATTAGTTCCCAGAGTCAGAACTTGACATGGAGAAGCTGCCTTCAGCTTCTGTGCTCCATATGTTTGGAACAAACTCCCAGAAAGCTTCAGATCAGCTGAAACACTTTATTTAAATCCAAATTAAAGACTCACCTGTTCTCTGCTGTATTTCATAGTTTTTATTTAGGAGTCCAAATCTGCATCTGTTTCTTTTAAGCTGGAATCTTAAACTTGATTATGTTTAATATTGTTTTTCCCCGCACTAGAACATTATTTCTTACATTTTATCCATTTTATTTGAGCTTTTTCTTTCTGTTTTTGTTTAATTAATTTCATTACTTTTAATCATTGTTTTTTTAATGCACTTGTATTGCTTTCTGCACCCTGCTGTAATGCTTTTATTGTTTTATGTAAAGCACTTTGAATTGTCTTGTACATTAAATGCGCTATACAAATAAATTTGCCTTGCCTTACAGCATCCATAAATAACCGTTGCACTGTTACTTACAATCAAGCCGTCATTCCTGCTGATATCTACCAACACTAGTTTTCATAAACTATATACTAATAAACAACAGCAACACCATAAACTACAGGGAAGAGACAAAACATCTTGTGCATTATGGTGTTGCCATAACAACCTAAAAATGGATACAGACAGTGCTCTACTGAGTCATGTACATTTAGTAATGTTGTCTGCAAATGGCAGGTGATACAAGCCCATCTTGCCTCTGTTACTACATCCCTTGCCTGCTCAGAGGCACTAACGAAACTGGGACCCCCGACTCTGCTTCTGCAGTTTCGCACAACACAAATGCATGACAAAGGCAGGCACATCAGTCCTGGCCTAAAAAGTCTTTCATGGTTATTACATACAACCATTATCCATGGATGCTGTTTCATTACAGCACCAACAATTAAATAAGAGTATATTAGAAAAACTAATGATAAGAGGAAAAAACTCACTACTCTGTACTGTAAAGTTAATTATTTCCTTTAACATGTCAGAGTTTATCTTCTTATATTAATGTATTATGTATGTATCACCACTGGCAGCATTCTGACATACTGGTGTGTATTAGTTGCACAGCAGAGGTCAGTGAGGACCTCAGGGGCTGGAAGATGGCAGATAGAGGGATTGGGACTAATTAAATCACAGACACAATATGAAACAGAAGCTTCTGAATCACAGCACCTGCACTTTTATGTTCTGTTGATTGACAGTTTACTTTTTTTTATCTGAATGTTTAGTTTGTTTTTCTTTATTTTTAGTGCTAAAAGAGCTTCTTTGTTTGTTTGTTTTATAACAACAACAAAAAGTCTGTCAGTAATTTTGTATGAGTACAGTATGTCTCTGTGTGTGCATGTGTCTGGACATGATACAGAACTTTATTGACATCTTCACATCTACACTGGTGCCAACACTGACTTTTAATTTCCTCAAGGTTCAGCTGCTGGGTGGAATATAATGGCAGGAGGAATGGAAGGAAGGCTGAGAGGAAGAAAGGGGCTGGGGAGAACAGGTATAACTCATAATGAAGAACTGAAATTATTGAACCATAAAGACTTCACATACTACTGCTGCAGCCATCACCGGATTTGTCATTGAACACTTCTCAAGGGAGCACATGCAGAGATGCACAAGTGTTATTGTCTTACATAACAGCTCATAAAGTGGGAAGTGGATTGTTCAGGTGTTGTTTTCATGTGTCAACTAGGTTTGCTCACTGGCTTTTTATGCCTGTGTGTGTGTATGTGTTTTTTGGGAGTGCCTGTCAGACCAGATTTTGTGTAGCAGGTCTACATCTGAGAAAAAAAAAAACAAAAAAAAAAACACAAAGTTTGCGTCTTATTGCATCAGCCAGCAATGCTGCTGTAAATCTGCACAGGAAATGCTGAAAATCATAGCACACACACAGAAACATGAACACACAGCCACACAATGTATCATTTAATGCATCTCAATCAATATGTAAACCCTGAATCAATTATCAGTATTTCTGTCTCCCACATCCTGTATCTTTTTGATGTGAATCCTCAGCGTTCCTCTCGAGCACTAGGAGACATCAAACCTCTAGAAGGATTTTATTGGTGGGGCTCTGTGAGCACTAGCTGAAGGGGAGCTTGTACTCAACCTTGCAGAACAGAAAAGAAACGTATTGAAATATTTAAGGGAAATGCATTAGGCTTTGGACAGAGGGCTGAAAGTAGCGTAACACCACCCTTCACTTCAGCTCTTTAAATGAGAATAGGGGGCTAAAGTAGGGGGCAGGGTGACAGAGGAGAGACAAAGCCAAAATACTCCAGTGCATACACTTATTTTTTGTGTCATCCTCTTACTTCTCTTTCTTAATCAAAAGCTTGAAGATACTGTGCTCTATACTACTCAGGCTTCATTCCAAAGTATTTTTTTGCTTTTGATTCATGATTAATCACATTCTACAACTCCTCCAGGCTAGCAGACACTCAACAAATGGCAGTGATTCATTTTCAGGCAGAGTGTGAAACCTTAAATTACAGAGAAAGAGCTTTATAGCCTTCTTGTATCTATGACTTCTCTCTTTTATTAATCTCAAACATTGCAACAGATGACTTGGCTGTCTTCAGGTAAGCCATCACTCACCTGGTTCTCCATCATTTTTCTTCCACCTTGTCCTCTTTTATTCTCATCCTTCTTTCTCCTTCTCCCAAATTAACTCTCTGGATGATGAATAATTGAATGTGAGAGGTCAAGAACATTGTTCTCCTTTAACTCTCCTTTAAAGAGTTACACAGTTGACTAGATTGTTAAAGACAGAAACACATAAAAGACTCCTAAGGGCAAAGCAATCTTATTTTCCCATTAAGACCAAGAAGTCTCTTTGCTTTACAACATTGTCATCTTAAATAAATGCTGCAAAAAGGGCATTTTGCCAAAAGCGTTTGTACTGTAACAAAGGCTAAACAAAGAACCCTGCTCTCCAGTTACCGGTCATAACAGTAAAGGTCACATCACAACTTGATTTCAGCTAAAATTCTGAGGAACATCCACAACAGACTTTAATCATATAGATGTATGTCATGATATAGATCTGTTCTGTAACAGTGGAGGCTGTCATATTGCTTTGCTCAATAATATATGTGAAACACGTTTTAGACCAGGCTTTACATTTCTTTTGCCTACATTTATGTTACCCCTATCTGCATCTTCACTGGTTTTATAATGGCAGCACACAAGTCTTCTTCATCTCTTGTGTATTGGGGATTTGAAAGTAAACTTAAAAGCTCACCTACCACCACCTATTGAACTGGAGTGTGGAAAAGATTAAAGCAGTGGTTGGGAACCCTAGTGCTCAAGTTTTAGATGTTTTCCTGCTCCAACACACCTGATTCAAATCAAATGGATCCAACAACTTGCTCTCAAATTCTGCACGGTGACTTATTCATTTCAATCAGGTGTGTTGGACTATGGTTCCCAGCACTGGAAAAGCAATCTTCCTAAGAAATGTTTTGAGTTGCCAGATATGGGGTAAAGTAAGTGTTAAATAACACCTGTGTTTAGGTAAAAATGCATGTTTATTCATCGACACGTTTAATTCCTTCTTAACACCAATATCAAACCAGCCCATCATATAGCAGCAACTCAATGTATCTATGCATGTAGACATGGTCAAGATAACTTGTTCAAGTTCAAACTGAGCATCAGAATGAGGAAGAAAGAGGATTTCAGAGACTTTGAACGTTGCATGGTTGTTGGTCTGAGTATTTCAGAAACTGATGATCTACTGGGATTTTCACACACAACCATCTCTATGGTTTACAGAGAATGGTCTGAAAAAGAGAACATGTCCAGTGAACAGCAGTCGCCTAGGTCAAAATGTGTTGTTGATTTCAGAGATCAGAGGAAAATGGGCAGACTGACCGGAGGTGACAGAGAGGTAACAGTAACTCAAAAAACCCCTGGTTTCAACTAGGGATGCGCACGACTAATCTATTAATCGATTAGTCAAAACAAAAAAAGTCAACTGTTTTTGTTTGGATGAGAGCTATGGCTCATGGTGCTGTTTACACCTTTGCTGTTAAAAGAACAACATGGGCCTGTTGGTTTGACAGGCAGGTTTCAGTCAGAGGGCAGATGACATTGGAGCAGAGAAACAGAGTTGTAAGAAACACCACACAGCTCTTCTAGCTACAGTAGAGTCCAGCCTCTACTTTACCTCTGCTGGGAAAAGTGAGGGGAACTAACCCTGAAACTAGCTGCAGCTTCAACCAAGGAGTAATCATCTTGCATCAGCCTCCCATCCTCGGTTTGGAGGCAGAGAGACAAAAGTTTAATCTGTACTGTCAGAGTTCTCACCAATAAAGGAGGCAACAGACCAGAGCAGTATGGTTAGTAAACCGTGTTTAGTAATTCAGGGCAGCTGTGGCTACACATGTAGCTTACCATCACCAAGTATGTATGAGGAGTAATTGAATAATGGATACAATGTAAATCGCAATGGGTGCCTTCAAAAGCGCTATATAAATCAAATCCATTATTATTTTTAATAAAAATTATTATTATTATTATCAGTTTTATTATGTTTACTATTATTACTTACTTATTAAATATTATTATTTATTATTACTTCAGGAGCAAAAAGACCAGATGGAAAGACAATGAAAAAAACAAAAAACAAAAACAAACTTGTTTTGTTGTTGCTGAACGGTCCTGTGGGTGCTGTGTTTAGTTCACCTAGTATAGCAGCCACCCCATAATCACAGCCAGCCCAGGTTCTGTCCCGATATCTCCCACTTTCTCATCTACCTGCTATACAATAAGAGACACTAGAGCCTACAGAAGGTTAAAAATAAAATACACTAATGTAATAAAAACAACAACAACAACAAAAATAAACACTTGTGTATGTAACACACACATACAGATAACATCTTAGTCAATTTCCCTTTGGAGATATTATTTTTTCCATTTCATTATTGGTGACATTATGGTGACGCCACGACTAACTCATTTCCACCGCGTATGTGTGCACCGCGTTACGGCTGCTCCGCGGCCTCCACTGTTTGGTTCCCACCGGGTGAACCGCAGCGCGTGTCAGAAGCATCCCCGAAGCACCTTGTCACGGCTCTCCACTAAATTTACGCACTGAGTCTATTTTTGATGGAGCACGCACCCAGAAACTCAGCAATTCAGATAGGGGAAGACAGGAAATCAGACACTGGAGCAGTGTAAAAACAGAAACGGCAAGTGCCGTTGTAGCGAGAGTGGCTGGCCTGGATCTTAGCATCTCTCTCTCTCTATCCCCGCCGCAACCCTCCCCTCGCCCTCCCTCTGCTTGTAGCCGTTGAGAACAACTGCACAAAACTGACGTTACTCCATCTGCGATCGACTAGTTTTGCCTCACATCAGGTCCCGGATGTGTGGCACAAAAGTTTGAATTTCAGATCTGAATTTGAATGGAGAGAACTGAAACTGAACTATGAAAATGAATTAGGGAATGAATTTTTTCAAATACAAAAGTTTCAACTTTACCAATATACACATTCAAAAAACAAAGATTCAATATCAAATATGATAATTTGGATTCAGTTTTTTTAAGCAATTATTCAAACAGGCATATTCAGATTCAAATTGAATGATTCAAATTCAAATATAAAGAATTCAGATTCGCTCCCCAGTGGCACAAAGTTTATCCAATAGTATTCCTATATTCATTTTTAATCAGTTTTTGGTCCCTGACCTCCTTCCTCTGTACTATATAATTTATGTACATACACTAAAAAAAAAAAAAACATTTCAGAGAGATAAACCCGACTGTCACTCAACTACATGTTGACAAATTACGTGTTTGCTTGCACCTCAAGCACAATTGCAGACTTGCTTTTACCTCTGTGCCACAATATGTATGTAAGAATGAACTATTCAGCATTTTGTCATGTCAGGAAAAGCAGATTTGTAATTCAAAACTGTAAAAGTGACTGCTTTCCATTTAGTTGAACAAGATGACATTTTTTGTATTATACAGTCTGGCTCCTGTCTTGGCTTGCAGGGACAATAAATAGAACTGAACCATTACTGACAAAATTGCCTCAATTGGGACTTTTCTGCTCTAGATCAGAATGATTGCTGGAAAGAAAAGGTCTACAGTGAGAGTACAAAGAGCAAAGATGGACACTTTCCAGGCAAGAAATGTGCCAATTATGGTATTTACATAATACAGTATCCTGTGGCTTCATCACATACTGGTGTTTTTGGCTTCCTTCTGTTAGACTTCAATAGTCTAGCCATGATATGTGGGAACTATTCTCTTGAAGAATTTTGGGCGAGATTTGACCTTATAAGATCTCTATATGAGGACACAGCTGCATTATTTTAGCAATCATCATTACTACTCTTCATCACTCTACCTCTGTAATGTGCTGCTATTCATAACTGAAAGCTTTCATTGCCTCTAATCCTTCTTTGACTTCTTATAGACCCTGTTAGCCAGTCAGAAATATTATATATTTCTATTAGTGACTTCAGGGGCAATGCAGGTGTAAACTGGCAGAAAGTAAACAAAACCCAAATGTAAAACTCAGAGGACTGTAAAAGAATATCCCATTCATCTTTCATACCTGCTTTGTCCTTTAAAGTGGTGTGGGGAGCTGGAGCCCATCTGAGTTATCACACAGTGACAATCGATTACAAATAACAGGGCACACACTGACATTCAAGTTAGAATTTCTAATTTCCTTTGAATGCATGTTTCTGGATTGTGGAGAAAACTGGAGTATCCAGAGAAGTCTCACATGAACTCCACAAAGAGAGGTTAATCATCACACCATCAACCAGGGAATGACTAAAGAGAAACTCCATACTTTTGCACTGATATCTGAAGAAAATATTTACCAGAATTAAGACTTTAAACATTAGTTTTGTGTTCAACTGTAAAAAAATGTATACAGGCGAGTTCATTTATTTCACACGAGGACAAGTTACTATGAGATGCGTGTAGACCAACAATACCCAGAACTTAAAGAACATAAGGCATTTCATCAAGAAGGTATGAAAATTCTTCAGCCTAGGGTCATTTTGCATTTCCACTGGGTACAGGAAGATTAGACAAATTAAGTCCGCTGAAGTGTATCACTCCTTCCTGACAGTCCTCCATTGGAGCTAGAGTTGGCACTGCTCACTGATGAGAGCTGCCAACATCGTTTAACAAGGAAAGAAGTTTCAGCCGTATTAGCTCTAAATCAGTTTCTACGGGGTTTTGTTGTTTTTATTTGTGTCTTAGAGCATAACCACTGTGCATAAAGCCGGAATTAATGTTTCACTGCTCTAATTTCACTGCTTTCTTGTTACTGGAACAGTATGTCTCCATTTATCCCTGAGCGTGTTTGACCACTGCACCACAGTGACTTAAGCAGGCAGGAATGTATGAATTTAAATGCTGAGTTTACAAACTTTAAGAACTAATAAATCTTCAAATGAAGAAAGTTTATGAGATGTTATGTGTATAACACCAGAGATAACCAAGTTAGAACCATAAATTTAAATTCTGTTAGCCTCACTCCAAAGGTCCATTTTGGGGGTTAAATTTCACCCCTGGCATCCCGTTTAGACTCTGGTTCCTGCTGATAAATTGCAGCTACAGTTATTATGAAGTGATGTTTATGTCCTATTTTCTGTTAAGCTAGAGCCCATGACCAGGTAGGATAAGGCAGTCTATTTAAATACACTACCGTTCAATAGTTTGGGGTCACTTTGCCATGGGATTCAATAGGGAAGTGACCCCAAACTTTTGAATGGAAGTGTATGTTTGTATTAATCTCACTCATCCTTTGTGTTCTGCATCTTGACATTAAATTTCTACCAGATCATTACAAACTATTGATTGTTATAGTAGCTATAGGTGGTTGTCAGGGAATTTAAGCTATAACATGCTGCAGATTCACTTCACTGGAAAAGCAAAGAAGATAAGGGAAAAGTTGGTTGAAAGAATGTGTGTGTAAATGTGACTTTAAATCACTCTGTCACCATTATGGCTGCACAGCCTGGGCTCATCTTCCCTCAATCTGGTTAAGAAAGCATAGTGTAGGAGAGAGAAGTTAGTATGCAGCTCGCTGTCCTCTGAATCAGAAATCAAAACCTGCCTCTATTTTGTGGTGCAAACACATTGTCTATTCACAGCAGCTAAACTAACATGCATTGCATGTGTGTGTGTGTGTGTGTGTGTGTGTGTGTGTGTGGATAGGTGAAAATAAAGCTATCCTTTAAAAATTTCTAAACCTTATCACACCTAATTGGGTTGATTAAGAACGGGTTCTCTGCATCCAGAATCAATTGACTGAGCAGAAGAAAGCTGAAGAGCAACGAGAGATGAGAGCATGATGAGGAATGCTCAATGTTGCCATGGCAACGCAATTGGAGTCACATGCATTCAAAGCAAACAGTGACATGTCCAACTGTTTTCACCAGAGCATGCTGTGAGAAACAGATTTGTGCTTAGCAAATAGAATAATGAAGGTGAGCAGACTGCATGAGATTGTACTGAGCTCTGACTGACCACCAGCAAAAAGCCAAAAAGAATTACGTCACCCCGCAGACAGAAACAGTTTTTGTGTTTTTCTGAGAATGTTGGTCTTATAATCCATCATAATCCATTGTGTAATCCATCATGCAGGCTCAATCTGTGTGTGACAGAGGAGTAGTAGTGAGGCAGGTGGTGCTGTCATTCAGATGGAGAATGATTCACTGGGGTCAGCAGTGCATGGCGCATTGTGTGTATGAGCGTCTGTTGGTGTGCATTTGTGTCTGGGTGTTATAGTGTCAGTCGTGTCTGACTGAGCCTGTCAAGAGGTGTAAAGCAAGTAAATGTTTTCCTTTTTCTTTTTATTTATTTATTTATTTTGCAGACGGTTCTTGCATCCACATTGTCTCAAGACACATTTCCAGAATTCAAAACTGTGATGGAATGTGGAAGAAGAAGAGAGGGAGCGGACATCAGCGATGGGGAGGGAGTTTTTTTAAGTACGCGACTCTTCACGCTGTTCAATGTCCACTTGGAATGAACAGTCATGATGTATGTTTAGTCTTTACTTTTTAGAGTTGACTTCTGTGGTTTTAATGTTTTACTTACTTACTCAATAACAGAAATACAGAGGACTATTTTGAGTCTGCCCTGGGGGACAAATTAGAGCATTTAACTAAAATCACAATTTTTAACTGAACCTTAAAATAACACAAACAAAACAAGAGAACTTCACAAAACAAAACTAAATCCAGGCCATTGTAACTTAATATCCAAGGCCTGAAGTATATAGAAAAAATCTAATTTTTCTGACTAGTATTAAGATTTGGTTTGCAATTGAATCTGTGAGATTCCAGCTTCCGTTCAGTATTCAGGTAGAAATATATATAACACGGAGGATTGCCACAAAACATGATGTCTAAATATGAACTGCTGTATATTCTAACAAGAACACAAAGACGAGATATTAACGTCTTCAATTACCAACTGCATGATGCAAAATGTGAAGTTTACTGAAGATACTGAAGCTTGAAGGTTATATTTCCTCTAGAAAAGGTTTATACCTAGTCCTTGTACTAAAAATTAAAAGGCCTGATGTTATTTATCTTATTCACACATCAGCCGGTGTGTCACCGATGATATTTCTCCTCCACAGGTCCAGTAACTGTACTTCTCAGTTCCCAGGTGTTTGCTAACTATTACTAGAAGAAGAGGAGGCTACACATGGATCATCTTGACCCAGTCCCAACTTTCTGAAATATGGTCCTATCATCAAATTTCATCAAAGATTGAATATTCTTTCCCATGAAACAGTGAAACATCCCACTTTTAACTTTTAAATATATATAAATATTAATTTCTGAGATTTGCAAACCATTGCCCTCTGCTTTCATTTCTGAAGTGTGATAAAGATTTAGAGTGAAATGCACAGAAGCAGTGATAGTAATTACCACCAACTCCACAGACAGATCAAGTATGAAGTAAGCTCATGAACACACAACAATCAGGTACAACTTTTAAACCACAAACATGTAAAGCAAATCATATAAAATGCCATCTGGTTCCTAGTATCCTGGTTATTGTTGCTTGACATGTATCACCCACCTCATCAGCAACCTAAGACAGCAGTGGCCTCTACCCAATAGGTCAGGTGTGTCCAAAGTTGGTCCCAGAGAGCCGCTGTTGTGCAGGTTTTTGATGTATCCCTGCTCCAACACACCTGATTCATATTAAATAGATCCATCACCCTATGAAGTTCTTTTACAAATGACTCATTAATTTGAGTCAGATGTGTTGGAGCAGGGAGACATGAAAACTTGAAGGACTGTGGCCCTTGAGGAACAGAGATGGACACCCCTGCACTAGACAATGCAGCAAGCCAGAACACAAAAACTGTTGAGGAGTGGCTAAAGGATGACAAAGAACCCATTTACCAAGCTATTAAATCCACATAGTTTCGTTGAATAGCCGCAGGATGCATTACGATACAGCAAGCCACAGCCAACAGGACCTGAAGCCTGAATTTTCTATTTATTTCTTTATTTTTTACAGCAAATTTTTAGTTAGTTGAAGTCAAAACATCATAATTTAGTCATCTGATTCTTGTGGTTTTTGTCTAATTCAAGTCAACTAAATAAAATAATATAAATTGTAAGGCTGATGCATCATTTTAAAAGTTTCTCCTAATTTTCAAATATGTGAAATAACACAGGTTCAGTATCCCACTATAACATGAAAAAGAAAACAATAGAAAAAAAAATCAAGTGGTGGCATCTTTAAGTTTGCAGCCTTGTAAAAGTTCATAAAACAGCATTAGCTTTGGCATGTTATCTTTGTGTGGACTTTAGGATGGCTGGTGGGCAAATGTTGTGACAAATTTGTTGTTTTCTCTAGAGATAGTTACTCCAATACAGTTTATAAAGCATCTTGTTAACTTTATATGACAAGTGAAATGTAGACTTTTCTCTTTCTCCCAGGAGTATCGCATTAGTTTCAGTCTAATTGGATTTCTTCGCAGTTTATCTTGTCTTTCCACACAACTAAAAATATCTGATTGGATCTCGCCCCAGTCCAATTTTTCATCTCGTATTTGTTTCCATTTTGTCTTTTTCTATTTTGACATACTGACTTTGACTTAGTATTTTTGTTGCATCCTGCTCTTTTGTGCCACAGCTGTTTCATCCCACACCTTCAATATGTTTTGTTTCTGAAGCTTTAACCATTCAGACTGTTTGTTTGATTCAACCTTTTGATTGCTCCTTCGGTGAGCTGAACAGAGCTTTGCTTACTAATTTTACCTCTATACATCCTGTATCTTTGTCTTCCCCCTGTTTACACAACATCCTTTCATCACACATTGCCATCAAACATGAACATATCGGCAGGATTTTCAATATGTCTCTAAAATGTTTTAGTCAAAGCAGCTCTTAGGTTTACATTTAAGCAATGATGCTACATAATGACACAGCCAAGTTAAAATAGACTCAACTGTCAAACTGACACACAGATGTGACTCCTGCCTGTGTCCTTCTCTCTTACTAATGACACACAGCACTCCGGTCAGCGTGTAGCAGGAGGGTCTAATGTCTAATCTGTGGTAATGACTCATGCTGAAGCTCTGACGAGCAATTATCCCCCTTGCAGCTCTTCGGCTGGCATCAGGCCATCAGTGTCTCACTCAAACACATCTGTGAATTTACACACTCTCAATGAATTTTTTTTTAAAAAGCAACAGTCTCCTAATACTGCCCTAAACTTTTCAAATCATCAACGCTAACTTCCCCAATAAAACTAGTGCAAACGATAACATGTAATCATATATTGCGTTCACATTGCATAATTTCATATTAAACTAATTTTAAATTAACAACAAGCACTGTGAGAGGTTCAACCATCAGGTGAATCTTATGTTTACTTTTCCTCTGTTTGTGTATTTGAGTGTGTGCTGCTTGACCATGACTGATTATGCACATGCTCCATTTGACAGGTGTGAGTGAGTGTCTGTGCATGGTTAATATGTTTACCTAGGAGATTATTAACTCTGTGTGTGCATGTGTGTGCTGTCGATCGGTCAGCGGTGTCATCTTCGGCGCTGAGTGCTGATTCACTGGATGACACAACATCCAGTGCGCTTGCTACCATGGTCCAAAAACATCCACAGGGATCAGAATAGATCCCAAAGTCGGGAGAGCGTCCAAATCAAGCCATGTGGGCAGATTTATCAAGCATGAGGCATTTAGATGAAGACTGAGTGGATGACTGAGTGATGCTGACAGGCTGCAGATGAAAGAAAACAGGTGACAGATGAAAAGAAAAAATAGGAAAAGAGATGAACCAGTGGAGAACATACAACAGGGGTGTCTTGATGTTCAGGGTTGTTGCCGTTGTTAGTCACACATGCATCTCGTTGCTATGTCAAGTAGTACAGAGAGACAAAAATAGAAGGTTTTGGTCTAATTCCCCATGAAAGTGAGACTGAGTGAAGGCAACAAGAATGACAAAGCATCACACAATTTCTTCACCGTTGTGCAAAAGAAGAAAAATTGCTTAAGGGAGTGGAAGAAAGCGAGAGATAAAAAGGAAATCACACAAAAAAAAGATGCTTGAGTCATGCTGTCTGTTTAAAATTTTCAAAAGTCATTAAAATAATATGGTTGTAGGTTGGAGAAGATTCTAAATTTAGGCCTTCATCCTGATTCAGTGTCTTAATTGTTGGGACACTCAAGACAGCAGGTGATGAGCTGTTTTCTGACTGAAGAAAAAGTTGCTGACAGACGGTGAAGCAACTACTTTACTGAAGGACTGACACACTTGGAGACATTCAAAGTGTTTATGTGACTGACTATGTAAATTAACTGTGAAGTGTGTAATGGCATGGAGCTGTTGTAAATCCTCTCAGATGAGGCCACTTACTCCAACAAAGCTTCGACAAATTTAAATTCTCTGACAGTAAGTATCCAACATATATCAGTGTATATATATATATATATATATATATATATACACACACACACACTGTATGTGTTAAAACATAATTTGTTGGGGTTTAAATTACTACTTTTCTGAAATATGTTTTCATACTTTCAGTTTCCACCATGTATGGTTTTCCCCAGTTGAATTGAACCTACATAAAACTCAGATTCTGTTCTGTCCAACTGTATTTTAACCCATATGCTACACCTTTCCTAAAGTTAAATACTAAGTCAATAAGACTACTCATCCCAACTTCCACATTGACTCAGGCAGCAGTTTTCTCCCATGATGCGTCTTTCTCCTCAGCAGCAACAGCAGCAGTGTTCTTTTCTTTCAGAATACCACTTCGTTTTCCTTGTATGCTGCTATTAGAACCTCTTGCTCCAATGGGGCGAAATAATTATCACATTTTTTGTCAGCCGTTGCCATGGTGAATCCAGGTATCAGAGCTCCATTGATGACAGCTTTTTATTGTGGTTCATGCACATGCCAAACTCTGGGTAAAGATAATCAGAGTCGACTGAACCCGCAGAAGACGATGTTAACCCAGAGTATCTTAGTTAGTTGAACCTTCTTTCTGAAACAGGCCCCTTCGGTTATCAGAAAAGTTAGTAATTATTAATCTCCTTGCTGTTTGCTATGTAAGTGGCTAGAACCATAGATTTAAGTCTAGGCAGAAATGAGTGCACTGCATTTGCCTTAATTAGCAAACAGAATGGAGGCTGTGGGGGAAAATTCTCCATTAATGGTTTGAAAAAAAAAACTCTGCTAGCACCTTCAAGCTCACTATTGTAAAAAAGAATATTTATTTAGTGTCAGTATTTCTCGACAATGAACGCTTTCCATCTGCTCAGCAACTTTAGGGTGTCACACACAACAGTTACAGATGTACACAACTAAACAAGACATGCACTTTTGTTGCCAGTCAATTCCTTTCTTTCTGATTTCTTGATTGGTTTCTTAAAGCTGTTCAGTGACTGAACCCATAATTGAGATTTGCATGATTTTGCTCACTGTACAGTCTGACCTTGGGCTGGACGTTCTGTGGCGTTGACCCACTGGCAGCTGTCTGAAATGTTTCTCACTTGTAAATAATCTTTCTCACAGTATATTAATGAATTTTAAAATGTTTAAAAATGGTCTTTCACAGGTTAATAAGTAGCAGCAGCTTCATCTCTAAGATCACTGCTGATGTCTTTCCTCCTTGGCATTTTGTTAACACACAATTGAATGCTGCAGCACATTGGAAAAAAAAAAAAGATAAAAAAAACTTTTATAAAGGTAATTATACTTGCTCATTATCAGTTAATCAAGAGCATTTTGCCTACCCTCTTACTTCTTATTGGAGTTCTATGGGTAAACTGGTTTATTTTGGTTAAATAATGACAGTGTAACATGTCATGTGTTGTTGTCCATCTGAGGGTGCATTTGTCTAATTTGAGGACCTGGTGTGTAACAGGCGATTTCTATCTTTATTATGTCCTGATACATTAAACTTTACAACCAAAAACAGAGATTTCTTTATTAATGAGTTTTTGTGAAAGCATCCTCCTGTTAAAAGCTTCCAAATTTTAGTTCTAAACACAAGCCACAAAGTCAGGGTTGAGCTCATAAATAGAACCCAAGAGGACACGAAAAACATCCAGACGTCTACTTTAGTCAGCTCATTCCTGTCTGGCTGTGCGTGTCGTCAGATGTCCTCTGAAGGTGTGAAAGTGTATCCTCAGGCAGAGTGATGCAGCAGGAAGATGATGCAGCCAAACACTTATCTGGATCTTTCTGCATGTATTTATCAGTCTATCGTCTCCTGGTTTCCTGTTTGTCTTTGTCAGACTTCCCACTTCGTGCTTTGCCTGTCAGTAGCTGTGCCAGCTCTCTGCGGTGGCTGTACGTGGAGACCTAAGATGTGCTCTGAATCACTGCAACAAAGACATTTCACTTTGTTCCTACTGTGACCTCATTTGCAGCAAGTGATCCGTAGCTATCACCTCACAAGGCATAAAAAACACTTCCTCCAGCGAGGAGCCATTATTTGCATAAAAGTCTTGTAGTAAGTTTTACATTAAAAATGATCTGAATGTGGATAATCCAAGCATTCATAAACAAGGAAAGGCCTGGAGTTAATGTATTCCAATTGAAATAGCTTTAAGAAATGTGACACTGATGGCTTTTAACAAACTTCAGTTAACTTCAGAAATGCCAGTGAAATGTTCTAAAAATGTTATATAACTAAGTAATAATATATATATATATATATATATATATATATATACTTGATTATTTTTTATCAGGTAATAAAAGAAAAGAAAATTACATTCCTACATTGCTCATTGTGTGGTTCATGAAGCTCATACAGCTGGCTATGTTTTAATTTGTGGCTCATATTGCAGCCAGTTATAGAAAAAAAAATGCATGTGATAAATATAACGTAAAAAAGATTTCCAACAACTATATCGTCCAAACATAAATTGGAATGGGAATGTTTTTCTGGAATATTTTCTGTAGATTTGTGTGTATAAAGAGCTTTTTTTTTATTTATTTATTTTTTGTAGCTGTGTAGTTTCAGTGTTTGGCTACAGCAGCATTCAAGGCTTGGATGTTTATGTCATGCTCCCAAAAACATGAATACATATTTAATTGAATAATGGGGGGAAAAATCAGATGGAGAAAAAAAACTAATTGCAGCAACTCTAGAAAATAATGACTCTGAGCAAAAAAGAAGACCGTAGAAAGCCGGCAGATATTAAGTGTAATGTGGGGGAAGAAAGGACATAATCTATACGAGATGAACAAGAGAAATGAAAGGACACATTTTAATTTGTCTACCACAGATCCAACCTTGGATGTTTACTATGCAACCAAAGTTACATACAAAACGGCATACAGTAGATTGTAGGATGATGAGTAATAACACGCTCAATATTTTGGGTGGTTTTTATATGATATGATATAACATTAAAATATTTACATAAATATGTCTTGTGCTTGAGAATATCCTAATAAATGTTTAATTTAACTATATGGTCATTTTGTGATTTTCATAATGGGGATTATTCTGCTGTTTTGAGACCGACTAGTTTTTCACACCCAGCACAGCTACCATTCCTAACAAAAAATGCGACCATGTTTTGGACTCATAATCTTTCTAGATGAGATGATGAAGCCAAAATCTTGTGAAATTGACAGCATGTAGCAGATTCACACCCTGCAGCTGTTTCCGTACCTCCATAAGCAGCAACCTGCCAGGACAGGTGTACACCACTGGACCAATGGTGAATTGGTGTGCATTCATAAATTAATCAACATCCACTTTGAGCCACATCCTACTAAAGGAGTTGTCACGGAGACAGTTCAGGTAACAACTGCAGCTGAAGGCTTCATAACTTGCAAGTAATACTTAAGTAATTTTTTGTTAAATTCTTTCAACCACAGTCATTTCCTCTTCACCAACTCCAGTTACATTCTGCATGACTGAAATTAATATTTAAGAAGGTCATTACTGTATAAATTCTTAATTGTCACATTAACTATAAATGAAAGCATCAGCATGGTGATAGTGGTCCTTATAAATAAGTCCATAATTATCTATATTGTCTAACTAATAATTAGGACAGCACATTTTAGGGAAAATGTATCCTTATCACAATATTAGCATGTACAATAGCAAAATCACAGACATTTTGACACAAAAAACAACATGGTGGAGGTTGATTGATGACTGCAGAACTACAATTAGAGGAAGTTTGACTGTTTTGCATCATTAGCTAACTGCACGGAGGCAGAGGTGGATCTCCTTAAACACCTCAGATTAGTATTAAACCCCCCATACACACACACACACATGTATATATATATATATATATATATATATATATATATATATATATATATATATATATATATATATATATACATATATTTACAAGTCATATCTCATCATAGAAAAATTATTTTACATATAAAACATTTTCTAAATGTCATGCAGAGCTAATAATTAATAGCCCATTAAATATAATGGACTTTTGCAATTCAGAGTTTAATTCTTATGTTATTCCTCTGGCCAAGTTGAGGAGAAGTTGAGGGTCATATATGGCAAGTCATGTTATCATGCCATTGGAATAAACTGCAAACAGTTTATTTTGGTTCAAGCTCATCTGAACACCAGCCAGTAACAGATGGTGCTGTCATGGCACAAACAACAGGAGAAAAACACAAAACCGGTTTCCTTATTTAATCCTGATCAATTTCTGTACATCTCTCAAACTCCTATGGTAAAGAGCAAAAAGCACTGCAGCTCATTTCACATAATCTCCATCTGTCTGCATCTGCTGCTGCAAACAGTTCCTGTTTTTAACCTCATATATGAACACTGAAGCAGTGTAATTCAGTGTCATCTACAAGCCACTGAGTATGTGGTTCACTGTGGCTTTAGTTCATGAACTGATGCTAAAGTAGATAATTGTAGTACATACTTATGTACTTGGATGTCAGGGTATCAGAGCCATCAACATAATGCAGGCTGTACAGAAGCTGTACAGAAGCCTAAAGTGTCAAAATGGCCTGTTGCAGAGACCACAGCAACATTAACACGTGTGTGCTAAACTAGGGTCCATATTTAATGTAATCTGGAACAAACTAATAGAAAAAATAATATAGGCCTAAAAAATTGAAGAGAAAGCCAAGTTATGAGGAAACCTTTACAAAATAAAATTGTGTTGTTTGTCTAATATATAAAAAAACTAAACACTGAGAACTGCATGTTAAATGGGATAAAATGTCATGTGCATTGGTCACGAGTGGGATCATTTGTACTCTGCATCATGTGTGAGTGTATTAATGAGAATATGTGGATTAATCCTTAAGTGTGTTTGTGAGATGATTCTCTTGGCAAGAAAACCAATAAAACCGTCTTTTCTTGCGTCACCCAGATTAGTAGCTTTCATTTTTCCTTTAGTTTGTCTGTTTTTCTTTGTCTTGCTCTCAAAATTCAAAACAACAAATGAACAGTTTATCATCAAGTGGCGAAAACATGCCAGAGAGAAACGATACTGAACAGTCTACTGTTAGTGGCCCAGCTAACCACAGTGGGCTATTCCTAAATGTAGTATGAGACACTACGTCAGGCTCTACCTTTCTTCCAACCCCTCTCTCTTCATCCTGCAATTTTGCTGTTGTCTCTGTCCCGTGCTTCATATTCCCTCTCTTATTCACTCTTTTTATTGTTTTTTTACTATCTTTCCTTTAGCTCAGTTTGCTTGGAGTGGACACAAAGCATTATTTCTCTTAATTGCCACAGCCAGCCAAGAAAACACAGATGCACAACACAGGGAAGCAAAGAAAGGAAGACAGAATGCAAGATAATTAAAAAAGGCTGAACAAAAGGGAAAGCAGGGGATCAATTATGTGATATTAATAACACAGAATTATAAATGGTGAACATTTTGCAATGCAAAAACTCACACAACATCAGATTTTCAGCAAAGAAAACTTAAACAATACTCATTGTTAAGCTTTACTTGATCATTTCAGACATGTTTTTTTGTAAGAACTTTGCTGAACAGACAAAAATCTGCAAATATTTTGTCTCAAAGAACAATTAAACTGAGTAAAACTAAGTACAGATAGAACAGTGATGTTTGATATGAACAGTAAAAAATATTTAAATCAGAATAAACCCCAATCAAACCAGGATGTAAAACTAAACAAATAATCCAAATATTTGTGGGTTTCAGCCTGATTATATGGGATAATTTGACATATTTGTCGTGTTTACATTGCTGGCCTAATAAAACAATTCTTTTGAAGACTTTACCTGGAATTCTAGCCAGTTTCCAGCTACATCCAGGTATCTACTGGACCAAATACACACTAGGTTAATGAAGTGCAATGGGTGGGATATTCAATCCAGTGAGATATATTGCATATTCGGAACAAATACGGACTTGCATCAACTAAAATGCTGCATTGATTCCCTCACATAACTGTGTTGAATCATTGACTGAAGTGCACCCCACATATCAATAGCAACCTTTTACAGCACTTAATACAACATATATTTATGACACAATATCTCATCTTTAAGTCATGCAATGGTTTATTACATTCTGAGACAACACGCTATGTGATAAGAGCTGGCGTATAGTTTCTATATGGGATAAACACTGCTGTTACAAAAGGAAAATGTCTTCAATATGGCCAAAACTGCGCAGTAGAAGAAATTTAACAGCAACGCCAATAACATCAATAACACAAACAACATATTCACAGTGTTATGTAACCATCTCTCTATAACATGAAACATCAAACGAACTGGATGAGAAGTAACTTAAGGATAAAATAATGATCAAAATCATTGTTATTGTTAAATGACAACTTATAGGAAAAACTTGACTGCATGGAAATTGCTTCACCTCATGAGCATAGAAGAAAAACAGTTCAATTTGCTTTACTGTGTCATTTAAAACCATATTTAGTCAATGTAGTCAGTGCTGATAGCTAAAGCTAGATATATTGGCAGATGACAGGTTTTTCAGAAGAAAACTTTTGCTTAATGAAAATCACACTAAAACATTAGAATGAGACAAGTTTATAGATGTAGAACAGCGCAATCAAAGACCGAAGCTTTTCACTGAGATCCAAGTGCCATAACAGGTTATGATGTTGTAACACAGGCAAGTTCTGCAGTAGATAACAAAATTACTAAGGCCTTTATTTCTATTTAGATCAAAATGTGACACATCAATATTTTCAAGACACACAAAGTATAATAATAATAAAAAAAAAAAAAAAAACTGAACATTTGGGTAAAGTTTCATTCTATGGTTCTGAAAAAAATGAAGATGGTCTCATTATCTTTGCATATTAATCTTGCTAGCTTGCTGTTTTTAACCAGCCTCTAGCCAGAGACCAGCTGTAGCTGACTGTACCAAACAGCAGGCAATTGACCAATATTGAAAACTTAAAAATGCAACACTCAACAAAACTTTTACTTGCCTATGCTGTATGTGGCGCCTCCACTGCCTCACTTTAAGAAAAGCTTTCAGAGGAGTCCACTTTTTTTTGTCATTGCAGAGTACGACAGCTGCTTCATTTTAAGTCAAACGTAACATAATATATAAAATCTAAAGAATTTCCCCCTTTCATTTAGTGTCATTATTGTCCTTGCAAGACGGCTTTGCTGTGTAGTTTCCTCAATTTAAGTAGCAATTTAGCTAACAGAACCTTAGACCTTCTTATTAAGAGGTCACTAGGGTATGAATCAGGTCAAAGTGTTACTAGAGTGCCCTCTGCTGGACCACAAAGATTGTAAAGGTTTGACGAAATCCATGGTCTGAACCAGTCAGTGTACACGTTTTTTTATTCATCACTTCATTTGTAATTCAAATGAGCTCCTGACATTACAAGTTTCCTGACATTTGAATGGATGTTCAAACTTTGATGAAAAAGTGACCGTCCCACTGTACACTGAACAAAAATAATTACAATTGCACCACCACATTTTGTATTTGCAACAAAGCAGCTGCGTTTGGATCAATAAACTGATCCTGCTTTCCTCTGTTGCTTCCACTATTTTTCTGAATGAGCAAATCAAGTAAAAGAAAATTCAAGCCACAATTGAAATAATCTTTAGTTTAACTTCACAAATAATGAAACTGAGTTCATTCTCATCCAAAAATTGATACAGTTAGCTATAAAGTAACTCTGCAAGATCCAAGACAGAGTAAACACACATGCAGGACACACTTCTTCATCCTCCTAAACAAACATACAGTTAAATATTGCCATTCAAACAAAGACACAGACACATACTGTAAGAATAGTGGTCAACACTTTGAGTGATGGAAGATTGACTCTCGTATTTATATTAAAAGTATCTGCTGTTCAATCTCTGCACTGTGGGAATGATTGTGAAGACACTAATCCCCACGAGATCAGATGAGGTGAGGTTGGCTGGAGGGACTAAAGGCAGACTGTACGTAAGAGAGAGGGGAGCAGAAGAGAAGGAAGATCTTAGGGAGAGAAAATACAGATGAAATAGGGGGGTGGGGGGTAGGACTTGAACCAGGCAGACAGCACTCAAGCACTGCCTGCTGTTGGCTCTTTGCTACAAAAGCACTCCCTGGACGCTAAAATATTATGCTTTTACTTCATAATGCTATCTTTGACACACAGGCTTATAAACAAGCATACACATACCTACCAGTATGTGTGGTCCAGTGCACAAACCATAATCTAAATCCAGTGAAATCCTGCTACACGTGCAACATGTTTAGCAATTCTATTGCCTTGACTTATTAAAAATAATACACAAATAATCTACTTTAATAAACCCAAAAGGGTACATATATGTAAGAAAGCATACAGCATGCACAAAATCACTTTTTTTTTGCAACCGCAGACATGTAGAGACACAAAATTGTATATGCCATATTGCTGAACATAAATGGATACAAGGAGACAACTGTGAGACAGCATGACAGCTGGCAGGGACAACGGAAACATCATGGAAAAACACAACAACTTCCTCCGACGAATCCACACATATTCACAACAGCAGGGCACCACAGCGGTCACAAAGTCTGCACGTTGACAGATTGTTGCCGTTTACCTTTTTGTGCGTCGAAACATGTTGCTTGCAGCCGAAGGATGTGTTGGCAGATTAACATGAGAGCAGCTGAGCTTCCACGTACGCGCACAGAAATAAACACACACACAGACGCAGTCAAGAAGCAGCGGTTACGCTCCACGTTGGCATGTCAGCTTCCTCTGGCCACTTCAATACACGCAAACACACTGTCTCTGACGGCTCGCCGTGCTTCTGCACACACACAAATGTGGCTTCAGGAGTGTGCGCAAGAAAATATAGCCAGATCTGGAGATGTCATCTGCGTTACAGACGCAGAAAAGGATAATTTAAGAGAGGAAAGGAGAGATGGAGAGAAGAGGCAGACAGAGGGAGCAAGCTGCTGAGCATCCTTGTCAGGAGGAAAGAAGACTGGGTTGTCAAGGGTATCGTGCCAAGCCAGGAAGTGTGCAGTGACAGAGAGAGGGGGAGGGGGACAGGGAGAGAGAGAGAGAGAGAGAGTGAGTGAGAGAGAGAGAGAGAGAGAGAGAGAGAGAGAGAGAGAGAGAGAGAAGAAGAAAGAATATGTGTGAAAAAGCATGTGAGACTGCAATAAAGGTAGTGGAAAAGATGAGAGAGCAGTGACTAACGTGAATGACCAGGCAGACAGCAAAGGACTGGTGAGTATATGAACTTATGGAGCTACAAACCTTATAAACAGATCAAAAGATAAAGATTATGGTGTTTAAGGTTTTTTTATTAATAAAAAAATCATTAAAAAAACAGTAAATCAACGGCAGTCACAGTCCTGGCCATCTTATTTCCTTATCAAAATCTAGATGTAGAAATTCAGTACATAAAGCAAAACAGAGCTTTTACAATCGCAACAAAACTTTAAGGTTAATATACTCCAAAGCCTCTAAACAAGCTATTCTTTTAATTACTTAGTCGGCAGAAGTAGTCTTCAGGAATAGTTCTTCATGTATCATGAAGAGTTATTCTAAGCTCTTGGATGTTGGCTGCCTCTTGTTTAGTTTTCTCTCAGTTTGACCCCACAGAACTTAATGCTTCAATAATGTTAAGATCCAGGTTCTGAGGATTCATCTCTCCATTAGATAACGCCCAACAACCCCCCCCAAAAAACAACAACAAAAAAACAACAACAACAAAACAAAACAAAGCACCACAATATTTGTGGCTTTAATCGCCGTCATTACCATCTTGGATTAGACTGCTGTTCTTCAAGCTTATATGTACCTAATATTTTTAAGCATATTTTATTTCTTATAAAAAAGGGCATATTGAAGCATAAAGTTTACCTATGATGAATATAACTAAACTATTATTTTGAGTTGGCCCATTTTAGTCTTTCTGCAGCCCATGCAAAAGCAGACAATTTGTAATAATCTGCAGCTCAAATATTTGCAAAGATACACCTATTTTCAACTATTTCTTTTTAATTAAAATAAAACATACAGTAACTTTTCTGTAGGCTTTATAGATACTTTAGGAGGTAACTGTTTGTTCGGGAAAGTACAGTGTGCAGGGAAAGTAGGAGAGTATTTATAGATGGAGAAAGTTATGATTTATATAACTATGCCAGTCTTATTGTTTAACATGCACAAAGAGACTCACAGATACAGTTTATTGTTTTTCTAAGATGTACAGTACCAGACTGGATGAGCTCTGGTGTTGTCTGTTTGTCCTAGATATCACAGGAGCTGCTCTGCAATACGCAGCCAAGAGAGATGTCACTTTACTGTGTGTGCGTGCATATGTGTGTTCCCTCCATCCTCCTCTTTGAAACAAATCCACCAAATGTTAAAGCTGACGCGGGGTGACAGTTGCACAGTAGTGCTGAGGGGAGTAATTCAATAATGGATGTCGTCTCTAATGCGGGAGTCTGGATGGATAAAATATACATGGAAGAGAAGAGGCGGGCAGATGGGGAGGAGGGACAGGGTGGTGATATCACTGGAACCCAGAGGGAGGTCAGAGACTGGTATTGGGTGTTTGATATCATATGAGGACTGACCTGATGCTTCTGTGGGTCACATAGGAGAGGTCAAGGTTTTGATAGTTGCTGACCTGACTGTCTTTAATTTCATGTTGCCTACAGTAAACACCTAGCCACCCAATGAAATCCACAGACTTTAGCTCCATCCACAGGAGGATGCATGATAAAAATAAATAAATAAATACAACAGCGCTGAGGAGGACAGGGTGCAGCTAGGGGGTGAGGGCTGTGGTCTGTGAACCTCCTGCTCCAGAGTTTCCTTCGTGTCATGCTGCGACATCTGCCACATTGCCATATGTGTCACAGGTCACAGACAAGACAAACTCCACTAGCTACAGCTCACAGGTACACAGAGAACAATACATGGTTAACTCAATATGGCATAAAATGCACGCTTAATATTATAGATATGCAGTTAATCAAATATTTTCAATTTTTACCTCCAATGATTGTATAAACAACACTGCACTGCAACTAATCCACAATGATGCTTTTTTTGGATGGATTTACTATCCTTTTGCACTTGGCACAAACTCATTTTAGTTGTTGAAAATACTAAAACAGGGTGTAGGGGTTAAATAAATGTAACAGACGCTAGTTTGCCGTGTTTAGTAAACCTGGACCTTTGTCTTGTGTTGTAAAGACAATACACCCCTTTCCTTTACAGAAAGGAACAACGATTGGTATCAAGCACACAAACAAATATTTCAGTTAGAAAAGCACAAAGTCGAAGAGCAATTCAGTAAAATAATTATGGTCATTTTTCTGTTTTAAAATAAACTAAAGAGATACAAAAGCAGGAATTTTTTGGACAATTGTCACCATTTTCCAAAACAAGCTGCAAAATCAGCCCTGCGGGTGCAAATAACACCTCGTTCTATCTGACCTGTTTAGACAGAATCACATTCAGTTTACCTGGGCGTGTTCCAGAAAGTGGGATATGTTGAAACTCTGAGTCTGTTAGCTTTGAGATGAGGAAAACTCTGGGTTTTCTATTTCAGAAAAAGAGGTAAGTTGAGTCTATTGCCATGGTAACTGACTCTGAAGTAAGCCTTCTCACTGGCAGGTTTACAATAAAGAAACTCTGAGTTTCTACCTGTCTCCTCCCACCTGACGCACGCTGACAGACATGGGTTATTTGTACCAACACGATCCCATAGAATTACTAAGTCAAAAGGTACAGTTTTAAAGTCCCTTAAATTCTCCAGCCTTATATTCAGTGTCACCTAAGATTTGAGCTTTGCACTGTCATACTTTTTTTTCCTAAGAGAACTTTTTTTATATAACATTGGCAGTGTAGGACATTTTGGAAAGACAACAGTATGTCAAGCAGAGAAGAAATTACATAAAAGAATCCAGTATGAGTGAAAAGCAATCTTCTGTTTGTTGCACATAAAAAAAAGACTCCTGTTTAATAACATGAGCTGGCCAACAACTCATGTTATTTAGATTAACTACATTAATTTCACAAGACAAGAAAGAAAGGGTGATAACAAAGTAGAAAAGATAAACAGAGCTATGTTTAAACAGGCACAAACGCATGCACGCATGCATGCATGCACGCACGCACGCGCACGCGCGCACACACACACACACACAGACACACACACACAGATTAGTGCATTTTTAAACATATTTCACATTTTACTGGTTATAATTCTTAATTGAAGATGGTTTCACACGTTAAGCGATTTTATTCCAGTTTGCAAAATCTCTACTAAATCTCTATGGCTGCTTGTGTTTTCTCCCAACTAAACCCAACAACCTGCCTTTTAGATCCCATTCCCACATTGCTTTTAAAAACATTCTATGGTTTCTTTGAGCCTGAAGTTTTTAGTGATAATAAATGTCTCTCTTCAGACAGGTGTCTTCCCATCTGCCTGTCCAAAAATGTAGATCCAGACATTCTTGATAACTACCAACCTGTATCCAACTTACCATTTTTTATTAAAATGATTGAAAACTTGTTTTTATGCGATTACATGAGTTTTTGCATAAACAGTATTTTGGAAAAATATCAATCTGGTTTCAGGACAAACCACAGTATCGAGAAAGACCTTTTAAAGATTGTTAATGATCTCAGGTGTAACTTAAACTCAGAAACATTCATGTTCTGGTTTTAATGGATCTTAGTGCAACATTTGATCCAGTAGATTACCTGATTATTCCTCTCAGGTACTGTTTTAAAATGGTTAAATAAGTTGTTCATGTTTTTTTTTTTCTTCTTCTTAATGGTTCGACTGTCATTCTATCTCACAGAACGACAGTTTTAGTAAGTATGAATACATGCTCCTTAAGAATCCATGAAGTCAAATGTGGGGTTCCCCAAGGATCAACTTTAGGCCCAATACTTTTTAATTTGTACATTGTAAATCAACACAGCGTTGATTTTCACACCTATGCTGATGATACACAGCTTCACTTTGCAGTGTCTCCTGGAGCCAATTAACATTCTTTCAAACTGTATGTTAGTTATAAAGTCATGGATGGCAGGAAACTTCTTACTGCTTAACCAGGACAAAACTGAAGTTTTAATTATTGGCCCTGAAGATAAAAGATAAACCATTTTACCATCTTATAAGTGTGAAAAAATCCTAGGTGTTCTTTTTCACTGTTGAGCTAAATTTTATTCCACACATTAGAAATGTCACAAAGACAAGGTTGTTCATCTTAAAAACATTGTCAGAGTCTACACATTTCTCTCTATTGCCTGCACAGAGATGCTGATGCATGATTTTATTTCTAACAGATTAAGTTGTTGTAGTGCCCTGCTCTCTGGTATTCCCAAAAAGTGTGTTAAAAAAACTACAATTACTTCAGATTTTAGCGGGACATGTTACAACTGTTTTAAAATCACTTAATTGGGTTCCCTGTGTGTTTCACGATTGATATTCAAGGTTATTTTAATCGTTTATAAATGTCTTAGTAGTCGTGAGCCTTCCTATTTATCCTACTTGCTTTATATATGTGTGTATTGTGATCGGATCCCTAATACATCATTTCCTTACAGCTGCTTCAAGTCAGATATTTATTATTTTTAATATCTTTATTCTAAGAGACATAAATTAAGGAGTTCATGTTTATGTGGGGGGGGTATAACTGCTCTGTTTGTACATGTGTGTGGATGTCAATGTGGATGTCTGTGTGACTGCATGTGAGGAAGCTCATACTGAGCCTGTTTTTTTCAACTTGCCATGTTGCTTACTTTGGTGCGTGAAGGCTTGTTTTGCTTTAATATGCATAAATTGTTTTTACCATGTATGCACTATGCAACACACTTGGTGTTGCCTTTGGCAACAAAAGCGCTTTATAAATAAAACTGATTTGATTTGATTTGATTTGATAAAGATAATTTAATCCTACTCACTTCTAAATGGCACAGAACACAACCCCAAAGACTTCAAATTTAGTCATTATTAGTGATTCATTTCTGTGAACTCAGCTGCTAATTTCCTTTCTGTTGAAAAATTGGTCATGTTTTGTGATGATGTGTTAACATCTGGCATTAATTGGACCTGAGTTGAAGTTAATCATTTCACTCAAGGACACAAACAGAGCTTTGACTGAACATAAGAGGGTTTCTTTGCTTAACTGTCCTATCAATGATTTCCATAAATTCAATTTCATATTCAAATTAAAGTTTAATTTCTCATGCACAGCCAGGAAACATGTTTTTCTGTAGAACAAAGTTTTTTCATCGCTGTCCACAATGAATGGAAATAAAATCTACATTTACAGAAATAGATGAGTTATAAATTTTACATTAAAAAATAAACACCTGCATGGAGCAACAGGATTAAAATAAAAACAACAACAGTAAACAAAACAATCTTTGCAAAAACAGCTTTGGATTAAAAGGAGAGAAGTAACTAATTAAACTACATATATAATTGTGCAAAAAATATTAGTGCAACAGTCATGTGTGCAGTAATGAGATATTAGCCTTTAGTTACATGAGACAGATTATCTAAACTCCTATCAACTGTTCAGGGATCTGATGGCAGTGGAGAAGAAAGTTCTTTAGAAGTCATTTCATATATCTGACCTGAGGATAAACGTGTAAACAGTCCATGTTGGGGGTTGGTGGGGTCCTTGATGATGAAGGTAGCTCTCCTTTGGACTCTGCAGTAGTAGTCCTCACCACTTGCTGCAGGTAGTAGTCCACAGTAATACAGTAGGTCAAGATGCTCTCAACAGTGCAGCTGTAGAAGTTTCCAAAAATCTTAGTAGACATACTAAACCTACTCAGCCTCCTCAGAAAGCAAAGCTGGACCATCTTAACCAGCTGTGTGGTGTTAAGAGTCTAAGTGAGGTCCTTGCTGATGCAAATATTTTAAGCTGTTTATCCTCTCAACCTTCAGCTCCCAAATGAAGAGTTTCTAATAAGGTCTCTCCTTTCCTTCCTCATGTCCACTATCATCTCCTTCATCTTGTCTGTGTTGGGGTGACATTGCTGTCCTCACACAGTGACATATGATTGGTCACATCCCTTTTGTAGGCTGCTTTGTCCCTGCCTTTGATGCGTCCTGTCACTGCAGTGTCATCCGTAAACTTCAGGATGATGCTGTCTTGTGGGAGGCGACCCAGTCATGGGTGAACAGTGTGTGTAGTGTATGGGACAGAGGACACATCCTTGTAGAGTGTCTTCGTTTGTGGTGATGCTGGGCGAAGTCCTATTACCATTCCTGACAGACAGACCTGCCAGTCAGAAAGCCTAGAAGCCAGTAGAGGGTGGGTTGCAGGCCACATGTAGACATTTAAAAGGGGAATTTTCAGGGATGACTGTGTTGAAAACAGAACTGTAGTCAACAAAGAGCATCCTCATATAGGAGTCTTTATTTTCTAGCTGAGAGCAAGAATGATGCAGCGATAGCAATCCTGTTGGGCCGGTACACAGTGGGGGATCCAAGGTGTCTGGTATGCTTCTCTGAATGGTGGCCAACACCATTCTCTCAAAACATTTCATGATAAATGAAGTGAGGGCTGCTGGCCTGTAATTATTCAGGCAGATGGGTGAGTTCTTCTTGGGAAGGAAGACAATGGTTGTGTTCTTGGAGAGAGGGTGAAAATGGCTGTGGAACATCATCCAGCTCGTTGGCACATGTTCTGAGAGCCCGCTCACGGATCTTATTTGGTCCTGCTGCCTTGGTTGATCATCCTCAGTCTTTCGTAAACCTGACCTTATTTTCTTTTTAGTATTCATTATCTATATTTTACTTATATTTATTTCTTTTCTACTCACGTGGTATATCTGGTTTGATTATTTTCAGATTGTTTTATCAGTTTATTAAGTAATTACTTATTTAAAGACGTTTATACTCTTTGCATTATTAATGAACTTGTTTTAATGTTTAACCCACGTCTTTTATACCATTTTTTATTATTTTTCCTATTTTATGTTATTCTATATTAACTTATTTAATTTAATTTAATTTTATTCATTTTATCGTATTTTTATTTATTTATATTATTTTTATTTCAGCTTATCATCTTTAATTTAAACCTCCATGGTTTTATTTTCCCTAATATGGTTGGTGAGGGTTAAGCCAGTGCTTTTAGAGAACATCATTTTATGTATATGTGTGCGTGTGTGTGTATATGTAATGCATGTGTGTATAAGTGTGACTTGTAGGCTTGTGGTCTGGGGAACTTGTTGGGTAAAGATGGGTGTTTTTTTGTGTATCATGTTCTTAATGTAAAGCACTTAGTGTTGCAGTTCCTTTGTATGAAAAGTTTAATTATAAATGAAGACTGATTTATTGATTAATAATGAGACCAGGGTTGGAGGGGAGATGGCTTGAGCAGTGCAGGTGTGAATGTACGTCTGATGGAGGTTTCAAAATGGATGTATAAGGTGTATCTGACAGGCTACCTGTGGAGTTGATGGTGCTGGTGGTAGTCCTGTAGTCTGTGTTGTGCTGCAGGACAGAAGTCCCCCATATTGGTTAAAAATAGTGGGTAATACGTGAAGGTAAAGGTTGGGAAGATCGGCTGTAATACAACTGATTAGTTGAACTGAACCAGACTAAATGAGCAATTATCTGATCCTTTTTGTTTTATGAATGTGACCAATAAATGTTTTACTTGGTACTGAAGAAATTAAAAACAGGATTTATAATACTAATGCAGCATTTTTTTTTTACTTTTTTTGTCATAACAGAAATGTGCATGATGCCTATTTTATTAACTGCCTATGCACTCAATATCTATGGGCAAGCTAAATTAAACTATGACATGGTGTTATCGTAATTTCAAATGTGGGCTATTAATGAGCAAAATTATGAAGATGCTAGATGCTATTAAATAACTTCAGACGATACACTCTGATGTCTTATAAAGAACAAAGGGCATACAGTAACATGTCAGTCGCTTGCTTTGTTCGCTGCAAAGTCGATAGCTTAAGAGAAGTGTTACACATCTTGCATTTCTCTGCTCGCCCCGCTCAACCTTCTGCCCTCCTCGATCTATACACGGCATTAAGGTGACAGCCCAGCTCTGCTGCTGCTGAGCGTTCATTGCACAGCTCACTGGTGCAACAGATTGGCCAGCAGAGAAGCCCTATGACTGAAAGGACTCATGCAAAGCTGAAACATGCTGAAATATAAAGACAAGGCTCCTGCTGCACAATAATATCACTTGACCATTGTATGACTTCCTCCAAGAAAGCTGGGGAGTTTTCAGGTCTTTGAAAAACATTTGTCAGTCTACATTTGTCCTTCAGCTCACAAAAGATCAGTTCTATAACCCAGTTTCCCAAGAGGCTGAAATGCTGTGGAAAATATTGATTAAAAAAAAAGGAAAGAAAAAAAAAACAGAGCAAATTCAGTTTGTCCAGTTCTTAAAATTAGATTTTTTATAGTTATTTTTCTATTTGCTGGAAGCAAGATGTTTCCAAAGTGTCGGGGTAGGTGGATTTGTAGGACCCAGTGTTACGTCATTGTCACAGACAGATTTACATTGTTGCCAATATCATATGCTAATATTATAATAGTCATTTATCTTAAAAAAATCCAAATATATAGTTATACACACACACATACATATTAGAGGCATATATATATACCTAAATAAGGAGTGGGACTAGATTAAAAATATTTATATAATTAATTAGCGGCTTTGTACTTAATTAATCTCGATTAATTGCATTTTAATTGCATAGCAATATTTTTTAAAAGTATTATCTTTTTTATTTAAATGGGTTTTAGACAGAAATTAATATTGTAAACTCAAGCTCTAGTAACGTTTGGAAAAAATGCATTTAACTGCATTTCAATTCAAAACTGTAGAAAAAGAATTAGAAAATATCTCTGGTCAAAACTCAACAGACCTAAAGTTAAAGTTCCATTTTAAGTACTTTACCTGTTCTCTGATAAAGAATTTATAACATGGTACAGCCCAAGTGTCTTAGTTTGAGTCTAAATGCAAATACTTAAGAATAACTTCTCTCAGCATACCCCACATAACCTCATTACAAGATCCAGAGAATTTGAAGAAATCTTGCAGGGAACAAGACTGAAAAACATTTATTGATTGGTTAATCTACTGGCCTTCTGGCAGCACTGCACTGAAAGCACAATTCCGTCAGGAATAGGACTTGGCCAGCACTCAGAAATATTTGAGGAACACTCACAGACCATTACAAAAATTACTTTTTACAAACGCAGGTTTAATCTGTAAAGAAAAACAAAAACCAAGAACATCACAGTCTTCTCTGACCATGATGGACTGAGGAGGCTTAGCTAAATGTGCTTTGGTTTGATGAATGTCAATTTGAAATCCTTTTAGAAAATGAAGCACACTGTCCTTTTGGCTAAAGAAGGGAGAGATCATTAAAACCCATCATCTGTGATGGTAATGGAGTGCATTAGTGCACGACATGAGTAATTTACACATCTGGTAAGGGCACATGTTGAACATAGGGAAGTAAAGGGCTTACTTATTTTAGCAGGACATCCAAATACTTTATACATTTATTTGACATGTTGAGTAGCTGAAATCTTCATTTAAACAAGATCAAGAAAGCATTCTGTTTTTCCAACCAATGGAAGTCAGCCCCTTTCATCATGGTGCTAAAAATGTCACTGAACCAATTTATTTAAAAACATAATGCTGAAATTAAAATGTAAAGTGAAGGTGTCCGTTTTCACACCAATAAAATCTCTTAGTTTCAATAAGTAATTATACTTACTTGTAATGGCTTTTGGATGTGTCGAATTTACCCAAAAAAACAAATAAAAAAATCACACTGTACAGGGAGGAGAAACGTGTAAAACTGAACTTACCTGCTACTTTTCCGAGGCAGAGGTAGATCCTTCTAGTGAGAAAGAGAAAGCAGAAGAGGGGAAAAGGGGGAAAAGGGAGGAGTAAATGGATAAGCCAGGTTAGATCAGTTTTACAGTTTATGCAATCTGTCTGAACTTTTTAGTTTCATTAAATTTTTTTTAGTAAAAGATACTGTAGGTTTTTTTAGCAAAGGAATTCCTATTATGTTGCAATATTGTCAATTTACTGTAAATGTCACTGCCTTTGTTTCTGTAAAAAAAAAAAAATGTTTTTCAAACAATGGTTTGGAAAGCACACGTTTCCTTTGGTTAATGATTTGTCATGGGCCTGAAGAGGAGCATGTTGCTAACAAATATCCCAACATTGAAAATAATGTAGGTTGGAAAGAATGCTTTTGTCCCTGTGAAACTGATTCCTTCTGTGTTATATCGAGGGCTCTAACCTCCTGCTTCTGCATTAATCCTCAAATGCACACCTTGCAAGGGTATGTTTAATTCTCCCAGTTATGTACTCAACACCATGATTTTCCAGAAATTGTAACAGCATAGTTTTAAACATGTCAGAAAACAGAGACATGGGGACCCAGATTTGAGTCCAAACCCATGGCCCACACCATGCTCCTTTCTATGACATCAAATCAAGATCACTTGAGCCAGAAATGTTATTATTATTATTATTTTACATATTCTCATATAATCTAAAAATATGTTCTGTCTCCCTTACAAGGACATTAGGGGAAGGAATTTCATTCAATTTATTTCCAGTTGTCTTGATGATGCTTTTGTCTTGTGAATTGTCTGTTAATGTCCAGAGTGAGTGAAAGCAGTCTGAAAACTGATCCCTCCTAAGTGCTCAGAGACTTCTGATTTTCAGGATCCATCAGGCTGAGTGGAGCCAAAGTCAATATAAAAATTGTTGCTGCCATATCTATGACAATGAGAAACAACAGCGAGGACTCTGATGTGATTAGGATCTGTTGCAATGAATCTGCGTGCTGCTTGTTGTCCATCTTTTACCCATTTTAAACCATTTAACATTCAGCCTAGGTAAGATTGGGTTACTGTCAGTTTCTATTGTCAGCTTGTCCTGTGCCACTTATCGAACTATTTTCTACCGCTCAGTGGCTTGGCCAAGAAGATGTTTTCAATTGGGATTTTTCCCTCTCAGGGATGGCTTAATGACGCACAGCGGTGCTAGTGAATATGAATGAATCTAAGAGACTAGCAACGTTCGAGTCACAAAACAGAGGTAAATAAGGCAAAAACAACACAATAAGACAGCCCCATCTCTCATTCAGAGTTAAATGAGAAGGCAGACGTCACAACTCTGTTTTTTTTTTCAGTCTTTGTTAAGCCAAGTCAGTTATCTCCAGTCTGTAGCTTCATTTTGCCATTAAGACGTGTGATGGCATCAATTGTTTTCATTTAACCCTTGTCAGAAAAGAAAAGAACATCAATATTTCATTTGCAGCTAACATGGATTCATAGATTCATAGGAGAGCAGCCATCTTTTTTTTCAATGGGGGGTGAGATCATCTGTTATTGTGAGCTCTTTCTAGGCTGCTACATCATCAAGAGGAAGTGAGCTTGGCCAGGATGACTCAGAGAGAGCCCCGCAGGAGTCCTGTATGTGTTTATGTGTGTGTGTGAGTGTGTATATGTGGATGAGGTGATAAGGGTGGCTAATGGATAAAACCTCCCAACACCTGATCCCACTCACTGTCTGTGCCATGGGCGGTTAGTGTATGTACTGTTGCCATGTTACTGGTCATTCCAGCATTTCAAAGACCTGTTGGTAAAGTTCAGGTGATCAGGAAAGTATGAAAGTAAATATGAATATTTTTACATCCAATTCATTTTTAAGGGCAGAGGCTTCATGAGGATATTTTTGCACAATGCAATGCCAATATAAACAGTGCAATTCTGGACATTATTTGGTGTTTGAATTCAACAAATACACACTCAGTAGCCACTTTATTAGGTGCAACTTGACAGCACAAGGAATTTATGAAATGGACCCAGTTTATACAGTATGTTATGCACCCAAAGCCATTGTCATAGCAAATGGATGTCAGTCAAAGCAGAGGTGTCTGCCAGGGATGCCCATTAAGTCCTCTTCTTTTTGCCTTGACGGAGACTGTCCGATCACATGCAGAAGTAAGATTGGTCCATGTGTCTAGGAAACATGGAGCATAAATTTGCCCTGCATGCTGATGGAATTCGTTTGTTTGTGTTATCTCATGGGTAAATTATTCCAGCTATCACGACCATTTTTAGTGAGTTTAGTGCTACATCTGGCAATAAGATCAACTTAACTCAATTTCATTTTTTTGCTGATGATGTGCAGATTTATTTACCTCTAAAAACCAGAGCCTCTGTTTAGGCCTTAGTAGACTGCCTTCAGAAAACATGTCTTTTTAGAAAACATGGCATGTTGTATCATTGCTATGCTGATGACTGCCAAATTTACATGCCAATTGCCAAAAACTGCCACTGCCTGCTGGCACCCCTATTCAACTGTCTAAATGACATCATGGCTTGGTTAGCCCAATAAGCCATCAAAATTGAACAAGGAAAAGAATAAGATAATGCTGTTTGGAAATGCCCTCTTTGACGTGGGACCCCTCCAAAGTTATGTTCGTCCACAGTCACCAGCTTTGACGTCACCATGGCAAATGATTTTGAACTTGATAAACAGGTCAATGCCGTTTTAAAATCGAGTTTTTATCACCTTTGTCTTTTATCAAGAGTGAAATTTTTTATCTTTTAATCTTTTTGAACAGGCTGTGCATGATTTTATTTCTCCTCGTCTGGACTACTCCGTCTTTACTCCCATTTGCAGTTAGTCAAGAACACCGTGGCACGACTTTTAACCGGTGTCAGGAAATGCGAACACATCACCCCTATTTTAGCGTCTTTGCACTGGCTGCCTGTATGTTTTAGAATGGATTTTAAGATCTTGTTTTATTTAAAGCTTTAAATGGACTGCCCCCCCAATACATTACCGACTGCCTCCAAGTTTACACTCCAGTGCACACTTTGGGGTCCATGGGCCAGTCCCAGCTCGTGGTGCCTAAGACAAGACTTAGAGGGGACTGGGCCTTCTCTGTAGTCGGCCCCAGACTCTGGAACGCTCTGGCCGTCCATGTCTGATTTGCCCCCAGTGGAGTGCTTTAAGTCCCGTCTAAAGACCCACTTTTATTCTCTAGCTTTTAAGACCGTGTGAGTTGTGTGGTTCTCTGTGTCGTTTTGTTTATTTTATCTTTTCACTTTATTTATTTTATCTTTTCTCTTGTTTTCATTGTTTTAATATTTTATTTATTTTATCTTTTTATTTTATTTATTTAATCTTTTTAGTCTTTTTAATCAATATTGCTGATTGTTGATGTGCAGCACTTTGAAGACATGTCTTTGTTTTTAAAATGTGCTATATAAATCAAGTGGTTTGGATTGGATTGACTCAGGACATTCAGTCTTGGATGGCAGCTAATTTCCTTAGCCCGAACAAAAATAAAACTGAGATTATTGTTATTGGAAACCAGACTTTACTAGATAGTTGCAACATTGCCGTTGGTGATTTCAGTTCTTTTTGTGCCTCTTCTGCAAGAAACCGGGGTTTTGTCTTTGATTTTCGTTTTAAGTTTAGTAAATGAATTAGCTCAGTGATCAAAGAAAGCTTTTTCATCTGAAACTTTTGGCTAAGGTAAAGCCATACATCCTTCTACCTCAGCTACAAACAGTGATCCATTCTTTTATTTTTTTCAAGTATTGTTTACTGTAACAGTCTCTATGTAGGTCTTGACAAATCTTCTGCTTAGAAGCACCAAAATATTCAAAATGGCTCACTTGCTTACTGGGAAAAAGCACTTTGACCATGTCACTGCACTGGCTTCCTGTCCATTTTAGAATACATTTTAAAATTCTTTTATTGGTTTTTAAATATTTGAATGGTTTGGACCCTATTTATTTGTCTGAGCTCCTGGTGATGGCTACATTGTTCTATTAAGGATGAGGCCTGTTCACACTCCCCAAGGACTTTGGATGCCTGTGAGAAAAATAATATCAATACTGAAATAAGACATAACCCTATTATCTACAATAGTATAAGTGTAGTGTTATATGTCTAAGTACATCCGGAGTGAAACAAGAAATACCCGTTGTCTCCTGTTACCCACAACCTTGATTTCCCTGCAGGTTTTCGTCTACATTCTCTGTACGGCAAGATAAGGGAATCCAGGTATTTTGTTATTTATTAAAAGACAACACCTTCATGCCCTTTCATCACTTAGAGGAGATGTTGGAAATTCCCACATCACATCTCTTCGACTATTTACATAACACTTTACATCTTCCCTTAATATTTTCCCTTCTACTGCTCCATACTTTAATGAACTGGAAACGTTTCCCTCGAACTGTCTCAGTTAAAAGCAGTTTATTTCTTGTTTTTATTCTCAGCTGATTTCCCTTGACACATACTGTATTATTTTTTCAGTATCTCCCTCAAATGGCACAGTGACTTAGGCACTGAATTCGTTGAGGGTGACTGGAAAGAGGCAATAGATAACAATAACTGGACAGAATCACTCTGATTTCCTTGGTAAAGACAGACCCACTGCATATTTCAATTTACAGCTTAGCTTTCTAACCGGCAGAAGCAGTTACAAGCATGTGTGAGTAACATATGTATATATTACAAAAATTACCCATTCCAGCCTTGGATATACAGCGGGTCCTATATGGGATTTCTTAGTTTCATCAACAAAATGTTAGTTAATTTTATGTGCTGTGTTAAAATGACAGGTGGATATTTAAATACTAAGGCTGCTCAGCTAAACTAGTCTGTACAAATGTGCTACTGTCCACATCTGTCCTTGTCCAACTCAGAAACAGCTTTATACTGGGCCAATGAGGAACATTTTATTAGTCCAGGTTAAAAGCTGATGAGGAAACTTTTTGAATTCATCAGTGTGTCAGTGTGTTTATCTGGTTGTAAAAGATGTGATTGCAGCTTTCTATGCTTGTTGGCTTATTTTACTGCATGAAATATTAGGTCTGTCCTGCTGGAGCAAACATATCTCCACAGGTGGGTTGCTGCATGATCAAGTTTGGGAACCCCTCTTAAGGTTGTTACGAGGCATTGATGTTAACATATTATATTTATGGTAAACTGCCATCTAAATTATTTCCTGACAAAATGACACAATCATGTTTCAGATTAACATGATATCATGATAGGAATAATGGAGACCTGCCATGACTGTTGTATGGAGTCTATGAGAGTGGGTGAGAGAAAAGCACTGGACTGGTGGCTTATAGTTGTGTGTGAATATCTTTTTGTTCAAATAGCTTTGGTGATTACTTAGCCTATGTGTGTGTGTGCATGCATGCATATGTGTGTGTGTACTGTGTGGATAGCTGTGACTAGTGGGTGGGGGTTCTGATGTGTTCTGTTATGTTTTTCCTTGTTTGTACTATTTCAACTAATAAAATCTATTAAAAAATTCTAATAACAAGAAAATAAGAAACAGGACAGTTCAAGACTTGTCAAGACTAAAATATTAGACAACTTTGCCCTTTTTCAGTTTGTACTTATCAAACATGAAACAAAGGCCAACTGGAAGCTAAAGAAATGAAAAACATTAATATGCCACTGCTCTCAGCAAGTCGTGAGGCTTCTGCTCGGTTTCTACTGCCAAACTGATGGCAGATTGCAAGGCAAATGTCACACAGTGTATTTCTCAGATTTAATAGTCTACAAGCCCTCAAGTCTTACTCGAAAGCCTTGAATTTATAAATCTGTAACCGGAGGTCTCCTTGAAATGTGCAATTCAAACTAAGTTGTGTTACTTTTTTCCTAATCTTGACAGGGTTTGAAACTTAGCGCAGTGTAGGTTTGTTATGTTTATTATGCTTTGAGCACAAAGTTTGATGCTTTACACTTTATTTGTGTGGCCAAGTTTATCTATTCTAAGCTATTTAGAAATATATTCCAGCACAGATCTGTTGCTTTGATGTACACTTTGCTCTCCCAGTGCAAAACTCAGCCTTACAGAGTAGTACTGACATCAGAAGGACGTGGTGAGGCAGAACAAAGCAGTGGGCATGGCAGTGAGTGACAGCACTTGGCAAAGATTGCTGGATCTTTTGCAGTGATCACATTCTTATCCCTTGTGCTTAGCATATTGAAAATGGGCACACTGCCTAGAACAAAATATTGGACAAATTATGCTCCTCTGTGTATGTGTGTGTGCGCGCGCGCGTGTGTGTGTGTTTATAAGTAGCATACTCCATACTCCTACATCACAGAGGGATGAGACACGCAGCATCACTTGTGTTTGTTTGGGAGTGTGAGTGCATGAGCATATGTGTTTAGTGTAAGTATCCTCCACACACACCTACAAGTGTCCAGGATGGCACAATAATCTTCACTGGAGATGAAAACAACTGACATCAATGACATATTTTCTCTTTAAGAACAAAACACATCAAATAAATACACACTGAATGGTGCCACAGTTCACGGCACTAATCACGGTTGAAGATGATCTACTTTCTATTTTTAGATGTGTTTCATTAAGAACTACAATTAACATCTCCTAGTTTTATCCCTCCACCAATCAGCCAAGTTGTGCTCAATCCAGACTGATCTAATGAAGGATTTTCATAAACGGGAAAAAGTTGATCTATACTGGTCTCATTAAAGTTAAAATCATAAAGTTACAGCTTTGACAGGAGACTGTGCTTCAAACCTGGATGTTTGCTGGTTAAGGAGCTATCGCTTCAATAAGATGTTTCACACATATCTTTAATCCAGCTGCACAGAGGATTTATAACATCACTACAGCCTCAAGTGGGCACCAAAGATTAATGTCACCAATTCAGCATCCAACCGAATCTCAGTCTCTGCGTCTGAGTTATGGTGTTGAAAAACGGCTGGATGAGTGTTGTTCCGGTGAGCCTGACCTTATGGATATACAGCTAAATGTCATCACTTCATCATTTTATCTTATTTTATACAACATTTGTGTGATTTTAGTCATAAATAAAGTATGCCTTCTTGAGTCATGACCAAAAACATGTCATGGGATGTTACAGAGATGTTGATGTTTGATAACAAAGTCTGATCAGCTAATGTTTGAGTCTCTAGGTGAGATGTAGACAGGTGTAGGTGAAGGAGAAGTGAGTTCTAGATAAATAAAAAAAATTACTATAAAAGCAGGGGAAACAAATGGACTAAGCTGACATAACAGCATAATAACACACCATCTGTGATCTTGACATGCAAACTGCACAACAACTGAACATCTAAACTCTCCATGATATTTCTGCACTTGCACATTGATCACTTTCACTCATCACACCAGTATTTATGTGGAACTATTACCAGTTAAAGAGTGTCTCGGTAGGCAAATCATAACACTTCTCAATCTCACCTTGCTTCCTGTCCAACAAGTCCTCCAAATGAAAAGCTCAAATATGTCTGTGCTGTTAAAAAAAAGCATCACAGAGGAACTTCTTCTTATCTAAAGCTTGTTTTGACACAACATTACCATTACTTCATTAAAACAGCAATGCATTTCATGATTAATTAATGGCATGTTTGATGTTTGGTTAGTTGTAATATTCTCAGGTAGAACACCAATAATTTGGATTTAAATGACATGCAAATTGAGAAAATTAATATGTGGTGAAGGCTGAGAGACTACTGTAATCATAGTTACTAACAACCATAGATATCGCTTGACTGTGGACAGGAAATTGGTCATTCATATCAACTTCACACACTGAAATGGGAATATAATGACAAAAAAACATAAAAGTTGTTTGGGTTTCTAATGTCACTGCCAGCTCAAAAACCTTGGTAACAACATAGTTTCAGTGGAAATAACCAGCCTTGTCATCATATCACACTGCATTCCCCGAACTTCGTACGTGGAATCTCAAAACTTGCTTTTTGTGATTTTTATTGTTAATTTGCCTTAAAAAAGGAATTAACTGCTCATGTTTGTCAGGCAGACAGATCATGCGCTTTTGGGCCTATAAATGAAGACAAGAAAAACAAACTCAAGCACCAACCGACACACGAGGGAAACATACAACGCACTGGTTAATCAGACCCTTTAAACACAAAGGGGAGAAATAAACTAACTGCTCGAATAAAACACAACAAAGACAACATTTATCAGTAGAGTGCTAAGTCTTAGCCTATGAGGGGGAAAAGATAACAATCAGAACTCTCAAAGTCAAAGGGAAAAATGAAGCAATATGCTAGAAAAACCTAAATCTTTCCCTCACTGCTTAATGAATATGGTACAGTCCAGTTAGGCACCAACCCTAAGCAGCTCAGGACTCTTCATTGGTGGACCAGGTAACTTTAACAGGAATCCCCCAAGAATTGCTAGCTCAAAGAAAAATATTTTAATGTAATGAAAAAAATAGTATATTTACCTGTAGTAAAAGTGACAAAGTGAATACACCCAAATAGTCATATTGTAAAATTTTCCCATAGAATTTTATCAAAAAGATTAAGTGTGTGGGTATTTTATCTCACTTTAAATTTGACCAAATACAGTCAAATTGTGGCTGTTTCATTTATGGATGTTAATTCTGTCATCACTATGCTCTAACACGGGGATTACCAGCTCCAGTCCTGGAGGGGCTACAATTCTGTAGGTTTAAGATATTTTCCAGTCTTTTCATATTAGTTTAGATATATAATCCTCCATCTGGGCAGTCGGATAAAGCGGAGCATAAAATAAACAAACCACTGTAGAGCACATGACCTGCTGACTTTAGCTAACACATATTGCACCGAGTGTCGGTAGTAGGAAGGCAGCAACAAGCACCTGCTAGCTCACATGCACCCCCTCATGGTGGGGCAAAGTTCTGTCTTTCTATGGTGAGGTGAGGCTCATCGCTGTATTATTTCGGGTGTCTGCCCTGTATTTGATCAGGAAATGCGTGAATTCAGCGATTTTACTTAAGAAAATGTTAAAATAATTGGAGTCTGAGAAAATACAGCTCAGTGGACAAATATTAAAATTATATTATTTGATAATTGTTGCTTTTTATTGTGCATGACAATAAAGCCTGGCCTTACCTGCCTCCTGTGGCCACACGTTACTGCTGTTATTACAAATTTTGGTTATTCCATCATAACTTTATAATTAACATAAGATTCTCTTTCATTAAATATATGCAACTTTCTGAATGAGTAATAGAAAATAATGATGAGCAGGCTATCTTGGCACAAAGAGCTTTTACTGTCATTTAATTAAAGTGGTATAAAATAGGCTTGCAAACAGCGGCTAATAGTGAGCTTTGGTTGCCTCACTAGATTAGCCTCCTACACCTCCCAGAAAAACCGTCAAAGGAAGTGCCTTGACATGTCAGTCTAGTAATGTACCAGATATGGGCAACGCGACAAGCCTACATAATATAATATAATAATGTATTCCACCTGCAACGTCTTTTTTTATCTAGTCTTTCTAGACATATGACTTAGTTTTGTAGAGCTGTAATCATATTAAAGAGAGAAAATTGTAGAAATGTTGTTTTTAAACAGAATTATAGTAAACACAGTACAGTATTATCTATAGTGTGAGCAGATCCAAGCAGTAAAGAGATCCACATATTGTAATAGCCACTTAAATGGAGTCTCCTGTAACCCACAGCTGCTGCCTACTTCCAATTTATGCTGCCCCCACCCATCCCCCTGCCCTCAAGCTTTTTCAGCTTGTCCCGCTACTGGTGGTTGGTCTTCCTCCCTGAGGGCACAAAGGGCTGTTAGGCCACCATTAGTCCTGCTAATGGGCCTGACAACTGCACCACATCCTCAGTGTTTGGACCCTCACTGTCTGAGATATGGGTATCGACCACTTTAGTGAAAATGGAGAGCGCAGGCAGGGGGTAGGAGTCAATTTCATATGTACATGTAGGCATGAATGTTGTGCATTCATAAAATAAGACAAAGCAATGCCAAACACTAAGTGAAGCTAAAGTGCAACGGATGCAATGTGCATAGTGCAGTGTGAGTGTTGTTACTTATATCTTCTTATTTAATGTAAGCTCTGCCAAACACTCCTGCTAACGTAAAAGTGTCGTTGAGCAGAACCAAATGAACCAAACCAGACTCTGACAAGCTCTGGTAATCACTCACCTGAAAACTACATTAGATATCCAATCTAAGAGTCTTTAATCATAAAGTGTAGAAGTCATGTCAGGCGTGAGTAACTGTAAACTCTGGTAAAACAGGATCCCATTTAAAAAAAAAAACAAAAAAAAACTTTTTAACATTGAGTTTGTTTGTTTTGTTTTTTTTTGCTTTGTTTATCTCTAATATGAGTTTAAAATGAAATTTAGACCCCTGATCAGACAAGACCATTCAAGTAGTTACTTTAGTGGAGTTCTTTATTGTTTTATTAATCTTAGGGGGGGGCACAGGGGGTACATTACATAGAACTACATCTAAATGCTAAATCTAAAAGAATGAATAATTCACTAGCAGTGGAAACAACTGCAGCTGGAGCTAAAACACAGATACATCAATTAAGTAAAAGCAGTAATATGAAACCATTTTAACAAAACAATTTTTACATAAGATGCCAAAATATTCTAGTTCCAGATTTTCCAGCAGCTATTGCTGCTTTTTACATAGTTGTTTTTACTTTTAATACTGGTTGTCAAACAAAAGAAGATCTTGAAGCATACTTTACACCAATTAACCCAGACAATAATCACTGGGTTAATGAAACCTAAAGAAAAAAATCAGTGGCATAAAGGTTTAACCATGATGTGAAGCTTAACTCCATCCCATACAGGTGTATCTCTACCGTAGTACTAGTCATCCATCCTTTACAGTAGAAGCATATGATCTGTGTTAATAGAAATATTGACCCAGGCTAAGACATTACCACAGTTCAGAGACTGAACAACAACATCTGTTGTGTAGAACTGTTTATATTTCATTAATAATAAAGTGATATTACTGTCAATTCTGCAGGCGGCAGAGCAGACTGGCAGACAGTGGCTCTCAGTATGGCCGGGTGAAGTAGTCACGAAACAAATAAAACAATGTATTTGCAATGATGGGTATGAAATCTGTTTTTCTTTTTTGTGCCGCCCATCATGACTTTTGAAGAAAGACATTAAATGACACTTGCAATCTTTTAATTCAAGAGGACTTTTTGATGCAAAATCTCTTTAGTGTCTGTTTAAATGCAATTAATGTTTTCCTTGTTTCAACCATTTAATGTCTAACCTCAACCAGTTATATTGTGATGTGCAACCTTAACATCACTTGTTGTTTTTTGTGTCTGGTAGCACAAAAGTGGCACCAATTGTGTTTGGGAACACAGATAAAAGATACAATAAATAAAAGATAAGGTCAGGTTTCCCTGACTACTTCAACTTTTGTTGTGAGACTGGACTGCCCAGAGGAAACCCTACAAGTGTCAGTCACATAGTTTACAAGACATGGATGACATGACAAGCTAGCTCAGACCAGAATGTGAAATCACTAAGTTGGTCCACAGACCAAAACATATTAGTTTCACAAGTAAAGTGAATAAAAATGTAAAGTTTCTATGCTATTCAGACTACAAAACTGTTACACTGGATTTTTCAGAATTTAACACCTCTTTGTTTTATTTTATGTAAAACTGTGACATACTGTAGCTATTATTAAAAAAACAACTGTAAAATCATTTTACAGCTCTCAAAATGTTACTTGGCTACTATGTCTTCCTCCACACATTGCAAAATGTTTACATTTGCCAGTTAATGAAATTTTCATAGATGTGACATTGCAGAACTATTAGATATTCAAAAGGCTTAGGAAGGAGTGTAAGGTGCCGTTATATACACACATAGTGTCACACAAGGGAACCACGTTCAACTCCTTTGTGACTGCAACCTACACCTGCCATTCAACTCCCACGAGCGCTCACTTTTCTACTTTGCCTGTCAGTTATACTAATTTATGTTTAGTTAGTTAGTTAGTTAGGTAGATAGGTAGGTAGGTAGGTAAGTAAGTAAATAAATAAATGTATGTGGGTAAAGATATAATTAAAAACTATGTTAAGGATTGGGATTTAATCATATGGTTAGGCTTAAATGGGTTACTTGCCTACATCATGTGGTCTTAAAGCATCCTTACAAAAATAATATATAAAAATAAACAGACAATAAAAAATGTAATAATTGTACAGTTTCTTCGCATTTATTGTCACATTTGAACATGTGAACACGTTTATATTTATTCTTGTTAGCTGGAGTAGTGGTTACACTTGCACAGAAATCTTATTATGTCTTTGCAGGGTACATTTATTGTTAGTTTGCATGAGCTACAATAGTAAAAGCTTTTGTTCTATCTCACAGATAAGAAAATAAAACTGTAACCTAATTAAAGGAGAAAACAGGAAGACAATCTGCGAGTGGTTGTTTCTTTTAACTCTAAGTTTGTTCAAAAGTTCTCACCTGCAGCCTCCGTCTTCGGATGATCCCAGAATCATCCATGGCGCGTGCCGGGGGCTGGTCACACCTGTCGGCGGGTCGTGTGGGTTCCAGATGGCCAGCCGCGTAGAGGGCCAACTCTCGCGTGGTTTTCAGAGAAGCAGTTCGCTTGGCTATTTACCATCACACCATATCGCTTGTGTGAGTGTGGACGCGGTCAGCATCATTTACCAGAAAGCAAATGATATCCCATAATATTTTGGAGACTGAGTGATGTTGTTATGACACTAAAAGTAGACTAGCCTACTTAAAGGAAGAGAGGTGCCGCTCCTGAGGTTGACTCCAGCAGGCATCCCATGCTGTCAGACAGGGGCCCCTGACTGAGTTGCTATGAGGTTGGATCTGTTGACTAAGCGGGAGACTGCACGGTGAGATCAAACTGCTTTGCATGAGTTGAAGTCCAGCTGAGATAATGAAGAGACACCCACACCAGAAGAGCCCAGACAGAAAAGGTAGCGCTCCACAGATTAGATAGACAAGTTTGCAGGGTTTTTCACCTCCAGACGCAAGAAGATTTAGGCTACTTAAAACTGTTTATCGGATAATTCGAGCCGAAACTTAGAGCCGTCATACTCGTATATCAACAGTCCTCAGATCTACAACCCACTTCACAGTCCTCAAGAGTCCTCCACCAGACCACATTCATGGAAGTGCTCAGGAGACACTAATGCACGCACATTCACCGAAAACACCGCATGCTTACCGCACGTCATAATACATATCTCGATTAAATGTCACATCCACGCGCTGTCAGAGCATCTTAGCATTTAAAAAGGCACGATCGAAGAGAATATGTAGCGTCCATCCGGTGAGATAACCGCACAAATACCCGCATCGGTTATGAAAACAGATGGATTGCGTCTCGTTTTCGTCCTCGGTGAGACGCGGATTTGTCCGTCATTAGATATAGCCTACGGTGTGTTCACTCCGGTCTTCTCGGGTGCAACACGGCTACTCTGGTGAAAGATAATCTGTGGTTGCCACACAGGCATCGCTCCATCCTCGGCACCTACCACCCACTTCCTACTACCAAATGCCGTTTAACCCCCTGATGAGTTTTCCGTCCCTCACTCCGTGATGATGAAGGGCTTAGGTGGGAAATGTAGAGGTGAGAATGGGGTGACATGCTCCGAAGTAATGTTGAGAATAGTAGGGAAGGATTTCAAGAGTGTGACACCTCTGACTGACAACAAACTATAAATTCCAGTACGGTTATTCTGTGTCTTATTGCCACCTCAATGCACGGCATTACAACTTATTTGATTCAATACAGTGTCTTAATACACACCTCAGTCCATTATGTATTGCCAATGTGTATAATTGCCAAAATAAATCACAATATAGCTAATATATTACGATATTAGCTGCAGAATATAATTTAAATGTGTAAAAATTGATGTTTGCTGTGTTTGTGCAAGTCTGGAGAGCTTAAACATCAATATTTTTATATAAACATCTTTATTCTTCATTTAAGACAGGCTTTCTTGTTATTTTGTTAGTGTTCAGGAATATTTCTCCATGCTTCTTGACTTAAGGACTTTCCAAAGCTCTTCTTCTCTGTCAAGATGATCCTACACTGGTTAAAAAATGTTGAGGTCCAGGCTCTTGAGAGAATTCATCATTCTGTAAGGCCTGTTGCTACTGATTCTCAAGCCAGTTTGCGTGTAATTTAGCATATCTCAGCCTTAAGAATAGCTTCTTGACAGCCACCCTTCCATGAAGACCATTTCTGATGAGGTTTCAATGCAAACCAAGGCAAGTTTTTGTGCAAGGCAATTCAAAGTGCTGTACATAAAAGAAAAGCATTACAGAGGGGTGCAAGAAGCAATAAAAAAGGACAATAAAAAGGGCACTAAAACAAACTTTAAAAAGAAATAAAAGAAATTAAATAAAAACAGAAAAATGATAAAATTAAAAAGATAAAATGCAAGAAATAGAAGTTACAGTGAGGAATTAACAGTTGTTTTGATAAAAGACAGAAATAGAAAAGTTTTAAACCCTGATTTAAAACTGCTGAGAGTTACAGCAGACCTGCAGTTTTCTGAGAGTTTGTTCTACATGTGAGGAGCATAAAAGCTGAATGCTGCCTCTCCATGTTTAGTTCTGACTCTGGGAACAGAAAGTAGACCTGACCCCGATGACCTGAGGGATTTGAATGGTTCATAATGAACCAGAAGATTCTGAATGTATTTTGGTTCTAGACCATTCAGTGGTTTGTAAACTCTGAATTTTGAAGTCAATTCTTTGACAGACAGGAAGCCAGTGTAAAGATCTGAGGACTTGAGTGGTATGATCTACTTTCTTTGTCTTAGTGAGGACTCAAGCAGCAGCATTCTGGACTAATTGCAGCTGTCTGAGGGACAGGTTTTGATTAGGACCCCGCCCGACAGCGAGTTGGTGTATGTTGTTATATTAGTTCTTTTGGAAACATTAATAGAGCACCAGTAACACAAGTGAGTATGTTGTGACAGATAATAGACTGACTTCAAAACTGTCTTAATGTAACTGCTAAAATTCAGGTCTGAGTCCATGCAACTCCCAGATTTCTGGCTTGGTTGTTAGCTTTGAACTTAGCTGTTTGAAGCTGAGTACTGACTTTAAATCTTTCTTCTTTGGCTCCAAAACCTATTATTTTGGTTTTGTCTTCATTTAATTGAAGGAAGTTCTGGCACATCCAATCTTTGGTTGATCAATGTTTGAATCGGACTTTAGGCCTGGTGAGATGGTTATTTAGGTCTGTGTGTCATCAGCATAACTGTGGTAACATATTTTGTTGTTTTTCATAATTTGAGCTAGTGGCAGCATGTAGATGTTCAAAAGCAGTGGCCCGAGGATGGCGCCTTGGGGAACTCTGCAGGTTATTTTAGTTCCCTCAGATATACAGTTACCTACAGACACAAAGTAGTCCCTGTCTTTTAAATAGGAGTCGAACAAATTAATTGCATTGCCAGGAAGTCCTACCCAGATTTTCAGCCAGTCTAGTAAGATGTTATGGTTGACTGTGTCAAATGCAGCATTGAGATCCAGTAGAACCAGGACTGAAATGTTTCCGCTACCTGTGCTCAAGTGGATGTCCTTAAAGACCTTAACTAGAGCAGTCTTAGTGCTGTGGTGTGGCAGAAAAACTGACTGGTAGACATCAAAAAAGTTATTTAGTGTCAGAACAGCTTTTTTTTTTTTTTTTTTTTTTATAATCTTACTAAGAAATGGGAGGTTTGATATCGACCTGTAGCTGCTCATGAATGACAAGTCTAAGATTTTCTTTTTCAGTAGTGACTTGATGACAGCTGTTTTTAGGTTCTGTGGGAAAACACCTGAAAAAAAGACATGCTTACAATCTGTAAAATATCTAAGGCCATGTATCCTGATGGTGGTTTTCAGCTGGCCAATGATGTCATCCAGGTTTTTAAGACTGATTGGAGAAAAATGTGTCATGGCGTTCATGTTTCTGAGTGGACACGGACATTTGTCCTGCCCCTACCATGGAAGCACTGACTGACTGCCTGATTTTCTGAATTTTGTCAGTAAAGAAAAAAGCAAATTCACTACAGGCCCAGTTGGATAGAAGTTTTGGGGTTACTGACACAGGAGGATTTCTTAGCCTGTCAACAGTGACGAACAAGACATGAGCATTATTGCTGTTCTTAGCAATGATGTCAGAAAAGAAAGATTGTCTTGCATTTCTCAGCTCCAGATTATAAATCCTCAGTCTCTCTTTATTGATCTCACGGTGAACCTGCAGCTTTGTTTTCCGCCACTACACTTAAAAGTTGATCTGTTAAAAGATTTGATGGCTGACATTCTCGTTTTTCAGCTCTAACCAGCGTGGCATTTTTCCATGGAGCTCTCTTTTTGGCAGCGATGATTTTCACCTTGGTGGGAGCAATGACATCAATAATGCTGTAATCTTACCATTATAATGATCCACAAGCTCATCAACTGAAGGCCAGGGAAGGGAGGGATGATGGAGAGAAAGCTTGTACAAATATTTCTGTAGTATTTTCACCAATGTAGAATTTTTTTATTTTATTTTATTTATTTTTTATTTTTTGACAACCTCTGTTTGGGCTTTTTTGTTGACAATAACAGTACCCTCGAAGAAAAGAAAGGAATGAACAGACAGAACAACATCCATCACCAAAACCTTGGAAATATTCAGACCTTTAGAGATGACTAGACCCAGATAGTGTCTTCTGTTGTGTGTTTTTTCTTTCACAAGCTGAGTTAGACCAAAGTTATGAAACAGCATGAATGTTGAAATCACCAAAAATAACTACATAGTCAAAGTCAACACAGATTATTGACAGCTGTTCAGCAAAGTCATCAAAGAAGGTTGCACAGTATTTAGGGGGCCTGTATATGTCAAGGAACAACAAATGAGAGGGGGATTCATCTGGAGAGCCACACATTCAGGTTTTATAAGATATCTGCTTGCATTGAAGGAGTTTTTAAACAAATGGATCATCCATCCAAAGTCGAGATGCATCTCTGAGGTCCCTGCCGGTCTTAGGAGGTTTTTTTTCCTATTCCTAGAAAACAAATGAACAAAAACACAATTTCAGATCCTGTTCATCTGCTGTAGGTAGTTTTATTTTTTAGATCTGACACTTCTTTTTTCACTTTCATCAGTTTATTTTAAGAAAATACTGCATACCGTGCTGAGATAGGCCAAGTTTTAAGCTAATAACTCTTTGGGAATCACCTTTCTGGTACAAAAACTATATGCTATGTCTGTCAAACTGTTGGTGACGTAGCTAGTAAGAAAGTGTCCAAAATTTTTAATATAAAGTTAGTTATTTCCTAGTTTGTCTGTGTAGACACAACACTGGCTCGCCCCCTAAATTAGGTCCTTTTTATGGCTTGAGTTACTCATGGTCATTAATTTGCTTAACAAACAAACAAACAAAAAATAAATAAATAAAAGAGAACAAATTCTTGTGGTGGAGTATAAGAACTTGTGTGTAAAAAGCCTCTAGTGTCCAAAGAAAAACTTTGTAAAGCCCGAGATGAACTATTGCTTAATACCGCTTCAAAAGATTACACAAAGAAAATGGCTCTATGGAAACGAGGAGTGCCTCAAGGCTTTTGCACAAAGTTAAGACCCGAATCAATAGTCAGCACAAGCTCCTATCAAGTTTAAATATCCCAACAAAAATGGCATCAAGCATTATGCAATATTCATCATCCACACCTGTCACACGGGGGATTCACTGCTACATAACATTTCACAGCTCCTCACCCTTCAGTTACCTTCATCCCTGATCCCCATGCTAATGCATGAACACGGTGGCACAGACATTTCCACCACAAAGAGACCTGTTAGGCTGTTGATAGATTTACTGAAACTGTGTGAAACTGTGTTTTCTGTTTGTCTAATATTCATATCATCTGAGTCTATCCTGTCCCCTGCTGATTCTGTCAACTAGTCATCAGGTGTGAGTGTATCATCAATAACAGCAATACACAATCAACTCTGAAGGAAAATACCCCCTTCAGAAATCACTGACTATGCTTCAACATCGAAGGTTAAAGTCCATCACTGTTGTCGCACTTAATGATTTTTACGTGTTAAACATTCTCAAAGGAAAGATGGGCAGATTTTGGTCAAAGGTGGCCTTTAGGAAGACTTGTAGGATCATATGTGAGGGAGAATAACAGGCTGCAGGCCAGTCAGCTGGTCTGGCTCCAGCTTGAGGATGGAGAAGGAAGATTAGTGGCTTTTAGCATTGCAGCTTTAATGATCAGCATTTCTCTGGGCAGAAGGAGCTGCTAAGCTTTAGTCCTTCTCACTGTGGGATTTACTGCAGGTAGAATTCACCATCTACACTCCACCATCAATCTCACTTTTAAAACACAAGGAAAGAAAGTCCATCGTGTAATATCAAGCTGTAATGTTGCTTTTTTTTTATCAAGTTACTTTACAATTATTTTCAATATCTATGAATATACTGAAGATTTGTATTATTGATGTGTCTGTCTACAAAGAAACATAATAATGAATTCAAAGACAAACTATCTTTATAGCTTGAAATTATATTTTCATATAGATTTTTGTCAGATTACTGGTGCCAGTGCATGTAATTTATTATAAAAATGTCCCAACTAAGCTTTCATATTAAGAACAATCAGTCTTTAATAGCTGCATTCCTTAGAAAGTAAAGCAAAATAAAGCCAGCAAAAGAAATGATAGTGATTTATTAATACTGGGTTGTGTAAAAGTATCCACTTCAAGAGATTCAGGATTCAAAAGTCTTTTTTACAGTAAAGAAACAGGTTTCCCTGTAAAATGAAAATCTTACTTTGCCATCCAACCTGAGCAACACAGGAATATAAAATGAGAATACAAGTATAAAAATGAAATAAAACAATTTAACTAAATTTCAACAGCCAAAATGAAGATTTAATTTTTTTAAATAGCATGCAAGAGAACAAAAGCACAAAACTGCTACACTTACTAAGAAAAAAAATATTTCATAAATGTATAATATCTGGTTTATTGTGCAAACTGTCAGAGGTAAACAACATACAGCGTGTGCAAAACTGCCTGAAATAGTTTTTTTTTTGGTGTTTTTACCATATTGTTGCATTAAAATTTGCAAATAGATTATTTGGGGGATTTTATGTTTTTAAAATAATCTACAAAATCTGTCCAAATTGGTAAAATGAAAATATTTAAAAACATATATTTTAAAGAATTGTAACAAGCTATGTATGCATATGTACTCAAGAGAGCATCTCAGGATGCTGAATCTTTTGAGCTGGAGGGATAAAAGCACAATGTATTCAAATAGCTCAGTAAAAGATCAAATTAAGAAAAAAAATCAAAGATAGTATGATTCTACATTAATGCATTCGGCATGGTTTGCACATTTGTAAAGACATCAATGCTAAAAGATGAAAACAGGTTTAATAGGCAGGAAGTAATTTAGGATTTTGTCTGTTTAGTCTTTTTTAAAGCTTTTGATGCCGCTAACCTTGAAACTTCATGGTTTCACATCTTGAACTGGCTTACAGGCTTTAATGTAAAAGAAATATAACAATATAAATTGCATAGAGGACTATGGTGCAGTTCTGAGGAGTACCACAAAGTTCCATTTTAGGACTATTTTTATTCACATCACCAATCTTGAAGCCAAGTCAATTTATTTTCTGAAGAATTTGCAGATAATAGTAATCTACTTATTTGTATAAACATGTGGCAATACTTGTGAAGTGAGTAAATAACACCCTTCATGCAAATTCAAAATGCTTTTAGTTAAATAAACTTGCATTTGTTTGTAATCTCCATGTACAATGAAAACATATTTTTTTCTCTATTCCAACATCATATGATTATGTCTAATGTATCCATACTTCATATACCAGCACTTTTTAAAAATTCATTAATAAAAAAATTAAATAAATAAAATCTGATTATCATAAGGAGTCTTATACCCATAAAGCTTCGCTTGGCAAAGCAAACACAGCAGCCAGACCATCATTCTGCTGCTGCCATGCTGGACAGGACAACAACAACAACAGCAACAAAAAAAAACTACTCCAGCAAAAAACATTTTGTTTGAGTAATAACTTTTAGTAAGATTTTGATCAAACCTCTTCCCTCTTTCTAAAGTGGAAAGTCTTGCTCTTTAATTTTCAAAAGAAGCATCATTACTGACTTGCCAGAGAGCTTTAAAACTAGGGCATGCATCATATTAAAAAAACATGCGATGTGTGATGTCATTGTTGAATACTGTTCTGATGATATCACTTGTGATGTATAAATAAATACTTCCTATCTCAGGTGTATTTATGAGGGCTTCATGCCAGTTATGCACCACTGCGTGATGGATGGTTGTTAAACATTCACAAAAAGCAGAAATTTCTCTAAGAGGAATTTTGTTTTATTTTATGTCACAATGTCATTATGATATCGTGCTCGCCTTTGAGGTATTTATATGTACATGTTGGTACTGTGATAAATTTTACGTACCGTGTAGCATTGATTAAAACATTAACTTTAAGCTCAAATTAACTATTTCTTAACAAGGAAAATAAAAAATCTAAACCTACAAAAAACAGCATCCAGTTTAATGATAGAATAAAAATTCTTTAAGATACAAAGTTAATATCTTTTATCTGTTTGTTCCTCAATGGATTGTGCTTATGTTGTTTTACTTTTCTTTGTGTTTCAACTGCAATTTTACTTTTATTTATTATGGTTTCTACCTCATCTGAACACAATTTTATTTTACTAATTCCTTATTTCTTCTTTTATGAAACTGCAACTTAACTAAATAAAATTAGTCAAGACCAGCTGTTATTTAAACAACCATCCTTTGTAAAGCTAAGTATTTTATTTTATTTTATTAGGTTAATAATTTTATTAAATTTACAAAGTACTCCTTGAAGTAGCACACTATAACATTTCAAATACAGACTTTCACATTTCCGCTTTGCCATGTAGACAAGATTTGTCAAGATTCCTAGATTATGTCTGGAAACGTGTCAGCAGTACAGTTTCTTCTTATTAATCATAAATTCAATTATACTGGCACCAGCCTTCAGTAGCCTCACACTGATCTCATGCTGAGCAATTGGAAAAAAAAATCAGAGAGACACGTTAAAAGACCCAAAATGATTATCAGAATGTCAGTAGGCAAAATACTGAGTTTTGCAGCATGACACAGTCACCAGTCGGTCTGACTCCTCCACCACATCTAGCTTATCTTGCTTTTTCTTATTAGTACTAAATAATGAATGAAGGTGCATGAATTTTACATCTTTTTGTTCATTAGGAGCTGTGAGATTTGGGGAGGGAAGGAGGTGGCAGCACAGAGCCCATGCTATGCAAAGACCTTCCATTTCTCCATCCAGAAGCTCTCAAAGATGATGTCATCCTTTATCAGAGGATTGCCCTGTGTGAGGTTACACGGGGTCAGCTCTCTGCAGCCCAAAGTCTGACTTTAGTTGGTGTTTTGAAATACGCCTGCCGCTTGTTCAATCCCATTTCCCCGTCCTGGTGAGTCTGTCCCATAAGAGCCACGTCAGCTCACATCTCTTCACGCCTCACTCTGCATTCAGATCTGCTCTGCATGTGCATGCTCAGACTGCAAACTGTGACACACACATGAAAGGGAGTAAAAGTCTCGCAGCCATGTCAACCACTATTTAGGCAAGGGTTACAACTAAAAATCACTTTTTTTTAGATTAATTCATCTTCATATTATTTTCATATTTGGTTTAATTTAGAAAGTTCTACTAAATAGAAAAAATGATAATCACTTCTGAGGCTTCTGCAGTGTTTATTTGATCATATAAACAATCCAAAACTCAAAGATATGACATTAATCCACTCAGAAGAAGATAATCTCAATGTTCTGAGATTTATTATTCTGGATGGAGCAAACTTATGTTGTTTTAAAAGAAGATAATTTATTGGTTGTTATGCTTGTACTTTTCAACTGGCCTCATTAGCCCTAATTTAACCCTTCTGCATGCCCTGTTGCAGAGCCAATGAACTGACTGATTAAGCAGTTGAGCTCGACGTCATGTATTCTGCTGTTGATATGAGCAAACAACAAGGGCAGAGACAAAACACTGAGGTTTTACTGACTGTTTCACCTATAAAATAATTTTTAAACCAACCTCAATAATGACTCTATTGGATAAATCCTCATGAAATTTTAATGCAAAAATATTCAACACATCACAGCTACAGCGTGGGCTTTCATCAATTAGTCCACTAATAACTAATTTAGACATCTGAAAGGAGCTCCTTCAAACTGAACAGTGGTGAATTGGCCTTTTTTGAAGCTCTTTCTTCACATGACTGTTGGTTGCCACATATCTTTTGTGGCAGACTATCTACTGCTGGAAATCACCTGTACTGGTGTCTGTAAGTGCTTCTGCCAAGGAGGCTCTGTGGTTGGCACAGCTGGGTTGTTGGCCTCTTACTTATTATTTTGGAGATTTGAAAATCTCATCTGATGGCGCAAATTTAAAACATTTTATGTCAATTTGCATTCAGGATTTTCTTTAAATCCATCTTTGGGAAGGTAGATAGGCTGCTGACTTTGTTCTGATTCAAGATGGTTTTGTTAATCTTTACTGGATAGTAATATACATTTTTCTAGGTAAATTCAAGGCTCTTCATATAAAGAGAAACCACTGTAATTTGGTTATAGTGGGGGGAAGTATTCCCTTTTTAAAAGGAAGAATCCTCTAGCAGACCCAGACGTGCAGCTGTAAATCACTTCTCTGATAATATGACAGAAACAGCAGGTAGTTTGGGGGGAGGGGACACAGTCCAAAAAGTAAAGCCAGATTTATTAAAGCAAATATTCAAAAGAATTTTTTTCTAAATCAACAATTGTTTACTTTGGATGATCCTTAATTGTATGCCTTTAATCACTGCTGTGTATCTTCTGTCATGGTTTATTGGTTTTCTTTCAGTTTTATTTCTGTTCCTTACTTGTTGTCTTTGAGTCTTGTGTTTTGGTTTCTTGTCTTATTTTGTTCAGTCACGCCCTCCTATGTTACGTTCTCTATACTTCCTGTTCAGTACACACCTCGGGCCTGTTTCAGAAGGCAGGTTAAGTTGAAACCATGCATGTTAACCCTGAGTTGAGGTAACTCTGAGTCTGTTACCATGGTGACTGACTCCGTGAAGTGAACCTCCTTCTTGCTAGGGTCACTGGGCCCCTGGTCTTACATATATACATACATTTTTTAGTTAGTTCTCAGTGTACAAATACTTATTGGTTTCTTTTGTCTGCCTTTCTTTCACCCTTTTTGTCCTCTTTCATTCTTTGTTTTTGTGTTTATTCATTTGGTTTGTGTTCTTGTAACTAGCAATACCTTTTATTGTTAAATCACCATGACTTCAACATTATTGGCCAACTTTGCAATCATCTGGTGATTTTTTTCATAACTTTTACATCCTCTTCATAAAATATAAACATTTTTGACAGACAAATCATTCATGTAGACAGTTTATGACGCTGTATGCACGGAGCATTATGATCTATAGTAATGTTGATGTAGAACCATCATATAGATGTACATTACATGCTGCGTTTATGTAATGATTGACTGACTGTGAGGACCCAGAAATTCAACCACACACAGGATTTATTGAACAAAGGGGCAAGACTCCGGTGAGACTCAGACTAAGCCGTCTAGTCCTGGAGGGGGAAGAAAAGTAGCTGAAAAAGTCCAAAATCCAGAGGCAAGGTCAGAAGGCAGGCAATGAGGCTCGGGGTCCTGAAGCAAAGCTTGGGTCAAAATCCAGAAATCCAAAAAACCAGGCAAGAGGGAATCGACGAGAGGAAAGCAGGAGGGGTAGTCCAAGGACGAAAACAGGTAGGTAGGCAATCTGGAGACAATAACTGAATGCTGGATTTCAACTTGGCGAGGTGCTGTTGCTGGTAATCTGGCCAAGAAGAAGAGACTGAAGAGTGATTAAGTAGTGCCGAGACAACAGAGAAACCAAGTAGCACTTTGGGAAACGCAGGTGGACTGAACTGGACTGATTAGCCTGTCAGAGCAGGAAACGTGGCAGAGGCAGAGTAGCAATTAAAAAAACCCAGGTGAACTAAATCTACTGATGAGTCAGGCAGGGCAGAGGAAAAAACATGACAATTTACTTGCATATCTGAAGTTAACCAGGTAAAGGTCAGTTTATATTAAATATACATCAGAGTTTTATTATCATGGGGTGGCAACTGGGGGGCCAGTCAGATGTTAGTGAAAGTACGAAGTACCAAGGACGGGGCCAGAGGGGTAGCCTCTGGCCCCGTCCTTGGTACTTGGCAGCAACTACAACTGAGTATTTTTCATTCTTCCCTGGTTGAAAATGTACAATGTGCTTTCTCGTGTTTGTTATGTTTCTAAATATTCCAAATTGTAATTCAGATGCTTGGTCAGATTATTGGGTTTATCCATCAAGCTACAGACCATTCAATGTGCTTCACTTTCACGTTTTCAAGTTCTTACCTTTGCAATCAATTGATTACCTTAGAAAATCAGTTTTTGACATTTATGACTCTGTTCAGAACTTTCATATCCCAGTATGTCTAAGATTGTTTTCCATCAACCCAGGTTTCAACCCCTGGTGTTGAATCTTGCTGTAACATTAATGTTACCACGCTTGTAGGCAGATTAGAAACAGCTACACAGAGACAACTTTGTTCCTCCATGAAGACATATAAAATGCCATTAGATCAGGTGTGCCCAAGTCCAATCTCGAGAACTACTATCCTGCAACTTTTAGATCCAACCTTTCTCCAACACACCTGACTCAAATGGCTGATTTTCCTCATCCACGTGTCATTCAGCTCTGCAGAGGCCTGGTAACCAGCCATTCATCTGATTTGCATCTGTTGAAGTGGGATGCATCTAAAAGTTGCAGGATAGTAGTTCTCGAGACTGGACTTGTGCACCCCTGCATCAGATAATTTATGGAGGACTGCCTTCCTGTAGACTTGACTCTACAGAAAGAGGTTTGCTACACTGTATACTTCAACCAGTGATCTCAGTTTGCACTCCAAGTATGCAAACTAAATCAGGTCAAGCAAAGGTGAAGAAATAAATCAGTAATGACTCTGAGTACCACTGGGAGTACAAGAAGACCAAGAAACTGGTCAAAATACATGTAATATAGTCTTTACACATGATATTAATCACTCCTGTGGTTTTATTCCAATTACAACAAAATGTCAGTCCCTTAAAAGTGTTTTACTATTATCATCTTAAAAAAAAATTTTCATTTCCCATCAACTGCACCATGAAATACAAAATTTACTGATTCATATATGAGGCAGTGACTTAACTGGACAAACAACATCTTTTAATATTAAATCTCCCTCTTCATTTTGCTTCCATTGTCGTCTTCATTTTTACATTTACTTGTCATTTTTTACCCCTTTTTTCTCCAGCAGATCTGTTTCTTTAAGGCTTTTCTTTAAGCTCCTACCCTTTTCCTCACTGCAGCCCTCGTCTGTCTAGAAGTGGGTCAGAGACTACAGCTGTGCTAAAAGGTTTGTCTGGAAAGAGGAGCCTCTCTAAATAAAACACTATGTGATCAGCAGTCTCGGGGGGGTGACTCATCATAAATACATAAACCTACAAAGATGGAGAGAGGAAGTGAAGGAGTTCAAGAGAACAACATCGTGTTTATGAGGCTTCTTTACTTGATTAGTGAAGTGCATTTTTCTGGCCCTGTATTTATTTAACCAGGACAGTCAATGATGGTTGAATGCTCTGTTTCTAGAACAATGACTGGGGAAGTACAATAGTAGTACATCCATAGTTTAAATACTTCCTCTATGTCATAGTTGCTGTGTGATTGCTTATCTTTAATCTTCCTTTTGCATGATTAAATACACTAGTTGAGTGATGCAATAGTCAGTTTGACACTTGCCATGGATACATGCTTTAGGTAGGCATCTTAGGTCATTATAAAGTAGGCTTATATACATTCATATAAAGCATTTGGACTTAAAAATATCAGGAAAACAAAATAAAATTACATATATGTAACTTCAAATGGAGTTTCAGGCTACAGTGTCATAATTTTAGTTTTCCTCTGGTGCCATCTGGAGGCCATTACAGTTTTCACTCATCCAATAAAGCAACTCAAAACCTACAAAGAGGACCTGAATCTCGTTCTTTCAACCTTCATGGGAGGAGATTTTTAGGTCAAAGTAAAATGTTTTTGCAACTGAAGGCTCAAAGTGCATTTTGGTGCATGTGCTCTCTGTTAGCTTCAGCTTCATTTGACTCCCTGGCAGAGTTTGAATCACAACTACATCACAACGCAGTTAAAAACTGGTTTAATGCCCAAAACATTCTGTTACTACAGCACACAGCTGGTACAATCAGAAACATCTCATATAACAGCACAGAAATTGTGCAGGAATTTCAATAGTTTAATCGGAGCAAACAAAAAGCAAAAAGAGCAGATAAACATGCATAATAACATTTTCTATCTTAACACATGCAAGCCTTCAAGGACAAAAAATCACTTTAATAAAATAGCTGCACAATAATTAACTTACTTGAATAAACCACACAGCTGCTTTGATTCTCTGATGCTTTCCTATTTAATGTCTTTATCCCTTTATTTTCCTGACATTTCATTTTTACCAGTGGATTGCAACAAAAATAAAAAATTAAATAAGGATTGGAAAGTTATTACAACCACAAAATCAAACCAATTAAGTGATCTCTTACAGTGCAGTGCCACCAGTGACCACAGAAGGAATTAATTCAAAATTGTTTTGAACAGTAAGGAAAAATGTTTGGAAGTTAAAAGTATTAATACTTCTTCTAATACTTGTAATCAGCCATTGTATTTGTAGCATCAGAGATACAAATTTTCCCAAACAGATCAGGATAATATGCTGCCTTGTTCTCATAGAATTACACAGCTTTTATTTGAAGAAGTGCATCAGGATCAATAGGAACTCCACTATATCTATACCTACAGGGTACCACACTGCCATGTGTTAAATGAGCCAATCAAAATGTCAGGTCAGTGGAGGGAGCTCAGCAGAGAACATTTAATCTAAATCTTAAGTTCAGCAGCATCCGTGGAGGCCAACGATAATGTGTCTGCACTTCACAATGCTTTTCCACACAGATTACAAGATCAAGCTAATCCAGGAGCTGTGGGAATATGCAGTGCAGCTTGTGACATTCAGCAAACACTTCATGTTGGCGATAAAAATGTTAATTATAGATGAAGCAGGGACTTATCTGCTCAATAATCATAGAATCTTCAGACAGGATGGAGCCGACACAAAATGCCAAGAGGCCATTTCTGCAGTTAAATAAGAAATCCTCAAAGGTCACTCAAGCAGATGATGGCATTTACTAAATATTTTGCTTCTGATACTTTAGATAAGAGGATGCAGACTGTTTTGAATTTTATGCTTAGCAACATCAAATCAGTCACATTATTTTGATTTTTTTTAAACTAATAGTTTTTTTTAATTCACAATAAATGCATCACATGTGTTTTATAATTTTCTGTTTCTGGGAGGATAAAAGAATAATTCATTTGAAAACATTTTTGTACCACAATCGACGTAAATTTAACACATTTCTGTGGTTTCATGTTTTGTTAAGGACAGTATAAAATACCAACACATCTCTCAGTGCTGGCATCAGGGATATGTGGCTGAATGCTACTAAACCATCTCTGCATCACCTGTTTTCACCAAACTTCATTCATGATCTAAGCTGTCTCTGTGTCAGTGTTGGAAAAAAGCAGTGCAATCCAATTAGCACAACTACAGGCGTGTCATGAAAAGAAACCAGGGCTATGCGAACGAACGTCAGGGATTAAAGACCCGCGTAACTTGGGTCACGACGACAAGACGCTGACCTTGGTGTTAAAAAAGAACGTCACATCCAATATTACAAACTGAGGTTTTAGTTGTTAGATGGGAGTGTTTGGCTTATCTCTTCAGGTTTTAATGTATTTACAAAAATTATTTTTATCACACTGAAAGTTTGAAGATTTCATTCCTGGTGCACAAAATGTAAGCAACAAAAACGGATTTGCTGCTTCCAGACAGCAGAGCTCACCATTTATGACTGACATCATCTCATGGATTGTAAATAATATATGTTTTTTATTAACCTGTATCTTGGCAAAAAAATTATTTTGTTAATTTGTGTACCGTTTATTAAATAATCTGCCAATAATTTAGAGTGAAAAGTTCAAATTTCTTGTTTTATTTGAGCAACAGTCTATGTCTTACCTTCAGCTTGGAATAACTTAAATAAAAGCAGCAAATTGTGGCAACTGTAATAAAAAGTAATGCATTTTTGTAGCATCTTAATGTTATATAAAGGTGTAGCGGGGAAGATCAAAGATTAATGACAGAAAAAGTGAAGATATCATTGGTAAAATAATTTAACTTTTATTCTCTTAGATTGACACACATATATTACTTCCTATGGGTCCACATACATGGCAGCTGCCATATTTGAGCCACCATTTTTACTGTGTGTGAAGTGAGAAGCTGCTAAGCTTTACTGACCTTGTTTGACAGGTGTTGAAGTACAGTTTGGGCAAAGTAATATTTTAGAAGGCACATAGAGGAAGACACAAGTACACAATGTTTAAGTAGTTACCTGTAGAGCAGTCACTGCTGCATCTGAGGTCACTTGATCCACTAGCAGGTGAAAATGTGCTTATATCTTAAAGAATTTTGGCCACCGATGGCCACTGTACATTTACTCTGTTTGGCAGTTGAAATCCTTTCTATGCCCAACTTTACTGCTAAATGACAGTAAATCTTATATGCTGTACCTTTAAACTTTAGACTGTGTAAATATCTGGAATTAAACCACTTTTTTTTCAGTCTTTCTGAGTAAAGGACATGCTGGAGAATTTGCAAAGGTTAAATAAAAGCGAGCTTTGAATATACTGAAGTTGTTGATTGGGAACAGACCTTCTATATAGCTCTACTGATGTTTATTTCAACAGAGAGAAGTTTGTATAAGAAAATAAAGGCCGGCCTCCATGTATTACTTACAGTTAGTAATGAATGGAAAAACAAACAAACTGTCAAGGTTGTAGTAAAACATTTATTACAAAAGAATGTGTACGACCTACCAGGTCTCTCCTCCGGTTTTACTTTCATTTCAATGTACTGACTCAGAAGTGGATACAAGGACATTGAAGCTGAATGAATAACTGTTCTCATCTGTGTCATCTGACATGAATTTTGTTCCTTTCTCATCTGCTGGTACTGGAATACTTCATTTCAAATACTTTTTTAATTTTATGAACGTGTATTATGTTTGAGAGATATTTGACACCGATTTATTTTCTGTTGTTTTTATAAGTGCAGAATGCCTCAGGCACATTCCAGAGAGGTATTGTTTTCAATTAATATTAAAGGGAATATTTAGGTATTTTTGATGGATTTGCATTAATTCATGCATCCAACCTTCTTTGTTTAAAAAAACACTCCCACTAAAGGTTAAAAAAAGCAAAGTTTACACAACTCTATGTCCTGATCCACAGTTCATTCACAAGGGAACAGTGACAGGATGAACTAAAAGCATTACATTAGACAGTTGTAAGCTAAAATAGCTCACCATGTATAACTGCAGGTCTGGGTTAATTTCTTAATCCCATTGACGCAGCAGGAAACCAGGCTCTTAGAGGAATAAGAAGAAAAGCCGGGAAGATTATAAATGGACATACAAGAAGGGATCAGGAAGGCATCAGGCAGGACATAATCAATCCAAATCTGAAAGTGTCAATTGGGAAAGAGAGATCCAGCCGCCTTCTGCTGAGGCTGCACCACACACTGACCTCCTGATACCAGCCTGGCCTTCAGTTTTCTGACATCCTTGCATCATCAGGGACCATGGAGCCTGCAGCACAGGCACTTGCTGCCAACTCACCCCTGGACACAATGACTTTCCCCAGGAAAGCCCTGCGAGCTGCCCCCAGAGGAGCCTCATCTCATTTTGTGAGGACCTCTATCATGATCCTGTCCTCGTTTGCTGTCTCCACCTTGGCTATGAATTGTGGGAAGAAGATCCAGGAGTCCAGACAAAAACCTCATAGCGACTAGCAACAGTGGAGTGATGAATATGCCTTTTATGGACAGCATTTGTTATGAAGGCAAGTCCATCAAGAACATATTTTCACGATAAAATAATGGAAGATGGCACTTTTAAACACCCCTCTTGTGTTCTTGTTAGAAAATGTGATGTTTTGTGTCTTTGACAGTGTCTTTTTATTTGGGGAAAAAAACCTGAGGAGTCAAGAGGATGAAGCCTTCAGGGAACGAGGGAGGCATCAGTGACGGGAGAAGAGCTCTGCCTTCCAGATAACAAAACAAGCTTTGGTGGATTACAGTGTGGCATTTAAAGGGAAAAATATGCAGAATACCATGAAACCTCATCCTCCTTCTCCATCTTACCTGTTGTCATAGTCTTATAATGTAACATAACTGGAGGTTGACAAAGAGAATTGTATTCCAAAAATCTGGAGCTGGTTTTGTCCTGAAATTGATGCAAGTTTCCATTCTGATCATTTAACATTGCAACCAAAAGAGAAGATACCTTAAAAGATAGTTTAGTTCCAGCAGGTCTGATGTAGTGCTTTTTCAGGCGTTTGTTGGTCTGAAAATACTCAAATGATTCAAGTGTACACTTTATCTAGAAAGCACTCTTTTGTAATGACCATTTGAGAAAAACAAAAGTCTAACATTTGAGGAGTAAAGCTTTATTTTTAATGAGCCGGACCAAACAGGGCTGAAACATGATTTTGTTACTGGTACTATCCTCCCATTCCTACTGGAGGTTGCTTCGGGAGGCCAATAGAGTTTACAGAGAAGAATTTGAGCCAACCTGTCAGTGAGTAAAAGTGAAAAAAGTAAGTTCATTTAGCTTATTTTGTTTTACTGTTTCAGTCATAAAGTTAAAACTGCACCCAACATGCAGACCAAAACTGCACAATATTATCGGAAATGTCATGATTCAAAATCATGATTTTAATATGTGCAGGCTCAATATTGCAAACGACTGCTTGAACTGCAGTAAATGGACCCCCTCAGAGGAAGTTGCAGTCCTCATGAATTAACATATCAGAGCTAATTCAGTATTCAACAGTGTTTAAGCAAATAACTTACTTCATATCACGCTGCCCTAATACAAACTAAATATAGTTGACTTTGTAGAGTGCTGTAAAGAGATATTCTCTTATGATTCACAATAAAATAAAGATTGCAGATGAGCTCCTTAAAGATGGAAACGGTTTCAACTATAGCGTGGATGATAGCACACCAGCTCCAGAAAAAAAAAAGTAATTTGAGACATTTTGTGGACTTTAGCCATGTGATGGAGGTCCATCATTGCAGAATGTTTCTTGTCATGGTTAAATATTCTTAAACATACTATTAACATTGTATATAATCAATATGTGCATTTAATTTGGTCCACTTGTGATTTATTAATGCCAGCCTTCAGATCAGATGTGTGGAGTACCTGCAGTGGTTCATGCAGATCCTGTGACAGTGTCATGTTGCCATTACAGGGCACTGTTGGAATAAAAGACTCCAACAATGACCATCAATGATTTTCTGCTTTTGTCCAAAGTTTGAATAATTTAAAACAAAGGCACTGATACAAAACAACTTTAAAACATTAGTTTTATGTAGAAAATTAAACACAAACAGGACAAATAAAGACAGACTGCCGATACAATATTTAAGTAGGTTGGTTGTAAACGAAAATCCCACAGCCTGTAGGCACGTCTTCAGAGTGCGTCGAGGCTCTTCAGCCTCCGCTCAGTGAAGAAGCGGTGTGTCTGGTGGGTGGTGTTTTGGTCATCACCTCCAGCTGATGCACTAAAGTAAGACAGCATGGACCTGTTGTTCAGCCGCTGTGCTGCCTTTTCCCCATCCTCCTCATCATCGTCCCTGGGGACAGAGTTAACAAGACTGTTTTTCACACAGCGGTTAAACCTCATCTCTTGAGGTCAAAAATTTCCCACAGACATTAAGTGTGACCTGTAAATTAAAGTTGTGGTCAGGGACTTACAACACTTACAAATGAAACTATTCTTGTCTAGAAATTATCCTGTGCCTCACAGCCATTTTTAAATGCACTTTGTACCGCTTTCTACTTTCTCCATGACAAAAAGAAGATATATTTAAGACCTGAAGAAAATTCTTTAAAAGCTAAATACCTGAGAAATGTGGTGCAGAATCGCTAGTGGAAGACTGTGTGGTTAATACTTTGTTACCCTTTTCTATAATTATATGAATCTTTACTTTTATTTGTCCCAGGAATTAAGACTAAAATCAAGGATGAAGCTTGTTTACCAGTGAACAGCCACAGCCTTGCTGTCCATCAGGGTTTGGGCAGTGCTCCAGCTAAATCGGACAAACTGAGGGTAACCGAATACTGGATTGAGGTACTTCAGCAACCACGCTTTAGTTTTGGGGTCTGAAAAGACAGAAGAGAGGCCTTTTACCATCAGTTTATCTCCAAGCAGTTTCTACATTAGTTTGATTTAGGCAGTGTGAAATTTCAATCAAAACAAAAATAAAAGAATACTGTAAAATGTTTAATAAAAGAACAGTAAATAAAAATTCTATTTCATCTAGTACATTTAAAGATACCTTAATAGGAGGACTCTGACTTGATGAGCATTGTAATTACCGTTCGGGTATCCCGAGCCATAATCTGCATCCACCTCTCCTAGGTCTTCTGCAAAGTTCCAACCTTTCACAACACGATCTCTGGCAACCTAAAAACCAGTGACAAAAAAACTCTGCTGATAAAGTGTAAATATAACAAGGAAATGCTGCATGCAGACATGAAAACTGTGAAGAAAAATATATAAATAACTGAAGCTTCATTAGAGCCAGGAAGTTTGAGCAGGGGAGTAAAAACCTTCCTGCCGGTGACGGCAGCAACCGGTGACAACTTGCTCGGGCTGCCCTATAAATGTTAAGCATCAACATGATGACGGATGTGTGATGCTAAATGGGGCAAATTAATTCACAAATTAATATTATATTTTTTGTGCTCAAAACTCAAGCAGTTCTACTCAATTTGTTTTTCTTGTTTTACAGAACATTGAGTTACTTGTCACAAGCATCTAAAATATTTAGTTGCAAAAAAAAAAAAGCACTAGAAGCCAACAGCAACAGCTGAGGCTTCCACTCTGGCTGCCTGTGCAGGAGTCTGATTGAATGCACACCCACGCTGACTGAGTTTAGGTTAGTTTGTGTCACTCCTCTTTCATCAAAATGCTGAGAAACAGCTACAATTTGTCTGCATAACACCTGTATAGTTTTCAAGGTATTTACCTTTCAGTGTAAATACATGTAATGATCTCCCACAACTGCTGAGAAACTAACTGTAATGCCATAAAATTCAAGTGCAAAATAATTTTACTGTAATACATTTATTTTAATGTCAACAGATTCTACTATTATTTTAAAATAGACCTACTAAAGAAATTCAAAACTGAAAAGGAAGTTTATATGTAAACTTAAATAAATACCAATTTTGGACAACCAAATTAAGATTTTCATCCCCACAACACAGACTAAAAGGTACCTAGTTCAAATGTGATTAGTCACTGGACAACAAATTTATGAAACCCAACAAACATTTGCTTCATTATTCACCACCTATCGTGAGATCATTGCATTTCAGTCAAGGTTCCAGAGGCAAAAATGGGAGAAAAGGATTGCTAACCTTTGCACAGATGCTGGCCGCACTGACGATGGGGAAGAGGGAGTCAGCTTTTGGCCTTACAGTCACTTCAATGCCTGGAAACTGCTGAGAGAGTTTCTCCTCATACTTCTCAGCTGGGCCAACTGTGTCCACATAAACCTGAAGAACACCAGAGGGCAGATGGGGCAGAGCAGGTGGATTGAGAAGCAATAGGATTAAATAATATGAGAAACGGATAAGAGTTACTGCAAGCTTAAAGTCTAAATGAACGGAATATATGATTATGGCCTATTTGGAAAGAAAATCTGCCTTGAAAAGTTGCACCAAACATTAGAGAAAACACAAATCTATGTGTTGCTCTCTGACCAACTGATTAATAAAAGACTTGCAGAGTGCTCTATATGGTTGAAAATAAACAATGACGCCAAACAGACCTAGTAGAAATGAGACTTTGAATGTGAAGATTTATGTTCATGTAAATATTTTGTTTACTAACCTCTTTCAGCTGTACTCCACTGTCCAAGGCATACTGTATTAGACCAATGGCTGTATCATGTGAAAGAGCATTGAGGTTGTATTTTGTCCTTGAAGCAAAGTCAGTGATTGGGTTAGTGTGTGCAAATCAATGTCACAAGCCTTCATGTGTGCGAGCTGTATATGCCTTACCTTCGCAACATGCTGGTAGAAATGGTGTTGGGGGAGAGAATCTGCAAGGCCCAGCCTACATAACTTTTGGCTTCATCTAGTTTTTGGAACAGATTCTCTCTTTCTGCCTCTGAAAGAGTCTTAGAATCTGACAAGAGACAAGTTACAATCAACTGAATACATTTTATCACATAATCTGATGCTTCAACTACAAAGAAAAGTATTTAGTGGAAAACAACACATTTCCAAGATGGCAGAATCCTTTAGAAAAAACAGTGTTACCTGCTACTTTCAAGTCTTTCAGGTCCTCCTTTTTGGAAACTGGACAGAAACATATCCCATACACCATGGGCCCTGTATATATATATTTTAAAAAGTGCACTGTGAGTATGTATTTTACAGATCATAGAGATGTAATTTTACAGTGCTAATTTAACTAGCATACCCAGCACAGGCCCCCTGCCTGCCTCATCAACACCCAGACAGCAGTCCTCTGTCCTGCAGATGTCAGGGATCTCAGAAGCCAGTCGGCAGCTAACAGAGTTATCGGTTTCAAATGGGCTGAGGTCCATCGATGCTAGCTGGAAAGACAACCGATGCTACTTTAATATGTTTAAAATAGTTTTCAAGTTGTCTTAATAGTATAAAAGGTGCATTTAGGCTTCTCTTGTCACACTGTTGCTGTAAACTAACTCGTTAGCTAAAAGCTACATGCTGCTTCAAACTACTCCGAAAGACTTTTAAAAATAACAATACAGATGTTATGTTTGAAATTATTAGTTTAATTAGTCCCTAGACGACGCCGGTGTTTTAAAGATTATAAACATTTTACAAAAGCAAAGTCTTTTCGGACCTGTGTAGACAGTAAGCCCAGTCCTGTTTGTTTCCCTCAGCAGCAGATTTGGCGCTCCAGCCGTGACGTCAAACGTTTCCGCTTTTCCTTCTTCTTCTTCTCTGAACTTTCAGACGCAGTATCGCCACCAGCTGGACTGGAATCAAACCTGAACTTACAATTTACAACGATCAAACCAGCTCTAAATTTACAATTTAATTTAATTTTCAGTTGAGTTTGTTAAAAGGAATAATACAACATAAAACGTTTATAAAACAGAAGTATATTATAGAAGAATATTCTATTCTGACATAATTTCTATTTACTTGAGCACATTTCTATTCTATTCTATTCTATTCTATTCTATTCTATTCTACAGTCATTTGGCAGATGCTTTTATCCAAAGCGACTTACATTTGAGAGTAAGAACAACACAAGCAAGAATTCAAACAAGATGAGACATAATTAAGTGGTAGTCAGACTGCTGTCAGGTGCTGTCATGCAGTGCTAGAGGCAGTGCATATATATACATATATATATATATATGTATATATATGTGTGTGTGTGTGTGTGTCATTTATGTGACAACTACAGTCATGTGAAAAAGTACATCATTCATCAATTTTGAGGTTTTACATAGCAAGATGCTTTAAATTATGTGATTATCTCCAAGTGCAACAATAAATACAACCTTAGATGGGGAACAAAACATAAACATGAATACATATTAAAATATAATGTTATTTCTTTAATTAAAAACTAAGCCAAAATGCAGAGTCAACGTATTTTGCTTCCATAGGAGTTAAAAGAATATTTAGCAGCTGCTTCTAATTAACACGTTTGTTTAACTAATTATTAGCTGGTATAATTACCTCTCTAAAAGAAGAAGTATTGGTTATCTTGTCTGAGACATTCAGGTTTGTGTTACCACAATGCTAAGGAGCAAAGAGATACAGCTCTTAATGAAACCAATAATTGCTTCTAATCATTCTGGGAAGTGTAAGAACACTCAGACAATACTCAGAGAAACTGATAAAGAAAACATGTTTTTTTTTAGACTCTGCAGTCCTCACTTAACATGTTAAAGTTAAAGGTAGTGCAACTAGAAAAAGACTCAACAAGTAGGTTTTGTTTGGAAGGGTTGGCAACCTTTTATCTTGTGCATGGCTGCTGGACTAAAGTTTGAAAAGTTGCATCTGAACAGACCACAAGATACGACCAAAGTGCAGATGTTTGCACAGTGGCCCATTTGGCAAAAACCAAAAGCAGCATATCAACACAAACACCTCATTCAAATAGTCGGGCATGGTGGTGGAGGGGTGTTGATTTGGTTTTGCAGTCATTGAGTTGAACATGAACTCCTGTGTATACCAAAGTATTCTGGAGTTAAATGTGAAGCCATCTGTCTGGCAGCTGAATCTTACTCTAAATGGCACCACGCAACAGGACAGTAATCTCAAACACAGCATGGCCAAATCAAAGTTAACCCGACCCTGAAGTGAGACAGAGCGATGAATAAACAAATGCCTGCAAGCCTTAACGAACTGAAGCAGCTTAGTACAGAAGAGTACGACTAAATTCCTGATGATGTCATACACAAAATAGCTTCTTCATCTTACCGCTACTAAAGGTGGATCTACAGTCTACTGAATTAGTGTGTCATTTGTTTCATATCGTGGCTACATATTGGTTAAATTCATGTTAAATTCATGTTAAAGGTATGTATTATTGTTCTTCTTGGGTTGTATTTTTTACAATATAAAACCCGGTAAGGACAGGAGATCTTTAAAATTTAAAAAGTCATTTAAATGCTTTATTTACATCCATTCTTAGTCACCAAAAAGTCAAAAACTTTTGAAAAGTTTAAGCTATTATTTAAATGAATTTGTCCATGGATTTATTTCTGACCAATAACCCATAACCTCCATTCTTCTGAAAATTTTGAGCAATTAACTTTTGATTAGTTTAAGTTTTCCAGACGAAATGAACATTCTTCATCTTTATTTGTTTTGCTTAGGGAACTGGCATGTTTCACTGGTTACAGCTTCCCTTTTCTTTTATGTTTCAGCTACTCTTCATACTCATCATCACTCATCTTGACTTGCATCCAATCCAGTGGTGCTGAGCTACTCAACTGTGTTGCATCTTTACGTGCATGAATACATGCATGTAATAAATTTGTACAGAATTTAATTTAACCCCCCCCGTCATAGCTTTGCTCGTCTTCATCTTTGTGCAGTGTGAATCTACTGGTTTACAAAGCTATAGCTTTTCTGTTTGCATCACTTTAAAAAAAAAAAACAATGCAAACAATGAACTTGACATTTTGAATTTTGGATGCCCCTTCTAAGGGTCCAAATTGCAGCTGATAATGGAGGCAAGGAGGGAGCCTCAGGTGGAGAGGAGAGGGCAGAGTGAGAGGGAAGCCATGTACAAAAGTCCAAGTGTACGCTGGTCACTGAGCTGAAATTGGCCTTGCCTCTGGCTCCTTACACCCTCCCCTTCTTTCTCCTTGTGTCCCTCTCCCTGAGTGAAAGGCTCTCTTTGTCTCTTGCAGTAACACGCAGTCCCCAGCCGATTAAATGTGGGGAATTAGTAGTCAATTTTAGCCTACATCACACACACAAACACACTAAACAGCTTAGGGTGGTGGGGCTCTGATTGTGTTGTTGTTACAGTTCACACGTCAGCACTGTGTTTTTAATATATTTTTTTACCCTTCACTCACTTACTTATATGTTATTTCTACACCATGCAGTCAATAAGTCACACAGCTTTTTTTTTTATAAATAAATTGATTTAATAGATGACAACAATAATATTTCAACATTGCTTTTCTTGTAAGGAAGCAAAATACTCAAGTGAATGTGTAGCAAACACTTTACAAAACTATCCAGAATTATACAAAATGAAAAAAGCAAAGATGTGACACAACACATTATTACTTACATAAAACAACTACATGGCAAAAGGGTCAGTATAAAATGAAAAAAAAAGTGTGTCATGTCATGAAGGCTAAGTTGTGGTAATGACCATTATTCACATTGATAAAGAGGGAGAAGGGTGCTTGAGCACAGCATAGGAGGAGACGCTAAATATGAAGGCATGGCTTTGGCCTACATGTAGAGCGTTTGTACATGTGATTCTAATCCTTAAGTAGGACCCATAGCTGGCCAATTATCTCAAAAGATTTGGTTGATACTCCGTACTTACAGATTTTAGTTCAGTTATTAGATAAATTAAAGGTAAATAAAAAAAATGTTCAACACTTAAAAGAAAAACAAATAAATTGGAAGTTTACTGCACTGAAATTCACTTTCTTTAATCAGGAATCTGGGGTTGTACTTCTGCTTTGCTGTTGCCACAAAACAGAGTTGAGGTAAATGTCCAAGACTGAAATATAAGTTAAAATACATCTTGAAGAGCTCTCTTTCCCTCTCTTTTTCCTATTTTTTCCCCTTAAATGCTTATTTGTTTAGTTCAAAGACGGCAGTGTAAAGGAAGAACAGAAATAAAAGCTGTGCTATCTACAGAGAAAAGAAAAAAATTAAGTTGCAGTTATCCTTTTCTGGCCATGAAAAAACAACCCCAGGAATCATCTAAAATAAAAGAAATAAAAAATAAAAACTTTTCCTCAAAGCAGTGGTGCAGGTGTATAGGTGTAATATCAAATCAGACACAATAAAGTTACCCCCTAGGATATCAACGATGACAATAAACTTACTACTCATAAAATAACACATAAACATCAAATGATCCTTTAGTTTGGTTAATAAACTCTGATTATGTCAGTTTAAGCCCATCACCCCTGGATGTCATCAAAGTCGCTCATTAATCCAACTTTTGCCCATTCCCAGTGTCTCTGTCCCTCAACTACCTCTCATGATGTATACACACATGCTGTACACAAACTCAGAAATTCAATGGCACACATTTATTAGGTTCTCATGCTTCTGATTTTGGATGTTGGCCCATGATTCACACTTTGTTCTGTGTGAGTTTGTGGCTGTTTAAAACTGTGTTAGGTCCCATGGGTGCATCTTGCATTATATTGGCTAAAAAACTGTAAAAACCTCTAATATGGCACAGACGTACGCACATATACACAATCACACGCTCATGTATTTGTACATGCACAGAGATCCACTCACACACTTCCCATATTTCCTTCTGTTCAGCTGGTCAGCCTCAAGGTCTTGTGAGTGTGGTGTAAACAGGCTGCTCCCAGTGTGTGGGGCTGTGAGAGGGGGCCACACTGGAGGGGTCTCCTATGGTAGTGTACAGAGGCCTCTGTGTAGGGCCCATGTACGAAAAGGCTGAATACAGCCCCGGGGCTTGGCTGGAGTGGGCATAGTATGCCCCGGGGGCCTGATGCTCTCCATACTCAAACTGAGCCCTGGAGGCCAGCGAGGGAAATGCAGAGCCATAGTGAGGGAGGCTGAGTGGGGTGTAGGTGACATGGGTGCCTGAAGAGGGAGAGGATGAGGCCTCAGCGTAGTGGCTACCAGACGCAGACTCACTCTTGATCTGAGCCTTGGATGGATCAGAGGAGGACGGAGAGGCCTGAGGCTGCTGCTGTTGTTTGGAGAGCCAGGCGGAGTGCCCGCTGGCAGCAGCCAGAGCATAGGCATAGGAGGAGGCAGAGGAACCAGCCGAGGGGGCCCCGGCTCCGCTCTGGGGGTGGCCATTTGGAGGAAGGTACTGGTCAAACTCATTGACGTCAAACGGCTCAATGTTGGACATCACCTCGTGGCTGATCTCCCCAATGTCCATTGTGACAAAGTCGATGTGGGATTTAGCACTTGATGATGAGGGACCACCAGACGCCCCCTCAGCTCCCACCCCAAGGGCTCCCCTGGATCCCCCTGATCCCCCGACTGCTCCTGCTCCCCCCTCCCTCTTGTTGTCTGACAGTTTTCCAGACTGGAGCTCTGTCTTTGGGGTGGTGGGGGGTGTAGGCGGGCTGTGACCCTGACCTAAAGAAGAGAGATGCAACAAAGTGGTCAGGTGAACTTTGACATCATGTTTTTGTTGTTGTTGTTGTTGTTGTTTTTCCTGGTGTTTTCTTTTAATGGGACTCTTATCTTTAAAAAAAATCTAGCACTGAATTGTAATTCTTGAGCAAAATATGACAAAGAACAAATTGTGCACCCACCAGCAGGATGGTGATGATGATGATGGTGGTGGTGCAGGTCACCCAGGGGAGACCCGGCCCCACCATTGTGATCCAGGTGTAGGGTCTTGTAGTGTGACTGGGAGTGGCTGGCCTCCCCTTCCCCCTGACTATCAGATTCATTAGTAGGCATCAGTTTTCCATTTTTGCGTCTCCGGGGCTGGTACTTGTACTCCGGGTAGTCCTTCTTGTGCTGTTTCCTCAGCCTCTCTGCCTCCTCAATGAATGGCCTCTTGTCGTTCTCGTTTAACAGCCTGGAGGAAGGAGGAAAAAAAACAAAACAAAAAAAAAAAAAAAAAAAAAAAAAAAAAAACGGAAAGAGTTTCTTAGGCTTTCTGAGTAAACATGAAAGCAATTTCTTGGGAAATATCTGTAAATGATAAATGCTATTGCCGGCAATGTTTTGCGTAATAGGAAAATACAGAAATAATTCGCCAATTGGCTGGCCTAAATTTGACTTAATTTCGTAAAACAACCCAAAAACAATTAACTGGATGTCGCTTGAAAGTGTATTCCTTGTTCATAATCCCCAGATTGATCTGATAATATGTCCCCTTTTTCATGTTAATTCAATTAAAACATCACGACATGTCTATACGCACGGACACAGGAAATGTGCCACTGTTTGGCCACAGTGTTGTTGTCCTCATACAAACCTCCACAGTTTGCCCAGGGTTTTGCTGAGCTCCGCGTTGTGCAGGTGGGGGTACTGGTCGGCCAGTTTTCTCCTCGCTGCTTGCGCCCACACCATAAAGGCGTTCATGGGCCTCTTCACGTGGGGTTTAGTTTTGTTGCCGTTGTTTACGCGCACGGGCATGGGCACAAGTGTCCAGTCATATCCGTCGAGCACCTGACTCACCGCCTCTCTGATGCCGATCGGGAAGCGATCATCCTCTTCCTCAGATTTGGCCCTCTGTCTGCTCCCATCGTCGCCGCTGCCATCCGCCACACAGAGTGCGGTCAGCTGCTGCGGCGGCCCGCTCAGAGGCGAGTCCTGGCCGTGTGGCGCTCCGGGCTGAGTCGGTGAAAGCGAGTGACCGTCATCTGACCCACCGGGACTCAGCTCCGCCTCGGACAGGCTGTGCTCCTCACCGGACATTTTTATTTTGTTTGTTTGTATGTATTTTTAAATAGCACTTCAGCTGATAAGAAAACACTTATAATTTAAAGAATAGCGAAACTATTTAAATTCTTATTTAAACTGTTTTAATAAAAGTCGAAAGTCTCCAAAGTTTATTTCTGACACTTAGGAAAAGCCATGGTGATGCGTAAAAAGTGCCCAGTCCTCCTCAACGTTGGTTCCTTTTTGAAACGCAGCTATATCTGAAAACGAGACAAACAACAAATAGATTAGAAATAGTCTGATTAAAGTCCAGAAATGTGTAACGTCATTTTGTCTTTAAAACCACATTTTTAAGATATTAAACAAGAGATATTTAGCGAACTAAGAGCTTCTTCAAAACAACATCTTAGGCCAATAATAATTCTGCTCAGGCGGAACAACCGCATCCAGAAAAAAATAGCTTTTCCGATTAAAAATATATGTAGCCTACAGTTATAAAAGCAAAATTAAAGTCTTATTACTTCGAACATGACTTAAAAAAGGTACACATGGTATTTAAAAGTCGCTATTAAATATCCCCATTTGTCAGAAATTTTGCATTATAAAATTACATAACTTACCAATTTTGACGTCCAGTGGTTGAGCATGGGAGTGTGTGTGGCTGAGAGCAGAGCCGATGAATGGCTGCTCTGTGTGGCAACAGCGGAGCTTAAAGAGCGCCTTGTGAGAAGGACTGGGAGGAAAAAAAAGTGATTGAAAGTGGAAAACATTCCCAAAGAGACAGCATTCCTGTACATAGCTAGCCCCGCCCTCTCTGTGCCACGCTGCTCTCTAATTGGGCCGCTAATTATCCCACTGCTTTCTGATTGGACGGTAGCAGGCGCACGTTAATGCCCGTTTGCCCGTCGCTGCAGCATTTCCAACAGTGAAGAGGTGAGATTTTTTTTTTTTTTTTTTTTTTTTTTTTTACCTCGGAGTGGCTTAAATGACTCGACAGTGCGGCCATTTAGAGGCAGGAGAAGGTCGGCTTTGTTAGACGTGTTAACATGTATCAAACAAATAAACAATCATGGGGAGAGTTATTGCCTCGTGTGGTCACATTCCTGAAAAAAGTAAATAAAACAGAATTGAAATAAATAAATAGATAAATAGAAGGAAAAAATCACACCAGAATTTTAAAGTTCAGCCCCAATTTAGCGTTACTCTGCTTGATACGGGAAATGTAACTCAAATTTGACCTCAGTACCAGGGAACAACCAAGAGAACCTCCTATTTATTATAAGAAGTAAGTTGTTAAGGTAACTTATGTTGGATTTTTTCTTATATATTTAAATTCGGTCACACAATCTCCAAAACCTCAAAACTCATAGTAATGCTTATAAAATGATTATTATTTTACTATATAATAAATTAAAAAATAAAATAAAATTCGTTTTGTGAATAAAGACCAAAGGGGGAAAAAGGAGAAAACTCAGATTATTAATATTCCTTTTTAAAGGCACTTAAAGCTGGCACACCTAAACTGTTATCTTTAAGTTTTGTGAAGATGATCAAATGATGAAGGAACAGGCAGGTGTGAACGAAATAGTGGGAACATGAGGGATAAAAATGTCTCATTAACGCCAGGTGCACTGTCAAAAAAACAACAACAACAAAAACAAACAAAAAAAAAAAAAAAACATTTAATGAACCCCTTCAGATCTCGTGGTCAGGCCTGAACACAAACTACAATCAGAGACACCATCAGAGATTGCGCTGTGTTTTCCCCATTCTTCTTGCTGTCCGTGCGCGCCTGATGACCGATTTGTCCACGTTAGCAGGGGCCGTGATATAAACCGTTAAAGCGTGCCCTGATGGGAAGCAACATCACACACACGCACACACACACACACACACAAAATGAATGCAACAATGACCCCTGTGTCCACTGCCTCTAATGTCGGGCCCGACTCTCAGCTTTCTCCCTCTCTCTCCCGCTCTTCTCTTTGCTCTCTTTGTCTCCATCTCAGGTGAATTGTAGCCATGTGATCAAACGCCCAAGCCTCTATCCATTAACCCTCGTAAATGAAAAAATGGGGAACAAAAAGCAGTTTTGTGCTGCAAACATGGAAAAAAAAATGATAACAGAGAGCGATGTGTGCGTCTTTCTCCCCTTATGTCCGAGCATAGACACAAGTCGCGCACACATAGAAAATGCTCTGCGGCAGACGGGACACATGGATCTCTTCATTCCTCCCGATGCGACACTTTTCTGTCTCTTTACACACTCACCTGGATTTTGGCCTAACGATAAGGGTGCTGTATTTGGGCATTAGGGCGCTGTTGTGGTGTGAGGGAAGGTGGTGGTGGTGGGAGGGTGGGGCAGGGGGGCACCTACCTGCACCCCACCGAGCAAACCAGCAAGACAGGGATTCTGCGGAAGGCCTCCAAGGCTCCTGGAGTGAGTTGTGTGTTTTTTGTGTGTTTTTGTTTGTTGAAGGAAATGCTGGTGTAGTTTAAAATGTGCGGGTTTGGTCGTGCATTTTTTCTTCATGTTTTTGCAGACTGGAGGGCTGCAGGGGATTGCGGGTTCATCAGGAGTGTTTAGTTAGTGCTGCTCGATGTGAAAAGCCCCCCAAGGGGGTCTTCCTATCAGAGCAAGTACTGACGGAGAAGATGTTCTGTATGAATAATTATATACAAATTATTAAACCCAGATAAATGTGGTTTACATGTAATTTGCGCTCGTATGGATTATTTAAAAATGGCAAGTTCTTCTGTATATCGTCTAAAACAGGTAAAATATAGTTATTATTACTGATATTAAAAGTGCAGTATGCGGTTAATTCTCCTCGTTGTTAATGGTTCTGTTTTATGTTAAACCTATTTTGTTGTGCATAAACATCAAGCAAAATTTGTTCATTTAAAAACTTACGAATTTACATCAGGATTTAAGATAAATAATAATAATAAAAAACAAACAAACAAACAAACAAAAAATAACAAAAAACACCTCGCCAAAGGTTTGAAATGCGGTTTAAGAGGTTTATGTTTAAAAACAGAAAAAGGATGAAAACACAATTTTTTGGCTAACTTTCATTTTTTCATTGTTTTCCTAAATAAAATATCGAAATTAATCAATAAGAGCAGTGAAATAGTAGAAAGCAATTCCCAACATTTTTCCCCTTAAAATTTTAATTCCCTCTAAAATAATACTATATATAATATTTTAATCATTTTTTGATAAAATTAAAATGATATAGAGTTTTTATTTATTTATTTATTATTATTATTATTATTATTATTATTATTATTATTATTATTATTATTATTATTATTATTATCAAACAAGTGGAGGAAAATAAAACGCACGGCTCGTGCGATGCTTCCAGCACGAGCGCAAGTTTTAGCTCCATGTCCGTCCTTTTCTTTAGGAAAATGAAACCAGAATATAATTTCATTTTATAACCGAATATCTACTTTGTTTAATGTATAAACGAAATACGATTTTTTCCGTTTGCTGCTTTGTTAGATTTTATTCTTGATCCTCTCAGTAGAAATCCATAAGCTGCTTTAAATGAATAAATAAAACCTCAAACGCCCAAAATGAATTTAATTAGTTGGAAAAATAGTTGAAAATCACAATTATGATCAGCAACATTAAGTTTCATAATTATAATTTGACTTCCTCTATGTTTGCCTGCAGCTTTTTTGTTATATAGCTGGAATAAAAATATTCCTAAAATACATACAGGTAGTATTCCCAAATTTCCCTGAGGGCTCTCCGAAGGGATTAATAAAATATTTCTATTTATTCTATCCCTAATTTTAAAATATCACAATCTCAAATGTTTCTAGGTTATTACATCATATGTACACTGCTAACTATTTAATTTGAATCCTTTTGAATATTTTAATAAATAAATTTTTGATTTCCAGCTTTAACCTGACCGGAAATCTCAGAAATCGTCCTTAATGGAAATATCTTCCTCGAAAGTACTGCAGTGGTTTAATGAAAACAGATTGTAAACTCTTTCTTTCTTTTATTTCATCATTTACTTGAACTTTTCTTTCTTTGTCACTAAGAGTTAAAACTTTCAAATCAGATTGAAACTGGTGTTCTGTCTTTGTTTACACTGTTTAGATGTGATTGGTATAAGTTCTTATTGTAAGCGCAGTGAATTCATGTATGATCAGTTTCTTATATGACCAACAACCAAGTTCAAGCTCAGCTTCTGGCTCCTACACCTGCAGAAATCTCAGCACCGTTGTAGTTATAAAATAACTAGAAGAAGAGTAAAATCTCCTATTTTGCTTGAGTTTTTAAAAATCAGCCATAAATTTTCTTCTATTTTCTGTGTCCTGTGTGAAACTATCATGAGCCTCAGGGGCAGCTGTAACTTGTTAGAAAATAGAGCTCACATGGTTGTATCAGTCATTGCGCTAACCTGCCATGTGACTGCAGTAATGGGCCTTTCCATGGCTGCACAGACCACTGTGTCACAAGAGCCTGTTTCCTGTGACTCCTGGGGGAGAGTGGGGAGAGGATGGGAGGACAAGGTCTCATGATCAGCAAGAAGGTCAGAGATCCTGATCAGCAGAGAGAGGAGGAGGGAGGAGGGTCAAAGAGTCAGCCTCAGGTGCATACTCTGTCACGGGTAGCTGAGGTTTACACTGAGCTAACCTGCAACAGATTTCATTTTATTCATGTTTATTTGGAGGGGAATCCGAATGTTAATGAATATTAAAGCATGTTATATAAACACCCTGGGTTTTAGCCAAAGGCTAATTTCCATCCGTTGTCCCTGGAGGGTGTTAGATGGGGACATTTTGATTTGTGAGTTTTTACCATGATCAGGAGGTACAAAGAAAGATAGAACAGTGAGAACATCCTTTAACACTGGCCTTAATACTGGCCCACGGGGGAAATTCCTGAAATCTGATGAGAGACGGAGAAAAGAGGCAACAGAGAGGAAAACAGACAGATGCCAGTAGTGTGAGAGAAAGAGTTTGAGAGGGATGCAGATAAGGAAAGCATGCACAGCGGTCAAATATTCACATGCTGGGTCACATTCTGCATTAAGCTGATGTATAATTGGTGGAAAGTAGTCATTCCCATGTCATGTCATGTCATTGGCTTCAAATGAATGGCGTCATTTGTTCCAAATGATGACAAACTCAACAGAAGGATCTGAATTTATATGTCAGAATTGGCACAGATTGGCCCAGTCGCCTCAGCTTTCAGCTCAAAATGTTCTAGAAAAGGTTGATGCAGTCTGTGTAAAATGAATTCATAATTACAAGAGTGCTTCTCATGCTTTGGGTCAGCTTCTTGTGTTTGTGAAAAACACTGTAATTCATAAATGTCATTTCCTCTCGGGATCTGTGCAAAAAACAGTCGAGGTCAGTGCTTTCGCTTGGGGAATTCCAGCTCTTAAGCTAGACTATCAATAAAACTGAATCTCATGTGACTCCTTCGGTAGCTTGTTTCTGGGACCTGTGGAGTGATCTTACAGGATGTCCTCAAACAGAGAGGGAACATCTCCCCCATTTCTGAGGTTTTCTGGGTTAAGATGCAGCGGAAACCTGTGGAGTAAACCACGTTACTATATATCAGTGGAAATATTTTATGTTCAAGGAAGATATTTTGGAAAACTGGTCATATTTGGAGGGTAATTCAGTGGCTGCAGGTGTTTTCTGATTTTATCTCGATTTATGCATCATCGGGACTTTTAAGTTGTGATGATGCAGCGACATGCCATCCGTGAGGGTGAATAGAAAATAAAAAGGCTGCTATCTGACCTCTGTCATTCCCTTTTCGCCCATTTTCACCCAGTGAATTAGTGCAGCTGCACCACACTTAAATGGGTGCCCCTCTTTTTTCTCCAAGAGTGTATACGAGCGGCCATGAATCCTCTCTTTGTGCTCCGTCTGCAGAGTTTCCCCCCTCTATAGTTTCTTGCCTTCTTCATCTTTTCTATTTGAGAAAGAGGGGCTTCGGTTGTGATGGTGGTAGCACTGGTGAGGTGGTGGCGGTGGTAGCGATGGTGGTGGCGGTGGGGAAGAGAGAGAGAGAGGGAGGGGGGGGTAACTTGTTGGACCGCATTCTTGTGCAGCTGTGGAGGCTGGTGCAGGGTTGGGGGGTGGAAGGCAGGGCAGGGCAGGATCATCTTTGCATTGCAGGGCATCATGAATGGTCTATTGTTCGGAGGTTTGCTGCGTCTACTTCTCGCTTTCTACCACAACTTCAGCCTGACTGGGAGCAATGGAGGGAAAGTCTACGAACAACAACGTGCTAGAAAGACAGAGAGTTAGAATTTATTTATTACAGTGATGAAAAATAAAACCAGACGTCTGGAGACCATTGAGAAAATGGGACACTTGTGTGTCAGGTGCCAGAGGATGTGGTGTTGTGATGATGAAGATGGGGATGATGGTTACAGGGACAATGATGGCATTCATGACGCATCTTCATTGCCCCTCTGTCATACATGCCAGCATGCAGTTTAGTCATACATGTCGACGGTTATCCACACCAGAAGTCTTCCTTTCACTGCAGCAAAGACTAAATCATGGCCTGAGTTTTTCTAACTCAAGAATATATGAGTATTTACTTTGTCAGATTAAATTCTAAATGTGTTCTCTTCTACAATAATCTTATGAAACTGTGCTGTTAAACATATGGGGAAAAGTAATAGTTCAAAGTCTTTAGATAATCATGTACTTTCAGTTGTATGTTTTGAATGATTACAGCAAATCAAGTCTGTAAAAAGATAAGGTGAGATTAAATAAAACAAGCAGCAGATCCGGACAAGGTGGATCCAGGTGACCTCTCAGGTCAGACATCTTTAGAGGTTCTTTAGTCAGAACACAGCAATTAACCAAGAGTTTAGTTCTGTTTATGAGAGACTGCAGACAGCTTCATTTAAGATCCAAAACTGCATCTTTTTGGCTATACCATGATAAAACATTAGGGAGGAAAAACCGAGGCAGTGGCCACACTTTTAAAAACCCTGACGTCCTGTGTTAAAATGACTTTGCATCAAATGTCTGAACCAAAAGTTCTCTAACTTTGTTCTGATTCATTTGATCAGAGTTGACCTTTGCAGAGATATTGTTCACATTTTGTACTATGATTTGACAGATATTTCCAAAGACATAATCATAATCATTTTGAAAGTGTCGTGTTTTTTTAGGCAAGCCTGAAAGTTTTTTTCTTTTGTGCTATGAACCGTTTTTATTTATCCTTCAACAGTAACACATGTACTGATATACACTCATCTTGACACAAGTAGTAAGTATTCCCGTTATTATGATTCCAAAAGTATTCTAATAGACCTTGCAGTTGCAGAGATATATTCATTTCATTATGGGTATATAATCTGTGAGCAGAAGCCTAGATAATGGAAAGTAGTAAACTAGTTTTCAATGTTTATTTATTGATTCTGATACTTGTGTATGTTTCTCACACTAGTTTCTTCTTCTGGTTCTTTTGTAACTTATGTTTTTTTATTGTCTGTGGAAAAAGTCAAAAAGTTAATAAATGCACTGTATTAATATTAATTTCACATCCCAGCTACTTCACCTTTTCCCCAAAGTTCAAGACAATTTGGAAAACTGAACAATTATCACTTGTTTCTGTTGTAAACTGATATAAAACTGCAAATAAAGCAATTTTTCTATGAAAACAACACCAGACTGTATGTGTATTTTCCCAGAAAACAACCTTTAGATGCAATCAGTGATAATGACCCAGACACTGATTTTGTATTTTAATTTATTTATGAGAAAATTAGAAATAAAAATGGTGAAAGTAGCTCAGGCTTTCCAATCATGAGTTCTTCTCAGAACATTTAATTAGTCCGTGTGAACGAAGGAGACAGAGGCAGAGGGCCTGAGGGTCTGAGGAAAAGATGGCTACATGAAAGAGTCTGTTGTTGTCCGAGCAGACGGGGAGATGAAAGGCAACAAGACAGAAAGATGGATGGGATATTTGGGGGAGAGAGAAATATGGCGATTAATTATTTTACTCCACTTGTATTTCATTTTGATTACTTTTCTCTCTCTCTTTTTTTTGTATTCTTATAAATTATTGATTCATTTTTACTGACTGGATCTATTATGAGCAAGTTAATTTGACAGTCGATGAATGTCATGATGAACTTCAATTTTTCCCACATGGAAGAAGTTTTGTAACCAATGCTTAAAGCTAAAAAAAAAAAAAAAAAAAAAAACTATTTAAATACATTTAAATTAAAGTACAGTATAGAGGAATTATATCACTGCTTGGGTACAGAAATCAAAGACATGGGGTGTTCGAGGAATGGATGTGAACCAGTCAGTATAAATGTTTGATTTCAATTCAGAGCCAGAATACAGAAGAAATGCTGAATCTAAACCATTAAAACATTCACCTATTGTAGATCAAACACTCCGAAGCAATTATAACCAAAACTTTAACAGTGTAGAATATAAAAGCACAAGACAGACAAAGAGCTGGACACACAACTGGACAAGAGTGAAGAAGGTGTTTTGCCCTTATGGTGTCCACTGCAGAGGACATTTACTCTAGCTACAACTAAAATTACTTTACATTTATCAGCCCAAACAAGTACTATTGATGTACCAGTCTTTATTATTTAGCAAAAAGCAGGTAGAAATTTGTCTTTATCATCACTACAACAAACATACATGTGCATGATTATGATCAGATAAAGCATAACTAAGGAAATTATTTGATCAAGTTTAATACAAGTGGTAGAGAAGTGGTCATGGTAACTGCAGAGGACATCACTGCATCACTGATTAAACAAGCTAAGGCCCTATAGGTACATTTATTAAGATTACATATGTTTAATTATTATTTAGATGTAATTACCATTGGATATTGAAACAATGCAACTGGTTTAGGTATTACAGTGTGTGTATTCTATTGGACTCGTTATCAGTTTGTGTGTGAGTGTGTGTGTGTGTGCGTGTGAGTTTGGGAGTACACTAAATAGTGAGTTTCCATGCGAGCAGATGCTGCATGTGAGTGAAAATAACCAAGCGAAGCTTCATGGTGATACCAATTTAGTGGCAGTTTTAAATGTTACTGACTTTTACAAGCTTGCTTTTCATATTGTACAGCAGCATTTTAATGCACTAAACCTTCCAGTTTTCGTGGTGGGATTTGCTCACATCTCCTCAATAACCTGAGATTTCATTCCTAAAAACATGGCAGAAATGGACTGTTACAGGCTGTATTTTTTAGATGTAAGGAGTTATAAAATCCTAAATCCCCTCTGTAAAAACTTTTTATTTTCATATGTAAATAAAACAAATGCATATTCCTGATCTGGAAATTCACACTAATTGGTGAATATATAGCTAGATAAAGCTTCATTTGCTCATCTAAGAACTGTTTTAGTGTAAGCAATACATTTGTAAAGTTCCAAGCATATAAAAATGTTACTCTATATTGTCTTTTTGTAACCTGAGCTGATGTGTATCTTAACATGTCCATGTGCAATCTTTCCAGTAGCTGTTTTTGTGTTTTATTTAATATGATTATTATTGGAAAGAAGAAAATCTAATGGGTGGTTCTTTAATTTAAACTTGGAAGTGCTAAAAATTCTTACCCCTCATCTTAAAACACACACACGCACACACACACACACACACACACACACACACACACACACACACACACACACACACACACACACACACACACACACACATATATAAACTGTCCGATTTGCTGAGAACTAAATAAGTGTAAGTTTGTTCCTTTCATTTCTGCCTGTTACAAGTTGCATAGGGTGTCCACTGGTAGCAAAACATGCTAACCACTGTCTCCAAAGATCATTCATTCATATAATTATCAAATGTTTTGTGTTTATTTTATAGCTGGGAGGAGGAAAGGAAAAAAAAAGGAAAGTTCAGATTTCAACCAGAACAGCTGTGACATACAGGATATGTAAAAATATACAGCAGACACAGACAGAAGCATCCAGGGGATGTTTGCCCTGTGGTGTTTCCCAGCCTGGCTCAGCAGGCCTTTGCTGCAGAGCTGAGTTGCGTTGAGCTACAGACAATGCTCTTCTGTCCCCCAGCGAGCTGCTTCACAGCTCCACAACAGACAACAGCTTATTATGGAATCAAAGATCCCCCGGCCTCAGCTCCAAGTGCCTAAATACTGTCCCCTGCTGAGCACACACAGCCTGTCACCAGCCCTGGTCACTCAGCCTGAGGCCGCAAACAGCCACTGAGGCCAGAGAGGCCACGAAGATATACATGGTGTCACACACATGAAAGCCCACAAGCACACTCACACACTTAACCTAAGTATGAAGGAACACACACCACCTTTTTAGGAAGGATGCTAGTCAGCCATTAGCAGCTTTTACAGAGGTCTCAGGGGTCACCCAGCTGCTACCTTCCCCAGCACTGATTACAGGGGGATGTGACAAAAAAGAACATGACCAGCACCAGAAAACAGTCGCAGAGGAAGATGAGATGACAACAAGGAGAGAGGCTTGCTCTAAAAATGGGAAATATCTTGTTAGAGAGGACAGAGGATAACGTATAACCCAGTCAAATTTAACCTTGTGAAAAGACATAAAAAGGACAAGATAAGTAAGGGGTAAATTAAATTAACTAGTGGTAGCGGCTCCATAGCAAACTTTGTACATTACAACATATTTTGAGTCTGACCTAATGCTTCGTACAGTCTGTGTGCAAGTTCATGTGACTGTCCTGGAGTTACTGGGAGCTCTGCCAAGGTAATGCTTGATTTGAACAAATAACTAAGTTTGTGTGTAATGTGTAAGCTACATTTTAGTAAAATGCCAGCTTCAAACTACTGATTTTTAACACCATATAAAGGAATTTGAAATCTACATGAACACCTGAATGAATTCCTTAGTACAGCTGTTCAAAAGGGAGAATATTACATTAACATTCATAGAAAAGTTAATTTTTAAACACGCATTTTCTATAGGATTGCAATCACTTCAAAACTGAGTGCAGACCATTATACTCACTGTGGTGTTGCTGTCCAACCACACGGTGGAGCCTGTACAACAGCCAGTGACACTATGCTCCTTCATTACAGTGATATGGGCTTAAACACAAGGCCTGCAGGTATGTCTTATTTATTTATTCTGTTACTAATGTATCTGTAAGAGAATGCATATATATATATATATATATATATATATATATATATATATCTTTGTTTTATTTTTCTCTTTTTTGTTTTATTTCCTCCAGAGACTGCTTACCTTTTATTTTTGGAGCCTTTGGAGTTCTGTTTAGCTTATGTTTAAACCCTCTCAGACATAAATGACTGTTTTAAAGCCATTAATAAGTGCTTGTTACACATCTGGTTAAACTTTTTCTCAGCTTAAATCTCTTTTAAAAGAGGCAAGTGAGACAGATGAGAGTTGGGGGATGCTAACTTTGTTAACACGGCCAGTTACCCTCTGTGTGCACGGAGCAGAAAAGAGCACATTAAAAAAAAAGACTACATGTTGTGAGAAGCCTTGGGGAACTCCAGAAGTGCAGAGCTGTCACCAAAAAATAAAAGAAATAAAAAATGTACACTACTGTTCAAAAGTTTGGGGTCACTTTGCCATGGGATTCAATAGGGAAGTGACCCCAAACTTTTGAACAGTAGTGTATATTTATATATATTACCTTATCACGTCATAAGGTGATACATTTATTGTTAGAACATGAAACAAACTACTGTATGCAAACGTTGTGACCTAGAAATATTGGACAAAATACATTTAGTGGAAATTATTCTAATCAAGCAGAAACATTTCAGTTTCGTGTCAAGGATTAGTTGTTCTACTCTGATTTATACAGGAATGAGGGAACGTTATGAGCAACACATCACCTACTTGCAGCTTACTCCCATTTGGTAAATTAGACACTTCTCTGATCAACTGCATGCAGTTTTCTCCTTTAAAGACGAATATGGTTTATATTCTATGTTTTTACCACGAAACATCACGTTATAACATATTAAGTTTTATGTTTTTACCATTAACTATCACCTTATAATGTGATAAAGTCTTTTTTTATTTGGGGACAGCTCTGTTCCCTGTTGTAATTCCACTTAAATGGTGATGATTTGGTGTTTATCCCCCCTTGTTAATATAAATATTTAATCAGCTAATCACATGTCAGCAACTTAGTGCATCTAGGCACGCAGGCATGGTCAAGACGACTGTCTAAAGTTCAAACTGAACATCAGAATGAAAATGAAAGGAGATTTAAGTGACTTTGAACGTGGTTATTAGTGCCATCCATATTGGTTTACAAAGTATACGGTGACACAGTTACTTGGCATTTTGGGGAAATTAGTCTCCACATTTACATCTGTGCACAAAAACTAGACAACATTTATAAGATTATTTTCTAATTTATTAATTTTATGGACAATCTTTCCTTGTTGGTCACAATAGTAACATTTTTTAATGTATTTTATTTGTTTATTTGAGGACAATGTACATTAATGAACACTTTGTACTTTTTCATGACATTGTGTAAATATGCCAGATTTAGCTAGAAGCTACTTTCCATCTGTTGTCCTCAGACATTAAAAACAACAACATAACAAACAATAACAAATAGCCTTTACAATAAATACACAATAATAGACTTACACTACACTATATACATTAAACCTCACCTGTGTTGACACATTTTGTTGGTTTTAATGCTTTTCTAAAAGCAATAAAAGTGAAACGCTGTTGTACAGTTATTGGAAGATTATTCCACTTCATGCAACACGTAACGGAAATAGGTTACTATTCTTACGTCTTATAAATTCCTCCAGGGGAGAAGGGGCTAGGCCATGAAGAGATTTATAGATGAGGCAAGCATTAAAACTTTTAAAATTGTCAAAACTTAAAAGATGGTATTTCTCTAAAATTTCACAATGGTGAGTTGAATTTGACTTCTTTGCAAACACATTGATGACTTTTTTTTATATAATTGCTTTAAAGTTTTTAGTACAGTGGTGCCTGCAAAATACCTTATAATAAAACAATATTCAATATGAGACAGAATCATGCAATGATTTTGCAGCATCATTTGAGATAAAAGGCCTAATTTGTTTAAAGTTTTGAAGATTAAGTTTTACAGCGTTGACAACTTTTTTACATGTTTTTCGAAGGCAAGATTTGAGTTCAAAAAGATTCCAAGGTACTTGAATTGGGATACCATTACAAGTGTCTCTCCACCTATAGACACTTACAGGCTGTTCTGCTTTACTGGTCTTTTTGTAAATGTCATGTGTTACATCCTCCTTTGTCTAGGGGTCTGAGGACGGAACATAGAGTGAGTCAAACACCGGATAAAGTAAAAGTTCACAATTTATTTGTCACAATTTAACATAAACGGGTTCACAAACAAATAAATGTTATCCGAATGTCGACTTATCCAAACCTTAATAAAATATAATACAGACCAAACCAAACTAAAAGTATCCCTTAATGGGTTACCAATTACTTCTAATATTTACAAAACTAAACAAAACAAAAGTGTCCCTTAGAGGGTTTAACAATTACAATTTATCTAATCAAAGCAGAAAATGTAACGGGTTACACACACACACAGGTGGTTATACAAAACAAAACAAAACCAAAAGGCCCTTTTATCTCAAGCAGGGACGCCAATTTAAACTCAGAACTACATAGACTTTAACCACTACAAGTTTAACACCAAATACAAAATTCCTTCTCACAACAAGACACAAAGTCACTCCCAAACAAGCAAACTGTCCCACAGTCCAGTTGCTGGCAAACTGCATCCCACTGTCCACAGTATGCCCCGATTGCTGATGCATGTGCAGATTTAACGGAGGATGTCCCCAGGGATTGGTCGGCCTTCCCGGAAGCATTCTATCTGTGGGCCAATCCGGCATCGAGGAGGCGGGATCCGTACTGTCAGTCTTAATTTGAACGGCTGCAGCTCCTTAGGTTAATCAGCGCTTCAGTCCCTTTTGGCTGTGGAGCTGTCAGCCGTAACACATGCAAAATGTTTTATTTGTATTAAGCATAAGGCAGATGTCATTAAGCCAATCTTGTACTTTCTTTAAACCACTGGTCAGTTTGGATGAGATGATATCAGTTATAGAACCATTAGTGTAAATGACTGCATCATCTGCATACATTTGAATGTTCAGATCCTGACATACATCAGGGAGGTCATTTATGTATAATGAACATAGTAATGGCCCAAGGATCGACCCCTGTGAGACCCCTACAGGACAACTGAGAAATGAAGACTTAACCTCGTCAACAGATACACATTGTTTTCTATTTGAGAGACAGGACTGAAACCATTAAACAGCACCATCAGAAAAATTAAAGTTTGTCAGTTTATTGAGTAGGACTTGGTGGTTGACAGTGTCAAATGCTTTCCTGAAGTCAAGAAACACTGCTCCTACACAGGGATGCTTATCCAATAAACACTTTACCTTTTCAGTAAACACACAGCTAGCTGATTCAGTTGAGTGTTGTGCACGAAATCCAAACTGCATTTGATCTAATGGTGTGAACCCTTAATCAAGGTTACCAAAATTTAGTGCAGAGCCTCCATTTTTGTTCACAGAAATGGTGACTTCCAGATCTGAAAAATTAAGCCTGTAGTTTCTCAGTGGTCCTTTAACTGGCTGGCTTCAGTAACCACAAACCCCCTGTAAATTTAAAATTCCAACACACCCAATTAAAATGTTTACAGCTTGTTATAAAAAATATCTTTGAACTTCATTACTTTATCTGTTCCTGTATATCTCTAGGAGGGTGATTTTGATGGCTTGAGTGAGAGCAGTTACCCAGTGCATATAAGCAGTAGTCTCAGGTTTGACATCTGGCTCAAATCTCAACATATTACTAAATGCTGAACTCCAAGCTTAACACCTGTGGTTGCAGTACTATCATCTTTTCATTCATGTCAGTGAATGATTGATAATTATTGAGTGAACCGGTTTAAAGAGCTGCTTCTAATTTCCAAATTGTACAATAGCAAAGCTGCAGACTAAATTAGGGAGACCATTAACCTGGGCTCTGTCATATTGTACAGTTCACTGTTCAAAAATGAAGCTCTCCACTGCCAACTTTAGTCTATGACTGTGAAGCTACAGCAGGATTTCTTCTCTACATGGCATTCGTCAGCTGCCAGTGATTCTTATGAGTAAGAAACTCAAGGGACCCTCAACTCCTGTGCATTGCAGGGTATCCGTCTCCCTACAGTCGGTGCACGCTATCTGTCAACTGTGCATGATGGTCATGTGAACCATCTGAATATTTTTCCTATTGAACAACACAAAGTTGACTTATTGGAAATTCTTCGTGTACCTAAAAATGGCTTATTGGAGTCATACAAAATGTGCATGTTGAGTAACATTATCTTTATTTACACAGGGGGATCACTGCCATGAGAAAGTAATTAGTTGTGTTACTTGCTGAGAAAAATAACTTGTAACTCATTTTGTGTTACCAAATATAAACACCTCTTTGCAATATATTCATATTTTTTGTGCACTTTGGTAATAAAGTCAGTTTGTTTTTCACCTCTGAGTGCATTGTTATGTCTCATTACACATACAAGAAACTCTGCAGCCTAATAGCATAGATTACAGATGCTTATTCCTTATAGAGTGCTTTATTAATAATTACGTTGGCAAACATTCAATCAAGTGTGTGAGCCTTAATGCATATGGCTTAACATGTTAAATGAATTTTATGGTTGATGGTTGATGTGTGATCTAAATGATGTTAGCATCTCCTTCACCACATAACCAGCCACATGTTGCTTCATGTTCCTCAGAATGGCAGTTTTTGCAGAGTTGTAAGGTGACGGCTGTTGTTTTGGTGTTGTAGTGCCAACAGTACTGCTTCATGAAGACTGTTGCGTGCGGATCCTGTCTTTGACTTCCACCTGCGCTTCTTTGCTATCTCAGTTTTTGGTGCTCTGTTTATTTTGATATGAAATCTGTTGTTATTTGCTCCTTCTGGATTGAGCAACCTTTCAGGTATTTAGTATTTAACCAATAAAAAGCCCGCCTGCAGGGGCAGAGAGTAACACAGATAAATCATGTGACTCATGTGTTCTGACGTGTAGTTCTGCTAAAAAGAAGAGACACAGCAAATTAGGGATTTTCTGTTTCTTGGTGGAAACAAAACACATGCCTTTAAGATAAAATGTTAATGAGAGCATAGTGCTTTTTCAAGAAAGTGTTTAGTAATGGATTACAGGAAATTTAAATACTAACAAACAAATCAGTTACCTCTTCTTTATGTGTGTACATTAATATTGAAATTACAATATTTATTTATTTATTTATTAGATAAGACTGCAACATTTTTAATTATTACATACATTAAAAACATGATCACCAACTTGGGGGTTAACAAGGACTGACGTTAAGTTTCTACAGTCACATCAGCTCTTTTTTCTGTACTAATATCTAAGCTAAAGCCCACGTTGACACGGAGGGACATTCATGCCTTTGTCACAACCTGCCTGGATTGCTGTAATGCTCTCTTTGCTGGAATTAGTCAGATTTCCATTTCTCACCTACAGCTGGTCCAGAATACTGCGGCTGGATCTGTTAACTAGAGCTCAGACATGAGCACGTTTCCCCAGTTCGCTCTTCCCTTCGATGGCTCCCTGTGCACTATGGAATTAACTTGGAACTATGGAAAAGGATCTTGCTCCACCCGACTTGTCTGAGTTGTTTTTGCCTCAGCTTTTACAATGACAGCTTCAAAACTCTGGATCAAGTTGCCTTTCATTGTAAGGCTGGCCTTGTCGCTGCCTGTTGTTAAATGTCTTTTAAAAGCTCACTTGTTGTCACCGGCCTTCTCTAATACAAGGCTGTTCGGTGTGTAATGGTTATCTTGTACGTGTGTATAGACCTATATGTGTTTATGCATATTTATGCTTTCCTAATGTGGGTTTCATCTTTTTATCATGTACAGTATGTTATTTTTTAATCATTAATTTTATATTTGCTCATTTGCTTATTTCTTTGCACTTTACTGTCTATTTTTAATGTGCATTATAAATAAACTGGATTGGTTTGGATTTACAAGTAATACGCATCCTGGTATTTACACATCCTAACAAATCGTTCAAGTGTTCCCTTTTCCATGACTCTAAAAATATTGAAGTAAACCTTGTGGTTGTAGAGATCAACGCATTTCTATTTGTTATTTTTGAGCTAAGGCTTAGAAATAGGCACGGGGCTCAAAGGGTTAAAAACGGATTGATTTGATGTACAATTTTATATTAAATCACTCATAAATCACTGTTCAAACTTATAATTTCTTATAGTGGTAGCTCTGTTTTCTCATGTTCAAAATATATTTTAAATTGTTTTTAATACAATAGATATTCTAATAAATTTTTTTTTATCTATACGTTTAAAACAAAACAAACCAAAACACATTTTAGGGCTTTAACTGTGATAACAGGAAAGCATTTGTTACGTTTATCAAAAGAATATCTTACTAGCTCAAAGCCAACCAGCAAAAAAGTTCAACCTTAGTTGTGGAATTAATTACTACGGTTATTTTAACCAGGGAAACAAGAAAATACACCCTGCTCTTTCAGAAACAACAACAAAAATACCAGTGAAGCTGCTAACAAAACACCTCCATTGAAAACTGGTTCTATTTCATATATGGTATTTATTTTGTAAAAAAGAGAGGAAAAATATACTTACAGCTTCCAAAAAAGACAGTACAGATCTCATGCATTCAGATTAATAATATATCATGCTATTTTTTTTCTAAAAGTAACAATGCTGCCATATTGATGTTTATTAGGTGTTTTGTTTATTTTGTTTGACCTCTTATTTAAACCTCTTAGTTTAATCTGCAGTGAACACAAAGTACAGCTACTGTTGTCATAAATATAGAAAGGTGAAAATAAGCATCGATTAACAGCCAGTTTGGAAAAGGGCACAGAGACACAGCACAGAAAATTCAAGTTATCAACAGTATAACTGTTGTTTAATATGTGTTTTGTTAATACAAAACAACAGACATTTGCAGAGTTTTTATATCTATTGATAAAAATTAGATTAAAGTGCTTGTTCTTCATCTGCACTGGTCTTGTGCTTGGTCAACATTTACGTACATGCCGTGATGCATCTTGACAAACCAAAATAGCTTAAAAAGGAACAGAATTTGGGCAGGAAGACAGAAGTGTTTACACACGAGAAAACATCTGAATCCTTTGCTTCGTTACAAAAACCAAATATCTTCATTTAAGGTTTATCTGTATATGATGTAAAATCATTTTAGAATTAAAACAAAAGCGTATATTTACAATAAAAAATAAGAATGACATCAACAATGAAAAGCTTGAGTTAAATGTAGATCACACACAGGCCAAACTAACAAGAAAGCAATTAAGTTTTCAAGACTTTTTTTTAAAATAAAATACTTGGTCACCATGTTTAAAATAAGAAGAGCAGTGAGGTTTTACACATGCTGATTTTACGGCTGAAAGTGTATGTTAACTGAAACCAAAGAAAGTAAAAAGGATTTTATGACAACTGAAAGATAAACAAACAAATTTAAAGGGTGTGTATTCTTCTCTTGTCAGACATATAAAGTTTAATCTCTGCACTCCATCTTTTATCTTTGCAGTTCAATACTTTGGTTAGATGCTCACAAAAAGAGGAAACAAATGGAAGGGCAGCCATTACCACTGATCAAACTCCTGACTCTCTGCTGATGTATAAAGGTAGGGTGGGCTGTAGTCTGTCAAGGCTGATCTGATTTTCTGTGTCCAGAACGCACAACATCTCAACCGTCTGCTCCTTCACGAATGTTCCCTTGAAATCTAAATGAATGTCGTCTCTCATCTTTGCCTCCCTGTCACCTCTTACGTTCAGGTTCTCCACCTCCCCTTTTGCCTTCTCTTCGCCTGCATCATCTCCACAGCACAGGGCGACCTCATTCTCGTAGCAGAAAGCGCTGGGAGAGTGGGAGCCATGAAGGTGTCGAGCTGCTCTTGGAATGAACAGCGATGGAGACCTAGAGTAACTTGAACTTGAGGAGGAAGAATGCCCGCTACGACTTTTCATCTGGTTCAGCTCCCTGGCACTGCAGTAAGGTGTTGATGGCACGTCATAGGTCTTATGGAAGCGGGAATAGTCTACATGGTAGCGGTCGCCCTTCTCAAAAACTACAGGCTCAAAGCGGTGACCCCAAAGAATCTCCCTGGCCAAGTAGGAGCTGCGAGCCTGTGTGGTCATAGCTGTGGCTTCCACCATTCCCTCTAGGATGACCACAATCTCAAAGTCCTCTTTCTGCAAGTCACTGCGGCTCAGGTTATACAGAGGACTGTTCTTGTTGATTTCATGAACGACCACCAGTGGCGACACCAGAAACAACCGATCCAGCCCATCATCATAACCGACATCAATATCTGTTTGCTCCAAAGGGAGATACTCTCCCTCTGCTGTCACATGAGGCCTGATCAGCTGGGCACGCACATGGGCCTCAACAATGTGGCTTTTACGCATGTTCCCCAGGCGCCACATGAGGCACAGCTTACCGTCTCGCAGAGCGATGACAGCATGGTGCGAGAACAGCAAGGTCTGTGCCCTCTTTTTGGGGCGCACCATCTTTGCCATGATGGTACCGATCATGAAAGAGTCAATAATGCAGCCCATGATAGACTGCACCACCACAGTCACAACAGCAATAGGACACTCCTCTGTGACACAGCGGAAACCGTATCCGATGGTGGTCTGGGTCTCTATGGAGAACAGGAAAGCCCCAATGAAACCCTGAATGTGGAGAATACATGGCCGCCACTCGTCTTTTCCTTCTTCTGTGGTAATCTGAGGTTCCCCATCCTTCACAGGGACATGTAGGTCAAAGTCTCCATGAGCAAGTGCCACTCCCCAGAAGACCAGTCCAAACAGCAGCCAAGACAGTAAGAAGGTGGTGGTGAAGATTAGCAGCAGATATCGCCAGCGTATGTCCACACAGGTGGTGAAAATATCAGCCAAATATCGTCGTGGTTTATCCTCCATGTTATTGAAAACTACGTTGCATTGGCCATTCTTCTTCACAAAGCGACTGCGCAAGCGACTGTTGCCCAAATCCAGGTCCAGGCGGCATGAAGGTGAAGCACGGCAACTGGTGTGGACAACTGGCTCGTTTTTCACCCTCAAAGAAAGAGTGCCTTGTCCTTCGTCACTTCCTGCACCCTCTCCTCCACCTCCTTCCTCACCTCGCATGCAGCTCCCTGACAGTGACTGCTGAGTCAGAGGACTGTGGCCATTGTGGAGGCCCAGGCTGGAGATCTTCAGGGCGTCTTCATCAGTGGAAACGATGCTGTATCTGGAGGAAAAGAGAAGAAGAAGAAAAAAAAAAAAGAATTAAAAATGGGCAGATGCAACAGAAGCAAGCACCTTAAGTAAAACAAGCATGATCCTTATATAATGATTTTGTTGGTTTGTCAGATTAGATATTGGTTGGGGATCAACAAAACCCAGTTCTGCTACAAAGCTTGTTTTTAGCTCTAGAAGCAAACAGACAGTAAAGAAATTCTAAACAATGACTGTGAAATCTCTAAATTTTGCTTAAAAAACCCAGATATATAACAGCAGCAGCTCAAGAAGACAGAGAGCTAGCCACTCACACAAACAGCCACAGCTTTAGAGAAGTTAAACACACTAATTATCTCACACTCCACCAGTGTAATTGTGTCTTTTGTACACACTTAAGCTTGTGGTACAATCTTGGCAGATATGAAGTGCTTAGTTACTGTTGCTAAGCTAAAACTAGACCACCACTGTTAGGGAGTTGAGTTTGGAAGTGAGACAGATGGATACTTTTGTGCCACTAGAATCAGTACCTTTTCCCAGGAGTTTTTAAGAGCAATTATTGTCCATATAAATGTTTACAAATTGTTCTATGTGATATGCTTGAGTCTCCAATGACTCTCAAGTCTGCAGATTCAGGTAATCAAAAAACTGACTGTAATTGCAATATTAAGGAATTCAAATGTCAGTTCTGCAGACATGCTGTAAAGTGAAAGAAGAGAAAAAGTTGGAGTTTCTCAGCTGCATTTAACAAGTCATTCAATTTATTTTAGCTTTGCTGTATTTGTATAATACTGATTCACAAATAAGTAATTTCTAGTCACTATTAAAGATACTGTTTAATCCACTTATAATCAATTCAGTACAATTCAGTGTGATCCAATTATAATATTAAATGAAAGCAATTATATAATCCACATTAATCCATTTTATAATAATTCATGTAAGCCAAGTCATAACTGCCCAACGGAAGAAACCATCAGATTGTATCGAATCTTCTCTGATTCAAAACCAGTTCCTGAGCTGTCTATGCATGACGTGGTGAGCAACAACTGAGATGCAATGCTGATAAAGAAATTTACAAACATTGCATAACTGCCAGAGTAGCAGCTCATTAACATTTAAAGTTTATGGTCCATTTTGGAGTAAATGGTAATACAGCTTCAGAAATTCTTCCCAACCCTAACATTAATGTTAACCAGGGTTCAGCTCTGGTTCTAAAGAAGCACTTTCCTGCAGGTTTTAGCTGTTTCCCTGCTTGCACTCCCCTGGCTTAAATTAACGACTCATTAACCGATTTTTCTGAACCTGAGAACAAGATGTTGAGAAAATTTGCTTCATTTTACCAGCTAATGTTGAAGCAAAGGAACAACTGAAACCTGCAAACCAGTAGCCTTCAAGGACCAGAGTTAAACAAACTGGATCCAAAACATAGCCAATAACTTTACTATAAAAATCTTACAGTGATTCATTCGGTATTGAAAAAGTCATTATATGCTCTTATACCATTATGGGAATGTTTTGATCTTGAGCTTAAAGTTTGTGGTACATCTAGTTCACATTGAGTGAAAAGGAAAATAAACAACCATCTGTTGTGCCTTCCTTTTCTCCTTACCTGTTGACCCGCACCGCTCCCATGGCACCGGCGATCATCAGGCTGTGTCTGCGAGGGCAGTAATGTAGGTTGGGGCGAGCAGTTCCAACCATTAACGTACTGTTGCTGGACAGGGAAGCAGTATGAGCTCAGGTCTGTCTTGCATTTGGGATCAGCACTGCCCTTTCAACAAGCATTTTCTGTGGATGAAGGGGACAAAGGGGATACTCATTCAATCAACAGAATTATGAATTTTGACATATTAGAAATGAGAATGGGGAGCAAAGCAAATACAGCAATTAATATTATGGCTAATGCTAGAAGCTCCATCACACAGACACAAACAACAACACAGAAACCAATTACAATAAGGTGGTGGGAAAAGAATTTCCTGAAGGAAACATAAAATTCTCCACAAAATTTTCACGAGTATTTTTGATGTTTTACTGAAAATTACACCTATCAAATAATGCAGCTACCAAACTGAAGATGTTACAAAAAAAAAACAGGTAATCATCAACAGTATTAGTAGTAGCAGTAGTATTCATTCTCTCAGGGCCAAGAATATCTGTGCTATATTTAAATGACACTTCTTCAAGTGATTTTCTAAAGATTTCCCCCTGGACCAGTGATGAAGGCCACAGGCCACCAAAGCAACTATCAGAAGAAGTTCTCTGCAGAGGTTTTTGTGACTTATGCAAGAGTTCGATTCATTCCCTCTTCTTGTCAATACCAGCACCTGGTCTTCCATGCAGACACGCGAATAGAAACAGGTAAATCTCCACGTGGGAATAAAGTTTTTGAGTTTTTCAACAACTGGATAATCCAGCAGTTTCTATAATTCCATGTATGTTTTACCCACCTGACCAGTGTTATGATAATACGGTATAGCTGTAAAAATAAATATATAAAAATAACCTGTTATATTACAGATTTTTCTTTATTATTTCAAAGTGTTTTTTTGGTGTTTTTAATACACATAAATACCAGTAATTTCATGGTAATTGACCCATGAATTTATACTTCTAATATAAAACAACATCAACAACATGTAACTGCAAAAAACACATAAAATTTCCATTTTTTTTAAAGAAACATTTAATTTCACATAAAAACTTTTACAATACATTATAAAAGGTGTCAGCCAATAAGGTTACAGAGACCCTTAAACAATTTTATGGCTAAAATTTAAAACTGAAATAAAACAAAAAATCTCATGGAAAAGTACTTTACTGAATTTTACTGTAATTGTATAATTTTATGCTTTTCATGTTTTTTTCATCATATTTTTCTGGTGCCTGAGCTGCTGGAATATTACTCTTTTTTCTGTTTTTTTTTTTCTTTTTGAATGTGAAAAATGTTGAAATAGATCATTTTCCCAGACGTACAGCTACTAATTAATTTTAGTAGCTGGACATCTGCACTTCCTGAAATGCTTACTTGTTCATCAACCAGCAAGTAAAAAAGCAACTACCATCACTTTACTGCCACACTGGTATAGAATTCCACCTTAGAATATATATTTTTTTGTCTTGTGCATTCAAAGAACCAACCACGTGCAGCCTGATAGGCTGGTTAAGCATCTGAACAATAAAATCCATAAGTTATGAGTTTATTTGATGTGATGAACTGAGTTCGGAAGGTCTGACCACTGGATTTTCTTTAGCTGTTGAGGTGGTATTGGATCTGATTAAAGACAACTGGTAGGAAGATCTAACTACAAGTACGAATGACATTCAATATGTTCTGATCGTGAAAGTAAAACTCCTCCTACTCAGGCAGTTGTCTGTGGATAATTTTCTCCAGGCTAAGCTGCATCTCCGTGAAGTATACACTGCTGTCTATTTGATGATTTAGATGAAGCATGCACAGGTGGCTTTGGTATATAGTTGCTGATGCAGGCTGGGCTCACTGCCAACCCAAAAAGTGTGAAGCTGGAACAAGTATAGGTAAGAGGTCCGGGATACCACCTGGGCTGAAGACAGGTGGAGCTTCAGGATCAGAAAATTATGATTATTGCAGCCTTCCTTTGACCCACAACCAAAAAGCAAACCAGACAAGTCGTCTGACCAATCTGACCCAAAAGGTTGTCTCCATACTATCTCCTATCTGATGGTCTCCTACCTACTCCAGGAGCTAAACAGCCTCAGGTGGGATTACGCTAAGTAGCACACAAGGATGTAAAATGCAACATAACTCATTTGTCCGTTTCTCACTTTCTCTCTGAGGGTCTGAATAAATCGGGGCTGCACATTTCAGCTGCAGTTGTGGTGATCAATGTTCTCTGAGCGTATGTTTTCCCTGTCCTCATGTTGTGCAATGACGTTATCAATTGTGAATTTGTTTTTAACTGCATGTGAAAATGGTGCATGGCGTGAGAATGTGTGAAAAGTGTAATTTGTGTGAATCTCACAGTCAATATGTGAGAGTTGGAAGCCGTGCTTAATGTACGGTGCCAGACCAGACAGTTTTGTATAATGAAAGCCTATTGATCAGATCGTTGCTCAGTAATTAGCCTTAGGCCTCGTCAAACTAACCACGGGTGGAAAACCAGACAGGCAGGGGAAGGGACAAAAGTTTAAAAAGGAGATGAAGCAGTGGTAATCCACTGTTAGGGGAACAATTGATCTGCTCTTTGGCCTGATGACAAGGTTATGTCAGCAAGCCAGGGACCAGGGGAACCAAAAAGCACTGGGTTGCATAACCAGAAAGCCAATTGTATTCAATGCAAAAGGTCATAAGTGGTTTATGCTTTCCTTGTACGTAAAACGCTTTTGCTGATGTGAAATAACTGACATGCATGCATTAATGCTGAAGTTAGTAATGGATCCTCAATAACGCTTGCAAGTCAAATGAAAAGACTACGTTCAACATTAACACACACAAACATGCTTAGAAGTTGATGGGATTTGGTGGCACGAAATATGGGTTGTGTGCAAACCCTTGAGTGTGATCTTAACAGACTTTTGTAATGACAGCTGTTACGAACTAGTTGCTGATTGGCTGGATGAGGATGATCTTCAACTAGATAATCCCAGATGATGTAATCATCTGCCACTTACCTCCAACAGCTGGAGGAGTGTCCTCAATACAGCTCTTAAAGACACCAGTCAATATGTCCGTTAACTTGGGTCAGTTTTAGTGGGATTATCTTATCATCCTGAATATTTATTTTTGTTTGTTCTCACTTTTAAAAACCATTATATTACATTACAGTGAAAAACTGTAAACATTAAAAACAACCTGTGATTGTGTGTTTTTAAATATCTAATGAATTTTCTCCTCTTTCTCATGTTAAGTATGAATTTGTCTGTCCAGCTTCACGTTGTGTATGAGCTCATCTATGTCCTTTTGTTTCTGTATTTGGATTATTTCTTGCTCTTCTTCTGAAACGGCACATATTTGCATGAATTAAACATTGTTTTTCCTACTTTCTCTACAACTCTAAGGATTTTGGAAAAGGAAAAAAAAATCCACCTAAAAATTATTCATTCTTACATTGAAGGGGTTGCAGTCAGTGAGAGCCAGCTGACTTAAGAAACTTTGATTAAAAGTACAATTTGAGATAAAACCCTGGCTTCTGCAGGCATAGCTGGATTGGTATCTGAGAATGGTAATCTCATGAGGTGTTTTCTTGCCTCCTTGTATTTTACAGTGACTCAAGTAATTAACAGCATGGAGGCTGCTGTTTTCATGCCACTGGACAGCTAACAGCTAACAAGAGCATCTCTTGCCGTCTCCATATCCTGAATCACCAAGCTACCTGCCTGCTATTCGCAGAATATTCCCCTTATTGTTGGCAAGCCATCCTGTTACCCCCTGTGTGTTGAAGCCTCTGAAGAAGATCCTCCTTCTTGGCTTTACTATCACGGGTTGCCAAATTTTACCTTCCTAAAATCCTAGAGTTTGATTTGGACTTTTGTTACCAGTCTTTAGTACGGCTCGTGGTGGTTCTGCTTTCATTACCAGCTTTCTGTTTGGGTTCCAGAGGGGTTATACCTTGATTAGTGGCTCAGCATATCTGGGCTGCTTTTAGGTTGCCTTCATAATGTTGTTAGCCTTACTATCAGGCCTTGCTATATAACTGGATCACCACCCTTGTCCCAGCTTACATGCATAGAAAGGTAAAGTGATTCTTGACTGAAATATGTCCAACTCTGTGGGAAAAATGTTTAAAACATTCTGCCGCTTATAACTTTCTCCGGGGTGATATTATATTGATTGGAGTTACTTGAACTGGATTTTGTTAGGTGACTAACAAAGTTTTGTGGTTAAAAAAGAAGAAGAAGAAAAAAAAACATTAGACTTTAGCTACAATCTGGAAAAAAATGCATGACAGCAGCTTTATTGAAAATTTATTGGGAATTTAGCTGAATGCTTTACTGTTTTTACAAAATGAGTCAATGTGGCAGAAATATATAACTTAAGGGCATGTGCAGAGTGCCCAGGCTCATCTTGAGTCTAATTGAGGTTTACACGCAAGATCTACTGAGATAGTACTTTCTCCCAAACATTCCCACATATTGTTTGTGCATGTGGACGGGTAATGGCTATAATTACATTCTAAGAATATGCCCACTAGTGAATATGAGAGAGCTGCAGCAGGTCAGGGGTAAAAAAAAAAAAAAAAAAGCTTTTTTGGGATCAAAACAAGATTAAAGTCGGCTAAAAAATTTGTAGTTTGTGCATTGGCATCTAATTTTTACTTTTCATTATCTCAGTTGGGAAACATTTAGGTTAAGGTATGCACATGTTTTTGTTTGCTTCCTGGTAATGCCTTTTCTAACTCTAACAAAGAAATACATCTTGCTTTATTGTAGTTTTATAAAATAATTACCACATAATCTCAAGAAAATATTGTAAACTGTTTGAAAAGCCGCTGAAAAGAAGCTGCAGCTTCTCAACACAGTCGACCAGGTTTGGATTCTGGCCTTAGCGGCATGTCATCCCCCTCTATCTCTCTTTCTCTTACCTCTTTCCTGACAAGCTACTATCAAAAAAAAGGTCACTATAACCCAAAACTTAAAAAAACAAGCAAAAAAAACAAAAAAAAACAAAACAAAACAAAACATAGATTAACTGATTACCTCAACATATAGATATGACTAACTCATAATTTCAAGGTAAAAGCATGTTTTTCATGGACTGCTGCTCTTAATTTCTGTAATGTAGTTTTTGAAAGTCTGCCTAGATAAATACCAGTAAAATTAAACATTAATAACTTCATATATTGTCTGTTGCGACAGCAAACTGCTGTCAGTGTGTATGTAACCTTAATTATTTTCCCAGCTGACAGAAACCATGGGACAGAGTTGCAGTAATTAATCATGATTTTAGTTACTGTACTAGCCGTTTCCATAGGAACGACTTTCATCTCTCTATGGGGCTGATTTGTCTTCGTGTGAGCGGTGATGGTTAATCGTGTGGGAAAACTGAGATAAACTAATTGAGGAGAAAATCATCTAGATAACAACTCACATAGAAGCAACAAAAACTCAACGAGGACAACCTGCAGTACCAGCGGTGCTTCACAAAAACATCAGCACAGTGCGGCAAAATGCTGAGAGGGATGCTGATGTCTTATTCAACTACATCAGAGAAAGCAAGCAGACAAATTTTAAGAGTGTAATCCCATATAAAGAGAAGGATGGAGGAAACCCTCGTTAAGTACCAGATTACTATGTCTCCTAATCTCCTGATCCAAACTGTGATATGAAAGGTGGATGACTCTTATATGACCTGGCTTAAGCCCTTTTCTGTAATCGGACAACTGGTGGCATGAGGAGGTAGGGGCACAAAAAAGTTGTGAAAGGAAGACAGACAGAGAGAAAGAGAGAAACTTTTACAGGTGTGCAATCCCTTATGCAAGACAGGGTGTAAAATAATACAGATTAAGATTAAAAGATTATGATGTCAGAGGATCTTACTACAAGATCTAAGCACAGTGTGAACACGTGGGAAAAATGCAATCCGTTCTCTGCAGCTTTTACACATCCCCATGTAAATCTGATATCTAAAAAGTAAAGAAAAGTGTGACTATATATGAAAACGTTAGCTCTTCAATAAGCGGGGCCTAAATGAGATGTCTCTATAGACAGCAGCACTGTCTTTAGGGACATACTGTCCTAGTCCTTCAGAGATGAAAAATTAGGGACTCTGTGGACTCAGCAGGACTCTGTTAATTTTCCACACAAGAACGTCAATCTTCCTACACACACACACACACACACACACACACACACACACACACACACACACACACACACACACACACACACACGCACACACAATATCACCAGTTTCTTATAAATAAACAGTTGCAGAGGAACAATAGACAGTAATCTATTTGTGTTCTTATGTGAACAAAATGCTGAATTATATGTAGCGATCTAATATATGTTCATGTATTTATATATAAATTAACTACTTTTATTTCCTGTTACTTTACAGTTTCAGGAAATATTGTGCTTTTCCCCATTATTTCTGCTTCAGTTTCATCTTCAAAAAATATTTGCATATCAGTCCTTTTGTCAGTTGATAAAATGTGACGCATTACAATTTTAAATCTGTTTGAAAATTTTACCTAAAGGCATAATTAGAAATTACTTTATAAAATATACTAATACTTATCTTAATATAGTATATGCATCTAAACTTTTGTTCTGTATCTTTTGCACTAACAGAAAGAGAATTTCTTCTGAGGAAACTAACTCATCCTAATCATCCAAGTCACAGTCAGCTCTCCCAGCCTCTAAATGTGTGCTTTAATATTTGTGTAGCTGTAAATATAAAACAAATTAAGATAAAAGAAAGCTTTTATCTGCAAGCACGCAAGAAGTCCTAAATTCAGTGGGTCACAGAGCATGACCAGAAGTTATGACGGAGGTGTTTGCTAACTAAGCTGCAGCTGTGACGTGAATCGCTTTTCGAGGCCATGGGAACTGTCCAGTGCTGAAAATCAATCCGAACCCTGCAGGAACAATCGACAGCAGGCATGAAGAGGAGGAAAAGGAGGAGGAGGGAGTAGAGATAGCTGAATTCAAAGCTGGCGTTGTAAATTATACTGCCCTTTTAAATCTTCTCTTGTGTCTCTTTGTACTCGCTCTTCATGTGAACTTGCTTGGTACCAAGATTTTGTTTTCTGAGTAGTTAAATGATTTGTTAGTTAGAATACATTGTATTGCAAGACTTAATAAGGTGGGAACTTAATAAGATACAGTTTTACAACCTTACAAATTTAATTTTCTATAAATTTTGTTTAGCAAAATTGTCTAATTATATTTCTTATTATATTTATATAATAAGATATATTTCTTTATATTTATATTTCTTATATTTTTAAATATATATTTATATATATTTCTTATATTTCTAATTATATTTCTTATCAACGTTAGAAATAAGGACATGAAACTAAAACCACTCACCTTTGTGTAACTGCAGACTGAATCACTTGAAGACTAACAGTGGTTTCATCCTTATGAAAAGATACTTAACTACATTTTCTGCTGTGACTCCCCTTGTTTTGTTTCTACCTCGTTCCAGCTTAAAAGAGAAATGGTGTTTTTATAAATCTGCTCCTAGATTTTGTGTACTCAAACTTCATGTCTTCAGCCTGAGCCTGGTCCTGTTGCTCCATAGTCACTGCAGCGAGTCGCTCCTTTCTCTCTCCCTGGTGGTTGTGTATCTCCCCTCCTGTCCCTGCTGGTGTGTGTGTGTGTGAGAGAGAGAGAGAGAGCGAGTGAGTGAGTGAGTGAGTGAGTGAGAGAGAGAGAGAGAGAGACAGAGAGAAAGAGAGAGAAAGAGAGAGCGCTCTGGTTATGTGTCTATTTATAAGTGCTATTGTTTTCCCGAGAGAGTGGAGATGTGGAGTATATATTCTGCCAACTAAGGCAGATGATTAGGACTTGCTGTACATGCAATAAATCAATAAATAATAAGCAAAACTTTTTGAATTCATATAGAAATTTAAAAGTGTGTGTCTCGGGCATTTTTCAGTACGTAACACAAGCCAGTGTAGATGACCAAATAGGTGGATGGATGGCTAAAAAATACTTTTAATCCTATATAAACATTAAATGAAATAACTATAGATAAAACAGTCAAAATAAATATCAATAAATAAAACAAAACAAAAAATAACCTTTATGTACAGATGGTCTTGCAATTTGAGAAATACTTCATTTAATTAATGGATTTAGTGGTAAAAATAATAATATTTTTCTCAGTGGCTTTGGTGGAGTTCCTAAATCAGAATTAAAATTCTCATAACTATTAGCTCAAACTCCACATATCCAACACATATCCAACGATTAGTCATTTGCGTACATCAGAGCAGCATTTCTCATTACATTAATCACATTGCAAATGCTTTTGGACATGTAGCATCTTCTATTTCATGACATTATCTTTGTCTTTGGTCATATCAGCCTAAATTAACTATACTTACAACTGCAGAAAACTCAATTCTCATAAAACTAATACTTCTCATTTCATTGTTTGAGTCATTACATGCAAAATAATTAAACTAGTTTCAAAATTTGTCAAACAGATTTTAAACATTTCTTTATAATATTTTCCTGGAACGTCTCTGCTCTTAGCTGACCCTCAGCTTTTACTATATCCAGTAGAGGAGTTCCTCTCTGCCTGGAGGTAGAAGGTGTACGGCTAACATCCACACTCAAATGTCTCTGGTAGCCTTGGATGAAGGATGCAATGAGATCACAGCAGAGTCCTGCAAAGGGTGGATTCTCCACTCGAGGAGATACTTTCCTCACTGCATCGCAAAGGATGATATCTGATGTGACGTCAGTGAAAATATGTGGCCAGGCAGACAGCATCGTCTTGATGAACAGGATATTTGTTATGTTCAGTTACATGCAGTACTGTAATGTGTTTGTACTGTTACAGTGGTACATTGTTTACAGTTGTGCACAACTCTACCCAAGGGTTGATACTTACTTTACGTTTGTTGTATAAAAGTGACTGGAGAATGTGTTATTTTTGCATAATGCTGTGAACAAATTACTGTAAGATGGCAACAAGCAAATGAAGTAAAAGTGTGAAACAAGTGTATTCTGTGTCATGTATTCAGTTATCCTACTAATAACAGTAACGTGTAACTTTAACATAGTTTTCAAATGGCTGTACATCTAGTGTGTAGTGCTGTCTTGGGCATTTTCAAGTAGCATCTCCGAGATCTGACTTTTTTATATTTTAAAATGAAAACATGACTAAGCCCTTTTAATACCTTGTTTGTACTCAACGGTGACAGGACTTTTCATTTTGATGGCTCTGACAGTTTCATTGACATAAATAATTGCTTTTAAGGAATGAACTATTTTTAGCAAGTGGCACACTATTGCAGGTTATCCACTAGGTTCTGCAGTTTGTATTAATTGTTTTTAGAAACACACCGACTGCTGTGCAAATGTTAATTCTGATGTGAGAAAGGCACCAAAGCAACTAAGAAAAACTGTAATGGAAGGATGCATGGCAGCATCTAATTGTTTTTTTATGCCCTGAAAACTGTGAAGTAAGCAGTTTTGAAAGATGAGATGCTGTTTTGGGACTGTGCTATGACCCTTTCTCACCTTAAAATGCTTATTTACACATCACTAAATATTCAATTGTATGATATGTTATAAAAAAGTTTTAACATTTTCAAAGATACCACCATTCAAGCCTCACAAATGTTTACGTGTTTTTTTTAAAGTTTGTAACAGCTTAGCAAAACCACAAAACAAAGAGTGGGATTTCATTTCTCACCTTAATTTTTCTCAGCAACTTTTCATACACTATTGGCAGACAAAGCGAGAGGCACCATTTAACCTGTAGAGTACAAATTTCTTAGTAGGACTATACTACGATAATTATCTATCTATCTATCTATCTATCTATCTATCTATCTATCTATCTGTCTTTTTGTCTGTCTGTCATGGTGATAAATAGCCCTTCTCCATGTAAATAGATGGCACTGTGGTAAACATTCTGCCATCAATAACTCGGCACGACATCTGTCTTGTTTTAAATCCTTTTAAGGTTATTTGAAAATTCCATCCATTCATTTGCCAACACTTCCAACCAAATTTTCAACATATTTGCAATCACAACATTCTCATTACGATGTCTCTTTTGTTCAGTAGTCACAAAAAAAAAAAAAAAAAAAAAAAAAAAAAAAAGTGATGGATTTTTCAGCTCACTATGGCTCATGATGAGAGAACAATCATGACAATATCTTTGTTTTTTTTAGTCATTAATCAAATATTTCTGTTAAACATAAAATAACATGTTGTGTGTTGCTGCGCTTGATGTCTCTTGTTTCATTTCCTTTCAGCTCAAGCATGGGATGCCAAGTGATTTAGCCAGATATACTTATGTGACATTTCATGTGTGTGACTGGTTTAACACAGATTATGTAACAGTAATTTTACATCCTTTTGCAATTCATGGAACCTTAATTCTATAAATGAGCCTGAGAAGGAATAAGGATTTAAACTTATGTTATGGATATCCAGGTTTTCAGAAAACATCTCAAGCTGAGAAAATAGTCAGTGGAACAGCAAATGGTGCAAACAGATTTGTTTTACATATTTTTAAAAAGTATAAATGCCTAATATATTAGTTCTCAATATTTATAGTTGATATTTTTCAGTCAATTGAATATCTTTTGATTACCCAACAGCATCACTTGTTGTTGAGCTGATGACTTTTACTCCTTTTTGACACTAATATGCTTGTATATTTTAATTATTAATTAAAAAGAATAATTAGAAGATTAATGTTACCAAAGTAAAATAAAAAAAAAAGCCTGCTATCACTGATATTTAGTCACACTGTGATGTTTTGACTATATGCATGATTTGTTGGGGTGCTGGTACATCAGGAGGAAACTATAACAACTCCCCTCACTATGGTGATGAGTTTTTGGGCACTGAACCCCACACTGCCTTACACACATTCATTGGTTGTGTGGATGTGTCTATGACAGGTCAAAAGCATGGTAAAGGCTGTTAAAGTGTGTACTGTAATACGTGCTTTATTAATGTGTGTGAAGACTCAGAAAATAAAAAAGTTAATTGTACCTTTTTGGGGTACAAAAGATTGCCACTGCTGTTGTACCCTCAACTCTTGTATTTTGTACCTTATAAAGACTTTTGAGGGTACCACCCCAGCAGTAATCTTTTATACCCCTGAAAGTACAACTAGCTAATTTATTTTCTGGGAGTGAACGTGGCTTGTTGTGTAGAAGAGCTTTGAGTGGTAATCAAGATAATCCATCCATTCATCCATTCTTTTGTGCTATAACATTAAACGTACTAGGCCTGGAGAGTCTGAGATGTAGCTCTTGTTTGTTTTTGTTTTTTGTTTGTTTGTTTTCATTTCTGCACAGCTGCATGGTGGTGTGGTGGTTAGCACTGCAGCCTCACAGCAACAAGGTCGCTGGTTTGAGCCTTGGCTGGGGCGAGGTTTGAACCTGGGGGGGGGCCTTTCTGTGTGGAGTTTGCATGTTCTCCCTGCGTATACGTGGGTTCTCTCTGGGTTCTCCGGCTTCCTCCCACTGCCCAAAGACATGTATGTTAGGTTAACTGGTCAGTCTAAATTCTTCCTAGGAATGACTGTGTGCGTGAGTGGTTGTTTGTTCCTATCTGTACAGTCCCTGCGATGGACTGGTGACCTTTCCAGGGTGTACCTGCCTCTCACCTGCTAAAAATGCTGGGATAGGCTCCAGCTTACCCTCGACCCGTTAAGGACTAAGTGGTACAGAGAGAATGAATTCATTTTTTAATTTCCTCTGAGCATTACACAGTCTGACCTTGGAGTGAATTTGCTTGGATGTCCACTACAGGGAAGATTGGTAACACCAATCTTACACCATCCTTGTAAATAATCTTTCTTGCTGTAGAATGATGGAGTAGAAAGTTGTTAATCAATTATTCACTGAAACAAACTCATTTGATTAATTGCACCTGGTTGTTACTTACCCTGTTCATCACCATGGCAACAGTAAAAGTGCAATAAAATTTTCATTTCTCATTAAATATAAAATGACACAGTGTCATTGCTGTCATGTGTTGTTGTTTATCTCTGGTTATATTAACCTGATTTTAGAATCTGTATAGAATGCAATCATTTTTCATTCTGCCCTAATAAATAAAACATTTGAATTGAAACAGGGCATACTTTATTTTTTTTTTTTTTACATGACTACTAAAATAGCAGCTGACTTCTTGCTGCATCTGGGCTGGTCTAAGAAGCCATGACGTAAATACATGTACCTGCGCTGCTGTAACTAGGCTGCTTTTGATATTTCTGATGGAAAAAAAAAAGATTTTCCTCTGTTAGCCTGGTGGTGAGCTGAAAATCTGTACTACTTTAGTTCTTCAGGCATTCAGCTGAGAAATAGACATACAGTAGCAGAGAAGCCAAGTCCAAAGGCATTTTGAACTTATCTTAAACAGATTGAATGCCTTTAGTTTGTGCAAAATGACTCTTTTTTTAAAGAACATTAATACATGAAAAACCATGTTGATTTAGCTCGGCAGCACTGTGTAACCATTTCCTTATGACTGTGTGAGGACAGCTTTCTCGCTTTTTTATTTCAGGCCTCTTTGAAGTGCTTTTTACCAATTAGACACAACTCTTTAGTTTCCATGGAAACCTCCATTTCTCTTCTTTATTTTCTGTCTTTCACGCATAAAATTCTCCGTCTTCCTCTCCCCTCGGTTTATTTTTAAAGTTCCTTTCTTTCTAGTTTTACGAGACAACAGGTGGGTGTTGCATTGTGTGGGGGTGGCGTTGGGGGTGCAATATGGAACAGGCAGCGTGGGCACAAGTCAGAGGTTAGGGGGATTAACTAGGTGGGCACACAGAGAAATTAAGTGGGCTAAAAATAGCACAGTTAAAAAAAAAGGTTTTTATTTACCAATTACTTCAGAATAATTGTGTTATTCTTTAGTTGGTCTGAGTAGAAGTTTTATGATTCATGTGGACAAAGTTACTTGTGGTTAAAGATGAGGGTTAATTCAGCCTAGGCTTAGGTTCCCCTGCAACCCCAATGTAAATGTCCAAGACAGGGCATGATGCTGAGAGAGGTAAAGGAAAGTGTGTCCTCGCTGCCAACACGGCCATCTGTGATGAAAAGAGCACTGATCTGGGTGGCAATGAGATATTAATGTGTTACATTTTGCCTTTCAAGAGCAAACGCCACTCGTCCTCATCACACACAGAGAAGCATGGACACATTTTTTCCCTGAAAGCTTCACTGAGGAGGTCAATGACGAAAAGCACCACCAAAAGCCCCAAACGGCTTTATAATAACTCTTCCCTTTAGTCCTTTTTTAATTTTCATGAGCTATTTTCTGTAGTGCTGCCCGTCTCTGTGGGCTCGCTTGATGACTCTCCTCGAATGCCATGAGAGCCAATTTACTTCGAAGCAGCTGCCTCATTTCTCACTTTCAGAGCTGATCCAGGTCAACATGTTTTCAGAAAAACAGGCCGACAGGGGGGACGGGGACGGGGACGGGGGGGGGGGGGGACAAAATGCAGCTTCTAGTTGATGATGAAAAGTAATAAAATTAGATTCTAAATTAAAGCTGTAAACAATTTTGTTCTTAAAGAGATAAACACAGTCACGCCACTTTCACTTCACTGTTTAGTGCATTTTGTTGTTAGCTAGTGTTTAACTGTACAACTTCAGATAATCATTTATGGCAGGTTTTGAGCACTTTTAAACTATTATGATCCACAAGCACAGACATGGGTTGAATCCTTGAATGAACTCTGAATTCTGTTGCTTATAAGGTCATTTTAGTCATTTAAAGAGATGGTGCAGTGTTCTATGAAGCGGTTTATGTAAAGTACTCCTAAAGTCAACGGCTGTTGTACACAATGGTAAGGACAGAGTTTGGAAAATCAGGGAAGATCTCTGACTGGGAGACTAATCACACAACTACACAAAACACACAATTTTTGCCATGTCAAACAATCTAAAATCTCTCTAAAAATGCTAATCATAATAAAATTATTATTATTTTAAAACTGTTAAATCACATTTTCATCATTCAATGAAACTTGTATATCACTCAAGTTTCATTGACTGCTGTACAGATTTCCTGCCTCCAGATCTTTGCTTTGTCACTGTTCAATCAACCACAGAAATTAACATTTCTGCATGGCATTGCATGTATGGTCCCAAAGATCAGCTCAATCCCCAAACACCAGCAAGATAGAAAAAGTTAATTAAAAGCAAAACTTTTAATACTTCCCCATCCTTTAAAACTCTGGTAAAGAAATGCCTAGCAGTAAGATATCAAACAAGTCTGATATAGCTCCTGCAGACTCAGCTTATCAGCAACCGGAAACATTGGGTATACAACATGAATGCAAAGATGCAGAGCTCATGGAATCGCTTCTACTTTAAAATACCTCCCTGACTCTTAAAACCAAGAGTGCTCCGATCATTGTCCACTGCAGGTACAACACAAACCACTTCTATCATCCAATAACTTTAAAACCACATGACCTTTTTGGCCACAAGGGGTGAAATGGAGATATGGGGGCTCCAGTGTGCTAGTAGTGGAGTGGTTAAAGGCAGAAGTCCCCAACCCTAGTCCTCAAGGCCCACAATCCTGCAGGTCTTCGATGTTTCCCTGCTGCAACACACCTGATTTAAATTAAACAGCCCTCTGACAAGCTCTGCACAAGTCTGCTAATGAGCCATTAGGGTTGGGGATATTATAAGGTGTAATATTTAGGAAACACACATTCCCCACTTAACTGTTTTATTTCCACCAGACTTGCGTGGTCTGTAACAACATAAAATGTCATATTTCAGAATAAAACAATAAAATGTAACTACACCTTAACAATGATTAAATACTATAATGGAATATAATGTAACCAACAAGTTATTTACAGCTGCGTCACGGCCAGCACGTAGGTTTGGATTAATTATCAATTAGCCAATATAAAATAAAACAAGTTGCTTCTCAACTACTTTCAAACAGAAAATTCTATGCTCACCTCCTTAACATTTACTCACAGTTGTGGAAATAATAAGAAACACTAGATAACGGCAGAAGGATGCAATTTTAAACCTACCAAGCAACTGAGGAGGAAAAAGAAATTTAAACAGGTAATGCACCACAAAATGTGGTTTTTCAGCTGTAAACAACAAATCATTATTAATAATTGTAATGAAAACCACAAATGACTAAAAAAAAAAAATATCCAACTATTTTTACCCTGTGTGGGGCATTTTGAGTAACTTTTGATCTACAAAATCTATTAAAAAATACTCATTTTAACAACAGTATGGGTGGTTTTCATCATGTCGTGTAGGACAGTGGGCCGTTATAATTGATCCAAATTGCTGATCAGCAGCACTAACCCAGAAAGACTCCCAAAAGTTTGCCGGCAGATGTCAAATCCTCAGCATTACATCGCATTTTTGCGAAAAAACTATGTAAAAATAAGACATTTAAACTGAGACTAATAGCAACTATCGCTGAAAACCCCTGTGTGTTAAGATCAAGTCTTGAACAATTACTATTAAAAACATGATCAATATGGGGTTACAAAGGTCTTTATAGACCACATCCCTCATTAAACCCAGTGTTACTTTCATTTAATTAATCAAACTGCACAAAAAACCCAGCAGTGCATTATTTTATTACTCATGCACAAGCAAATACTGAAAATGATTTATGTCCAATTAAGAAACTATATGCTATTGTCTTCTGTAAAAAGGTTTTTTATTCCAATTTCACTTCAATGAAAAATTATTTCCTTTTGTTTCCTCAGTTGCTATTGAAATTGTAGCCTATGCATGTGTATATATTTGATAATCTGTGATGTAACCCCTCACTCTGACCCATAGACTGTGTGATGACCTCACTGCATTTGGTCAGTCGGCCCAGTCATAACCGCTAGTACATGACAACGAGAGTTGTATTGATTATTAAATTAAATAACCACCAAGTAGTTGAATGTATTTAATTTTCCTGTATATTTGTCCTTACAAGTGAGGGAAGCTTGTATTAAGACAGAATTAAGGAAGGCTCAGATATGCTCTTCAATCTGAGAGGAGCGTAAGTTTTTTCTCTGGCATAAGTGGCTGTGGTGGACCGGACAGAGGATGAAAGAAAATGGTTGCGTAGAGCTTGTGACCTGCTCAGTGGTGTTTGACTAATAACAAGGATCTGCCCCAAGACTGGCCTGGAAAAATCACCCCTCTCATTTACATAATAAAACAGAAATGTATACAAAATATATAAAAAGTGAACAGAAGACAATGCACCTAGAGAAATAAATAGAGGAAGAAAATCCTGTAAATAATTAGGATATGAATTTAACTGTGAATAAAGAAAGAGTTGATACATTTTTTTTTACAAATTTATAGGTTGCTTAGTGGAAAGACTATTTTAAAATATTTTTGTACAGTTAATTAACATATAAATTTTTTTAATGATCCATTTTTATATTTTTGTATTTATTTTTCTTTCTTTTCGGTCTTGGGAACAATAGCGTTCATGTCACCGTTCCACTACGTTTGTGTATATATTTGCTGCAAACAACAAAGTACGGCGCAGCAAAAACGCTCAATACTGGAGGTCACCGCTAGGGGGCGTACAAAGCACTTGGACTTTGAAATAGTGAAAAGGCCAACCTACCAGTCACATTGTATTTCCGGGTCATCAACCCCCAAAACGCTTCCAGATGGCAGCAGTTTTTTTTTTTTTTTTTTTTTTTTTTTTTAATTTATTTATTAAACATAATGGAAGAACATTACAGAGTATTAGGACATTGGTGAAAGACATTTTCACCTACAACATAATCACATGAAATACCATCTGACAGAATAACATAATTCTCCTTAACTAAGAATGCTTTAGATACAGATGTAGGAGATGAATATGAACTGTATACCAATAGGACAACCAGGGAATCAGATATATTTAAAATAGACCCATAACTCGAGAGAGAGAAAAAAAAAAAAAAAAAAAAAAAAAAAAAAAAAGGGGAGTTAAGAAAAAAGAGAGAATGAAAATGAAATGTAATTATTGGCAAGAACCCGGGGGTTTGTGCATATTAAATTCTGATATTGTTGAGAAAAGCTTACTAGCGGAAGGTGTATTAATGTTTTTTAATGACTTACATAGCAGTAGAAAATCATTATTAAAAGCTTTTTCCGATGGGGGAGACTTCATGAAGCGACATTTATGAATATAAAACTTAACTAGCAATATAATATTATTAACTAAATATTCGATCTTTTTGTCTTTTATTGATATCCCATATTTGATGCTCTTGAAGGAAAGGGAATCTATTTGAAGAGATTTGGACATCAACCAATTGTGTATTTCCAGCCAAAGATCATTTACAACCTTGCATTCAAAGAAAAGATGTTCTGTTGATTCCGGCGATGATTTACAGAAACAACATCCATCCAGTTCAAATTTGAATATTTTCTTAATGTATTCCTGTGAAGGATAAATATCATTTAAAATTTTAAAATGGATTTCTTTACATTTAGGAGGGATTGGAAATTTAAAGAATTTTGTTCTTATAGACCGAATTTCTTGTTTGTTAAAATAATTTCTGAGATAATATGTTCTTTTAGAGGAACCTGGATAAAATTGGTCATTTAAGACTTTCCTTAGAAACCGGTTATTGCACTTTTTATCTAGGAGGTTTGTGTCATTAATTCTTATTTTATGCAGTGTGGGCATTTGGGTCTGAGCTAAATTATTCCTAATTAAGTTAACCATGGCGGTTGGAATGTTATCAACCACATTTTTGTAATCCTCCTGGGTACATACCATTTTATGTTTCTTGCAAAAATCTTCAACTTTTAATAAATGTCCATTATCGTCCAACAAATGAAAAATGGACCAAATTTGTTTTTCCATCCATCCCTCCATGAATATAGATTTTCTTCTTCTCAGGATCACCCTATTGTTCCATAACGGTATGTTATGTGGACTAAAGTTATGTTTGTAGATCATCTTCCAGTAGAACAATACCTGCTGATGAAAGGCTGAGAGTTTAATGGGTAGTTTATTAACTTCAAAATCACATTTCAATAAAAGATCAATGCCACCTAACTTTTTAAAAATAAACTTTGGCAGAGAGAACCAAATGTCTTCGCTATATCTTAGAAATGACTGAAGCCAATTTAATTTAAGTACACCGTTCATAGTTTCAAAATCAATTGCATTAATTCCTCCCTGCTCATAATTTTTGATCATGTCTCCTTTTTTGATATAATGATGTTTGTTTTTCCAAATAAAATTAAATATAAGGGTGTTAATTTCTTTAATATTTTTTGCAGAAAGGGGTAGAGAATAGGCGGGGTAAGTGAGTCTGGAAATAAGTTCTGTTTTTGTTAATAGTGATCTACCAAATAATGTTAAGTCTCTTTGCAACCAACTATTTAGGATTTTTCTGGATTTTTCAATTGGCTTCTGGATGTTTTTGCTGTTACTAGTATCATGGTTTTTGGAAACCCATATGCCCAAATAACGAACTACCTTTTTAACAGGGATACCATATAATATCTTGTCCGAGCTGTCATGAACACTTAGAAGTTCACATTTATCCAGATTAAGAGTAAGGCCTGAAGCCTGAGAGAACAAGCTAATCATCTGAAGAACAAGCGGTATCTGAACCTTATTTTTCAGGAACAACGTTGTGTCATCAGCCAGTTGGCTGATGAGCATTTTATTTCCATCTATCGAGATACCTTCAATTTCAGAGTTTTTTAACCGAATAGACATCAGTTCAGCAGCCATAATAAATAATAGTGGAGATAGACTACATCCCTGTCTAATGCCTCTTCTTATATTGAATCTGTGGGTAGTACCATCAGTGAGGGAGATACAGCTATTAATATCTGTGTGTAACATTTTAATTATATCCAAAAAGTATTCTCCGAATCCAAAATATTTTAATGTATCAAAAATGAAAGGATGTTCAATTGAGTCAAACGCTTTTTTAAAGTCAAGAAATAAAATATAAGAATCATCTGTGATCAGATCACTGTAATCTATTAAGTCTAAAACCATTCTAATATTATTATGAATTGATCTACCTTTCATGAATCCTGACTGTGAGTTACTTATGATTTTTGGGAGACCATTTTTTAATCTAATTGCTAATGCAGTGGTAAGGATTTTGTAGTCTGTATTCAAAAGAGTAATCGGTCTAAAATTATTTAACAATCTTTTATCTTTTTCTGGTTTAGGGATCAATTTAATCACACCTTGTTTCATTGTTGTCATCAATTCCTTTTGGGTAATACTTTCTGTGATAGCATCAAATAATAAATCTCTTATTTCCTCCCAAAAATACTTGTAGAAATTAGCGGTTAGACCATCTGGACCAGGTGAACGATCAGATGCAATATTTTTAACAGCTTCATCTAATTCTGCCAGCTTCAGATTTTCTTCACATGATTTTTTAAAATGATTATCAATTTTCGGTATCTTATCTTCTATTGTTTGAAAAAAATATTTGGAATGTTGTTCGTTATAAGAAGAGGAATACATTGTACTATAATATTTGTAAATTTCTCTTGTTATTGATTTTGAGTTTATGCATTCCTCTCCATTAATTAATAAACACGAGATGGTATTATTTTCTTGCCTTCGTTTTTCAAGCCTAAAGAAAAAGGAGGAATTTTTTTCACCTTCTTCTATCCATTTCGACCGTGATCTGATAAATGCACCCTTGGCTTTATTTAAATAGAACTGGTCCAATTGAGTCTGTAAATTTGATATTACTATTTTATCTTCTTCAGACCAATTCACTTTAGAGTAATAGTTGAGAAGGGATTTAATCAAATTGTTTTCCTTTACCTTGTTTACCAATTGTAGTCTTTTACTGAAAGTGATGGAGATTTTCCTGATTAGAAATTTCAGATATTCCCACTTTTGTATGTGAGATAGGTTGGTATTATTCTTAGTGTCAGAGATTAGTTCTTTAATTTTGGAGCAAAACTCATCATTTCTCAAAAGGGATGAATTGAACTTCCAGTAGTCCTTTCTTCTCCTTGATAGAGACTGACTGGACATAACCAAACTAATTACACAATGATCACTGAGGGGGTTTATAGAGTTACTTGTATGGATTTGAAGCTGCATGATGGAAGTAGACACCAACCAAAAGTCAATTCTTGATTTCGAATTCCCATTGGGTTTTAACCATGTAAATTGTTTTGTATTTGGAAAACTGTCTCTCCACACATCTAACAGGCCATTTTCATTCATGAAGTTGCTGATAATTGGGTTTGGGCAACTCTGTGAATATTTTGTGGGCCATCTGTCTAAACATTCATCGGCAACCATGTTAAAGTCGCCTCCAACTACAACAAGGTCAGTCATATAAATTGTTTTTAACTCTTCTATGATATTGGTAATTTTATAGAGGAAAGCTTTATTTTTAAATTCGTTATTATAACCATAGACATTGATCAAAATAAAGGTGGCCTTTTCTATTTTCAAAACACACATTACCCAGTGCCCTTCATCATCAGTCTTTTCTAAGACAATTTCACCTAAAGATTTATTAAAGCAAATTGCCACTCCTGCAGAGCGATTCGAACCATGACTAAAAATAATCTTATCTCCCCATTGCTGGGACCAGAATCTAACATCGGATTTATCGGAATGCGTTTCTTGAAAAAAGAAAATGTTGGATCTCAAATTTTTGCAAAAAAGGAAAACAGCTTTTCTTTTGACTGAGTCTTTTAACCCCCTTGCATTAAAGGAAGAACAGGAAATAACACCTTGAAAGGACGATAAGGAACTCATAAAAGAATCAGAAGTTTGGGAATAACAGTTAAGGAGGAAGTAGTAATAACTGTGAACGTCCCATTTTGGAACAATCTGTTCATATAGGATTCGGACATTCCCGATACTCAACCCGCTCCTTTTGGTCTCTCTTCGATGCGTTTGCCATTGATGTAACCATGTGGACCTCGGAAACCTGCAGCTTTACCCTCTTTTCTCGCTTGCTCAATCTTGGGCCACATTGCTTGCCTCGCCAGAAAGTCATCCTTTGTTAGATCTTCCGTAAATCGGACACCTGCCTCTTTGCACACCGCTGAAGACTTTGTTTTTCTCCAGATGTCATCTCGGATGTTTCTTTTGGAAAATAGAACGATAATTTGTCTGTGCCTGTTTTCCATCTTTCTTCCTACCCTGTGTACAACATCCACAGCATCCTCCATCTTCTCAGCCAGATAGGGGGCTACTTTGCATAGTAGATTGATTACCTCAGCTCTAATGTTCTCATTCACATCTTCTTTTTTCCCCTTAATCCGAAGACTCCATCTTCTTTTGTATCTGTCCTGTTCCACCAGCTTCTCCTTTAAGTCTTCCTTCTCTTGGAGAAGGGAGCCAACCTGTTGTTCCAAAGATCTGATTTTTGTTTTGCAGATTTCAATATCTTCTGAGTTAAGTTGTGTTGTTTTTGCTACTGAGGCTAACATCGCACTGTGTTGTTGTATTTGTGAGGAGAGATCATCCATCCGATCATTAAGTCGTTGACCGAGTTGGTTAATGGCTGACAAGATATCTTCCTTCAAAGAGTCATTTACTTTGTCTTCGGGTGTGTCTTTAGTTTTTTTCTCCTGTGGTTTTTTCTCTGGCGTGTTTGACGGCGACATGTTTTCTCTGCCTCGCTTAGCCGTGGAGCTAGCAGCTTCCGTTAGCATAGCATAGTCATGCTCCGTTGTTTTTTCCAACTGTCTAGACGGGAGGGTTTTAGCCCCGGAGGGATTTTTGGCACTTTTCATCTGGATACCGGATGAGTATTAGGCGGTCAGCGTTCCACAAAGTGGAGATAGCGCTTACATGCTAGTAACTTCGGGACGAAGAGTGGAGCTTCAGTGGAATGCGTCCGAGTCGTACGGCATTCCACCCGGAAGTGCCAGATGGCAGCAGTTGCAGACATGGTCAAAGAGACGCTCTTCAAAACTATCCACCATTGTGTTCACCTCGGACCTTTTGTGTTCATGGTCATGTTCACAAGAGCGCCTCTAGTGTTCAAGTCAATACGGTAACTTGCTCACATGACTTGTTACCTGGTGTCAATGTGAGCGGTCTGCGTGTCAAACACATTGTAGCCATGACAAGTACGCTGATGCGTCACAAACAGCAAGTATATCCCAGACCATAATAGTCTTATCTTCATAGTCTTTTTGTGAACCTTATCCATAAAATATGGGTAACATTTGCCATTGTTCATAACTAATATTTGTGAAGATGTCGCCATAGCAACACTGGTTACAAAACTGTAGAGAAGCTACAACTTTCATAGCAGTCCACACATTGCTGTAGACGCACTCTAAGGATTTATACTCACGCGGTGTCTGCGTCACCACTGTAGGTGCTGCATTGCTCCGCAGAGGCCCGACTCACACCTCTTCTAGACCTGACGTGAACCCCTGCTACGCAGACGGTTACGTGGATGTACTCCATTATTATGAGTTTCCGGATTTCTGGATCTTCTCACTGAATTTGTGTAGTAACCACCATTTTAAAAAACAACACCCAATAGATCAAGCTGATGAGAGGCTGATCGAATTATTTCTTAGTTTTTTTCCACAAGCTAATAAATTGTGTTTTTAAAACAGAAAATACATACGGAAACTGAAGTGAACTATCAAAAGAACTCCGACCTGGTGATTTTACCGGCTGATACCACTGCTGCTGTCACCTTCAGATTAGGAGGAGAAACTGCAACACAAGACTAAAACGACTTGTAGACCCTATGCTGGAGTGCAAGAGCACACTCACCATAACCGACGGCACAGTATAAATCCGTCTTAATGGGCTAGACCAGTGGTTCCCAACCTTTTTTCTCGGGACCCCTTTCATGCATATACTAAAATGCCATGGACCCCCTGCTCCACCTGTGTTGAAACCGTGCTTGATTCTATGCTTTTAAAAGTGTGATTCTCACTATAAATAATGTATTCTAGTTGAGTCCTGTCCTTTGATAAAGCCCAAGTTAAATTAACAACATACAGCCTTAATTTTTTCTTAAAATAGGGATAATTTGTGGACATTAATCACAATGGCTCTAATGTTCAAAGCCTCAGGGACCGTGGTGCTCTTTGGGGGACCCCAGGTTGGGAACCACTGGGCTAGACACACTCGGGGCAACCAAGGACAGCAACTGGTGAATCTCACCGCCACCCAGGTGAAACTGAGAGGAGCGCGACAAACAGCAGCGTCGGTGGCAGTGTTGCGCATTGCGCTCTCTGATTGCTTTTCTCCAAGAAATTTGATTAGTTATGATACTGGAGGGAATTTTGGCATTTTCAAAGCAGTCTGTGACAGACAAGGCATGAAGGATGAACAGTCATAAGATTTTACTGTTCTTCTACGTTGAAAGTGTTTGCAGACTGCGCTGTCTAGCCTGCTCTCAGCTCATTGGTCAGTCAATGAACCCCTCACTGATTGGTTATACAGGGCCATACGACAGCAACAAAAATTTTACATTTTTCTATTTTCTTGTGTCACGTTGCAAGCCCCCGTGTGCACGTCTAGATGAACAAGCTCAACCAGCGTGCATGTCACATGCACGAATGTCGTATGTCGCTTGGCTGGAGGAGGGCAGCGATTTTCGCCTCATTGCGCAAGTTCCATAGGAAATGAATGGAGAAGGGGCGGCGTCGTCTCCCGTGTGTCAAGCCCATAATACAAAAAGCTGAGGTTTTATTAGGACTCCTTCCATGCTGATATATAGAATTTTTTTTTTCTTTTGATAATTTGTGGATATTGTAAATGTTTTATAACAAGGTCATTTAATATGATGACTGCTATGTGAGTCTAGCAGTTTTTTACAGTTGAATTACTGCAAACCACAGAAATTAGCAATTTTATTTGTGTTTGCTTGACAGGGACATGATAAACTTTAATGATATATGCAGAAAAGGTATTTTCTCCTGTAAAACTTCACAAGTAATCAGTTTCTTCTAACATGATAAAGAATTCTTTAAAAGAAAGTTGAAAAATGAATAAAGATTTATACAAATGCATGCAACTGTTCATCTAGCAGTGACAAAGTGGATAAAAGTTATTGGGTTCAAAAGGTTGAGAGCAGGGATGCTGATCATGATCAATACTTGCCTCAGGTTAGAGAAGGGATTATAGTTAGGGATGGTCAGTATTAATATTCCACTTTGAGGTGATTCCTTATTGGGATTTAACATAATTTACAATAAGTTATATCAAGGGAGACACTATGCAATGAGGCCTTGCTGTTCCCTTTGTTTTGAATTGTATAGCATTCTAACATTTCTGTCCCATTAAAACAGAGTGATGTGCAGAGTGATGCAGATCAAAACAGTCAATCACACGTGAAAAGATTTGTAACTCTGACGTAAAACCCTCCATGTGAAAAGCTAAGCAAATGGGCATGCACTCTCATAGTATATAAAGCTCTGAGCTGATTGGATAAAATAACAGAAATATATCTTAGTGGTTAAACTAAAATCTCTTGTAAGAACATCTGTTGCTTGAAAACATGAAGCGGGACACTGAGCTGTAGCCTGGGCCTCTGTTTGCATGATAAGTTCCTAACAGCTGTCATACTCGTAGAGTGATTATAAAACAAAGAGCACGGGCATCTTAAAGGTCCCCTGTTGTCTGAAACTCCAAGACACAGGGAATGAAAGAAACTAAAAACAACTACAAACCATGCAGATATCTTATCTGTCTTTTTTTTCCTCTCCAACTGTGTTTCTGATGCAACAATTTGCATCACTTTATGGTCACTAAGTCTTTCTGGGGGGTTTCTATTTGATGATTTAGTATCTCATTTTGGTCATCTTTGTTGCCATTCTGTGACTCAGATATGGTTGCTTTGCACATTTTTTTTTTTTTTTTTTTTTTTTTTTTGTATAATTGTGTTAATTTTGCACCTATTTTAACTGTTCTGTGTGTTTGTTGTGTCTCTTTATTGCTTTTTTTGTGTCTGATTTTAGACATTTTACATCTTTGTTGATGTTTTTTTATCCTGTTATCTCCACATTGTCTCTTTATGTTCTCTTTATGTCTTTTTATATACATCTAATTTGCTTTGGTTTCTTGCATCTCTTTTTGAGAAAGATATTTTTGGGACACAACAAGATGCCTCCCAGCCTCTTGGGCTCCAATGTCCATGCCCAGTAACCATAACCAGTAATGTACTGTATCTTTGATCATTTTGCACCTTACTGTTTCATTGTTATGAATATTTTTACTAAAGCAACATAAAGTGAGAAGACTGAGGTATGAAAAGAAGTCTTGCCCACAACAGTTTTGTACAGTATTGTAGTGTAGCATTTGTTCTGCAATGTAGTTGATGGATCAATAAAATACTGCTCATTTATTCCAGTCTTTACACTTACTGTTGACTTGTTTTTTACTACTACTGTTACTGCTTTTTCTGTTCTCCAAGTCTTCTGAGAGTATTTTTTTCTATGTTTTTCTTCAGATATTGGCTCTTTATTTATTTATTTATTTATTTTGTCAGCATGTAGCTCAGAGCTTGCCATGTCTCGGGATGGTGTTGTTTTGGGTTCAACAAAGTACAAGAGTCTGCAAAGTTGCTTACTCTTCATTCTCTCTCCAAGAGTGTTTTTATTCTACTCATGGTCTCGGCCCACATCCCTCTCAGCCAGTCCCTGCTAGTTTTGAGCACGAGGACAGTCCATGCATGAAAACAGTTTGAAGTAGTCAAAACTTACCATTGCTTCAGTGATGTATGACAACAATATGAAGATAAAGGTACACTACCAGTCAAAAGTTTGGACATGCTTTGCCTTTAGATTTATTGAGAAAGTGTGTCCTGACCTTTGACTTCTGTTGTATATGATAATGATCAGAATGTAAATTTTCCTAACAGTGTGTAGCAAATAATTAAAAGTTTTAGGAAATTGACTGAGTTGAGGACAAAAGAAGAAGTGTCAGGCAAAAAAGAAAAACTATCTATAGCAGCTGAACAGTATATGAAAGTGATGTCCTGAAGAGAAAGTAAGAAGATCCAGCATAAACATGACGTAGGACCTGAGAGATGCATCTGGACCACTAGTTGATCTATCTACTGTTTAATAAAGCCTTAACAGATATGGTCTCCATGGAAGGGAGGGTGTCAAGAAGCCATTTTTAAGGAAAGAAACAGATAAAAAAAAAAAAAAAAAGAATAAGGGATAAGGGATATGAAATGACACAAGAACTGGATTGAAAATTAGTGACAGCAGGTCATACAGAGTCATGAATCCTCCCCAGAGTCTGGACCTCAACAGCATTGTGGGATCATTATGACAGAGATCAGAACAAAAGGCAGCCAACGTCCAAAGAAGAGCTTGGAAATGTCCTTCAATAAGCCTGGAGAAGTATTCTTGAAGACTACATGTTTTTGCTTCAACTACTCCATTTCTATCATTGTTTGCAGATCTCTCAATCAATTACAGACTTATTTTGAATTTTTCTTAGTCTTATGACGAAATAGAGAGGTAATAAGTGCAATAAAATAGTAATATCTATGTTACACCCGCAATGGAACATACCATTTATGTGTTATATATAAAGTGGTGAAAGAGTCAATGACAATGTCATTTCACATAACCAGGAGTTTGAATTGATAAAATCAATCTTAACTGATTTAAAAGTAAAAATGATGAAGGACCTTCATTGTGATTATTTAATTGTTTACTTACTTGTTTACATAACCTTTCCAGCTGTATTTCCATGGATACTGGGTCAGCTTTCTTATTACAGCAATTTCGGCTCAAGAGGCTGAGTTTGTTCAGCATTCTTGTAGAGGACAAAAATATCTGTCATTTCATGTCATTTCATGTTCCAAAATGTATAATTATACTCCTGTGTTTTAAGAATAAATAGCACTGCCTGAGAAAATGTAGGCTTAGGAAGCTGTAATTAATCATCACAAATTGCGGACATGTTCTAAAACAAGACGTTTGTGTAACGGGAACTGGACCTGAGCAGCACTCTAGAACATACAAAAACTAAGAGCACTAGTAAATACGCATCTTTACAGATGTCAATATACAAGCAGGTGTTGCTTGTATATTTTGTTTGTTGCATGTGCGTGTCGTTGCAAGGCAAGCAGCAGAGAGGGGTTAAAATGCAGCATGTTTTCCTCTGTTTGTGTACATCCCTGAGCAGTAAACTGTATGTTTGAATGCTCTGCATTGTCTCTGTAGAGACAAAACTGTTGTGGTTTGTTCAAACCCTGAAATCCTGTCCATAATAGCATCATGTGAAAGCATTCTTTTTCAACATTGCATGACCGTTTCGTGTCACTCTATTGATTCCCTAATGATGCTCCTCTTCCTGATTTTATGGCCTTTAACGTCCACTCTGTGACGGTCCTGTCACAGTAACCATCTGTGGAGCAGCCCACAATCATCCATAAGGCATCTGTTAAAAGAGTTAGTACTGTGTTTCACTTTCTAAGCATGATGAAATCTGATATGGCATACGCCCAGTATTGGGCTGAGGTGAGAACCAATGAAAGTTTGTTTTGTGACAAAAGACCCCAGCCTCTAATGCCTCCATGGTGAGAGCAGACCATTTCCATACAACTGATACTGAGCTCTCATTTAAGGACCTTCTTGTGGATATAACCCAATTTGAAAAAGCTTTCTTTCTTTCTTTTCATTTTCTTTTTCTTTTATTTTTTATCTTTTAACAGAGCCTCGGATCATAGTACTAAGATAAAGAATTTTGTAACATTATCATGTGCATGCAACAGAGACACATTACCGATGAGGACTTCCATGAAATGGTAAGACTACACACAGGTGAAAAGTATACCATCAGTAGTAGCGTGTGTTTCAGTTTACTTTAACAGAACATTTTAGTAACTGTCCTTACAGATACCCACAAGAAATATTACATTAAGAGTGACATTGAGGTATGACTCATAGAGATCTGTTTATAGTACATGGCAAGGTTTTTAACATGGCAAGTGCTTATATGCAATCCAAATACACAGATCTAAATAAGCAATCCCTAATCCCTTAGAGCCAAACTAATTGTAACTAATGAGAATTCAATTGTTTTCATGACGGCTGTTATTATATAATGCTAATTATTGTGCCTCAAGCCTAACAAGAGCCTCCTGGGAAATGACAGCACACCCGTTCTACTGAAACCAGTCAATCAAAGGCTATTTTAGTACTAAGGTTCCTGAGAATAGCCTGCCTCATGTTTCAAACGACAGGGACGGAGCAGCATGGCACCACCTGGGGAAGACTATTATTGCCACAAGTTTCAGCCGAACACATTTGACCCGTCCCGCTGCAGCTCCTGCCTGCGGCCAAGTCACATGCACATCAACAGCACCACTGAACCTCACCAAGAAGCAGAAGAACTGGGTGATCTACATGACTGGGTATGGGCATGATTCATTTCATAGTTCTCTGAAATAATCTGAGCAGTTACTTTTTTTTTTTAAAAAGGATTATCATAACTCAATGAATAAATAAACTGTGGAAAAAAAAGAAAACAGATTTATCAAACATCTCACTGTAAACCAAAATAAACTAACTTGTGGGAGCAGCTCTCAGTAGACAATATATATTTTTCTGAGTCTCAGCTTGCTGCTGTAGTACTTTAAATAAAAAAATGGCTATAACCTTGAGGTCTGAAATGTGAAGCCAATCCTGAAGCATCCTAAGCCTGCAATTTATTTTCTTCTAATGACAAGTAGGGGCAATTCTACATGATAAAAGGTCTAATTCAGGGGTGCCCAAGTCGGGTCCTCAAGATCCCTGGTCTAATTGTAATGGAGACTACTAGAAAATAGCCCTGTGTCAGGTCAGTACACCATCATGCTAATTTAGTGAATTCTGGTTTATTCTGAGAAAGTAGCTGATAAAGCAAAATATGTCCAAGGATGTGGCTCACATGTTGGCTTGCAGTCTCCTTAGGTTCTCAGTTAGATCTATCCATCTTTTCTATTACAAATATTTTGGGATGACTGGGGGTTACCTTATATTATCAGTGCACCATTTTGACACCGTTGGAGTTCTGCATGCAGCCATGTTTACTTGTACCATAAAATAACAAACAGTAGTTGCAAGTTGCAAGATACAGCAAAACTTGCTGAATCTAACTGTTTATGGCCAACTGGAAAAACAGCTTTGTTGTGGGACAACCAGGAATAAAAAGAGACAAAAAAAAAAAAAAAAAATCTAAAAAAATAAAATAATAAGAAGAAAAAAATCATCCACTGGCTGTCTTAGAATAAGTTCTTATGTTTAATTAGGCAAATGTTCCTGCAGGTTTATCAATTTTGCATCACCACTCTGAAACCCAGAGCCTCTTGGATCACTACTGTTACATTACATTATAGTCATTTAGCAGATGCTTTTATCATAAGCAACTTGGTTAGGAAGTAGTGTTGACAGTCTTGTCTAAGGACCCAACTGGAAAGTGTTAATCTTAAACCTGTGGTTCTTTATGTTAACTGGCTGTCTTCCTTGAGATTAAAACTATTTTACATCTAGATGCTTCCTTTACATGCAATTTTAAAGGCCAATAAATAAATAAATAATACTTTTTGCTTTATAATTTTACTGGTTTGTTGAAAACGCTTGTTTAGACAAAGATCTATCAATGTGGTGTAGCTAATTAGTAAAAGCTAATGCTAATGAATGCTTTGCTGAATAAATCCTTTGAATCTTTCTGATGTTCTGAGATTATTTGTTCAAAATAAGTAACTAAAATGGCTTCAAATATACACTTAATTGCAGATTAAAAACATTATGATAAAAGACTAAGGCTAAAGCTGTGAGGATCCTGTTTCATTAGCTTCTCTGACTTTACATTTCCAAAAAATAAATAAATAAATAAACTGTGTTAAAACTATGGTTTATTTGTGGACAAAGAAAAAATCTCTAGTAAACCATCTTGCTTAGTTATGTTGGCATCTACATACCCAGCAGTATTTCTATTTACTCATTTGTTCAGGAATTTGAATAAGACATTTTCTTTTTTTACCTTTAAAAGTGATATATTCACTTTGCCTGGCTTAATTTGACGGTGAAGATCAAAATCATGGTAATTGGGAAGATGAATACAAGAATTAACATATCAAGGACAAAAGCATTCAAATCAATGAGGAAAAGGGCAAAGAGCTTTTTTACTGACTACATATCAGCAACAAAGTTATGATTAAAAGCTGTTCATCTGGTTGTATAGTGAGGTGATGATGTCAATCTATAACAATCACCAAGTGAAACAACTATGGCCTGTCAGGTGGGAGGTAGCTAACACAATGTGGCATTTGATTCTGTATCATTAATAAATGAAAACTTGAGGCCATCCTCTGGGAATCATTTGCAATTTAATGCCTACGTGTTGCAAACACATACCCTTAAGAAGCACTGGCCCACTCTTGTTAAAATATGCTATACTGTAGAGAATCTATAAGAATCTTAGGCCGTGTTATGAAACAAATTTAAATTTGATCAAAAACTAAATTATATTAATGAAACCTTGATCAAAGCAACTGAAACTTTTCTTGTCTGTCTGAGGAGTAGAAGTAGGACTGAAATAGGTATCAAGACAAAGTCTGAGTGGGCGGTTCTGGTAAGGCAAAAGTACTAGAGCAATGAAATAATGATGAGCACGAGCAGAGACTAGCTTGAGTTACGTCCTTTGCAGTCTAGATGTATTGGCTCAGCTGGAGTGAACAACAGAGGAAAAGTAGTAGGAGGACAGCTGCACAGCCTTGACGGCTGATTTGGCTTAAGGAGCAGTCACAGTAAGTGAATTTCTTTTAATGTGATGACTTGACATAAAAGTTGCCTACAGATTTGTGTGTTTGCAGTTAGTTTTTGTTGGCTTCTAACAGGACAAAAGACACCAGGCAACAAAACTACTTTTACCACATTGACAATGTAGTGTGAGTGATGATGTTCACGCATTATTATAAGTCATGATAAAATAAAAAAAAAAATAAAAAATGCTGCTCTGATAACATAAAACACACACACATATATATATATATATATATATATATATATATATATATATATATATAATTTTTTTAACTTAAGTAGTCAAATGGCTGATTTGACAAAAAGACTAATCAAACTCAGAAATGTAATATTTATTCGTTCATCGTTTGGTTCTGACTGTCTCTCCTTTAATTATTCAAATGCTTTAAAATGAACTTTTGTGCTCCACAACCCAGGATGTGGAAGATGAAAATCATCATGCCCTGTCTGAGGTGACCACAAGTGCCAGTAGTGATGACGTCAGTGGTGGTTGGACTTATGAGTGGAGTCTGGTGCGAAGCCTGAGTCCTGAGTGGGAACTTGAGAACTGTGACACTGACACACAATCCAGGTGACTGTATCCTTAGCATTAGCTTTCTTATCTTAGTTTTTAGAAACAACTTTTTTCACTAATAGCTGACATATATTTGAACAAGCTGCTCGAGGACATTAGCTTAATAATACAACTAACAGTTTACCAACTGCAAACCCACCTTTGAAAAAGCACTCATGAGTAATAAAACCTGATCAGCAATATATGTTAATTTCATGAAGTCTCTGTCCTTTGGACCATTGGACAGAGGCTGTGTCCCCTTGTGAACACTGCGTATGCTAAATGGCTACTTAGGATACTTGCTGCCTAGCATAAAGCCTTGATAAATAACTGTTTCTCCATATCCACTTAGTAAATGTAACCACCTTAGCTAGACAATAATGAAAGGAAGGTTTGCTTACTTTTTATTGCCACAGTTATTATCTGAATAACAACATAAGAAAAAAATATTCACTGGTCAGTCAAACAGTTGCCTCCCTGCTAGATAGTTAGCTAGCTATCTTAACTATTACTATTAAAAAGGTCATTGAAACCCAGCCATTCTTATTCTTAATGTCATTGAAATAAATGGCTGTCTCATTAAATATTTTAGCTAAGTGATGAATGAGTAGATAATCCCAATAAGGAATAGTGTTAAAAGCTACAAGGACAGTGAACACTAAACTTAAATCACTGAGAGGTATTATCCTAAACTAATGTGTTTGTTGATATTTGTTTGCAAAATATGCCACAGTCATGGCCACCCATGCTGCCTGTCCCACACAAAATTAAAATAAAAAAGATCCTTCAAAAGAACCAGGAACATTTAATAGCTTAATTATTATTTCACAATATTCTTGGATTAAGGTCAGTCAGATATTGTGAGTACTGGCTGCACACCATTGTTTTCTGTCATAATATTTGCTTTGTATATGCATTGACTGTCTTAATATTTATATTTTGAATACTCAACAGAACACAGTTGGGCATTCAGCACTGGGTACCCTGCAACAGTTAAATGGTTGGATTCAGGGTCAGGCATAACATTAAGAATCTCTACATCTAACAGCTGAAGACAATCTACAAAATGCAAAATTGCAACCACAATTTATGGAAAATTGTAACCAAAACAAACAACTTGCAGCCAAAAAATAACTAGATACTTCCATCTGAATTGACACTTGTGGATTCAGTCAGCCACTGACTGTTTTCTGCCTCCTCCAGCTCTTCAAATCAGTGTGACTGTTCAGAAAGGAGCAGATCCCTCAGCACAGAGAGGCTCTGTGGAGCTGAAAAGGAAATGACTCGATTGGATCCGTCTCCCCCCAGAGGAACTGAAAGCTCTTGGATGGATGAAACAAGGAGTAGAGACAGGTCCCGCAGGGCTTCAGGTTAGTTGCACACATACTACATCCTTACATCTGCAATCTTGATCTTGACCTTAGTCACAACTATTCAGGGTTCTCATCTATCATGCAAAATCATAAAAATGGCATCCATAATATTTCTGCTTATGCTTTTTACATAGTTCAATGATCGCTTGTATGTTTTTCAGAGTCCAGAGGAGAAAGGGGAAAAGAGAGTGGCTACTTCTCCCCAGACAGAAGAGGTGATGGTGCGCAGCAGATGGAAGAGGACAACAAGCGTAAATATCGTTACTATGAGAGGGGGCGTCCCCTCCCAAGCAACTATGTTCCTGAGCCCAAAGCCTGTGTGCCCTACAGGAATGTCAACCTTGGACTGCCCTCGCAGAGAAGAAACCCTGAAACATATATGCTGGAAACCTGGAGAAGTGAATCTCCACAGAGATACACATACCACTCCAACTTTAGACGAGGTGACTCACAGAGAAATTCTCCAACACGTCACAGTTCTGTGAGTCCAGACCGCTACAAGCTGACTGAATCTTCTGTAACACCACGGAGAGGGAGCGCCCTCAGCAGGAGTCAGGCTAGGCCTCACACTTCATCTCATGGCTCCTCTCAGCATCTGTCTCGTGGTGCTTCATGTCACACTTCAGGCAGGTCCAGTCCAAACCGCAGGAGGGGGTCTACAGTCTCACGAACAGCATCACCCTCTAGAACCTCCAATTCTCACAGACACACAGACTCTTTGCTTTCACAGAGTGGGGAATATGAAGCTCAAAAAGGTTACAGCCGAGAGTCAAGAAGTCCATCCCAAGCTTCAAACAAGCACAGTTTGGATTCTGAGAAGCTGTACAGAAATCTGGAGTTTATCTCCCGCCGTGGCTCCTCAGCTATCCCGCAAAACTCATATGAAGGATATCAGGCATCACCCCGAATCAGAACAGCTGCCAGCAGTTTGGCTAACACTCAAACTCACAACAGTCGTGAAATATCACCATCCAGGAATGGCTACAGCCCTCACAGTCGTGCCTCACAAAGAGAGTCAGACTCCAGGGGCAGCAGACTGAGTCACTCCCAAGGTTCTTGGCAGGGGTCTTCACACTCTGTGCCGAGTCTTCCACCATCACATGGTTCATCTTCCTCAAGGCGTGTCGCAGACCCTCAAGTCCTTGGTGGATTGCTGTCACCTGTTGCTATCATAGAAACAGATAAGGGCAGTAATAATGACAAAGGTGAAAGAAGCAGAAGCAGCATAAGGCGAGGCATGGAGGCCTTGTTGATTTCTGAACCCAAAAAGACTGCTGAAGAACTTGAGGAGGTGAGTGCATCAGGTGTAACTTGTTGACTTTGGACAGTATTAAAATGTCTTTATTATTATTATTATTATATTACCGTTTTTTTTTTTTGGTTTTTTTTTTAGTAGTTGTAGTAGAATCTGTTGACAGTTAAAAAGTATCTTCTCTGACTCAGTAGCTTATAAAAACACTTTTAGTAACAGTGATTTAAGGTCATGTTTTTCTGTTTGACAATACACTATCAGTCTGTCTCATACGCTTATTGAGATTTACAGACAGTTTATGCACAGCTGTCGTCAGGTTTGATTACAACAATTCAATCAGGTTGAAGTCTGGATTATGACTGAATCATTGCAACACCTTGAATCTTTTCATTTTCAGGCATTGTGTTTGTAAATTTGCTGCTGATGGGATCACTGTCATGTTGCTTGACCCAGTTTTGGCCAAGCTTTAGCCGTCACTCAAATGAACTCACATTTGACACTAGAATACTTTGTTGTTTGTGTTTATTGACACCATTACTGAAAAAAATTAAAGCTAAGTGTGAAAACACTTTTAGCAGGGTTGGAGCACAGCTCAGTTCACAAGGGATTGACTTTGGTAAATCTGAATCTCAGCCTTGGTGGAGTTATTTTCTTATATTATTTTCTTGAATCCATCTGAATCTGAATAATTTTGAGAAAAATGTTAATAAATAAAAATATTATTGGTTATTGCTAACATTTAATGCAAGCAACTTTTAATCTATTCCATCTGTTCCAAGTTGTTTTGTTTAATCTAACACATCTAATGTAGTTTTCATCTAAGCTGTGTTTCTGGTGCTAGATAGGATTACATCCTCTTGCACTGGTTTATGGCTGTACTTGTTATAAAAACAATACCAACACAATTTTACAAGGTTTTACTGAAGGGGCTGCTCTTTAAACTATGGCCCACGTGAGTCAGATGTGTTGTGTTAGAGACAACTCACACTGTAGTTTTTATTTCTTTATGAACCCAAGCTGGGGATGACCATGGAGGACTACGTAGTGCTGGCTGATATACCGAAGATTCAGGTGGAGTCAGAAGAAGAGTTTCCAGGACTGAGATGGCGAAACCAGAGCCCAAGTCCATGCAGGGACCAGAAAGTCAGGACATACAGGTTGGTGGTATGAGAAGGTTCTTTACATATACAGCTAGATGAGGACCCCATTTCATGCAACTACATAAAAAGCTGTGATATATGACGTTTTGATATATGTTTAAAATATTATTGTATAGCAGATTTTGATAAGTCCCACTTATTGACTTTGAGATCTGGTTTAAAAAAAGTTAAGTGGATATATAATTTCCTTGACATTTTCTTAGTTTTAACATTCCCACAGGCTCTGACAGTCAAAACCTATGCTCTTTGGGGACCCACTTAGGGAATCAGGTACCCCAGGTTGTATAGAGGATAGAACAGCCAACCAGGTTGGTTGATCTGACCAGGAGCAATTGCTTCAAGTTATAGCAAAAGAAAAGATGAGATGAGAGTTATGTAAGAAAAAATTTTTTAATCGACCTACAGAGTGTTTTACGTTTCATTTGTACATGTCTGTCTCTGAAGGTATCAAGATCAAACAGATACACACAGTTCAAGGCTTGAGTCAGAGGAGAGGGGAAGGGGCAGAGAGAGAGGGAGAGACAGACGGGAAAAATCCCGGGACTCTGAGTTTGGCCGATCATCTCGGAGACAGTCAACAGCTTCTCTTCATACACAGGTATGATGCTGCAAATTCATCATAAATTTGTTGAAACTGCTAACAAAAGGGGTATTTATTCCATGAAAGGCCTCAGGTGATCGAAATGGAAAGCACAGATCTTTAAGGGAGAAGGAACGAGGTCCTGCTGAGCTTCCACCGACACAGGTGAGGGCACTCTCATGAGTAAATCACACGAATGTTTGAAGGAAAATGAGTCATTCATACATTCACTGTAGTACAGCTTGTTGATGTTTATGCCATCTCTTCTACCTGGACCGCACTCTCACCAAAACTGCTTGCAGGCAAAAAGCCATTACTTAGCAGTCTGTGTTGTAGGGCAGCATGTTCATGTGATTTATCAGGTCTATTAATAAATTCAAGGCAAGTTTTGCAAAAGTATCTTGCAGAGTCTGTGCTAAAAACTGCTTATTCATTGTAAAGTGATGAATGACCACAAAACAACATTAAATTCTGCTTTTTGTCTGCTGAGAACTTTTAACTTTTTTTTTTTTTTAACTAAGAACAACTTTTCTTTTTCTCTCTCTCGCTCTACCCCACAATACCAATATTGGACACATCGTGCTTGGTGAGTATTTCATGTTGTGCTAACATGCTTTCCAAGTGACTCTGCTAATATTTCACCAGTTCCTGTTTCTCCACCTATATAATATGTTAATCACAGTTCACAGAAACTACATATCTTCCTGTTTTATGTTCCCATTTTGCAAGTTGTCTTCCATTTTTCATACTTCACCCTCTAGCCCATATCTCCATGCATGCATCAGTTGTGTTATCTTAAAGGAGACGTTCGTGTCTGAGACCGACAGTTTCCGCTTCCTAGTTTCACAATCAAATGTGAAACGAAACCACAGCTGAATACTTTTAAGACACTTGGCTTTAATATTTTAAATGTAGATGGTGTTACTTGAAGGGGTGGATGTCCAGACTGGATGAACAAGGCAAGGTAAATGTCTTTTGTTGAAAATTGTTTTCTAACATTTAAAAAAAATAATGTTAGTCTCTTTTGTATTGCTAAGTCCTGCTGAAACCACAGTTTCAGGGCCTGACAGTCTAAAACAATCTACACTAGATACCATAGCAACATGCTTCAGCTCTGATACAACGCTGGATTTTTGTGGCTATTTATAGTCTAATGACATTTACAAAAACTTGAATATGTCATTTGTTCACTTGTTTGAACTTTTATTGTTAAGCAAACACAAGTATGAAGGATATTATTTTTAGTGTCTAGACAGACCAGTTTTCCGGTAGCTTCATTGTTTTATCAATTCATTATTTGATGTCATCATCTCACTTAAGAAACGCTGAGAGAGGTATTTTTATTATTGTGTTGCATCAAGCTTCCTGTTAATTACACCTTTTAATCATTTAGGAGCTTATGAGCCTAATTATTGCAGTTTTCCTGAGAATCTGTGCCGACTTTTCCTGAATGTAAGATGTGAGCCGCTCAGCGGTTTGTAATTGTCTTTGTCGGATTCTCCTCTTCATGACACTGCATGTATTTTCTGGAGACACTGTTAAAAAACACTGTTGTCAGTCATGCAGAAAGGTCATATATCTTTGCATTAGTGGTATCTTAATACATGCAGTATGCAAGTTATCCAGGCCATAGATGCTTATGCACCCTCATACCATCACACATGCTGGTTTTTATAACTTTGACAGCAGCCTGGTGGGCTCTCTCGTTTTAGTTCTGGACAAGAGAGTTTTATTTTTTTGTTTGGTTTGTTTTGTTTTTAAAAGCAGCTGAAAAATTTAAATATTTGAAGGCAGAACAAAAGTCCACTGTCTTTCTATCTATCTAAAATTAGCCTAAACTCAGAGAACATGTACAAAAATATATGGCTTCCTCCGTAACATAATACAGTTTCAGAATACATTTCTGGAGACATCACACAATCAGGGGCTCATTGATCATGGTGAGCTGAATGTTTTCTCATGCAGTGCCATATTAAAGACTGATATATTTTCTAAACACAATTCAGTAGGTCAGAAACTCTGAAAACCATTTCCTTACTTGCGTCTGTTGAATAAAGTTTCAACCTAAAAAACACTTTACAGATTTAAGTTTTATGCATTTCAGAAAAAAAATTCAACTTTTTTGTAAATGAGGTTAATAAAAGCATAATTAAAATGCATTTAACCAGTAATTATCTGACATGGGTCATGCACTGTTCACTCAAGCTTTTTAAACATTGATATTTTACAAAAAGCTTATCTCATTACTACTTGGAAAAACTAGAACTAGATCAAATGTATTTGATTTTAAAAACAAATAAATGTAATTAATTAACATCTCCTTGTTAACTATTTTAAAAACACAGATGGTAAAAAGTATCTTGGTGTCTGTAAACAGTCATGCATACATTTGCTAAATGGCCTTTATTTAGTAGACTGTGTGTCATCTGATCAAGTATCTACAAACAATTTGACATATAAATTTGCCATTAATGAGATTTGATGATTATTTTACCAAATAACTTCAAATGCTCCATGTTTACTTTATTTTTCTCCAGTGGATAAAGCACTGGTTTGTTCTTGGTGATACTTCGCTGAGGTACTACAGAGACTCAGAGGCTGAGGAGGTAAGACCTGATGAAGCCCCTGACATGAAATGACTTAAATCCATTAGTATAGTAGTAGTAGTAAAAACATATTTGTTTTAAATTGAGTCTTGATCTTTGACTAAATATAATGTCTTGCTTCAGTCAGATGATTTGGATGGAGAGATTGATCTGACATCCTGTGTGTGTGTGTCAGACTGCAACGTTGAGAAGAACTATGGTCTGCAAATACAAGTATGTGTTTAGAGTAACTGTTTTTCTCGTGTTCTGCACTTGCAGAGAGCCAGACCCCCCCCCCCCCCCCCCCCCCCCCCCCCCGTCTATGTTCACAGATAGAAAGTTTAACATTTTAGTTGTTTCCTCTTTAACTTGGTGTGTGCGTTTTGATCTCTTCCAGACAAAAACAGCAGTGTTCACTCTTTCTGCCATAACATCCAGAATTCGGCGAAACTGGGTGAAATTATTGAAGCTGGCTATTCAGAACAACACACAGTAAGTTTGATTTGATTCTCAGAAACAGTGATGGAAGAATTATAGAAATTATTTGCTTGAAAGTTACCACACAGCTCAGATAAAATAATAGAAGCATCATAATGTACCTGAAGTACTCAATATGGATAGAGTTCAGTGTTACATTATCATAAATTATTAGGTAGATATTTACACTGAATCTCCAGTCTCTTGTCCTTTGAAGTGGTTTTATAGAAGAAGTAATGCATTATCATTTCAGCTAATCAATTTATCACTGTAATGTAAAAATGAAAAATGTTGATTATGTTTTGACTGTGTGCTAAAATATAATGCCACAAACAGGTGCTAAACATACCTGAACACTATGACTGGGTGGTCTGATTGCAGTAAGCCCCCCACCCCCCTTTGTCTTTCTTCGGATATGTAACCCTATCCACCTGCATTTTCCCCATTCTGACCTCAGCCAATCAGACTCCAGCAGCGAGAAAGAGAACCTCCTCTCCCAGAGACTGTCGTCATGCCAACCGCCTGCTCGGCTCACCTGCAAGGACTCCGGTTATGAACCTGCCACTTCCACCTACACAGCTGCAGCTGCAAACTCCAAGCAGGAAGACCACAGCCACCAAACAGTAGACGGAGATCTGGATGCGGACTTGTCTCCACCCAGTCAGAGAGAAGAAGGGGAGGGCTGGGACCGTGAGCAAGCAAAGCGACTGGAGGAGAGGAACAAGTGGTTTGAGGAGGGGGTTCCTCTCAGTGAGATGGGTAGCAGATGGGACTCCATGGAGCTGAAAAAGGGGAACATTCCTGTGCCCGTTCTTGAAACGCTGGACATTGAGGTCAACAGGAAATGGACAGAATTTGAGACTTTGTCTTTTAGGGACATGAGTGCACAGTCTCTCATTGGAGCCCAGGGTTATCAGGCAGACACCACACAGGTGTCAGAGCCACTAGCTAATTCCCAAAATTATCATTCAAACCTTGAATATGCTGAACAGTCTGTCACTGATTCACAAACTTGTATGTCCAATTCAAAGGAGGCTCTTCAATCAATAAATGATACCCAAACCTTCCAAACTACTACAGCTGATACTCTTCAGAAAGAGGTAAGATAGCCCCAATCTAAATTTCCTTCTTGGCCCTACTACTTTGGGAAGGGGTGTGGGGTTTGTGCATAGTCATTCCTGCAAGAAAATGTGAATGTCCACAAAGGATGTGAATTTTAATTATTTTCCTTCCCAAAACTATCTCCCAGGCCATCTTCCTCCGAAAGCAGGTTGACGGCATCAAGAAGGAGCGTGCAGCCATGGGAATAGAGGTGTATAGTCCCTGTGGCCCCAGGGCCCCTTGTAAGGACAGGCTTGAAGCCATGGAGGTATCTCATAGAAAAGCACTGCAAGAGCTGCAGGAGAAACATGCCAGGGAGATAAAGGAACTGGAGGAGAAGAGTGACCGGATGCTGCAGGAAGAGCGCCATGCAGCTGCTAAGGGTAGCAAATTAGCCATGTTAGCTGTTGTTGCCTTGATATATCTCCTCATATAGTTGTTTTTAAAGCTGTCTGATGAAAAGAATCAAGTTAACTAACTCATTTAACAATGTGTCAATCAAAGCAATGGAGGCACTTAAAGCAGCCCACAGAGAGGAGCTGGAGAAAGAGGTGGAGAAGGCCAGGAGTCTCTGTGAAGGAGTTGCACGCATGGATTCTTCATATATAGGACAAATGTAAGTTTATTTCAGGCCCTCTGTCATCCTGCTGATAACAGCTACTTCCTCACTGGCTCTCGCTGCAGGCTTGAGATGTTCTCCACTCTACAATAACGCCATGCATGAGGGCCCATGACAGTTTACTCCAGGATTTGTGTGTTTGTTTGTATCAGGCCTCAAGCAGACATCTTGCACAGCGAGTTAAATGTGTTGTCAGAGCACTACTCTCAGAAATGCCTGGAGCTGAGCCGCACTGAGCAGAGCAGCAAGAGCCGAGAGACTGAGCTGGATCGCAAACAGAGGGAGATGGAGAGGCTCCAAAGAGAAAACCAGGTGTCTGGAAGCATCTTGTTTCAATGTTAAACCGCAAGGTCACAGCTTTGAGGACTTTGAGATTTTAAGATCTTAATATTTCTTCATAACATGATTTAAAATAAAAAAAAATGTCTTTCAGGAGCTTAAGAACAAACTGGCTGAAGAGATCAGTCGAATGCGTTATTTCATCACAGGTCAGAGGTCAGACGTGGTCTCCCTTGGCAACACTGAGAGCACATCATCAGATTTAGAGGTACTGAAAGTAAAAATAGAACTAGTTAGCAGTCTCCTTTGACTATCTTATACTGCACCATAGCCATTTGTTGGGATTAGAACCAATTTAACTGAAAAAAGAGACATTACAGCATCATAGATACAACAGTTTGTCTTGTATCCCCAGTAAATGTCTTTGCAGCTGCGCTGCCATCTGCATCTTTGTTTTTGTCTAATGGCCTCATCTGTGTGGGGTCTGTGTCCAGAGGCTTCGTGTTGAAGCAAATGCTGCCACCTACTGACTGAATTACAGTATATGTTTTGGTGGGGCATTTACATATTGTAATCGTTGGCTTTCCATTAAAAAAATCTAGCTGGAACAATCAGTAATTTAATTAATTCCATTTTATTGTCATGTTTTGCAGTTATTTGTCTCTATAAATTAAAATGTTTGAATTTTATGCTTGCAAGTTTTAAACTGTTGGTGAAAAAAAATCCATTCATAAACTTTACCTTTCCTTTTATTTAGATGTTGCTTTTGTAGTCTTTTCTGATTTATTAAAAGAAATTTTTATCCAAAATTTTTATTTGTTTTAAAAAGTATTCAATTATCTTGGCATATAAATGACTGTTTCATTTCTTTACCCTTCTATTATTTGTGTCTGTCTACAGGGTTTGACCAAAATTACATTTCTCTAAACTTGGTTTTGAAAACAGCTGTTTCAGTCTGCGTCTTTTCATAACGAGAGGTCACATTTTCTATCTTTTAGACACTGCTAAGGGCAAAGGAAAACGAAGTTCAGTATCTTAAAAAGGAAGTCAGCTGTCTTCAAAATGAAGTGGAAGCTCTCACCAAGGTTTGTCTCACAATCCAAACAGTTAAATACATTTCTTCATGTGTACTTAAAACTTGTAACACATACACCCATTTGACTTTGATTTTTATGCCATATTTTTCCTTGCTACAGGAAAAAGAAGAAGCTTACAAACGTTATCAAGAGGCCTATGTAAAGCTGAGTGACACAAGGGGTCGAAGTCAGTTGGAGATGGGTTCCCTCAACGAACACTTGAGACTGGCCAATGCTGCACTTCAGGAAGGAGCACAACAAACTTGACTAACGAGGGCAACATTTAAAATTTTCCTAGAAGGCATTAACTAAATGTATTAATACTGTTATGACATGACAATAACATGATGCCATGATTGGACTGTTAAAATTGAATAACAACGTTTTTCAGTGTGTAATTGACTCTGTTTATTGAGCTGACACACACACAAACATGCAAACAAGAGTGTAGGCTTCAGTAGTAGTTCTGATGGCCTCACATGATATGAAATTTATGAGAAACAGGATAAATATCAGAGGAAGGAGGAAGAAGATGAGTAGAGGTAGAGGATGTTTCTGGAAGTCAAACGGCTCCATCTTCCCCCATCTTCCTTGTGCCGGCTGGTATTCTTTCAGTTGATATTGCAAAACACCCTGTGGATGCAAATAATTTGTTAGTGGTTGTTGCCCACTTTAGCACACCTTTAAGACCTGACATTTCGCATAAGCATTCCTCAACACATGCTCCTCCTCATATGCCCTTTACACAGGAAAAGATTGTGCATGACGAGTCCAACCCATAATATTTAAACAATATGTAAGGCGTGGCTAAAAGACACATTACTTGTACCTCTTGTTAGGCTGCGAGCTTAGCTCAATCATCATCATCGTCATCTTCAGGGACAAAGATATCATGCTCCTCCAAGAGAGCAGCAAAGTTCTTGCTGATCAGAGTTCCCACATAAAGGAAAGGTATCACAATTGCTGTCATGCGGATAAGACCAAAAGGTGTCTGCAAAATTCAAAAGTTAAGAGTTAAGCCAGGCCCCACCTCAATTACCTGTGAAGTTTGGATTTACATATATACACACACACACACACACATATATATATATATATGACTGTATATTCATGATTATAACAGCTTCTGTCAGCAGTGTTCAAAGAGTAAAAATGGTATCAACAACACAATTAGAAGAATATCCAGCTTTCACAAAATTAAAATGTCCTTTATATTTTTTAACTAGCCTAGGTTCCATGCTTTAGCTTTAAGGTGAAATTTGCCAGTTTGGTTCTGTTTGCTGAACTACCAGTGATAAAGTACTTATTTACTTTAATCTGATTAATTTAAATAGCTAACGATTGCGTTACAGTTCCAAAAAGGACTTTATTAACAGCGATATGAACGTGTATAGTCCATCTTTTCAGTATTGTTTAGGTGAAACAAGATTCAGCATTGGGTCAAATATTACTCGCCAAACAATACGGCCCACTACAAAGTTTTACATAAAACAATCTTACATACATAAATAGTTTGAATTTATATCCTAAAAATGTAGAAAATCAAGGGTAATTACTTCCTGGAATAGCGTCTGTTTGTCTAAACCCATGTTCATTGGCTAACGACACAGACTGCTACCAAGCTATACGCCAAGAACCCTGTCAGTTAAGACTAAGCTCCGCCCACCCCGTTTCTTGTCCTGTTTCTCACTACAACCACGGCAGAAAAACACTTACTTTGTCCGGTTTGGGAAGGATTGCCCCAGACGGCGTAGACACCACATGCCTGCAATGAGTTGTCCTGGGTATGGTGGATGTTTTTAAACCAGGGTTACGAGCCATTATAACCGTATCCTTGGAGAAAAGTCGCAGCGGGAGCCGCAGTATTCTCGCCGCCATGTTTCCTTTTTTTTTTTCAACCCAGATGCAGAGGGACGTTACCGTGGGACTGTGTTCATACACGTAGATGCAGCGTTCGAGCTTGTCAGGCACGTCAACACGGCCGCCATCTTGGGCCGGGGTTTCAGACTCGGTCAGATCAGTCACAATGTGTCAGACTGTGTGTGTGAAACGATAATGCCAGATTTTTGTGCTGTATATGGATGTTCCTGTAAAAGAAACACCGAAATCAAGAATCAAGGGATAATATTTCACAAGTAAGAAGTGGTTTTATATTATTTAACTGTTATAAACTTGTTGAATTTGACATATAAACCGGCTTATGTCAGGACAAGAAAATAAAAGTGTTTTTGTTAGTAAGACGATGTAAGTAAGATGATTTAAGTGGTATTTTCAATCACCCACTTCATATAATTGCAAAGTAGGCCATGACATTTCAACATTATTAAATCAGTTTCATGGCGCTAACATTAACTTTAACTGCTGAACTATAGCTACAGAAGGACTAAGAACCGAGATGGATTTGTTTCCTATGTTTCCAGAAGATAAATGGATGAGGCAGCTTGGGTAGCAGCACTCAGGAGGAGAGACTGTACTGAAGGACTGTTCAGCCGTCTGCAGCCGTCATTTTAACCCAGAGGCCTTTGACAGGACTGGACAGTCCACTGGTTTATATGAAGAAGTGATACTATCCATTTTTAATTTTCCTGATCATCTTTGCAAAGTTGGTGTCATGACAATTTCTCATGTAATCCTAATATTTCACTAACACAACACTAAAATACACTATTAGAAATGGTTCCTCTTGAATGAACCCTTCAGTGCTTACTCGTAGAAATTTCTCTGGTCTTGAATTCTCTGTTTATTTTCTTTTTTTTTTCTTTTTTTTATTTTCGACGTGTTAAAAACGTCCGTTTTATATTGGTGTTGTGTTCTTTGGTGCCTTTATCAGGTTCATTACTTGTTGGGTTTGTCACATCAGAGGTAAATTTAGGTTCTTTATTTTGTATGAAAATGACAAGAAGAACAGATGTAACTTTAACTGAGATATTTCGTTTTGGGGGTATTTTTGTACATTTTTGTACATCACAATTATTATTTCTCTGAGTATTGCAGAAAAAAATTGCATGTGGATGTGTGCCTGAGTATGTGTAAGTGTACAATATAAATAAAAAATAATATTAATAATAAATAATAATCTGTTGTATTATAAATATGTGTGGCATTTCTAATAAACCAAACCGATTGAAAATCGTATGAAAATTCAGCGACTAATGCAGTAAGTTGACGCGTCTTACCCCGGCCCAAGATGGCGGCCACGTTAACGCCAGAGCCCTCGCTATACTTTGCAACACTCTTATTGGGTGTGTCCCAATTCAGTGTGTCCCAGTGTGCAGACCCTGAATTGGGACACACCCATTCCCGTGTACAAAAAATGCCGGCGCACTTCCGGGTTGCTGTAGACGTTCAATGGTGGATCAGACTACGGTCATCTCCAATGCATTCCATTAGTTTTCAGAGGTAAGTCGATGCAATATCAGTCTTATAAGTCACGAAAATGCATGTACATTCTGTCAGACGTCCTGCAATAAAATAATGTCAGTTCAATGTGATAAGTTTTTGTTTAAATGTGTTTTGCCTTTGTATGTTATATTGTCCTTTTATCCCATGGCCTCCCAGCTTTTTTGTTTAGTTTAAATACGTGTGGTCACAGTCTTGTATTATTTATTTCAGTGTACTGATCAAGTGCATTGTTATTTATAGAATTTTATGTTCAGTATGACTCAAGTTAGTAGAAACATATTAAAAATTAATAAAAAGGTATTGTTCTGTCACTTCTGTAGACACAACATGCCTTACACAGTTTCTCATTGTTGCTCATATGTGCAGCTATATTAAAATCCTTCCTGCCATGCGTGCGTCTGTTACCAACCCAAACGTGTTGCCATGCTGTCAAATGATGTCATGGCAACACAAGATCAAAGAAACGGTTATTCCACTGTGACATGTCCCGTGTTCTAAACAGATACATTCCTTTAAAACTTTACCATTTCATTCTACACTGTCAAGATGGAGAAAACTGATGTCATGCTCGATGGAGAAACCAAGAAAATGCCAAAGAAACGCGTCACTTTCGCAGAAAAACCAGACATCATTTATATTTCGAATGATAAATGCAACAGGGAGCTCCATCTGTTCGTTACTGCTCTCACTGTAAAAATTTTGAACAAGTGTGATGGTTTCAAAAGAACAGAAGATGAGCAAGTGAGATATGCACAAAGAATAATTTTGAAGACGTTGGCAAGACTGCATGAAGACTTACACCCAGACATGAAAACTATCGACAAAGTTTGCAAAAACGTTTTGTATGATCTAGAGTGGAAGTTTACCAGCAAAACAAATGTGAAATTTCATGTGTTTCTACAAGACCCAGAGGTGGAATCAGCTCTTGTCGACTTTATGATAAACCACATTTCATTATCTAACAAGTTAAAAGGACAAATTAATTGGATGCAAGAGTTTGGTTATTTTCTATTTACCGTTGTATGCATTATTTTGCTCATAATTTTCAGTTAACTGGGTTTGTGTATGGACCACCCTAACTAAAGAGGCATCATATTACCTTACAAAGTTTTTGTGTAAATTCTGTCAAGGATTAAGGCAACAGAAACGAGGAGGTGAGAACCAAATGCAGGACTGACAAAGCAGGACACAAAACAGGCAGGTTAAATGAAAGAAACAAGGCAAGGAAAATTAAAATAAACACACAGACTTACCACAGGGAGAACATGGGGAAATGAAGACGATTTGCCTGTAAATAAAATTAAACCAATATACACAGAGATTAACTAACAAGGAGCAGGTAAAGAAAAATAGCTTTTTAAACCAGGTGTGCTGATTAAAATGGCCATTTCTGCCACTTGAAATAAAAAAGATTTCAAATAGAATCCCATAATTATGAGATAAAAAAAACATTATTATGAGATAAAAAGTCATAATTATAAGATAAAAAAGTGATTATCATGAGCTAAAAAGTCATAATTATGAGATACAAAGTCATTAATATGAGATACCGTAGCAGTCGTCTCGGAAAGCAAACAGACCCAAACAAACAAACAAACCCTGTGCTGTCAGACTCTACTACGGAACAGACAGCAGTGATCAGATTACTGAGGGTGAATACTAAATAAACACATACACGTGAGTGCATTAATATGTTAATGTTGATTTAAGAAATGATCAAGTAATGTTTGACAAAAGATTAAATAAGTTTAACCAGCACAATAATTTCATACGTTTTTGGAGGGAAATATTCATCTCAACCAACAAGCTAGCATTTAGTAAAGATCAGACATGATGGTCCTCATTAGCCTCTCTATTTCTTACTGTTGACCGTCCTTACCCTTTTGTAAGGTTAAATGATTAGGTTGTTACGCCTTACTTTCATCTAGGCAAGGCAAGGCAAATTTATTTGTTTAGCACATTTCATTTACAAGACAATTCAAAGTGCTTTACATAAAACATTAAAGCAGGGTGCAGATAGCAATACGAGTGCATTAAAAAAGCAAAGATTAAAAGAAATGCAATTAATGAAATAAAAACAGAAGGAAAATGCTAAAATAAAATGGATAAAATGCAAGAAATTAACTTCCACTGTGGGGAAAGACAATATTAAAACATGATTCCAGCTTAAAAGAACCAGATATAGATTTTGACTTCTAAATAAAAACTATTGAAATGCAGCAGAGAACTGGTGGATCTTTAACCTGGATCTAAATAAACCGAGTGTTGATCTGAGGCTTTCTGGGAGTTTGTTCCAGACATGTGGAGCATAGAAGCTGAATGCAGCTTCTCCATATCTGGTTCTGACTCTGGGAACTGATAAGAAACTGGATCCAGATGACCTGAGGGCTCTGGCAGGTTCATACTGGGTCAAGAGGTCACTGATGTATTTTGGTCCTAAACCATTCAGAGCTTTATAGACGGCAGTCTATTCTCTGACGGACAGGGAGCCAGTGTAAAGACCTCAGAGGTGAACTGATCTAATTATTAGAGCCAGCTGAGTGGTAGCATGTAATGTCCCAGCAGTATGGTCTTGAAGTCAAAAACAATGCAGACAACACCGAAGATCTCCTTCAGACAGGACTGTGTCTCTCAGCTGCATTTCAATGGTTTGTATTTAAAAGTCTAAATCTGCACTGTCTCTCTTAAGCTGGATTTTTTTTAAACTTGGCCATGCTTAGTTTGTGTTCTTCCCCTTTGTCTTGTTTTTTATTTTAAATTATGCTTCATATATTCTTATGTTTTAATGTCTTTGTAAAGCCGTTTGAATCACCATGTTGTTGAATTGTACTGTACAAATAAACTTGCCTTGCTTTGAATGTAAAAGGAAATGTCTCACTGAGTAACAACTTTAACTAAAAACTCACTTGACCTACTGGTGGGACTGGCACCGACAGGACAAGAAAACAAGTGAAACCCTTCAAAAAGCAAACTGTTTAATGACATAGGACAATAGGGCAAGGCAATAAAGTAAATAAATCAATTTCAGTGTGCATAATGAAATGATAAAAACAAACCTTGGGAAAAGGAAAAATGACAAACTGATGGATTTCAGTGTTCCTGCCTGCTGCTCCTGAACAAATAATTTTTTTTACAATGACAGTAATGGCTATATTGCTGAGTGTTACCAAATAAGTGAACTAGTATGTGTGAAAAAGTAATGCAAGTGAGTGAATAGACATGCACAGGGAATCGGTGAAATATAAGTCAATTAGGAAACAAATTCAGGTGATTATTAGTCAGTTATTGTTGGAACATGGAAAGCGAAAGGGGACAAGGCAGTTTTAATAAATATTTAAACAGTTTAAATAAAATTTAATGAAGAAAAGCCAGTAGGCTGTGGATAATTACCTAACAGGTCACCCGCTCTGGGATTTTCTATTATATGTAATGATTATATATAACATTTTAAAGACAAGAAAACAGTCAATCGTGGTGAACTGTGCAGCATTTGGATGCTCCAACCGGTCTGAGAGGAGCTTCCCAATGTATGGATTCCCGAAGGACCCAGAACGGAGGAAGAGGTGGCTTGTAATGGTTGGCAGGAAGGATTTTAATATAGCTGCACATATAAGCAACAATGAGAAATTGTGTAAGGTACGTCATGTTTTCAAAGGTGACAGAACAATACCTTTTTATTAATTTTTAATACGTTTCTACTAACTTAAGTCATACTGAACATCAAATTCTATAAATAATAATAAATAATAAATAAACTTGATCAGTACACTGAAATAAATAATACAAGACTGTGACCACACATATTTAAACTAAACAAAAAAGCTGGGAGGCCATGGGGTAAAAGGACAATATAACATACAAAGGCAAAATACATTTAAACAAAAACATATCACATTGAACTGACATTATTATTTTATCGCAGGACGTCTGACAGAATGTACATGCATTTTCGTGACTTATAAGACTGATATTGCATCGACTCCTCCCCTGAACCGCCACCTTATCGTGGTGGAGGTGTTTGTGTTGTCGGGGGCTTCATGCCCCTGGTAGGGTCACCCATGGGAAACAGGTGTCTAGGGGAGGGACCAGACGAAGTGCGGCTCAAATCACCCCTATGATGATAAGAAAGCAAGGACCAAGGTTTCCCTTGCCCCGATGTGGGTCACCGGGGCCCCCCTCTGGAGCCAGGCCTGGCGGTGGGGCACGGAGGCAAGCGCTTGGTGGCAGGGCCTTTGCCCATGGGGCCCGGTCAAGCTCAGACCAAAAGAGTGACATGGGCCTCCACTCCCGTGGGCTCACCACCTGCAGGAGGGGCCTAGGGGTCGGGTGCAGTATGAGCTGGGCGGCTGCCAGAGGCGGGAACCCTGGCGGTCTGATCCTCGGCTGCAAAAGCTAGCTCTAGGGATGAGAACTGTCACCTCTCTGGCAGGGAAGGAGCCTGAGCTGGTGCATGAGGTTGAGTGGTTCCGGCTAGATATAGTTGGATTTACCTTGACGCATGGCTTTGGCTCTGGAACCACTGTCCTTGAGAGGGGCTGGACCCTCTTCCATTCTGGAGTTGCTCCCGGTGAGAGGCGCTGACCAGGTTTGGGCATGCTCATTGCCCCCCGACTTGGCGCCTGTATGTTGGGGTTTACCCCGGTGGACGAAAGGGTAGCCTCCCTCCACCTTCAGGTGTGCGGACGGGTCCTGACTGTTGTTTGTACTTATGCACCAAGCAGCAGTTCAGAGTACCCACCCTTTTTGGAGTCCTTGGAGGGGGTGTTGGAGAGCACTCCTTCCGGAGACCCCTTCGTTCTGCTGGGGGACTTCAATGCTCACGTGGGCAATGACAGCGAGACTTGGAGGGGCGTGATTGGGAGGAATGACCCCCCTGATCTGAATCCGAGTGGTGTTTTGTTGTTGGACTTCTGTGCTCGTCATGGATTGTCCATAATGAACACCTTATTCAGGCAAAAGAGTGTCCACATGTGCAATTGGCACCAGGACACTCTAGGCTGCAGTTCGATGATCGACTTTGTAGTCATATCATCGGACTTGCAGCCACATGTTCTGGACACTCGGGTGAAGAGAGGGGCGGAGCTGTCAACTGATCGTTGACAGTTGGCTCAGATGGTGGGGGAGGATGCCAGTCAGGCCTGGCAGACCCAAGCATGTTATGAGGGTCTGCTGGGAACGTCTGGCAGGGTACCCTGTCAGAAAGAGTTTCAACTCCCATCTCTGGCAGAGCTTCAACCATGTCTCGGGTAAGGCAGGGGACATTGAGTCCGAATGGGCTGTGTCTCTATTGTTGAGGTCGCCGTAAGATCGCTGATGCCTGTCGTGGTGGTAACCCCCGAACTCATTGGTGGACACCAGCAGTGAGGGATGCCGTCAAGCTGAAGAAGGAGTCCTATTGGGTCTTTTTGGTGAGTGCGACTCCAGAGGCAGCTGATGGATATCGGCAAGCTAAGTGGAACGCAGCTTCGGTGGTCGCTAAGGCAAAAACCCGGGCATGGGAGGAGTTTGGAGAGGCCATGGAAAATGACTTCCGGGCGGCTTTGAGGAGATTCTGGTCCACCATCCGGCGGCTCAGGAGGGGACAGCAGTGCTTCACCCACACTGTGTACAGTGAGGATGGGGGGCTGCTGACCTCGACTCGGGACATTGTGAGGCGGTGGGGGGAATACTTTGAAGACCTTCTCAATCCCACCAACACGTCTTCCGATGAGGAAGCAGAGTCTGGGGACCCTGGTGCTGGCTCTCCCATTTCTGGGGCTGAGGTGGTTAAAAGGCTCCTCAGTGGCAGGGCCCCGGGGGTGGATGAGGTCCGCCCAGAGTTTCTTAAGGCTCTGGATGATGTAGGGCTCTCTTGGCTGACACGCCTTTACAGTATTGTGTGGACATCGGGGACAGTTCCCCTGGATGGCAGACTGGAGTGGTGGTCCCCCTCTTCAAAAAGGGGGACCGGAGGGTGTGCTCCAACTACAGAGGGATCAGACTCTTCAGCCTCCCTGGTAAGGTCTTTTCAGGGGTGCTAGAGAGGAGGGTCTGCCGGATAGTCGAACCTCGGATTGAGGAGGAGCAGTGTGGTTTTCATCCTGGTCGTGGAACAGTGGACCAGCTCTATACTCTCTTCAGGGTCTTGGAGGGTGCATGGGAGTTCCCTGAGCCAGTCTACATGTGCTTTGTTGACTTGGAGAAGGCGTTCGACCATGTCCCCTGGGGACTCCTGTGGGGGGTACTTCTGATGTATGGAGTGCCGGATCCGCTTGTACGAGCTGTCCGGTCCCTGTACGACCGGTGTCAGAGCTTGGTCCGCATCGCCGGCAGTAAATCAGAGTCGTTTCCGGTGAGGGATGGACTCCGCCAAGGCTGCCCTTTGTCACTGATTCTGTTCATAACTTTTATGGACAGAATTTTTAGGTGCAGAACTCGTGCTGCAGACTTCTGGAGTAATTGTAGGTTAGAGATAGACTTTTTGGGAAGACCAGAGAGCAGAGCATTACAGTAATCTTATCTACTAGAAATAAAAGCATGCATCAGCACCTCGGGGCTGGCAAGAGAGAGAAGAGGGCAGACTCTGGCGATGTTTTTAAGATGACATTTCTTATGTGCGGAATAAAATCTTTTTCTTTTTCTTTTTTTCCATTACATTTTTTTTATCTTTAACTCCTGTTTCACTACCAAAAACAGTATGTTTTAAATGTAAATGACTAAAATGTACACAAATTAAATCGAAATTAACTTAAATTTATTGAGACGACAGACATTTCTTCAATACACATTAAAGTGCATCAAAAACAAGCAGCAAGTAGTTAAACGTCAGTTGAGTTGTCATAAAACAACAACCAAACATTTTAAACTTTTTTAAAAGTAACTTAAAAAAGTTATTTAAGCTGTAGGACTAATTAGTCCTTGTGAGCTACTCTCTCTTCAAGTTTTCCACCTATCAGAGACATCACCATTGAAATTCATGATTGCCAGTCTTAGTGCTGACTTCAGTGAGTGTCATTGTTTCTCACATGGCTTTAGAACACTATATGGTCACAACGTGTATTTTTACATTTCCAGTCAACGGAGTGTTGACAGAATCTGCAAAACTACAGTTCACCAGACACATAAAAGTTGTTCGGGAACTGCTCTGCTCTGTACTAAGGGGTTAGCATTGGGTTCCGCAGTTTCTTCACCGACAAAGACAGAGCCGCAGGCAGCAGCTTGGCCATGTTTACATAGTTTTGAAAGGGGAGGGGCTCAGTCTGTGGAAGGGGCTTGTTGTGCCACTGAGATTTGCTTACCTCTATGCAGTTTTCCCCACACAATAACAGCATTGCAGTCAAATTATGTGAAATTCTGTGATGTTCCGTATTATTAAATAGATTCCGTTTGAATCGGCCAATTCCGCGATTCTTTGATCGTGGAAATTATAGGGCCCTAGACATCCCCAGGAGGCAACATATACTAATAAAAAAGATTGGGTCTAAAACTGATCCTTGGGGAACCCCACATTGGATTTTATGGATCTTTGAGACGGATGTATCCATATTTACATAAAACTGTGGATCTGTGCGATAGGAGTAAAACCATTTAACAACAGTACCTGAGAGGCCCACCAGACTTCTGAGTCTGTTTAATAAAATCTGGTGATCAACTGTACCAAAGGCAGCACTTATATCCAGTAGAACCAGAACTGAAAGTTTCCGTGCGCCAAAGTTACACCTGAGGTCATTAACAATCTTTAAAAGGGCTGTCTCACTACTTTGGTTCCTCCTAAAACCAGAGTGATATTTTTCAAAAATATCGTTTTTATCCAAGAAGTCATTTAACTGATTAAAAACAACTTTTTCAATGATTTTACTTAAAAATGGTAGGTTGGATACAGGTCAGTAATTATTAAAAACAGTGGGGTCTAAATTACTCTTCTTCAGAAGGGGCCTCACCACTACCATTTTGAAAGCAGATGGGAAAACACCTGTCTGAAGAGAGTAATTCACTATATTTAAAAGTTCATACTCATAAAAACCATAAAATGTCGGAATTGAGTCTAAAAGGTAGGTTGTTGGGTTTAGTTGGGAGAAAACTCAACCAAGCATCTTTGCATCAACCAGGACAAAACTCTCCAGTGTTTCCTCAGATAAAAGCAGAGGTTCAGATCTGCTAAAATCAACAATATGTTGGGATAAAAAACTGGATCTGATAGTATAAATTTATTTCTGAAGTGGTCTACAAAGTCCTCACATGCAGCATCTGATGCAGGCATGGAGGACTTGTCAAAATCAGCATTAAAAGATCAATGGTTTTAAAAAGGAATTTGGGGTTGTTTTTGTTTGCTGTGATGAGGCGTTAGAAGTGTAGTCTTCTGGCCTGTTTAAGTGTATTATTGTAGATCTTGAGTTGTTCATGTAAAATTTCATAATAGATTGTTAGTTTAGTTTTTCTCCATTGCCTCTCCGCTCTTCTGCAATTACTTTTCAGCTTCACAATTTCCTCATTTCTTCATGGTGTTTTTAAGGTTTTATTTCTAAGTGGAGCTGCTAAGTCAATAGCTGACTTTATAATAATAATAATACATTTTATTTATTGGTGTCTTTCAACACCCAAGGTCTCCGTATACAAAAGGAAAAACAATAAAATCAAAATAAATAAATAAATAAATTACAGAAGAGTTAAAAACAGTTTAAAAGACATTGAGATAAAAATAATACAAAACAGTCAGTTACAAGAGTTATAGGGAGTAGGCCAGTTTAAACAGGTGGGTTTTGAATGCAGATGTGAATGATGGAAGAGAATCAATGTTACGAATCTCGGATGGGAGTGAGTTCCAGAGCCGGAGGAGGATGACCTGAGAGTACGGGAGGAAGTGACAATATGGAGGAGATTGGATAGATAAGGAGGGGGCAGACTGTGAATACCTTTGAAAATGAGGAGCAGTAATTTATAGTTGATTTGGGATTTTATTGGGAGCCAGTGGAGCTGTTGAAGTACAGGGGTAATATGTTTAAAGAAAGAGGTGCAGGTCAGGATACGTGCAGCAGAGTTCTGGAGAGGCTGCAGTTTTTGAAGTGATTTACTGGGAAGACTGAAGTGGAGTGAGTTACAGTAGTCGATGTGGAATGTGACAAGACTGTGGATAAGGACTGCGGCAGCATGCGGAGTAAGTGATGAGCGCAGATGGTTGATATTACAAAGGTGGAAGTAAGCAGACCGAGTAATGCTATTGATGTGGGCTTGAAAAGATAGGGAGCTGTCGAGAATGATGCCGAGACTCCTGGCCTGTCTTTCCCTGGGGGGCCTCTCGGGAGCAGATGTGCCTAGTGCTGCTATCAGCTCACCATCCAGAGGGAAGTTCGCTTCCCTCTGGACTTACATCTTCAGACCCCTCTTCATCCCCGCTCTCTCTCTCTTTCACACACACACACACACAAACGGATTTGGGAGGCATGCACATCATGTGGGGTGTAGCAGAGGGGGACACCCAAGTTGCCTCCTTGGCTGCACCCTGTGGCCAGACATCAAAACACAACACAACACACAAACAACTTCTTGGGGGCGTGTCATGTAGTGCATGGAGGGCAGGGCTGCTAATATGGCCTCACTCCCAGCACAATGAGGTCACTGCCCCTCAGTTTTACAGGAGCGGGGAGGGTGAGGGGGGGTAGTGTTAATTTTGTTATCGAAAACTAAACGAAAATATTTTCGTCAACGCACATTTTTCACCAGACGAAAACTAGACAAGATAAGAGTAAAACCGCCATTAATAAACAATAACTAGTTCACTAAATAAAAACTGGGCTAAAATCTATGGACATTTTAGTTCACGAACAAAGACGAAACAAAAATTATATTATTATATGATAGAATTTTGGCAAATCCTCTCTCCTTTGCCTTCTCCTTCTCGGCTCTTCCGCCACGCACACAGTGACACACCCCCTCTGTAATGCCAGTTTACCAACTTTGTCGCTATATTTAACGAGTTTTCAGACCCCTCTAGCGACTTTTTTTTTTTTAAACAATAGCGACTAGCTGTAGTTGTTTTCAAGTTTATTAGCACAATAAACACTTATTTAATTCAAGTCAATCGAACAATTTGCCAAGCCAACTTTGTTTATAAAGTACCTTACTGAACTAAAGTGACATCAGCATAAAGACTAAAATGGTCGACTTATTATCGACTAAAGATTAATAAAAACGGGATTCGGTTGACTAAATGTTGACTAAAAGTTAATGAGATAGTTCTTGTTCAGAGTAAAGTTTTTAAGGTCATAGAGGGCATAAAGGGCCTTTTCACAGCAACACAATAAAAAGGTCCTTAATGCCCTGTAAAGTTTCTATAAAGTAATATATATAATTATAGAAATACAGAAGTTCTGAAAATTGACAGAAAAATGACTTATTATAAAAATGACTTTTAATCTCATAATTATGACTTTAAATATTATAATTTAGATTTTGTATGTCATTATGTATGTATTTATTACATTTATTATTATTATTTATTATTATTATTATGAATGCGTTTTTGAGGAAATGTGTTTTCCACTTCTTAGTTATGGATAAGTCTGTCATTATTCCAGTTTGTGTTGTTACATGGAAATATGTTGTGTGAGTTCGGGTTAGTTAAGTGGCCCGTGTTTCAGTGGAAGTTAGCTCTGACTTTATTTTGCTAGAACTGAAACTAAATTTAAAGTTAGATTTTTTTCGCTATGTTATCTATTTTGATGTATATAAAGGCTTGTTTTATTTTCAATGTCCATGAATTGCATTTTTTATTGTGTGAAGCACTTTGTGTTGCCTTCAGCATAAAAAAAATGTTTTATTTGATTTTATTTGATTTGATTTGAACCAGTGTGATGGCTTAATTATGAGTATTTCATTTGAAATGCTAATTTTGCAACAGAGTTTATTGTTGTGATTTTGACCATGCTTTGTTAAGTGAAAAATGTTTAATTATTTATTGTGGTTTACATTTGATGTAATGCTGTTAAACATGCTTCTGTTAATTCTAATGTCGGTAATTGTACTGTTTCACCACTAATGTTTAAGTAGCAGTTGGCACATAAGTTTGGGATATTGTGGTAAACCTTGAAATCATATGCTCATATGTCAGCTTATTTAGGCATGTTTATTGATTTAACAGCTGAATAATATGCTGATCATTTTATTGCCTTTCTTTTAAGACCATACATACGCTGTTCATTGATGCTAAAGTCTGATAACCTTTATTAAAGAAGACAAACAGATCTCTTTCTCTCTCTCTCCAAGTGCCTTGAATCAGCCACCTCAACCAGCAATCACATTCTCTGAGGCTCACCCTCGAATAGACATTACATTAGTTAAAACACAAAATGTCAAAGCCGTCTTTCTGAACTGAGTTTAAATATAAATGAGTCTAAGTCATTTTTCAGTCAGTTTTCAGAATTTCTTCTGTATTCCTATAAAATTAATTCATTATATCATACTATTTTAATTGCAACACAATAAAAAAGCCGGAAAGAGGTCCCAGGGAAGACCTAGGATGCGCTGGATGGACTACATCTCTCGGCTGGCCTGGGAACGCCTCGGGATCCCTCCGGATGAGCTGGTGAATGTGGCCGGGGAGAGGGAAGTCTGGGTTTCCCTGCTTAGGCAGCTGCACCCGCGACCCGACTCCAGATAAGCGGCAAAGAATGGATGGATGGATGGATAAAAAAGCCTTCAATACCCTGTATTTCCCTCAAAACATTTCTCTGAATAAGAATCTCATTAATATAAACCCTTTTCTTGGTTCTGTAATCTCTAAAATAAGGTATTTGATTTGTAACATCAACATAAAGGACCAATTCACATGAACATTGCTGCAATAAAAAAATAAACTACAGTTCTTCAGCGATTGTGGAAGGAATAAACAGTTGCCTTTCTTGTTATCATGTGGTCCATTTAGCACCCTAAACAACTTTGCATTGCTGTCTGCATTCAATTACAGTATTTGCTAACATTTGCTAACAACTGAACATACTGTGATCTAGTATGTATCTATGTTCTTGTGTTAGTTTTGCTTTTGCATGCCTGTTTCATTTAAACTTTTTTACTTTTTGTATACATTAAATTTGAGTTTTTCTTGCCTTCAAGGAAAATCTAAATGAGGTTGCTTTAGCATGGAATAACCACAGGATACACCCAGTACACAACTCACAAAGCCCTCGTGGTTGCCCATCCATCATGCATTCAATACCTCAACTGTACAGAGCCAGAGACTATCTGCATGGTATAAGGTTAAAGCCTGCTAGGAAAATTGTGTATTCAGACTTTCCATGTGATGAAGATGTGTTTAATTTATGTGTAGATCTTATTTTAGAGCATAATCTGGAGGTAACAGGTGATGTGTTTGCAAAGGTGGATCTGTACATAAGACTGAGACATCTTATTAGCAGTGAGTCGGAGCTAGAGCCTTTAAAGTGAACCATTGTTGTGTCTGTCAGATTGTCATTTTGAGATTTGTGTTTTACAGTGACTGGGTGGGACAATGGATCTTTTCTCCAAACTGACTGATTTCATTTTAAACTTGAGGTAGAGCCAGAGTCTTACAGGTAGAAGGAAGAAAACAATGTTAAATAGAGAGAATAAAAAAACCTAATATTTAAGGAAAACTAAACTTGTACAAATTGTGTACTGTATTTTATCTTGTATTGGAGTATTATATATTCAGCTCAGTTATATTAGACCAATAAAAATACAAAAACGCTGTGTTTTTGGTTTGACCTTTTCCATTATGTGTGTAACTGGGCATGTTGTTTGGTGTGTTGTATAGTTACAACACCAAGTTGAAACTTTTTATTAGTAAGTAACAGCACCTCTGTAACTATACATAGTCATGAGTGCAGTGTAATGTTTTATGGCCTTTAAGGAAAGAAAATCACAGATTAATTCAACAGGTATTTCATTATTTTCTTTTATTTGAATGCATGGTCATTACACTAAAAGACTCAACACAAGTCTTTAAAACATATTTCTAAAACCATTATGAAACAAGAAATAAAGTGCTTCAGTGAATAGTCATCAAGTAACTTAAATTACTGTGGGGCAAATGTACATGGGAAATTAAAATGTTTTTTTCCAAGTAGTTTCCCAAAATAAAGTAAAACCATTATAAAAAGAACAATCTTATAAGGTGTGAATAATAATAATAAAACAGCATAATAATAAAGTGCTTGGTGAACAATGAAAGAAAAACAAAAGTGGCTGAAGTCTTTTCTAAGATCAAGGTTATAGCAGTCCAAATCATAATTACATGAGAACATATTATTTAAATCAAGTTACGGTCTTTGTGTGTTGATTTTGTTTACTGAAACTTTGACAAATACTTTTAAGCAGTTGTAGCTCATAATAAAGCTCAAAGAAAAATAACTGTAGGATCTATTGGCAAAACTAAAAGTTTGTATAATCAGAAGCATAATGAACAGATTTGAGCTGCATTGCTTCAAATTGACAACTGTATGACAAAACCTAGAACAAAATCAAAGCCAAGATTTAAGAGATTTAAGATTTATCAGAGATATTGACATAGTTATCTAAAATTTCTTCAACTCCAGAAATTTTAACAATTTATTCATATTTTGTTTTTAGAAAACAGGAACAGCAGCACACCTGCTGCTGAGGGTGTACAGACCCATATGTTGCCCCATCAAAGAACACAAGAAAGTAATATAGTACCAATGTAGAAAAAAAATGCGGGGACATGTCTAGTGTGTCAAATAAAAATGATCTAAGAGCTAGTATTTAGACGAAAAACACTGGGTCTTTAGGTTTTTCTCTGTAAACCTGAAACTCACATGCTTGCTTGCTGGAAACAAAGTCTGCTACACTATGTCCATGACCCATACACTGCTTTCCAAGACTTTGTTCATTTCATGTCGAAAGTCTGGGTAGTTTTCATAGTTAACTGGCAACTCCAAGTAGCAGCCACATGTGTGGACAACTGGGCGTCCCTGGATACTTTGCAGTTGTGTGAAGCACAGATGCTCTTTCCAAGAAACAAATCAGATCCAGTGCAGAACCGGAGGAAAAAAACTGAGATATGAGCTGAGATACTTGCTTTTTTGCTGGTCATTCATAGCAGTGGGGTATATAACTGATTTTAGGACCTTTCTTAAAGTTGGTTATAGATTTTCATATACAGTTGTAATGCCTTCCAGCTCTGACCTCAGGGGTGCAAGAATATTGGTCCACTGCTAAAAACAAAGGCAGGTTCCTGAATCAGCTTTTGATGAGCAAGAGTTGTTTGAAGTTCTCGGCTGTTGGAACTCTTCTGCAGCTGTGAAGATCCATAACTTCCAGCAGTTCTTCATGGTCCACACTTGCAAAATCTGAACAGCAAGATTCAAAGATCATTCGATCTGACTGTGAAACATACCTGAGAAAGCTGTTAACAAGAGGACTCTTAATACAGCCCAGAATAGCTTGCTCCAGTATTACAGGAGCAACTTTTATAGGCAGGTACTTCTCTTTCTGCCAACCAAGGGCAATGATTCGGCCAATGCTTTCCCACTGTTGCTGACCAAAATCACGGTCATCAATTTGATGCATAGTGTCCACTACAGAGGACACATATTTAAAGGCAGTTTTTAAGTGTATGCATGGGTGTGGATTGTACATTAGCAACTTCAATGGATATTAGTGAGTCACCAATACTCCGCCACATATGAAGAATAAATACATTTGATATAGTATACAGTATATGCACACATTGTAATTACCATGTTTGCCTCAGTGATAAAGAGGACAAGAAAATGCTCCAGGTGTTTTAGAAAATTTATATTATATTAATATGACAAGATATTATTTAATAAATATTTTCATAGATCAAATAGAAAAATCAATACACTGAGTAAAAGTTAAAATAAGATTAACCAAATAGAATCTCAGAATTATGAGATACAAAGTCAAAATTATGAGATAAAAAAGTCATAATTATGAGATTAAAAAAATCATAATTATGAGATTAAAAAAAGTCATTATGAGATACAAAGTCATAATTATGAGATACCGTAGCAGTTAGGTTTTGCAGTAGGTCTTGTACAGTCTTGAAGTTTTTTTGGAAAAAGTAAGCATTATAATGCAAAGTGTAATGATATCCTTGCAGAAATGATGATGATTCAGCTATTCAGTTTGCCACCGAGGTACTGCTTCTCAGTTCAGCTTCCATACAAATGTGGAACTACCACTGTTTGCTTACTAGCTTCATCAATTAACATGTGACTTGTGAGTATAAAAATCTAGCGGCTGAAGGTTTTCAGGCTGTCAGTTTTCATATTCATGTTCTAAGGTTAATGCAGTACTTCGTAGTGGCTATGATGGTAATGTATGGATGTTTGTCAAGGCTGTTTCACTATTGTGGAAACTGCAGATCATTGGTTTAACTGGCTCCATCATGTAGGGGTATAAAGCCTTTGTTTATCTAACCTAGTTTGCCTCGACAATCACCGCTAGAGACCGTGTATTGCTGGTGTTTTTGGATCAGTATGAATAGCTGTTGAAATCAACATTAATTGCAGTTCAAATATATTTTGAACATGATCTGGTCTGTGATCCACCGTGGTAAAATTCATTTTAGGTTGGATATTCGACAGATATTTGCACTTGAGCCCCAAGCGCTGTTTTAGGAACCATCAACAAATGACAGGCTTTCTTTAAAAAGGAAATTCTCATGAAGGACATAAAACAATATTTTGAATACACTGTCCACTAAAACCAAAGCTAAAATGAAGCACATGATCATGTCAACAAGACACAGTCTTTATATTTTTATTTCACCTCTTGTAATATTTTATATTAATATTTGTATGAAAAATTATCAATAATCGCTATTGGAGGTCTATTTTCTTCAGTAGCTTCTAAACCAATTAACCCAGTCACTTTAAACCAAAGCTAAATTGAAGCACATGATAATCTTAACAAGACAGTCTTTATGCTTTCATTTCACCCCTTGTAATATTTTATATTATTATTTGTATGAAAAAAATCAATGATTGCTATTGGAAGCCTATTTTCTTCAATAGCTTCTAAACCAAGTAACCCAGTCACTTCAAATCAAAGCTCAAGTGAAGCAGATAACTATCTCAACAAGACACAGTCTTTATGTTTTTTTCATCTCCCTTCTTGTAATATTTTATTTTAATATTTGCATGAAAAATCATTAATAATTGCTATTAGAAGCCCATTTTCTTTAATAGCTTCTAAACCAAGTAACCTAGTCACTAAAACCAAAGCTAAAATGAAGCACATGATCATGTCAACAAGACACAGTCTTTATGTTTTTATTTCACCTCTTGTAATATTTTATATTATTATTTATATGAAAAATAATCAATATTTGCTATAGGGAGCCTATTTTCTTCAAGGGCTTCTAAACCAGGTGACCCAGTCACTTCAAACCAAAGCAGGATTGAAGCAGATGACCATCCAAACAAGACAAGTATTTGTTTTTAATTTCCCCTCTTGTAATATTTTATATTAATATTCTTATAAGAAATAATCAATATTTGCTATAGGAAGCCTATTTTCTTCGAGAGCTTCTAAACCAGGGGTACCCAACGTTGGTCCTAGAGGGCCCCAATCTGGCAGGTTTTCCAGATTTCCGTGCTCTAACACACCTGACTTAAACTAACAAGTCATTGTGGAGATCCTTATAGGCTGTTGGATCCATTTAATTTAAGTCAGGTGTGCTGGAGCAGGGAAATCTGGAAAACCTGCCGGATTGGGGCCCTCGAGGCCCAACGCTGGCTACCCCTGGTTTAGATGGTCATCTGCTTAAAGTCATCTCTTTGGTTTGAAGTGACTGGGTCACTTGGTTTAGAACAGGGGTAGCCAACGTTGGTCCTCGAGGGCCCCAATCCGGCAGGTTTTCCAGATTTCCGTGCTCTAACCATGTCCTTGTCACGATGTTTTATTATGTTATATCCATATTACAGTCTGAAAGCATACTTCTTATTTTCTTTGATACACTTCAAGATGTATTAGGTTATATCACTGATATTGTCAAATAAGATATTATTATAGACAATAACATTAGCGATGATGACAATGACAATAATAAAGATATAGATATAAATGTAGACGGTTAACAGATAATTTCACCTCAAGCTCACCCTGTCTCCATGCTCCAGGCCCCAAACCAACACAGGTGAGCACACTCATTAATAACCTCAACATTAGGTGGCTCTAACAGCCAATCAGGTTCTACACAATGACTCATTAATTTGACTCAGGTGTGTTGGTGCAGGGATACATGGAAAACCTGCTGGATTGCGGCCCTCATAGGACCGAATTGAGTAGCCCTGCAATATAATATAGTAGACAAATCAGTTCCTGTAAACAAACAACAAAGATAAAGTTCAAAGTTCATGTTTTATAGAAAATATATTCATAGAATCTTCATCGTCCCTCTGATTCCTGCAAACGACAAATTTTAGTAATTGGTCTGTAGCTGGTTTTGGTCTTAATCTGCACGCTACATGCTAAACCATTTTTGTCCATAACAGTGGACTTGTTTCCAACAACGACAAGCGTAGACATCGTCCTTCTTGAACACTCTCGGTGGCAACGATGGCTGTGACTTGAGTAAAAGAAGAACTGATTCTGCCGCGACCATATCCTCCACAAAAAAAAAACTCTTTGGCACTTGAGCTTTAAAGTCTTTCATTCGTACTTGTAGTTCTTTGTCAAGGTGCTCAGGGCTCAAATCTGAGGTGCTATGGGTATGTCTTAGCTGCTTCTTGTAACATGCCAATGACAGCAGTAAGGTCTTAAATTTCAAAAGCCATCGAACAGCCCTTTTAAGACGGAACCATGAGGAAAAGTGTAAATAAACTTCTACAATGGATTGATCATGCTAACTTGAGAAGCATTTACCACTACAGCCTTGGCCTCTGGATCTCCAAGTATAGAGTCCTCTAAAATCTCTGGGTTCTTAGGCCATCTGTGCTCAGGCTCACAAATAAAATCAGGGCCAATCAGCCATGCGTCTGTTTTAATCAATGACTGGGTTCCAACACCTCTTGACGCTAGGTCTGCAGGGTTCTTTGATGTATGCACGTATCTCCATTGGGACACCTTAGAAGGTTTCATGATTTCTGACTCTGTTTGATACAAAGATTTTAAACCTGGATGTTTCATTTCTCAGGTACTTCAAAACAGAAGTACTATCAGTCCAAAAGAGCAATTCTTGAAGATCCATCTGCAACTCTTTCTTCCACAGCTTGTCCATTCTGCTAGCTATTACTGCTGCAGTCAGCTCCATACGAGGAATGGTAACAGGTTTTAAAGGAGCTACCCGTGCCTTACCCATCACAAATGCACTCTGAGTCCACCCATTGCTATCACAAATTAACAGGTAAGTCATTATTCCATATCCTTCTTCGCTTGCATCAGAAAAATGATGAAGCTGAGAAGACTTGAGTTCACCAAAACCCTCTGGCTTTAAACACCTACTGACCTCCAAATTCTCAAGACGAAGAAGATAGTCCAGCCAAGACAAGGACAAAGGATCATCCCACCCCAGACGTCTCTTACAGAGGTCCTGGATGATTTTCTTGCCAGACAAAACCACAGGTGACAAGAAACCCAGAGGATCATAGACTGAATTAATTACGGACAAGATTCCTCTTTTTATAAGTGGGCGATTTCTAAGCTTTATTTTAAACTTGAAAGAGTCAGACTGGATACACCACTGCACACCTAAAGCACACTCCATTGGTAACGCATCATTATCCAGATCCAAGTCTTTCACTTCTTTGACTAGCTCTTCCTGAGGAATGGCAGAAAGAACTGAAAGTCGGTTACTAACCCACTTTGTGAGTTTAAATCCACCTTTAGCACACAAAACGCTAAGTTCCTGGCATTAAACCACAGCTTTCTTTTCAGAGTCAACAGATACCAAACAATCCTCAACATAAAAATTGTACATAACTGTGTTGACGGTCACAGGACTGAAGTGCTCCAGATTATCTTCAGCACATTTCTTTAAAACAAAACAAGCGCAGCTAGGGGAGGATGTAGCACCAAAAAAATGCGCCATCATTCTATACTCCACCAGCTCTTGACTACCATCTCCTTCAGGCCACCACAGAAATATCAATAAGTCTGAGTCATCAGCAGACGCCTTAACCTGATGAAACATTGCTTCAATATCTGCCATAAGTGCCACTGCTTCCTTACTGAATCTAACGAGGACTCCAACCAACAGACTTGTAAGATCTGGACCTTGAAGGAGTTGGGAATTCAAAGAGGTGCCTCAAAAAGTGGTTCCACAGTCAAAAACTACATGTAGATTTTTTCTTTCTTGGATGGTACACCCCATGATGAGGTATATACCACACTTTACCATCACGATGGGAAAGCTGTTCAGATGGTACCCTTTCTGCATACCCATTAGCTATCATCCCAGACATGAAGGCTACATAATCAGATCGAAAAGATGAATCTTTATTTAACCGTCTTTTAAGACTTAATGCTCTTTGCTCAGCAACTATCTTGTTATCTGACTGCCTTTGAAACTGATTCCATTAACAGTTCGTCTTCCTTTGATAGACCAACTTGTTCATCATGCAAGGTTTCTGGGAAATCTGGGAATCTGGGAAAAAGACATAGATATAAATGTAGACGGTTAACAGAAAATTTCACCTCAAGCTCACCCTGTCTCTATGCTCCAGGGCCCAAACCAACACAGGTGAGCACACTCATTAATAACCTCAACACACCCAAACTGCCACCCATGGTGCCACCCACAATCACCGGTGGTGTCACTACGCATGTACACACATACTTCAAGTGGGAAATAAATAACCCATCATATGGCTCCTACATTCCGGCCCCAAAGTATTTCACCAAAATAATTTCACCACCATATATATATATATATATATATATATATATATAGATAGATAGATAGATAGATAGATAGATAGATAGATAGATAGATAGATAGATAGATAGATAGATAGATAGATAGATAGATAGATAGATAGATAGCATTAGAATTACAAACTATCCAATTGTGGCTGTTAAGGCAAGGCAACCAAGGCAATCGGATGTGCAAACACAGAAGATGTCCACAAAATCACTATAGAAAATGAAAGTGCAACTTAAGTACAAAAGATGGGTTTCATTGTTTGAATGTCTTATACATTAAAACAGTGTTGGAATTAAATGGATGTATGATTATTATGTTGAAATACTATATAATAATAATGAAATACAGTTTTTCAACAGGGTTTACTGATTATTTTTACATAGTTATTAATGTAAAATATAACAAGGATAACAAAGCACGAGGATATCGTTTGTGTTTCTGGAATATCACAGCTAGAAACTACTCAATAAATAGGCTCCCAATAGCGATTATTGAATATTTTTGTCAAAATAATAAAATAAAAAACAAATACCTGTGCCTTGTTGCAATGATCATCTGCTTTAATCCAGCTTTGGTTTGAAGTGACTAGGTCACCTGGTTTAAAAGCTATTGAAGAAAATAGGCTTGTAATAGTGATTATTAATCATTTCTCATACAAATAATAATATAAAATATTACGGAGGATTAGGGAGTGAAATAAAAACATAAAAACTGTCTTGTAGAGATCATCATATTCTTCAATTCAACTCTGTTTTGAAGTGACTAGGTTTTTTGGTTTGGAAGCTATTGAAGAAAACAGGCCTCCAATAGCGATCGTTGATTTTTTTTCCAAACAAATATTGATATAAAATATCACAAGGGGTGAAATAAAAACATAAACAATGTGTCTTGTTGAGATGGTCATCTGCTTCAGGTTACTGGGTCAAGAAAACAGGCTTCTAATTGTGATTATTAAAAAATGTTTTCATAAAAATATTAATATAAAATATTAGAAGAGGTGAAATAAAAACATAAAGATAACATAAAGTGTTTTGTTGAAATCAAGATGTTGAGATGAAGCTTTTGAAGAAAATAGGCGTCTAATAGCTATTATTATTTTAATAAAAACATTAATATAAAATATGATAAGAGGGGAAATGAAAAACAAATACTTGTGTCTTGTTTGGATAGTCATCTTCTTCAATTCAGCTTTGTTCTGTAGTGACTGGCTTACTTGGTTTAGAAGCTACTGAAGAAAATAGGCCTCCAATTGCAATTATTAATCATTTTTCATAAAAATATTAATCTAAAATATTACAAGAAGTGAAATAAAAACATAAAGACTGTGCCTTGTTGAGATCATCATGTGCTTCAATTTAGCTTTGGTTTGAAGTTACTGGGTCACTTGGTATAATATCTGCACATGCTATCTCCTGAGCTTCAGGTGTGGATCCGGGCGCATAATCCTTCATCCACAGCAGAGGCTGCTCAGTTGGCAGAGCTGTTTGTGGCTGCAATGAAGAAAGGACAACCATGAAGTTATTCCACCTAGAAGGCTACGAAAGACACACATGCCTACCCCCTCCCAACAGCCTCAGAAGGCTGGGCTAGGTTGGGGTAAGACTCCTGTGAGGGAAAAACAGCCAGCAAATAACCCAATAAAGCAGTACCACAAAGTGCCCATTTATTATTTGTGTGGGAACGAGGGTCACACCAACCAACATGTCCAAATAATCCACCTAAGCTCACTCAGATGTGTGTGATTCCTTTCAAAAGAGACTTTAGATCCAACAATGGACAGTCAGTAAAACTAACAGCTGTCAAGATTAACAGGAACACTTTGAAGGCTCTAGTGGACACAGGAAGTGTTCAGACTCTGGTGCAGAGACAGTTTGTTCCAGCTAATGTTGTTTGTACTGCTAAGACCATGCTGTGTTCATGGGGATGAGAAGTCTTATCCCACAGCAGACATGTATGTTGAAGTGCAGGGGCAACCCTATTTTTTTAATGTTGGGGTGGCTGATAAACTTCCTTTTCCAGTGATGCTGGGAAGTGATTTGCCTGTATTGTTTGATTTGTTAAAGGAATAGTAAATGCTGTAATGTTGCTGTTACCAGATCACAGGCCAAGCAGGTAGAAGAGCCTTCTGTGACTCTGAGGGCTCTACCCTTTTTTGATGTAGACTTAAATGTAAAGCCTGATAAGCAGCGGAAGTCACGCAGACAAAAGAGGCAGAAGAGGTTCCAGCATACTGTTTCATTGCCACGGGAAGAAGTTATTCAAGACGTCCCATTTGATTTGAACATAAACCAGATGCAGCACAATGACCCCAGTCTAACTTCTTGGTTGCAGAGGGCTACAGGAAACACAGAGGAGACAGAATCGAAGGGCCTCTGGAGAAGAGTATGTTTTGGAGAGGGGCACCCTTTACCAACAGCAGGGCTCAGCTAAGCAGTTGGTGGTGCCCAAGGAAGCACGAGATACTGTACTGGTTTTGGCTCATTCCATCCCCTGGGCTGGCCACCTGGAGAAACACAAGGCTTTTGCCCGTATCAGGCGACATTTCTGCTGGCCTGGCTTACAGTCTGATGTTGCCAGGTTTTGTAGGACATGTCCTGAGTGCCAGATGACAACTAAGAGACAACACTCAAAAGCACCAATCCAACCTCTATTATAAGCACCCCTTTCCAGCGGCTTGGCATGGATATTGTGGACCCCCTGGAGAGGAGTTAAACCAGTAACTGTTACATGTTGGTCATCAACCAGATATCCAGAAGTGTTTCTGCTAAAATCAATTAAAGCAAGAGCAGTGGCTTTTTTCCTGGTGCAGTTTTTTTCCCAAGTTGGGTTCCCTTCTGAAATTATAACTGACCAAGGTACTAACTTCATGTCTACGCTTTTGAATCAGGTGTACCAGTTGTTGGGCATCAAGGGCATACGAACCACTCCTTGCCATCCAGAAACTGACGGCTTGACAGACCAGGTCAATTAAACACAGCAGATGCTCTGTAAGTTTGTGAATGATGCTGGATCAGATTGGGACCAATGGCTACCCTACCTCCTTTTTGCTTACAGGGAAGTTCCCCAGGTATCTAAAGGGTTCTCGCCATTTGAACTGCTGTATGGTCATGAGGTGAGGGGCCCTCTGGCCCTACTGAGGGAGACCTGGACTGATGAACAGGTGGGTGGGGAAGCTAATGTTGTTTAATATGTTGTGCAGATGAGAGAAAAACTACAGAAGATGTCAGAGCTGGCCCATCAGCGTATGGCGGAGGCTCAAAAGTACCAAAAGACTTGGTATGACAAATCGTCTCAACACAGGACCTTCACCCAAGGGCAAAAGGTCCTGGTTATGCTACCATCCAGTGATAACAAGCTTCTTGCCAAATGGCAGGGGCCATTTGAAGTGATGAAACAGCTTACAAACACCACCTACCAGGAAGCCATACCCGGAAAATTGCATTCCAGCAAGGTGCTACATGTGAATCTCCGTAAGGAGTGGGAGAACAGACCACGGGAAAACGCAGAGGTAGTGCTGATCAGACCAGTGGAGGAAGAAGAGTACGTGGCTGATCAGTATCTGTCTTCACCAGCTGTCATGGACGTGGACTTGAAACATCTGTCCACCGACCAACAAAAGCAGGTCAGAGCTTTATGTCATCCACAAATATTCAAGGAGTTTCCAGGTCGAACAAAAGTAATAGAACATAATATAACATTGAAGGATGATGTACAAGTTAAATATATGAGTTACAAGATCCCAGAGCGCCTCATCATTTCCTTGAGGAAGGAAGTGGATCTGATGCTTTCGTTGGGGATCATTGAGCGCTCCAAGAATGAGTGGTGCCATCCGGTCGTTTTGGTTCCCAAGAAAGATGGTATAATACGGTTCTGTATTGACTTCAGATACCTAAACTCTGTGACAAGGTTTGACTCCTATCCTACCCTGCGTATTAATGACATGATTGAGCAGCTAGGGAAAGCCAGATACCTGACCACCATCGACCTGTGTAAGGGCTACTGGCAAGTTCCCCTTTCTGAGCAGTCCAGGGAGTTGAAAACCTTTCGGACTCCATGGGGGCTTTTCCAGTTTAACGTTTTGCCATTTGGATTTCGTGGGGCCCCATCCTTCCAAAGGCTTATGGATCAGGTACTGAGTGGATGTGAGAACTATGCATGTGCTTACCTTGATGACATTGTAATCTACAGTGGAACATGGGAGGAGCATCTCAAGCATCTGGAGGAGGTACTGAAGCGTCTCCAGTCAGCAGGTTTGACTGTCAACCCGGAAAAGTGTGTGTTGGCCCAGTCTGAGACTGAATATCTGGGGTTCGTCATTGGGAATGGGCTGATCAAGCCACAGGTACGTAAAATGCATGCCATTGAGTCATGCCCTCTACCCCAAACCAAGAAGGAGCTGAGATCTTTTCTGGGCATGGCTGGATTCTGTCTGCGGTTCATCCCCAACTTCTCAGCCAGTGCTGGTCTGGTAACCTTTTTTTTCTTTATTTCAGTTAATTCAATACACACTTTTTTTTATAATACTTACAATTTCTTTTATATTTCACATTTGTATTAGCAGGTTTGGCTGGGGTGGTTAACTAATTGGGTGCACACTTTTAGTTGACTCATTCTTGTCCCCTTGTTAATTTGGTTTACTTTCAGTTTCAGTTAAGTTCAGTTCAGTTCAGTTCAGTTTCAGTTCAGTTTTTCAGTTTCAGTTAATACGCATTTTCTTTGAGTTACCAGTTCCTGGGGAAGTTACTGTGTGGGAGGCCCAAGCCCGCTAAGAGAGTCCCAGCTGAGGTGGATCTCCTTTGATGAGGCTGCAGCCAAATTGGACTCACCCATCTCACAACAAGATAGTGGGAGAGGGGTTTAGATTCTATTGTTTTGTATTATTTTGTTTATTCTTTATGTAGAATTATGACTATTTTGATTTCTGTTTGCCTAATGAGTTAAGAGTCTAAATTATTTAAGTTCTGTTGTGAATTAGTTAAATTTATTAAGTTAGTTGGAAATAGTTGTTTTATGTTTCCCTCTTGTGTCAACATTGTCTTATCAGCCAGAGTATGTAGTTTCCCTTGTGTGTCAGTTTGTTAGGTCAGTTAGTTTTCAGCTCTTTTTGTTGACGTTCTGTTTATTTGACCTCTTTTATGGGCCCAGAACTTTTACTTTGAAATTTGTATTTTTATGGTTTTGTTTTTTTGTTTGTTTGTTTGTTTGTTTTTGTAAAATTAAATGTCGAAGACTTTTTCTTAAAAAACCTCCTGTGCTCTCTATCCTTGGCCTCGGCAACTCACACAAAGACTGTGTCTTGTGGAGATGGTCATCTGCTTCAGTTTAGCTTTGGTCTGAAGCATCTGGGCCACTTAATTTAGAAGCTATTGAAAAAAATAAGCCTCCAATAGCGATTATTAATTATTTTTTCATAAAAACATTAACATAAAATATTACAAGAATTGAAATAAAAACATAAAGACTGTCTTGTTGAGATGATCACATGTTTGTTTGAAGTGACTGGGTCATCTAAAAAAAATAAGCTTCTAATAGCAATTTTCATTTTTTTATAAAAATATTAAAATATTACAAGAGGTAAGGTTTTCAATATCTCCATACTGCAGCACACCTGACTCAAATAATGGGTCGTTAAGAGGCTGGTGTAGACCTTGACTATTGACTATTTCATTTGAACCAGGTGTGTTGCAGCAGGGATGCAGTGAAAACCTGCAGGACACTGGCTCAAGAGGTCCGGAGTTGGTGATCCCTGCTATAGAAGATGATCTTGCTCGCTGGAAATCTCTACCCATTTCACTCATGGGGAGAGTTGCCACTATAAAAATGATGGTTCTACCCAAAATCAAGTATTTGTTTTCTATGATTCCTATGAAACCCCCCTCTACCTGGTTTAAATCGCTAGAATCACACATCTCCCGATTTCTCTGGAAAAATAAACCACCCCGGATCAGTTTAAAAACTTTACAGAAGCCGAAAGATAGGGGAGGATTAAACCTGCCTAACTTTCAACATTACTTCCTAGCTAATAGATTGCAATATGTCCTAAAATGGCTCAAACCTAGTCCACTAGATGACCTGTGGATAGATATAGAACAAACATTTTGTGACAATTTGGAAATTTCTGATCTTCCTTTTTTCAACTTAAGTATAAAAAAGCAAAAGTGCTTCAAAAGTGTCAACATCAGCACTTCTCTGACAGCCTGGTGGGAATTCCTCAAACAAACCAACTCCTCAATAATACCATGTAAACTCACACCCATCTGGAACAATCCTGATATTCTACTAAACAAAAATAGGCTAAACTTTAACCAATGGATTAACAAAGGAATTAAATACTTTGAACATATTATCCATAACAGAAACATTTTATCTTTTAATACACTCTCATCACGATATGGGATTAACAGCAACAGATTCTTAGAATGTCAACAACTCAAAACCATAATACACACAAAATTTTATTTTTATTTGATTTTATGGACCTCTGTACCCCAAAATTACTTTAAAAAATTTACAGATTAATGTTAAAAATAGATGACTCAAATTCCCTACCTACTTCAAAATGGGAGATAGATTTATCCATCAATCCTAGTCAACCATTTTGGCTACAAATATGTCTTAATGCCTTTAAAATGAAAGACAGCCCAAATTTACAACTCATACAATACAAAGTCCTCCATAGAACGCATTACACAGAACAAAGGATGCTCAAGATGGGTCTTAATCACTCAGATATCTGCACACAGTGCACAGGTAACACAGCAGATGATTACTTACACACTTTATGGCTTTGTGCACCTGTCCAGAAGTTCTGGAATAAGGTTTGTGAGGATTTATCAACATGGGTTAGATGTAACATTCCTGCATGTCCTAAACTTTGTTTACTGGGTGACCTAAGTGACATCAATATAGACACTAACAAAGCACATATGGTCCTCATGGCCTTATGTATCGCAAAGAAAACTATTCTAGTGAACTGGAAGTCTAAAAACAATCTAAATATTAACCAGTACAGATATCTCGTGTTGGATCACATCAGTCTAGAGACTGCATTGGCATCCATTAAACACCAATCAGTTAACTTTCATTCTTCTTGGACCCCGCTGATTAGTCACATCATGTAGTGGGAAGGGGTGCTGGGGTCTAGTTGTTCTGTGGGGGTCGGGGGTGGGGCTGGCTGGGGGGCCTTGGGGGTCCATCAGCCCTGGCCGTTTCTCTGGGTCGGTGGTCGGGAGGGCCATTAGGTGGGGGACGGTGTGTCTGACTGGACCCGGGGCTTTGGGGGGGGGGGGGGGGGGGGGGGGGGGGGTTGGCTGAGAGGTCCCCATTGCTGGATCCCCTGGTGGACCCCTGTGACTGCCTGCCCCACTAGATTTTAATCACAACCTAGACATCAATGTACATTTAGGGCCTCGGGGGGATGGGCGCATGGGCTGTGGGTGGGCGGACAGGAGCCACTGAGGTGGCCCTTCCTCCATTCCCTCCCTTGTGACCTCTCTCCCCCCGATTTTATTTACACGTTAGACACTACCACATTTAACAGTACTGCACTACACACATAACACACACTCACACACACTGAGTCACTGTCCTGAGGGGGTCCTGCCGCCTGGCAGCAGTGGGACCCACCACCATCTCATGGCTCCTTCCAGTTTTTAATTGCATTATAAATAGCCCATACTCATGCACACGCAACTCAGGCTGGGGGGCAGAGGGGCGGGGGTCTTCCTACGCCCTCGTGTCCCGGGATTCGCTCGGGGCTGAGGGGGGTGGAGGTTCGGTGCCTGCCTGGAGTCCTGTGCGGGGTGCTGCTGGGTGCCGTTTGACCTGGGGGCTACCCTAGGTGCCGCATCGGGGGGCTGGTGAGACTTCAGGGAGAATGTATGTGGTTGTGTGGGTGTGTGTATATGGAGAGGGTCGGGTCTGGGGCCCACCGGGCCCTGGACTCCCTGGGCTGCCCCTGGTGGGGGTAGGAGGGGGTGGGGAGGGGTGGGGGGTGAATGGGTAAGGGTTGGGGTAAAGAGGAGTTTTTTATTTTTAGGGGGGTGGGGGCCTGCAGACATGTTCTTGTCCCTGGGGTGCCTAGCCTTGGTGTTGGGTTGGCGTGGCCCGCAGTGGTTTTGCCTGGGGCTGTCGGGCCCCGTCGGGTTCCAGGGTGGGGCTCTGCTGGGGGGAATGGGTGGCCCTTGGGCCTGTGGGGTACCTGCCCTCCGTGCGGCCCGCGCCGTGACGCCCAGCGCCTGCTGGGCCTGCTAACCGTTTCCCTGTGCTGCCCGGTGCCCGGGGAAAAAGTTTATATTGTTTTTTTTGTGATATGTTCTAGGCAGCCTAGACAACTGTTATTTCCACATTTTAATCCTGTCCTTTTCTCACTTTTTTTTTTTTTTTCTCTCTTCCTCTATCTCCCTGTCAGGTTCGCCACTGACATATAAAGACTAAAGAAAATAAGATTACAATAAAAATAATAAAAATATCAAGGGCAGCCATGTATATAACATGTCTCCCTTGGTAAAAGCAAATCTGTCAAGCAAAATATGGCACACAGACCACCGTTCTGTATGTTAGGATGCTGGACAGGACAGGATAAAGAAAAAAAAAAAAAAAAAAAAAGGAAGTGTGAACAGATCCTGCACCCAGCCATTCCTGAAATATCCGTGAGCTTCCAGAGATTCGTAGTTTCTGAACTGTTCATACGTGTAAGCACTGATACCATAAACGAGCTAATTTGTTATGTCCAGCGATGAGGTTGGAGGTGGTAATGAATAATCGCAGCTCCATTCCTTAGCTGTGGGGTCGTGAGGATCTACGTTATTGATTGTTGACAATTTGGCCAAATACCGATCCCGGGCCTCCTTGATAAGCTTGTCCCTGTACGGTATCCTCTCATCATTCTTCTTTTTATCCATACTGACTACTGAATAAACGGTTTTAAAATGTGCTACTAACCAAAATACTGCTCTTTGTGTTGCTTGTTTATATCTATGCAACCAACATGGCTAGTTAGGTCATGTGTCCTACACAGACCAAAGATAATATTACACTTTGCATTATAATGCTTACCTTTCCCAAAAAACTTCAAGACTGTACAAGACCTACTACAAACTGGGCCTCTTAAGACGACTGCTACGGTATCTCATAATTATGGCTTTGTATCTCATAATTATGACTTTTTATCTCATGATGACTTTTTATCTCATAATTATGGGATTCTATTTGAAATCTTTTTTATTTCAAGTGGCAGAAATGGCCATGTTCATCAGCACACCTGGTTTAATTAGCTATTTTTCTTTACCTGCTCCTTGTTAGTTAGTCTTTGTGTATATTGGTTTAATTTTAATTACAGCCAAATAGTCTTCATTTCCCCATGTTCTCCCTGTGGTAAGTCTGTGTTTATTTTAATTTTCCTTCCCTTGTATCTTTCATTTAACCTTTGATACCTGCCTGTTTTGTGTCCTGCTTTGTCAGTCCTGCATTTGGTTCTCACCTCCTCGTTTCTGTTGCCTTAATCCTTGACAGAATTTACACAAAAACTTTGTAAGGTAATATGATCCCTCTTTAGTTAGGGTGGTCCATACACAAACCCAGTTAATTAAAAAGTAGGAGCAAAATAATGCATACAACGGTAAATAGAAAAAAACCAGCCCATAGTATCCAATTAATTTGTCCTTTTAACTCATTAGAGAATGAAATGTGGTTTATCATAAAGTCGACAAGAGCTGATTCCACCTCTGGGTCTTGTAGAAAAATGTAACATTTCACATTTGTTTTGCTGGTAAACTTCCACTCTAGATCATACAAAATGTCTTTGCAAACTCTGTCGATAGTTTTCATGTCTGGGTGTAAGTCTTCATGCAGTCCTGCCAACGTCTTCAAAATTATTCTTTGTGCATATCTCACTTGTTCATCTTCTGTTCTTTTGAAACCATCACACTTGTTCAAAATTTTTACAGTGAGAGCAGTAACGAACAGATGGAGCTCCCTGTTGTAGTTATCGTTCGAAATATATTTGATGTCGGGTTTTTCTGCGAAAGTGACACGTTTCTTTGGCATTTTCTTGGTTTCTCCATCGAGCATGACATCAGTTTTTTCCATCTTGACAGTGCAGAATGAAATGGTAAAGTTTTGAAGGAATGTATCTGTTTAGAACACGGGACATGTCACAGTGGAATAACGTTTCTTTGATCTTGTGTTGCCATGACATCATTTGACACCATGGCAACACGTTTGGGTTGGTAACAGATGCACGCTATTTTGGTTAATTATTTTGTGTTAGATATTGATAAATGTGCAAAGTGCCCTGTTTTTGTTATATGTTTTGTACATTTAAAATAAAAGTTTGGTGTCAGCTGATAACGTTTGCATAATTTAAAGCCCCTCCACTTGCTGTTTGCCTAATAAATATTACTCTCAGCAGAGCAGAAATATTAAAACCTGCTGCAATAACTTTTTTAATTTATGATCATGTGTAAATTCATTCAATTACTAATTCCATGGGAAAACTGGTCATCTTGGGAGGAACATTTTGTTATTTCCATATAATGACAAGTATTTTAATTAGGATACATAAGAGGACGATTAACAAATAGAGTTAGTATGCATGTCCTTATTGCAGTAAGGCTGCTTTAACTAAAAACATTATGGTGTTATGCAGATTATGTCAAGTGTTGTCCATTATGTTCAGCAGTGTGTGCAACTTTCTTCTCTGCACAGACAGCTCTATGGGCTGTAGGTCCACAGCACAGAGCCAGCTTTCCAGCTTGTTCAAGTGTGTTTGAATTACTGTCTGTGATACTGCTACCCCAACAAATAGCTGCATTGGAAATTGGACTCTCCACAGCAGACTTAATGAGTATAAGCAATATCTTAACATCCAAACTAACTTCTGACCATTAAGTGCACCACTCATTATAAAACAAAACGATTCTAACCTGAGCCTAAAAATCTGAATCTTCACATGTTGAATTTTCCATTTTTTAAATTGTTCAGAGCAACTTAAATATCTTCACTGAGATCACATTTTTTGCAATGATAGTCTTAAATCTCTATCTGTAAACAAAGATCCTAATTTAAACCCCTGTAATTTAAATAAGTTTTCCCTCTGTGTTTTTTTTTTTTTTTTTTTTTCATTTTTTCTTAGGCTTATTGAAATGCATTATGTCATTTTCGCCACTGACACTGAACCTGTTTTTAACCTAAAGTTTGAAAGCAAATAAAAAAATACATAAATACAATGCAATAATTTGTTATGCAGACATAACATAATTTCAAATGTCTTCACTCAATTATTGAGAGGAATTTTCTCAACTACAACTAAACATCTGTTGATTAGATTGATTTTAATTAAAAAAAAAAAAAGACAAATAGTCTATTTCCCCCATCAGGGTGACCTGTAATCCTATTTGTCAAACTTTGTGCATTATTGCAAGCTCATCATGAAAGCCATGAAAGCCACTGCTCTCTTATCCTGTTAGTACTAGTGACAAATTGGATAGTGTCCTTTTCTTCATCTTGTTTTTTCAGTGATAGTGTAATTGTTAATTCAAAAAATTAAATTAAGTGTTATTTACCTTTTTACCAAAGCAGGGATATAACACATCGGTAACAACAATGCTGATTTGGTTTAAGGATTCATCATTTGGATGATGGAATATCAAAACAGATCAAATAGTGCAACACCAACTTCTGCCCACTGATATTTTATGCATCTGAAACACAACTCACCAAGGCTGATTTCAGTGTAGACTAACAGTGGATGCATCAAGTTCTACAATGTCTTATTGTCCATTGGTTGCTTTCCTAGATAAGACAATGGATGAATGGATGTCCTCAGTAAAAAAAAAAAAAAAACTGGATGAGTTTATCAGTTTTAAATCTTAGCGTCTTCAGAAACTATTGATCTCGTAAGAACTCATGTGCTCCTCAAACAGAACATTGTGCTAATCCTGTCATAGAAAAGAAAGTAGGCAAACAAATTAAACAACAATATGTTAATGCCTGAAAATGGCTTGGATATTACTACAGTTTTGTCATAATTTATTGAATATGGATCTATGAAAATGCTAATCTGGACCCACCCATATTATCATCACACCTCTCTTATATATATATATATATATATATATATATATTGTAACCAAGACAAAAAAACAGCTTTTATCTCTTCTCCTACTGCTCCACCAATCTTTAGCATCTTACATGTCCAAGCAAAAGACAAAACAAAGATGTTGGTGATCGTGACCTCTCCAAAGCTTAAAGATACTTAAAAAGTCAGATACTTTGTCACGTGTCAAGCAAACATGGCGACCTGACCACCTGACATCTTCATCTACTTGTAAGCAAAACAAAACTGCATTTTAAAGCCTCAAAATCATTTACTAAGCACATCCCCTACACTACACAGAGTGTGTTGTGTGTTTCTGGGTGACATTATAGTGTAGTACAGCTCGGTGTAGGTCCCTTCCATTGTTGAGGGAAGGAGTCAGGATTAATGGCTGCCCTCAGTCCTGCCATGGCCTGTGGCCCCAAAGGGCACTGGATTGGTGGCAGGATCACTACCCCAGCACACCCGAGGTCCAAGGCAGCATGTTCTTGAATGTCCTGCAAGAGGCAAATATTTTTGTTAACAACTTTTTAGTGCTATGTTTTCTTTGTGAGGATACTTTGTTTTAAAAATGCTGCACAGCACAACATTTTTTTAAGATACAGGAATCATGTCAACATGCTACCATGTTAACATGAACAAGAGTTTGTGTCGAAAACCATCAAGATCATTTCATGGGACAGAAGCTTTGATAACACATTTTAGAGTCATACCTCTAAATTCTCTGGAGGAGCCACTGAGTTCTGGAGAACTCCTATGGTCCAAAGCTGATTAAGAGTCAGGTTCTGTTCTGTGTGCAGGGGACGATTGTCCCACCAATCAGAGAGAGTGTGAAGGTCTTCCTGAAGGCGCTCCACGAAAACGTACTGAGCACAGCATAAGTGCAGACAGGAATCTAGAAAGCAGTCTTCTCAAGGCTGTAAAGCAGCTTGTAATAAGCATTTGTTACGGCCATCCAGACGTCACGCCACAAGCGCTCAACCGTGCAAGATTACAGACAAGAGAAAAAAAAATCACTTTTTTTACTTCAATTTAAAAAAAGTGATGTTTTAGAGTTAATAATTTTAAGTGATTTTGACTATTACCTTTGATTGAGCACTCTTTTACCAGAGATGTAGCTTGCTCAGGCACAACAACAATGAACATGCAGTGAGCGATGCCAACATTTTCAGCTCCTTGGTCTACTCTGACTCTGAAATACGTTAAAATACTTTAAGCAGATTACTTCAAATAAATAAATAAATAAATAAAGTAGTGGAAGTTTTGTTAAATTGTCACCTTATATTAATGGAAATCAAAATTTTTCAACAGAACTCGTGAAGAAGGCACGTGCAGGTAATGCTTTTGTAGGAGCCATATGTCGGGTTATTTATTTTCCCATATAATGTCTGTGTGCACATGCGTGGTGATTGTGAGTGGTTGGCTTCATTAATGGTTACGTTCACCTGTGTCGGGTTTTGGCCCTGGAGCAAGGAAGCAGGGTGAGCTTGGGGAGATATTTTCTATTGACAGTCATCTAAATGCACTGTTTGATATATCCTTACACATCTTGAAACTCATCAATTAAAGTATGTGCATGACTGAAAGAAAGAAAGAAAGAAAGAAAGAAAGAAAGAAAGAAAGAAAGAAAGAAAGAAAGAAAGAAAGAAAGAAAGGAAACACATTTTAGGGTGCACTACCACTTTAACTGACAAATATTCATTGTTTTATTGGTTAAAAACACGTTATTAATCTGGAAAACTGTGCAGTTATCCTCTTCAAAATATATATATACATGTATGTATATATACATGTGTGTATATATATATGTATGTATATATATCTATATATCTATATATATATATATAGATATATAGATATATCTATATATATATACACAGAGAGAGAGAGAGAGAGAGAGAGAGAGAGAGAGAACGAGAGAGAGAGAGAGAGAGAGAGAGAGAGAGAGAGATAGATTACACACGCACACACATACATATATATCACGAATCATTTCGCGGGAATGTGACTCAGGACTGTATGTGACTGCAGCACTTCCTCGAGGCTGACAGAGTAGAGAGCGCGCTTCGCGGTGACGCGCACGGAGAGGAACTGGGAAGGCGGAAGAGACGACGTTGAACAAACTTGATTTCTAGCTGACTGGCTAGAGATACATTTAGATACTATGTGCATAGCAGAAATTGTTTGTTGCTTTCATACATATTTATTAGCTAATCAAACGCCCTGATTAAATTAATTCACAGCTGTCTCAACTCGCCACGCGAGTCGACCCGACCAGTGGACTCCAGCAGTTTTCAAACAGACGTTGCACTTGTTCTGCCGACCCGAAGCAATTCACCTTTACAAAGTAACATTTAGCCTCTGTAAAAGTGTTCTAATATCCCGTAAATTGAGCAAATAATAAATACATTAAGACTGCTCGCTCTGAAGGACCCGGGCTTATTCTTGTGGGATAAGTTGTTCGTGCTGTTGTTGGAGGAACCTAGGAGGCCTGCAGTTTGAGGAAGCTGCATGTATGAAGATTGCTGCTGGCGAGTAGTGACTCACACAACGTTATACAAACATGTCGGCCCAGGCACAGATGCGAGCAATGCTGGACCAGCTCATGGGGACGGGGAGAGACGGTAAGCAGAGTCCGTTAGTGTTTCATATCGACGACTACCATCATTTACAGGAGTTGGGAACTGTAGCTAACATTAGCCTACATGCTAACCTGTGTGCCAGTCATAGCGAGGCGTGCTTCATGAGCCAGGCTAGCTAGCATGAGGAGCCGCTTAGCTACCTGTTGTATTTGAGTTTACAAAGCTTTCTATGACTTTGCCCTCAGGTGAACAGCAGCGTTGAGTTTTACTAAGCCACGTTTAATATGCATTTACAACGTGTCTTATAAGTAGGAGTAATTCTGTCGTGTTCTGTTCAAACAGCTACCCCTTTAGAGGCAGTTAAAGTTGCACACAAATTAGCAGTGCGACTCTCCATTGGTTAGATTGATTTATCATCACATTGTTTTCTTTTTTAGGGAGATATTTTAATGCACGAGCTATCTCACGGCACAAGAGTAACTCCAACATCTCTATCTCTGTTTCAGGAGACACCATGCGGCAGAGAATCAAATTCACAGATGATCGAGTCTGCAAAAGCCACCTCTTGGATTCATGTCCTCATGACATCCTGTCAGGAACCGTGAGTTTATATTTACAATAATATTCAAACTTTTTTTTTTTTTTTTTACTCGTGATCCGATAAAAAAACATCCTCAAAAAATATGCTGAAAATTTCCTGACGATTCAGCTACATCTGTTATGCTACAGTTTATGTGTTTATGATATTTAGTGTTGCCTCCTTATTTGTGATAAATGTGCATGGATATTTTTAAATAAATTACTGCGGCATTGCCTACGAAATCCCTATGAAACAAAACTAAAAAAAAACTATTGTAACTATTGAGAGAGATTTTTAAAAAAGAAGTTAGAGCTTGTCCTCTTGTGTTTTAGCCTTATATACAGGTAAATTTAGACTATTATGATACTTCTGAAAAGTAATTGAAGTCCTATCAAATAATTGAGCTCAGACTGTTATGTAATAATTGTGACAGCGCTAATAAAAGTTATGAGGGTTTAGGATAAAAGTGGAATATGAAGTAAAGCAGCTAGAAATAACACACTGTGATCATCTTTTCTACAGAGAATGGATCTGGGAGAGTGTGTCAAAGTCCACGACTTGGCCCTAAGAGCAGATTACGAGATTGCCTCTAAGGAGCATGAGTACTTCTTTGAACTTGATGTGAGTTTTTCACACACGTGCAACTTGCATGTTTTTTCTTTGCATGTTTAAAATTTCAGCATCAGCTTCATGTATCTCTCTAATACCCACATTTTAATGGCCTCAAGTGACTAGTGATAGGAATTAGTAACAAGTACCCAAAACTTAACATATGGTTGTTCTTTTTACACATTAAAAAGCTGTCCAGCTGACAAGTATAGTAGGTTCACACAACATATAACAGGCACAGACAAAGCAGTTGTGCATTCAGGTAATAAATGACACATTCTGAATGCTCCTGTAATGTTCCTGAGATATCTGGTATGTTTTCTCACAGGCTGCTGAACACCTTCAGTCTTTCATCGCTGACTGCGACCGCAGAACTGAGCTGGCCAAGAAGAGACTAGCAGAGACTCAGGATGAGATCAGCGCTGAAGTAGCTGCAAAGGTAGTGAATGTCCTGTTGACGTTGGTGGTGATATTACTACCAGCTGTTTCTTAAAACTGCTTTTCATTGGATCTAATTATTTTGTTTCTGTCTGGCCTGTGATAAGGCTGAGCGTGTCCACGAGTTAAATGAAGAGATCGGCAAGCTGCTGGCCAAAGCAGAGCAGCTTGGGGGTGAGGGGAATGTTGATGAAGCCCAGCAGATTCTGGAGAAGGTGGAGAAGACCAGGGCCTTAAAGAAGGAAGCCGAGGTCAGAAATGATTGCTTAAGTCTTTATGATAGATTTAGTGTAGAGGAGGCAGAAAATGGCTTTAATTGTTTAAAGTTTTGAGCATGACATTTTGTAAACGGTAAAAGACATGATGTTTGATCAAACTATCTAGATTACAAACCTTGTTTCTGTTTAGTTTATGCACTTAAACAAGAATATCTCTGAAATACCAGAAAATTCTAATGTTCTAACTAATTCTAATTTTTGTTCTTGTAGGATGTGTACAGAAACTCTATGCCTGCCTCCAGCTTTCAACAGCAAAAACTACGTGTGTGTGAGGTTTGCTCAGCCTATTTGGGTCTCCACGACAACGATCGTCGTCTGGCTGACCACTTTGGAGGCAAGCTTCACCTTGGTTTCATAGAAATCCGTGAGAAGCTTGAAAAGCTAAGGGTGAGGACACCATGGAAGTAATATAAACTCCTGAAGTTGCATGAATATTGATCGATATGACTTGACAGATTTTTTTATTGATTTATTTTTTCTTATTTTAATCCAGAAAGCTGTTGTAGAGAAACAAGAGCGAATGCGCATGAGAAGAAGAGAGGAACGTGAAAGGGAAGATGAAAGAGAGCGACAGTGGGAGCTGGAGCGGGAAAGAGAGAGAGAGCGCGAACGGCAGAGAGAGTGGGAACGGGAAAGGGATCGAAGGAGGTAGGAAAGAGTCTATTACAGCTGCTAGCGTGTACAAGGAAAATGCTTCCCATCATTCAGTAACTTGATTTGTGTTACTATCCTAGGTCAAGATCTAGAAGCGGAGACCGATACAGGTGAGCCCACTCTGACTAGAATTGCTTGATTAGTTTGTTTTTGAGATGTGTGTCAGTGATGCTTAATCAAGGCAAATTTTTTAATTTTAATTAGCACATTTCATGCAACCAGAATAGCTGTACATACTGTATATTTGTATTTGACATGATAAAGAAATATGTCCCAGTTGCCTCTACGTAGATGTACTGCGGTCTGTTACCTGAAACAGCTGTTTGGATACAAATATTATGATAACATCCTCATTACTATTTAGGGGGAAAAGCAGAGTGAAAGTGTTATACAAAAAATGTGTACCTAAATAAGTGTTGAGTTTTATCTTACCCTCTGCCTCTTCATAAAATCTTTGTCTGCAACATAGAGCAGGAATATTTTATTTCTAGAACATCCTAAAGATTCTTAACGGGGTTCAGGTCTGGACTCTGTGGTGGCCAATCCATGTGTGAAAATGATGTCTCATGTTCCCTGAACCACTATTTCACAATCCGAGCCCAATGAATCCTGGCATTGTTGTCATGGAATATGGCTGTGCCATCAGGGAAGAAAAACTCTACTGATGGAATAACCTGCTCATTCAGTATATTCAGGTATCAGCTGACCTCTTTCTATGGACACATAATGTAGCTGAACCTAGACCTGACCACCTGCAGCAACCCCAGATCATAGACTGCCCTCGCAGGCTTTACTGTAGGCACTAGCCATGATGGTTGCATCACTTCATCTACCTCGCTTCTTACCCCAATGCTCCCGTCACTCTGGAAAAGGGTAAATCTGGACTCATCAGACCACATGACCTTCTTCCATTGCTCCAGAGTCCAATCTTCATGCTCCCTAACAAACTGAAGCCTTTTTCTCCAGTTAGCCTCACTGATTAGTGGTTTTCTTATGGCTACACAGCTGTTCAGTCCCAATCCCTTGAGTTCCTTCACCTTGTGTGTGTGGAAATGCTCCTGCTTTCACTGTTAAACACAGCCATGAGTTCTACTATTTTTCTTCAATTTGATTTTACCAAATGTTTAAGTTATTACCGATTACAAAAATTCAGGATTTTTTTTTCCTGACCACATTTTTTCCTGGAAGTCGATGATTCCCTACTATCCTGTTGGAGAGTTCTTAACCTAATTTTAGAAGTTTCTACATCTCCTTAGATTTTTTCTCTACTTGATTTGATTTGACCCTTAAACAGACTAACATCCTTTCCACGACCGCGGGATGTGTCTTTCAACATGGTTGTTTAAGAAATAAGAAGCTACGTGTTGCATTAGTTGGGGTTAAAGAACTTGTTGCAGCAGAAAGACGATCGGCCATGCAGTAATTATCTAGTATCTGTTTGCTTAGTTAAATCCAGACAGTGACTGTTTTTTGGGTGTGCAGGCAGTGTATTTGTATGTACATAAATATATACAGTGATGTGAGAAAATGTTTGCCCCCTCCCTGATTCTTTTTTTTTTGCATATATGTCACACTTATGTTTCAGATTATCAAACAAATTTAAAAATTAGTCAAATACAACACAAGTAAACACAAAATGCAGTTTTTAAATGGCGATTTTTATTAAGGGAGAAAAAAAAACACTGCATATAATCTGTGCAACAAAATATTTTTTTCTTAATGCAATTATTTATCCAGGGATGGAGGCAGTTCATCGTCCCATCATTCAAGACGCCACCACTCCTCTCGTTCCAGAGAAGATGGGGCCGATCGGGATAGGGAGCGAGAAAGGAAGCACCGACACAAGGACAGACATCGCTCACGCTCCCATTCCCACAGACGCAAAAAGAAGAGGTGTGGATTTTACTTCTATGGAGCCTTAGAGTTGTAGGATTGTTGGTCTCACAGCACACCTCCTCATCTGACTTCACTCACTGGATGTATTCAGTTTTAAAATCGTGATAGCACAACTCTGTTGGGCAAACTTTTTGTTGTCATACCCCTTTTTGACTAGGTGGTGGTGCTAGAGCTCATTCAACACTGGTTTAACTCGAAAACCTTCTGTTTTTGTTTGTTTTCCCCCGCAGTCAGTCATTACAGATTATATTATGTCACTTGTGTTTTCCTGTCTATACTATAGGGGTGTAAATAACAAATTTGATCACTTTATGACATAAGGAATCTATGTGTTACTGTTCTATGTTTACCAGTATGTCAGAAGTTCTGACACGATTTTCAGTTTGACTTAGGGGCCATTATTTGACCCACTCACAGCTATGCACAACAAATTGCAAAAAACACAAGTAAAATATCCAAATATATAGTTTTTCCATTAACCCTATTAGACATTTGAGTTAAAAATAAAACAATCTTTCAACAAAAAAAAAAACTTTTCCACATTTTGCATGTTGAGCTCATGTAAAATAAAACTGAAGGAATAAATTTCTATTTGTAGACCTTAAAGCAGAATGTAGTGTAAACTGTACTCTTATTCGGTCTCAAACCAAATATTTTTGGTTGTTACAATAACCCAGGGTTTCCTCCAGAAGTTTTTAAACTGTTGCAACCCCCCACCCTCCACAGGAAAACTGTTGTACAGAAAGTCTACCACAGCTTCCCTGCTGCACCCTCTTTCTCTGCTCCTCCACGTTTCTCTCCACTAGTTTCTGCCACTACTTCTGACTGTTTAGTAAACTGACACACTGTCTTTGAATGCAGAGGGAGCTGGTTTTATTTTACGCTGCACCATCCAGTCTGTTATGTAACATGCCACAGATGCATTTCCGCCTTTTGTCTTCCTCAATATTGTTATTAACAGTTAGAAAATCCAATTCCTTTACTTTTTTAACATTTATAAATAGACTCTGAATTGTCTTGTTGTAACACCGGTTTTCTATACCAGGAACTTTTTGCAGTACAACTGTATGTTGATTGCACATTTGCATATAACACCTGCACTTGTTCATGAGGGGAAAAAAAAGACCTTGAAGGTATTTATTTTTAAATGGACTTCCCCTCTTTGCTGCAGGGAATCCCCAACCAGACTGTTCAGTTTTAAAACATTTAGTACCAACTGTCTTTCTACGTGTGCACAATAACTTGTCTATTTACACAACAAACTGAAACCAAGGACAAATCTTCTGTGAGCTTTCCAGTGTGTTTCAATGTGTGGCTTGTTTCTTCCTCAGATCCTCAAGAGACAGATCATCTCACACCCGCGACAGAGAGGGCTCACCATCCCAGGACAGATGGAGAGAAGGTGCTGGGGAGGGATGGCGTGACGAAAGAGCCGAGTATGGACACTGGGAGGGCAGGGAGAGGTCCACTTCTCCGGACATGGCGAAGGGCAGGGAACGAGAGAGATCCCTGTCGTTTGAGCGGGACCGACGTTCCAGCTCGGAGGAGCGGGAGTCTGGGGAGATATGAACAGTTCTGTTTCTGATTTGGAGATATTGAGTAAAAAGGAGCATGGAATGATGAGTGTCCTGGTGCGAGTGTACATGTTTGTCATGGCTGTATACATGTGGACGGTGGAGATGAGGGACCGGCTTCAGCTGTGGTGACTTGTCAGATTAAGTGAAGTGAGACTCGCATGGGATCAGTGAAGTCGTTTTTGTGTCATCGTGTATACCGTATGTACAGTAATTTACACAGTGACATGGAAGAAATTAAACAGACAGCAACCCTTCTTAAGGTTTTTTTTTATTTTTCTTACATGAAGTGCATTTTTTTTCCTTTTTTTTCTCCCATAAATCATTTAGTTGGATCTTAAATCTTAATTTGTTTCCTCTTTCAGTAAGTGTGGCGCCCCTCCTCAGTGTCACACAAGCTGACTGAAGCCACTTCTAATGTTTTGTGGTTTATTTGTTGCCTTCAACTATAATGATTTCATTAGGGGGAATCTGAAACACATTTTGTGACATGCAGTGATGAGCATTTACTTTAAAAATGACCTCACTTGTCCTAAAAAGAAGTCATCTGAATATTCGCTCTTAAAACTGGACAGATCCTACATGTGTATTTACACAGATCCTTTGCTGTGATGCAGCCCAGCTTTGTTGGGTAGAGATGTCTACTTTGCAGTGCCACCACCCCGTGAATAAAATTTCTGTTTAAATACATGTAAAGATTTCTTTTCTATTTTTTTTTTTTTAAAGCTTTAGTTTAGGCAGAATCTTTTCGTCTTCCCTCAGCTTTACTTGGCGTCAGATCTGGTGTCCAGTTACTACTAGATGTTTTATCATGTACACTGCAATCCAGAGCAAAACGAGTGATTACATTAGATTATTCAACTGATGTTGATTTTCCAGAGGTTTCCACCACAATGGATAAAGGAAAACAGTAGAAACATCTCTGAAATGGGTTAGGGTTCAACATAGGTGACAATAACTGTTTAAATTTATTACTTAAAAGTGAAAGATGATGTTTGTTTATAACAAAAAAAAATTGAAGAAATTTTTATTTCAGCGTGGAGACTGAGCAAATATATTGAGTTTTTCTTCATATAAAAATTAATGCCACACACACCGGTAATGATTGTCGAGTGCAGAGCAGCTGGCAGCCTGTGGGGGGCAGACAAGAACCTCTTGTGAAGCCTTTACGTGATGACGTCAGACGCATTCTTAAAAAGAAGCGCGAGTTAAGAAAACATACAAGCTTGTTTAGCTAAATTTTCGATACCTGACGCTGTTAGAAATATTTCCGTGCGACGATGTCGCTACTGAAGCCATTTAATAAACTCCCTGGCCTAAACACGGCGAATATCTTGGTGAGTTTGTTTTTGTCACCCTCGAACTTATGGCGGCGACGCACGTCCGGACGGCTAGTCCATACAATCTTTCATGTTGAACTAACAGCTGGTTACAACAAGCCAACTTGGACTGACAGCATTATGTGTTGGTCTAAAAATATCACATATCAAGAGGCAGGAGAAAATTTACAACGGCTAAAACGGTAGCTATATTAGCTAGCATTACTGTTGTCTGGTGTGGGTAAACAGCTGATGTACTTCCTACCTGAAATGTTTGTAATGGTAATCATGTTTCTGTTTGATATAATTCCATGTCATAAATCATTTTAAACCACTAAGTTAACCCTTTTTTGATACAGCAGCTCAGAAACTTATTAAACACTCAGCCAACTGTTAATGTACCACATGGCAGTGAAAGAAATGTTACACTTAGAAAATAGTCATTTTCTTCCTTCTTTAGTGGATTACATTACTGCTGTATAATCAAATTAAAGTAATAAATAATCACAGTAACATCTGCAGCTTCCAGGTAATGTGAGGAAAACCAGTATATAAAAATCAGTGCCCTCCTATGTAAACAGAGGAAAGCTTCCAGCACATCTTTTGTTTTCAGACAGATTTATAAGATTCCTTGTTCTTCCACTTTGTGATGGTGAATATGGTGTGGTAATCTGTGTTTTTCTCTGCAGCTGGTAGAAAATGAAGAGCAATTTCAGCAGAGTTTAGCAGATGCTCTTGTGGAGGAGACCAGCATCATTGTGAATGTGTGAGTATTGCTCTCTGCATTGTGCATGTCTGCTAATAGTAATGCTGCATGACTTGGAGCAGCACCTGCTTTAATTAGAGCACATAAAATAGCCTATTTTTTAGCTCCTTTTTTAGCTCCTTTTTTTAAGTCCTTTTTTTTTTATTTTTTGCACAATTTTCCTTTATAGTTTATATGTAATTTTAAAAAGAGGATATTGACATTACTGTGCAAAATTTCTGAGCTGCCCCTTATTACTTTAAACTATGCTCATTGACCATTTCTGATCTTTGTTAAAAAAATTTTTAAGGAGACAATGCACACTATGGGGAGATTTGCCAAGCTTTAAGTCTGTAGCTGTTGGGGAACCACCTTGTTGCTGCAAAAATACTATTTTATGTCTGTTAAACCGAGCTGTCTTTGACTTTTTTCATAAATGCAATAAATGCATGAGGAAAAAATGTCTTTCCAACAGGGTGATAGCAACAAAGTGTTTAAATATACCATTTAATGTTGGTTCATTGCTAAATTGTCTGTTATTTGGAAACACACAAAACATTGGTTCTGGCTGTTTCGAAGCAAAGATAAACAGAAATATGGGAATGGTTTACAGCATTTGCACAGTATTAAATTGAGGATGCTGCTACAGATTAAGTTGCATTCACTACCCAGGAAATTTCCAGTTAGGATTAAATAATGTCTATTAACACTTTCATGAGGCTGTAGAGTCATTGCGAAGTATTCCTTTCTTTTGTTTGGCCACTTTGATTTGTGCAGGTCTTTGCCACATCTGTTCGTTGAATTGATTTGTTTTGAAGTTGACCACAAACACCTTAATTGTACCCAACAGGAGGCTAGCTAGGAATCTTCCTCTGCCCATGGAAAACGAGGAAAGTCGTCCAAGAATTGACCTGGTGGTGTTCGTCATTAATCTCAACTCAGAGCTCAGGTAACTCTCACATCTGTTTTAATTTTCCACCTTTCTGAACATCATATACATGGAGGTTATTTAAAGGAAAATCTTTTAATTTTGTTTTACAAAATTTAAAAATATGACAGCAATCTGGTAAACAGATTTGTGTTAAATTAAAACAGCTATTTTACTCTGTTATTAAAGCTTTCATCATGATGTGGGCAGGAACTCTCACTTTTTCCAGCATACTTTGCTCGACATAATGCGTCTTGTCTTAAGTGTTTTGGATGTGAAAACATTTTATGTTGAAGCAATAAATTCTGTGTTATTTTATCACAGTCTCCAGTCAGCAGATGCTTCCCTAAAATATCTGGACCCTGGATATTTCCTTGGAAAGGTCTGCTTCATGGTCACTAAGGGTAGGACAATCTTCCTGAATTAAATCAACAAGCCCAAGAAAAAAAATAGAGACAGTGAGATTAAATGGAGTTAAAAGTGTAGACCTGTAGGGTCTGTTTTAAATACTTAATGATACAACTATTCTCTCTTAATATTCCCTGCTTCTGTGTTGCAGCCCGTAACGCCTCGGTCCCAATAGAACGCCTGGATGCTGTCAGAAAGCTGGCTGCATCACTCCACTGCCCCCTGTTGTTTGCAGAGGATCAGGTATGTGTCGCTAGTGATTGCTTATGCCTAAAATCTCATGTCAGATATTAATATAAACAGGATGTCTGCAGATCTTGGAAATTTTTTAGATCATTTATTTCAGTATCCTCACAGGAGGCCTTAAAAGATGTTTTGTTTTTAATAGTTGTATCGTATTTAATAATAGTTGTTTAATAATCTACCTTCTACATCCGGTAATGTTAGTTTGCAGACAGTTGGGAGACAATATGCTCTTCAAACTTTACATGGGACTTTTGGAGCTGGTTTGTTTTTTAGTTGGTGCCACCAGATTTGTGGCCAGATGTTCATTACTGTTCATTTGCTTTCACACATCTGTTCCCCAATTTAGCCCCAATGATCAGCCCCTCTCACAAATGAACCGATCACACCGACCTAATCCTGCAGCAACGTGTCCTTTCGCAAATTATAATAACAGAAGGGGAGCCAGTTTGATGTAACTTGGCAGAGTTGGTATGTAGTGGAATATATAAAACGAGTATTAGATATATCATTTATAGTACTCTTCCCAGCCTGGGGTCCCTGACCCTTCAAGGGGATCCCTAAAGAGCACAGGGGATCCACAAGGCTTTGACTGTCCAGAGCCTATGAGACTGTTAAAATTAAGATCACGTCCACACAGAAACGATTTGAAGTGTATACCATTAAGTTTTTGTATTATCTGGACATTTTGGCCTGAAACCTGAATAAATGGAGGTCATTAAAATCTGCTATACAGCAATATTTTAAAAACATATCCTTAGTCTGAAGTAAAAAAAAGCATCTTTCTAGGCTGCACATTAAGTGTCCAAACAATTGTGATCCATGTACTGTGTGGTTTTGTGAGGTGGTAGAGCTACAGTAGTGCAGTAGTTCAGGTCTGTCCTGGTAACTGTGATTTTCCTGTTTGTTTCCTCGTCTTTCCCCTGCACCATTTCATTAATGAAACACGTCAGGGAAACGTCACAATGCAGATGATTCATCCCTATTAAAAAAAAGACTGTTAAGAGGTACCTTAACTTTGGTTTTAATGATGGACAATGGAATGATGGAAAGGACTCAACCAGAAAGCCTCATTTGTGGCCAGAAGCTAGTTAATGATAGTTGAATGCAGGGAGTCCTCAATGAACATAGGTTAGGAAACCATGACTTTTACCATCTCTTTTGATAGCCACAAGTAGCACGACATTTAATCTGCTTTTGTATGTAGCCATTGGGTTTATTTATTTGTGCACAAACTTATTTTTACTCTATTCTTTTTTTTTTTTTATTATTTTTTATATCTAACCTCACTTTATTTCATTTCAATATATTTTGTTTTATTTCTAGTTTTTCTTTCTGTATTTGTTATTGTTCATTTTATGCTGCCGAGTCCCCAAATTTATCTATCTACATGCTACACATGATGACCACACAATGTTACAATACTGAGGCCTGTTATGTAGACATTGTAGTGTGTAAGGCTCAGTGCTGATTGGCGGTGGGGGCGTGAACTCTTGTTCCACCAGGGCCCTTTCACAAATCACACCAATGTGCAACAAAGGCACATCAGCACTGGCTTGCAAAGATTTGTAAAAGGGGCCAAAAATGGTCAACCTGAATACATTTATTTAGTTCAGCCATTCATTTTTGGCCTTGGATTTTAATGTAATAATACAAATTTATTTTGTATTGTTCTAACAACTTTTTATGCCAAATAATCTTCACTTGCTAAAATTATTTGACACTAGTTTTTGATGTACATATTCAGTTACAGTCTGTTATTTAGAAAAATGCTTGTATTTTACCCAGCTCAGTGTTTTAGCTGGCCTGTGTATTCTTCTTCCCCTCCAGACACCAGAAGGTGTGACCAGCGCTGCAGAGAGGCTGTTGATTATTCTGAAGACGGCAGCCGGCGTTGTTCCCATCACCACTGCTCTGTACCTGTCAAACTTGACCAGATGCACTCTGCTCCCAGACATCGACCAGCCCAGCTTTGATTAAGATTGAAGAGCAAAATGTTAACATCTGATTTGTAAATATGTGATATGAAAGATCTGCCGTGCTGTTAAATATCAGAGGACATATGAATGGGGACCGAAGAGGCAGAAGTGTGTCATCTGGAGTGACCAGAGGCACTATGCCAGTTATATGTTTGCGTGTACACCAAGACACACACTAATAATAGTTAGGCTATCATCCTGGCAGTTAGTCATCATGCAGGATTGGTAATCAGTCTTACGGCCCTCGTTTCCCGGCAGAGCAGCAGCTGTCTGTGAGTGATGGATTAACATTGTGAGAGTCCTTGTATGTGAATGTGCAGCCAAAAAAAACACACACACACACTGCTAAAAGGGGATGTGATCAGATGAGCTGCATTCATCAGTCAGTTACTGTTGGTGTTATGTGTTAACAGGTGTCACTTCAGTTGGTATTCCTGGCTCAGTCTGCTGTCTGACGAAACAAAACAGTATACTGTACAGAAAGTACAGTATGTGTGAGCAGAAATATCAGGAGAGAAGCAGTTTACTGCTGAAACTTCAAAAGCAGAATGCAAATTCTTATTGCTATAAATATTCACTGAAATACAGACACATGCTGCCAGTCTGTCTGAAAATACTGGGCTATAATTTTTTCCATACTGCCCATCTTTAAGGAAAAAGAATTGTAATATAAAGCTTTCTGTGTAAAAGTTGGGATATTATGTAAAATGTAAATAAAAAGGTGATGTTTTGAAAATCTCATAAGCTCATAAGATGTTTAACTGAGACATTTTACCCTATCATGAAAAATATTAACTCATTTTGAATCTAATGGCAGCAACATGTTTAAAACAAAATTTGGATCAGGGTGATGTTTAGCATTGTGTAGCATTCCCTCTTAATAAATGCCTGTAAACGTCTGAAAATGTTCCTGAACCATGCGGTGATATCCAGTAGAGAACGGTGTCTGTTTTTAATGCAGTGCTGCCTGAGGTCCCAAAGGTCACAAACATGTAGTTTTGACCTTCAGCCCTTTCCCCTGCCTACAGAGATTCCACTTGATTCTCTGAGTTGCTTGATATTATACACTGTAGAGGGTCAGATCTTATGACTTGTTGCAGTTTTCATTGAGAAACTTGGGTTTTACTGAGATTTTAAATTGAAAGAAAAGAGCTGACAGTGGGAAGGTCCTAAATGATTTTCCTGGTTGCATGAATAAAGTGTTTTTAATTAATAGTGAATAATTAAAGTTTTATTCAGAAGAAAAAAAAAAGAATATATAAAGCCATTAGCTGTTTAATAAAATGTAGAAGCTACTTGTTTTATAAACTGAGAAAACTGAAAAGGGCAGCATGACCTGTATGTGGACAAACAACCCCGTCCTGTTTATCAGCACAAGTTTGACCTCAGCTCAGACTTCAGAGGATGATGAGAGGTGGAGGCAGAGGTGTGTTTGCCCCGATGAACTGTGCAGGGCATCACGTCTGCATACACGCACACTAATAAAAGGTTATCATCGCGGCATGTTGAGCAAACAATGTTTTGGCATCATGTGAGGAACTGGAAGGACAACAAGAAGTCAGTGGGACTGAGGAATGCCAGTGATAACGCTGATATCTTTAACACTTGGCTCTTTCACGCACTGTATGTCTGTCCTCATAGAAAGAAGCACCTGACCACTCCTGCTAAAGGAAATGATCCCATATTTCCACAAACACTGGTGTGGAAATGTGATTAGGCTGTCCTATTGATGCATCCAGGGGCAGGAAGAAAACTTGTGTGTGTGCATCTTTGTTTGATTTGGGACGTCCCTCCCAGTCTCTGGGACTGGATGGACTTTCATTCTAGATTCATATTCAAATTTCAACTAATTCAGACTAACATTTGTCCATGAGCTTAACATCATCTTCACCCTGTTTTTGACTTTATTTCCACCCTTGACAAGTTATTACTACACTTCCCTCTGAGTTGTCCATTTACATTTTGGATTAATGATTATTTTCTAATCTCCCTGCAATTTAAGCTTCTTTTAAACAGCTTTCAAAGCGATGAATTTCTATGGTAGGCAGTTGTTCAGATGTGGCAGTTCTTACAATAATACAGCAAATACCAAACCATTCTAGCAGATCAAGGGTCTTAGACTTTGCTCTTCGAGGGCAACTGTCCTGCAGGTTTTAGATGTTTCCTTGCTTTAACACACCTGACTCAAATGACTATTTTATTGTGCAGAACAAGTTGTTCGATCCATTTTTATTTTAAACAGGTGTTTTGGAGTAGGGAAGCACCCCGAACTGTCAGGAGAGTGGCTCTGAAGAAGTTCAAGGTCCCTGTCATAGATGGAGGAAAATTCCTGTCCCACGTTGGACAAAGTAAACAATCCCTGAAACATAAATCCAGCATAAAACTTAATAAATGGCATAAAACAGCCCGTGATATGGATTACCCAGCTGAAAACACAATATTGAAGCAAATAAAATCTTCATCAAAGCAAATAAAATCTTCATCAAGAAACCACCAAATAGAGGAGGTGATTTTTTTAAAAGAACCCAGCTCAAAGGGTAAAGTTTGGATACACACACTCAATACTTTGCCACCAAATGGACTAAACAATGATTCAAAATGCCACAGTGTGAGTATGCCATCTCTGTACTTGCCTTCCTCTACTGGCTTCCTGCTAAATAACATATTGATCTCAAAATCTTACAGCTCATCTCAGTGCTTTAAATGACCACTTCTGAGCACTGAAATCCCCACACTGGGCCTTTTCCATTCAAGCCTCCATTAAACTGAGCTCTTTGCTCTCTGAAATCAGGAACAGTAAATCTGTTGCAACCTTCATTTCCCTCCTTAAACATGTCTGTGAGAAAGCTTTTGGCAGTGTTTTATGCATTTATTACACATTTTATTCTGTCCAGGCTTAACCCTTTAATAGGCGAAGAACCATATTTGTACACTTCACTGGACACACCAAAATGCCTCTGCATGCCGTTCCATGAAATCATAGAACCACACTGAGTTCTCCACACAATCATCAAAGATCAGGACACATCCCAGCAACTTCACTGAGATCGGTCTTCAACATAAAAATGAGAAAAAACGTTTTAAAGTCTTGTAAAATCCTCCAGATTATAGCACTCTTTTGAATGGTTGAAAAGTTCACTTTCCAAGGATTTCAATAAGTGCCTGATAAAATTTTATCACATTATTCTACTTTAACGCTCTACATTTATTCTATAATATCAGTTTTTTACATTTTCCATGATTCCACCTGGAAGTTGAATATCCGTCTTTTTTGTGAGAAGTGTGTGTATGTTATTGACTTGTGATTCTAAACTGAAGCCAGCGTGGATGTTTCTCTGATGGACTGGTGTGGTGTACTCTGTCTCTTCCCCACTGAGAGCTGGGATAAGCTCCAGTCCTCCATGACCCTGAACAGGAATTGAAACAACCTTAAATTACTGCCCCATGTAGTTGGGAGTGTCTTTCATTTTCAATTTCTGAGTTAGCTCATGGCTAATTAGATCACATTGACACCTGTGGAGTTCCAATGGCCTTCTATTTATCCCTTGGATGACCTTGTGCAGAAACTTAAACATTTTTCTGAGGTGTCAGTTGAACAAACTAATGAATGTGATGTTTATTTTCTCTTTTATTGGAAATTTAGATACATTACTTTTTTTAAAAAAATCCCTAGACCCCAGGGATCACCAGCTCTGGTCCTCAGGGGCCGGTGTCCTGCAGGTATTAGATGTTTCCCTACTGCAGCACCTGATTCAAATAAAATGGATCTCTAACAGCAAGTCTCTCATTCATTTGAATCTGGTGTGTTTCTGCACATCCTACACCTGCAGGATACTCTCGAGGACCGGAGTTGGTGATCCGTGCAGTCTGTGACTGCTCACCTCTTCTGCTGGTGCAGAAACTCCTCTGTGCAGAGTTAAACTTTGTCTCAAACTAAGATGACAAGATGTCTTTGTTTATCTTCCAGTTCTAATTCAACTTTTACTAACAATAGCTTTTTAAATCATAAAATATCATTAAATTGGTTAATAATGAATCCTTTAACTTGGTTAAGGTTCAGGTATTTTTTAATGTGGAAGAAAATGCGAGAGAAAATCCCCAAAAATAGAAAGAAAAAGAAAAACCTTTTCTCACCTAAATAAGTTATAAGTTAGGACTAACCTCATAGTGGCTGGATTCATAGTAGATCACAATTAGAACATGAATCTTGGTTCAAAATAGGGATAAGGTTCAGTGTAGATGTTTTCATTATCATTTCATTATGTTTTCTTTTTTTATCACCACCCCCTGCAGGATGTAGAGGGGATAATAAGCCCTCCAACAGTCCCATCTGTGAAGGACCAGCCACGTACGACGGATCACATGAAGGAGTCTGAAGTATCTTACAGTTCATGAAGGTCTTTGTTGATATACTGATGGACTGATGTGCATTTGTCCGTGCGAGCAGAAGTGGGCATGCTGGCAGATGATCTATTTATGCTGACTAGTATCATATCTAACCCTTGTGCTATGGAAACTATAAAAGCATTATTACATAAGCTGATTTGGAACTGTGGTCACTTCAAGTGAAAGTTGCAGCAGGTGAGGGAAACATCAGGCTCGTTGTGTCAGCCATTGGGATGGGACCAAAAGTAATGAGCAGAGAAAAGCAAGAGTTTTATTGGTTAAGATGAGTCAATGATTAACAGCAGATTAGACTCTTTTTTTCGAGGATTTTGAGGACACATTAACTAAATCTTGACCATCTATCCAGTTTAATGCAACAGTGAGTAGCTATTTATCCTGCAATAAGCTAATGAGTAACATGACAACTTCTGATTGCTTGACAGAGGTTACAAAGGTGATTTTGTTTTCAAAGCAAAAGTTGATTTTCTTGAAAAATCACAGCATGACTCCTGCTCTTCAACCTGTGAAGCCCAGCTCTTTGTAGGAGGCATCGAGGTCAGCGATGACAGCAGCCATCACGTTTCTCAGGGCCTGCTGCCCGGCAGCATCGAGTCCGGCCTTCTCCTCCATGACCTTAACGACCACCTCAGCAATCAGCTGAGTGGGGAGAAAATACAGAGGAAATGATGGACATCGCTTTCTTTCCACGAGAAGGTTAAAGAGCAACCTGAGGGTTCTAAAGGAGAAGGAACATTTACATAAAAACGGAGCCTCTGGTTAACAGCCTCACCTTGAAGTTATTTATGGGGATCTTGTGCTTGGTCGCATGGCTGGTCGCCAGCGGTTTGAGGATGGAGGCATGGTTTCCTTTAGCTTTCAGCAGCTCACCAAGTTTCTTCAGCACAGTGGCACCGTGAGCAGAAATGGCGGCGTTACTGGACAGGTCACCCAAGGGGATGCCGACAAACTTGGGGAACAGTTTCTGGGTTTCTGGGTGCTCCGTGAAGAGACTGGGAAGAAAAAGGGATGTAAGCCAAAACTGATAAGTGGAACATTCCAGAATAGGAGGACATTTTATGTCCCATCTCTAAATTTTCAAGTAATCTGTGCACAATACACTCATACATGCATTGCTTGTGTAAATTACACTTGTCTTGAAAAAAAAAAGATTATTTAAGCTACCATATAGAGCTCATACACCCCTTAAAATGATATTTTTCTCTTGTCCTTTCTCCTAGATGACAAACTTGCATGTCAAATATAACCATTGCAATACGTTTTTAATGCACTTTTGTCTAAGTGTTTCTCTTTTATTATTAAAACAGTTGAATTTAATAATTAGCATATCTTAAATAATAGTAATAATGTGAAAGTTGTGTCCCTCAACATGCCTGCAGCCCTGTTACCAAAACCTATTTAGCATGGCAGAAGAAGAAAACCAGTGAGTCACATGACACAGAGGAAACGACTCATCAAGATTTATGCTAACAGCGTGGGCACACCAAGGGTAAGGTTTCTCTTCAATTTTTTCATATTTTTGCAATCATTGCAGCCTTGACTGAGTGTGCCACTCTAACTAATGCAACTCTGTTACTCATACTGTTAAATTAAAGCAAACTGATTTAGTTTTTTTCTAAAAGCTAACAAGAGGGGGTTTACAAGAGGAACTGTAACTTTTTGAGGCTAGCCATATACACAAATATATATGACACAGATACAGGCAACATGAGCTTAACGACAATTGACCCGCATATGGCATGGACAGATCTGGGCCACATATACCAAATCATCATTGGGCCACATGTGGCATTCCATTGTACAAACAGAGCCATCATTGCCAGACCTGGTCCACATCCAGTTGACATGCCACTTGCCATGCCAGCTGTTGGCCAGAAGTGCCGGCGTGATGCCAGATCTAGCCCAGACCTGTCTGCTACCTGGGATGTGACTCATTGGTTTTCTTCTTCTGCCATGCTAAATAGGTTTTGGTAACAGGGTTGGAGGCATATTGAGGGACACAACTTCAGTGCATTATTACCATTATTTAAGATATACTGATTATCAAATTCAAATGTTTTAATTATAAAAGAGAAACACTTCAACAAGATTATCAAAAAAAAAAAAAAAAAAGTGCATTAAAAACTTATTCCAGTGGTTATATTTGACATAGAAGTTTGTCATCTAGAAGAAAGGACGAGAGAAAATATAATTTGTGGTTCCTAAGTATTCATCACAGGGTTGCACTAAGCATGGTGCACACCACATAAAACATCTCATAAAAGCATTTTATTGATGCTTAAGCTGGACAAATGTTGTTTTGTTTATGATACTGTTTTCAAAAATACATGACAAAAGATATTTAAATAAATAGTTAATTTTTCAAATGTTTCTATGCCCAAATTGTCCTCCAATTCTGACACAAGTGTGTGTGCATATAAGTTTGCGTTTCAGCACCACACAAGCAGGCAGATGTCACAATGTTATCCTGACAATGCTGAGAAGGCAAGAAAACTATTTATATGTACACGGGAGACATAAAATTAACATAAAATACACTCAAATGTTGCTTTAATATGTACATCTGTTCATTCCCGTCACTAATGATACTTTTATTAAATCTGTTTCTAATGATTTTTTGTTGGCTTTGTCAAAAATGTTTCCTTTTATTTTAGTTCATTTAAATAAAAAATTGAGGAATTTACTTGTAGATGGGGTCATTGAGTGTGTAACTAAACAATTAAGTTAAGAAATATTAAAATAAATCTAAACAATCTGTAATTAAACCAATTTAATTTGCATCTGAGCATTATCTTCTTTTTAAATTTTCACTGATTTTGTGCAAACAGCCTGACCTACAGAAACATGAGAAGCCTTATCTTTCCAGAACCACTGACCGGATCAGAACCAAGTTTCCATGGGAGGAATAGTCCGCTTCCACTGGACCCCAATGCTTCAAAACCAAGTCAAAGTCTGCCATGATACTGGGAGATGGAGTCTAATGAAAAAGAAGTGAATAAAAACATTTAGAAAAACACTAATCTGGGAATAATAATCATTATTCTGTCCTTTCAAATTGAGAAAAGGACATGTTTATTACACATCAGAGTGTTCTGCAAACAGTGTTATCTGGTTGTTTGGTGTTGCGTTTCTACTGTTTGATTTGATGGAATCAGGCCAAGAACCACTTCATTCAAGGACAGCTCATTACCAGAGGGAGTTATTTCTTTTGCCCTTAATGTTTTCTGTCATGTAACCTCAGAACAACTCTGTAGAATTTATTTAAAGTGAAATGAGATGCATGTTTGGTTTGCTCTAAACTCTTCTACATCTGCAGAAAAGCATGTAAATAGAAAATGCTTTCTTTTAAATACAGATGTTTTTGTCTTTAAGGACACTTTTTTTTTTTTTTTTTTTTTTTTTTTTTGCAAATTGTAGTTTGCAGGAGCAGAGGACTGCTGGTTAATTTGATAACCTTGGTACTTATTAATTTAATGTCATGTCACTAGGATATTTCCTATGCAAATTGAATGTTAATCAAATTAAATAATGATAAAGTATTTCTTATAAGCTAGTGCTTCTTCAAAACAGCTTTTTAAATAGAACTTTTTCTACAGGAAACATATTTCTTTGTGCATTTTTTTTAGTTTTATTGCAGGCTAATTTGCTCTAAATCTGCTTTTTTTTCCCTATTAGATTCAGTTATTTATATATATATAAGTCTAAACAATTAAGAAAGACATCACCTACCTGCACAAAGTAAAACAATCCTGTTTGATTAACAAGAAATCTTCTTGACCTGAGTTCTCCCTTCAAAGTTGACCTTTTATACTCCCTCCCACTCTGCAGCAGCCAAATTTTTTTAGCAATCCTGTCAGTCTACCTCACACATTGCACGTCTCCTAAAATTTTCTGAATACCTCCACGCCTTGTAACCTCTCCTTCCATGCAAACATGGACTCTGAGGTGATCAGGAGGTTATTAGCTGTGAAATGTTTTCTGTTAAGAACTTCTTTGGATTTAAGAATTTAAGAATTTCTCAAATTCTTAAATTCTCCTAGCTATGTGCATGATACTGAGCATATAGAGCAGAAAATATATCTTTAATTAGATCAAAGAGATCTATGTGTGATGGATATATATGCATCATTGATGCCTTCGGAATTTTTTAAGGCCAGTTTTTTAATCATAACGTTTCTACACTAAATCACTAACTTTAATGTTGTTATACAGATTTATACATCTGTTTAGAGAGCTGTTGATTTATAATTAATATTTGAAGGATGCATCTGTTATTGTCAAGTTGCAAAGACACAGACATGTGAAACAATAAGAAAGAAAACAACCATGAATTTTGCATGAATATCATAAATTACAGTAATTTTTTTCTATATTTCTTTATATATCTGACAAAGATGCACAAAGACAGGAAGTAAAGACTTGGTCATTTACACCAGCAGCTCAGATATTTAGTATAAACCGGCTGCATGGAATCCTAAATGTCATGGATTACTGACCATGCACTGGGAGAAGTTATTATTGCTGTAAAACCAACCACATCATCTAAAGTCCTGTGGTAATTTATCCAACTGCAAATTATTTTAATTATTCATTTATTTTATACATGCAGTTTGCCTCATATTTGATTGATTCTCCATTTTCTTTTTTTTTTTTTCTGGCTGCTGTTTTGTATACAGTCAAGTTCAGCACTGCAGCACCAACATGTGTTTCACAGCGATATTTCACTTTTAATTCCGGCTTAAACATATTAGAAAAAGTCTGCTCTGCATTGGTTACTAAGGGCTGGTTGCTCTGAGTTTTCACTTTAAACAGTTGTTAATCTGAGGCATCTTACATGCCCATGCAAATGCTTTAATTTAATTTAGTTCCCTTGACATCCAGTGAGGTGGAGTTTTGATGAAATTGACAAAGTTTATTAGAGGTCACTAGATTTCAGGGAATAATAAATATATAATAAAATGTGTATTTTTTCCTGCACAAGTAGCTGCAATTTTACGCACCAGTCAGTCAGTTTGTTGTTGTATTTTCTGCTATAAACATAAACTAGAGATCTTAACTCCCATTTAAAGCCATCCTGAGCTTCTTGACATAAAAGTTTTTTTTTAAACTGTTTTTACATGTCTACTGCAAAGACAGTTCATTACTAAATTTGAACTCATGAAAATAGTAATTGAAAATGTTTCTCAGGTTCTCAGATGGTAAAATGGTCAATACAGCCATCAAAATGGCCTGGATGTGAAGGGGCTCTACTGAATATAAATGGTCAAAGCATTTTGTGTCTTTTTTTCTCTCTCAAAGCTTTTGATTAAAAAACATATTATCATGCCTTTCAGTTAATGGCAGTCCTGAAAGCCGTTAACAGGCACATAGCGGACTAAAAAAAACTAAACAGGTGAAGAACTGAAATATGTTTTGAATACATGTTCAAGGCATTATTAGGGAAACTGTGCATCAGATGCAATTTAAAGCTTTCTTCTTATATTTCCAACATGCTAACACAGAAGAATGTGCATATGCACTTACAGGACATGTGCAGTGGGTCACACACAAACACATTAAGCCAAAATAATTTACACCCACATTAAAATTAGATTCATGATGAGTTTGTTTTTGATTAACAGGATTCTTCTGTCCGAGGACTGCATCTTTATGTTTTTCGTTTTGAAGCACACGAATCATATGCTCATGCCAGGCTTTCTGCAGATCTCTGCTAAGACTTTCATTCCCAAGATTCAAGGTCGTTTTGGTCACTTGCACAGAAAATGCAGGGTGCTAATAGTGCCATCTGCTGGTTAAAGTCTGACATTACACTGGGTGAAAGGTAAGCCCCTCCTCTTCCAAACGTTGATTGGGTCAGATTTAATTCACCACATGCAAGTTTAACCAATAGCATCTTCAACTGATCTCACGTGGTCTTCAATACCCGGAAGACAACAGTAAACCTTCCAAAGCCCGGAAAATTAGGTCACTTTGAAGTTTTCCACAAGTTTGATTTGTTTTATTAGATTGTGGTTGTTTTATTTTTCATATTTTTAATGATTATTATTTTTAATCAGTAGAGACGTTTTCCGTGATGATACAAGCGTTAAAAGGTGTTAGACACATGGCGTCCAGTTCAGTGAAACAAGCCGGTAACTACTGTCAATCTGTTTTTCTCTTAACTGACTTATAAAAGGGAAAAATTCATACGAGTCAAGTTTACACGAAAGTTACATTGCGAATTAGTTATTAGTCTTTTTAGTTATTAAAAAAGCCTTTTAATTAAAACAATAATGTGAACTCGTTGTAGCCACTGAATAAAAACTGATTGCAGCCTGACATTGGGGTAGAAGTGGTAAAGAATATACTCTAGCATAAAATACATTTAAGATTAAGTGATTTTCAGGAAAGAGCAACAGCTGTCTGTGTGGTCTTACATACGAGGGATTCAGATTGGGATTTCTATAAGAGGGGCATAGTACGAGGCGGCAGCAATGTATGATGATTAACCACAGTAAGAAAACAAGCGTCTTCCCTAATAGTTTATCATTTTTCCTTCTGTTGCCAAAACAGCTTTGAGACATTTTTCTTCTCCTCAAAGTGCTGTCAGTAGTGAGGCGGTGTCTCCATGGAAATGATGCATTCAGGGATGCATCCATGAAGGATTTTTTAACAGTATGGCTGAGTATATTATCATACTGCCTTCAGGGATTGCTATTAAGGGATGTATGTGGAGACTCTCAAAGTAACATATATGTAAATACTGTACATCACTCTGCCTTTGCCCCCTTGCCTTGTCCTCAAAGTTCCTCCAATGTAAAAGAAGTTCTTCACCAGACCAGAACCTTTTTGTTTTGCTCCAAGGTCCAGGTCTGTCATTCTCATGCTGATTTAGGATGCTTTTGGTGGTGTACAGAGGTCTGCATGGGCACCAAGTAGTCTGAAGCTTTGCATTTCTGTTTACAAAAGCTGACACCTCCCTGTTGTACTCTGCATTTTGGTTTTGGGACATTTTTGCTTGTCCTCTATAAAAAGAGACCACATGGGTCAGCTTTTACCTTGAGTATTCATGACCCAGTTACTGGTTCAGCTCTATTTCTGTTGGTGGGCAGAAATCATCTAACGTCTTTGTTATTGTGATTCTCCCCCCTTTCAAAAAATCTAATCAAAGATGTCCATTTTTCTGCTTCAAGCACATCAGCTTTAACAACTTGTTGTTTACTGGTTGCTTAACCTATCCCATCCTTGAGCAATATGATAAAGAATGCAACGTGTAATGTTTCATATGGTGATGACAAACTGTAGGTGAGCAAAGTGGTTGAAAGGGCCTTTTTAAAAAAATAACCACATATGATGTGATAATGAGCTCAGACATTTTTGCAGTGGAGAGCTTAAGAGAACTATTAGTAAATAAGATAAAAAGAAATGATTGTACATGTAATAGTAAACTATTGACTGAAGAGGAAATTGGTGCAAGACGAGTGAGCTGGATAATAACTGCAAACATAAGACAGAAATAGTAATATTGCAAGTTCTGTAGTTTTAAGTCATATATATTTTAGAAATATACTTTTACATAAAGTTCAGAAACTCAAAGCTGATGAATAGATTAAAAAATTGATTAGTGGCATATTAACTGATTTGAATAGTCATTAACTATAGAATTGATATGGGAATCTTAAATATTCTTGCCAAATTGCTTGATGTAAAATATTTAATACAACAGGAAAAATCTGCAAATCCATGTAGTTTAGGAGGATAAAAATTTTTATGGACCAGTTTTAGTAAATCAGGTATTTGGCTCACCGTGTCTCTCATTTTTTCTGTGTTCTGTGTGTTCAGTTTCAGATTTATCTGTGCCAGTTCCATGGGGAGAGATCAGAGGTAAAGTCTGGGGTCCTGATCACGGCCATCCAGTTCTGTGCCTGCATGGCTGGGCTGACAACTGTGGCACATTCAACACCCTCCTTCCCCTTCTACCAAAAGGTAACTGCTGTTGGAGGACATGTGTAAACCATGACACAGTTTACTCACACCTACTTTTGCTCCTCATTTTGTTTTTACAATTTCAAGTTTTGCCACAAGCTGAATAGTTATTTAGTCATTAATGCTGTGAAAGCTGTCGTTGAATTGTTGCAACTGAAAGTTGAAATTTTTTTTCTCCAAATGTATTCCGGTGTGGAAAGTGGAGAGCAAGATATGAATCTTTTGGGCAAATATGATCTGTACAGTCTCTGTCTTTAACACATCTATTAGCTATTCCAAGAATCTCCAGCATATGTAGCTAACACCTAATGTGATGATATTAAGACTTTAGACTTTTAACATTAACCAAGATTTCAACTTTAGTCAACAACTGTTTGGTTTACCACACAGAGAAATGTTCACCCAGTTTATCTTTGTCCATCCTACAGAATGCAGATATGTGGCGATGGACCTGGCTGGCCACGGCTGCTCATCACATCGTCCTGCTGGAGTTATGTACTCCTTCCCTTCATACGTTTTGGATGTACGCAGAGTCGTTGAGGGTGTGTGAGTATGAGACGTTCCAGGAAATGTTTATCCACTGAATTAAGCATCAGTGTGTTTAGAGGCAACAGGCTGAAACTTTGCAGTGATAGTAGGTCATTTAGTGTCACTGGTTGTCTACTTTCAGTGAAAATATATTGCATGTTGAAAATACACTGCCTGGCCAAATAACAAAAGAAAAAGTTACTGCCTGGATTTAACTAAGCAAACAGGAAGGAGCCTCTTATTGGATAATTTCTGCATGTGTGATTATTACAGAAAAAGCATCTAAGGAGATGCAGAAATGTCTAAAAGTGGGTTAAGAACTGTCCAATGCATTATTAAAAGCTGGAAAGATACTGGAGAACTATTGTCTTTGAGGTAGAAGGTAGAAAAATCCTGAATGATGGTGATCAGTGATTCAGCTACATTATGTGTCCATAGAAAGAGGTCAGCTGATACCTGAATATACTGAATGAGCAGGTTATTCCTGTAGAGTTTTTCTTCCCTGATGGCACGGCCATATTCCATGACGACAATGCCAGGATTCATTGGGCTCAAACCCTGAAATAGTGGTTCAGGGAACATGAGACATCATTTTCACACATAGATTGGCCACCACAGAGTCCTGACCTGAACCCTATGGAGAATCTGGAGAAGGTTTTGTGCAGTGGTCAGACTCTCCAATCATCAATACAAGATCTTGGTGATAAATTAATGCAACCCTGGACGGACATAAATCTTGTGACATTGCAGAAGGATCAAAGCTAAAGGTGGTTTAACGAAAAATTAAAGTGTGTGACCTTATTATTTTGGTGGTGACTTGTTTATTAATAATATATGATTTTTTTAAACTTTAACATCTTGAAAAATATATTGCATGCTCACATGGATTTCCCCAATCAATGGTGAGTTTTTCCTCAGTGTTCATGTTAATGCAAGCTAAGAAAGAGCCGTTAACCTCTAAAAATTGATAGAACATTTAGGTATTTGTAGTTTCCATGGTTACAATGCATCTCAGGTCTAAAGAGTTGCAGAAAATTGGGGTTTGATACTGAGGTACTTTAGTTGTGTTAGCTTCACACCTCTGGTTCAGAAATAATGAAAAACAGTTGAATTTCCCTTTAATTATGACCAAATTCATTACCTTAGTTGTTTGAGATGTTATATATTCACCCATCATTAGTGGTATGGTTATATAAAAGCTTTTGCATCGCTTGTAAGACAGGAAGCTTGGGTTTCTGCCACCAGGGGCTTTTGAGCTCTTTCTTTTTTGGCCTGTAGATGGCAATAGAGGCTTTATGTTAGAGTGTAGCTCTGTGTTCCTGCCTAAAACAGCTTAGCTATGTTGTAACATCAGCCACTAATAAATAAAGCCTCTCATTTTCGTGTTTTCAGTTTTTGTAAAATCTATTTGATGTCTGAATGTCATGTAACTGGTGTTGCACACATCATTCATTGTGATGTTACAGCCAGTGTCTTAACAGCCACAGCATCATCCCAAATGGTTCCCTTTACACCCCATATGATGATTAGATTTAGTTTTAGATTAGAAATTAATCTTGTGTGAAAGATGGAGAAGTAACGTATGACACATTAAAACTGGTTATTTGATAAAGATGGCAGAGCATCTGGAAGCCGTAATGGTTCCTTTAAAGCAAAAATGGCCCATGTGTTTTTAGTGATGAGATACTGAACCTGGTTGATGATGTGTGAAATTACTCCCACAGCACTGCAGTGGAGCAAATTCTCCATCATAGGCCACAGCATGGGTGAGTGCAGCTATAGAAAAGAATTAGAGCTTTAAAATGTCTTTGGCATGTTTTATTTATGTTCTCATTTTCATTTCAGGTGGTAACTTAGCCGGAATGGTAAGTTACTGATTATATTACAGCCAACATGTAGTGGAGACGACGGCATTGTGAGGTGTCATCATCCATACGGTGTTTTCCACAGTTCAGCGCTCTGTATCCTGATATGGTGGAAGCCGTCGTACTGCTGGACTCCTATGGATTTTTACCTACAGATGTGGTACTTATTTCTCCACACTGTGCAACGTTTTACCCTCTCCCACTCACTCTGACTCACCTGCTGAACACTGAAGCCCATAACCCTCATTTTAATTTAACCCTTACATTAGAAAAGAAAAAATAAGTTAGAATAAAAAGTTATAGCTGCAAATTAGAATTAGCCTGTGATGTAGGGAAACCTCCACACAGCAGTCCAGATCCCAACAAGGAGACAATGATACTAGAAAATGTTTATTTTTAGAAAAAGCAGTCTAGACGCCTCCGGGTCTCTTCCTCTGTTTGTAAGACCAACTGATCCTCTGTCACATTAAATACAGAGGTGAAGGGATTAGACAATATTACACTTCAGATGGAAGTGCTCCTGAAACTCATCAAACACCTGAAAGCCAGAGTAAAAAGGGATGTTTATAACAGGTTTAATCTGTGTTTGCAGCCATCTTCCTTGGTTTGATTTTTGTTAAAAGCTAATCTGCATAAAAGCTTTATCTGAATCAGCCACACTGATTGTATAAAAGTATTGGGCCACCCTAATTTTGTTTATAAATTTCCTTGAAAAGGTTTAATTAAAATGTTTAAACACAAATGCAAGGACAGTGAAAAGGTGTTAAGGTGTCTAATAATATTAATTTTAATCCGCAAAACACTTCGTCAAGTTAAGTCATTTCTTTAGTCTCCAGGAATCGTTCTTCAGATGTCTTGAAGGACTTTTTTAAGCTCTTCTTTGAATGTTGTTGCTGCCTTTTCTTCCGTTCTTTTGTCAAGATGGATGATCCCACACTGCTTTAGAACGTTGGGTTCTGGAAAGGATTCATCACGTCATTAGACCAGTTTTTCAGTCCACTGTCATTTCGTCAACCCTTTTCTCCGTTTCCCTTCCATAAGAATGGCGTCTGTACATTCACTCTTTCATAGAGGCTTGTGCTGCGTCCTTTTTTAAGGACGCCTTGCTGAGATATTCCATGTTTTCAGATACTTACCCTTTTGGAATCAATGTGTCGGTGCCAAAATACTATTATATATCTGTCAAAATGTTTTGTTTTTGTTTCTTTTTGGCATTTTCCAAAAAAGTAGTTTTGGCAAACTCCTGACAGGCAGCTTGTAACAAAGCGCCCAAGGATGCAATTAACCTCTTCATCGAGAGGCTTATTTTTTCTGCCTCCTGTTTGATGTGACATTCCCCCCAAAAATGAAGTATATCTTCACAACTGCAAGGACAGTGTGTAAAATCGTGGTTCCAAAAGAAGTCTGAGACATGTGAGATTACCACAGAAGTGTCAGAATCAAGATACATGTTACTGTGTCAGAATAAATTCACCTGGAACACAGTAGAAAATGTATCTCCTCCTAAAAGAAAGCCACATTACTTTCTGTATAACCAGAGGATAGCAGCCCAATTCATGTAGGAATTATTAAAGTAATGTCCGATGAGTAAATGTGCAAAAATAGAAGCTGAAAACGTGAACCTGAGCAGATTTACAAATGTTTTAATAAAGTTGTTACACAGATAAGTAGTATCTCAGGAACCCATTGCTGATGTTAATGACACCTCTGTCTATCATCAGAGTCGTGAGAATTGAGGGATGGCCTCCAAATTCACTTCAGAAACATCATGCGGATCCAGAACGTGAACCCCTAAGATGACTTATCATTGGAAGAGTGAATACTTCTTTATTCTGTTTTTGTTTGCTACTCTTTAGCTGCTGGCTTGAGTTTTTCATACAGTGATGAGACAAACGTCTTTGTAATCAGTGAGTCTTTTAACTGAATTTCTCCCAGTTATTTTGATATTGTACATGTTAAGATTGCTGCTTGCTAGTGTGTGCAAAGATCTTCTGTACTGCATGCATCACATGCTGCCCCCTGTACAGGAGGGCTCTCACGATGAAGAGGTTAAAAATGGTTCTCTGATTAGTTGTTGCTAGGTGTAGATACAACCCAGGTTCATCCCTTGAGATAGCTGCCTTTTTTATTTGCTTGACTGATTTATATAGATTTTTTTTAAAATAAAGGCATGCTCAGTGAATGGTCATATACAAGGACCGGACTAAAAATGACAGAAAAATCCATCACTGCCCAAAGAAAAACCTCATGAGACCTTCAGAAGATCTGGGGAAGTGTTACTCAGGAATAATTTAAAAGATTATGAAACACTGACTCTTATGAAACAAAATATAAAGAAATGGTTCAAAACTTGTTCACAGGTCTATAGAGAAACTCTGCAGCTCTGCAGAAAACATCTTTGCACCATTCAACATATTTCTGATACTTGCCCTTTTTATTTACTTACAGTATTTTTTGCCAGTAGAGAAATATGTGCTGTTTTTTCTGTAATAAGTCAGAAAATATTTATGCTGAAAATCACAAACTTTTGCATAAGTTATCCTAAATGTATTTTTTTTTTGCACTTGTCAGCAGAACTGCAACAAGGTCCTTATGTTACCTTTTAACATTAATATTTTAGCAGTAACCAGCAGAGGTGATTTAATTTCCCCTGGGATTAATAAAGTATTTATCTGTCTGCGATGGTTTCTACTTCCGAACAAATAAAGGGCAAGGACGAGTCATTAGAAAGATGGTCTCAGGAGTAGAGAATGGTAAATTGGTAAATTAGTTGTTAATTAAGTCTGATGTGATAGCCTCTTTCTTATCTTTTAAGCTTGAAATGCAACACTTTAGCTACAACGTGAGAGTAGCTGTTCAGTTTCCATACACTTTTTAAATTATTGCTTTTTCCACTGAGTGCTCAAGCAGCCCCTCTGGTGACCTCCAGCTAATATTAGTTTGATGTACACTGAAAGGCTTCATGACTTCATTACAAAGTCTGATGAGTTCTGTACTGCACAGGAATGAAAAAATATGTAGGATGTTTGACATTTTGAAAGGCATCATATTTAAGAAATGCTTTCAGTCATCAGTGAAAGTGAGTCTGTTGCTGTTTTTGTCCTTTGGGCCAATTTTAAACGATTCCCATTATGTTGCTGCAATGTGTTGCTTCACACTGTTTTCTTTTCCTGCTGTTTACTCGCTCTTCTCATAATCTTGAGTCTCTTTTTGTAGAAAGAAATGTCCAAGGTGTTCAGACAGGGCTTGGATGAGATGATTCAGTTTGAAAAAAGGGATGAAAACAAGAAGAGAAGAGTTTACACTTATGAGAAGGCTGTTGAGAGGTAAGACACATTCACATCTCAGCTGTCTAAAAGACAACTGCACATCCACTCATGCAGAAATGTGTTGGTTCAACCCTCAGGCTGCTGGCTGGAAACTCAAGTCTGTCTGAGCACTCTGCAAAAATTCTCCTAGAGCGAGGTTTGGTTCAGGTCGAAGGAGGTACGTCTTATATTTTTACTCTTTGATCTGCTCTGTTTTGCATTCTGAAGCTGTAATGAACTTTTCCCTTGCAGGGGTGGAGTTCTCCCGAGACTTTCGGATTAATTTGGTAGGTTAATGTTGAACTGTACTTTTCCCCCCTTATTTCCTGAGCTGTTCTTTGCAGCTAATAACCTTTTATTGTGTTTTCAGAGAAATGTAGTACGCATCACTATGGAGCAGAGCCTGGAGTTGCAGTCGAAGATACAAGCCTCTGTTTTAGTTGTTCTGTAAGATGTTCTTCTGCCCGTTTTCGTTTCTTATAGATATAATTCATGAATGCATCACATTTCAGCCATGTGGTATAGAAAGTACACTGTCTGAGCTCTTAAGGTTTTACATATAAGGATATGGTGGAATAAAATATTTGGTTCTTTAGTCAAATATAACCTCAGGTAAACAACATAACATATTACTTGCTGTCTTTTTTTATTTTTTTTTATTTTTAACAAAATTGAAGCCAAAATGCAGAAACAGCATGTGGAAAAACTATTTCCATCCTTAATGGTTCTATAATAATTAAGAGGTTCAGTATCAGTTAGGTGTTGCTGACTAAATACCTTTCATGTTTTGATACTTGGCCGGTGTGATCACTTCTATAAAAGCAGGATTTTAGGTTGTTTGGTGTTCTGAAGTATTCAGTGTGAGTTTAGACGAGGCCATAAGGAAAAGACAGTAGTAAGGGTCTTAGAGAAGCAACTATTCTTCGCCATCAGTCTGGAAAGGGTTGATGGCAGGCAATTTTCAAACTATTTGGAGTTCATCCTTTTGAGAGCAATTATTTACAAGTGAAAAACTTTCAAGACAGTTATCAATCCAACTTGTTTACTCCAAGGCCAGACTGTGCAATGCTCAGAGAAACTGCAAAAACAAAACAAGAACTGCATCAGAAGTTCACCATGGCCTCAGTTAGCATGCTAAATGCCAACGTTGGTGACATCGGGAAAAAGTCTGAACAAATATGGGTTGTTTGTTTGGTTTGCCAGGAGAAAGTCTCCTCTCTCTAAAACAGGAATTGCCAACTTCGGACCTCTTGGGCTAGTGTCCTGAAGGTTTTAGACACTTCTGTGCTGCAACCCACCTGACTTAAATTAACGGGTAATTTTAAGGGTAGTGCAGAACTTGACAAGCTTTTGGAGGACTATTTTATTTGGATCAGGTGAGCTTCAGCAAGGAAACATGTTGAACATGCAGGACACGTGCCCAAGAGGTCCATAGCTGGTGATCCCTGCTTTAAAACAAATATGGCAGCACAGCTTTGGTTTGCAAATCTACCTTTGAACAAACCAAAAGACTTCTGGAACAAAGTCCTGTGGATAGATCTGGTGGAGTTGTTTGGTTATAACACAGAGTGCCATGTTGAATATAATTGAATACAAATAACCGAATCATATCAGCTGTTTAACACAGTGGTGGAAGGATGAAGATTTCGGTTTGTTTTGCAGCCACAGCACCTGGACACTTTGTAGTTGTTGAGCAAGATCATGAAGTCCTCTGTCAAATGTGAGGTCATCTATCTGATGGCCAAAGTTTAGCTGAAACCAGGTCATACAGCAGATAATGATCCAGAACACAGCAGCAAATCTATAACAGAGTTACTGGGGGAAAAAAACAAAACATTTAGTTGTAGCAGCGGGTCAAAGTCTAGACCTCTACTAGTCTGAAATGCTGCAGCTGGACATAAAAGCACTATGCATGAACATGGTTTAGTATTAATTTGAATGACAACAGTTTTATATGTTATGTTTTGTTCATCTGAGGTTGCGTTTACCTATTTTTAAAGCCTGATAAGGACCTGTTAAAACCAGAGAACTGAAAGAGAGGAGACATTTTTCTCATGAATGTAAATATACATGCAATCTTTGTTTTTACAGAGCAGAAGATGGTTTTGAGAAAATGTTTGCTAAGCAAGATCAGAAGAAACTTACAGAAGACATTCTTCAGGCCTACAGGGAAAGAAATGTGAGTGCACTTGCCCCTGTTTGTTTATGCAAAGTAAGTATGCTAGCATCTTCATGTCTATTTTTAGTCCTAAAGCCTGTGTGTAATTGTCCCTGACAGACAGACAGCCTCACAGTTTCTGTGTTAGTCTGAGCGCAACGTCTCTGAGGCAGCAGAAATGTTAATATCTGTAAACCTCAATGCTGACCTATATACTGGATCTTGGTTAAGTGCAGCAGATGAGGGGGAACAGAGGGGCTGTGTCACCACAAGGAGATGCCGCTTTTCTAAGTAAGCTTCTGATAGAAAAATTAAAACTTTGACTGCAACTAAACAAAAAGAGACTTGGCATATCAAAATGCTGAAAACTTGAATTAACATTTCATCACTGTAGAAACTGTTAAAGCATAAAAGATGCACCTCAAACTGCATGAGCCTACAGAGAATTATCAGCTGGATCTGCAGCTGCCCTTTTCTTTCAGAGTAGCTTTCAGAGCCAGTTATAGCCCTTCTTGCAGGTGCTTAGTGTTTTACAGCAGAGACCAGCTGGTCAACACTGGAGCAATTAGCAGCTGAAGAGCTCAGCATTTACTACAGGAGGTAATGGAGACTGAAACAGAGCTACATCTGAGGGATCCGCAAAGTGATATTACTTGGGTTAGTGAGGTTTGGTCAGCTTAAAGTTTTTATGTCTTAACAGGCTCTTTTTTCATTAAGTGAGGTCACCAAGTTCAATTAAAATGAATGCTTTCTCTTCAGAGAGAAGGCTTGTGGTCAGACTTTAAACTGGTATCTGAATCTGTTAGAAGCAGCGGTGGTTTTGTAAACCACACCAGATGCCTTAAACACTGCAGTATTGTTACAGAAGCACAAACTATTCATCACGTTACTGTAGGAGTCAAAATTTCTGAATACATAACAATATAAAACATATCTATATCAATGAAAAACTAAGCAACGACTAAACTCTTCTGTTGTGTTAAAGACGTATCACAAAGCTTTTGCAGATTTTGTCAGTGATGCACCCCCTATCAAAGGCTAATTCGGCATCCATCTTGGGTCGTACCTGTACTGTTAGCTCACAAACATCAGATACTGAAGATTGAATTGTTTAGTCGTTAAAAACAAAGTCTTTGGAGCATTCCTCATATCATGCAGTCTTTTACTACTTACGATAGATTTTGTTTAGGCTTTTATATCACGGTTGTGCATGTTTTAGGCATCAATAGTACCTTTAAACATCACACCATCTTTGTTTTTGTCTTTCAGCATTTGGTGGTGACTGTTCCGGGCAATCATCACGTCCACTTGAACAATCCTGAAGTCGTTGCTCCACTTGTGTCAGACTTCCTGCAGAACAAAGTGCTCAACAAAGATGCTGATGCTTCGAAATTATAGCAAACACACATAAGCTTCTACTACTACACAGACATCACCTCAAAAAAAGTAAAGTAACAAGAGTACTTGTGTTAATGTGTATAGTTTATACCTTTTTTTGATGCATAAGTCAGTCATCCAGCTGTCTTACCATTAAAATTTACTGTAAGTTACTTCTGATTGACTCCTAAATATAAAGTATTTTTAATGGATAATGTTATTTTAATTTGAAAGGTGGGGACAGTGTATTTTTCTTTACCTCCAGAATATTTGTGGAGTTTCTAAACTAAAAATGTTTGGTTTTCTGCTGAATCGTTTACAGCCAGCACAGACTGTGGAATATTTTGTATGTTAAAATCAATATTAAGTATTAACCCAGTTTATACTTTACTTTGAGTAAGATTCTGATTTGTAAGCATCATTTTTTAATCAGCTTTGCCCAAATGAGAGCATAAAAAAACAATAAAGGATAATCAAACAAAGCTCTGTTCAATATTCAGCTCTTTATCATGTTACATGTTCATGCCTTAACTGCTCTCTCACTTCATTTCCTTGATCTAGTTAAGACATGCGTTGACAGGTTGTCAAATGTTTAAACATCTTCAGTCTGTCCTCAGTCATCAGGAAACTGCTGGTCGATGCCCTTAAATAAATGATTATACACAAGAAACCTTTAACATCAGTTCTGTGTGAAGACCAGTCCAAAAGCACCCACAGCACAATGAGGAAAAGGACGGGGACGGGGCTCAGGAGTCAGTACATCAAGAAGTCATCAGTAAATATACCATTAATGATAAAACTAATAACTTATCTTTCAAAAGCCTTTTTCATCTTTAGTCAGTGAAGTCATAACTTTTGAGGTCTGCTCTACAGAATGAAAGACTTTGCTTCTTTCATAATATTCTGGTAAAACATGAGTTGAGAATTCTGACCTGATTTTAAGATTACCTTTGTACTTCCAGATAAAGTTAATGTGGACAGTGATGCAGCTCCTATTAGGTAATCCCAGGCCAATTTTGGATTTTGGAATTTCTGGATAGCTCAGTTGGCAGAGCATCTGTCTCCATTGTGGGAGACCAGATTTGATTCCCCCAAGGGATGAACATTAACACCTTCCAGTTGGGCCTTTAGGCAAGACCCCTAACACTCCTGCTGGACCACTGTAAGTCGTTTTAGATAAAAGCATCTGCTAAATTACTGTTCTGTAATAATTTTACCAAATACACCCGGTTCATGACAGGAATGTTCCTAGAAAAAAAATGTACTTAAAATATTTTTTCTGACATCTTGAGCCTCTTTTTTTTTCTTTGTTTGAAATGTGTTTAATTGTTGTAGTGCACAGGTGTCAAACTCCGGTCCTCGAGGGCCGGTATTCTGCAGGTTTTCATTCTTTCCCTGATCTAACACACCTGACTGAAATTAATGGGTTATTGTGAAGAAGTTGACAAGAAGCTGTTGGATCCATTTGATTTTATTTAGAGACCCAGCTCTTTGCAGATGATGTGGTTCTGTTGGCTTTATCTGGCCGTGATCTTCAGCTCTCACTAGAGCTATTCGCAGCCGAGTGTGAAGCGGCTGGGATGAGAATCAGCACCTCCAGGTCCGAGACCACGGTCCTCAGCCGGAAAAGGGTGGAGTGCTCTCTCCGGGTCTGCAATAGGGTCTTGCCCCAAGTGGAGGAGTTCACGGATCTCGGGGTCTTATTCATGAGTGAGGGAAGGATGGAGCCGGAGATCGACAGGCAGATCGGTGCGGCGTCTGCAGTGATGCTGACTCTACATCGGTCTGTTGTGGTGAAGAAGTAGCTGAGCCAAAAGGCAAAGCTCAGGCTGCTGGTGGTGTAATGGTTTGGGAGATATTGGCACACTTAGGGCCCCTTAGTACGTTGCATGGTTTAACCACCACAGCCTACCTGAGTATTGTTGCTGACCATGTCTATCCCTTTTTGACCACAGTGTAGCATCTTCTGATGGCTACTTCCAGCTGGATAATGCACCATGTCACATAGTTCAGATCATCTCCACCTGGTTTCTTGAACATGACAATGAGTTCACTGTACTCCAGTGGCCTCCATAGTCACTAGAGTTAAATCCATTAGACTAGTGGTTCCCAACCCATGGTCCCTGACCCCCCTAAGGGAGTCCCCAAAATGCACAGGGATTCTGTGAGTTTCTGAGCATACAGAACCTGCGTGATTGTTAAAGTTAAGGCCATGTCCACACAGAGATAAGTTTAGTTTTTTATCGTTGGGATGTTTCATTCACTTGGAACCAGCATTTTGGGAGCCTGAAAACCTTTGAAACCAGTTCCCAAAGTGAATGTATGAGTGGCATCCTATATCCATACTCAGAAATAAAGAATTAAAGGCCATATAGTAGGCCACACCTTGGACATCCAGTCAGTTTATCCATGTACTGTGTGGTTTAGTGAAGTCAGCGAACTGGTTGAGCTATGTTAGTGGAATACTTTGACTATTCTGGTAAGCTTGATTTTTCTAGCTTTGGTTCACAGGGAGGGGTGGGGTCCATGGCTTTTTGGTAATTACATTAAGGAGGTCCTTGAGGAAAATAGGTTGGGAATCACAGCAATAGAGCACTTTTGGGATGTGGTGGAACCGGAGATTCTGATCATGGATGTGTAGCCGACAAATCTGCAGCAACTGTGTGATGCTATCATATCAATATGGAGCAAAATCTCTGAGGAATGTTTTCAATACGTTGTTGAATCTATGACACCAAGAATTAAAGCAGTTCTGAAGGCAAAAGTTGGTCCAACCTGATACTAGCAAGGTTATAGTACCAGGTTGGAGTAAAGTAGCAATATAATATTGTACCAACTCTGATGTAAAGGAATTCTGTATTTAATTATTATTATTTTTTTATCATTTAAGTCTATTTTAAAGCAAACTCTAAACATGATCTGGTTAAATGAATGTGAATATTGTATTGAAAACTGCTTTGTAGTTTTACATCACTAGATTACTTTTAGCATGTGAAAGTTTTTCCATCATCTTATGGCCTTAACAGATGATTCATTACTCACAACTAGAGGAAATTTCAGAAATTATATTGATAGCAAAACATCACTTTGAACATGATTGTGTGTTTGTTACAGATAATAAAGCTGCTGCCATGGTAACAGGTTCATCTACCGTATCACTCTTTCCATGTGATACACATAACATATTTACTGTGATTCTTGCATGGTACACCAGCATTGTCTCAGTGCAGCGTATCTGGATGTGGTTGGTTCTGTCATTTTTACTCTTTTTGAATTTTTACAGAGATTATATAATAATTACAGACAGTGGAGATTAAATGTATTTTACCCCTGATAAGGCTCAGCTTTTATTATTGATTGATTGATAAAGTTTATTTTAAAATAATGACAAATGAAAACAAATATAAAAACATAATAAAAAATATTAATTAGAACATAACTACATCAACAAGGCAGAGGATGGGTGAGATGATCAGTTCAAACTCTGGTAATGAGGGAAGTGTGTTAGTTATGCCCATCAGTTTTGACAGAATACACACATACACACACACACAAACATGAGTGTGAGCAGACTTTTGGAGCGAGGTCTAAATGAACTCTAGAAGAAGCCAGCATGTCTTTATCTCCTTCTTCCCTGACAGTAAAGTATAATCTCCCTTTGCTTTCTTTCATCTGCTGGTAGCTGACTGTCTCTCCTCAAAAGGATTAATGTTCAGCAGAGGTCTGCCCCCCCCCCCAACATTTCTCCCAATGCTTCATCACACTTTTATATTTAACAGTAAAAGAATCTGTGTGTGGATGAATTTAAATTAGTGTCTTAAAATCCAGTTTGCTAGATGTTGTGGTTATTTGAATGTCATTATACCCTGCCTCTTGCCTAATAACATATGGCCTAGCTCCCCCTGTGACCCTGAATTTGAATAAGCAGTATAGAAAAGTGATGGATAGAGAAAGGACAGAGTTATCTTTCCTGTAAACATTTTTAAAAATACTTTTTTTTTTCTAGAAAGGTGAGGAAAGCTCATTAATAGGCTTAAAGAATAAAGACTGGCTAGGATTAGGGTGGAGTACCAGCTGCAGAAAGTTTCAAGATCTTTATTGTCATTATGCAAGCACAACAAAATTTTGAGTCTTTCAGCTTGAGCACACATAAATAAGAAAATAAAAATATAACAGGTACAGATAAATAAGTAAAAAATAAAGATATAAAATATATGAAATATATAAGAACACCTCTATATTTACAGAAAATGAAGAAGCATTCGCAGCAGTCAGTCATGTTTACGGGGTGGATAAAGTGCATCCTAGTGCAAGGACGGAGGTCTGTGTGAGTGTGTGTGTGAGTGTGTGTGTTTCTGTGAGGGTATGAAGCTTCAATGTGTGTGGCTGTGGAGGGTTGGGTGCATATGTGCGAGTACTGAAAGAGGGGGGAGGTGTAAGTGTTGAACAATAGGGGGGCAATTGCTTTACAGCTCTGGGGAAGAAGCTGTCTCTGAATCTTTTTGTGGTGGTTTTAATGTTCCTGTACCGCTTTCCTGATGGAAGCAGTACAAACAGTGCATTGTCCAGGTGGGTGGGATCGGCTGCAATGAGTCTGACCCTCTTCTGGACTTGAGTGGTGTAGATGGAGTCCAGATCTGGTAGATGGCAGCACACAATCCCTAAGCTGTCCTCACAGCCTGGGATGAGTTCCTCTTGTCCTGTGCTGTGCACCATCACACTGAGACACAGGAAGCTCTCAATGGTGGTTCTGTAAAAGTTCATGGGCAGCTGAGAAGAGAGTCCCATCTGCTTCATCTTCCTGAGAAAGAAGAGCCATTGTTGGTTCTTCTTCACCAGATGTGAAGTGTTCACAGTCCAGGAGAGGTCAGAGAAAATGTTGATGCCCAAAAACTTAATGCTGTCCGCACGCTCCACTGCCTCTCCTTGTATGCAGAGAGGAGCATACTCAGCCTTTCTGGACCTCCTCTAATCTACTGTGACCTCCCTCGTCTTGTTGATGTTAAGAACCAGACTGTTCTTGGAACATCATTTTGTGAGACTCTAAACCTCTTCTCTGTAGTGGGTCTTATTTTGGTTGGATATGAGACCCACTACAATGGTATCGTCCCCAAATTTCACAACCTGTTGGTGGGGTGGATGGCAGAGCAGTCCTGTTTGAAGAGGGTGAAGAGGGCAAAGGCTGAGCACACAATCCTTCCAGTGTTGAGGATCAGCGGTGAAGATGTTAACTTCCCTATCCTCCCCACCTGGGGCCTGTTGGTGCAGAAGTCACTGATCCAGGTGCAGAGTGATGCTGACAGACCCAGGCTGTGAAGCTTCACAGCATCTCCGGGAGAACGGTGTTATTGGCTGAACTGAAGTCCACAAACAGCATCCTAACAGGTGTTGGGATGCTGCAGGTGAGTCAGGAGCGTGTGAAATGCTATTGAGACAGCATCCTCCGTAGAACGGTTCTTCCTGTAGTTAAATTGCAGGCTGTCCAGACTGGCAAGTCCTTAATGCGCTTTAGGGGGATCCGCTTGAAACACTTCATGATGACTGGGGTGAGAGCGACGGGGCGGTAATCACTGAGGCAGGTAATGGTTGTTTTTTTTGGGGGGCACAGGCACAATGATGGAGGACTTCAGGCAGATGTGAACCGTCAAAAGCTGCTGGGACAGGCAGAAGATGTCCAGAAAAACTTCTGCCAGTTAGTCTGCACACAATTTTAGTGACAGTACATTTGCCAGGTTTATTTTATTTTATTTTTTATTTTTTTGCCAATGTTTCAGTGGATGTAAAATTGATGCATGCACCAGAATGCAGCATGGGTCATCATAAAACTAATTTTCTTGTGCTCATTTTTTCATTGAACTTCAACACAGCTTCACATTCAGTTAGAGCAAATCGTTGCAACACTTAATAGAGATCCATATGAGAATAAACAAATGTGCAAACCAACAGTAAACAGACTGAAAAAAGAGGTTCTGTGTTCAAACAACTGCAATACCAGAACCTGTTAATTGGATTTTCACAAAGGCTTAATTAGACGTTGTTAAAACACAGAAGAAGGAGACCCATGAGGTATCATTTATACCTCACATATGTTGTTCTTGCTTCACAAAACTCCAGACTCAAGCCCAATGAATACACACACTCATACAGTTGTTACTCGCAATTTATTGTTTATAAAAATATTATTGATTGATTGATTGAAAGTTTTATTTGAACAAAAGACCAAAAAACCAACAAAAATAAACAAACAAACAAACAACAGAAAACAAACAAACAAAAAAAATAACAGGAAAGCAAAAGGAATATACAAAAGAAGGAAAAGTTAAAGTTAAGTCTTTTGTCCAAAGGGAGTGGGAAGAAACCAGTATTTATTCAATCCCACCCCTTAAGGGTGGGCCACACACCATTAACTGCTTCATATGTATTTCATAATCCATCCATCCATTATCTTGACCGCTTATTCCATTTCGGGTCGCGGGTGAGCTGGAGCCTATCCCAGCATTTTAACAGGTGAGAGGCAGGGTACACCCTGGACAGGTCACCAGTCTGTCGCAGGGCCAACACAGATAGAGACAAACAACCATTCACACACACACTCACTCCTATGGAGAATTTTAGAGTGTCCAATTAACCTAACATGCATGTCTTTGGACGGTGGGAGGAAGCCGGAGAACCCGGAGAGAACCCACGCATACACGGGGAGAACATGCAAACTCCACACAGAAAGGCCACCACCCTCAAGGTTCGAACCTCCCCCCAGCCGAGATTCGAACCGGCGACCTTCTTGCTGTGAGGCTGCGGTGCTAACCACCACACCACCGTGCAGCGTATTTCATAATATACTTTAATAATAATATCAAAATATCAATGGATCAATATTAATAATAGGTTGAATAATAGTGTCATCAACAGTAATAGGAACAACGCTATAAATATATATATATGTATATATATATATATATATATATATATATACATATAAATATACAATAACAATAACAGTAATAACAGTATAATAATAATTATATGACTACTGAAAATCACTGCCCCTCATTTTTATGCTGTTGGATGACCATGTTCTTATATGATGATAATAATATAAGTGTTTAATAAGTGTATATTTGGACATCATCTGTGTTTTTCCCCCAGCCCATTCCATAGTTTAACCCCGCATACAGATGCACAAAAACTCTCTCTTGTGGCTCTCACCATTTTATATATTACATTCCCCTGTAAATTATGACCCCATCTCTCTGGCTGAAAAGAGTCTGGATGCTGAATGGTAGTAAAAGCTTACTAACTTTATACATGACCTGTGCTGTATGATAATGAACCAGGTCCTGAAGTTTTAGTAACTTTGACGGTAAAAACAGAGAATTTCTAAATTCCTTTAAACACATCATTCATTAAATTAGCTTCTGATTTGATTTTGCAGAATTTTGACAAGTCCAATAAACACAACTACCTTTTTGCTGCATTATCAGTCTCATTAATCATTTAAAAACATCAGTTAAACAGGAAATTGTTCCCATTTCAAGATCTAATTGGCTCAGCATTTAATGAAACAGTTCTGCACTGATAAAAGTTGATTAAAGAGCTTTGTGTCCACTTCCTTCTCATCAGGTGTCTCTGCTCTGTGGACAGAATTTAATTTCAATTCTATTCATTTAAAATTCCCCCACCCCTATTTTACTGGTAACAGCTACAGCCAGTAAAATGTTCACTGGAGATACGATGATGGGGAGGCACATGGAACATTTCCAGCTACAACTGCAGTTTCCCCCACCTGTGCAATCTAACTGCTGCTTTCTGTAAATGTTTAAGGATGCAATTATCTAGGATTATTAATGATGCAATTAAAAATTGAAAGAAGGACCCAAATTAAAAATAATGACTTTCATTCAATCTAGAATAAAATTAATTATGTCAGATTAAACCGATCTGACCACACACCTTTTCCAGTAGTTTTGATAAAGTGTGACAGCGCATGTTGTTTATATAACCCTATTTAAGTTGTGTAAAATGAAAAATAAATAAAAAAAACAGAATGCGGTGATTTTTAATTCTTATAAACCCACATTTTATTATGAACAAAGCATAAACAACAATCAGATGTTGAAAATGAGACATTTTTCATTTCATAGAAATTATTAGCTCATTTGAACCTAAAATGAGTTAATATGAACATATTGGCTAAACACAACACCCACCACAAAAAAAAAAGTTGGAACAGGGACAACAAAAGATTAGAAATGTAATCGGCACAAATGAAAAACAGTTGGAGGAGCATTTGATTACTTATCCGGTTAAATGACAACATAAAGGTATCAAAAGTATAATGGGTATAAATGGAGCATTTCAGCAAAGAGGTGTTCACTAATCTGTGACAAACTGTGTCTAAAAACTGAAAAAATGTCAGAAAAGAAGATCCCACCATAAACTGTGCATAATATCATCAAAAGATTCAGAGAATCAAGGAATCTCTGTGTGCAGGGGAATAGGCTGAAGATCAAAACTAGATCTTCAAGCCCTCAAATGATACTGCATTAAAATCAGACATGATTTCTCACTGGAAAGCACTGCATGTTTCCAGAAATAAATATCCTAACACAGTTCACAAATCCACAAATGCATGTTAAACTATACCATGCAGAAGCATTAACACAATCCAGAAGCATTGCCGTTTTCCCTGGGCCAAAGCTCATCTAACAAGGTCTGAGGCAAAGTGGAAAACTGTTCTCTTGTCAGATTAATAAAAATGTGAAATTCTCTTTTGAAACCATGAATGCCGTGTCCTGCTGACTGAAGAGAGGGACCATCTAGCTTGTCGTCAGTCTGCATCTGGTGGTATGAGGTTGCATTAGTGCGTATGGTGTGGGCAGCTTACACATGTGAAGGGACTATAAATGCTGAAAAGTACATAGAGGTTTTAGAGCAACATCTGGTCATTTCTTTTCTCAGAAAACTCAGCTCTTCATTTGAAGTTCATGTGCTTTTCAAGAATCCAATGTCGCATTTGCAGAATGAGCTAAAATCGGCTGCATTTAAATAAGAAAAAGATTATGTCCTCTGACAACTTCTCATTATGTAGGCCATCCTCTCTGCTTTTGTCTTGGAACCAGCAGGATGAGGAGGAAAGCGTGAAGGGAGTGAATCCATAAAACCCAGAAGCTGGTGTCAGTCAGAGCAGATTGACCCCCCCCCCCCCCCCTCCCCCCCCCAAATCTGTAATCTTGTACTCATTGTCACATAAACTGTGTGATCGCCCTGGTGTTAAATGGAGTGGAATTGATTTTATGCAGTGCGCAGCAAGAAGGCGAACAACCAGACACATGTAAAGGGCTTAACACTCCCCTTCCACCTCCATCCCGCACCCCACTACACCCCCCCCCCCCCCCCCCCCCCCCCCCCCCCGACCCCCCACCACCACCACCACCCCATATATAACTATGATTATAGTTATATAAGTTGTCCTCCCACTCCCTCCATCCTCTCAGCCATCAGTAGGGGTGTTGTCATGGCAACCCCCACCCCTTCCTCTGAACGTCAGAGTTGGGAGCTGGAGGATGAAGCCGCATGCAGCTTCTGTCTCTCGCGCTTCTCAGAGAGCACCTGTGATTTCTGCCGCCTCGCGTGCAAACGGTGGGAGCTGCAGCGCCGGGACTAATCTCATGATTGTTTTGACTCGTTCCAGCTGCTTTTCATCGCATACCATCACCATCAAACGCCAAGAGACAGACTGACAGGTAAACACAGTCTTTTGAAGGTGCACGTGCTAGATAATAATCAGGGATTTCAATCTGACAGAAGTAATGATGGGCAGCGAGGAGCCTGCTTATTGTGGGATGGATTAATTAATGAATTATGAAAGGGAGGGTAAATAATGTGGCACAGATGCTGCAGCTAGTCACTCGTATTTGGAAGGTTTCGAGTAACTCTGCTCATCCACCTTTTCTCCATCTCTCATTTTGCCTCCTTCATCCTTCGTCCTCTCCTTCATCCCTCTCATCCATTTTCTGCCCTCTCCTCCTCCTTCTGCATCATTCCCAACCCTCTGCTCTGACAGATCGTTATGTCGTGGTTGTTCTTGGACTGGTTCGTGCCCCTTTATCTGCTGGTGTCCGTTTTGGTGCTGGCAGGCTTCGGAGCGTGCCTGTACTTCCTCGAGCCCGGGTTGCAAGATGCCCACAAATGGAGTAACAAAACAATCCGGCATCACCCGCTGGTGGCCAGCGTGAACTGCAGAGATGACGATAGCAATGCCCTGATATGATCAAGGGGGTGAGACGGGTATGAGCGAGCTGGCCATGTGGACAGGGGCACAGGCGCAACACAACAGGGGATGGGGGGCCAACACCTGGGTGACTAAAAATGAGTAAAAAGATAGAGATGATCTGATAATAATAATCATTTAAAACGTTCTGTATCATTCCAGCTTTTCTCTGCTCTCTGTGGATTTTCACTGCAGATATCAGAGAAAAATGAAGTAGAATTTTATATCAAAGAATTCTTAAATCGATGCCAAACACACATGGCAGAAAGAAAGTGTGAAGTTTTTTTTTTTTTTTTTGGAGGACACCTTGCCCTTTAGTGTTTGTAAATTTCATGTCATCTTGTCTTTGTGCCAACTTTTAAATACCATTTTTGTAATTTGACAATCACTTTACACGTCTCATTTACTTATATTGTGTAATTTAAATAAAGTGACGTGAATGACATAAGTGCAATGACTTTGCTGCCAGTGGGGAGGATTTTTCAATCCTCTACTCGATGTCAGCATGGCAGCTGCTGACACACACGGAGATTGTTGGTGCTGCTTTGTCAAAATGGTGTAACACCTTGAAATAATGTTCTTGGAATAAATTCAAGTGACGTGTGAGGTGTCAAGGTAATCTTAGATGGACCAAGACAGCAGACAAGTAGTATGTGGTGGTGCTTTAAATGTGCATTGATTATTTTTACTTGACAGCATGATAAGGAAATTGTGTAAAAACTCTCCTCTGCTGATCACATGCCTCTTTTGTTCATACAAAAATAAAAACTGTTTGATCCAGTTGAACTCTGAACCTGTATGTCTAAGTTTATTTACCACTGGCCCACAGTGTTTTTGTACATATACTGAGATACTTTATAGTTTTTGCATTTATTTTATTTTTTTGTACTTTCACTTTATACTCAAGACAGAACATAAAAAAATCTACATTGGTTCACAGTAAAAACTGACACAGTTTCCAAGTAGATGTTAAAAAATTGTACAAATACAATCCATGGAACAATGGGTAGTATTGATCCTGGGATGATTGTGTTAGACAAAAACCAAGCTTCTTACAGAATCATCTGACCCAAATCATACTAAATCTAAGCTCTCAAGACCAGAGCAACACATACATAAAAGGCTGATTGAAGCATACTAACTAGACTCAAAATGGGCCTAAGTGCTCCTCACAAATTCTGATGTTCCATTTTCTGCTTCTTTTAGTAAAATCAGTCAAGCACAAGTTCATGTTTGTACAACTAAAATCTAAATAATGCTGCTCTCATCAGATATTTCTGTTTTCTTTCTCAAATAGTTAAATATAGCAGAAATTGTGCCTGAAAAGCAGTTCATGAAGACCACAAGTCAGCTTATGAACAATCCCAGCATTTCCAGACTAATTAAAAATCCACATATTATAACCACATTTGACAAAATCATAATTTAACTAACTTAAACACAATGTCTGTGTGGTGATTTTGGCTGAACTGTGCTTTAATGTACAATGATTTTCCACAGAAAGAGTCAGAAGTGGCAGAATGTCTGTTTTCTCACAGTTAATGGTACTACACTACAGTAATTAACGTTATTCACGAGAGTGGTCTTCCCGACTCGCGTGAAGTCGAGAGAGACTCTGGGGAGGCAAGAGGAAAAACAATAGTTATACATTTCTGTAGAAAGAATCCTTCTTCCTGAAGACCTTGGGTGGACACACAACTCCAAGAGCTGACGTCAGAACAACCTCACGTAGTTGTGTCTCCACCAGGACCAGTCTGACTAAGGGTCTGAGGAAGGACCAGATAAAGGTCATCTTACCCTCGGAGGGAGCTTTTAACAGAGCATGTACATGAAGAGAATAAACCTTAAAAGTGAATTAAAGCATGATGAGTAAAAATGTAAAATGTAAAAAGTGTACTATAGTAACAATCAGTGTAAATACAATTTATAAATGAATATAGTAAAGGAAGTAATTATAGGTGTGATTATAATATTATATATAGAGCATAATAAGTAAAATTTCTTCCACAAGCAAACATGTAACAAACACAACAAGTCTTCCATACAATATTGCCAAATACATATGCATTTCCACACTGGAGCAAACATCAGTCTTTATTTCCTCAATTAACAAGATAAGAAAGCCTCTCGAATCAGAAAGAGGGGTCTGGATGGCATGATCCCACTTTGTCAAAACTTTCAGTCATCTGGTTGGGTTGGCTTAGAAATTAAAACTACTTGGTCAGAATAAAACAAACAAACAAATAAAAATATCATGGTTAAAACTGAATGAAATTAGATGACATGCAGTTGCTGTAGTGACCACATGGGATCATATATTTTTTATTATATTTATGTGCTGCTATTGGCTGGATGACCACACGACCTGTGGGTTCATTTTCCAAACAGGCTCTAAATACACATATTGGTGGCGTTAAAGTAGCACTTTATAACTTTCTGGCTTTAAAACATTAAAACATTCATTCATTCTTTATGTACATTGCTTTAGTCGTTGTTGCCCAGCAGCATCCCAAGGCTAGGAAACCTTCACTTCACAACTTTTTTTTCTTTCCCAGCTCATCACTTTAACCTTAGTTTTGCTTTACACAAGCCAGCAACTGGGTATCAACACTGGCTTTTTTTTTTTACTGTGCACTGTGACTGATTTAGCAGAGAAGCACAGGGGGACGTTATCGGAGGCAGTGAGGGAAAAAATTAAAAAGCAAGAAAGGAACAGTCCAAGAGATAAGACAAGAGTCAACATCAGACTAACCTTTACTCACTGGAGAGAGCTCAGAGAAGATACAGGATGAATGCCAAATTAGCTGTTGTTAGTGGGTGCCAAAGTGAGAAAATCTGCCAAAGTTCAGTAGCGCTGCTTTAATGCATCACAATTCCTGTGATGTCACGTGAAAGGCACCCAGAAAAAAAGAAAGGCTAAGTGATACTTTGCCATCAAAAAATTTCTAACAATGGTTCATTACATCATCTTTTAGACAAGTAAACAAACGCAAACAGCACACTATTTCTGGTGAGCCTGGGTAATAATAGATAATCACATCCAAAACCTCATACATGTAATGTACAGTCATGTAACCTGTCTGTTAGCTGTGTGCCATCAGTGGAAGCATTAGGCCACACTTTGCTTATCATTCACTTCAAATGAGATTATGTCTTAAATTTCCAAATCAAGTTCTAGGTCTGTTGCTTCACTTTGATAGCAAAGCTTGTGATGTAGCAATGAAAAGTTCAACTTTTCATTGAACAATGGAGGTGCCCAAAAATTTTATCATCTGACTAATTATATGTCTGACCTCATGACAGCCACCACAATTCCAAACATCAGGCCCACCCACTCTACTCTCCCACCTTACTCTCCAAATTGTCAAATACTTTCCTCTCCCATTCGATTTGTGAAACTGTGCAGGAGCCTGAGTCCAAGTTTGGAAAATAAAATGATTTAAAATCAGCAAGATTTAAAAAATCTACAGCAGGAAAACTTAATCTAATGCAGCATGAATAAAAGGTTTGATCTCCCATCACCGTAAGTACTTCTTGCTGATGCTGATGGAGCTCTGCTTGAGTGGCGGTTTTCTCTGCTTTGTGATCAGTCTGCAGCCACCACATTCAGACTTCACAGCTTCTCATGAACCAAATCAAACAAGACACCAGAGTAGGAGTGAAACAGAGAGGGCTCAGTGTAAAGGAATGGAGAGAATGGCACTTGTGTGCCCACTGCTTCCTACTGTTCAGCTCCCCGTCTTGCATTCGTTCTCTTGTTTACTCACTCATTGAGACAGCAACAGAGACACATCTACAAGTAGCAGGTTTGTCTTTTTTTTTTTTAAATAAAATCTGTATTTCTCATTATAAAGATTTTTATTTAGCAGATAGTGTTTTTCCAGGAAAAGGAACTTTATTACCTCTTCTATGACTATGAGATTGTGAGAGTGAAAAATGTTAATAGATATTAGGCTTGATATTTGTATCTACAGCCAAATTTCCCTTCATAATTCCTTTGTAAATGAATCTTTTTCATCTGTTTGTCAGCTTCTTTAAAACACAATGAGTGTTTTTCACCGCCTGGCACCTTTGATGTCAGAAGAATCTGCCTCCTGCAGACAAACAAATGAACATTCAAAAGTGTGTTTGCCTCCTCCTCTGGCTCTGTCTTCTCCTGTGGTAAAGAAGAAGGCTATTCAAATCCCATCTTTTGATGAGAAGGGACTCATTTTTGAAAAGCACAACACAAAACTGTCAACAGCTGACAAGTAAGCTGTGTGTGGCTTGTTTTTGTACCACAATTAAATGTGCTACATAATACTATTGTGACTTGAACTGACAGTTAACATCTGTTCCCTCACAGATCATCAGATTTAACTTCCCCCAAAACATCTATTCAGCCCCCTTGGAGGAAAGCTTGTCAGTATTCACAGAGAAACCACGGAGAAAGATCTTCAACCTTTCCAAGGACCAAACCTAAAACACACGGATCTCAGTCCCTTTCTGCAAAGCCTAACGTCTATGCTCCTGCTGCTCCAAAGCCAAATTCCCCTCCCACTCCTCCAACTTTCAAATCAAAGCCAAGTGATTCTCTTCATCTTCCTGCCTCACCATGGAGTGATTTTTCTCCATTACCACACTGCCCAAAGCCAAGTGTGTCTCCAACTCTGACCGTCCCAACACCCAGACTGACCCCGTCTCCCACATCCGTTTGCCAAGGTACCAGTTCAGATGGCCAATCAGGAAGGCAGCTTTCTCCTGTTGCAAGAGAAAGATGTGCTCGATCAATTCCCATCTCTAATACAAAGGCGGAGCCTTTAGATGAAGTGAGGCATGATATTCTTGATGAAAAAGCTTTACTAGACTTTACTCATCCTGGGTTTAGAAGAGTTCGTACCCTGACAAGCAGGGAGTCAAGACACCAGACCGTGTCCGACAGGCTGACAATCACATCTCAGGACTCTGATTTTCTACAAAGCAAAGTTGGAGTAAGTAAAAATATGTACACAGCAAAAGATAAGGCACAAACTCCACATGTTGACATTGCCGTCATGTCTAAATCAAAGCCAAACATCAAAGAGCATAAAAAATGTCAACCAAGTGAAGCGATAGAGCATGCTGAAATTGCTCACAAAGGCTCTCAGTTAGCCTTTGGACAGGCTGCTCAGTCAAACCCTCAAAGAACATGTGCAGACTACATTCAGAAGAGCGCTTACTCTCAAGCCTCAGATTTTACCTCAAGCCATCAATCACATAAACAAATATATCCTGGGAAAAGAGCAACTTCCAAAATGTCCTTTTCCTCTGAGCCTCCTTTGGGTATCGTCTCTACCAAAGGTGAATCAAGAAGGAGACGATTTGACCTTCACAATGAAACAAGAGGAGATCCATCAGGTTCTCATCATCAGAGAGCACAGGAAGAAAGCATCATACAGACATCTATAATAGGAAACACATCTAAGTTCTTTAAATTAGCTGGTGAATCACAGTCAATCAGAAAGTCCAGTCAAAAATATGGATTTTTGTCAAAGACTCAGAGTCAGACTACCCAGATGGATGTAAAGAAGGAAGTAACTCGGCCTGACTGTGTTTTAAAGGAGTACAGCGGCCTGTCAAGAGGTGTCGATCAGGAAATGGGGATTTCTCAATGTGCATATGGATTAAATCGACTTAACACTTGTCTGGTGGCACCTCAGGCCCAGGAGGCCTTCCACCCTGTGTCTGCAGTGTGCCTGACTTCATGCGGGGAATTCTTTTCAAAGCCTGGTCTTCAATCACACAACCAATCTCCAGGGCAACATAAAAGCCACAGAGAGTTCGACGTCAGTGACACAGGTTCTAATAAAACAGATATTTTAGACCGACCTGATCGGCATGAGGTGTCAGCAAAGCTGCTAGAACATCCCAGGCCCCCATTCATGGCACGCTGCCCATTCAACACAAACAGCTTTGGCAGCAGCTCAAAGGGGGTCTTTGAGCTGCCACAGCAAAGAGTCTACCAGAGACCAGAACTGACAACAGCAGCTTCTCCACAGCTGAAGTACTCAGACAGAGCATTTATCACTGAGGAGTCAGAAGCAGAGGATCCTTATTACGTCACCATGTACTACCCAGGTTCAGTGTATGTGGGTGAGTACAGACATCCAAACCAGCTGGATGACTCTTACTGAGCAAAGTCAACACACATGCATTGAGATTAATGTGTCAGGGGATTTCTGCTCTGTTTTTTATTATTTTATTTTTTAGTAGGAGTGTAATACACTTCTGTCTGTGGGAGGGGAAGCTCAGATGAAGTCGTGCTCAAAGGGGATAGCAGGGGTCTAAAAAACCCCACTCCTTATCAGCAGAATAACAGACATGCCGGAGACAGAAGTGACAACGTTGGTTAGCTGACTGTCAAAGTCAATAGCAGCAGGAAGACCTGCCAAAAAAGTTTTCCACAGAGGCACACAAACACAGCAAAAACATGCAGAGAGAAAAGGGAAGGAAGAGCGAGAGGAGAGCAACTCTAAGATAAAGTGTAAGTACTGCAGCACAGAAAAAAAGTTCTGCCTCTAATGCCTGAAAGAAACTTTTTGAAAACTGTCAAGAGTTAGTTTAAACCAGGTCTCTGCATTCTCTTTGCACATCAATGAGTTATAGGCCAAGTGGAAGGATATTTCCTTCTGGCTCCATGGTATAAAGTGAGTGTTGTGTCTTCATATGGTTTCATTTGAATGGCCTTTTAAATGACCAACTATGTTCAGTATTAGTTTCACTGAACAAACACAGATCTATGTCCACCAGCTAGCTTTCTCTGGAGCTTTCTTCACCTGTTTATCAGTGGGTAGTTTTCTTTTCACTTCTCATGGAGGGGGAGTATGCAGATGTAGTAATTGTTGTTTCAGGCTTTAAAAGACAACAAAAGCGTACATGAGTGACTGAAAACTGCTTGTGGGATTTGTCTGTCTTACAAACTTTCAGCTTGAGCTATGATGTCCTGTGACGACAGCCAGATTTTCCTTCTTTTATTATTTATAATCTTTTATCATTTATTATAGTTCTAATTTGCATAGTGTTGTTTAAATGCTTAATGCCTCCCTCTCTGCATTTCAAATGGAAATCAACCTTTTTCACAGCTGATATTTTTGCATTTTATGGGAGGAAAAGACAATTCATTTGTGTCTGATGTTTTTTTTTTTTTTCTTAAATGTAGGAAATGTTGTCATTGAAAAAAATTAAACAGCATTTGTTTCATAGACAGTTATAGTTTGCAGAAGAAGATTGTTATTCAGAACTTACCTACCAGCATAAATCAGTCAAACAGCTCCAATTTGATAAAGTTCATATAAAAATTCCACTTACACGTTAAAAGATCAATAAAATCTCAATTATAGTCCAGCACTTACAGAGTCTGTTACTTTAGATTCATTTCACTCTGCTACACTTGCACGAGATGAAATGAAAGATCATTATGAAATTCTACATATGCATGAATGATAATCAAATGAAATATTATCTTCTTCTTATTATTATTGTTATATTATTATTATCCTTTTCATGCTGCTAGTTGATACTTTGCAAAAGTCACCCCATATTTCCTTATATATCACCTGGAAAGATTGTGTTAAGGTCAAATTTATTTATATACAGTAGTACATTTCCCACAACTACTGCCACCTGAAGTGCTTTACAAACAAAAATTCATAAAATAAAAAATAGTTCATACAGTTCTGACAAAGCTGAAAGTAAAGATTTACTATGATCACCTTCATTCTTTAGTCCTCTAAGTCTAATTTTTTTCTAGTCATTTCTTTAAGTATTCTTCAGGAGTACTTTTTGAAGGACTTTCCAAAGCTCTACTTTGGATGTTAGCTGCCTCTTGTTTTGTTCTCTGCCAAAATGATCCCACACTACCTCCAGAAAGTTGAGGTCTGGGATCTACGAAGAATATCCACTGATTTTCAGCCCAGTTCTCTTTGAGAGCAAAAAAGTAATCTAATTACTGACTGAACATTTTTACTTTCTACACTGAGCATTAACAAACATGCAAACTTAGTCCATGAAGGAGATGAGAATCATCATTTTATAAAACAACACATATGAGATCATAAATGAAGCTGAGCCATGCATTAGAATGTGACCTATGATTATATGGACATGTTTGATTTTCCAGCCTTGCATTTCTCTTGCAAACGTTGCATGATTCTCACATTTGAGTCGTTTTTTTTTTTTTTTTTTTTTTTTTTAATAATGTTTCAGTATAAACCTATAAATAGTTTTTATAACCAACAATAAACACTATTGTTGGAGAAAAAAGAGATGAAAAAAAATGTCCCTTTGAGGTAGTCGCACTGCGCATGTGCGCTGCATCTCCCCACTCCCTCTCATCTTGTCGCCTTGGCAACATACAAGGAGGGCTCTCGGCCAGAGGGGAGAAGAGGAAAGGTACTCAGGATTATCACATGACCGTTCCTCTTACTATTATATTTGTGTTGAGTATTTGCTCTCAGAACTAGAACAGCAACAGAACAGCGACAGACACCTGTCTTTTCCTTGAGCCGATTAAGTGAGCGGAAATCGGTAAGTGTGACACTCCCGTTAGCTGGCAGCGGTTAGCAGCTAGCTAACGGAGCTGATGCTAACCGTTAACGTTATCATCCAGCATGACTGGAGACAGACAATGGGCTCTTGCATTGTTTCGTTTCCAATCGGATAAAGGCTCATTTTTTCCTTCTTTTTTTATTGTTTCATTAGCCGTAGCTCCTGAAATGATTCTGAGGTGAATTATTTTTTTAAGCGGACATTGAATAACAAAAGGCCAGGCACTGAGGAGCTGCATGACCACTGACTGTAGTAACTCGAAGTGACAGCCACTGCCTCATGACCTGTGTGATCTCTATCTATAACTGAAAGCACAGCAGCAGGCTGCTCCATATGCACACACTGGAGGGCTCAGATATTCTGCATCTTGGCTCAGCCTCATGTCTTTTACTGTAACCATCTGTTACTTTCACTTAAAGGATCATTTCACATGTTATTTTTCAGCTCAAGTGGAGTCAGTGCCACACAGCTTGATCTGGGTCTCCATCCAAAATCTGAAATTAAGTACACACGTCTGAGATCTGTGCTGTCAAACTCAGTCTGCAAATTATTACCAGTTTATGCTGATTTGATGCTTTAATTAATTTAATGATTAGAAAAATTCTCAACTGTTATATAAATAACTGCAATTATATTCAGAGTGTCTGATAATTTGATGCCACCATGTGTTTACATTAGTGGAATATGCGCCTCTGACGGCCATTTCTCGTTGCAAATCAGATAAATCCCCTCCTCCAAGTTAGTGCACTTTACATTTTCATTTGGCTTATAACTAAAGCGTGCTCATTGCAATGCTTTGGCGTTTAACTTTGCAGCTAAATTTTTTACATTTATCAGTAGATGGTTATTGAAATGCAGTCAGCTCAATATTTAAAGTTTAGCACTGAGACGTTAAAAGATGCTGGACTTAATCAATAGCAGATGAAGAAGGAGGTAAAAATGTTGGAAGACATTTGTGTTGATGAACTGCTTTTATTTAAGTAAATGGGACAATTCTAGTGATCATGCAAAATGGTTATGGTGAAATAGTTGCAATGGGACTTATTCCCTTAGTACGGACGCCACCACTCTTTGTTTCTTATTGGTTTTTCAATCCATTAGATGTCAAATAAAGTTGCAAATGCTCTCCAATTGAAAATAATGAAATGATGGCAGAATTCTTTAAAAAAAAAACTTGTCTTTAGTATTACTATATGGTATTAGATGTTTATATGTGAATATCCACAATAGATATTGGTAGAAGTAGTGATATGGTCGTTATGGTTGTTACATGGTTCTCTAATTTCACATCCCTTGGATCTAAAAACTCAGGTATCTTTCTGTCTATAATGATGTTGGAGACTTAAAGTAACTAAATAAACTATAATCAGATTTCAATTTTTTTTTTTTGTTTGTTTGTTTTTTAAGACGTAAAAAGCATTTTGTTACCAGAGGGTGGTGGTATGGGCTGCATTGCTAGTGGTTTGTAATTCAGTAAAATAATTAGTTGTTGAAACTGGAAACTAACCTAAACTAACCATACCACAACAACTGTGGTGGATATTAAAAGAAGAGGGAAATTAGAAAGAACGTGGGAATATCTAGGATATTTTATCATATATGATAAGATGCTGGGCAGTTATATGTTGACTCAGGTGTCAGTTCAGTCTGGCATGCAAAGTTGTGTAACAAGTCTATTTCAAAACATGCAATATCCACCTTAAGGGAGCAGATAAACATTCAGCATATTAGTGATAGTTTTATTTTTGTTTTCCCACCATTTCTAATTTACCATTTCATATTAACATTGTCTAAATTAATTTAAAAAACAACAATGAAAATTCAGCTAAGCTAACTTGGTCTAAACACATTTTTACACTAATCCCAGGACTAATAATAGCTTGTCATGAGTATATTAACATTACAGAATGGAAAAAAAGACATTAACATGAAACATCCAGTGTATAATTGACTTTGTAAGTGAGCAGATCGCCACTTATATTTATCAAAGTCACAAGGAAATCACTTTTAGAAACATTTACTCCTGAAAGTTTCTGGTTAGGCAGAAAAACCTGCTATAATAATGTCAAACTGTTTGCATACCTGAGTATCTGTAAGATTTGAGCCTGCTGCAAGAACCCATTTCCTCAAAGTAGAACAGGCCAAGGGACAAGAGGCCTCAGCTGCTCCACTGGCCTACTTCCGGGTTCTTTTCCCAAGTTAATTTATTCCTGTGTCTTTCCTCCTCTGTAGACATGTCAGACATAGTTCCTCCAGAGGTTAGACCCAAACCAGCCGTCCCTGCCAAGCCCCCAAACGTGGGGGCTGCCTCCCCTTCTAGCCCCTTCCCACCCCAGGGCCTTGGTGTTGGTATTTCTGCTCCACCTCCGAGTGCAATTCCAGTTCCCATTGGAAGTCACGGACCAGGACACGCTGGCAGTCATGGAGTGGGTCACAGTGCCGGCCATGGTGTCGGCCATGCTGGTAGTCATGCTGCGCCGCACAGTGGAAGTCACGGCCATGGGGGCTCCCACAGCTCAAGTGGGGGATCCACTCTGCTAGGGTATATTGGCATCGACACCATCATTGAACAGATGAGGAAGAAGACGATGAAGGCAGGCTTTGACTTTAATATCATGGTAGTTGGTAAGTTTTAGTGGACTTCTTCACACTAGGTGCAAATTTAGCCTTTTCTGACCCACATTTTGACCTTCTTCCTGTTTTACTTCCATTTCACTCCCTTCAGGTCACAGTGGCCTTGGGAAGTCGACTCTGGTGAACACCTTATTTAAGTCCCAGGTGAGCAGGAAGAGTGCAGGATGGGCGCGTGATGAGAAGATCCCCAAAACTGTGGAGATTAAGTCAGTGTCTCATGGTAAGTGGAGGCAAAGATATGCGGTCCTTTTTAAAGCCCCAGACATTTATATGTACATTTACATTGACAGAAAAATGACAATTTATAACCGTGCCTGCAAATGTCTGTGAAACCCTCGTAAAGTACGTCAGCGGCGCACTCTGCTAGCTGCCAAGAGAGATTACGTTTAATTCCCAGCTGAGCTGATGCATTGGCCAACGTCTGCCTCTGACACGGGTTCTTTGATGTTTCTTTGCAGTCATTGTTGTTATCAAGGTCATCAGAATAATTTCACAATATGCCATGTGGATAAATCTAATTAATTTTTGTGCTTGGAGCAGTTAGCTTTACCACAAGAAAAGAGAGACAGTTGCATTTCCATTCATTCATGTCTGCAAAAAGAAAATAATGATTTCAAGTTTGATTACTGACACATGACATGAATTCAGTGATGTAAAAGTCTGAAATGCATTTTCCTAGTGCAGCATCAATATGCTAGTGTGGAAGTTTGGTGATTCTGGACTTTTGGGCAACACTTGCTATATACAAAACCGGATTTTAGGGTCCCTTTGGTCTTAAAATATCTTATTCAGCGAGCTGTTCAAATTTCTGATGGCTTTCTAGGTCAAATTCCCAGTTTGAAGTAGAAATATCCTGCCCACCCCCATCTTTATCTACACCCAATTCTGACTTCAACTCTTTTGCATGCTCAAGAAAGAAATGATCTAGTTATTGTTTACCAGGTCTTTGTCTGATGTTTTATATCACAACAAGGAAATCTGATTTCTAAAATGTGGTCTTTATTTTTATCTCAGTCAGCAGCTGTAAATTCCAATTTCTAATTACTCACTGAATGCATCATCAACACCTCTACCGTCACTAAACAAGATGGTGCCTTAGAAAGGAATGAGTACCAAGTCTACAGATGCAGGAAATCAAAGTATTCGGAATAGAATTGCTTGTCAAGTACTTCTCTTTTGTGTGGTTGGTAGTCTGAACTCTAACACTATTTTCTCATTGGCTCTGCCATTCTGATGTGCTGCAAGAGTTGTAGGTGCTATTGATCTCAAAAGAGGCAGATCCTGCAGAGGAGGAGTGGAGTTTTTGGGTTAGTTCATGCCACTAAAATTAGACAATGTGAATAAATAAAAGGATCTGTTGTATTTTTTCAATAAAACATGACAGGCATTTTGTTAAGATATCAGGAAATAGTGTCTTTTTAGTGTTAACCTTCTTCCAATAACAAAAGTTAATGCCCTCTGTACTTACTGAAAACAGAAGTAAAGACTGGAAGAGAAATGGTACAGTGATGGAAATGTATACACTCACTGGCCACATTTTTAAGTTGTAGTACTGGGTTAGACCCCCATTTGCCTTTAGCACAGCCTGAATTGAGGCACTGATTTAACAAGGTTTTGGAAAAATTCCTCAGAGATTTTGGTTTCTGGTAACTGTGACTGTGGAAGCCATTGGAGTAGAGTCATGTTCAACAAACCAGTTGCAGATGATCTGGGCTTTGCAGCATGGTCCTGCTGGAAGTAGCCATCAAAAGATGCTACACTGTGGTCATAAAGGGGTGGACATGGTCAGCTTCAATACTCAGGTAGGCTGTGGTGTTTAAACAATGCTCAGTTAGTACTAAGGAGCCCAAAGTGTACCAGGAAAATATCCTCCAAACCATCACACCACCAGCAGCCTGAACCATTGACACAAGGCAGGATGGATCCATGCTTTTATGTTGCTTCCACCAAATGCTGAGCCTACCATCTAAATGTAGAGCTGAAATGGAGACTTGTCAGACCAGGAACATTTTTCTGATCTTCCATTGTCTAGTTTTGGTGAGTCTGTGTGAATTGTAGCCTCAGTTTCCTGTTCTTAGCTGATAGGAGGCACCCGGTGTGGTCTTCTGCTGCTGTGGCCCATCTGCTTCAATGTTGGCTGTTGTGCGCTCAGACGGGGTTTTCTGCATAGCTTACTTGTAATGGGTGGTTATTTTAGTTATTGCTGCCTTTCTTCAATTTCCAATGTGTCCATTCTCTGATAACCTAAAAGGGCATTTGGTCCAGACAACTGCTGCTCAGTGGATATTTTCTCTTTTTCAGACCATTGTCTGTAAAGCCTGGAGATGGTTGTGTGTGAAAATCACTGTAGATCAGCAGTTGCCATGTTCAGAAACATTTCTGAGCAAATTCTGATGCTCAGTTTGATCTTCAGCAAGTCATCTTGACCATGTCTAAATGCCTAAATAATTTAAGCTGTGTTTGACTGATCAGCTAATTGTGTTAACAAGCAATTGAATAAGTGTACCTAATAATGTGCCCACTGAGTGTATATCCGGTCATGTCTAATTAGGTTAGTTGGCTGCATGTCAGTGACATTACAGGATATAACATTAATAACACTAATATTGGCCTCCTCGGCTCTTAAACACTTACAGAGTTTTGTTAAAAGAAGGCTTTGTATATCAGACCTTTCATTGAATCAGCCTTTCTTCTTTATATCTCAAAAGATACACAGGAGCTTTATAGGTGTTAAAATAACCACAGTATTGATATAATTTCACAGATATATTTTCACTTTGTTTGTCTCACCTGATGCAAGTGAGACAGATGCATGATGGTGAATGTGCCCTAATTTAAAGTCAGAAATATTCACTGACACCATGCAAGACAACTTCAGACGTGTGTTTCCATGGTAACAATCATTCTTTCACCCTGACAAATGACAATGAGGTAGACATTTCTCTTGTGGTCTGTGAACAATATGGTAGTTTTTTTCTGTTACAAAAATGTAGCCTTAATCTCTGCTGAGATAAACAGAGCAGAAGAGCAGCAGTCAGCCATGATGTGGGCTTGAAAAAGTCCTAATTTATCAGTTGTGTAGTGGATATTAGTCCTAGTCAAAGGCACTGGCTGTGGTGCCCCTTCCCCCAGTATAAGTATCATATCAGTCACTTTGGCAGACAGCTACAGTATGCATGTCATTTATAAAGTGGACCAAGAACTTTCCAGCAAGTGGAGGGCAGGACTGTGCTCATCACAGCATTTATCCATGATGACTGTCCAGCTCCAAAGCACCGGATGGTAAATGTAACCCCTGTCTCTCTCTCTCTCTCTCTACCGAGTACAGTATTGGGTAGCTACAGTTTATATGATCATTCACGCATGGCCAGCTGATAATGACCTGACGTCATGATGCTCTGTGGAATACAAGATACAGCTGAAGTGCAGCATGTAAGGCTGCACTTCAGCTGTATCTGTGGAATACAAGATACAGCTGAAGTGCAGCCTTACATGCACATATACAGTTAAAAAACAAGTCTGGTCAAATCCATCCTTTATTTGCTATGTTTCTGTTAATAATGTTCTTCCTGTAATTACTGCATATGTAATCAGTTGTTATGTGAAAAAGCAAGTTCATGTCTGGAAAAGTATTTTTTTTATTTGCATTTTTGAGCAAGGAAACATTTGACCCAATCCTTTTGCTACAAATAATGTCAACATACGATATACAGATACGATATTACAACATATACAACAGATATATTTTTCAGTAAAAGAATAAACACATCATTTCAAACCATTCTTAAATACTCTATATCTACCAGTTTCTTTTCTGTACTGGGTTTCCTGGTGCTGAGGACACACGTCCTGTTGAAATCTCAACTTCCAGTTCAGCTGATGTACAGATGGATTCACAGTGATGCCAAGGAATAATTTGTATATTGCAGAACTGATGGATAGTTCAGTGACTGCGAGCTGCCCAACCCATGAGGATGCAAATAAACCTCAAACCATAACACTGCTATCCATTCAAGGGTGTCTTTAGTCTGCAGGAAACATGTCCACTGATCTGATAGTGTAGCCAGATGATCTTATCTTTGATTCTTCTGTTCAGAGCTCATTACTCCAAAAGGTCTGCTTTTTATTTTATATGTTCAGTTTCATTTTGTTATTGTATGAACTTTAAAACCAACAGGTACAAAAGTTACTGGCAAAGGTTACAGCCTAATAATTCAGTTTAAATGAGTGGAGAGCTTTATAAACCCCTTGTCAGGGTCATGGAACTACACACCCATATATAGCTTTTTAAAAACAGTTCATGATGGAAAATATGCTGGTAAAGTCAACAGTTTCTGTAGGATTTTCTTTTCCTTGAGGGTTCATCAAAGATGTATGAGTTGCATGATGTTTATGGTTTTTATCTTTGTTTTTATAGTGATTGAAGAAGGGGGTGTCAAGATGAAATTGACAGTTGTGGACACTCCAGGCTTTGGAGACCAAATCAATAATGACAACTGGTGAGTTTTACCCTTATCAAATCCTTTAATCCTCATAAGAACAGCCTGGTCTTACCAAGAACATTTTTATTTATTTTATTTTTTACTTGTTTTACTATTTGTTCAGGATTGTTGTTATGCAGCACCGTACACTGCAACAGTCTCGAGCCAGTCCTCATTTCTTAAAATTAGCTCCACAGCAGCCAGACTTGTTTGTAATCTTTTTGAAGTCGTCTTGAACAATAGTTCTTCAGACATTCTTAAGGTCTTTTTTACAGATTTTTTGGGACATCTCCTGTTTTTTCCCACTCATTTTCAGTCCAGTCATTGTAGCTGAACATTTACAGAAGAGTGTAATCGTTGCATTTAGCAATAATCAGTTTTAAAAAAAAGAAATAATAATTAAAGTCGCGAGCGACATCCATCGGGTCCGAGCTTCTTGACCCCGGCACCCGTCTCATATACCTTTTCCTAGCATGTTAGGGAACCTGCTAACATGGTAAATAACATGGTAAAACGTCCAGCTGAGAATCTGAAATGTTGATATACGTAGTTAGCATTTTTTGCTAATATGCTAACATGCTAGCTAACATGCTATGTTGCCATGGCAACAGGTGTTGTAATGCGTTAATGACCCAACAAGTATGAATACTGTCAACTTTGGTGCAGTTCCCATGTATTCCAATGGAGATATGAGCAAGAATATGTAATATATAGTAAGATATGAGTTTCATGGCGAGAAGGCATTTTTCTGTCGGTTGCCAAGGTTACACACTTTTACCTATTAGAAAGATTTGAACAGCGCTTGGTCCCCAACTTATCAGGAAGCTTCCCACCAAGTTTGGAGTCAATCGCACGAATCCCCTCAGACTAGTTCGTTCAAATACGATGTGTGTAAAGTGGAAAAAATTGGAAAAAAATGGCCGAAAACGCCAAGATGGCGGGCGCCCTGTTACCATGGCAAGAGGTGTTCAATTGACTTTTTTGCTTGACTCGGGGTGTTACACGTGTTTGCCGAGTTTCGTCTTACTACGTCGAATAAGACTTTCGGGACCCCATTCATTTGGGGATTTTTTTGGTGTCTTGGTGGCGCTGTTGAGCCACTTTTGCATTGAAGTGTATGCGGACCTTAGAATATCGCGATTTTCGCCGGGCTTGATGTGTGTGCCAAGTTTCGCAACTTTTCATGGGTGTTTAGGGGGTCATATTTGGCCTCAAAGCCCTTAGAAGAAGACTAAACATTTCAACAACAATAGGGTCCTTCCATACTTCGTATGGCTCGGACCCTAATAAGGCACTAAACTCAATGATGAAACAATGCTGTGTCCACACGACAGATAATTTAGAGGAAGAACCCATTTTAAATAATATTTTTAGGCACTTTGTTATTAGCAGTCTTATGTTGACTACTCAATACAAAAGACACATTATTTGTTCCCATTACTTTAGTTACAGCTATCAACAAAGCCACAGACGGCACAATTTGACTCACATAAAGTAGTTTTTTGCACCATCAAAGTGATTCCTAAAGAGCTATTCACTGAAAACTTGTCATGTCTTAAAACATTTCATGATGTGCAAAATTAGAAAAAAATGGACAAATTGGGCCAAAAAATGTTTTCCAGGCAATGAATAAATTAGTGAAGAGTGGCTCAAGGCTTTTGCACAATACTTGTTGCAAAAATAACTCAATTAAAAAATGCTGCAGTGGTCTTTGTTTTCTCAAGTTGACCTGCTCTGTTTATCCACAGCTGGGAGCCCATTTCTAAGTACATCAATGAGCAGTTTGAAAAGTTCCTGAAGGAGGAGGTCAACATCACCAGGAAGAGGCGCATCCCTGACACCAGGGTCCACTGCTGTCTCTACTTTATTTCCCCAACTGGTCACTCGTGAGTAAAGCTTTGACAGATTAGCAGAGTAATCACTCCAACCCTCTCTGTAAAATAATTTATTTTTCAGTCATTTGCAGAAAGAAGTCACACAGGGGGAGACTTCGACTTTTCACATAAAAAAAAACATAAATCAGGTGTTACTTTAAATGGCAGAAAACACCCTCCTCTGAGCACCTAGCAATTAGCAGCTGCTGACAACTGTGAAGCTCTTTAATGGATAAACAGATTCAGTCTTTTGTATATTCCTGCCACTGAGCAACGTCCCTCTCAGCCAGGGTAATCGAGACCGACAGGATGTTTTGTGTCCCATTAAATAAATAATGGAGCGCAGCCTTTGTCCAGCAATGAGCCCATTTTTCAAGAACATTTCCACTATAAATCTTTTGTAAATCCTGCAGAGGCAGGGAAAGGTAATGAGAGGAGTGACATATGACAGAAAAAAAAATCCTGCCCTCATCTCTCTCTCTCTGCAATCATCTCTCATTGTTTTATATGCGCTGTCTCAGAGAATGGCAGCATGTAAATCCATAGGCTGCCTCACTCTCACACTCTGTACATCTGCTTCAGTCTTCGGCAGCTGGACATCGAGTTCATGAAGCGCTTGAGTCATTCAGTCAATATCATTCCTGTTATTGCCAAAGCGGACACAATGACCATCGAGGAGAGGCAAGAGTTCAAACAGAGGGTGAGTTTCACCAGTATTCTGATTTCCAGTGTGCTCAGTGCACATTAACCCTTAAAACTCTGTGAAACGCAGGCCAATTGCTTATATTGAACAATTCCTAAGGAACGGTAGTGTGTTACTTTGTAAGGTAAATTGTGATGGATGGCTTACCTTTAGGTAATCTATGGAAGTTTTCCAGGCATTTATTTCCCATCCAGGAAGTTTATTCTGAGAATCCACAATTACTGATCCATGATAAAGATTGTTACTTTTTTTTGTAATTAAAAAAGGTTCACTATCACTACTATGTTGCTAAGAAACCTTTATTTTGACGCTAAAATTATGATGAATGAAATCAAACTTTATTTATAAAGCACCTTTCATGCCACAGGCAACACAAAGTGCTTTACATGATTAAAAACGTGTATGCATATAAAACAAAACAAAGTGGGAATACATAATAATAGAAACACTCACCAAAATATTTCACACAGCCACACGCACACACACGCACACACACACACACACGCCAAGCAGCCTTCCCTCCCCATTCTATACAAACATGATTCTCTAATTTTTGTCTCTATTATAAAATACTAAAAGTGATAAGCATCCGGCCTGATGCTGCTGTGAGGAAAAGTCCAGCCACTTCCGGTCAAACTTTCGACCAATTAGATAAGTTGACAGTGAGGAGCAGCCAAAGATCAACAACTGACAAGAAAATGATATATCTTTCTGAAAAGAAAAAAAAATGGTGCTCTATGGCTGGAAAAAAGTGAAGAAGATGTTTCTGATGCACAGTGGTGCCAAAAACGAGCTGAGATTGACTTGGTTGTGTGATAGGATTTTGTGAGGATAGTAGGTAAATAGTAGCATAAATTACTGTAAATAGAAAAAACACCTGGAGGAAAAAGGGTAACTATTAAGTAGTTTCTGTGTTTGTTTCATTACCAATATTTTTTCTCCTGAAATCCAAGACTTGAAAGAATGATATGCCGAGAAGAAAAGGCTTGGTCGCTGTTGATCTGTGTGTTATCTCTACAAAGTACTCTCTGTGAAGTGATGGTGTTTTCTGTTTGTTTTATTTCTGGTGCTTTGGTTTGTGTCGTAGGTAAGAAAAGAGCTGGAAATGGGTGGAATTGAGTTTTACCCACAGAAAGAGTTTGATGATGATATGGAGGACAAGAGTGACAATGATAAGATCAGAGTAAGTAGTCTGTCCTGTGCATACTTTCACACCTTCCTTTCTGATGATACTCCATCCGGTCCACACAACCACCATTTCATCTCAGAGGAATGTCAGGGCACAGGGGCGTGTAATAGACTCATTTCATCTTCTGAACCTTCAGCAGCTTTCATTGATATGCTGTACCATGTGGAAAATGTAACTGTCCGCAGGAAACGATGCCCTTTGCTGTGGTGGGGAGTGATAAAGAATACCAAGTGAATGGCAAGCGAGTTCTAGGGAGGAAGACAGCGTGGGGAATCGTAGAGGGTAAGTGTTTCAGCCATAAGGCTGTATTCGGGATTTTGGTGCCTTTTCCACAGAGTTGATGTCAATTATTCTTTGATTATGATTTTGTTTGTTTTGTTTGTTCCAGTTGAAAATCCAAACCACTGTGAGTTTGCTCAGCTGAGAGATTTCCTGATCAGGTAGGGTGATTCACATCCTCGTTCAAGACACTGAAATAAAAGGCAATTAAATGTATTAAAGTCGTTATTTGGTTTGTTGTGAAGATTCTTGCATAGGTGAATGTTTTTAGGTTGAAACTATAGGATTGTTCAGTTTCAGACACACCGGGATCAGTTCCCTGGCTTATTGATGAATCTGTGTTTATGTCACTTAGCACAAAAAGTAAGGAAATTTGTATTTGGTCAATTATTTCTCCCCTTTAATGATACCAGTTGGTGTTGTATTATTGGTATTATTATGGTATTATTAAAGGGATAAATAAGGACCAAACACAATTTTTTCTGCTTTTTGTGTTGAATTTAGTTTCTTAATTTAGTGATTTGTTTCTGTTTTCCCCCTTTTTTCCATTCCCTCCTTTATCCATACAAAATAAAATACAAAAATTTAATCTTTATTCATACAGGTAGTCCCAGTGAGACATGCAGTCTCATTTACAAGAGAAACATGTTCAAACAGACAAAAACAACATTTAGCTTCAGTTACAGACAGCCCTAACACCACAGAATATAAATTAGAGTTAATTTAAAAGGCAAAAACAGGTTGCATCTAAAAAGAAATAAATAAATAAAAGGCACTGAAAACAAGGGCAATATAAAGGTGCTTTTTCAAGTCCCCTGATAATAACTAAATAACTCTAATGGGATCGAGGTGGGCAGCTTTAGATCCTGTTCCAAGTTGAAGGAAAGTAAGAGAATGACCTTTAGCTAAGCTTAGTGCAAACTGAGGGAACACTGAAAGTAATAAAATCCTGGGAGCATAGGCTGTGTCTAAGTAGCAGGTAGGCAGGTAAATATCAGCAGCCCAAGGATGGATTTGTAAATTAAGAGTACCAGTGCAAAAGTCTCCAGATAAATAGTGATGACCAGTTAACAACGGTAGCAGGTATCATCACTAGATGGTGCTTCCATACCAGCATCTGGCATGGCGTATCTTCACTTTCTGTCAATCAAAGGTAGCACACATCTGATAAGCTCTGATCATCATGTAAAAATAATAGAAATTTGAGAAGTACTTAAAGATCACATTGTTCCAGACCGCAAGGCAATGTCATCACATTGCTGCTTTGGTTTGGAGGTGCTAAATCTCATCCCACAGCAGCTTTACACTCACACCAAGGGAAAGCTTAGGATCAGCTCCAAACAACGTCAACATAACTCCATCACTCACAAAAAGTGGTGATGCAATCCTAAATCCATCAAACTACAAACCTTTCATCCCTCTCCACCACCTTGAAACTATATTCACAAAACTTGTGATCAGAAACAGGAAGCCCTTGTTAAGAAATGACCTTCAGCTGGTGGAAACTTGCTTTTGTGGTTTTTTTTTTCTTTCATTAAATCTGAGCACAAATGAAAGATTTAGTACAGAGCAGCCATGGAGCAAAAAGTCAGACCTTGAACTAAAAACAAAAGAAACCTTGTCTGACAGTTGATTCACCTCAACCTCAAACCATTAATTCTTCTCACATAGTCCAAAACTTGAAACAATAAATCAGTTGCTAAAATAGTTTTTCTAAAATAAAAACCCACTTTGATTAATTTCATTAGAATTTTTAGCCTCTAAATATACTTTCAAATAACAAATTTTTAATGTTTAAAAAAATAAATATAACTCTACTCTCCTTGCATTCCTAACTAGAAACCTGTCCTCTCTGGGATTTTTACAGGTCTCACCTCCAGGATTTGAAGGAAGTCACCCACAACATTCACTATGAAACGTACCGTGCCAAGAGACTGAACGAGAACGGAGGTCTGCACCCCATATCCTCCAATGACACCCAAGAGAGCAACCTGTAGTCAGTCAGTGAGGACAGTTCAGAAAAAGCTAACGGAGGGCAATGAAGCTTAGTGATGAGTCCACGAAATCTTTTATTCACTGTCACTTCAGCATTGCTGCATGTGTGGAAAAATGTTTAATCTGTAAAGCTTGGTGTCATTAATGTAATACTCCACCCAACTTTTTCTCCACCTTCCTCTCCAAGTCAGCTCCATCCAACATATCAAACTCACCTGCTTTCATTTCAGAGTATGTGGAAGCAAAGAAAGTCAGAGACTTAGTGCCATTACAAAGTGAACATATTATCTACTGCCAATGCGTTTATTTCTCATTAACCACAGTGCACGTTAAAAAAAGGGCCACATTATTATTATTAACTGTATGAGAGGTTAAACCTTTAAGTTTTATTAATGCATAGCAACTGATGCCTGACTTAAGACAAAGAAAAGGATTAGTTTAAATGCTATAACTCCTGTGTAAAAGTGAAGCTGTCACAGTTCTAAACAGCAGGTGTTCATATGTGTAAATAATCCCTGTGGTTTTCCGTCAGGAGGGCCGAACAAACGTTACAAGCAGCGCTGTCCTCTTTAATAACCAAATCCACAAAGGAAACAAGGGACATTTATTAAACGTTCCCCTGAACTTTTTACATTTAAAGTTTGAAAAATGACCTGCATACTAAACTGGGAGGTAGTAGAAATATTTGAAATCTTGTAAAGGGCATCAGTGTGTGTGTGTGTGTGTGTGTGTGTGTGTAAAAGTAGAATCAATATGGTGAATGATGGCATGCTGCAGATTCAATGATTCAACATTTCAGTTCCAACTCAAGAGTATTTGGGATCAAAACGTAACAGCTTGTTATGTTTTAGGAAGGACTTTTACTGTATTTTTATCTAGATTTAACATCAAAGATTCAGATTGATCCTGTGACGCGTTTTTTACACTTAGAGACATCAGGCTTTTGATTAAATGTAGAATTTAATTCATTCTGACTTGAAACAAGAACTTAGGTAATTTTGTCCACAGTAGGAGTTAGTTAGTGTTTTAGAGCCACTTTGCACAAAGTTTTTTTAAGCCTTGAAAGTTTATATGATGATCAGGAGAGCAGCCCTTGCTGAATTTGTGATTTATTTTAAAACACATGTGAGTGCAGCAGAACTGTAAATTATTCATGCTGCCATGTTGGGATAAAATTCTTGCTGCTCGCCACTAGGTGGCAGCACCCAACAATGTAAAGACTGAAATCACAGCTAGAAAGACACTGGCCTTAAAGCAGTGGTTCCCACCTTATTTTCCTTGAGGATCCCCTTCCTCAAGATGGGGGGGGGGGGGGGGGGGGGGGGTCTTCTTGGGGGGTGAGGGACCCCAGGATGGGAACTACTGGAGCTACTGCCTTAACTGCAACCTCTCAGATTAGGCTTTTTTTTTTGTCATATCAGTCGAATCAGTATTATTTCCCAATAAAGTTTACAGAGCTGGCACCTCCCCCACTTCTACCAGTGGTAGTAAACATATCTTAGTTTCAGGATTAACAAAAACTTTAATAGTCCTCCAGTGTTTTGCACTTGGGCTGTAAACATGTTTACCAAATTTTCTTCTGGAATTCATCCTTGCTCTTCTGCCATGTACAGTTTGCTGTGGAGAACAAATATGCCAAAACTGCAGAGTAATTTAATTTTTCAGTAAATAGATTTGTGCAATTTAAGAAGTCAGAAATGTTTCTATGATGTTAATATGACAAAATGATGATAGCTGTGATTTCTGTGCAGTTCAGGGTCTTGGAGCAGAAATGTGAGCCCATGTTTTAGACCACTCTTTCTCTTGTGTTTGTGTGCATGCTTGTGTCCATGCTGCTGGTTTGCTGACAGCCATTGTTGCATCTTTATGTCAACTTACAGTTTCTGAATGTGTGATGTGTGCATTAATCTAATAAATCATCAAGCTATCTTAACCCTGTAAATTAAGTGACCCCCCCACTCATGACTTTCTTCTTTCAGTCAGTGTAACTTCACTATGTACATTTATTTAATGACCACTTTATGCAAAGTTGCTGATACATCTGAGGTATAATTTCCAATGTTCTTTATACATTGATGTCATATTAATGTAATTTATTCTTTATTTAATAAAAGCATTTGTCCATGTTTTTAGATTTTTCTTTCCTTTTGAGTTAAATTTTTATTTAATTAGTTCTTATTTTTATAAGTTTGCAGTTATTAATAATAATAATTGTGTGTTTTTTAAAGGTACAATAAACAAGGTAAGTAGCAGAGTATCAATATATCAATTATTGTATATAAATTTAAATATACTCCAGTCCTGAAGACCCACTGTCCTGCAGGAATTTGTTATGATGAAACCCACCTGACTCGAATTAATAGGTGAATAGCAGACTTGAGCAGAGCTTGTCAGATATCCATTTAATTTGAATCAGATGTGTTGCCTTTAGGATAGTAAGGACTTGGGTTTGAGATCACTGCATTATAAAAAGCAATACCCTCAATAAATTATCATGCTTAGTTCTATAATTTACTTACATTTACTATTATGAGTTGTGGAATTCAACTTAATTTCACAAACTGTTGGTGTTGCAACTCAAGGCTGTAAGCTAGTTCAGTGATATGTTAATTATAGTGTCAACATAACTTAATGCAAGTTTAAAAATAGTAACTGGCTCTTTAACTAATCATGAACACTGGTCTGGCGGCAATATTGACACCAGGTACAAATAGTGCTTGAAATTTGGTCTTGATTTGATAAGTGACTAATAATTAGGAGTTTTAAAAAAACACTTTTAGTCACTCCTGATTATGAACACCACCTAAGCAGATTGAAGACATTAAAAGCAAAGTGGCGAATGATTTAATTTTCTCAGCTAGATGGTGATTAGACCTGGCAACGTTACGGCACTCTGGGCAATTTTGGACGAGGAGCGGCAAAGATCCAGCGAACAAGGTCAGCTGCATTTATTTTTCTAATTCAACCAAATTTGTCATCTGGATATAATTAGATTGATCTCTTTCTCGGAAACTTTTTAAACAGGACGTGAAAACAACTTGTTATGAACCTAGCTAAACAGTGCTCTGGTGTGGCAGAACGTTTCTCAAGAGGAAATGTAGGAAACTAGCTAGAGTTTTATAACATTCACTTCCTCCGAAGCACATTTGTGGCGTTTGGTCAGACTGGTACGTTGCTGTTTCCAGGTGAGTTGGCGGTCTCGGGGGAGGCTCTGTGACATGGTGCCAGTAATTACTAATTTGCCGTGTCCCGTTTCTGGCGGCGATAAACTCCATTTAACTGTTAATTCAGAGTAACGTCAGTGGATGTAAAGTTAGCTAAACAGTGCTCCGGTGTATTAAAAAAAAAAAGATAGGAACTGATGAAATGCAGACAGCTAGCAAGAGTTTTACAACATTCACTTCCTCAGAAGCACATTCGTGGCGTTTGGCTAGTTTTGCTTGGTAGCTAGAAGTCGTTGAATGACATCATCGTCTAATTTGCATAATGAGCCTGGTACATATAATTGTAAAGGATGCTACCGTGCAGAAGGATGTTGTGGGAAAGGCAAAAATTGATGAGAAAAAAAAAAAAAAAAAAAAGCCAACCTAAAAATGTTTAGAACAGCAAAAAATAAAATAAAAATCTTCATTAATAGACATTATTATCTGACGATAAGCCAGCGCGGGGTCATCCAGCCCCAGACCTGCTTACCGAAATAACCTGCTGTAAGTAATTAGACACGCATATCAGGGCTAAACAATTCCAAAAAAAAGGTCTGTAATTTCAATAACTTAGGCTGATACTGCAATTGAGTTAATTGGGGGTAATGATCATTTCTACATTTCTCATTTTCAGTGACAAATATATTTTAAAAAATTATATGAGGAACTGGACCAAAGAAAATAAAACTGTAGAATATCAGTTTTAGACTGATATAGTGATATAGAATAGTGTTTAAATCTCATTTGGTACTCATCAACCCAATATCATGTCTCGTCTCACTGCGTTGCCACGCCTCTACTATAAAAGCCTCAATATAATGCAGCTCAGTACAACAGTACCACTCACTCAAAAATGCAAACAAATGGGTCAGTGTATGGTGAAGGACTTAATGAATGTGGCCAAAATTATAACAGAATCAGATTTCATGTGCTATTAATGGTTATAAAAACAAACATTAAGTACATGCTCATAAAAAAAAAAAGATTGGCAACTGCCTGAAACCAAGACTGGGAGATATGTGATTTTAAAGATGTGAGACAGTGAGCCAAGTCTGCCACACTACATATCAGGTGAATTTCCATCAAATGTCGTCAGGATGTGTGATGTAAGACCGTGACATTTTTTAAAAAGAAAAACTGTGCTTGCCTGTAATATTTTTTTCTGTTTCACTTTTTGTGATCTTTTTGTAATTTTTGTGTGTATGGGTGGATGGTTGTAAAAGCAGAGCATTGTGCAGCACAAACAGGGTGATAAACTGTTGCTGATGGGGCCAATAGCACAACAGTTTAACAATGTAAAAGAAGTCCTACTTAACAAAGTCCTAGTTAATCTAGTTAATATCCTATTTAGGATATTATTAGGATGCTGTTACTTGCAGCTCTTTGATGTAAAAGGGTAAACAGCAGTCACAGCTGTGCTCATGTGCAGAAACATTTTGAACATTTAAGAGTTTTAAGAAACTCTTAAATGTTCAAATAAATGCTTTTGAACATTTAAGTATGCATCTTCATTGTAATCTTAGGAAACTGGTGAACTTGCAGTTATCAGTCGAGACATGGGATACAGTTTGAAAATGTTGGTCAACTTTGCAATTTTAAGTTCAATTGTTGCCTTAAAAACCTGAGTTGACTTAACTATATTTATACCAATTGCCTTTATTTTAACTTTAAAATGTGAGTTGAAATGGTATGTAATCGTATGTTGCTTTGACAAGTTTTCCTGAATGGATAATTTAATATGAGTTTTAACTCGGGAGTGTCAAGTTCAAACAGTCAATAATTAAACTGGTTTAACTGAATTATGTGAGTTGAAATGGCATATAATTGTAAGATTCTTGACAAGAGAATGCAAGTTTTCTTGAATGGATAACACGATATATTTATCCACATCTATGTTTGTCATTTCAACTTAGAGTATGAAGTTAAAACAAATTGTCAACTGAGCAACTTTTTATAACGTCCCTTCTTGAATGAAAGCTTTTCTTGAAATTGAACTGACTTGTGTTTTTAAGGCAGCAATTGAACTTAAGTTTTTAAGTTGAACCACCCTGATCATTTTTAGTGTACCTTACAGCATGGGTGTCAAACTCTAGTCCACAAGGTCACTCTCCAGCAGGTTTGTGTTTCCCTGCGAAGAAGTTGACAAGAGGCTATCGGATACGTCTGATTTGAATCCTGCGTATTGGAGCAGGGAAACAAGCCTGCAGGATAGAGGCCCTCGAGGGCCAGAGTTTGACACCCCCTGCTCTGCAAGCCTCAGTTAGCATATTAAATGTTAAAGTTTATGATAGTTAAAAAATGACTAAACAAGTATTGCTTAATTGAAAAGGCTGCAGGAGAAAGGCTCTTTCTAAAAGAACATGGCATCACAGCTTAGGTTTGCATGGTTGCATTTCAATAAAACTATCAAGAGATTGACTGCAAAAGAAAAAATTCAAGATGCTGGAATGACTTAAACAAGGTCAGATCAAGAATCTGGGGCAGCAGAGGTAAAAAGAAAATGAATGAAAATACACGGCCAATGTTTTTGTTTTCTAAGAATGCCTGTTTATTTTGGATGACCCTGAATTGTATGACTTTAATAACTGCTTCAATTTGTACTTCAGTGAGAAAAACTTACTTGCCATCCCTCATGCCCTTTAATTGGGCCAAAAGTCCAGACCTCAACCTGACTGAAATGCTGTTGCAGGAGCCTTTTAAAAGGGCTGCATGTGAACAAATGCCAGCAAAATTTAATTAAAGTATTATAAAGAAAGCTTCTAGTCTAACAATATACACTAGAGATGCAGAAACCAAGAGAATGGGCTTTGTATTATCTGTAGGGATGCATCAATGCCAGTATCAGGTATCAAACTGATACTGTGTGTGTGTGTACTTTGTATTCATAAAAGCATTCTGACACTACAGAACCCAATGACAATGTGAAAAATCTAGGGCTGTCAAAATTAAAATTTACATGTTACAAATAGATTAATCTGTGGAATTTAACGTGTAATATCTTTTTAAAAACATTATTACTTGTGCCATATTAAAAAAATCTGTACTTGGCATTTTCTCTGTGAGAAGCTAATTTTGGGCAATGAGCTGCAGCGCACCCAGTTCACCACAAACAACTTTATCCTCATTTGTGAAATTTCGGGTATTTTTAAAGCCTTACATTGTAAATTAATCATTGTCGGTTATCAGGAAACAGTAACTAATGCTGAATTTTACGATATCTTGGCAAGAGAAGCTGATTTTAGACATTAATATGGGGATTTATTAGTACTCGTATCAGTACTCGATGTCGGCAAGTGCTCATATGTAATTAGAATAGAATAGAATAGAAATACTTCATTAATCCCTTCAGAGAGCCCTCAGGGAAATTTGGGTACCAGTAGCAATACAACACCAACAGTAAAGCAGGACAAGCACAAGACACAATATATACAAGTACAAAGCAAAATAGAGGCAAATAGAATGCAATAAATATAACAATAATAACAATAAGATAAGTTAAATAAAACAATATAAACAAGCATTGCACACAGTAGAGGTGGTACAGATTCCCAGTTCACTATTGCACTTATAAGTTATTGCAACTGTTTGTATGGGTAAAAATTAATAAAGAACTTATTGTGCATGTGTTGTATCAGGCGGACTGCACACCTCCCTCTCCCCCCTCCTTCTCCCCCTCCTGCCTAATGCAGAGTTGTACAGTTTGATGGCTCGGGGGACAAAGGAGTCTCTGAGCCGGTTGGTCCTACTCTTGGGGAGGAGCAGCCTGTTACTGGTCAGGCTTCTCTGTGCACTGATGACAGTGTGCAGAGGGTGACTGGCATCATTCACAATAGCCAGTAGTTTTTTTAGTGTTCTCCTCTCTGCCACTGTCACCAGGGAGTCCAGCTTCATGCCAACCACAGAGCCCGCCCTCCTGATGAGTTTTTCCAGCCTGTTAGCACACCTTTTTGTCATGTTACCCCCCCCCCCCCCCCCCCCCAGCAGACAACAGCATAAAAAAGCGTACTAGCTACCACACACTGATAGAACATCCACAGGAGTTTCCTGCAGATGTTAAAAGATCTGTGTTCGCAGGAAGTACAGACTTACTTATACTCTGAAAAAATATGGTGTCTGCATACTTTTTGGGAGGTTTTCCATCATCCAAAGTGTATTCTCATGATCTGAATAATTAGAAAATACACACTCAGGACAGAAGCTGAACAATGCTGGAAAATATTTAGGGGGAAAAAGAGGAATCACATGACAGCAGTGCTTTGTGGTTGGTGGATTTGAGAGTAGGTTACAAGAAACAATGACAATCTTGGAATCTAAGAGGCAGTCAAGTTTTACAATCTCACCTCCAAAACAGCTGTGATGCTGTGAAAATTGTAAATGTGAAACAGAATGTAGTGATTTGCAAAATCTTAAATTAATGTTCACAATGGAATAATATTAACAACGGAACGGAAATAAGACTATTTTCATATTAGAAATAAATACCTGAAAAGTTGGAAGAAGGTCAGTAAAAAGCTGGAGAGTTAAAGGTTTTAAAAAGAAAATGCTGAAACGTATTGCAACTAATTATGTTGTCTAGTGATGAGTCAACAGGTCGGTAACTTGACTGGTTATAAAAAGCACTCTGGAGAAGCAGTCTCAAAATCAAAGATGGGCAGAAGTTCAATCATTTCCAAAAAAAAAAAAAAACTGCTTCCACAGATTGAGGAGCAATGTTTCTAAAAGTGAAATCACCAAGATATACATTTCCTATTATCCACAGTTTATGACATAAAGCAATGGAAGGAACCAGAAACTGATCGGACAACTCACAAGCACTGATCATAGCAGCAGACGGGCACTGGAGGGCGGTGTCTACTAAACCAGACAGGACCCCAGGTCTATAAGAGGTACCTTCAAAGGTTTCCAGATCCGGACTGATAAACTGGTGATGCCCAACCAGCCAGAGATTAGGGTGGTCAACAAACTGCAGAGGAAGGCTGTAGTTAGTGGTACATGAGAAGAAGAAGAAAAAAAAAAGCTGTTTTTAGAGGAGAGAACTTCGGAAGCTCTGAACTCCAAACTGGGAGAGTGGCTACCATTGAAGCAACAACACTGGAGCTGCTGCGCAATCGCTTGGGTAAAATCAAATACTTTCTGACGCACAGAATATTTATTAAACCAGCTCTGATTCAGGTCCCTGTTGGTTACCTGTTATATTCACCAAGAAGTTTGGACTCCAGATTTAAAAAAACACAACTGTAATGGTGTATGCATGGGTTCTCGGCAGGTACTCTGGCTCCTTCCCCCCAGCAGCTCAGGCTGCTGCTCCTGGTCCTGTTTTCTGCCCTGAACACCCAGAGACAACTCATCCACCGTTATGTTTTGACCAGTGGTCATTACTGCACTCAGCAAATGTAATATTTAAACAGTTAAAGGAGGCTATACAAATATACAACATATCAGCATTACTAAATTTGCCAGTTGTAATTGTAGTGGTGGCAGAAGTGACAGATTTTAAAATAATGTAAATGATGTTGGTGTATTTTTTAAAAAGTTACATCTTTTCTATTACACGCAACCATATGAATCTCAAAGCCCAGACTGGTAAGCTTGTAAATGGCAGATGGGCTGAAAGGTCCCCAGAAATGTGAGGAATTATATTTTAACAAAGGGATTGCAGCCCACAGGAGTATATTGCTATAAACAGTATATAGCAATAATGTAAGACTGGTTCTGGAAGTGCCGTTGTTACCAGTCTCAACCCCTTTCAGTATAGTATACATGGTTATGTTTGATGTCAGCAGGGATTAATGAAATTGAGACAATGGTCATAAAATACCCTAAATAAAGTCCCCTGCAGAAAAAAACTGGGAAAGATCAGAAAGAAAAAATCCCCTGGAACAACTTCTCAAACAATATCCCACTGCATGTAGTTTCTTCAGTTCTCTGCTACTCTCTCCACACCCTTTATTTTTTTAAAAACGTGTTGTTTGTCACTTTGCAAAGAACATGGTGAGGAGCTCCAGGAAGGATGTAATATTTGAACAAATTAAGTGATTCTGTGCAAGCTGTAAGAAAACTGCAAAAATAGCTAATTGTCTGCAAATGATCTACGTTTTCAAACGATGAAATCGCTGTCCAACATAACGTATTATCCTTTCTATATGTTTTTAATTGCTTTTCATCAAAGTAAAAAAACATCGGTGCTAGACCTGGTTGACAATCCAACCCAGCCAGTTCCTGCTGGGCTATCATAGAAATCTATTTATTCATCAATGTATTGTTTATTTTTGATGGTCACTGATCCCTAAAATAGGTCTAGCTGGGAAAACAGGGCCAGATAAACAAGAGGACTCTTCATTCTTTTTCTTTTTTTTTAATACAGCATGAAAAAAATAACACATTACAATATGTTTTGTAAAATTGTTTGTATATAAAATTGTGCTAACTTGTGTCATTTCAGTATATACCAATGTTTGTTTTACGGCTCCTCCCTGAGCCGCCACCTTATCTTGGTGGAGGAGTTTGTGCGTCCTGACGATCCTAGCAGCTATGTTGTCTGGGGCTCATGCCCCTAGTAGGGTCACCCATGGCAAACAGGTGTCTAGGGGAGGGACCAGACGAAGTGCGGCTCAAATCACCCCTATGATAAGAAAGCAAGGACCGAGGTTTCCCTTGCCCCGACGGGGGTCACCGGGGCCCCCCTCTGGAGGTGGGGCATGCAGGCGAGCGCCTGGTGGCCGGGCCTTTGCCCATGGGGCACGGTCGGGCTCAGCCTGAAAGGGTGACATGGGCCTCCCCTCCCGTAGGCTCACCACCTGCAGGAGGGGCCTATGGGTCGGGTACAGTGTGAGCTAGGCAGCTGCCAGAGGCTTGGACCCTGGTGGACTGATCCTCGGCTGCAAAAGCTAGCGCTAGAGACGTGGAATGTGACCTCTCTGGCGGGGAAGGATCCTGAGCTGGTGCGCGAGGTTGAGCGGTTCTGGCTAGATATAGTTGGACTCACCTCGACGCACGGCTTGGGTTCTGGAACCACTGTCTGTGAGAGTGGCTTGACCCTCTTCTATTCTGGTGTTGCTCCTGGTGAGAGGCGCCGAGCAAGTGTTGGCATGCTCACACCCCCCCCCCCCCCCCCCCCCCCCCCCCCCCCCCCCCCCGACTTGGCACCTGTACGTTGGGGTTTACACTGGTGGACGACAGGGTAGCCTCCCTCCGCCTTCGGGTGTGGGGACGGGTCCTGACTGTGCTTATGCACCAAGCAGCAGTTCAGAGTACCCACCCTTTTTGGAGTCCTTGGAGGGGGTGTTGGAGAGCACTCTTTCTGGGGTCTCCCTCGTTTTGCTGGGGGACAATGCTCACGTGGGCAATGACAGCAAGACCTGGAGGGGCGGGATTGGGAGGAATGGTTCCCTTAAATCTGAATCCGTGTGGTGTTTTGTTGTTGGACTTTTGTGCTCGTCATGGACTGTCCATAACGAACACCTTGTTCAGACATAAGTGTCCACATGTGCACTTGGCACCAGGACACTCTAGGCTGCAGTTTAATGATCGACTTTGTAGTCGTGTCGTCGGACTTGTGGCCGCATGTTCTGGACACTCGGGTGAGGAGAGGGTCAGAGCTGTCAACTGATCCCCACCTGGTGGTGAGTTGGCTCAGATGGTGGGGGAGGATGCCGGTCAGGCCTGGCAGATCCAAGCGTGTTGTGAGGGTCTGCTGGGAATGTCTGTCCCCTTTCAGAAAGAGTTTCAATTCCCGTCTCAGGCAGAGCTTAAACCATGTCCCGGGTGAGGCGGGGGACATTGAGTCCGAATGGGCTGTGTTCCGTGCCTCTATTGTCAAGGCGGCCAGCCGCAGCTGTGGCCGTAAGGTCGTCGGTGCCTGTTGTGGCGGTAACCCCCGAACGGATGGTGGACATCACCTGTAGGGGATGTCGTCAAGCATCCATGGAAAATGACTTCCGGACGGCTTCGAGGAGATTCTGGTCCACCATCTGGCGGCTCAGTAGGGGAAAGCAGTGCTCCGTCAACACTGTGTACAGTGAGGATGGGGGGCTGCTGACCTCGACTCGGAACGTTGTGAGGCGGTGGGGGGAATACTTCGAAGACCTTCTCAATCCCACCAACACGTCTTCCGATGAGGAAGCAGAGTCTGGGGTGGCTGGTGCTTGTTCTCTCATCTCAGGGGCTGAGGTCACTGAGGTGGTTAAAAAGCCCCTTGGTGGCAGGGCCCCGGGGGTGGATGAGGTCCACCCAGAGTTCCTTAGGGCTCGAGATGCTGTAGGGCTGTCTTGGCTGACATGCCTCTGCAGCATCGCGTGGACATCGGGGACAGTTCCCCTGGACTGGCAGACTGGGGTGGTGGTCCCCCTCTTCAAAAAGGGGGACCGGAGGGTGTGCTCCAACTACAGGGGGATCACACTCCTCAGCCTCCCCTGGTAAGGTCTATTCAGGGGTGCTGGAGAGGAGGGTCCTTCGGATAATCGAACCTCGGATTGAGGAGGAGCAGTGTGGTTTTCGTCCCGGTCGCGGAACAGTGGACCAGCTCTACACCCTCTTCAGGGTCTTTGAGGGGGCATGTGAGTTTGCCCAACCAATCTACATGTGCTTTGTGGACTTGGAGAAGGCATTCGACCGTGTCCCCCAGGGACTCCTGTATGAGGTACTCCGGGACAATGGCGTGCCGGACCGGCTTGTACGAGCTGTCCGGTCCCTGCACGACCGATGTCAGAGCCTGGTCTGCATTGCCGGCAGTAAATCTGAATCGTTTCCAGTGCGGGTTGGACTCTGCAAAGGCTGCCCTTTGTCACCGATTCTGTTCATAATTTTTATGGACAGAATTTCTAGGCGCAGCCGAGGTGTTGAGGGGATCCGGTTCAGTGGCCTCAGGATTGGGTCTCTGCTCTTTGCGGATCATGTGGTTCTGTTGGCTTCATTAGGCTGTGATCTTCAGCTCTCACTGGAGCGATTTGCAGCCGGCTGGGATTAGAATCGGCACCTCCAAATCTGAGACCATGGTCCTCAGCCGGAAAAGGGTGGAGTGCTCTCTCCGGGTCTGCAATAGGGTCCTTCCCCAAGTGGAGGAGTTCACGTATCTCGGGGTCTTGTTCACGAGTGAGGGAAGGGTGGAGCGGGAGATCGACAGGCAGATCAATGCGGCATCTGCAGTGATGCCGACTCTGCATCGGTCTGTCATGGTGAAGAAGGAGCTGAGCCAAAAGGCAAAGCTCTCGATTTACCGGTTGATCTACGTTCCTACCCTCACCTATAGTCATGAGCTCCGGGTAGTGACCGAAAGAACAAGATCGCGAGTACAAGCGGCCGACATGAGTTTTCTCCGCAGGGTGGCCGGGCTTCTCCCTTAGAGATAGGGTGAGAAGCTCTGTGATCCGGGAGGGGCTCAGAGTAGAGCCGCTGCTTCTCGACATCGAGAGGAGCCAGATGAGGTGGCTCGGGCATCTGGTTTGTATGCCTCCTGGACGCCTCCCTGGTGAGGTGTTGCGGGCACATCCCACCGGAAAGAGGCCCCGAGGATGACCTAGGACGCACTAGACAGACTACATCTCTCGGCTGGCCTGGGAACGCCTCGGGATCCCTCCAGATGAGCTGGTGAATGTGGCCGGGAAGAGGGAAGTCTGGGTTTCCCTGCTTAGGCGGCTGCCCCCTCAACCTGACTCCGGATAAGCGGCAGAAAATGGATGGTTGGATGGACAGATGTTTTACTGTTGTTTCTGGCCCAGGTTAAATAAAGGTTAAATTTAATGCAGCCATCATAATACACCCGTGCTGACGTGTGCACAAACAATTAAATTCAACATGTTCAGTCATAAGTATGCTAATGGCCTTTTGATGTGCTCATACAAAGCAATGACAGTACAGACACAATGTGAAAAAAAAAAACATTTTGGGTAACAAGATACTAGAAAAGAGAGTGAGGTATATGCAGGTTCTTCCTCAACCTTATCACTACCTTCAGAGCAACCTTCACTTCTTCTTTCTTCACTCTGCTACGAGAAGGACAGACTCCGTATAAGCAAAATATATACGAGTCTATATACTCGTATATACTTACAAAAATATGTGAGTCTCTTAAAATACTTATATCCTAAAATACAATTTAATAAAAGCTACTTGATGCAAGGGTGCATTCACAGGATTGTCCGTGGGCTCTGTTAGATTGGGCGAGGAATTCCAAAAAGTTTTGCACCTGCAATTTGTTTGGTTTGCTTTCACACTAAACTTTACTCAAGCAGACCAAACCACCTGGACAACGTTAAGCTGTCAGAACATTTGCTTGCTGAAGGCAATATTCCCTGAAATAATCACTGAACAACAAGAAAGAAGAAAATCTAGCTCATTGATCGGCCAGGCCTGAAAACAGCTCGTTCACTGCAAGTAAACAATAAAGCAACTCTAAGTTGATGCTGTTTTGGGGTTTCTGTTTTTACTTTGGTGTCCAAACGAGAATCGGTCCTAAGTGAGCAGCACGAGAGGCAGCAAGTAACAAACCAAAACAAAGATGCAAACTTTTTTCAGAATTCCCCGACCAATCAAACTGAGTCCCCTGGACTATGCTGATGTGAATTCATCCTCAGTGCTACTAACGGTTACTTAGTGTTACTGGGAGGCTGTGCTGAATTCTGTGTTGAATTCTGAGTTGAATCCTTGACCTCCATCTTTAACCAGGTCCATTGGCACCTCAGCACTACATCAGGCTGCACTACATAAATATTATCTTCCCCTTTCAGCTCTTATATACTGGGAAAAAGTATAATAAAGAGTGGGAAAAAGACAGTACTGGACTGGATCCGACCTCAGGTGGGAGATTACTCTATAGCATTCTGCCGATTTTGCAAATGCGAAATGCATTCTCACCATTCAGATTTAGTACAGCATGCTGGCTCCGAAAAACACAGAAAAAAATGACCTGTTTCTCACTGATGAGGTTTATAGACATTGGTGTCACAACTTCAAAACAAAATCAGACAAGACAAGTGAGCTAACGGTACATAGCCTGCCACACGCCAATCAGAGCTGTGGATCATCTCTGTGAATTAATTGCATCTACTTTGACTGATAAAGAAGTCAAAATGCACCGGACCAAATGAACTGCATTAAATAATCATGCAATTGCCCTATTTGCCCAACTAGAACATGCACTGATTTCAATCTTGGTTGGTACAGTCAGGTGAGTTACTGCTTGAGTTTCTGTCTTGGTTTCGGGTTATTGTTTACATTGCTAGTGTGGGGCTCTGTCGTTAGCACGCTCTCTCTACAAGCAGTTGAGGCCGTGACGCGGGTCACACCCCCTGTGTACTGCTCAGGGCAAAGCAGATAGAGACGGTGATTTGACAGCTCCTGGTCCAGGCTCTAGTCATTTCACACATTGACTACTGCAACTCCTTACTGGCTCGCCTGCCTGCATGTTCAGTTAAACCTCTGCAGATGATCCAGAACACAGCAGCACGTCTGGTCTTCAACCAGCCCAAAAAAGCTCATGTTAGTGTTTTTGGGTCGGTTTTAACATCCACAGAAGTGTCCTATTAGTAATTTCAGAGGTTTAAGTGCTTCAACCTCTTGTTGTTGTTGCTATGGGAAATTCTTGTTGACTAGGTAGGCTGTCCCACAGTAAGCCTATGTCGAAGTGTGTAGACTACGGAGGACACTGTAGCCTACGTAGACCCTGAATTTGGAGACAACTTCAGCCTTGTGTATTTGACTGATCAAATCATACAGGCGAGAAGGGACGCAAACAGGCAATACATTTTTACCGTTTTTTTGTGAAGAAACACCAGTGACCAGTCTGGATTTGTTCAACAAACTGCAAGGTGATACCCCGGCTCAGTGTTTGCAACAGAGACACACCTCATCTTCAGTTTTCCATATGATGCCCGCTTTCTGCCCTTCATCACAGTTATGTACTCATAAATTACAAAAATCTCCTGTTTAATCCACTCTGACATCATTTCTACACAGTATTAGGCTGGACATAAAAAGTGCATTGGATTAGGATTAGGTACAGATGGGTGCAGTGTTATGGGGAAGAAGAACTAAGTGTTTTCACCTGCTCCATAAAAACCCAAATCTTCAGCTGCTTAAGTGTGTGTGCCTTTCAGTACAATATGTGTGTAAGCAAGGCAGATGAGACACTCATGCAATCTTGAATTTTGAATAATCATTCTTATAACAGGTTTTCACACAGTGCTCTTTGCTGCCGTGATAATGCAAAGATTTACAGCTTTATCAATCTGGTAAAGGCCCTTTGACGCTTGTACAGATGTCAGGTACACAATGGCTTTCCATCCACAACTGCTGTTTGCGCAGTGGGATGAACTAAAGCTTCACTTTCAGCTAAGCAAAGATCATAAGAGATGTTATGATGCTGAAATCCTGCATCAGATGTACAGCAATCCCATGAAAATACTGTATCTGCTGTTACTAATGCCATTTCTGCAAGAGTTCAACACGATCAACAAGCTGTTTCAGTATGAGAGAGGCAAGCCAGTCAAAATGCTGGAATGGCTGCTTCTTTCCTTTCGCTCTTTCATCTCCAGAGTGCTGAGGGCTGACACAATCCCTGCATCAGACAAACAACTGCTTGCAATCAGCTTAACAGACCAAGCTGTTTTGTTACCCATGGGTGCCATTCATTTCGGGCTTACCTTTACAATGCACATGATGTGGAAAAAATATGAAAGGCAGGTTCTGTGACTTCTTGGTGGAGGCATGCAGACAAGTGCAACAGAGATTTTTAGTTAACATCCTCCTATGAAAATCTATGACTGCGTTCAGTCCGACTGTCATTCTGTCACAAGCAAAACTACAGCTCAGATCATTGTCACTTCCGAAACTTTACTCGGGTGGTCTTGCAGCTCTTGACACACGGTACAGCTTGTAAAATACCATCCATGGACAAACAACGGAGACCCTTAAGCCCTATTTCCAACAATAGGTGTGGGTCAGAATGGGGCAGGTTGGGATGCATTTTTTGGCATTTCCACATGAGAAAACTGGGAAGGGTACCCTAATATCCAACACATCCTACTTTGTTGGGACCCTTCCATTGGGGTATCAATATAACTGGCCCGACCCAAAAGGGTGGTGCTTGACACACTGCAATCCATTGATTGGTGGAGAAAAAAAGTAATTTCACCTGCAACCTGGCACAAAAAACAAAGCAGCAACAAATTTTCTTTTTGTTAAAATGCCATAACAAAGCACCACCAAGAAGAAGAAACACAAACTGTGGGATGATCGACATTCTCCTCCTTTGTTTCTGAGTCATTGTTACGACCTTGGATAGGGGTATGACAGGGTGTAACAAAGTAAATGGTGGACAGATGGTAAAATAAGTAAATGGGTGTTTATTATACTGAAAAAAAACAAAGACTGGCTCAAGTGGCAACACAACGGGTGTTGGGGTTTGCGAAACTGCTGAAAGAAAATGCAAAAGAGTTAATGTCGCCAGATAAACAAAACACAAAAAAAGGAAAAGGTGAACTTAAACTGGCGTATTACACTTTGCTAAAAACAGGCAGCGGCTCCAATAACTACTACAAAAAAAGGGTATTCTTAGACCCAAAACAAATGTCTACTCTAGCCCACCATGTTCTAACTTTTACTCTAGTTTTACACAAAAAAGCTCAATCAAAACTGGAAAACAAAAATAACTTAAAGAGCAGCCAGAGCTGAGAACAACCAAAACCAAACCCAGGACTACTCCTTAATCTAGAACAAAAAGAACATAGGCAGGTTTAACCCTGCTAAAATCACTAATTTAAAGTCAACAGACTACTCAAGTTGCCACAACTAGACACAGAAAACACACAATCGCTAGACACCACAAGTCTGCCAAGCTGAGGGAGAAACCGTCAGTGTCAAACAGCTTCACAGCTTGATCACAGCAGCAGTCCTTTATTTCCTGGTGGACGGTGGCTGGAGTTGTGAACGGTCGAGTGATGAGCCAACCAGAGGGGAGGAGACGAAGGTATGACTGCTCTAGCCACTCCAAACAGGGAATCAGGGGCGGGCATTTGCATGAGTGACGAGCCTCAGGTGTCAGCAATGATTGGTGTCTTTAACAGTCGTATTTTGTTTATACTTTAAGGTGGGCTTTAAGCCGTAACAGAGTCATGCAATTACTTAGGTGAGGCATCTGTCGCTATCCAGCTGATACTCCACCTCTCAAGTAAGGGTTATGGTTGGCTGTGGGAATGCAACAAGATTACAGTTTACAAACAATATCCACACCCTTACCGTCCCGTTCCGATCTGTACCTGTTGGTGGAAATGAGGCGTAAGGCAGAGGCATTTTGGGTTGACGTGCCCAATCATAAAGACGGCAGTGGAGACCAGGCTTTCAGTAACATAGATATATACACGTAGATGACGCCTCTGACGCTGCTGTCCATAGGAGCCATGTGTTAACACGGCCGGCATCTTGGGCCAGGGTAAGCCTGTCTACTTACTGCATTAGTCAGTAAAGGCAGAGGTCTATCAACGATTAAAATCACCATAACTCGCTGAATTTTCAACTGATTTTCAATTGGTTTGGTTCATTAGAAAAGTCAGTCACATTTATAATACAACAGATTATAATTTTTATTTTATTTTATATCCTACACTTACACATTCTCAGACACACACCCACATGCATGCTGATTTTTTTCTGCAATACTCAGAGAAATAATAATGGTGATGCTTATATATGGAGTTATAGATATAATATGAATAATAAAAAATCTAAATAAAAAAAATAAAGGAATAAGTAAAAAAAAAAAATTAAAAGCAAAGATTAAAAAGAGGAGTTAAAATTACATCTGTTTCTCTTTACATTTTAATACAAAATAAAGAACCCAAATTTACTTCTGATGTGACAAGCCCAACAAGTAATGAACCTGATAAAGGTACCAAAGTGTCATGGTTGCAGAGCTGCTCTGCAGAGCTGCAATCAGGATGATCTCCTACACCTGTCCTGATTGTCATTTCCCTCACCTGCTCCCTCCCCTACTTAAACTCTCTTCACTCCCTGATGGTCACCAGTACTTACCTTGTGATATCCAGTTATTTCTAGTTCCAGACTTCCTTGTCATCGACCCTGTCACGTGGATATTCTTTTGCCTGACCCCTGCCGGATCCCTTCAAGTGCCTGCCTGGATTGACCCTTGCCCGCATGACCACGGAATAGCCTGTCCCTCTGGATAAGTACTGCACTGAGCCTCACTGTGAATGAACGTTGCCTGCCCTGACTACGTCTTTTGGATTTGTGGACTAAACTTCCTGTCTGAAGTTCATTTCAGGAATTCTCTCTCACAGACCTGGGATTGCCTGACTCCGCCAGCTAACCAGAACTGGTTTCACTCCCTCCATCCCCTGGTCCTCAATAAACCTTATTCTTTTCAAATCCATTTGTCCTACGTGTGGCTGAATTTCCGGGTCTTCAGGAGCAAACCTGACACCAAAGAACACAACACCAATATAAAACTGACGTTTTTTAACACGTCAAAGAAAATAAAACAGAGAATTCAAGACCAGAGAAATTTGTTAGAGTAAGTACTTGAGGGTTCATTCAAAAGGAACCATTTCTAATAGTGTATTTTATAATCTTTTAAAGGGGACTCCGTTGTGTTAGTGAAATATGATTACATGAGAAATTGTCATGACACTAACTTTGCAAAGATGGTCAGGAAAATTAAAAATGGATGGGACCACTCCTTCCTTTAAACCAGAGGACTGTCCAGTCCTGTCAAAGTCCTCTGGGTTAAAATGACGGCTGAACAGTCCTTCGGCACAAAGTCTCTCCTCCTGAGTGCTGCTACCCAAGCTGCCTCCTCTATTTATCTGTTGGAAACATACAAAACAACTCTATCTGAACATCGCTCAGTTCTCAGTTCTTCTGTAGCTACAGTTCATCAGTTAATGTTAGTGATATGAAACTGATTTAATAGATAATGTTGAAATGACCTACTTAGCACAATTATATGAAGTGGGTGATTGCCACTTAAACCATCTTACTGTAATCATCGTCTTACTAACAAAATTTTTTTTTTTTTTTATTTTCTTGTCCTGACATAAGCTGGTTTAATTTATGTTAGCTTAAGAAATATGTCAAGTTTAACAAGTTCATAATTGTTAAATAATATAAAACCACTTCTTACTTGTGAAATATTATCCCTTGTTTCTTGGTTTTGGTGTTTCTTTCACAGGAACATCCGTATGCAGTACAAAAATCTGGTATTTTGGTTTCACACACACAGTCTGACTGATCTGCCAGGGTCAGAAACCCCGGTCCAAGATGGCGGCCGTGTTGACGTACCTGATAAGCCCGAATGTGGCATCTAGTGTATATATCTTTGTTTCAGAGAGCTTGCCCTTTTTGTTCTGTCATTGCTTGTAATACTTTTAAACGATGTAGAACAAGTGTTTTTTACAAACTAGCCTGTTTAAGTCCAAACTGAGAAACACAATGGAACAGGACACACTCAGTTTGGACTTACTCCACATAAAATGAAAATAAAATGAAAAGGTATATCCTGCAAAGACTTCATCCCAAGCTGTGGGAGGACCATCAGGAAGCAGAGAGACAGATAAAAATAAAGTGACGATAGATTGTAGTTAAGGTTAATGCTGTTCTATTTCTTTTTTATTTGTACCAGGATTAATGCTAATGTTTGAGTATGAGATTTCTGTGTTATGGAGGAACAGACCTGTTGGTGAAGTAAGGAGAACAGGAAACACTTAGCTTATTTTAAATCTTTTAAATTAGTTTAAAGATTAAGTTAAATAAGTCTTTGCATTTACTTTTTTTTTTATTGTCAATGGATTTGTTAGGTTTTGTGGGATTTTTCTATGTGGGTTTTTTTCTGTCCAGCTTCTGCTTTCCTTTTGGGTGTGGTTTCCAGTTGCTGCTTTGATGGCTCATGCAGCTCACCAGAGACATCTGATTGCTTCCTCCTTTAAAGCCTGGATCTACTCTTCAGCCTGTGCCAGTTCATCTGCTTTCCAGGGCTCTTCAGTCAGGATTTTGCTGTGTGGATGTTCATACCTCCCAAACTGTGGGAAATCATTCATTATCAATATTCATCCATCTTCAGGTTACTCTGTACCCCCACCATCACCTACCTGGATGGTTCAGTTTCTCACCTCTCAGGAAAACCTACCCATCTCCATCTGATTCCCCTCTCCTTCCTGATCAAGCTTCTACCCAGCTGAAGGCCAATCCCAGCTACTGGTGCCATCTTATCAATAAATCCCTAATAAGTTGTAATCTGATTTCTTTATGTTTTGGGTCCCATCTCCTATTCCAAACCACAACAGAATGGTTGTCCATGTATAATTCCCATGTAATTTCTACCTTATCAGTTTAAAACAGATTTTTAAGTTATTAAATGTCTTGATGTTGACAGTTATTAATGTCATTGTATTATTGCCTATGCATATTTCATACACATTTTCTACTTTCTGTTTATCAATTTAAAGGTTTTAAAATGTACTGTGCCTAATTTCACATATGACTATGGCAGGCAGAAGAAAAAGTAGTTCCTAATAACTGGGTATGAAGACAAGACCCTGATATTATAGTTACTTTTCACTGTATTCAATTTGGCAATAAACTCCATATTTACTCCCAAATGACTAAAATATCGATATAAATTGATACAAACATGAAAATAGATTCTAGAACATAAAAATACGGGTATGGGAAGTAACGACATTTCCGTATCGACCTGCTTATCACCAATGTACTGAGTTGAGCCAGACTACATGCTATAAGCCAGTGTTGATCACAAACAAGTTCAAATAAACGCGTTCATTGAACACATTCTTCTGTGAACGCTATAGTGAATAAAACATATTCACAAATAACTTAAGCTTGAACTCGTTCAGATTATGAGTTCCCGTAACAGTCACTGCCTACATTTCAACAGCGTTAAACCTACGTCACACTGTTACCTACAATGCTCTGCACACATTAAAGCAGGTCAAACCAGGAACTCTCCATGGCAACGCCAGTGAAGTTCTGCTCTAAAACGGTAAGTGCAGGTGAACGGAGAGGTGCTGCAGATGGTGCAGAAAATTACTCACAAGAGAACTGTTCACAACACTAATAGAACAAGAAACAAATACAAATGGTTTTATAATCTTTATTTTTCAAAAAAAAAAAATCAACTGAACATTCTGTTGCATGTCACATAAGACATATCACACATAGGCCTAAGCATGTGAGAGGGATCATATCTCCCTGGCAAATACTGAGCTTAAAGATAATTATCAGTGTTACTACCTGTCATCCTTATGAACACAAGTTCTAACTAATCATATACCAGAAATGCTCAAAAGTACTCACTGAGTATCCAGAACTGCTCATGACTCAGTAGGTGTTTTTATTCTGAGCAACTAACAGCAAAGCAAGGCAAATTTATTTGTATAGCACATTTCATATACAAGACAATTCAAAGTGCTTTACATAAAACATTAAAAGCATTACAGCGGGATGCAGGAACAAGTGCATTAAAAACAAACTTTAAAAGAAATAAAAACACTAAGAAAAAATAAAAGCTGAAATAAAATAAACAAAAACATGAAATAAAGTTCCAGTATGGGGAATTTAACAGTTTTTTTAAAAGGCAGCAAATAGAAAACTTTTCCACCCTGATCTGAAACTACTGAGAGTTACAGCAGACCTGCAGTTTTCTGGGAGTTTGTTCCACATGTGAGGAGCATAAAAGCTGAACGCTGCCTCTCCACGTTTAGTTTTGACTCTGGGAACAGAAAGTAGACCTGATCCTGATGACCTGAGGGATCTGGTTGGTTCATAATGAACCAGAAACTCCTGAATGTATTTTGGTCCTAGACCATCCAGTGCTTTGTAAACTAACAGCAGGATTTTGAAGTCAATTCTTTGACAGGCAGGATGCCACGTGTAAAGATCTGAGGACTGGAGTTATATGATCTACTTTCGTGGTCTTAGTGAGGACTTAAGCAGCAGTGTTCTGGACTAATTGCAGCTGTTTGATGGACTTTTTAGGGAGACCTGTGAGGACAGCATTACAGTAGTCCAGGCTACTAAAGATAAATGCATGGATATGTTTTTCTAAGTCCTGCTGAGTCATCAGTCCTTTAATCCTTGATATGTTCTATAAGTGATAATAGGCTGACTGCACAACTGTCTTAATATAAATGCTAAAATTCAGGTCTGAGCTCATGACAACTCCCAGTTTTCTGGCTTGGTTGTTAGTTTTAAACTTAGATGTTTGAAGCTGAGAACTGACTTTTACTCTTTCTTCCTTGGCTCCAAAAACTGTTATTTCAGATTGGTCTTCATTTAACTGAAGGAAGTTCTGGCACATCCAATCTTTAATTTGATCAATGCAGCTGATCAGTGTTTGGATCAGATTGTAGTCTCCTGGTGAGATGGTTCTGTAGATTTGTGTGTCATCAGCATAGGCATAGGTGTGATATGTGATGAATAAAGTGTGATATGGGGTGTGATAGGTAAAGCAAAACACAGAGGTATATAAGCAGCATCTATAAAGGGGTCAAAGCCCTTTTAACTTTATTTCACCAGTGTGAAATAAAGTGTGATCTTGGGTGTGATAGAACTACAAATAATATCAATTATGGATAAATATGTTAGTGCACTGGGTTTTGAAAGTTTTAAAAGCAGGAAGGTGTCCAGGTGGCATCCTGACCAGATGCCCGAGGCACCTCATCTGGCTCCAATTGATGAGGAGGAGCAGCAGCTCTACTCTGAACCCTTCCCAGATCACCAAGCTTCTCACCCTATCTCTAAGGGAGAGCCCGGCCATCCTGTGGAGAAAACTTATTTCTGCCGCTTGTATTAGCAATCTCGTTCTTTCAGTCACTACCCTGACCATAGTTCAAGGTAGGAATGTAGATTCACTGGTAAAATAAGAGCTTTGCCTTTTGGCTCAGCTCCTTCTTCGCCACAACAGACCAATGCATAGCCCTTATCACTGCAGACACTGCACCAATTCGCCTGTCGATCCCCCGCTCCATCCTTCCGTCACTCGTAAACAAGACCCTGAGATACTCGAACTCCTCCACTTGGGGCAGGACCTCATTCCCGACCCCAAGGAAATACTCCACCCTTTTCAGGCTGAGAACCCTGGTCTCGGATTTGGAGGTGCTAATTCTTATTCCAGCCGCTTCACACTCGGCTGCTAAACACTCCAGCAAGAGCTGAAGATCAAGCCAACAGCACCGCATCATCTGCAAAGAGCAGTGATCTATTCCTGAGGCCACCAAACTGGATGTCCTCAACACCTTGGCTGCACCTAGAATGTCTGTCCATAAAAGTTATTAACAGAAGTGGAGAAAAAGGGTAGCCTTGGTGGAGGCCAACCCTCACTGGAAACAAATCTGATTTACTGGCAGCAATGCGGATCAAGCTCTAGCACTGGTCGTGCAGGGACTGAACAGCTCATACAAGGGGTCCAGCACTCTATACTTCTGGAGCACCCTCACAGGATCCCCCGAGGGACACGGTCGAATGCCTTCTCCAGGTCAACAAAGCACATATGGACTGGTTGAGCAAACTCCCATGCCCCCTCCAAGACCCTGAAGACAACATAGAAGCTGGTCCACTGTTCCACAACGAAAACCACACTGCTCCTCCTCAATCCGAGGTTTGACTATTCAACGGACCCTCCACCCCAGGACCTCTGAATAGACCTTACCAGGGAGGCTGAGAAGTGTGATCTCACTGTAGTTGGAGCACACCCTCTGGTCTCCCTTTTTGAAGAGAGGAACCACCACTCCAGTCTGCCAGTCCTGGGGAACTGTCCCCAATGTCCACACAATGCTGCACAGGCATGTCAACCAAGACAGCCCTACAGCATCCAGAGCCCTAATGAACTCTGGGGAGACCTCATCCACTCCTAGGGCCCTGCCACTGAGAAGCTTTTTAACCACCTCAGTCCCAGAGATAGGTGAGTCCAGGCCAGGCTCCTCTGACTCTGCTTCCTCGTCGGAAGACGTGTCGGTGGGATTCAAGAAGTCTTCAAAGTATTCCAACCGACCTACAATGTCCCGAGTCTTACGCCTGAACATGTTGTTTGTTATGAACAATCCATGGGAGGGGAGGCCCATGCCACCCTTTCAGGCTGAGCCAGACCGGACCCCATGAGCAAAGGGCAGGCCACCAGGCGCATGTCTCCCCGCCCCACCTCCAGGCCTGGCTCCAGAAGGGGGCCCCGGTGACCCACGTCGGGGCAAGGTAAACCTGAATCTATTGTTTTTATTCATCATGGAGGTCTATTGAGCTATGCTTTGTCTGGTCCCTCCCCTAGAGACCTGTTTGCCAAGGGTGACCATACCAGGGGTGTAAAGCCCCCAACAACATAGCTCCTAGGATCTTCAGGCTGCACAAACCCCTCCACCACAGTAAGGTGGCGGCTCAGGGAGGAGCTTTGTCATCTTCTAATTTGAAAATACATGGAGTTGAAGTGTCTCTCCAATGTGAGAAGATATCTTACAATATTTCTGTATTTTGCAGCATGTTTTTTTCTTGCTTTAAATTTTCAGGTAAACTGATAATAGTTGTTTAACAGAAAATTAACTTCTGATACACTGATAAAGGTTATTTTTGTCCTCTTTCCACACATCTGTTCCACATGCATATCTATTTTGTGACAGAAATTAAGAACTATTTTAATTAAATTTATTGCAAGAAACAATACTTCCTTTTCTTTCTCAAGTTCAGTCTTTCTCCCTCACTTCTAACCTAAACTAATGGAAATGAACTAAATTTTGAACTAGTTCAAAATTGAAAAGCTATGAACGTGAGCTATGAGCTTTGAAACTGAACTTCTAACTACTCCATGAGAATGATGCACTTGCACAACACTGCTGTGAGCTGTCACTGAGTGATTTGTTCATGCTACAAGTCAGCGCCAGATACTGTAGGCTACCATGATTTGTCACAAGGAGGGAGGGGGTGACTGACTCGTATGTGCTGTGAGTTGAGCGATGCTAAGTACTGTGAGCTTGTGAGGGATTCTCATGTTGCTAGTGAGTCTGGGCTTCTGTGAGCTTTGTACTGAGTGTTTTTCCTTCATTCACAGCTTATAACAGGTGGGGAAATATTGATGGTCCACCAGGGAAATGGGGAGTTTAGTTAAGAAACATGAGTTGTTGCTTTTCCCACAATTACCACGATTAGCTTGATATATTTCTAATGGTGCAGTTAGAATAGCAGATGCACAATAGTGGTATATTGTTTGGTCTCTTCAGTTAGGTGTGCAGTTAGGTAGCTAGCAGTAGCAGGGTTGACGTGAATGAGTAAATAAGGACAAGGTATTGTGATTCACAAGTCAGTAAAGTAATTCTCAGGTATTGAATGATTAGTTTATGACTTGCACAACACTATTGCTCATCTCTTTTCAAAGAAATGAGGATGAAGCTGGTTCCCTTAACCTAAGTTTCTCTCCCTTTCCTTTTCTGGAATCCAGTTTTACTTTCAAAGGAACAGACACAACTTTCTCCTTAGCTGTCCTGGCTTAAAATACATAAGTGACCACTGAAGGTGCAGAATAAACCATTTTGGACAATTTTAGATTGGTGGAGGAACACCCATCATTTTTGTTAATGCAAAAATCAGTCTCTCAGCCCCTTCATTCAGCCAGACTACCTTTCATTATGACATTGATTGACTGGAAATGTAAAAATGAAACACAAAAAAACTTTTCATTCCAGAATTTTCACCCTAGGTAAACGGTACCATTCACCCCTTTCCCCTCAGTTTGATGCTGTTTGATACTGTTGTTTGGGGCAGGTTTTGATTTGGTTGTGTGTATGGGAACAAGTCTGCACTATAACATTTAAAGAGAAAACAAGAGGAGCTGATTAACCAGCTTTCTCACTCACTTGAGACGATAAACATGCTTTTGTAGCTTATAACCATGATTTTGCTTTTGTTGTTTACGATTAAACCATGTGTGTGTGCGGTGATTGCTCATGGCTGCACATTGAACTGAAGCAAAATTCAGAGACTCTTTACTTTAAGGGCAAATCGTTGGATTTGTCCTGTGGCTACACATAGTGTCATTTGGCTTTATATAGACTGAAATGAATTGTTGCCAACAAATACCAGAGATGATTGCCATTGTCCTTAAATGTTGAAGCAGCAGCTGCTGAAGTCCAAACAACAACCGGATCCAACCACATCTTCATCTGCATGCGGCAAACATCAGCCAGGAATCTCTAGTCACATCACAGCTTGTTTTGTATCTGCAGGGGGTTTCAGTTATTATAGACTGAAAGTGTATTATAACTGGACTGGACCAACACACTAACTATTTAAAGGAATGCAGTTTTATTGAAAGATAACCATAAACTTATTTTGATGTACATGATTGTGAGGTAATGTTAAATACTGAAAAATATAGTGCTGGAAACAAATCTCACTGTTACCTTTCGAGGGCTAAATAATAAATGCAAAAGACATGACTCCACTCCTACCTGTAATTAGTCTCATTTGTCAGAAGGTGGCACTATAATAAACAGCATTTAGGTGTTTAGCTTACATTATATGTACAACTTGTTGTTGTTTTTAGCTCCTCTTCGTTGGTTCCCTGTTAAATCCAGAATACAGTTTAACATTCTACATTAAGCTCTTGACCAAAACTCAAAAAAGGTCCATATTTTCCCATCATAGCACATCGCTCTGTAACCAGCTCCAAGTTTGGATTCAGGAAGCAGGCACCCTCTGTACCTTTGAAATTTAGGTTTAAAACTTTCCTTTTTAATAATGCTTATAGTTAGGACTGGGTTAGCCATCCCTTTGGTTGCGCTACTATAATCTTAAGGTGCTAGGAGACATTCCGTAATGCACTGAGCACTTCCCTCCATTTTTCTGTCAACTATTTTTTTCTCTATGTATAAATATATGATGTTGTTCTCATTAATGTGTCCCTCACTTTTTCTTTCTCAGTCTGTATCCCTGATTTAGAGTTATGATGCTTGTTGACCCCTCTGTTCTGTCTTCTCCAACTGGTCGAGGCAGATGGCTGCCCCTCCCGAGTCTGGTTCTGCTGGAGGTTTTTCCCTGCCACTGTCAGCTGGGGGGTGGGGGATTGAATTGAAGAAAAAAATTTATGCAGTCCGTTGGTTTCCCTAGCTAGACAATTATTCATTTTTTCTGAATTGGCTTAAAAGAACAGTTATTAAAAATTAGACTTGTTTTAGTCCAGATATATAAACTCACATCTTATATATGGGATTTTTGACTACAATTAATTGTATTAAGTTTTACTCATATTTAGTGGTCCCCTGGTTTTCAGTATACCACCATCTTTATGTATTTGCTATTTGAAAACATTAGGAAATTACCATTAGCCTTATATTAAAATATTTATCTTCCTCAGAGTGAAAATATTTTTACAAAAATACTGTCCACATCTTTTTTTTTTTTGTACCTTTAACTTAAGGTAACAATGCATTTTAGATTTCAGTTGTATGCACTTTATCAGTAAACAGTGTGGGCTATTTGAATTTTTTCACAAGTCTTAGAAAATACTGACATTTTTGATAATCTATGAATATATCTAGGCCACAGCTCCATTGTGAAAAGGTATATTAAAGAAAAGCAAACAAACAAAAAGCACGAATGATGTATTTTGGTAAGTTATGCTAACATACCCCTCCTGCCTCTAGAGGTCATTAGCCCAGCATTAGCCCTATTTTCTATTTAGGCCAAGTTTAATTTAAAACACCACTTCCTGTTGTAGTCTATTTTAATTTAGAAAACTATTTTATATGACTATATGATTTATTCATGGCGACGTTTTATATGTTCAAATGATTCACATTAGCAATTCTTAGATTTCTTAAAGCTAGTTATTTTAACTTCACCTTAAATACATTCTTGCTTGAAAGACTCATAAATTTTGTGTAAAGTTCATAACGAAAATTAAAATAAACATGTCAATTAAGTCCTGCTAAGAAAAAAACACTCAAACGTTACTTAGGGCTGTGTCTGACCAAGACCTGTAACTGAACGACTTATTGCAAGGTTACCTTATCAGGTCAAGATATAACAGAAGTTCTCAGTTTACATTTCTAGAGCTGATAAATTTATGTGAAATTTTAAACCTTGAGCTAACACTTTACTGACCCATAAGTAACGGTCTATTGTTTTCTAATGTTTAGTTTACTAATGCTTACAAAGAGGAGGCGGCCAATTAGAAGAACCATTTCCATGTAATGAAACTACATTTCAGTAGTGGAAGGTAAAAGCAAACATTTCTTGTTGACAAAAAGGAAAAACACACCAACAAACAAACAAAAAACCTACTGGATATTTAAGGGTGACACAACAGGTTTTGTGCATGGTTTTAATGAGGTGTTCCTGGACAAACAGTCTTTATGGGAGACTTATAATAAGCAAGACCTTACCTGTGACTTGAGAAATTTCTTGAGTTTTAAAAGGTGCAAGAACTTTGGCAAAGCCAAACTCCTTTTGAGAAGCAAAAGCTGGATGCAGACAGATTAAATTCAAACTGAGTTCTAACATTCATCTGGTATATTTGTGATAAATGATTATCTTTAAATATAAACTAATTATTGTTGTAGATATACTGCAGTTAGCCCAGAAACTGAGCCAAAAAACAAGTTGACTTTTAAAAACAAACTAAAGGATTTCATGAACATGAAGCAAAAACCATTTCTGTCCTGGGAGCAGAGGTGGAGGTGATATCAAGTTACCATGGTGTTCACATGGACACCAGCGTGAACTGGCACTATGAGGCATACGAGGACAAACAGAGCAGACTCAACATCTTAAGGATACTTATCTATTTAATGTTTGCAACAAGATGTTGCATATTATGTTAGTCTGTAGCAAGTAGTGTAATTTTTATTTGCAGCCCTCTGTTAGAGCAGCAGCATCCGTGACTCAAAGAAACTGAGCAGATGTATAAAGCTTGCTCCTTGCTGGGGACGACTGAAGCCACCAGAGTTGATTATGTTAAGAAGAATGTTGCACAAGTTGCAAAACATAATGGTCAACACTGCACATCTTCCATACAATGTGATTAAACAACAGAGTGCCTTCAGTCAGAGGCTTCTTCATCTCAGCTGCAATAAGTACCTTGACAGGTCATCCTTCATACAACTAAAGCCTTACGCATTAGTCTTTATAATGACCTGTTTTTTATTGATTGAATGATCCAGAGCAAGCCTCAAACTCTGCCTAGAATTACATGAAGAGACAAGGTGAAACTTTAGAATATATATATATATATATATATATATATATATATATATTCGCAATACCCAAGTCTAAAGAGAACTACAAATATGAAGTGGCTCAACTGATTAGAGCCCAGTTTCAATTGATACTGATAAAGAAAAACGCCTGACCATCTAAGATTCAAAATAGTTCATGACAATGTTTTATGTAAATCATTTGTGTCATGTAGCAACAAATCATGTGACCAACACTGTGACCAATGATTAAAGAAATAACAGTGTGTTGTAGTAATATTTTTCTATCCCTAACCATTTTTAACTAATAAGCATTAGCATAGGGGAGTGTCGTAGAAAATTAGGCAATCTCCTACTTCAAAGTCAGAGGCGACATGCCGTTAATTATCCAGCCTGCTGCCCAAGAAGACATTTTTTGTCTTACTTAGCAGAAACAGTTTAATGAATCACTGTGAATGTGAGGAAACATCAACAGTGCGTGACGGGTGCTGTGTTGTAGACGCAAACTACTTCAACTAAATGTACAGGAAAATTTTAGAGCCTGAAACTGCAACTTATTTTTCCGTGGATCAATGCTAGTATTTTACATTTTGTCATGATGTGATGAGACAAAACATCCAATACACAAGGTGATTAATGACAGATGAAGAAATGGGGTGCTTAGTTTTTTTTTGTTTTGTTTTTTTCAATAACGTGCGGAATATATGTATTTTTAATTAAATAAAATGTAGCTATGTACTTTTTATTAAAAAGTTTTCATTTCATGCAAAAAAAATAAAAAGAAAAGAAAATACATGTGTGTACCCAGAATTTTGCAATCATATGCCACTGTGATTGTTACTCATGTGTAGATGGACTATACCCTGACAGTGGTTAATTTTCTGAATTCCACCTATGTGATATCCTTCGGACTGGATTTGTTTGCACGTCGCTGCTTCTTCATGACTCAGCCGGTCATCGAACAGCTGTGTTTGTACTCTGCAGTCCGCCTGATAATTGAAAAGGTTGGAGCTGTTTTACACTTTTCACTGAAGCTTTTATTGGACATTTGTGTGGGTAATAACCTGTTTCAAGACAAGTATTGCTTAGTCACAGCTTAAATAAAGTGAAATTAGTTATCTCTGGAAAAGATTTCCTCTATCCGGAGATAATCAGTTTAGAAAAACTGAGCATATCCTGTGAATTGGATATCAATAACCCTGTTGTCCCATTTAATTTTTTGCACATATTTCCTTCAGTTATTATTTACTGACAGTATCGCCCAGATAGACACAGGTTAGTGTTATTATCATCTTTACTGTGTACTTGACATCTCCAACCTTCTGGATGTTAATTAACAACTAGCATGATTTACTTCCTCAAGATCAGAGATCTGTTGCATTGAAAACTGAAAATGGTAGTCAATGCAATTCATTTTTAATGCTATACTGCCACTGCAGAAGCACTAATGTTACAGTGGTGCCTAGCTGGATTTGCTCATGCATGTTGGTGACACAAGCGACTGCTTTTAATTAGACCAGCACTGCAGAGCATGGCTGGTCTGGTGTGCATGACTGTGGGAGGAGAAATTCACCAAGCAGGCAAGGGGAGAGCACAGCTTTAAACTCCCACTCCTAAGCACATGGATTTTCTTGCATGAACCTGTGAGGAAACTAGCCATACCACAGACTACAGTACAGTACAGCTTCTTGTGGACAAGGACAAACATATAAACACATGCTCAGAATATCACCAGTGCTTGCCCTCTAGTGGCCTGCTGTGGAACTACAAGTTCTTTATGTAGAAGGAAGTCTACAAAATGGCTGACCTGTAATAATGTCAGAGGAAAGTAAAAAGAAGAAAAAAACAAAACAAAACAAAACAAACAAAAAAAAAACTGCTGTTCATGAAAAAGGTGGATCTAAAGCCTAAAGTTAATTAAAACGTATTCCTGTCTTGTTGTTTTGCTTCAACAATAATTAAAACTTAATTAAATTAAAACAGCGTGAACAAATTGTTACCAATATCTTGTGTTGGAATAAATAATCTTTGGAGTTTACCACATTTGATGAGTTAGTAATTTCCCTCCATATGAGTTTTACGTGTTCTCGAATCATCTGTCCCATGACTCTGAAAAACAAAAATCACGATTAAACAAGTGCAGCCCTCTTAAAGCTCAAATGTTGAGTACCTGACAACAGATGGGCCAATCAAACCCATTCACATAACAACAATGCATAACCTATAACCATTTAATAATACACTACAGACAAATGTTGAGGCTGTTTGTCAGACTCCTCCTCTTCAATATAATCCCTCCCACTTCAGCCCGGGTTTTAGTCTGTCGTGGACAAATTACACAAACCCCTCCCTCTTCATGCTAATGTACAGCTCCACTGTTGTCTCTACTTGCAGCCGCGGGCTCTGTGTGGCTGCTTCTACCATACTGCAGCGCAGCTGCTCCAAGCTGAGGTGCTGCTGCCAACACTTAAGGGCGAGTTCTGCCAGACCATCCACACAAACCGACCTGGTCAGGTCCAGAAGCTTCTCATACGCACCCTGCCGGGTTTACGTACCGACTTCAACAACGCCACCACATGGGAGCCTGAAAACGGACAAAAAATCTGAGGAAAAGTCAAATTCAGGTCGCGACTGGTGATCGACACAGCAACTACTTGGCGTCCACTGACCAACCCCCACCGACGACCAACGTCACGGCAGCTGTTGAAGTGTTTTTTTTTTTTTATGTGCTCGAAAAGAGGAGGAGTCTATCTGCGAGCGAAGCCAACAGTCCGACACCACAATACACAGTTGTGGCACAACTTGGTTATCCAACTGCATGTTGGAGCCGGTAGGCTGCAGCTCCTCAGACACCACATCCTAGGCGCAGCATATTACTGTCTCCGAAAGAACCGGACAGTGGCAGCAAGTGGAGGAGAGAATCTGAGCCGGACGAAGACAGAGAAAGGAGAAAATAAAACAAAAAAGCGGGAACATCGTTGGATATCGCACACGGTGAGTTGAGGTACTGCATGCATCATGCTAGGCTAGCATTTTCTCCTGCTCTTTTGAATGCAGACAGAAAGCTAGATTTTTATTTATTCATGTATTTTTTAAAACTTAAAATAATGTATTGAGACATACAACCATGGACTGCAATGACTTTTTTTTTGTAATTTTAAACAGTGAGCAAAACAAGTTGTGGTCACAGTCTGCGTAAGGAATAGTAGCTAGCGCTTACGCATGCACCGCTAGCTAAAAGAAAAAATTTGTGATAATGCTAATTTTTTTTCTTTTATTCTGTAGAGCATATATGTATAACAAGATTTTTACAGCTTCTTTATGACTAGGTCGCTATCTTTGGTGCTTGAAATATTTTGTGAAAGTTTTTCACGATATTTTGTTTATGTTGAGAGGAGGCACCAAATTTTCTGGAAACAAGTTCCGGCATAGGCTACAGGGCATCATTACAGTTTGTCAAATATAGACTTTTGACTACGTTTTGTTGTGCTAGGCCTGATCTGGTGTTAGTAGCTATATATAGATAGATGACGCACAATGTTATAGTCATTTGTCAAATTCGCTGACTACTTGCGATCTTTTTAGCGATGGTTTTAGAAAGGGCGTTATTTGTACTTTTCTCATTTTTAAGCGTTAGCATCGAGATGAGTTAAGCATTAAGACTTTAACAAGCTCGCGATTTACAATTCCAAAAATTTTTGTCAGTAGACACAGATAAAAGTTTGTTTTTATATTGTATCTGTTTTTACTGGAAGAGATGTTTTTCTATTTCACTTTTTTTTTTTTCACTACCCAAATTGTACATGCAAATGTTCTAAAGTGTGCTGCTGTTTTTCTTGTCCAAGATGTGATAACCTAATTAAGGGATGCTGTTGCAGATTTCAATTTAAAAATCATCTTTAATTTTCCGAAAATGAGTTGCTCTTTGCCAGCAAATAAATGCTATACCTTTGACTTGCAACTACGTAACTTCCCCATTTAGCACTTGAATGGATCCAGTTGTCTCACATGCTGTTGTGTCTCACTTTGGTGTTTTTAACAAGTTGTCAAAGTGAGTATTCTGTTAGTCCTTAAACAAATACTAAGCTCAACCAACAAATTGTGGAGGTGATAGTATTGGGTGGGGGGTGCACAGAGGGTAAGACACATTTTGGTTTGTGTTTTATTTGTAAAAATACTGGTGCAACTCATTGCTGATTATAAGACAGAACCTCAACCTGAAAAACATTAGATTAGAGCATAAATGTGTCAGAGGACAAAAGTGAGACATAGAGGTAACTGGATTCCTCACATTGTGTAGCGAAATCCCCTCCTGGTCAACAGTGGTACAGTCCAGTAATTTTCCATGAACCACACAGCCCTAGAATGTGGGTGTGGCCTAAAGTGAGTGGAAAAACAAGAGCTGAGCAGGTTTTCATTTAGTCATCTTCTAGTGTTTTAAAGTAAGCTTTGATTTAATTTAGTTGTTCAGATGTGATGATAAGTGGTCAGAGGAGTGTGGAGTGAAAAGCAGAGGCATAGGAACTTTTAAAAAAACCCATAAATAACCCATACTTAAAGAGAGTGTGTCAGTTTGCATAATTTTACTTCTTCATTGTAGTTATGTTTTTTTATTTGTTTATTTCTTTTTTTTTAAAGTGCTCTCAAATGAATCAGTTTAAAAGTGAGGCTGTTCAGGTTTGCTTTTACCGTTGTAAAAGATGGTACAGCCCTGTTCCTACTTACACCTCCCCCACCTCTCCCAGTTGCAGTGCTCACATGGTGCTCTTGTAATTGATTGAACAGCCCCTTTTCCCCTGTAGAAGAGGAAGCAGCCTTTAAAAGCACCGCCCACACTTTTTCTGTTTTTTTTTCCGTACTTTGTTTAAATTAGTTAACCTCTCACTAAATACATACTCTATCATCATCTAAATTTCTTAACAACTTAAGACATTTTAAAGGGTAGTTTTATAAAATACATATTAAATGAGAACATATTAAGATGTATTCCATCCTAGATATATAGCAGACATATAAATCTTCCTCAAGTGGGGGGAAAAATAGTTTGTGTGGCCAACAGTGGTATCTCCCAGTTCAGGTTCTGGCTTGCAACTCCATGCTGAGCAGCTGTTGGCCAATGGCCATCATTTGCCTGTGGACACCCCTGACAAGTCTTTAGCATGACTTGTCTGGGGTTAATTAAACTGCATGATAAAGATGCTTTTGTCTGTTGAATGTAAATATTATACCCTTTAAATGATCAAATTGCCCTATAGGTTATTGGTAGGATTTAGAAATATTACCTTGCAGGATGTTATGTGAACTTAATTAATATTGTAGCACTTTGTTTAACTAACTTTGTTGTTTTTAAAATGACAATAAAAGAATAACTAAGGAAGAGATCCTAGGTCTAGTGATCAAAGGCATGTTGAAGCTTGAATACATACCAGCTTCAAATATGAAGGTTTATTCTGTAACATTATTCATTAATGTTACAGAATTAAAGATGTAAGATAAATATAAATATGTATAATAGAACTGAAACAATTTTCTGTGGCCATTTCCTCTAGTTTTCTGGTTTTGAAACCATGCCAAGTCCAGAAGAGCTGGTTTCAACCGGTTACAGCTTTTTTTTTTTTTTTTGCTTCAAGCCAAAAACAGGATACATGGAAAAATCTGATTAGACCCACACTCAATATTATGCTTTCTCACCTTTTATCATTTATGTGCTACCATCCATTTATTTAAAAGGACTGTATTGCATATAACTATGTAGTGCATTTAACACATAAGCCATAGTGACTTACTCAGACCTTCAGCTTTGTGTTTATTTATGAGAAAATTTTAACTAAATTTTATCTTAATTTTCTTTCAGCTACCAGATCTGTACATATAAAGCAATCACGATAAATACCATGACACCATGAAACAGCAATATTGGGAAAAGACTACATATCTATGTAAAACTATTAGCCCTAGTACAAGTTTACATTGAAAGATGTAAAATCAACAAAAAAACAAGATGTATCTTCAGCCACGCTACAGCATACATGTATCCTCCTGCTCCATTTTAGAGCATCGGCACACTCACTGATTTAATCATGGGAGTTGGTTTGTCTGTAATGTAAGTACTGAAGGAATCATTCTGCGCAATATTACCTATTTTCCAACTATCTAGTCCCTTTCCCTCATAGATTTTTATAAACGAGATCAATTGATTATCTCCCATATTTCACCTTCCCAAGTCAAGATGGCAGGTTTTGATGTGGTAACCTTTCTATTGTGCATTCCATTAAACCTCAATTGAGAGATCTGGGAAATTTTAATAAAGCCTCTGGCTTAAACTTTTAAAGGTTTATGCAATGATAGCTTTTCTGATCATGTGAAATACATTTTAGTACACTGAAAGTAGTGACCATGTCTTGAGATTCTAAAACTTTTTCAGAATTTTTTTTATCAATATTTAAGCAATCAATCTCACACCATTGTTAAAAAAAAAAGCAGGACTTGAACAGCAACAGGGTGGTTTCTTTCTTCAAAATTACTATTAAAAAATTACCAAATTTTCTCAATAACCAAAACGACGCATTCCCCCTATGCTCGAGTACGAAGGCAAACTCACCAACGTCAGCTACGTCATACACGACCGCATTCAGACAAGCATAAATCCGGCTTTAATCTAATTGCATGTTTTGTGTACCGAATGAGTGTAGGTGTAGGAATATGCAGGTGGCAATAGCAACAGAAAGCTATTTGGAAATGTGTCACAGCTCTTTCAATTTGTATTGTTGTTTAATTAGACCACCATTCTTCATACAATTCATATAACTATGGGAACATGGGTAACAAGTTTTTGGCCCTGGGCCACAATACTGTTTAACACAACATTTACAACACTCAGCCACTTCTAACATTCTTGTTTATGTCATTGTACATGTAAGTATAGCTGAATTTACTGCACAGATGTCTTGATTTTACTTGAAAAATTTTTGTCAGGCAAAGCTCTGGTTCCTGATAAAATCAGTATTTTATTGGAACAGCGTGACAATTTGTAAATTCTTAAGCGGCTGGGAATTGACGCATAGTCTTAATGGACTGTTTTCTGTCATAATTTCTGAGGTGTTTAACAGACAAAAGTAACCGAAAGCTGTGTGAGTGAGAGCTGCTTTACTGGGAATTCAGCTGTAATAAAATCTGCTCTATGGAACTCGGACATGAAATGCCTGGACCACTTGAGTCTAGTTGAGCAGGACTGATTTGACCTCCTCTTGCAGTATCTAGCTTTGTTAGTCAAACTGGGTGCATTTGCTTTCGAGAGCTCTATTTCATACACTTTTGGTTTGAGTACCATTTTTACATGCGACTTTATAACTTTGGTTTTTGTCTGATTTACACAATTTTTTTTTCTGTTGTCATTTTAAGGTACTCAGTGTCTGTATTAAAGCCTGTTACATACTCCCCAAGAAGCAAGAACTTTTTTCTTGTTCTCAAGGCCACGCAGACTTGGTTGGAGGCAGCTTGACACATTATCCAAGCTGAACTTTCTTCTCGTGGGGCTCCGAGAAGTATTGTGTGATTTGTTGGACTTTTGAAGTCAGCATGGTTAACTCAAAAACGTTAAGCAGAAAGTTATCACTTTCGCATTTCTGCTGATGTGAGGCTGAGTAAATAGCTTTACCAGCTGAACAAGGAGGTGAGAAAGTATGAAAATGAACAGAACACATGGCATATAACGACACTGACACTGCTGCATGCTCAACCCCGCCCTGCCACAGACACAGTTTCTCGTTAATTAAATATGAAATCAACGGGTCAGTAGTTAATTGCATATAAACACAGAGACACTCCCCGCAGCAGTCCTCGCCTTTGCGTGACAAAGCTTCTCACGGAGTATAAATTGACCAGATCAAACTTTTTTTCTTGTTCTTGCGGCCTTGAGAACAACAACAACAAAAAAATTCTCGCTTCTTGCAGGACATGTCCAGGGCTTGTCCAGTTACAACTGAAATTGGCATGTCTGAAGCAGACTTTTGACAAAACCAAACCTACACATCCAAATTAAGCAAAGAAATCTGCGCCTGGCGGCATCTATCTTGGAGATGACTGGAACAGTCCTTTGGCTATACAAGTCAAAGTTATAAAGGTCTATGAACAAATCAAGTCAGCATTTGTGTCCTTTTTGGTCCTCATCTAAACAATTCCCACATGTTAACCATGTGTTGAAGAAAACAATGATTTGTTAAACAGTTCACCTTCTTCAATCATTATATGGTACATTCATGAGAATTACATGCCACTTAGGAACCATTGCCAGTTGACACATTAGTTTTGGTACACTTATTTATGTTGGTGGTTCTTTCATTGGCATGGGACCAACCTTTGTGACCATTTGTCTGCCGGTGGTTCCTTTGCCCTTGGGTCATTTCCTTTATCCTGCCTTAAACCTCATGTGTGAGGTATTAAAAATGGCATATCTAGAACACACCACACACTCATGCAGTTTTGGAAACTGCAGGCCTTAAGGTGACCCATTCTTTTTATTCCATCAGAAATTTGCCAGTCTCTCAGTTGTTCTTTACGTCTTACACCAGGTCTTAAGGAAATATTAACTAGCTACCAAACATTTCCCACTACTTGAAAGGTGCCACTGTAACGAGATCTCTATCATATTGCCATACATCTTTTTGTGTCATTGTAAAATCCCTTCCTGGGCTTTATGTTAACATTTGTAGAAAAGTTAAGAGGCCTGTGAAAAAGATATTTTGTCATCCTTGCAATTCCTCAGGGTTCTCTATGGCCAACGCCATATAGCCTAAATATTTTTAAATGTATGGACTGAGCATGCAGACAACACACACATGGATCAATCTTCATTTAGAAAAAAATTAGTCAGATAAAAAAGATGAGAAACGGAAGAACAGTGATATTTAATTTGAAGAGAGATTTTGTCAATTATTGACAATAATGCGATGAGTGTTGGCCCTGCAGTGGACTAGTGACCTGTCCAGGGTGTACCCTGCCTCTCACAGACGACCCTCACTGGACAAAGCGGTATAGATAATGGATGGATGGACTTTGTGATGAATTGCTGTTATCTACACTTCCATAGTGACCACCTGTCCCTGGGAGAACGTAGGGGTGAGGGGGTGCACTGTTGGGGAAAGAAATGGAATAATTTGCTGTTATAGAAAATGTCATGTTTTTTTTAAAATGCACATCCCTTGTTTAGACTCCTTAGGGTTAGAAAAATGTTCAGAAGCCATTGAAAAAATGGTAGTAACTAGCCATTTTTACCATACAGCCAACCTACAGCAACACTCTTACGCCTAGTTTATTCACTTCTAACCTGTCTATGGTAATCTTTGATCAATATTTTATTCATGTGGCCTTTTAAAATGATTGACTCAGATTTGCTTTCTAGATTTGCGCCGTTGGAACTTTGACCTGCTCAGGATTGAGATGATTATGAGCCAAATAATTATTTAACCTTCTATTAAAAAGGCACATACCCTCTTAGCATTGGTATTTGCTCAAATTAATTATGACATCAACAGCGGGAAAATTGTTTGCACAAGTTCCCTGCCACTCACATACTGTTCATTGTGCCAGGTTACAAAAATTGGGTGAGACAACTTTGGTTAAATAAACACCTATTACTGTGATGTCAATTTAGATTGCCATGCTGTTATCGCTGGGAAAACGGCAATCATAAACCAAGTTCAACAATGTCAGAAAAGATAATAATAGAAGGGTATCATCAGCATATTAGTGCATGTGGTTCCAAAGTGTTTTTGAGATCTCTAGAATTATTTTAAAGATAATTGTTGCTAAAAAAAATATGGTATGAAACTGAGAACTACATTGTACAGATTTCTTTTTATTACTTTCATGTATTTTTAGAATTGCTCTAAAATTTAATCATGTAAATAAATCGTGTACATTTTCCCTCCATGCCAGAATTTGAATAACTCTTAACACTGCGCTGTAGATGCTGAAAACCAGCTAAACCCTCATTTCGACCGAAGATGAACTGGTGCTAGTTTGGTGCTGGTCCCAGAGCCAGTATTTAACTGGTTCAACTCTAATGCTTCCAAAAAAAACTGTTTTGTTTTCCACAGACGGTGGCAAGTCAGTGCTGTGTCATTACAATATCTAAAACGTCTTTACCCGACTAAATACGCCTGCCTAAAGAGGAAGAATGGAGTAGCACTCTGGCAGAGATTGTGAACATGGAGAAGTGTCAAAATGGGGATTTTTTTTTTGGTTGCCCATTGCTGCTGTGCCAGTGCTCATTTCTGGTCACTGAAAACTGTTTTTCAGCTTTTTTAATTTGTTAACTATCTGGTCGACGCTATGTTCCCAGCTAGCTGCAGTCATCTCCCTCTGTAGCTGCTCAAAGACAAGTTTTGTCTGACTGGACCCATCCCATTTATTTTGGATTTCAGCAGATGACCATTATGCCAGGAAACACTGGGTCTCCTCTGACCAAGTTTGTTTGTTTTAATGATTCATTGCTTCGCTGGTTTGAAGATGTTGGTCCATGTTTCAATGCTCTTATGTTGGCCAGGAAACCCCGCACCCAACAATTTACGCCAGCAGTGTGAAATTGTTTTTCGCTTTTGCCCAGCAAAGAGTTTGTGCCTGTTTAGAACGAGTTTTGAGAGCCAGGAACCAGTGTTTAGACTTTGGAAAGTCAAAGAACCAGTGCTTAGTCAGGATCTGTCTCCGAACCAGCACTGGAAGCACCGAGGCAACAAAGGGACCTAAAGTCTTGTTTCCCTCAATGGGTGTGGGTCTGGACGGGATGGTTAGGGTGCGGATAAAGTTTGTAAACTGTAATTTTGTTGCGTTCCCACAGCCAGCCATAACCTTACCTGAGAGGCGGAGTATCAGCTGGATAGCCATAGATGTCTTGGATACATAATATCATGACGCCATTGCAGTGGAGCACCTTCCTTAAAGTATAACCAAAACACGACTCAGAAAAAAAGGAGAATGGCGTTGATTTAGCACTTTGTGTTCTTTCTTCTTTTGTAATACTATTTTAAGCAGAGATTTTATTTAACAAAAGAAAATATGTTGCTCTAAACAAGGAAACGTTCCTGCTTTATTTTTATGCCAGGTTGCACATGAAGTGACTTTTCTCAACCAATCAACGGATTGCAGTGTGTCAAACTCCACCGTTTCAGGTCGGGTCGGTTAGATTTGTACCTCAACGGAAGGGTTTCAACAAAGTAGGTCGGTGGAAACAGGGCTTAAGAGAATCAGATTTCTGCTTGTGGACTAAATGCTCATTTGTGGACTAAAGGCTTATACTTCCATGTGTCTTTTATGTTGCTCTGGTTGTTAGGTAAATTCCTCCACTAGTGGGAAGTCCTGAGTTCAGAGTTCACTCCTGCGATCGAACATCAGTTTTCGACACTGGTTGGCGGCGGAAATGCATTACTGTAAAGTTTGTTTTCAACCGCCCAACAGGCCCTAAACACTCTTATATAGTCTTTCTTCAAAAACTTCCGCAATTTCTACAGTTGTTTTCCTCGTCTTCAATATTATGCAGCTTTTTTCTCTTCTTCCTGTTCCCCTTCTTCTCTAGTTTGTTTCTTTCGCTGGTTGCATGTCAACTATTCTGCTCAGCACTCCCCCTGCGATTACTGGTGGTACTGCTCTGTTTTCTGCGTCAGGTGATGGATAGCTAAGCTCCGTGAAAATGGACCCAATTACACTCCTACAGAGTGAGACATCGTCTTTTTCCCTGTCTCGGCTGAGAGTTGCACATGCGCAATAAACTCTGCCAGGGGAAAAATATGGCAGCGGACCAGGGAACAAAACTGCAGCAGAGGACACCAAAAGTGTGGGACAACTGCTTCACAAAATAAATACATGGGAGATTTGTAAAGCAGACTTTGCATACCACGGAAGTACGTCTGCAATGCTTGAACATTTAAAGAGGAGGCACGTTGGACTTAAATAACAACCTCATGCAAGATTTAAAAGCTGAAAGTGAAATATGAACCGTTTAATAATTGTGAGATACATAATCCGATTAGTCGACTAGTCATTTTAATAGTTGACTAATCGACTGTCAGAATAGTCATTAGTTGCAACCCTATTTAACAGATGCATAAATCATCGCCCTCTAATGCACTGAGTCTTTTTTTGTCTCTTCCTAAAAATTTTCATGATGTTGGAACTCTAAGGCGAGCTCTGCAATGCCTTCTGGTGGGTATATTGCCTAACAACCATACCAACGTAAAGACACACGAGAGCATGGGGACACTGATGTTTAAAAAGGATGCATCTATTTACGTACATAAAGGAAGCACAAATGAGCCTAAAGAACCTGCAGTTAGAAGGCCTGTTTACACGACCATCAAAATCTGATAACTGGGAGTAATCAGGGAATTTGTAGTAATCTGATCTGACCCGTCTACATGCATGTCTGAAATATGACATTCGAAAAACCCAGGTCTACATTTTCTTTTCCATTATTAGATTTTCTTTCGTAGGGGATATTGTATGTAGGGAGTAGGGCTGGGCAGTTAATCAAATTTTAATCGCAATTACGATCTGGGTTTTCAACGATCATAAAAATGAAATGGTCCGATTATTTTTTGTCCTTCGATTTGTGCTTTTTTCAAATCAAGCGCAGCTGTCATTGCAGCACTTTGCTGCAGACTCCTCCCACAACCCGACCGCTTAAGTTTTATTCAGAACGAGTTGCAGACACCTTGACACACGGACGGCGGCGTCGCTCCTTCATCATTTTCTATGTAAACTTGTGCGAGGAAGCGAAAATTGCTGCCCTCCTTCAGCCAAGCGACAGGCGACAGTCGTGCATGTAAAATGTTGCGTTCATGCATGCAGACGTGCACACGGGGGCTTGCGACACAACACAAAAAAATGTTCAATTTTTGTGAGTCGCAACTAAATAATCCACCAGCTCCCAGAGTCACAGAGAGACAAACGTTATAAACAGAACTTTTTTCTCAATTAACACAGTGAACAATCCGGGATTTAAGAAACTCATCAACACGTTGGACAAACGACATCACTGCCATCTCAACACCATTTTAGTGGACTGTCTCTTTCTTCCCTGTATGATGAGTAGTGAGGGTGTTGTGAAAGACGTGGTGACAGTCCGATGTTTCGCCACCGCTACGGACCTGTGGTCAAGCCGCACCAGAGCCGTATAGAAATGTCACGCTACATTTTATTGACGCGGATTTCAACGTGAAAACGAAATGTCTCCAGACTATTTTTTTCCAGATCACACCAGACGGAACATAGCTGCTGGTCTGAGACAAGCGATAGCTATGGGGATCTGGTGGAAAGAAACTAGTCGGCATTACCACAGTGAACACTTCAAAACATCCGATCTTTGAACATGTTTTGTCTCCATGGTCTTGAGTTACCTGCATGAATGTTTAACTTCATTTATACTCCTTCTTCCTGCTGCTGCTCGTTATCGTCTTATTTGTGGTCTACTCACACTGACCTCGTTTTTTCCGTCCTTTTTTTTTTTTTTCCAGGTGATAATTTTTGGTTGGTATTTAAAACAAGAATTTATAATACTGACATCCACCATTTTTTCACCTGCTATTTTACAGACCTTTTCTAAAGCAGCTCAACAGTATAACAATATACCAATGATAAAATTGGTGCAGTATTAAACAGTCTGTACTGAATGACTTGAAACACCTTACAAACAATTTATTTTAAATTAACTTTCACCAGGTATAGTGTGTAAAAGAAATCTTTAAAAATATTTTACTTTTCCCCAAATAAACATGGGCTTCAAAAAACAAAGAAAACAATGAAAAATGCAATGCTTTCAAATAAGAGAAAAGACAGGCAGCCACAAGTTTTAATGGGCTTCTGCAGTTACCATAGAAGAGTCTCACTCTGTAGCTGCGGCAGCCATTTTGTGGTGTAGCTTTCACTGCAAGCAGTCTATCAAAATGAGAAGTGGGGGTGGGGCAAAGTGTCGAGTAGGCTAGCCTGTTTACTAGCATCAGATGAAGCCAGAAAGTGCTAGCTGTGTTTCACAGAAAATGACCAGAATGTCTCTCAGTATTACTTTCAGCTCATGCTTGAATGTGTGTTTGAAGCAGTGAGACAGAGAGCAGCTTTATAGTGTCCCATTTATTCTTCCATAAAAAAGTATTTCCATAAACTTAAAGAGAATTTTCATGTTTTGATGACAAATAATTGAGTTGTTGCTAGAGGCAGATCTAAAATTTGACACAAACCAGCTCACAGAAAACGTGTTTTTCTTTCTAGGCCAGAAATATCTACCGATTTAGGAGAATACAAATCTGTCAAAATGTGTTCATATTTGAAATGTGCTAGTTAAACCCTCAAATAATCTCAGAGCCAGAATCGTTTAGACTGCTTTGGATCTGTCATTCAGCTCTACAGCTCCCTCCCTTCTGCTACAATGGTTTAGTCCATGCTTTGCTGTAAAACTCCAGCGGGGAGCAGGCTGCAGGTGTGGGGGAGGGGTGTTGACGCTCTGTGTCTGGCTGTGGACTTAGGCTCTGACTGTGTAGTGCTAGCTTTAGGTAGATCAAGCAGTCAGTGGATTCTCTAGATTCTCAAAGGTAGATAGAGGTGTACCAGAGAAAGATGAACAGCTGCATGAAGACCTTGTAGCTGTGCAAATAACCAAGTCTTCTTATTAGTGTGTCCTAAAGGGAACAAAGGTTAACTTCCTTTTTTTTCTCTTTTTTACATCTAGATGATTGATTTTTTTATTGTGTTGGCCAGGATTCATGTTTTTGGTTTTTTCCTGTGGCTATGATACAAGCCTCCTTCAGCAGTGCATGGCGAAAGGAAAAATCACCATGTGCTTGCTTGATTCACATGGAAACTCCTGGTTGTGCCCACCCCACCCCCACCCCTTCCTAGTTTTCTTCCCTTTTTTCCTTCTACCCAGCTCTTGCTGGTCTCCACTTTTGAAAAGGAACAGAAAAAGCAAATCACGCGTACAACACTTGGGCAATGCTTGGCTAAGAAGGAGTGCTTTTAACTGTTGCTTAACAGTTCAATTGGTTTTTAAATATGGTTTATTTTGACTAATTTCTTGTGCATGTTACATTTGGTCATGTTATATATGTATGTATAATGATATGTTATATTTCATTCAAAATTATCAAAAGACCACTTCCAACCCTTTGATTTGACCTAATTAAAGTGATCTGATGTCTAATCCACTTATTAAATTAAGATTGATCCATTTGCTTTGCTTTGAATTGGACATTATCTGTCTTTCATTGAAGGGTATTTTTTAATAATATGCAGGCAACTATATTTGATTTTTTTTTTTATTTTTTTTTTTATTATTATTATTTTTTAGCTAGTTTGAGGTCCAATGGTCAAAATACCACCCAGACTGGATGGAAAATGGGACATAAATAGATGTACATGAAAGAGCGATACAGGAAGGATAAAAAATATGGTGCTGCTCAGAATAACCAAGTCTCAGCTCCATCATGCTTCCTGCCTTTCGGGTAGTAACAAACTTAAAATGTCCGGTCATGTAGGAAAGCATAGAAAAAAGAAATGAGGTATGTGGTACCTGTGTTATTCCATGCAATGGCATAACTCAAACTAGACGTTTCCTTACATTGTCACATGAGTTAAGGTATTTTGAGAGTATATCTATAATGTGTGACCCCATCTAATATGCTGTTTTGAAAAACAAAATGTCCATTTCAAGGAATGTTTTCAACCTTGAATGCAAATTGTATTGATTTCTTTTATCGAACTGTTTTTAATCGGTGAAAATAATTGTTTTCTAAACCTTTCACTCATTTCAGAGTCTTGTAAAGAGATCTCTTCCTTGCTAGTATAGGGCTGAGGCAGACTACCTCCCCTTCCCTTTTGTACACGTTGTCAGTCTATGATAAAGCTAACATCCAGACAGCCGCAGCTTCACTCACGTCTCAGTGGTTCACATGACTTGCATGTTCCTAAGGTTTGATTGTAAACTGCAGATCCAAGATGAAAGGCACAAGAGGACAGAACTTGCTAGTTCCATAGAGAAAACCCCATTTTGATAAATCTGTGTGTTGTGTATGTTTGAATAAACCATACAGCAAGCAAATTTTTATGGTGTTTCAGTTATTAGCAGGCAGAAAACTAACTGCAGCTCTGACACAAGTTACATGCTTTAGGGCTGTTGCACAGAGTGAGATTTGATTTATGTTGCTCAATATTCTGGTAGTTTTCTAATCTGATAATAAAACTTCCTTGTAAGAATTATGCTCATCGGAATTTTTTTCTCTGTGGTACGGTGCTGCTGAAACATGATATTTTATGCAAGATGTAGTTGCAGGAGCTCAGTGGAGCTGTGCACAGCAGACCAGGTGGCCATTTTGAGTCTCAGTGAATCCAGGTGCAGGGAGCTGAGGTGGCTTACTTTTTTCCCCACTCTGTATTTACCTCCATAGAAAATATCTGGCATTAGATAACTTTTTTCTTCTTCTTCTTTTTTTTTTTTTTTTTTTTTTTTTTGGCTAAGCACAAATTAGAAACTGCAACATGGTCTGTGTCTAGTAGCAATCTCAAACAGCTATGCATCAGGTTTACTTTTAGCAAATGGTTTGAGCCTTGCCCGTTATGTGGCAGATGAAAGGTATTAAATGCTTTCCTAAATATTAAAACTTAACTTCTAGAAAGACTTTGTACAATACTGAATTACATGAGGAAGAAAAAAATGTTTTAACTGATGTGAACTGTTACAACAATTAACTATAAACAAGGATTAAAAATTTGGTTACTACAACATTTTCTTTGTACTTCTTTTGTGGGCGGAGTCTGCTACATGATCTGCTCTCCTCTGTGCTCAGCATGCCGTTCACAGCAACACTGGTGGCCATGTTGTGCTTTTGCAGTGGCAGAGAGGTGGTGGTGGGGGTTGGGCAAAGAGCGCACAGCAAATTTTTTTCTCTGTATTCTCATCACAGGGATTTTGATCAAGATATTAAGGGTGCCAAATATAAATTTATATAATTTAAAAGAAAATCAATAAAGAAAGTGACATACTACTTCATCATCCATCTTTTTGTGTTGAAGTATTAAATTAAACAGGAAATAACGAATTAATTTTTTTCACATATTGATACATGAAGTTATGATGACCCAGGTATATTTTTCAGTCTGTATTTTACAATCTTTGTTCCCCTTATGTAAGGAAATCACCCCCGTGTTAGAATGGTTCAGTCTGTTTAACAGCCACCCTCCCTGCTGTGGGAGAGGCTAGGCTGGTTGAAGCTGCTTAGTGTGTCAAGCTGTGCTCTAAATTTGTTGGTGTGCGCAGCTAGCATGAAACTGTGACTAAAAACTGCCTTATTTCTTGTAAAAGTAGAATATGGTTATAAAACATTCTTGTTTACATATGTTTGTTTCTGAAGTGACATTCATAAATATCTTTAGATTGTGGCAATTTCACATTTCACCTCTATCTACTCTAGTTTCACACTAATGTAATTTGTGTAATTTATTAAGCAAATCTATTACTATAGTTTGAGTTTTATTTACTGTTTACTTCGATACCATAACCTTCATCTCTTTTGTTTTTATCGCCCCTCCCCCCACTCCCTCCCCTGAGGAGAGTGGTTCAGCCCATGTTTGAGCAGGAGAGGCTGTTCCAGAGGCAGACAGTGTGTGTAAGTGTGTGAGAGAGAAAGGCAGAAAGGGTGGGGGCAGCTGGCTTGAGGTTGTGTTTTCTGGGTGTGCAGTTTAGCGCTGGTTGTGCGCCTCTAGCTAGGCTCTGACTAAAGTGCATGTTGCGCTGCTTTGCCATTTTAAAAGTGACTGTTTTAATTCCTGTTTAGTTTTTTTCATACATAGTGAAACAACAAATGCATTAAAAATCTTGGTTTTTAGTTAGACAAAGCAATCTGATCCAAACTCCTCCCCTTCTTTTTTTCTGAATTTTCCACCATGTGCTTTGATAAGGTCAACAAATGATTTATTTAACCCCCAGTTGATAGACTCATGTTAAGTCTTCTAGTTAAACATGACATTTTCATTAGAAAAACCAGATGTGAAAGAGTCTAGGAAGGAGCTGTTAGTGTGATTAGTGTTGTTGTGTGAAAGATATTTGCACTGAAACTGGGATATGTAGTTGGAATTAGATTTGTTGTTCTTGTTTTCCTCAGTTAAAAGGTAAAATAATTAGTGCTGGTTATATAATGCCTCAGCTTGTTAAATGTTTTTAACAGAAGATTTTTGCTTTGTTAAAGGAATACCTTGTTCAGATCTTAACAATATGGCCACGATCCATTGTAGTCCCCACTGGCCAAGTCATTAAGATGATACAGTGGGGCTGAGGCTAACATGGTGCTCAGCTCAGCAGCACCGAGTGCTCAGCACATAGTTCCTGGGGTGATCATATTGTGATTATGCAGTTAGATACAGTCTCTCAGAGATTGAGCAGAGAGCCAAGTAGAGGCAGGTCATTTTTCCTGAAAAGGATTTCTTTACATTTTTAATTACATAAAAAAGCATAGCTTAAATAGATGATGAATCCTGAACATGCATCAGAATGACAAATAAACCAGCAGTGTCCATGTTGTAAAGTGTTGTCATTGACCTTTTTTAAATCATGAAAACTTCTTTTACATTCAATGTCTCTTTAAAAAGACTAGGGCAGACAGACCCCCCCTTCCCTTTTTCAGAATGGTATAGTCCATGCTTGCTGTAGATTTCCATTCTGTGGACTAGATTGTGCTAGAGTTGGGGGATGGGTGTTGCTAAGCAACTGTCTTTGCAGTGTACTTCCTCTCTATCTGTGCGCAACTAGCTAGGGTTGTAAGTTATTGTTACCAGTCTGCACTTTTAAATGCAGGTTTTATTACTATTTGTGGTTCTTATACTATATGATATTCTTATCATCAGAATGAGAAAAAAGAAAGTATACTTTGATTTTTCTTTTTCCATGTGTTATATCACGCAGCACAGCACAGAAATATTGAGCTGGCTTGTCTGTTAAAAGCTTTAAGTGAGACCTAATATAGACCCACTTTAGCTATGCACCCTTTTCTGGATCAAACCTCTGAATGAGACGACATGGACTGTTCCTAACAGAGCCCCTCCTCCTTTCTTTCATGTTCTGGTGCCGACTTCTTAGCTCTTCCCTTCTCCCACAGTCAAATGTATGGAAGGCCAAAACCCACACATCCTGCTCAAGGTTGAAATATTTTTTTTTTTTTTTTTTTTTTTTTTTCTCATTAAGCATGCTTGACATTTCTCTGTAACTGAAATTCATCTGTTTTTATTATGTAGCTTTACATTCAAGCTTTTAAAAAATATTTTTCTGAAGTAGTTTTTCTAGTTTAAAGAAGCTATGGCTTTGAGTTACTGTATAAGTTTGTAGTTTTAATGGTAACCATTAATTTCTCCCGCTTGGAGCACTTTGCTGTAAACTCTCACTAGCTAGGTGGTTAACAATGTTATTTTGTTGCCTGGGATGCTGATTTCTGTCACTGGTATATATGCTGCTTTGAACATGTTCGTTTCTGTTGACTCACATGTTTTGGCAGTTGGTATTGTATGCTTGGATCAGTTATATTGTCAGTACTTTGTAGGTGGTTGGCCTAAAACACCACAGGTATAAATATTGTTTTCAACCATAAAAGTAGCTGTTTTTTTTTCTTTGTTTGTATCTCAACTGTCTGACTACATAAGAAACATGGTGTTGCTGTGTGAGAAATCCATAGAATGAGGAATGCAAAAAGGCGACCTTTCATATTGCGGTCATAATAGAGAATTTTTTACCATTTTTTTTTTTTAAAGATCGTTTTTTAAACTGTGCAAAGTTTGTTTGCCGCCATGTTAAGTACTTATACTAAATTACAATCCCAAACAACGCTGCCTATACTGCCACCCTCTGGCAACCCTGTCTAGCCTGGTTTATTTGCTTAAAATCAACTAATGGAAAAGTTTCCTATTTACATTTCTTTTTTTCAGCTTTTCAAATGATTGCTAAGATTTCAAATTAAGTGTGCACATTCAAATTTTGGCACAGGCCGCTTCCCCTCACTTAGTCTTTGTGTGTTCGTTGTAGGATGTGGCTGGTTAGCACAGGTGGCCTCGTTCCGAGTTATGGCAGATTTTGGTGGTAGCAGGGCCTACTGAGTGCTCGCTGTGCTTCGTGTAAGTGAATCTTCTGTGGGGCAGACCATTATTTGGATACAGCAGGAGGATTCCTGGCTGTGGTGTGTCCCATGTGGAGACTTTGGATGGTTCTGTTTTTAGTTTGGATTCACCTTTGCAGCAAAAAATAATCTTTTACGCATCTCAACACGTAAAGCTCCCTGTGTAATTGGATGCATATGCACGTAGATTAGCATCAGCTGTTGCTAATTTCAGATCCAAACCTGAGATTTAGTCTCATGGAACAACAAGTGAGACTTGCCTTTTTCAACTTTAAATTATTATAAAGATTTATGATATATGAAACAAAAGAAAATGGCAAGCTTTACATTTACTTTTTCGACTGTTTTTTGCAAGGTGTACGCTCTGCATCTTTTTCAGGACCCATTTTTAGTGTGTTAAGACCCACACAAAGAAGATTCAGATCTCTCCTGCTTTTGATAATTCAAACATGTACAAATATTTTTGTGATTCAGAAGTTGTTTCTCGAAATTTTACTAAATACAAAGCTAAATCCTTCTGTATAAACATATATTAAAACATACACTACCGTTCAAAAGTTTGGGATCACTTCCCTATTGAATCCCATGGCAAAGTGACCCCAAACTTTTGAACGGTAGTGTATATTGATTTAAAATACATGTGTTTTACTCCATAGATGTTAGGCTTGCCCAAGGGTTTCAGTGCGAATTTAAATGGATGATATTTTTCAGTTTTCACACTTAGCTGGGTTTTCCCACCTAGGCCATGCATCAGACACACACAGTGATTGTGGTTTTAGAAAAACATAAAAACTGACGAGTAGTATGACTGCAGCGAATGCTTAATAATGAGATTTTTTATTTATACCACAGTGATGCTATAGTGGGTGTGCCTGTAATTAAGACTTGTCAGTCACTAACTGTATTTCTTTTATCTGGTGTTACAGGAATCGATGAGTTGTAACAGTAGCTCTTAGATAAAATCCTAAACATGGTTTCTGAGATTCAGTTTGATTTAGTTAAGATTTTGCTTATAAATCCTACAGTTTGTTTACTTTGGGGAAGCCTCAGGCTAAACAGAACATCTTTATTGTGCAGGGTGGTGCTGCAACCTGATACATCTGACTGAGAGTCCTTTTCAGCTAGCTACAGAGGTCTCAGCCTGGCAGCGAACAGCAGAGCTGACCGCCATTTTGGGTTTCTGCACCAAATCCAGGCACAGTAATTGAGGCCGTAGGATGGGGGGAGGGGGAGATTTAGCTCTGCGCAGTGTGCAATAACATTGGAATGTGAAGTGGAGCAGTGATCGTGCTCGCCTTTTACACCGCTCCACTTCTTGATGCTGACTTTTCATCTTGTTTTTTTGTTTGTGTTAGATATTAAGCAAATGTCCTCTTATCCATTTTTTACTACAAGGGGTTTATAATCATTGCAAGAGGCATGCTTGCTGATGTGAGAACAGCAGGAATGGCTTACAGTGCTTGAGCATGTGCGGCAGCTTCTCACTGTGGTGCTTTACAGTGTAAAGTATACACCCAGTCCAGATCAGGCTTTATATTTTTCCATGTACATATGGGAATATGCTAAGTTAAAAAAGACAAAAGGCTAAATGAACATTTCTTGACCTGCAGAGGTTTTACACGACTCCATCTGCTGCAGTCTTACAGATCAACAATGCAGTAACAGCAAAGCTAACCAACTTTATAGAGTGAAACAGAAGCACCTTGTTAGTCACTCGGATCAGTTTTAAGCGTGACTTAAATGGTGGCTGGTGTGTTTTCTTTTTTCCTCGCAATAAAACCAACACAGTTTCTTCCGTGTGGATATTTCTGTTGAGTTAATCAGTTTGAATGTAAAATGTCTGGTTTGGCTTTAACAACAAATAAGAAATCCAGTTCGCATGTTAGCAGCTGATATTAGTTGCTACTTTTCCAAATTAAGAAAAATACACATCAGTAAACTGTATGAAAGGCATCTTTTTTGCAGTTTGGGACTTCTCTCAAATCTCTCTTCTGGAGAGCAACTTCCTTGTAAAACAGATCTTTTCCTGTCGTGCATGCTTTGATTAGCATGCCACATCTTTTATTAGCTTCTCTTAGCTCCCTCTTTTCTCAAAATGGCTGACAAATAACTCAATCCATGACTTTTAATATTTTATTGTTTCAATTCTAAATCCTGAATTGTCTTGATAAGAATGGATATAGGCATTTTGTGAGCACTTAAATACCTGTCCCAACCCCCACCCCAAAATAAATATCTGATTCTGAAGCCAAATGCCCCACTCTGCCCTAAAGATGGAGATAAACTGCTTGATTTAGTGGTCCTGAATTTAAGATTACACTTTAATTTGCACGATTTGAGCATCTATTAGAAAATTCACTAATGATTAATCTCTATTGTTTTCCTTTCAGCTTGCCAAAAAATCTTGTGAGAACTCCATGATCAGCAACCTTTTGGCTTGAAGGTGAGTCTTCACATAGCATTAACACCTTCCTTGTTTGTGTTTCTTAATGAATGGGGAGCATTTTACTGCAGCTATAGAGACTCCCCTGCAACACACAGCTGTAATGCATTTGTCATTTAGTGTGACTCCCATAAGTACATGCATGTATCTATAATTAGTATATATGAAATAATTATTTATAAAAATGAAACAACTAGCCTGAAAACAGCCATGTGTGCAACAATCAAAACCATGTACGGAAAGTCCTTTATCATTTGCATAACCTCTTTGCTGCTGCCAGCACTGCCCCAGTTAGTCTGTTCTGATTCGCTGAGGACTGAACCAATAGATAAATGGGGGGATGGGAGGAAGGTTGGGTTATTGCTGTTGTTAACTCGATGTCCTCTCTTCTGCTCTCTGGATCGTGGCTTTGGTGAACAGGAAATCCAAAGGTTTCTCACAAAATTAAGACATAGGGGATTATCAAAACAATTAATGCTTTAGACTTTCCTGAGTATGAAAGAGATCCTGGCTTACTGAGGTGCTCCGTAACTGTTGTCACTGCAGGATTGTCAGAGCAGAGTGGAATCAGATAGTAATGATCTGGCAGATTTATCTTGAAAACTGACACATAAGGAGCTAAAAAAACAGGCTGTTGAGGAACCAGCCAGTTGGTATGCAAATATCTGTGAGAGAACCTTCTGGAAGAGAGCAAACAAGTAAGCAGAAGAGCTCCACAGTGACCTCTAATGTTTTCTGTGAGGCTGTGCAGCCGTTATACTCCTGTGCAATGCGTAAAGATCAGAACAGGAACACGCTGTACTGTTTAGTTCTGCAGCTCTAAACATGCCTAGCTTTATCTTCCTGCTTGCATCTAATCTGTCCTTGTCACCCAACAGGAAGCAATGGAAGTTGTAACAGAGGAGAAGAAGAAGATTTTCCGTGCTAGGAAAACCATGAAAATCAGTGATCGTCTACAATTGGAGAGCCTTCACAGCACTTTGCTGAGTTCAGCTCCGGGTTTGTCCAACCCGTCTCCGCCACCTTTGGTGAACGGCACGCATAAAGACGATGGACAAAAAGTGAGTGACAAAGAGCAAAACAACATCTCTGACTCAAACTCCCCACCTGCGGCTTCACCAGTGTCTGCAACGTCTCTGAGTTCTCCCGCACCATTCCTGTCCCTAAATTTGTCATCTTCCCCTGGCTCCTCACAAAGTCCCAAAGCACAAGATGAAACTCCTTCTCCCAGTTCACCATTCCAGTCTGTATTCTTTGATCTGAAAAAGATGGAGGATGAAGAAAAGAGAAGTTCTCCACCACTTGCATCAAATGAGCCTGGTATGCCAGCATCAGCTGAATGTAAGGACCAACTGGAAAAGGACTCCAGTGTGGACAGCAACAAGGTAGATGCTTGGAAACATTTAGAAGATGTACATACACTTATAAAATATTATCTATTTATACTGGACTTGTAGAATATTGAGCTCAACTTAATGGTAATACTTTATGTGTTAAGTTTTTTTGAATAATTCATTTAATCTGTTCTTCAGGAGAAACCGACCAAGTTTTCAAGTGTGGATTTAGAAAAGAGTTCTAGAGAAAGTTTGGCTGTGCCGCCTGCAGTGTCTGAATCCGACCACACAGAACTAATGGATGCAGAAAGTGACACTTCAAAAACCGCTGACACGATGGCCTCCACATCCGAAACAAAAGACAGGAAGCCTTCTTCCCCCAAAAAACTTACTTCTGATTCTTCCACATCTCCTTCAACCTCTTCAGCTTCTGGGACGGATAAAAAGCAAAAAAATGAAATCAAAGATGTTGACTTACAGGAGGACGACAAAGCCAACGTGAAGAAAAGGTCAAAACACGAGGAGAAGATGGAGGTGGGCTCTGTAAAAGTGGAGCTTCAGAAGGATAAAAGTGAAGGCGGAGAGAAGCCAACTCGACCATCATCCACGCCACCTTCTAATGCAGGTATGACACAGTGAACAGAAGATATTTTAAAATGCAACTAAGATTGTTGGTTTTGTCAACAAGACAATCCTTTTTTTCTTAATTTTTCATTTTTGCTAACAAACACAGATTTAGACCTCGAATAATTCAATTCCTAAAAAAAATAAAAGCTGTATCGTAAGTACTTTAGATCCTGTACTGGGCCACTACAAACATACTGATTTTGCTATTCCTTTTTCTGGAAAAGCAGATTTCAGATCAAACATAAGCTAAACATAAGCTGAGGTCCTCAAGCTAATGTTCAAATCAGACAGCATCACTGAGGTATCACAAGGTACCAGTGATGCTGTCTGATTTTTGTTAAATGATGCAAGAATTTAGGAACTCCGCACACTGATTAAAACACTGATTAAAATCACAAACTTCTAATCAGATCCAGGAAACCTATTCAAGCTTCTACAGACTGGAACAGACCGCCATACTAAACTGCCAGAAATCATATAATGTGTGAAGGATGTACTTAAATAAACAAAGTAGTTGTGTTTATTTGTTTCACACGCAGCACAAGAGAAGAGCTCGACCTCGGGACTTAAGCGTACTTTATCAGAGGGACACGAGAACGATGAACTGATTGTGAAAAAAGAAGGGAAGAGGCCGAAGGTGGAACATGAGGAGCTGGAGGCCCAACTGGAACTTAAAATCACTGCAAAAGCTGGCAGTCATCATAAACTTGAAAAGGTTTGTATTCAGTAATGTTTATATTCAAACACACCATGTAAAATGACAGTAAAGTCATTCTCTTCTCTCTCTTTATTCAGCCAAGTTTTCTGATTAACTTAATTAACTTTTCATCCCTTTACCCAATGTTCTTTCTCAGATTGTGCAACAGCTTGTGGACGAACGGTTGAAGATGTTAGAACTGACTGTTTTTGAGAAGCATTTTCAAGAACTGAAAGACAGAGTTGACAAAATCAACTGTGCTACTAAACACCAAACCGCCATTAACTCACTCCAAGTAAGTCCACAGTACCATAGCTTTGTAAAGTAGAGTTTTCCACAAGGAGAGCATATTCGCAAAATGCTTTCCCCACAGTTAGCTGAGCCATTTTAAGTTTTCTTGTTTTTTTTGTTTTTTTTAGACCAAGATATCCCGATTGGCAAAAAAGTTTGGAGAGGCTAATCAGGCATCTGAAAACAAAAGAAAACAAGAGGTAAGACATGATTTCACTTACTTTAATCACATTACTTCTTAATTAGAATCTTATCACTTGACATGCTAAGAAGTGTCAGATAATGGTCTTAAAAGGTTTGTTTTGGTTTGTACAGGCGCTCGCTGCTGCTGCTGCTGCCGCCGCTGCTGCCACCAAAACTGCAGCTGTTACAAGCAGCCCTCAGGCTCAGCGGTAAGTGTGGCCAGTTTCTTGTCTAGAAAAGTGATGAGTTTCTAAAGATTTATCAAGGTTATATTTTTGTTTTTCCTTTGAATCATTTCAGTGCAAGCTCACATTTTATCATGTGACAAAATATTCTCAAAATTCACAGCAGCTGTGTATTTATACCTGTAACTCTTGAATCATGCAGCAGTCTGTGCACAATGATATTTTGTGTAAAGATAATTTGGCTTTTGTATGAACGTGACAATACCGGACTGATGCCAGTACTACTACACATGAGACCGTTCACAGCGTCAAGAGATGACATTGTCCCGGGTTGCTAAATGTAATAATTAGAAACTGAATTTAAAAGAAGTAGACAAAAATAAAGAATCTGTACATCCTCCAAATCCAAAACCCTTGTTCCATGTCCCTTGTTCGGTTTGTCAGGATCAAGTCTTTGAAACATCTAATTTCACTACAAATATTTCTAAAGACTTTTTTTGGAATAAAACACATGCGTGTTTTGTACCTGCAAAGTAACCCTGCGTGGGTCCAGGTCCTGAGTCTTGTGACGTTCTACAATATGAAGCCTGAGCGTTTCTTCAGGCAGTGCAGAGTGTAGTTAAACTGCACCTCTCCTCCCAACAGCGTGCTCCGTGGGCAGACAGAGCCGCAGCCTGTGGTGCCCAGAGAGAGAGTGGCGCCCTCTCTCGGTAAGACTCCTGCACTGTCTGTCAAGAAGGAGAAGGAAGAAGAGAAAATGGGGGAGGAGAAGCAGACAGATATGTCACACCATATTTCCATGGCAACAAAGCTGGCAGAATACAGTGAAGGACGATGCAGAGCTGATGTTAAACTCCGCACAATTTCTGGCCACTTGGAGAGCGTGCTGTTCCACAACTGCAAGCGAAGCTCAGGGAATCCCAGGCCTGACCGCTACGCCTCTTACATATTCCGCTACTTGGTCCCATATGACATCTACTGTGACTGGGTCGCAAAGGTCAATTATGTTGGATTATTGGGCAAGGATGCCCTGCCCCTTAACTTGAGGAGGACAATGAGGATGTACGTTGAGCGCCGGTTTCCTCTACTGTCTACCGATAAGTGGAGAGAGATCCGTGACGTTATCAATGAAATACTCCGAGTTAAGAGAAAACCAGAATTTTTCAGAGAGTATGATGGAAGGACTACGATGCTGTTGTGACGCTGTTATGTTGCATCAGCAGAAGCATACTGGGACAATTGTCATTAATCATGTTAGAGAACATTCAGATATTTTGTTTAAATCTTTAACCCTAAACATTCATCACATGTTGAAAAGGACACTAATGCTGACTGGGCACCTTGAAAACCATGAACAATAAAAATCTGACACTATAAAGTAAAACTTGGACATGCACTTTGTGAGCTGGAATCCTACTGCAAGACGTTAAAAGCTGACTGTATGAAATAATGGAATAAAATTAAATGTCTGCACCTTACCGCACTCAGTCTTCATCCTGTCATGGACGTAAACGGCTTCCATATATCAGCAACTCTAAGTATAAGTAATCTTTCTGAACAGGCCGATCCGGACTTCCATTGAAGTAAAGCAGACTCCAACAGTCTCTTCATCCAGCACAGCTGGTGAGTACCAGAGTTTTCTGCAATCTAAACGTTGTGTTGGTCTGTTGTTATTATTATTATTAATATAACCACTTATAGTACTGAACAATATCTTTAATTCTTTTCATGGGGTTTTTTTTTTATCTCTTGTTCTGTTTCTGTTTTGAAATTTTCTGTCATAGTCCAAAGACATAACAAAAGGACCAAAATCATCAATTACTTGGAGCCAAATGTAGAGGAACTAGTTCATTATTATATTTAATGACATTATTATTATTTATTATACCATGGTCTGGGTGAATATTCGATTCTAATTGGCTGTAGGGTGTCCGTTAAAAAGTGTTATAGGGGCACCTATAAAACGTTGCGTTCAAATAGCCTTATTGTTGTAAATTATTGTTGAAATTATTGCGCTGGCTAAATGCTAGTTGGTAACTGTGGCAACAGAAACTCGTTACCATATGTTAACATATGTTATTTCACTGTTTATTTATTACAATGGCAAGACAGTAGATGTAACTTGAGTGATTTTATAGTTTCCTTTAACCTATTTGGTGAATTTGATCATTTTGAAGACTGGGATGAAACATAAGAGAAAGAGAACATGAGAAGGAGATGCGACACAAAGAGGTGACACTGGAGGAATTGAACAATTTAGAGGATGACAAGGATGAGGTAAACGCAAAGAAAACCACAAAATGGGCAGCTAAAACACTAAGAGACTTCCTGGCTCAGAAAAACATGGACATCAACTTTGAGAGATACACTGGCACTACTCTCAGTGACATTTTGCGACTGTTTTATGCATCTGTCCAGTCGACTAAGGAAGGAGGAGAATACAGTGTTGCCAGTTTGAGAAGTTTCAGAGCCGGCATTAATTGCCACTTAAGAGACGTCTACATCATTTACGACACTGTGTTCGAGAGCAGTAATGCGGTTTTTAAGGCGATACTGAAACATTACAGAAAGAGTGGGAAAGACACCAGCTTCCACCATTCTCCAATCCCTGAGTTGGGCTTTGAGATAATCAGATGTTCATCTGCGCTGTCTCCCGATACGACCGTCGGCCTCGTCAGAAACGTGTTGTTTGACATCCATCTGTGTTTGGCTCGGCATGGCAGGGAGGGAAACTGAGCTGACCATGACATCTTTCAGCATCCAGAGAGACGAGGGTGGCGTTGAATACGTCAGCCTAGCACAGAATCCTGACACTAAAAATCACAATGATCCAAACGACCCACACAAGTAAAACCTAAGAGGTTTCATGTTCGCAAGGCCCAGGGATCCCTTGTGCCCAGTAAAAAGTTTCAAGAAGTACATCTCTAAATGTCCACCAGACACAAAATCTTTTTAGCTGCACCCGGAGCGCTCCATCTCCGTGGCATCTGATGTGTGGTACTCCAGGGAGCCAATGGGTGTCCACTACCTGGGAGACATGCTAAAAAAAATCACTGAAGAGGTCTGTACAATTTTAAAATTAATATTGTCCTATGTATTAGGCCTAAGCCCTCTTCTGCCCTCATTAATAGCCTGTGTGTTTATTATTGTTTCTTTAAGGTGGGTCTGTCGCAGATTTACACGAACCACAGCCTCCGGAGCACTGCTATCGGTCGACTCTCAGACCCCAGGCTGGAGACATGCCAGATCATGTCTGTGACGGGGCATTGCTATGAAAACAGGTGCAGTCTTATTGGGCTCCGTCAGTCCAGGAGAAACGAGAATGGAGCAACATTTTGTCGTCCTGCAATGTCCCAACCAGCAGTGGTCAGGGTCCACAAACGTTAAATCTCCATCCTTCAAATGCAACTATGAACATGCCAGTATCTTTATCAAATTTCACGATCAACAGCAATGTTGCATTTAAATTTAAATAGTTTGTCGCCTGTCTTTCTGTCTTGATTGCCTTGCTTACTTGATACAGAGTGAATGGTGGATAATATTTCTTGCAATAAAAACGATTTAGGAAACTATCTGTGGACTTTGACTCTTTGACTCCTCTGGACACACACAAACTGTAAGAGCTGCACCTGCCCTCTGAAATGATACTTTGTGTCACACTGATTAGGTCTAATACAACAGCTGCGGCCGACCGAGCTGCAGGTTCTGTGTCAGAGCCGGTTTAATATTTATTTCTAAGTGACCATGGTATAAGCGGGATAATACCCTTCGAGGTGTCCATTATCAGAAAAGAATGGACGATGCGACGGCATGCTTACGTAACGTCAGGCATTATCGTCGGGCATTATCCCTTACTTATTATATACTAGTATAAATACAAAGTAGACATGGCTGTCCTGCAATTTCAACATTCATTTCAGTTTGTAAGAAATAATACCAAAGCTGAGTATTGTTAATACTGTAATAGTTGTACTTGTATGTATGTTTTCACTTGGGTTGAATATTTTTTGGTCTGAGTACCAAAGATGAGCTGATGAAGTGAAAAAGCAATTAACCGTTTTTATTATTAACTGTTTTTATTATTGAATTTGGTCTTGTCGGTGAAAGAAATAATGAGAATGATAACTTCTCTTCCTGCATGTTGGTGTGTTTACGTGTGTTTTTGATCTTGGACAGGTGTTATCTGCCATGACTTTACCATCAGTAAACATTGAATTGATATAAAAAAAAATCTTGACTGTATGAAACTTTTTTTTTTCCCCCTTCCAGTTGTTTCAGTCCCAGCGTCTCTGCCAGCCTCTGCTACAGTTTCAGCTCCAGTCCCAACGTCCACCTCCACTGCTGTGGTTCAACAGGGCTCTATCCTCCAGCTTATCCCCACCACCTCTAATGCTGCTTCTACGTTGGCCACTGGCATCACCACTCAGAGTCAACCTAGCACCCTGGTCCTGAAAACGGCTCCTGGGAGCAGCATGATGACTACAGGCCAGCCGCTCGTCATTCAGCTGCCTCTGTCGGTGAATGGTCAGACAGGGACACTGGTCAACTTCCCTGTCTCATCTTTGTCTGCAGCCAGCTCACTGAACAAGGCCAAAACGACCCCCTCCACCACCACCTTTATACTCAAGTCTCCTCCTACAACTAACACAGCATCAGCTTCCACTGCAGCTGCTGCCACTCTCCCCACACTTCAGGCCTCCACTGGTCAGGTGCCCTCCACCCAGATCTCTCTGGCCCGCGCTGTGTACCAAGGGGGTGCTGGTGGAATAACTACACCCAATGCTGGGGTGTCTGTGACTACAGCCAGGACACCAGTTCAGTCTGTCTCGGTTGTTGGCGCCATGTCTTCAGCCTCTGCACCTGCAACCTCTGGGCCAGCAGCCACAGGTTCCACTGCTCCAGGACCCCCACAAGGGACGTCTCTTACATCAAAGACAGGTGAGGAAGAAGTAAAATTAGTAAGACATTGCTACCATTTTTTCCTCTTATATGCATCTCCTAATAAACATGACTGTCTTTCTTAGACAATCAATCTTCTGGAAGCAATCCATCCAAAACTGTTGGACCCGTTGCACGACCCAAAGGATCTGTCATTGATCTCACTGAGGATGATGATGATGTGCAAGGTGCGAATCAGCTTTATGCCTCATGTTGTGATAGATTTTCACTTCTTAATTTATCATTGAAGCGAAAAATGAATTGGAAGATAATCTTTAGGTTAACAATGCTGCATTTTATGTTCTTCAGTGACGGGAGTGAAGAGCGCCACTGCTGCAACTCCTTCATCAGCCCCACGCTCCAACCCAGTCATCAGCATTCCCAACAGTAAGGCTTCCAAAATGCTTTAGATGCATGAATGGGTAATAGTGTGAATGCATAATCTTTTAACTTTATATATCATGTTGGCACTTGTCATTTTAACCTCTTCTTGACTAGGCCTTTTTTTCTGCCTCTTGTCTGTCATGACATGTCCAAAATAAATGAAGTATATCTTCAAAACTACAAGGGCTGTATGTATAATTTTGGTCTAAAAGGAAAGCTGGAACAAGTTAGATAACTACAAAGACTCAATATATATGTTACTGTGTCAGACTAAATTCACCTGGAACACAGCAGAAAATGTCAATGTTATTCCTCCTAAAAGAAACAGGATAACGGCAAAATTTATCCAGGAATTTAAAAAAAAGTAATGTCTGAGGAAACTGCAAAAGTAGAAGCTAAAAAGTTAATCTGAGCAGTTTTATAGATGCTTTAATAGAGTTACCAGGTGAATATATATAGGAACCAATCAACTGATTTTGATGATTGACACCTCTATCAATCATCAGTCGAGAGAATCAAGGGATAGCCCCCAAATTCACCTCAGAAACACCATGAGTGTCCAGAAAGAAGTGAACCCCAGGATAGTGTATCATATGAAGACTGAATACTTCACTGTAAAACCCTGTTTATCTTCATGTAAACTACCAGGATTGTCATGATTCATTTCAAACAATGGCAGAACTATAGGAGAACACACTGTTTTTCTTTTAGTTTAGATTTAATACATCTTTTGACCACAAAATGGCATAAGTAAGGCATGATTTATGACTCTTTGGCTGCTAGTTAGCAGCTTTCGTCACACAGTAATGAGACAGGCATCTTTGTAATCAGGAGAACCTCAGCTTTCATATGACACATTGTGTGGTTTGCTTGTCAATGCTTGGTCTTTTGGATATGTGCTTCCTAGTGTGTGCAAAGATCTTCTGTACAGGAGGTTCTTGTTATGAAAAAGTTAAAGAAATGCATAATAATTTGTCTTTATTGTCTTTTTGTCATCTAATTTACACTTGTAACACTATTGTGTGTGTGTGTGATCTGTCTGCAGATGCAGGAGCCCGGTCATCCCCTAAAAGCAATCAGAACTCCTCCAGCAATCCTCAGATAACAGTACACCATCGCCCCCCACTGGTAAGGATTTAAAACTGCATTTATATATTTACCATACATGTATTTCTGTTATTGGAAGCATTCATTTTATTTCAAGATAATTTTTTTGAAAATTTAAAATGATTTTTGGGCACTTGACACAATGACAGACATTTTGTCTTTTCCATAGGACCCTCCTCCAAAATCCCGCACCGTAACCACTACAACACCAGCTCGGAGCACAGGTGTGACTCTCCCTCCTCTCCCCGTTGCCCCTGTACCGTCGCGTTTACCCCCTGAGGCTGAACGGTCCTCGCCTCCTCAGCAACTTCAGCTGAAGCTGGTGCCAGGCCAGACTGGAATAGTGCTGTCCTGGAGTGTGGCAGAAACTGATCGGACCTGCGCGCCTGTAGACAGCTATCACCTTTATGCCTTCCATCAAGATAACTCAAGCAGCAATGCGGCTCAGCAGCACTGGAAGAAGATTGGAGAGGTGAACGCCCTTCCTCTGCCTATGGCCTGTACCCTGACCCAGTTCCAGTCCGGCTCCACATACCATTTTGCTGTCCGAGCCAAAGACATTCATGGGCGCTTTGGCGCCTTTTGTGAACCTCAGTGCACAAATGTTATCAACTCCAACTCTAGCTAAACCTTTACGGAACAAAGACATTTTTTTTTTGCCTTTGAAAGTCCATGGTTTCTTTTACTTTTTTCCGTTAAGCGCAAATGTTCTATACTAGTATCTGTAAATAAATCTACACATAAGAACTGGACTACTGACTTGGAGATTTGAAGCAGCTGGTTTTGTCTGGTTCATTGTATTTCATATTCTTTTGTGACTTATGCTGTTGGGTATATCACCAATTTTTTTTTTTTGATTTTTTTTTTTTTTTGAGGACAGGTTGACAGGATTACTCATGTAAATTTGGTTGCACAACAATGTATACTTGTGTGGTAGAAACAGAATGATAACTTTTGTAAGTTCTGTCTGGCAACCAGACTTTGACAAACGTAATAAAAATGTTTTATTAAAGTCTAGGCTTCCCTTAAGTTTTTATATTCTGTCACATTACAGAAATCACTATCTTCAGAAACAGGATGCAGATGTCTGACTGTTAAGTGTCATGTTTTATCAGCTTCAATGGATGCACATTTCTTTACACTGAAACACTTTTTACTTCCATCTTGGTTTTAGAATGATTCACAGGGTCACTTCTCTTTTACATATCAGCTAATTATGGCCAATAATTGCCAGTTTTTATATTACCAATCCTTTAGCTATATGGGAAGTCAGGTGGTTGAAGGTATTTCTCATTTGCAGCTTTAGTAGGCCAAGCACAGAGCAGGAACAGTTTTCTAATGTGACTGTACTGCAAGGTGTTACACAACTTCTGGCTTGAATATGTGCAGTAAACCAAGTAAGGACCATTGGAAAATTATTTTAATATAATCAGATTTGTTTAATGATGATGTTACAGGAATAAGTCTGACCAGATTTTAATATTTGGACACATCTAAACTCAGAGGGATCATCATGATTGATTAGGAACAGATGGATTTGCTCAGATCTAGAAATGCAGTGCCTTCTCAGGAAGCTGGAAAGATGCTCTACAAACGGGTCAGCACAGTTAACCACACAACTCTGCCAAAGCAAAGGCATAAACAAAGTGTAGTTCATCTGGATATGATAGTTATGGTTAAAATCTACTAGACTTTTGTAAGTGTGGCTCGGAAAAATGGATGCCCTTAAAAATCAATGTCTTTACTGACCAAATTCAATGTACAGTACTTTCAAAATATAAAAATCTAGAATTTGATTTCAGCAACACATTAAAACATGTTGAGATTAAAATAAAAGTTTTCATTTAGACCGTGAAAAATACAGAGAATAGAGGCACTAACAGGTGAGGGTGTCAGGGTTGGGTATATAAGGAGCATCCAGGCTTTTGTTGTTCCATAATTGTTCGCATTATTTAGGGCGCATCCACACCAACCCAGACTCTGGGCCTTCTACAAATGCAGGTCTTGGTCCACTTCAAGTGAACCAAATACAAAGGGGATTGTGGGTTCAGCATGGGTCATTGTGAGTAAACACAGCCAAAACATACGCGCGTGGAACAATAGGCGGCTCTGGCTGAAAGAAATAGCTCATGGTGAGATGTGGATTAACACATCAAAAGATCTGATAGAAATATGGTCAACTTGAGATTGCTAGAATTTCAAGTTTTTCTGCATTAACCAATAGATGAACGATATTTCTTCTTGTGTTTCGTCTTCTTTAGTAATTCTTGATACAGTGTCACCTCTGGCGAGGAGGGGAATACATTATTTAAGGCTCACATTAGTTTGAAACCTGATCAAGAAAGTGTGCTGATGTTTGCAATAAGATGTATTATGTCACTTCCTGTGTACCTTGCTTGTTTGCCCTGCACTGCCAGCCCTGTTAGCTGTACATCGAAATTGATATTCTCCACTGTTTGTCCTTTCCACACCATATAACAGTTAACACAATCTCCTTGGACTTTACAATTTCTGGGATATTTTCGTTCCTTATTATCTACTAAGTTTAAAACACTTTTGTTAAGCTTTTCGTATCAGAATGGCTGCCAGCTGTCTTCCACCGTCTCTTGCCTTCTCTTATTCTGTGTGTCAGATGTTTAGCTACTCCTCTGCCTCCTTTAGTGACAACGGTATGTGTAACAAATGTAGCTTGTTCAAAACTTTTGAGGTGAAGCGAGACTGTGAAGTGGAAGCTTGGCCCCTCACTGACCACCAACTTGTCCACATTTCCAACCCGCTGAGGAAAAAACCCTGGTAGCGCCATAGTCAATTACATGGCAGACACCAGGGACCATAGTCAAATGCATTCCACGAGCCAGAGTGGGCGACGTAGAGTCTTATTTGAAACTGCTGGCTAAGGATAAGCGTAAATGCAGTAAGATTGTAATTCACGTTGGCAGTAATGACATCCGGTTACGCCAGTCGGAGGTCACTTAAGTTAATGTTGCTTTGGTGTGTGACTTTCCTAAAACGATATTGGACTCAGTAGTTTTCTTTGGACCCCGGGCCAAATCTGACCAGCGATGACATGTTTAGATGCATGTCATCCTTCAAATGCTGGTTGTCTGGGTGGTGTCCAGAAAACATGTGCTTTATACATAACTGGAGAACTTTCTGGGGAACACCAGGGGCCTCATTTATCAAGCTTGCGTAGGTACAAAAACTGGCGTATGCCAAATATAGTCAACTTTTGGGATTTATGAAGACCAAACTTGACAGGAAAATTTTCCTACCTCCACACAAACTCTGACCCAGGTGTACACACAGAATCTAGCAAAACGGGAAATGGCAACACCAACGGCACAGAATAAAATCAAGGAAATGATGTGAAATGTGAGACATTTTTGCACAATCCCCTAGTACCTTTGCTTTCACACCACATGTCAGATATTAAAGCTGTTTGCAGAAATGAATAAAGACGCACATTCAATATTAATTCGCTTAATAGCGCACACTTGGGGAAAAAAACAATAGGAATTTCAGGAAAAAGGGAGATGATATAAACAAGAACCTCAACCACTAGTCTGTCATTGTGAAACAAAATGTACATGTTATAAAATACATCCAGCTAAATAAGGTGGTCAGTCTGCTGCCAGCATGTACCAGTCTGTACAAAAAGTAGCTTTGGTCCTTCATTCCAGTAGAACGGGATGCAGACTGGAGGCTGGAGGTCTAGAAGTGATGCAATGCTAATGAAACACACAAGAGGTGGATTTCCTTTTATTTATTTATCCTTACACAATGCTTTTTCAATTGTTGTCCCAATTTCTGTCCAGATGGTCTTTATTTCCCACAACTCCTTGTCCACCTGGTTAATGGTCCCTCTGCACCGCCCACCCAGCTGGAGCACCCAGCAACTAGAAAGAAATATTATTTAACACTGAATAAACTGCTGCCAATCTTAGATTATTATCTGTACATATTTATTATATAAATTAAAATAAATGACTAAATTACTGGCATCAGTACTGTTTCTCCAAAGCGATTCACCCCTGTAGGATTCAGACTTCGGTCTTCCACATGGCAAACGGATGCACTACCGACTGAGATAAGCAGCCGCATGTTCCGATGCCTCTGGCATGTTTTGTGTTTTGACACTGGATAACAGCATCTTCCACCTGCTGCCACTATTCTGCCTTTTCTTTCTGACACAAGTAATGCCCATGCCGTGCCCACCAATTAAGCATTTTTACATTTTCCAACGTGGTCCATCAGGATCTCTGTCTCACACCCCCCAGGATTCCATTTCTTCCCTCTTTTTCCCTCCCAAGCCATCATGGAAATGATGTGATGAATATGTATTACAGGCATCCACCTGAACATTTATAGCCACCATGTAGGCATAGGAAGGCGTTCCCTCACGTGCGCCCGCTTTAGAATTGATTCTGATTTATAAACAGAAACAGGTGTAGGACGTGCTCGTGCATGTTTGGATAAATCTGAAAGTATAAGTGCGCAGTATTTCCTTTTTGTGCTGCAAAACCCATCTGTAGTTTGTTTTGCTATGCACAGTTTGATGAATGAGGCCCCTGGTCTTTTTATGAGGGACGACATTCATCTCACTTTGGATGGAGCAGCTCTCATATCTAGGAATATGGACAGTTGAATTATACATTTAAGCCCATGACAACTCAATACTGAGTAAATTATTATAATGAAATTATGAATATGTCATAAAATCAAAACAATAAATTTGACAGAACAAAAAAATAAAACCATTAAATGTGGTTTGCTGAATATCAGATCTCTTTCATCTAAGTCTCTGTTAGTCAATGACCTGATCGGTGATCATCATATTGATTTATTTTTGTCTTACAGAAACCTGGCTGCAGCAGAAGGATCATGTTAGTATTAATGAAGCTACTCCACCTAATTGTTTAAGTGTTCATCTTCCTAGAGCTACAGGCCAAAGGGGAGGTGTGGCAGTTATCTTCAAATCAGGGCTATTGATCAATCCTAGACCCAGTCTATCTCAACCAAAATGGAAATCAGAGAAGCCTTCTGCTAGCAGTAGTGTATCGTCTACCAGGACCTTACTCACAGTTTCTGACTGATTTTTCAGACCTCTTATTGGACTTAGAGCTGAATACTGATGACGTCATTGTACTGGGTGACTTTAACATTCATGTTGTAAATTAAAATGACAGCTTAAATATTGCTTTTAACTCTATATTAAATTCAATTCGCTTTCCACAAAATGTCCACAGACCTATTCATTTTCATAATTATACTCTTGATCTTGTTCTGACATACAATGTTGATAGTAAAGAGCTACCAGTTTTTCCTCATAACTCTGTTCTGTCTGATCATTTCTTAAGAACTTTTGAGTTTACTAGACTACACAATGGCTGACAAGAAATTTCATTATAGTAGATGTTTGTCAGATAGTGTTTGTGATGGTATTGATTTAATGTGTATGTGTACTTTAATAAGGGCATCTCAGTTGTTAATGTTTTAGCACCCCCTAGAGGTGTTTGTAAGAATGAGGAAGTTCCTCCTCTGCTGCCTGTGGTCTATGAGGAGGTCACTCCTCCTCTACCTCCTGTGGTTCTCCCGTTAAGGAAGTTGCTCCTTCTCCGCCTCATGTGGTTCTCGCCGCTGAGGAGGTCGGTCCTCCTCCGCCGCCTGTGGTCTACAAGAAAGTCCCTCCTCCGCCTCCTGTGGTCTACGAGGAGGTCGCTCCTCCTCTGCCGCCTGTGGCTGCCAAGGAGGTCGCTCCTCCTCCATCTCCTGTGGTTCCTGCCGCCGAGGAGGTTGCTCCTCCTCTGCCTACTGTGGTTCCTGCTGCCAAGGAGGTCACTCCTCCTCTGCCTACTGTGGTTCCTGCTTCCGAAGAGGTTGCTCCTCCTTCTGCCTACTGTGGTTCCTGCCGCCGAGAAGGTCGCTCCTCCTTCGACTCCTGTGGTTCCTGCCGCCAAGGAGGTTGCTCCTCCTTTGACTCCTCTGGTTCTTGACAGTGAGAAGATCGCTACTCCTCTGCCTCTGGCGCCAGGGCTCGTCATAGTGTGGATGCTACTGCACCCCCCAGAGATCCTACGCCTGTCTGCGTGACTTTCCGGCCGCCCTCCAGTGATCCAGCTCCTGTCGGTGCATCTTACCGGCCGTCCTCCAAAATTCCAGTTCCTTTTTTTTTTCTTTTTTTTTCTTTTTTACCCTGTCCTGTCCAGCATCCTAACATACAGAACGGTGGTCTGTGTGCCATATTTTGCTTGACAGATTTGCTCTACCAAGGGAGACATGTTATATACATGGCTGCCCTTGATATTTTTATTGTTTTTATTATTTTTATTGTAATATTATTTTTCTTAGTCTTTATATGTCAGTGCCGAACCTGACAGTGAGATAGAGGTAGAGGGAAAGAAAAAACAAAAAAGGGGGAAAAAAGATAAAAAAAGGACAGGATTAAAATGTGGAAATAACAGTTGTCTAGGCTGCCTAAAACACACCATAAAAAACAATATAAACTACCACAGTACTACATGATACATAAAGAAAAATAAGATAAAGATGATATGAAAAAGTACAGTAGTCATCAAACATACCGGCAGAGAAACGTACCAACACACAAACATCAGCAACATCTAGTCAGAAGCAGATGGAGAGACAAGCACATTTGTGAGCATGCATGTGTGTGGCCATGCAACATGGAAGAAATGTATGCTTGCAAGGGGGCTGTGATCACACCGCACCCCAAAGCATCAGCGGGGGACAGGGGGAGCCTGAGGCCCCAAAGGCCCAGCAGGTCCACAGAGCACCAAGCCCAGGGCGGTCAATGCAGACAGAGCAGCGGTCCACTCAGACCAGAGCAGAGGGGCCCCCAGACTGGAGCCCCCTGGCATGACAGGGCAGGGGCAGGCTCAGCGGGTGCTAGGCGCCACGGCGCAAGATGCACGGAGGGCAGGCACCACACAGGCCCAAGGGCCACCCATTCCCCCCAGCAGAGCCCCGCACAGGAACCCAACGGGGTCCGACTTCCCCAGGCAAAACCACTGATGGCCATGCCAACCCAAGGCTAGGCACCCCAGGGACAAGAACATGTCCGCAGATCCCCCCTCCTGTCTGCCCACCCAAAGCCCATGTGCCCCTCTTCCTGAGGCCCTAAATGTATATTGATGTCTAGGTTGTGATTAAAATCTCAGTCAAACCCATCGCCTCCACCCGCCCCACAGAGCCCTATGTGTGGCGTGTATGATGTAGGGTGGCAGGGGAGGAGAGGAGAGAGATCTTTCTCCCAGGCAGCCAACTCCTCAGCTGGCTGCTGTAGATGCCCCCGCCTCCCCAAGACCACCCGAGGGCAGAAGGGCAAAGGCCCGGCCCGGCCCAGAGCCCACCACATCAGCACTCCGGACGCCCACCCACCCCCGCCAGCCCAGTCCACCACACCAGGGGACTAGAGAGCCCCAGGTTGCAGACACATTTCCTGGAGAGCGAGAGAGCGAGAAGGACAGCAGACTTTTTTTGAGAAATTCCCACCAGGCTGTCAGAGAAGTACTGATGCTGACACTTTTGAAGCACTTTAGCTTTTTATACTTAAGCTGAAAAAAGGAAGATTAGAAATTTCCAAATTGTCACAAAATGTTTGTTCTATGTCTATCCACAGGTCATCTAGTGGACTAGGTTTGAGCCATTTTAGGACATATTGCAACCTGTTAGCTAGGAAGTAACGTTGAAAGTTAGGCAGGTCTAATACTCCCCTATCTTTCGGCTTCTGTAAAGTTTTTAAACTGATCCAGGGAGGTTTATCTTTTCCAGAGAAATTGGGAGATGTGTGATTCTAGTGATTTAAACCAGGTGGAGGGAGGTTTCATAGGAATCATAGAAAACAAATAGTTGATTTTGGGAAGAACCATCATTTTTATAGTGGCAACTCTCCCCATGAGTGAAATGGGTAGAGATTTCTAGCGAGCAAGATCATCTTCTATAGTCTTAAGAAGGTGAATGTGATTAGGTTTTGTTAGTTCTGAGAGCCTGGAGGGAATATTTACACCCAGGTATCTAATGTTACCTGATTGTAAGGTGATGTTGAGTAGATTTTGAAAGCTACAGTTGATGGGTAGAACTGTGCTCTTAGACCAGTTAATGGAGTAGTCCGAGAGTGATGAGAATTTATTAATTAGGGAGATTGTTTCAGATAGAGAGGTTTGTGAGTTCTGGAGGAATAGTAAAACATCGTCAGCATACAGATTTATTTTATGAAATATATTTTTGGACTGAATGCCTTTAATAGCTTGATTTTGTGTAATTGCAGCAGCTAGGGGTTCAATAAATATAGCAAAAAGTGAGCGAGATAGTGGACAACCTTGTCTGGTGCCCCTTTGTAAATTAAAACTTGGAGAGGTATGATCATTTTTTCTAACACTTGCATTAGGAGAACTGTATAAGATTTTAATCCAGTTAATGAAAGATAGCCCAAAGCCGAATCTATTTAAAGTAGCCAGTAAATATTTCCAGTTAACACGATCAAAAGCTTTCTCTGCATCAAAAGAAACTATCATTGTTTCCAGGTTATTGATGGTAGAATAATCTATTATATTAATTAGTCTCTGCATGTTAACAGAGGAATATCTGCCCTTTATAAAGCCTGTTTGATCAGGGTGTATAATGAGAGGAGTTACTTTCTCTAACCTTCCAGCTAATGCTTTGCAGATTATTTTAAGGTCCGCATTTATCAGTGATATGGGTCTGTAGCTAGATGGTATTGTGGGGTCTTTACCTGGTTTTAATAGTACAGTAATGGTGGCAGAGTTTATGTTTGGGGGTAAATAACCATTTTCCTTTATTTGTATCACCATTTTGAAAAATGTAGGGGCCAGTGTTGACCAGAATTCTTTATAAAACTCTGCTGGGAAGCCATCCGGACCTGGGGCTTTTTTACAGGGCATATGTTTAAGGGCTTCATGTAGCTCCTCCACTGTGAAGGGGGAATCTAAGGCCGTGACTTGTTCCTGCTGTAAACCTGAAAGATGGAAAATGATGGATATCACTGTCTGATGGATCTAAGTGTGATGTATACAGAGTTTTACAGAAATCTCTAAAGATGTTATTTATTACATCTGGCTCATGTGTAATATTACCTACTGAATCTTTACCAGCTGATATGGTAGATTTTTCTTTATTTATTTTTAACTGATTAGCTAAAAATCTTCCAGATTTATTACTGTGTTCCAATGTCTCCAAGCATAGTCTTTGCACCAGAAATTCTGTTCTCTTGTTAATTATTTCATTTAATTCAAGTCTAAACTTCCTTATTTGGTTCATCGTTGGTTCATCTGGTAAAGCATTGTGGGTGTCCTCTAATGATTTAATTCTTAGTTCTAATTTTAATATTTTTGAGTTTTCTTTCTTTTTTTTATGTGATGTAAAAGAGATAATTTTGCCTCACATTACCGCCTTCCCTGCTTCCCACAGAACACATGCTGAGACTCCTGGTTTGTCATTGTTTTCTAAGTATATAGTCCATTCTTCTGTGAAGTAGCTGATAAAGTCGGGATCTTTAAGCAACGCTGTTTTAAATCTCCAGCTTTTAGCCGATGGTGTGATTCTCGTGTTCCTCAAAGTGAAGGAAACTGGTGCATGGTCGCTAATAGTGATGGGGTGAATCTCGGTCTCTGAAATCTCACTTACCAAAGAGCTGCTAACCAGAAAATAATCTAGCCTAGAGTATGAATGGTGAACTGAGGAAAAGAAGGTGTACTCTCTGATATTAGGGTGATAAGACCACCATATATCGCAAAGTCCAAAATCCTCCATATATTGTTTAACAGTGTTTGTGGATTGCCAGTTTCGATGGTTTACAGTGTTATTAAATCTTTCAGCTAAGCCCAAAACCATGTTAAAATCCCCTCCTGCGATTAGTGTGCTATCTGCGTGTTCAGAAAGTGATGTGAAGAAAGAGTGAAAGAAGGAGGGATCATCAACATTTGGGCCATATAAGTTAGCTAAGCATGACTTCATATTTTAAATAGATAATTTTACTATGATGAATCTCCCTTCTGGATCTGTGATTACGTTGATTTCTGTGAATGTTACTTTTCTATTCATCAAAATGGCTACCCCTCTCTGTTTGGAGTTATAATAGGCTGAGTAAACATGAGGAAACTGTGTATTAGAGAGTACATTCACTGATGTTTTTGCCATATGAATCTCCTGTAAGAAAACAATGTCTGCCTGCAGATCCTTTAATCTATTAAAGATTTTTAGTCCAGTTCCTGCCGTTGCGGCCTCAGGGCCGAGCTCCGGAGCCCTGTCTGTTGTCATCTCGGCCTCCCGGCCATCCTCCTAGGCCATCTGGAATCCGACCCTGGAAGGGGTGGGGTACTGTTACACCCGTATCAGGTTCTGCCATGTCCACACCCTTTCCAGCCATTTACCACAGCAATCACTTTCCGGATTACTGATTGTCCACACCTGTATTTAATCAACTCACTCGACTACATATACTCCAGCACCACACTCATTCCCTGTCGGACCTTGTTTACACATGCTTGGACTTGACCTCTTTTCCTTCCTGGCTCCGTGGCTCCAGGATGATCTCTCTACTCCTTCGTGTCTACATGTATTAAGACCATTCTTCCTGTTATTCCTTGATTGAATAAAGTAAATAGCAAAATGGACATGTTGTGGCTAACGGCTAAAAACATTGTAACACAACTTTGAATATTCACCTTTCTTCTTAAATGTAGTCACCGTTCTCTGTGTAAAACTGAACAGGTTCTTTGGAAGCACCATCTAGATCAGGGCTACTCAATTCGGTCCTACGAGGGCCGCAATCCAGCAGGTTTTCCATGTATCCCTGCACCAACACACCTGAGTCAAATTAATGAGTCATTGTGTAGAACCTGATTGGCTGTTAGAGCCACCTAATTTGACTCAGGTGTGTTGGTGCAGGGATACATGGAAAACCTGCTGGATTGCGGCCCTCGTAGGACCGAATTGAGTAGCCCTGATCTAGATACTAGCTCTAGCTCCAGCACCAAACCGGCATCAGTTCGTCTTTGGTGGAAAAAGGGCCATAGTTCTATATATTCTCGACAGAGCACTTTGCTCACAGACTGAAAATCTCAAACTAGTAGAGGCCTTTTTTTTGACCTTTCCCTAATAAAATGAATGGACAATTCCAAGTCGTGTACACTTTCGTACACCACACGGTGACAAATCGATTTGTCATGTACTTGAACTCGACTTTTGGGACGTGTCCTGGAAAAACGGTCCAAACTCTAGATGGCGATCAAGCTCCACCGTTCAGAATCTCGTACACGAACTGGAGTATGTGTCCACGCGCAATGATTCTTGTCCCTGGACTGGAAAATGTGTCCACGGTCAATGACTTTAGACCTCTACCAGGGACACAACAGTGTTTATTAAAGTTCTCCACTCACTTTTATTTGTTTTAATGTTTTATTCTAGAGGACCAGGAGCACAAATGGGACTTTGTGTATGTGTTTCACTGTGTATGTGTTTCACTGTGGAGTACCAATGGGTACTTGGTCATATCTCGGCCATGCTTTGTGCAACATACGTGGAACTTTTCACACGTGTTTCTCGTCTCCTCATGAGTAGATCCTATGAGTTTCAGCACAATCCGTGGACAAATGACCGAGTTATGGCCCTCGGTGCACCACGCGTTCCTCCTCCGCCTTCCTCCGCCTTCTCCACGCAGGAGAGCGCTTCAATCCCCGCCAGCGTGTGCTCTGTCTCCTGCTGATCCGCAGTCGCCCAACTCTTGCTTATAACTCCATAACCGTTTGTCCTAAAATTCTGAAACTTTACACACATGTTCCCCAACGTCCCACAAGTGTATCCTGTCAGTTTCAACATGACCTGTGGAGAATTGAGCAAGTTATATCCGTCTGTCCGTCGCGGTTTTTCCCCGTGGTGTTTCTCCGCCGTGCCTTGCAGAAAAGCCCTGAAACTTTTCACTTTTGGAGAAATGAGCGAGGTATGACCTCTAAACACGGTCGAGTTCACCAGGGTGTTCCTCTGCCATCTCCCCGCAGCAGAGCGCTCCTATCTCGGGTAGAGTGCGCTGCGCGAGTCGGTCAGATTTCTCTCGCTCATAACTCGCCAACAGTTGGTCAGAAAACTCTAAAACGTTTTACACATCTTCCTCAACATCCCCAGAGTGTGTCCTGTGAGTTTCAGCTCGATCTGTCCAGAAATGACCAAGTTATAACCGCTGTACACGAACTCCACTTGACGGCCCATTGAGCGTCAGGTCTAATTCAAGTTCACGGCTAATAACTCGGTCATACTTGGATTTACAAAGCTGAAACTTCAGATTCAGACTCCTGAAGGTCCACTAAGTCTGTCACGTCAATTTCAGATCGATCTGTCCAGAAATTTCCAAGTTGTAACCGCTGTACACAAACTCCACCTGAATCCCAATAATAAAGTCTTAGTCGTGTACAGGTGAATTCAACAGTCATAACTCGGTCATACTTTAAGCTAGGGTTCCCACTTGTCCTTTGTGAACCCTTCTATAAGTGTTCCAAGTTTGAAGAAAAACAGACAAAGTACAGTCCAGTTATGTCAGTTTGAAAACAGCTGTACACGTGTAAGACTTTATCATTGCAACCTCAGGTCGAGTTGGAGTACACGGTCATAACTCGGTCATACCTGCACATAGAAAGCTGAAACTCCAGATTCAGACTCCTAAAGGTCCTCTGAGTCTGTCACATCAATTTCAGATCGATCTGTCCAGAAATGACCACGCTATAACCGCTGTCCCCGAACCTGAACTGACCGTGCAATAATAAAGTCTTAAATGTGTACAGTAACGTGTTCAAAAGGCCATAACTTCCCCAAATATGAACCAAAGTGGCTGAAAATTAAAACTGGGGGGTCCTTATACCATGCTCAACTGTTGTGTTGTCTAATAATACTGCTGTTCTCTTGCATGGCGCTTTATTCGTTTTTACTCTCTCGTACTCCTAACGTGCGGGTCCTACATCCTATGTCTGGACACGTTGCACAACTGACGTCATAACCAAAGGCCAGTGTATTTCTTAACACTTACAAATTAAATAAAGCCATAACACCACATCTCCCCTTTCTAGAATCAATGGGTAGACTGCTATTGATCCAACAGACCCTGAGGATTATTCTGCCTCATGGATGAAAGGTCTGTTCCTATTGAACCCAAGAGAACAAACAATACTACTGGTAAACAACTTTTCCTGTTTTGTTTTAACTTTAGCAGGAACAGAACATGCATTCAAACTTCTTTTAAATTAACTGAAATATTTCCTCTCTACACAGGAACATTATCATTTTTTTTCTATAAGCCCAACCTAGTTGGTCTAACAATGGCTCTCCCAAACCTAGATCTGGGAGTGTGTGACAGGGCTGAAAAGTCCTGTACCGGTAAGTCTGTTGAGTGTTGTTCCGGCACACACCCTACAGGTTGCTCTGTTGCACTGTCCTTTCCCTGCTCTGGCCCTGACTTCATTTCAACAAGATGACGACGATTTCTTCTTACAGTCCCATGAGGTCCATCCACTATGTAGGATCGTGGGGCTGTATGGCGGCTGACCACAGATCCACTCGCGCCTTGATCTATTATCCACACCTCTTGTCCTGGAGTAAGCTGACTAAGATTTTGTGCCCGATGACGCTGATTATACTGCTGTGCATCTCTCAACCTCCTCTCCCTTTCTTTTTGAGCAACAGCATCCATGTCCGGAAGAGCAGGATTGAGCAGAACCGGAAGTGTCGGCACAGTGGTGCGAAGCCTCCTTCCCATGAGAAGTTGAGCCAGGCTGTATCCATTCTGCAGCGGAGTGGACCAGCAACGCCAGATAGGGATCAACAGCTTTCTTCAGGAGATCTTTCACCGTCCTTACTGCACTTTCCGCTTCGCCATTACTCTGGGAATATCTCGGGCTGCTGGTGATGTGATGAAAGCCATATGACTGAGCAAATGCAGCAAAGGCTGCCCCAGAAAACTGAGGTCCGTTGTCTGTCACCAGCTGTTCAGGGATGCCGTGGCGTGCAAAAATGGATTTGAAGTGGTGGATGATGTCCGTTGATTTAGAGGGTGTGAGCAGAGCAATTTCCACAAATCTCAATGCATAATCCACCACTAGCAGGTAAGTTTTTCTTTCCAGCATAAACAAATCTGCTCCCAACTTTTGCCATGGTCAACCAGGGTATTGCGTTGGCATCAGTGGCTCTGTGTGGTTCTGTCTCTCCTTAATGCACGTTCTGCAGTTGAGGACTTGTTCGTTCAACTGCTGACTCAGCCCGGGCCACCACACTGACCGCTGCGCTCGCTCTCTACATTTCACCACTCCTTAGTGACCTTCATGAAGTCTGGTGAGGACGTCATTTCTCATACATGAGGGGATGACAAGTCTGTCTCCTTTAAGCAGCAGTCCATCCTGTACTGTGAGAGAAGCTTGTTCTGCCCAATACAGTTGCTGGTTCACCATTGTAGTGTGTAGGCCATCCCTCCTTACATAGTTGCATCACACAAGCACACACGCTGTCTGTCCGTAACTCCTGTTTCAGGTGCTCCATGTAGGAAGTGCTTGCCGGCAGGTTTTCCAAGAGCATGTCCACATATATATTCGTATCCTCCAGCAACTCCTTGTCGGCCAATGATTCTTTCTTGTCCACTGGAGTGCGTGCATGTCAGCTGTCCACAGATACTTTCCAGGAACATGAGAGATGGAGTAAAAATACCGCATGAGGCGCATCCTAAACCGTTGGATCTGAGGGGAAAGGGTATCCAGTTGCTGTGACCCCAGCAAGCTCAGGAGAGGTTTATGGTCAGTCTCCATCTGGAAATGCTTTCCAATGAGAAAATTGTGGAACCTCTCACAGGCCCAGGTCAGGCCTAAAGCCTCTTTCTCCACTTGAGCGTATCTCTGCTCCGTCTGAGTAAGAGATCTTGATACATAGGCGACAGGACGCCACTCCTCACCCCATTTCTGGAGCAGGACACTTCCCAGGCCGTACGAAGATGCGTCCGCTGAGACTTTGCATTCATGGTTCGGGTCGTACATGGCTAGAACTGGGGGTGATGTCAGTGCATCTTTCAGGTCCTGAAATGCTTGAGCCTGATCTGCCCCCCACATCCAGTGGTTCTTTTTTGAAAGAAGGTCTCTTAGTGGTTTGTCTCTCTCTGCCAGCTGAGGTATGAACTTACCCAGCTGGTTAACTGTTCCCAGGAAACTCCTTAGTTCTGTGACATTTGTTGGCTCTTTCATTTCTCTCACTGCCTCTGTCTTGCTTGGGTCTGGGCTAATGCCAGTCGCAGACACAACGTGACCTAAAAAGATCACTTCTTCTTTCGACAGTTCACACTTGTCGGTGTTCAACGTGATGCCTGCCTCCTGCAACCTCCTAAGCACCGTATGTAGGCGACTGTCGTGCTCTGCTTGTGTTCTGCCCCAGACCAGCAAGTCATCCATGTGGCAGACAGCTCCTTCCAGGCCACCTGTAACCTCTGTTGCCATCCTGTCTTGGAAGTGTTCTGGGGCAGAGGCTATTCCAAAAGGCAACCGCTTGAAGTAGTATCTGCCAAAGGGTGTGATGAAGGTGGTATACTTAGCTGAATCTTCCATTAGAGGTATTTGCCAAAACCCCATGTTTGCGTCCAGCTTGCTGAAAATTCTGGCTCCAGCCAGTCTGCCTAGTGTTTCCTCCACTGGTGGCAGGATGTATTTTTCACGACACACAGAAAGGTTGAGGTGCGTGAGATCGACACATATGTGCACCCTTTCTGTTTTCTTCTTGGGCACCACCACCATGCCTGAACACCAATCAGTTGGCTCCTCAATTCTGCTAATCACTCCCAAGTTTTCCATGCGGGCCAGTTCCTGTTTAACTTTGTCCATGAGTGGCAATGGGATCCTACGCGGTGTTTTGAGTGAGAAAGATTGAGCATCTGGTCTTAACTTATTGGCATATGGTGTTTTCACTTCTCCGAGCCCGCTGCATAGCTTTGGGTAGCTTGTTTTGAGTGTCTCCATGCTGATGCTATCTATACGAGCCACAAGCTCCAACTTACGAATAGCCGGCCTCCCTAGGAGTGCGGTGTGCAGGTGTCTCAGGATATATACATCCTCCTTTGTTTCTTTGTCTCCCTTCTTGAGTGTTAATTCAGTAACCCCCACAACTTCTAGTCGGCTCCTCCCAGGTCCCAGTAATGGCTTGGTTGCTTTCTGGAGAGCAGGTGGGCTGCCACCACTGAAGATCTCTTTGAACACCTTGTGTGGCAGGACGGTAACATCAGCTCCTGTGTCAATTTTGAATGACACATTTCTATCGTTTATTTCAATATTTACCATCCATGGCTCCCCATCATTGATAATACTGCCAAGGAAGAAAGGATCATCATCCTCTTTAACTTCGTGCACAGTCCTCTGAGTTTTACACACTCATTTGTAATGCCCTTTTTTCCACATAAGTGACATTTTACTTCATTAGCTGGGCAATCTTGCTTTGGATGAGATGGAGAGTTGCAGCATTTATGACACTGTGCATTCACTTTACGGTGCTGAGTGCTCCGCATTTTATTTTGGAGACTACTGTCATGGCGTGGTTTGGTTTTAGCAAACTTACTGCTGTCTTTGTGCACTCTGTCGACACATTTAACATTGCCAGCCTGTGTCCTGGTGTCTCCCCGCAGTGAAGATTGCTGTCTTTTCACCTCCTCGCTCTGCCTTGCCATGCTGATGGCCTTTTCGAGTGTTAGATCCGGGTCGAGCTGTATACGTTCTGACAAATGCTTGTCCATCAGACCGACAACTAGCCGATCACGTATTAGCTCGTCATGTAACGCTCCATAACCACAATGTTCTGCCAAAGCGTATAATGCAGTGATGAATGCCTCCACAGTCTCATTTTCTTCCTGTCTTCTCATATTGAATTTGGTACGCTCATAGATTACATTTTTCTTCACTATGAAAAACTCTTGGAAGCCATCACGTTCACCTTGGTATGTCCCTCATCGCTCTGCAGTTATGTTTAGCCCTCGCAGGACGTCATCTGCCTCATTACCCATGCAGTAAATCAATGTATTTACTTGATTTTCCTCCGAGCTAGCGTTCAGGTTACTTGCCAGTTGAAATCTTTCAAACCTGCGTATCCATTTGGCCCATTCCAGCGGCTTTGAAAAGTCAAAGGGTCCCGCCAGGGCTCGCTGCACCTCGTCATCCTCCATGTCTCACTCAACCCTCTATTTTTTTCTCTTTTTTATGTGCCGCGAAACCGTCTAAGCCACGCAGATTCCTCTCGCCAACACTCCACGCATCATAACAGCACTTCTGACACCATGTTGTGTTGTCTAATAATACACGCGAGTCCGGCTGTTCTCTTGCATGGCGCTTTATTTGTTTTTACTCTCTCGTACTCCTAACGTGCGGGTCCTACATCCTATGTCTGGACACTTTGCACAACTGACGTCATAACCAAAGGCCAGTGTATTTCTTAACACTTACAAATTAAATAAAGCCATAACACCACAAACAAGTGTGAGAAGTTTGGGCTCGATCAGACAAGCAGAAAACGATTGTTAAACTGTATATTAGACATGTCTGCTTTTTAATATAGCGACTGTCACGTTTGAGTTCATAACTGCCTCATTCCTGGACCAAAACGGATGAGACTTCAGATTTGTGTTCCTAACCCCCCCCGTGAGTCTGTCACATTAATTTCATAGCGATCTGTCCAGAAATGACCACGCTATAACCGCTGTACTCGGCACCGACTTAAAAGTGTACACGCGTATAACTTTATCATTGCAACCTCAGGTCAAGTTGGAGTACACGATCATAACTCGGTCATACTTGCACATAGAAAGCTGAAACTCGAGACACAGACTCCTAAAGGTCCACTGACATTGATACATCAATTTCAGATCGATCTGTCCAGAAATGACCGAGTTATAGCTTCCGTTCCCATAACATGGTGAAAAGCCTAGAATCCGAGTGTCAGACGCGGTCCAAACTCCCACAACTCACAGAACTCCCCCATCCCTGAAGGTCGAAGGCTCAAATTTGCAAGCAGGGCTTCCTTGAAGCCTTTTCAGGACCGGCCTGAGGAGGGAAACTTGAAAGGTTAGTGAGATGCGAAAGTGCAGGGAAGTTAAAGAGTGTATATAACCTCATTGGCCTCTGAAGAAAAGGGCCTATAAATGAAGGACTCAGCTTCCAACAAGGTAGACAGAGATCCCAAGTCGAAAGCCAGGCCCGGGCACCAGGTCGAAACGTAGGGGCCTCCGACCGTCTGTGATCCGCCTGGATCTTCTGATGATGAACTGCTAGACACAGCTGGACATGAGTGGTCTCCCAAACCCGTTCAGCTCAGCGAAACCACTCATCCATGGCCTGGGCACCAGCCGGATCCGGAATCCAGGGACTCAACGGAGGCTGATAACTCTGTCACAGAGATTCGGAGGGACAAATGTTTGGTGGGCTGGACACTCCGGTGGTGCAGGTGTTCGAAGTGACTCACATGCAATATCTGCATCAAAGTCCCATATGATAGGGTTGATAAAGGCCAAAGCCGGTAGGATGGTAGCCGGTTCCGTAGGCTCAGTGTGGGGGTTATCACATCGCGACAGGGCATCTGCCTTGGTGTTGGGACTTCCGGATCTATAAGAGATGGAAAAGTCAAAATGTAAAAAGAAATAGGCCCACCTGGCCTGATGCAGGTTAAGACGTTTGGCTGTACGGAGGTACTCCAGGTTGCGATGGTCAGTGAGAACCTGGAACGGTTAGTGAGCCCCCTCAAGCCAGTGCCGCCACTCCTTGAGTGCCAATTTCACCATGAGCAGCTCGCGGTCTCCCACATCGTAATTCCTTTCAGCTGGAGTCAGTGTCCTGGAGAAGTAAGCACAAGGGTGGAGTTTAGGGGGCTCACCTAAATGCTGAGAGAGAACGGCCCCCACACCTAGTTCACTTGCGTCTACTTCAACCACTAAGGCAAGGCTGGGATCAGGAAGCCGCAAGATGGGTACTGAGGTGAAGCGTCGGTTCAGGTTCTCAAAAGCCACCTGAACTGCCAGTGTCCACACAAGAACCCTCGGTTTACCCTTGAGAAAGCCGTGAGAAGAGATGCCACTGAGCTGAAACCACAGATAAACTACGATAAAAGTTTGCAAATCCCAGAAATCTCTATAGCTCTTTGATGGTCTAGGGCAGGGCTATTCAATTCAGTCCTACGAGGGCCGCAATCCAGCAGGTTTTCCATGTATCCCTGCACCAACACACCTGAGTCAAATTAGGTGGCTCTAACAGCCAATCAGGTTCTACACAATGACTCATTAATTTGACTCAGGTGTGTTGGTGCAGGGATACATGGAAAACCTGCTGGATTGCGGCCCTCGTAGGACCGAATTGAGTAGCCCTGGTCTAGGGGGTCGGCCAGGAGGTGACAGCATCAACCTTAACCTCATCCATTTTCACTCCATCGGGACCGATGACATAACTCAGGAATGCGATGGTAGACTTATGGAACTCGCACTTGACGTATAGCTGATGGGCCAACAGCCGTTCCAGTACCTGCCAAACATGTTGAATATGCTGGGACATAGATCGGGAATAGATCAGGATGTCATCAATGTAAGCAATGACAAATTTACCCAGCATATCCCGCAGGACGTTGTTGATGAGACACTGGAACACCGAAGGGGCCCTAGCTAGCCCATACGGCATGGTGCAGTTCTCGAAGTGACCAGAGTAGGTACTAAATGCGGTCTTCCACTCGTCCCCCTCCCTGATGCACACCAGGTTGTAGGCGCTATGCAGGTCCAGCTTAGTAAAGATGGTAGCCCCACGTAGTTGATCCAGAGCACTGGGAACCAAAGGAAGAGGATAGCAGTATGCCGTGATGTCGTTCAAACCGCAGTAGTCTATACAAGGTCGAAGACCTCCATCCTTCTTATTCACCAAAAAGAAGCCAGCCGCTGCAGGAGAGGTGGATGAATGGATGAACTTCTGCTTGAGGGCCTCCTCTACATAAGTCTCCATAGCACATTGTTCAGCCTGTGTAAGCGGATAGACGTGGCTCCTGGGTGGCGTGGTACCCGGTAACAGGTCGATGGCACAATCCCACAGTCGATGAGGTGGTAGGTGTGTGGCTCAAACCCTACTAAACACCGCCATCAGGTCCTGGTATTCCCTGGGAAACACGAGCCCTGGTACTGTGGAGGGGCTCTCGACAGATGTAGAAGCACAGATTAACACCCCAGAGCGGACCTCTGGTGGTGGCGAGGGAAAGCCCAACTCCTGGGTCCTCCGGTGAATGGTGGGCATGTTCTCAGTGAGCCATGGAAGTACAATGCGTAGTCAGCCACAGCCCGAGAGCCCAGCGGAGCCTCTCTCCCCCTTCTTGTCCCTCTGGAGGATGATCAAAGACAGAGCGGAACAACGTTAAGAAACACGCGTAAGAAGACAGAGTTTCACCACCTCCACTCTAGACCGCTGTAGCCCATTCGTGTGCTCGACCTACCAGGAGAGAGATTACCGTAGCAATCCTGCACCTCCGGGTGGTAGAAAAAAAAAAAAAAAATAGACCGCACTGCAGGAGGAATCCCGCACAACTGGATGAATCACCATAATGAACCTCTGGGAGCCATACTGGAGAGGCAGTGGATCAATTTACCGCAGCAGGAACAGCCATAGGAGTTGAGGCAGGGCTGACATCAGCTGCTGACAGTGGGTGATGTTGGATCTGTAGGTGTCTTAATAAATCCGCCATCATCGACTCCTGCCTTCCCACTCGTTGCTCCAAAGTGGTGGCTACTGCAGCGAGCTGGGCAATGATGGAGGGCTGCTCGGGGGCAGAAGCCACAGCTGAGGAAGATCCCTCTCCGGGAGGAGGACTGCCCACTGTGTTCATGGTAGGTATAGTCTTCTGTAAGGCCGGATTGGCAGAAAGGCAGACACAGATGCAGGCATAAGTGTGCAAAACGGTTTTAATCCAGCTTCTGCAGAGTAGCAACAAGACCATACAAAGATCTGAGGAGTACTAGAGGATTAAATAGAGGGGAGAACAGGTGTGACTCATTAAGCTGATGAGGAGAAGAGACAGGTGAAGTCTGATGTGATGAGAACAGAGGAATCCTGGGTGATGTAGTTGTAGGACCGGTGATCAGTAGACTAGTGAAGATGAGCGTACTGGTGGAGGAGGAACAGGCATGACATTTTTTCTTCCTTTTATCATTTATCTATTTTTGCTTGAATGTATCAAGAATGAATAATAATTAAATAAAAACAAATAAATAGGTTCATGCATAGGCATACACTTACCTGGCACTTTATCAAGTACACTTTGCTAATACCAAGTTTTTCCTCCTTTTGCCTTTAGAACTGCCTTACAGTGTATAAGAATTACCGATATCTAGTGATATCTGGTGAAATCATTGCCATGCAATGATTTCAAATGCCAAACACACTTTTGAATGGATGGTGGCCATCAGTGGCTAAAATTCTTACCAACATAAACGTGTTTTCATCTGTGAATGGATCCTGTGACTTCAGGTGCAGCAATTACTGCACCACAGGTGACTATTTCAAAGTCCTGCAAATGTGTACTGTCTTCTTCTCTGTAACTTCTAAGTCACAGGTGTCAAACTCCGATCCTGGAGGAATGTTATCCTGCAGATTTATGTTGTTTCCCTGCTCCAACACACCTGACTAAAATGAATGGGTCCTTTGTTAAGAAGTTGACAAGATTGGATACATTTTCTTTCATACCAGCTGCTAGTGATAGGTCTGGCAACACCCTGTGTCAGTGCACGTATTGCTTTAAGAAAAAGTCATGTGACTAATACAGTTGCTATTTTGCCTGTCAATGAGACACCAAACCATAAATATCTACAATAATACTAGATGCCTTATAGTGGAGTTTTGAATGTCCTCACTGGTGGCCATCTTGCCACAGGCTTGCTTTCTCGCGGGATCTGAGGGAAGGTAGGTGATCTGCACAAATGCAAATACTCCTATTTCACTGAAATCTTGACAGACTTACAAACAGTTTGGTTTCTTACAAAAGCTATTAACATAGCTGTAATTCTGGATACTTGAACTTGTTGAAATTGCAGCTTTTGTCTTTGAAAAATACTTAAACGTGCAACATAGTTGTGCTTTCCATCAGAAGGCACAGCAAGGGTCACCCCTTCTGGGGGCTGGTTAGCAGTGGACGTGGCTGGTCTTGCCAGGAGATCTTTATTATGGATCCACCGTAAGTGTCATTACTGTGACCTGTGTTCGGCAATGGTTTTTTTGTCTTTGGGTGACAGCTGCTTAACTTTGTCCGCAGTGTGGCAGTTTGTCAGCCGTGGTTTGGGCAGCTTGTATTAGCTGTGCCTTATTAGGTATTAGGTTACAGGGTCATCTGTGCTGCAACCTAGTTTCATGGACTTGCATGGTTTGGTTTTGTTTGCATTTTTGATTGTTTTGGATTTATAATCTTTTGTTATGTGTTATGTTTCTTTTGTGTACAGGTTGCATGGGTTTTTATGCAGGAGTTCCCCCAGCCTCCGGTGACCAGAGGGGAGTAGTAGTAGTCGTCCCCCCCCCCCTGTGTGCAGACGCCACAGGCACACAGGTACAGATTCCAAAAGGTGGCAGTGACTCTGATTGTCCATTAAAACCATTAAAACCATCTAGTGTCGATTTTACCCCAGAATCGCGGATATTTATCAGTCTGGCGACCATGTACTAGTGGCAGTGATACATCTGTAACCGGGTGGTTTTACACCAGGGTAATTATGGCGGTGTGTTTTCCGACCCTATCCGCGGACGTGAAGGCATCACGGGCCGTACTGCTTCCGTTTCTCCACGTAGGCTCATCAGGGAGAGTATAAACAGGTGTGGTAGCTAGAATGTCTTCCTCTCTCTACCTTTGGGCGTGTTGGCGGCGGTGCGGCGTGTCGCCACGAGCTGGTTGCCGTGGTTTGTTGGAGCCAGGTCGTCTGGGTTTATTGGTTGGGCCGTGGATTTTCTCCTAGCTTGCTGGCGAAGGTAAAGGCTGGTATGACGCTGTAGGATGCATATTATGTATACACCAGGCTAACGTGTATTCTTCCACACTAGACAGAGCTGCTGGTATATCTGGAGTGGCGTTGGAGTAGAGCTACGTTGCTCGGGAAGGAGGTATGGATGAGACTAGTTGGCTTCTTGGTTAGCATGCATTGTGGCTAACTGTGTGTTCTCCCTGCAAAACAGATTGCCTCTGCTCCTTACTGTGCTCTCTCTTTAGTGCTTTCTTTAGTGCTCTCTTTAGTGCTCTCGTTAGTCTATGGTGCTCAAATTAGGTGACGGTGCCCATAGTAGTGGGTTTTGCGCACCTTAGTTGACTGTCCCACCTATCCTATGTCTTAATCCAGGGTCCACGCCCTTTAGATTATTTTGTTGTTGTTTTGTTTTAAGGTTTGGTAATTTGGGGATTTGTTTGGTTTTGTTTTGCTATTAATTTACTAACTCTTGGTTTGTTTTGGTTTTTTTGGTTTTGGTTGCAGTGGATTTTGTGTTAACACCCAGATTACTTAACGTGTTTTATTGTGTTGTGTTTTATACATTGTTTAATAAAGAGATTATTTTTTTCTACACTGTCTTGCTTCTATAAATTAATGGCCAGATCCAACTTGCGTACTCCGTAATAGGGAGCCCTAGACCATTCTTTGGGAATTGGGTTGGTCTACCAGTGGGCTCTTGTGGTCCCGCCCTCAGTCATGATCCGGGCCCATCTCCCCGTGTTACACATCGTTTAAAAACAGTGAGAGAAGCAACAATTGCAAGCAGAGATCGAGCACAGGTAGACAGCAAGCCATACACAGAGGCACCATTTTCACAAAATGGTGTAATGACACTATTTTGTCAAAATGGTGTCAGGCATGTTATTCAGTATTATCAGTTTATTTGTGCATTTATTGGCTTGCAAATCATGTACTGATTTGTAATTGATGACGAACACTAAACTGCCAGTTTGCTGTTTTTTAGATAACCTGCCTACTGCATCAGCTGGATAAGGACTTTGGCAGGCAGAACAGGCAGACCACAAATGCCACAGCCAATTCAGTTATTGAGGTCAAGAGATACCTGGCATAGAGCAACATTGCAAGATACCAGGATCTTTTAAAATATTGGGAACACCAAAGTGTTACCCAAACCTCTTCTGGCTGTCCCTGCAGTTTTTATGCACCCCACCCTCATCAGTGCCATGTGAGTGGGTGTTCTCTAAAGCAGGAGATTTTGCATCAACAAAACATAATCACCTAAATGCTAAGACATTGGAAAAATTTATAGTCTTGAATAAAAATTAAATATATATATATATATATATATATATATATAAACTCTCCCAGCCTCAAATACAAGTGTATAAGCAACATCACATTCACAACACTTTCACTTTGATTTTCACGCTATGACACAAGTGTACACTACCATTCAAAAGTTTGGGGTCACTTTGCCATGGGATTCAATAGGGAAGTGACCCCAAACTTTTGAACGGTAGTGTATATATAAAAGATATTTTACTCTTGGATTAAGATATAAATAATACAATATGAAACACAATGACTAATAATATTAATATATATATTAAGTCATTGAATCTGTATGTCAGTTGAGTATATCAACTAGGTTGCGTGTAGTGATGTATAAGATCCAGCAGGTGTCATGATTGAGCAACAGTGACACAGTACCAGCACAGTATCAATACAGTCTGGGTAATGCGCAGCAATGCTTCACATGGCCTCATCTATCCCATCACTACCAACAGCTACTAGTCAAGGGTCACCAGTCCATCACAGACAAACGCTCACACTCACTCCTAGGGAGAATTTAGAGTGACCCGTTAACTTAACATCCATCTTTTTGGACTGTAGGAGGAAGCTGGAGTACTCAGAGAGAACCCACAAATACACGCAGAAAACATGCAAACTCCTTTGTTACAGAGTGCACCTTTAATTCTTTATGACATAGATTCAACAAGGTGTTGGACACATTCCTGAGATTTTGCTCCATAGCATCACACAACTGCTGCAGATAGGTCAGCTGCACATCCATGATGGGAGTCTCCCGTTCGAAGGGTGTTCTTTTGGACTGAGATTTGGTGACTTTGGAGGCAATTGCATTGGAATGCAGTGAACTTATTGTCATGTTCAACAAACCAGTTGCAAATGATCTAAGCTTTGTTACACGGTGCATTATCCTGCTGGAAGCAGCCATCAGAAAATGATACACTGTGGTCATAAGGGGGTGAACACAGTCAGCAACAATACCGAGGTCAGCTAAAGTGTAATAAAAAGAGAAAAAAGTCAAGAAAGTATCCCCCACAGCATTACCTCAACACTAGCAGCCTGAACTAAGAAAGGGTGGTCGCTATTCTTTCATATTGTTTACATCAAATTCTGATCCTACCATCTGAATGTTGAAGGCAAAATTTAGACCCAGACCAGACAATGTTTTTCCAATCTTCTATTGTCCAACTTTGGCATGTCTGTGAATTGAGGCCTTAGTTTTCCAGTTCTAAACTGACAGGAGTGGCACTCTGCTACTGCATCAAGTCTAAGCTACTGCTGCCTTTTTATCATCTTCAACCAGTCTGCCCAGACAAAACATTTTCATCCAGATAACTGTTGCTCACTGAATTTTTCCAGTTTATCAGACCATTCTCTGTAAACACTAGAAATGGTTCAGTCCCGAAACGACCCAAAGTACACACACGAAAACCCTCCAAAATACTCCACTAGACCAAGTCATACAAGAAATCTAAATACACCATCATTCAGCAAAGTCAGAAACAATTCGTTAATTTTCATCTTCTTCAGCTCTATAAAAGTCTCTGTCAACCATTGAGGGGGCTTTGCAGCATGATATATTACACAGATTCCAGGACACCACAGCTTTTACATTACTGTCTCAATGTTTCCAAACTAACACAAATCAGCTACAAGTAACAGAGAAACTGAAGGTTTAAATACCACTGAGAGTAATCGGGTAGCTGGATGCAGCTGTGCTAATTAGAAACAGAAAGCAAATGAGGTGAGTAACAAGCTGGAGAAAGGAAAAACAGACAACCGGAATCTTCTATGGCAATAAAAAAAGAAAAGGTAAGACACACTGGAAAAACAGAATGAAGGTAAAAAATATAGATTGCACACTAATAAAACAAAAACAAACAATAAAATAACAAAGCAAAACAAAGCTAAAGCTGCAAAATATAAAAAAAGAGAACAAGATCTTTAACATTCAGGTTAATGTGCAATGAGACAGAGTGATTGTTTGTGTGTGTGTGTGTGGGGTGTGTGTGTGTGTGTGTGTGTGTGTGTGTGTGTGTGTATGGGGGGGGGGGGGGGGGGGGGGGGGGATGGTTGTGGGAGTGTTCTGGATAATAATCATGCCATTATACACAACTAAAAAACATGGTTGAGGAAGTTACATAACAATATAGAGTCCACAAGAAAATAACTCAGTAAAAAACCAAGTAAAACCAAAGTAAAAAACCAAGTAAAACCAAAAACCAACAACAATATCATTGACCCCTTTATAAATAGTGGTGTTTGGAGAGAAAAAAAAGTTACTGAACCACATGGGAATTTTGATCTTATCTAATTTGAAATACTGTAACTGACCACAAGTGTGTTGTAGCAAGGCTGAGCAGCAGCACCAGACGAAAACAGACTGAGGGAAACAACTCTACCACTAACACATTTGCCACAATAATCATTAACAAGTTTACTGTTTAGACTGAACTAAAGTTTTAAACATACTTCTGGTTCATAATTTTTTTGAAATTGTCAAACAGAGAACAGACTAACTGAACTACTGTGATGTCTGTGGATTATTCTGTGTATTCTGGGGTAAGAAAATCACAATAACAATCTGAGGACATTAGTATTAGCTTGCTCTGTGGGTTCTGAAGCTGCTGGCTGCATGTAGCATGTTTCGTGATCTGTTTAGAACGAAGTGGTGTAAAGCTTCTGTCCTCTACTTTTTTTACATTATTTACAATTTAATAATGTAAAATATTATAAAGCAGATAAAAAGCTTTTACTGAATTCAGTTTTTTTTAATGACAGTCTGAATGGAACAAATCCTTTTTTTGTCTTTTTAATCCAACCCAGGCCCGCACTGGCACATGGGAGAAGTGGGATTTCCTGGATCTGAACCAGAAACTGACCTGACTGGCCTGCTTGTCAAAAATAAACAAATAAATAAATGAATAAATAAATAATCCCGGTGCATTACTTTGGTGTGGCCTATTTGTCTGCCTGGCACTGACACCCGTGCACAGAAAAAATCATCTGTGTTCGTCACTAATAATGGCAATTGGTCAAAGTGATTATATATATATATATATATATATATATATATATATATATGTATGTATATATATTAATTTTTTTTTAAAATTATCACCAGGAGTAAAGCACGTGGAGGCGTAACAGCTGCGATCCTGAGAAACATGGTGGCGAAATAGACTTGGAATAAAAAGATGAACAATAGAAGACAGTTGAGGAGGAGGCAGACAAGTGTCTGACAATTTTAGATATTTTCAAATCATATGGGGGCTTTTCCTATATTTAACAAGAGAAACATTTTGATTTGAGAGCAAGATGTCTTGTTTTTACACTCACACAAATATCATATTGCTCTCTCTCTCAAAACTCTGCTCCTCTTCTCAAGTTTAGCGTTGCAAGTTCAACTCTCCTGCACTCAGACTTGGTTTCTTTCCCTCACACATAGACACATTCTCTGTGCTCTCAAAAGTTGTGTTCTTGGATATTTTTTCCTTTCTCTTGGGTTGCTGAATGAGCTGTCTGTCAAACGCCCTTCAGCCAACAGAATACTAGATAGTTGCTGACCTAGCAAATCCTCCCTACCTTCTTCAGGATGCGCTTGTTTTACTTGATACAGTGTACTCAGAAAATTTGTACTTAACAGCTTTTCCATGAGGTGCTTCAGAGCCTTGAAGAACATGGCCTTCTGGATCTCTGATTCTGTGCCAGAGATAGGGACTTGAGCCTGGGACTCTGACTCGAATAACACTTAAGTCACATTTCCTGTGACTTGAGACTTGTCTTGGACTCGCAATCAAAAGACTTGAGACTCAACTCGGACTTGTAATTTGAGACTCATGAACAATCTTATTTTTTTTCATAATCTTCTCTGTACGATCTCCAGTCTACTGTCATCTCTCCAGATGTAACACTGACGTAAAGACACAGAGATGCACTCACAGTGCGCATGCAATCGATCAAAACATTGACCGTACCAGTGAACACAGCTGTTGCTGCAGCGCCGCAGTAACTTTTGGGTATTAAAAACTTAATAAAACGAGACCATTATAAGATCAGCAAACTCGAATGTCTGTGGTATAAAAATCCAAGACGCTGGATCCACCACATCCACCTTCATCCACCTTGAAACACACCTGGAGAGGTTAATCACTGTAATATGAAAGCTAATGTTAGCATCTATGTTAGCAACAAGCTTAGATCCACAGCGGTGTAAATGTTAGCTTGTTACTACTTTTGTACTAGAACAAATTCCTTCAGACTGGCTCCACTGAATGTGTTCAGAAGAAGAATGAGACGTTTACTAAATGCAATTTACATCAACTGTAACTTTGCCAAGATGACGTTAAACTGTGTAGCATTAAGGCCCAAGGAAGAACACCCTTTTTCCCAACAGATGGCCAAATTGTTTATTTAAGCTGAATTCCCAGTCAACCCCCACTCTTTGCAAATGAGGAATTCCTGATTTGTGAACAATAAAATGGACCAGAAACTAAGACTTCACTATCTTCAAAAAAGAGACCTTGAGAAATCATCTCGAGTTGATTAAATCCAGGACTAAGTGTCAGCCTGTACCAGTGGATACTTAACAACCTGGTGATTAATAACACTTAGCCATCTTCCCCCCTTTCAAAAGTTCTTTCTCCCGGACGATTCACACAAGTAAATCACATGACAAGGATGCCTCCCCCATTTTTGGGACGCCCAGACCACATTTCTGACACAGCTAGACTCTGTTAAAAAGGGTCAAGAAATAACCATTTTCCCTTACAGGACCGTTTTAAATTAATTCCTAAACTGCATTAAAGGTTTGATATCTGTGATAATTACTGGTTTAAAATGATTCCACATATTATGAAGCACAAAGTGTAATTTGAACAGAGTTTCTGGGACATGTAGCATTAGCCCCAAGACTTTGGTATCACCCAGAGTCTGCTCTTCCTATCTACATGTTTTACGACCCAGAGGAAATTCCTGTCCACCACCAGATGGACAATTGTTGACCTAACACTAAGTTCCCAGCCTACAGGAACTTTGCATTCAGAGGAGACTTGATTGGCCATCTGACCTGAAAACCCTAACTCATTAACTTCAAAAAGAAGAAACACCCTTTAAGCTGAGTTAATTCAGGGCCGAGTGTCAACCGCACCAGGAAACATCTCAAACCTTTTGGTGATTAACAACATTTAAGGCCCTCTTCCCCAGACATTCACACATGTAAATCAACCTGGAATGGACCTTAAGACGCCAGACCACATTCTTTCCACAGATGGACTTTGTCAAGAAGCGTCAGAAATAACAACCCTTTTCTTACAGGACTGTTTAACCTATAGTCTTCAAAACTGCCTTTAATGGTTGTATTTTTGTAATAATGAATGTTTAAATCGATCCCACATCGTAGGAAAGTACCAATGGTAACTTTGAATGGATTCTCTGCTATGTACGGTCACAAAGTTACAATTCAAGGGATTCTAATCACGGATCAACACTCCCCCGTTGGCCGTTTGAAGGTTTGCTATCGGAATCCCAAACCAAACTTTAAAACAGTTTACAGAAACTTTTATCCATAAATATCCATAACAGAACTGATAGTGTGTGATTGTAAATGTGGACTTCATTTACAGGTAACGGATTGCCAAAGTATATCTGCGTTTTATTAATGAAATGGTATAAATCTGTTTATATCTCATGGATAATTAACTGCCTGTAATAACTGGAAGTTGTGTGTGTTTATCTCTCAAACAGGATATTCATCTGTTTTATGAAATGTGTTTTAGAAGAATATTTTCTGTTTGAACTGGCATATGGGAAAATAAGTTTATTCTTACATCCACAGTTATTAAGCGTCTAGGCCTTTGTATGTAAATTAAGCTCAACCGCGCCAATATTCTACACTGCGATTGGCCTAACCACGCCAAACCCCGCCTTAACCAGAGAATATTACCAGAAACTCAGAGATTTTAATTTAGAAGAAAAAAGGAAGAGAAGAAGAATGAGTTAAGAAGGAAAAAGAATAGGTACCTATTAAAACAGATCTGTACGAGAAACCAATCCATGGAATAAGTCTTAGAACGTTCAACTTCGTTTTGTCTTTTGTTCGTGTTATTCGTTAATGTTTTTGATCATTTTTGCTCAAAGCAGCCAAACCCGTTGCTACGCAACCAAGATATACAACTTTTGTATCCAGCGCGAGAGATATTCTAACTTGTTGCATTTTTGATCGTTTTCCCTTTTTGAGAAGAACTTTGGAGAAGTCAGTCCAAAGTTCAGTTTATCAGAGCCATCTCCGCCAGAAGCGTTCTGATCCATAACGCTCAATTGTGGACAATTCCAACCACAAGGCTCTGATTACGGTTCCACGCCTCTGGAACCACACCAGCTAATTGCCACCGCTGTGCCAGTGGAGCGTGGGAATCAACCCGGTTCGTCTTGGAAGCTGATCCAAACCATTGCGGACGGGCTGTCTTCTGCCGGGTACCAGACGACATCAGGGATTCTTCCACCTTGACGCCGTACCCGAACCCTGCTTCTAGGCCCTACCGCCTGCTCCAAGTAAGACCGAACCGAGCCTCCAACTGGGTCTAGCTGGTGTCTTTGAAACGTTAAGTTTTGTTCACTCTCCACTCCAAGATTCATTTAGTCATTCCTTTAATTCAATTGACTATTCTAAATTGTCTTCCTAAATTCCTGTCTACTTCGCTAGGTTCCGATTAGAATTAAAGGTTACTCATTAGTTAGTTTATTTTCCCATATTCCAAACTGCGTAAGATGCAGATATCAATTTCTTTATAATCCCTGATTTAACTTGATTGTCTTTTTACCATTGTTTATTTCATTGCGCTGCTTTCTTCCTACTGTCCTTTAAGCTGGTTTACCCTCCCGGCGCAACAGAAGGCCGGCAGTGTCTCTAAAGCGATGTTGATAATTTCATAATTTCTGACATTGATTTATCCTTGCTGTTAATTGATTATTGATGGTAATAAATGGTTACATTTTAAAAGTTAGAATCGTTTCCGTGGTTAATTTTGGATGGAATCAAGGTCCCTTCAGACGTTGAATTCGCCACTTCAGATATGAGAGTTAGACTGAATTAAAAATCAATTTTATTGCAACCCTGCTCACGGTTTTCTCTTCTGGACCGTGGATTACTCAATTATTACACAGAAGAGTGGTGCCCCAATTCGAGGAAAATCACAGTCATAATTTTCATTGATTTGATATTAATTTCTACCGCCGAGGTTATATTAATATCGAGGCATTACGCTACAGACATATCGTTACAAAGTTACAATTAAGTGGATTTTTTTCATGGAGCAACAACTCCTCCTAGTGGCTGTTTTCAAGGCGTAACTGTGGTCACAAAGAGTAAACCATTCTTATGACTTACAGAAACTTTTCTCCATAAATATCCATGACTAAACTGATAATGTATTATTGCAAATATGAACTTTCTTTCCAGGTCCGGGATTTTCAAAGTAGATTTTGTTTTATCAGTGAAATGATATAAATGTGTGTGTATATTTCATGGATAATTAACGTTGTTTCACTTTCAAACAGGTTATTTATCTGTTTTTATAAAATGTGTTTTATAATGCATTTTCTTACCACCTGCAGGAGGGGCCATAGGGGTCGGGTGCATTGTGAGCTGGGCGGCTGCCAGAGGCGGAGACCCTGGCGGTCTGATCCTCGGCTGCAAAAGCTAGCTCTAGGGACGTGGAATGTCACCTCTCTGGTGGGGAAGGAGCCTGAGCTGGTGCGTGAAGTTGAGCGGTTCCAGCTAGATATAGTTGGACTCACCTCGATGCACGGCTTGGGCTTGGGTGATGAATTCATGCACTTATGCCTAAGTTGATATTGTTTGATGAATTTGTGATCTTGTATTTAAACAAAATGACTTACAAAAAAAAAAAAAGAAAAAAAATTGCACTGCCTCTAGCACTACATGACAGCACCTTGGTCCAACTGGACGCACAACATTCTGACTAGCACTTAATTATGATGTCCCATCTTGTTTGAATTCTTGCTTGTGTTGTTCTTACTCTCAAATGTAAGTCATTTTGGATAAAAGCATCTGCTAAATGACTGTAGAATAGAATAGAATAGAATAGAATAGAGTTCTGGGGGACCAGCAGTGCCAGTCTCTACTGTTGTATCTTGATGACATTGTGGTTTTCTCTTGAACCATCGAGCAACATTTGGACAGATTGCATGTGGTGTTGGAGCGTTTGCAGCATGAAGGACTTAAGGTAAAGTTCAACAAGAGCACCTTATTTCAGCAGAAGGCATGTTATTTGGGTCATGTTAATAATAAAAATAATAATGGATTAGATTTATGTAGCGCCTTTCAACGCACCCAAAGCACTTTACATAGTATCCATTATTAATTCACTCCACATTCACACACCGATGGCAGTAGCTGCCATGCAAGGCTCTCAACCACGACTCATCAGGAGCAATTAGGGGTTCTGTGTCTTGCTCAGGGACACCTTGACATGAGCTCTCCGTGCTGGGATCAAACCGGCAACCCTTGGGTTATAGGATGACCACTCTACCCATTGAGCCATGCTGCCCTAAATTATTGACCAGGGTGTGTCTACGAACCCTAGCAAGATTGAAGCGATTCATTTTGGAGGTTGTTGCTAGCTATGGTGGCCTTGGAGTGTCTTATCCCAAGAACATAATAGCATGGTTAGCTTATGCAAGCCAGTTGAGGCCCACTGAGTGCAATATGCATATCTATGGCGCCATGAAGTTGAAGTTTTTAAATCTAAAGTGGGCTATAACTGAAAAGTTTGGGGAATACCTGCTGGGTCACAAATGTGTTGTTTTCACAGACAATAACCAACTGTGCTATTCGTCCTCTGCCAAGCTTGGGACTACTGAGCAGCATTGGACGGCTCAGTTGACGTCATTTGACTTTGAACTAAAGTTTCGTTTGGGCCGGAGCAATAAGAATGTTGATGGCCTGTCTTGTCAGCAACTTCCCAAGACCCAGGACATGCAGGCCATGGACCGTGGAATGTCACTCCTTTAGCCTTTACAGCACACTTTGCAAGTAGAGAAGGTGGCGGTTGCAGCCTTGTCCCACCATGCCCCATCTCACATTCAGCTCCAGCAGTGTGACCCAGTGATCAAGGAGATCTTGGTTTTCTGGAGACAAAAACAACGTCCTAATTAAGAGAAGCGGAAGCAGGTGTCTCAGTTGGCCTTGGTGTTGCTAGGGCAGTGGGACCAGTTAGTCGAAAGTAATGGTGTGCTGTATAGCCAGGTTTTCCTGCTCGATGGAGCCAATGTTGGGTTTCAGTTATTGTTGCCTGCTGCTTTAAAAAACAGCTGCGATGACTGAAGTTCATCAGTGCATGGTCATCATGGGGTCAACAAAATCTTAGAGCTCCTTCAACAGTTGTGCTATTGGGCAGGTTTGTCCCGTTGAAGTGGCAAAGTGGTGCCAGACGTGTTATTGATGCCAGAGTATTAGAGAAAACCTTAAAAATGCTCAAGTAATAAAGAACAGGTACTTATTCCCACAGTATTAAAATAGGCAGGTACTAATTCCCATTTTCCTAGTTAATCAGGTACTGTTCCACACTAATTTCTTTATATCTTTCTATTTAGGTTCTTCTTCTGTGTGTTCATTTTGATGGAGTATAGATGACAAACTACTTCTCTCAGTTGACAATTTATTAATTTACAAAGTATGAGAATGTGCAATCAGAGCTCAGGGTCCATAATTAATCTATCCCTGGCAAACAGACATAAGAAATGTCATGCTACCCGCTACAGACAGGACAATCTCTAACTGATTTCTGAAACCTTATTCGTTCTTGTTATACACAATTTTTGCTGACTAATGCTGCAGTTGCTGGAGTTGGGTCAGATGCAGTGACAGGTCGACCACATGCCAATGTCCACAGCCTTCCTTGTGATCCATCAGTGGCCTGTTGTACTCTGAAAAACAGAAAACAAAAAAAACCATACACACATACAAGAAGGTGCAAATTTCCTTGCACTCTAAACTCTGGTCAACTTAGAAATTTCCCCTAATACAACATACAATACAATCCTTGCGATTGATTTCACTGTGTTGGAGCCCAGCCACAATGGCATGGACAACGTCCTTGTGATGACTGATGTGTTTAGCAAGTATACGGTGGCTGTTCCTACTTGCAATCAAAGGGCTGCTACTGTAGCTTGAGTCTTGGTGGTTGAGTGGTTTCCCAAATTTGATGTTCCAGCAAAGCTGTATTCTGACCAAGGATGGAGCTTTGAGGGTGCCCTCATTCAGCAGCTTTGTGCATTATATGGGGTTGAGAAGTCTTACACCACTCCTTGCCATCCCTCAGGGAATAGACAGTGCGAGCATTTTAACAGGACACTTCAAAAACTCTTATGTACCTTGCCACTGTCCTGGAAACATGATTGGAGCTCCTGTCTACCTCAACTCCTGTATGTCTATTATACCACCTCACATCAGACAACTAAGGAGTCCCCTTTTCTGTTAATGTTTGGAAAGGAGCCTAAACATTAATTTCCTGTTAGGCCAAGTTCAGGATCCTGTTGGTGGTGATGTTAATGAATGTGTTCATGAACACCAACTTTGCTTACAGATGGCTTTTGAAACAGCTTGCAACTGGCTAAAGGCAGCTGCAGAGCACTGTAAGAAAAGCCATGATGAACATGTCAAAGATCTCCCCTTGGTAGAGGACAAGTTGGTCTGGTTGTGAGACCTTAGTAAACGAGGACACCAGCAGATCCAGGATCAATGGGCCTCAATTGAGTATTGTGTTATGAGGGCACCACTGCAGTCTCAGCACCTCAGCACCTGAGACTGCAGTGGTGGATTGATGTCCTGATGGTGGTGCCCCTCTTTTTCGTGTGTTTTTTTTTTTTTTTTTTTTTTTTATTCAATGTTTGAGTTGGGTTTTGTTTTGTTCTTCACATGTGGTGTTCCTAGGATACCCCTTCCCTGTTTATGGATAGTTCCATCATGATAGTTTTCAGTCCTGATTGATCAAATCAATATCAAAGGCCGCTCTCAGATCAAGAAGGATGAAAATGGAAAGAAGACTAGAATCAGCTGCATTAAGGAGGTTTTCAGTGATTTTTAAGAGTGCGAATTCAGTGCTGTGGAGAGGGTGGAAACCAGACTGGAATTGTTCACACAGATTGTTTTGGGTTAGATGAGTTTCTCTAGGTTTTGGAGAGGAAGGGCAGAGATTTTCAGAGTTATTTGAATCTGAACCAGGTTTTTTTAAGACTGGTGTGACGGCTGCAGTTTTGAAAGGGGTAATTGAGGAGTTAATAATAGCGGTGATAGGGGGAGGAGATAGGGGAGGCTTTAACCAGGGCTTTAGGGAGAGGGTTGAGTTGGCAGGAATTTGAAATTGCGGATTTGGTCAGATATTATTGAGAGGGTAGGGAGTTAAAAAACAGAGAGTAGATGAGCTGGCAGAGGAAGATCATTGGAGGAGCAGAGAGGGGACTTACACAGTATAGACTGGTGGATGGAGTGAATTTTTGCATTGAGAAACAACATAAGATTTACAAAATCAGTAGGGTCGGATAGGCTATGTGGAGAATTAAGGCAACTGAAGGTAGAAGAAAAGTGAGCAGAGTCAACATCTTAATATTACAAAAGGTAATGAGACGTTGAGACCTGGTTGAGTTAAGGGCAATGTTAACACTAAAGAAGAGGAAAACATTATCAGAGATGGGCAGTTCAGCAGTTGAAAAGGTGAAGGGAATGAGACCGGAGCAACAAATTAAGTCCAAGATATGTCCTTTAGAGTGAATGGGAGAGTCAATATACTGCACAAATCCAAGACTTTGGATTTGGTGAGCAGGTGGTGGAAGTTGTCTATGTGGATGTTAAAGTCAGCAGCAGTATTATGTTAGGCATAAATTTGAAAGGGGGATGGTAAAGTCTGTACTGAATTCCTTGTCATTTTAGGTTGGCGGGAAACACATGCAATTAGAGCTGGATTTGGGCCAGGGAATCTGCAGGCAATGGATTCAAAAGTATTGAAGGTGAGAACTAGGAGGAACCAGCTAACGCTGAACACCTCAAAAACCAAAGAGCTGGTCGTGGATTTCCGGAAACAAAAGCCGTCCATGCAACCTGTCTGTATAGGGAGTGTGGCTATAGAGACAGTCACATCCTACACATACCTGGGTCTCATCTTGGACAATAACCTGGACTGGTCTCAAAACTCGGACTACCTCTATAAGAAGGGCCAAACGAGGCTCTACTTCCTGAAAAGGCTGGCATCTTTCAACATCTGTAGCACGCTGATGAACATGTTCTATCAGTCAATGGTTGCCAGCGTGCTCTTTTATGCTGTGGTTTGTTGGGGGGGCTGTATCAGGAGAAAAAGCCTAAATCGGCTAAATAAGCTGATTAAAAAGGCCGGATCGGCTGTGGGACTGAAGCTGGATTCAGTGGAGGCAGTGGCAGAACAAAAAATTCTGTCCAAATTTCACTCCATCATGGACAATGTCACACATCCCCTGTACCCTGTCCTATCACAGAGGAGGAGTACATTTAGCGACAGGTTGATATCGGTCCGATGTGCCGCGAACAGACTGAGGAAGTTCTTTGTTCCCTCTGCTATTAGGCTGCATAACTCTCTGGAGGGGCGGGGTTAGGGAGAGGGACAGAGGAGTAACGGACATTTGAGGGTTGGTCAAAGGATTAGAGGAGATGGAGCCTTCCTGGCTGGAATACATTAGTGGGACTTGTGATTTTATGATTGTATTTTATGTTGCTGATTTTATTTTATGTTGCTTGGTTTTTTATTGATTGAGTGATTTTTAGGAAGTTGAACTCTTAACTTATTCATTTTGTAATATATGTACGCTTTGTATGGGGCATGAGCAACTGGTGTCTTAATTTCCTTCGGGATTAATAAAGTACATCTTATCTTATCTTATCTTACCTTACCTTAACTAGTACCAACATAACTTTCCATTTCTTGCAGTGAATTATCACGAGATTACTGCTATGACCAGAGTAACAAGGTTGAGAGATGTAAATGTGGCGTTAAGGGGTCGTGCAAGGGTTGGACAACACCACCCCGGGGCTTCCACCCGAGGAAATGAACCCCGGTGGTAATTCTTACCACCAGGTACCCAGGTTCAAAATGCAGGAGACAGCACTTCCAATAAACCAATGAATTTATTAAAATAACCAATAAGACTAAAAGGGTAAATCAGGGCTGAGACCTACTTGGTTGGGAAGGGTCCAAAACAAACGAAAAGGGGATCCCAGGGACACCACAAGTGAGGGTGAACAAACCACACCAACTCAAATCCACACAACACACATAGGGGGAAACCACCACTAGGGACACCGATCCACCACCAAGGGGCTCAGCACCTGATAAAGGAAAGAAAACAGGATTATAAACACTCTGGATAAGACAAACCAACACAAACTTGATAAAAGAAAATAAAGAGAATGACGTCTATTCTAAAACGGGCACGGGCACGCGCACGCGTGCACACCAGCTCGGCTAATAGCAGTCAATATGAATGGCTCCTTCTCACTAAACAGCTGACGCCGTCAGCGCACACAGAGCAGTCGCCAGTCCTGAAAAAAAGAGCAAAACTTAGCCAACACGTCCTCCTGACGAAGATCCTCTTCAGTGACCGCGCCGAGCAAAGAGCAGCCACACCAGCACAGCAAGGCAAAGCAAAGCAAAACAAAGCAGAACAGAGCAAAGCTATGCAAAGCAGCAGCGGTCCCAGCAGACGGGATCCAGAGCTGCACGGTCACTCCGTAGGTTGAATCAGACGATCTCGTATCACAGGGCTTTTTCCGACCCGCTTTATCCTCTAAAGCTTGGCGTCAGGCGGCGGGTTATCACGCTGTGTCTAACCCACAATTCCGGGGCTGCGCGTAGGCGAAGGAATCCCCGACTAGTTATGCAGCCTGCAGCATCAGCCTAACGGATCCAGGAGCTCGATGAAGAGTGCACCCTGCAGTAATACCCGGTGAGTCTCTGCAACAATAACCAGAGTGAGCAGCACTGGAGGGACAAACAACCAATTTGCAGCAGCGGCTGCTAGCCTACCTGCACCATCCAAGAGGGGGAAATTACAGATGCCAGGAACTGACGTAAACCCAGTCACCAGGAAGCGAGAGGCAGCCTGCACGCCCTGCTTGCCTTTTATATCATCGACCTGCTCAGTAATTGGCCAACCAACACATACGGCAATCCATGAAACACATAACACCCGTGTGTCCTGCTACATAAACAAACCTGGGGACGTGGAAACGGTTAAGAAGTTGTTAGGCTGTTGCCAAGTTCCAGTTGAACAGAGAAAGTCATATTTACGGTCAATGAGGAGATCCTGGATAACCCCTCCTTTATACTGGGTGCGTGTGCAGCACATTATGGCTGCGCTGCGGCCTCTGCTGCTATTAGGGGCTGTTTTAGTCAATGGTTTGGTTTCTGTTAATGTCTGAATTCATTAAGTAAAACCTAATCAGCCTTCTCCCTCTCTACTCTTCGTGCTTTTACACAATCTGTGAAGTCTGGCCTCCTGCTCCTAACAGTCCTTGTGCCACAGTATTACAGCCTTGGTGGGATCATACTCGCTGATTTTTGCTTTTTAATTTATTGTTCAAAAATAAACTTAACAAAAATTGATAATAAATAAATTTAAAGCTTATTGATCTGATTCATGACAAATCAGTAATATTGAATATAAATAGCTTATCAATAATCATAAAAGCTGATTTATAATAATAATGAACTTAATAACTGATCAGTATAATAATAATAAGTATCATTATTATTATATTGATAAGTTAATTGGTTGACAGCTGTTCATAGTCTTGCGGAGTCACATCATGCCCATTAGGTAGCTGTAGTCACCCTTCAGATTGTAAACAGCTAAGCTAAGCTAACAGGCTAACATCACGTCCAACAGACTGCTGTTGTGCTGACATTGCAGCATGAGCAGGTCGTTGCGTGAGAAGCAAGCGGAACTGGGCCGTGAAGCAGGCAGAAGGCGCCGCTATATCCAAACCATCAGTTTTCACTAAACTTTCTGGTTGGGGCTGTAAGCCCTGCTGATTTATCCTCCAGTTCCCGGTGCTTTCTTTTGGAAAGCTTGCCGGCTCCTGCTAAATATCTCCACATATTTACCCTACTTAATTAGCCTGAGCTAAATGGTAAACAGAACTGAAACAGTGCAGAGCATTGTCATGTCACATGCGAGTGTTTGCGTCAGTGCGCGTCGTTCATACATGCAGACAGCAGAGAAACATAAAGAAGAAACCCATCAAAAGGAAGACTGAAAAACCTGACTAATTTGGTACAAACATCTACTCACCATTTGGCGGACTCTGAGATTTACTCACCAAACGAAAAATTTACTCGCATTTGGCGCCTGGCGAGTGTTAATGAAGGACCCTGCTCTACACCTGACTTTTAGTTGTATTAGTATTTTTCTCAAACAGACCCTTCTCTCCAGGACCCCTGAATAGACCTTACCAGGGAGGCTGAGCACTGCTTCATTTGAAATGTTCTCCATCAACAGTAGAGCCATCAACTGTGCACTATCCTTCAGCATCCTTCCTATCCTTCCTCCTCCTGAGTCATTGGATGATGGATCAGAATCTCCTCGATGCAGTCTGGAAGTCATTCTCCTTGGCATCTCCAAACTCCGCCCATGCCCGAGTTTTTGCCTCAGTGACCACTGAAGCCACATTTAGCTTAGCCTGCTGATTCCCATCAGTTGTTTCCAGAGTCCCACAGGTCATAAAGGCCAGATAGGACTCCTTCAGCTTGATGGCATCCCTCACTGCTGGTGTCCACCAATGAGGTTGGGGATTTCCGCTGTGATAGGCAGCAACAACCTTACGGCCAGAGTTTCAGTTGTCCACCTCAACAATGGAGGCACGGAACACACCCCACTTGAACTCAATGTCCCCCACCTCACAATGAATGAATGAAATTTTATTGCCATTGCAACAGGTACAGCGAATTTTTTTTCCAGTACCAACCCGTCCCAGAGTAGACAACAACAACATTTAAACCTAAACAGGATCAGGCAGACTAAGGCAGCAGCCGCCGGGCAGCGTGCCATTTTCACAGATGGAAAGATGATTGAATCTCTGCTGCAGGTGGGAGTTGAAACGCTTTCTGACAGGGGACTCTGCCAGACAGTCCCAGCAGACCCTCACAACATGTTCGGATCACGACATCCTCCTGCACCATCTGAGCCAACTCACCACCAGGTGATATATGTATATATATATATATATATATATATATATATATATATATATATATATATATATGTATATAATCTAGCCTGAACTGCTTAACCTCGAGCATCAGCTCAGGCTCTTTCCCTGTCAGAAAGGTGACGTTCCACGTCCTTAGAGCATGCTTCTGCAGACAACCAGGGGGGCCACCTTTGGCCGCTGCCCAGCTCACACTGCACCCAGCCTCTACTGCATCCAACCTGCAGGTGGTGACCCCACAGGAGGGTGGACCGATGTCACCCTTTGGGCTGAGCCTGAACCATGGGCAAACACCCGGCCACTAGGTGCTTGCCTCCATGCCCCACCTCGAGGCCTGGCTCATGAGGGAGGCCACAGTGACCCACCTCTGGGCAGCCTATATTCATTGTTTTTAATCATCATAGGGGTCTGTTGAGCCGAGCTTTGTCTGGTCCCTCTCCTACTTTTATTAAAACATTGACCTGTATATGTTGAGTCATATCATCCACTTCATTACTTTAATTTTTCATTATGTTTTACTTGTCATGGAGCCTTGGTTTCATTAAACTAACTGTCCAGGTCACACTGTTCATTTCCAACAAGTAGACAAATGGAATTAAACAATGAGATTAATGTTCAACACTTACTCTGATCGTCATCCACATTGGTCTCCAATAAAATAGAGGGCAGTGTCATGAAAAGACAAGGGGCCTAGAAGCGGTCCAGAACTGTGGGTCTGAATCTGCGAGTCTCTGGTTCTGCAGAGACATACTATTGGGGCTGGGCCATAACTTTTGCACATTATTCTTGAATAACCATTATCCAAAGAAGCTGCAGAGAGAAAATGTATTTTTTTATAATCATAAACTTTGTCAATAGTATTCATGCATTTCATTAAAAAATATGAACATATCTTACTTGTATGTACTATTGTTTCACTGTATGGTGTTACTTTTGAATACTCCTACTTCTTCCTGCACCATTGCCAAGTGACTAATCTCCAATTAAACTCCCAGCTGCTCACTTTTTTCTGATCTATTCTCTGAGCACGGTGCGTCAACAGAGGGAGCCATTGCTTTCACTTAATAAAATAAAAAAACAAACAAAAAAAACAAAAACTGATTTTTCACAATTGTTGCAGCTGCTCCTCTTTACTGTAGCTGTTTTGAATATCACTCCTCTCTCTCTCTCTCTCTCTCTCTCTCTCTCTCTCTCTCTCTCTCTCTCTCTCTCTCTCTCTCTCTCTTTCACTGTCTCTCTCTCTCTGTCTCTCTCTCTCTTTCTCTGTGTGTTGAGGGGAGGGGGTAGAGAAAGTGAGCACAGTTTGAGCCGTGCTTTGCGCGCCACACCAGCCAGAAGTGTGTGCTCGTTTCCACACGCTATATCTCTGCATAGCAGCACCCAGTCATGCAGCCTGCCTGAATGCCATGTCTAACAGCTGTGTTGGCAAAGGGTTACAGCTCACCTGAGGGGAAGGTAGCATCTTGCTTTGAGGAGGACAGAAGATAAAAGAAGACTGACCAGTTGCAGAGAGAGGGAGAGAGGGGGCATAACTCAACTCCCCTCCCTTCCTCGCATCACTAAACAGAGCAAAAACGGAAGGCTTTGGAGTATTCAATTTTTTCTTTCGTTTTATATTTTTCTTATTCCTCATCGCGGTGCTGGGAGGTGCTTCATCCTTTCATATAGTCTCTCTCTCCGTCATTTGCCTCCTCATCTATTTTTCCATCTATGTGGTGTATAATTTCTTATATTTATGAGTGAGAGAGAGAGGGGAAAAGGAAGAGTTTTGTTTTAATTTTTCTCCTTTTTGCTCTCTGTCTTCACTCTTTTTCACAAAACCACACCATCCGTGTCAGTCCCTCATCATTTCATGTCTAACTGCCTCTTATTAGTTCATCATCCTCCCATCTCACACCTCTTTCTGTCTCTAAAGTCTGATATTATATGAACTTGGATGAATTTTCTTCAAAGAAAACTAGAAAAACTCCTCCTGAATGACTTGTTTTTTTTCCTCCTTTTCCTTCTCTTTTGGTCCCTCAACACCCATTTTCTTTGCATCACACTCTTGCGGGATTCTTAAATGTTACTCTAGGTAGGTTAACTATTGTTTAGTGTCTGTCTATCTGTCTGTCTGTGTGTATTTGTGTGTGCTTTACGTATACATAAAACACACATTAACACACACAAGCACTCGCACACTAAACAATGCCTAAAAGAAGAGTGATCAGTGTGTCGATATTGGTCTGGTCTCGAACCATTTTTATATGCTTCTCATCCTTTCTGCTTATCATGGTCAAGTTCAAACATTTTTAATTGTTGTCTTTGAAAAATCCTTTTTTGTTGTTCATATCATGTCATTCCCCCTTTTCCGTTGAATGAATATAATTTTGCAACTTGTGGGGGGAAAAAAAGTTCAGTCACGTTTGTGACTTTTTTTTTCTCTGCAAAAATTTGACAAAGTTATGTATCTTTAGTCTCAGGTAGATGATATCAGTTATTTTCTGACCTGCATGCAGAGTTTCAATTAAATATCCATCTTAAGTCATTTAAAGCTGATCCCATTTCAGCTTTGATTTGTTTCTATTTTCAGTCTGCAAGTCCATCAGCAGCCGATAGTTCTGTCCCAGCTTCTTGTCATGCTACACACCACACAACGAAATATCTGAACAAGAAAAATGTACTGCTCCTGCATGTTTTCCTCCCACTTATCCCACACATAGACCTTTCTTTCTGTTTGATTCCTAAAGCTTTCACCATTTTCTTGTATTCATTTTCATCCTCCTTCATGCAAAAGAGAGACCGGGTGCCATTAGCTGCTTGTTGATCTGAGTATTTAGAAAGAAAAGCAGTGGATTTGAGGTGTAATAGAAAACATGTGCAATTTGTAGATAGACAGACTGATAGACAGATAAATAGAAGTTAACATCCAATTTCATCGCTACCTCTCCTTTCTATTTTCCTCCCCTCTTCATGTTTTGTTTGATACTTCTCACTGCCACACCTTTTTGTGAATGCTGTTTAAAGCATTAGCAGTGTTAGATTATCAATTAGCCTGCATATACCTGAAACTGCCCGTTCGCTCAGCCATAAGGTGGCCAAGTAGCTTAGGCCCACATCTACTGCTTTAGTCTCCGTGCCAACCCCTTTCTTATGGACCACTAAAGGGGCTTAATAAATCCTTCTTTCTTGCTCTGAAAGGGGGGGATGTCGTCATGAAGGAATATGAAGGACCACTCGTTTTGCTCTGTCTTTTCTTTTGTGTCTCAACTCTGCTCCTCTGTAAACCATCTCCACAACAGTCTATAAATTATGTGTTACAGAAAAGAGTTAATTAGGTGAGTAGTGAATTAATAAAGCACCCACTACTTCTTCGCAAGTGACTGTATGCACATGCATGAAACAGAGGGTGTGTGCGCCCTGAATGTGCGTGTGTGTGCAAGAGTACAGCTGATGTTACAGGGATGTGCATGTGTCTGCATGATGGGAATATATTCTGCATGAACTTCCATCAGCAGGTTCTCTATGAAGGGTACTTTTATATTTTCCACCACGTTTGCTTGCATGGTTAAATGTGACATCACTTTACTGTGACTAACTGGTTGTTTATGGGAATGTGCCTTCAATTTTGATCCTTTTTTGACATACTTACCATTGTATATCCATTAACTTCACACCTCTTTCTGTTATCACTTGGTTTAGTGGTGTTTTTGAGCGGAAGAGACTTCTCATTGAAGCACTTTTTATAATTCATGGCATAAATTGGCCCCAAATACTTTATGAATTTGGTCAAATCTCTCACCATCAGCTAACATGAGTTGACCGGTGTAGTGCTGAGTGCAGGTGCATGCATTTACATCAGTTTGTTTTAGTAATTTTTTCCTTCCAAGCTGTTTTTTCTTTTAACCAATACTACATTGATTTCTGTCTCAGCCTCCATCACATTTCTTCTCATTATTTTTGGCTCGATGGATCTGCAGCAGATCTCTGAAAATAATCTGAATAAATCGCTGTAAATAAACCACAGATCTAAATGTGACTCATACTCCAGCTTTGCTGTACTCGACTCTCAGGCATGACCTTAATGAGCATTTTGAATGTAATGGGCTGTATGTCTCTGAAGGCATGATAAGTGATCCAATGCTGCATTGAGCTGTTCACAGCCATGGGTGCAACTTAAAAGTACTATTTTAAATTAAGTTGCTAAAATAAATAAAAATAACATGTTACTCATATCCTCACATGCATGAGTCCTTTATATATTTTACCTTTTAATGAAAACATATAGTCCACTGGCTGAAATGTAAGACATAAAAAAACTCCTACTGAGGTTTCTTCATAAAAATGTTAATACAGTGAGACACTTTGCTTCTTTCTTAAAAGTTTTAAGTTGATTTTAACTGAACACCTCCAAGCTCGGAGTCTAAATGATTAAAGACATCTTTAAAAAAAATTGGAAAGAAGTTTCTGTGCTGTGGGCATAGAGTAGTTTTTAAAGGGCAGGAGACCTCTAGAGTTTGAATCTAATAAAGGATTTATGCTCAAAAGAGAAATCATTTAACACCTGAATAAAAAAATAGAAAAGCAGACACTTTATATCAGAGATGATCACTGACATGAAGACAACTCGATTCTTGTATTAAAATATTCACAAGACATTTTACTTTTTAACAAAATGCCTTTTCTGTTATTTCATAAGTGATTTTTTTAAAGCTTCTGCCTCATAATCATGCAACTAAAAAACTTATTTGGTTGTTTTATGCAAATACTCACCACATTATTCTGTATGTGTTAAGCCACTAGTATCAAACTAAAACTACAATCAAATCAAATTAAATTTTATTTATATAGCATTTGTCAGACAAAAGTAACTCAAAATGCTTAAAACAAAGCAACCAGGTGCAAACATATGCATACAAAAAAAAAACAACACAATTTAAAGCACAGATAAGAGCCTAACAAGGTGCATAAAATTCAGTTTCTCCAAATAGACAAATACAAGTTTAAAGAATAAATACAATACAAAAATTTAAGACTAGATAAGATGAGAGTTATGATGAGAGTCAAAGATAATTAGACCACAGAGTTAGAGCGAAAGATGGATTTTTATTTAAAAAAATAATAATAAAGGTTTTACTGCCAGATAGGATTAAAATTCTACAAATGCAAATTTCCATTGATAATTTTCCCAAGACTTAACTATAAGCTGCATATGCAAGCTCCTCAAAATACAGATATACTGCATGTATACATATTTATTACCTTAATTTATTGATAAATTGTAAAATGTGAAGTACAAAATCACATACAATATGTTTTGTACCCTCAGAGTTGTTGCTTTATACAAACTCCCTCTATTTAATTTATAATCTATATTTCTAATAAATCAAATCTAAAATAAACCACCTACTTTTCTAATCTTCTGGTTAAAAAAATATTTAGTGCAAATTCAACCTCGGCCATTTATGGTGTGCCATGTGCTTTGTACCATTTCTCTTTATTTAAATGAAAAGTTAAATAAAAAAATATAAAGATTTTTGGATGTTTCTTTTTTTTTTTTTAAATGTTGTTCTAAGTCATACAATTATATGGCAAATGTTTTCTGTTTTTAGTTAACCAACCTGTATCTGCCAGGTGCTCTGATATTTTTCATATTTTTTCAGATCAGTGCGTCATGTCTTTTACGGCCTACGTTGTATCTGTCCCCTTTTTATTTCAGAGCATGAGCAGCAAAACAATGCATCTGCATGACTGCATCCAACTACAGGGGACAAGGCACAAACTGTAAACTATACATGGCATGATGCTGATAATGATAAATGATGGATACGTTACAGGTTATTTATCATTTTACACAACACTGGCTAAATGAGCTTACATTAAAAAGATTTATTTAAAAAAAATGAAACACTTTATGCTGTGAGCTGCTGTTTTCAAGCATTTTAAATCCAACATCCAGTCTTTGTTTGGCCTCTTGAATGAGCTGACACATAAAGAATGAGATGGTTAAATAAACTATCCTATACATTTAAAGCTATTAAAAGTAAAAAAAACAAACAAACAAACAAACTAACAAACTAACAAAAAAAAAAAAACAAACAAAAAAAAACCTCTCTTATTTAGATTATCTACAACAAAAATCTGCATTCAAATCTACATCACAGATACAGATTACAGATTCCCATTTTAGCCTTCTGGAAAAGCACTGACCTCACAAGCAACAGGAGGAAAATCCAACCCATACAAGCTTTTCCACATCACAGCATTTTTCTTTTATTAAGCTACAAAATTCTCACTCAAAATAGAAAAAGCTGCATGAAACACACGATCAAGACCAACAATATACGTTTTTGTTGATTTTTACTTCTGAGTAAAGTTTATGTAAAATACATGTTGGGATTAGACAAAAGCATCACTTAGTGCTGGAAAATCCTCATGAATAAGACTGAAATACATACATTTGACTTTTCCCTTCGTGGTTGTTTTTACATTTCACACGTAGCTGCTGCTTTCGCAATGATTACAGGTCGCATATAACTTCCAACGTAATTATAGGTTATTTTATGGCCCCATGTGGTTATATTTGAGTGCTAAAGCAGGGTCACGAAGACTTTACTTTTAGATTCAGATTTAGATTCTTCTTTAGTTAATATCAGGAGATGACATGAATGTCAGAAATAATATATCACAGATAAAAAAAAAGGCTTTAAAAATACGTGAATAAATCATAATGCAGCACTGCTTGTTAAACTGCAACAAGTGCTCGAGTAGTTATACTACCAGACATGATGAATAATAAATGCCTCGATGCCTCTGCAAGATCTCTCATGACTTGTGTATATTCTCACATCCTATCCTATAAATTTACATATCTTTTTAGTCTTAAACTCTTAAATTCAAAAACACTAGGTAAAAACAAGCAGAAAACAAGAACATTGAACTAAACTCAGGGTGCAGTAAAAGGAGAAAATACCTCAAGTGAGTGAAGCCTTGACCTCAGAGGCAATTGACTTGTGTACACTGTGGCATTCAGCCTTCACCAACAGCACTTTGATCCACCGCCGTACTCTGCAGACTGACTCTGTCCTTTTTTTTAAAAAAAGAAAATGTATTTATTTTCTTCCTTTCAGACTGAGAAGAGCGGGCCGACAAGCTGATGAGCATGACAGGCTAAATTAAGCAAAAAGGCACAGAGTGACAGAAAGCTGAAAAAGAAGAGGAGTACATATACGCTCACTGCTGCTCATCTCCTTCATCTCCACGGCAACAGCGCTTACACGCTTGCAGACTTCTGGAGGGAGACCTTAGCGAGCTGTTTCACCATCTTTGGAAGGAGGGGATAAGGCAGTTGGATGGAAAGAGACGAATGAAAGGACTTCCATTCACCCCTCTCCACTTGTCAAGTTTCAGTTTCTTTCCACTTTGTGCTGACATTTTGAGTTAATAGTTGCTTTTCGATACTCCTAAAATCTGAGTCAAAAGCATATTTCAACCAGTTTGGATCAGTTTTTTTGCAAACTAGGTTTTATTTTTTGGCTGCACTTCATCCTCCTCTCACTCAAAGAGGTCCAGTGCGCCCCCACACCCACCTCCACCACCTCTCTGCTTTGATTCAACCCAAGCCTGCTCTTCCATCACCCCTCTAGAACCCACCTCAGTCTCCTCTGCGCGCCTTCATCTGTCTACATCCCTTCATCCGAGGCTATGAGAGGAGGAGTCGAATCCCAGACCGCTCCATCATGCCAGTTCTGAAGAGCAGAGATGAGATCTGGGCTGGCAATGTTCAAGGTAGGCCCATAGATTTCTGTGACTGGGCTGTGTGTATGTATTTATGAAGGTTTCCTCAAGCTTCATCCCTAAAAATCTGCTTCCTGGGAAGGTTTTAAGCTGAATCTTTGTGTCAAATGTATTGAATGAAAACTTCCCCCTAGTTATAAACCATTTAGTTTGATAATTTCTTAGAAATGTCCCCAGATATTTAATAATTTTTCTCATGTACAACTGAATCAAGAACTAGAGTCCTACATCTGAAAATGCCACGTGTTGAGTCATCACCAGAACAGCTGGTTGGTGCTGTGTTGTTCAGTTGTTAAAAGTGCATAAACTGTCCTCAATCATGATAATTTCAGGTCACAAAAACAATTAGCAGAGGTGGAAATAATTACTAATATAAAAATAAGACAGACAATATTGCTTTAATTTGTCCCGACACATGGTGTGTCTTCAAACAACCGCCTCAAGGACCTTTGGTTGAGTCACTGGGTTTTTATATTTCAATAAAATGTGCTTTTGTGATAGAAATCACTCCATGAAATCATATCTGAGAAGTCAAACTCTTTGCAGGCCATATCTTTTCTAAGGATGACTTGAGCTGTAAGTAAATTTCCTGTTTAAACCTACACTATCATGCTTGACAGATAAGGCCCATCATTTGCTCATAAACGCCTGTTCGAGAAGACGAAGCATCTTCTACAGTCACGCAGGAGAAGGAAAGAAAGGATGAGAGAATGACAGACAAGCATGTCTACTGCAAAAGAATAAAAGACAAACTGGTGTTTTCTCTCCTGATGCTTTGTGAGGCAGCATGGTATTGAGATAAGGGATAACAAGGCACTGGCTTCAATAAGCCCATCAAAACCAAGAGTTGTGCTGCTCCACAGGGGAAAACAGGTCTAGACAATATTAACCATGCTAAGCAACAGTGTGGAAGCAGCAGCCTGTTTTTATTGCTGAGCTTGTTCTCTTTTCAGCAGGTGGTAAGGAGTTTGACTAATAAGTTGGAAAATAAAAAAACAAAATGATCTGTTTGTTGTGACAAAGGCTATAAAAACGGAGATGTCAGTGAAACCATGAGGCCCAGTGAAAGTGTGTTTTATCTTTCCTCTTGTGGGCAAACCAGTTTTTAGATAGAAAATGAGCAAAAGCCTTCATCCTCTCACTGTGTCTGGATTCTGCCAGTGAAGCTGCTCCAGGATTTTGTCTCTTGGTGGCATTGCGGATTAGGTAGTTGGCTGAACTGTTTTTTGCCTCGAGGTAAAGACTAGTTTATGCTTGCAAATCTAAACCGAGCTTTTCCGCACACGTCGAACCACCAAGATCTGATGCAGCCGTCTAATTGTGGTGCATGCCTTTGTCGAAGCGTGACTTGGAGGAGGTGTGACAGCTGCCGCGTCCCTCCTGAACAACACAACAGCCTCAGCTATGAGCTGGTTGCTCTACTTATAAAAAACAAAAACAACAAAACAAATGGAGCAAATGCGCTGCACTCTAAACTTAAATTTTCCATTTGCAGTAGTTGGGTGCCAGCTGCCATGGCAAATATGAAATGGCTGCAGGTGAGTTGTGTTTGTAGGGGACTGAAGAAAAGAGCTGAGAGATGACAGAGAGAACAAGCAAAGGGGGTTAAGGTGTGGCAGACAGAATAAGAGACAGACAGGCAGTAAATCCTGAGGGAGCTTCACTGCCAGTAGATGAAGGAGTCAGCTTTGTAGACAGATGTAGCTGTAAGTGAATAAGCAACAAGGTATAGGAGGGTTGTGTTGTTGCTGCGTCGTGATGCTTCATGTTTTTTTTTAAAGTGGGATGGGTGGAGCGGATTACTGGATCTGAATCTCTTGACAGGCGGAGAAGCATGGCCCTGTTTTGATCGGTAGACCGTGAACGGCGTGGCAGCAGTGGCTTGCCGCAAATCTGAGAGCGTCGGAGCTGATGACGCCGGAGCTCACAGATAGCCTGCTGAGTCAGTTTTGGATACGAGCCTCGTGTGGCCAGCTTTACAAATGTTGATTGAGTCGTCAAAGGATTACAGGTGCAGAGCAGCCTGGTGTTTATTGTTTACTCAGAACCAGCGAGAAGGAGATGTGCAAAGTATGTAGTTGCACATTGTCACAAAAATTCCTCTGCAATCCATGCATTTTTCAAGAAATGGTACACATTGCACGACACAGAAACAAAAGTTTGTCATTATTTCTTTACTCAAAATAAACTAGCAGTTAAAAAGACCCATGTGGTTGTTGCTGGTCTCTCTTTAATGGCTTTACACGCAGCTGTTCATTTCCTTTCCAGTTGTGATGCTGCTTTCTAGTAGGAGTAAGATGTACTGGAGGGTTAGCAACAGCCTTCTAATACAGTATCTTACCCATCTTATTTATTCAGTTCAAGATTTATAGTAGGATTGTCGTATTACTCAACAAATCTGTCAAGTCTGAACAGTTCATAATGAGGCAAATTAAACCAAAAACTTGAACTCGTGACTGGACAGCCATAACAAATGCAGATGCATACACACAGGCACACAACGTGGTGCAGCTACGCAGTAGTCATCCAATCATGTTCTGGGGCATGAATAAGCATACAGAGCAGGCCTATTTGATTCTGGCTTTGTGTGAAGGAAAAACAAGAGTTCAGGGTTCAGACAGCAGGATCTTCAGTCACAAAGGCTGCTCAACTGGCAAGTGACACACATTTGGCACCTCGGTGCATTAGACATATATGTTCAGATAAACAGCAGAGTGACTCTTTAGTGTGACTGGGAATGTTGATGCAGGAAGGGTAGCAGTGCATGAACAGAGATGGACGCACATTTCCAATGGTCAGCGGTGCAACAATCATTAATACTGGTCTATAGAGATGCAGGAATAAGAAGACATGGTCAAATTCATTATCCTAGAAATTCTAGACAAGTGGGTGGGAGCATGTGTTGCAACTTCTAACGATTCAGTGCTTTTAAATATCACATATTCTGCCTCAACACAAGGCTCTCAATGAACACACACAAAATGCAGATGAAAATGAACTTTGGTGTGTATAATGAAAATGTACTGGCCAGTTTGGCAGGTGATGAATGAAGCCAGTCATTATGCTCATTTGTTCTGGTGGGGATGTTACCCATAAAAACGATTCCATAATGCATCAGACATGCATCGGAGTATTAGTTTAGCTTTTGTTTAGCATGCCTGATGTCATTTGTGCATTACTACCTGAACAAAGTGCAGGAATGAAGAGCAAAATGTAAACAAGTTAAGTGTTGTGTAGAAGGAAAAAAAAAATGCTAGTGGTTAGACGTGTATAGAATGAAGCTGGTTACACAAAAAGGAGGTAGGGGGGAAAATTTGACGAACTAAGGAAAGTGAGAATTTCCAGTGGTACATATTCAGATGGGGCTCTGATGATCGTGGTTCTGATGTGAGCTCTGAAGGCATTTAATTAAACGAGGAGCTTGGATGACTGTTGTTTATTTAAGATGGTTTTACTTATTCATGTATTTATTTAAACGTTTTTGATACATCTTCGACTACTGTACAAATACTCCAAGATGCTGAACGACCTATTCTTCTTATTTAAGTAATATAAAGAATCTACTAAGCTAAAATTTGAAGTCGATCATTTAAAATATGTTAAAAGCAAAGTGATTTTGTTCCTTGTTGGAAAAAAATAACAATAGCTACGTTCATATGGACAAATATTTCATCTATCCGATTGAAACCAGTCTGATCAGAGATTCCAGTTGTTCATGTTTACATGGACCAAAGATAAAATGTGATCAGTAACATGACGGAGAGATTTTATTTTATTGTGATGCTTTTGGCATTCACAATGCCTAGTAGCTCAGAAGAAGTAGGGTTTTCTTTTTTTTTATTTTGAACTTTTTGACTGTTCGATCGGATCTAAAGTGCTCCACATGCAACAGTTGAGAGAATGTTATGAGGGGCCGTTTGAAACACTGAAACAGATGCAGACCAGAAACATCTAAAGAAATGGAGCAAAATGGCTTTAACAGGCTGTGCCCTCAGACCATCTTTTTCTTGCGAGGTAACGCAAAAGAAAAAATAAAAATAAAATTTCTCGTGTCCTCTGGGGGGTTCCGTAGCAAAGTGATCATCTAATGTTCAAAAAATTAAAATAAAATAAAAAATAAAAAACTGATACATTCAGTTATTCACTTTGGGTGATGCTGTGTTGCAGGAATTTTATCACTGCTGCACAAAGATCTACACCTAAATGATAACAAGAAAAATGTGTTTTTAGCCTTTTAAGCCAGATCATCAGTTTTATCAAAGTTTCTTAATCAATATTCGTCACGTCTGGTAGTTTGATGACAGATATTATCGCCATGGAGATGGTTGGTGAGATGGAAACAGATTTCTCTTCTCTTAAAGAACTTACTTTAAATTATTAAGGTTGAGCTGAATAACTTCAAATGCTTCTTGTAGCTTGAAAATGATCTCAGCAGGTGACTGAAGAACAATAGATAAGCACACAGGTGTATATTTAATATGGCAGCTCAGAAAGTGTTTGTTTGAACACATACTTTACATAAACTCAAATGACCGACTTCAATGACCACAGCCCAGTTGCACTTATAATGTGTCTTATTTTCCACAGAATAGGATTTTGATTGACTCTGGAGCCACTGGTCGGTATGAGACAACATCTCATGCCAATTTAACACAATCACTTCCATTTATAGCACATCACAAAAATAAAACATAGCATCTACAATATTAAAACATAGTTTTATTGCTGAGCTCAATCACACATATAGATGAAAAAATAATAAGTTTGTCATACAACAGGCTGTATGACATTCTGTATATTGAGCTTTAAAAATTTCACATGATATAAAAGAAAACTGAAACTAAATTTCTGTTTGTAGACATTAAATTAGGATTTAAAGTAAAATTTACTCCTATTTAGAATGTCAAACCAAAATATGTAGAACTGAGTTGTAATAACCAGGGTAGAACAGTGACTTTATCATAGTTACACACCACACCTTTGGACATCAGCTGTTTTGCCATTGAGGTAATATAAGAAATATTAGTTATTCGAACAAAGCAAAAGCAAACAATTCAACATGGTTTTACTTATGTGTGTAAATGATTACTGATGTCTGATTACCATCTAGTGAGTCTCATGGCAGCGGGGTGGCGGTAGGTTGGTTAGTAGAACAAGTTGTGTAATGACTGGAAGGTTAGTGGTTCAAATCCAGTTCCCCCAGTCAGTCTGCCAAGTCCTTGGGAATGACACTTCAACCACCCTCACACTTCACCTTCCTTGCCTCCAGTGTTGACATCACTGGTGTATAAATGTGTATGATATTCGGTGGTGGTCTTAGAGGCTATCGCCGCAGATCGCCTGCCATGTTTTGGCTTGTGTAGGCTACAAATGTAGCTTACCATTATTCAGTGTAAAGTGATATGTAAATCTAATCTTATCGTAGTAGTTTGGGCGTTATGGAAAATCTTTTAATGAATGACCACCGTTTATCCAATGAAGAAACAGCCTGATGGGAGTAATCTCTGTAAGAATGACCCCATCTATATGAGACGAGGGCTCACTGGGAGGTTTAATGAGCATGAAGGTGATGCTAAATCATAGTATCAACCTGCAGGGTGGAGAAAATGCTTCAGGCTCAGCAACTGGAGCTTTAGCTGGTCGACTGGTAGCGGGTATTGTTCTGTGTGTGGCTCGTATCATCTTTGCTCATGTGTTTCACTTTAGATGAGGGTAAGAGTTGAGGTGGCTGCTTCTCTCCTCTGTTTCTGGCCATTTTCTGTATATATGTGTGTGTGTGTGTGTGTGTGTGTGTGTGTGTGTGTGTGTGTGTGTGTGTGTGTGTGTGTGTGTGTGTGTGTGTTACTGAGCTCCTAAACCTCAGGCTTGAATCAGTGTGGAGAGGAAAACTGACCTGCTGCCTGTTATGAGTTTGAAGGAACGTGAATGTAAACATTTCACAGTTTCTGTCACTTTGACGTCAACGCTGTGATGTTAACAGTCAGTCCACTCAGGGACTGAACAGCTGCTGGTGCTGGTTAGAAAGGTTTGTTTTTTCTTTCCTTCATGGGATACACACCTGTTCACCTAAACACTAAAGTGCATATCTTCCAGGAAATCCTGTGTTATAATGTATGCTGTTTCTCCTCTCGCTCCCTCTCCCTGTCATAATCAGTTTTTCACTCCACCTTCAAATTTCAGTTGTTTTGCGTCTCTCATTATATTTCATATTTCTACCTAATTTTAGCCATTTTACACCTATTTGTAGACATTCTGGGTCTCGTTTAAATTAATTGAGATGGGTCTGTGTGTCATTTTGGTCCTTTTGCATCTCTTTGTAGATGTTCTATGCCTGAGGCAGTTATGTAAGGTTGTTGTTATTATGGCCATTTCAGACATTTTGTGCTATTTGCACATTTCTTGTGTCTTAGGGGTTATTATGCTTTTTCATTTGGTTGAACTTCTCTACTTTTCCCCTATTTTATGTCTTATTTTGATCATGTTACATTGATTAGTGGTAATTTTGTGATCAAATCTGAGTTGTTTTGCATCTCTGCTCATTTCTCATCACAGCTTATATCTCATAATAGTTTAGTTTCTCCTTCTCACCACGTTTTTTATATAATCAAGGTAATTATGTCATTTTTGTATCTCTTTATTTCCTTGCCCACTTATACTCAATTTCTTATTTTGGTTGCTTTTTGCCTTTATTTCTGGGATATATATAATGTTTCTAGATCTTATTAGTTAAACTGGAAATGGAACAGCTATGCCCTTCTATTTTTTTAAAGTTAGAAACTCAAGATGCTTCATATACCTCTCCTTTTCAATCCCTAGTCATGTGTAACTGTGAGAGCAGGAGGAAGAGCTAAGAATAGAGAAAATGGGGGCCAGCGCTGATGCTGCCTCTACCCACGATGTTCAGCTTCTTAATGTTCTGTTCTGTTTCTGAACAAGCACTCTACCAGGCTTTTGCTGACATGTTTGTGCAGCTTCTGCTACAACAAACTGCTGATATTGTCATATTAGTAATTTTACTTTTCATTGAGGTATCAGATGCAGAAATTGAGCTACAGATGGCTCTTTTATCCCACATGTATTCACTAATAACATGAGCAGAAAATCACATGCAGGGATTTCATCAGAAACTGTCACTTTTTATTTCATGCCAAAGGAGTCCTTTTGAAGCTCTTCCACTGACAGTCAGGGAACATACTGAGAGGGTTTTTTTAAGTATAATTTTACCACAGATGGAAAAAAATGATGGGACTAAAGGCAAGATCTGGGAGCTGAGAAGAGGGTCAAGGTGCGGAGATGAAAAGGAATGATGGAGGGCTCGATGGTTGAATTTTATGATACTTTTCTATACACAAGGGATTGTTGCAAGAAATCGTGTCATACAGCTGACTTAGCGTAGAGAAGACAATAATCTGATATTTTCAAACAGGGACATAAAAATGATGTAAGGAAAGAAAATCAGAGGAATAAACAGGTTTTGTGAAACGACCCACCAACAGAGCTACTAACCCAAATCAAAAAAAAAAAATTGGATTATTTTACGTCCACGCCTGCATTTTCCTGTCTGACACATGTATATAAACATTTAGGGCAATGTAGAGCTCGCAATAGGGTTAAAAACGTCTCAAGCCTCAGGACACCTGTTATCTGCATTGAATAAGGACTGTCACTCATCAGCAGCTGATATGACCACACAGAAAAGGGATTACTGTGGGAAAACTTTATCCAGAACTACAATACTGCTACGTTCACAAATGTCACCTGAAATTTTAACAGCACAAACGAGCCTTTTGTTAGCTTTGTCCAGAGGCAGCTTAGATTGTTCTTGTTTTTAAGAGAAATGGAAGCTGAGTGCTCTGGAGATGAAACGTACTACTCAGACTCTTATCAGCAGCATGTCCGAAAGCCATGCAAGCTCACTGATGATAGGATGCTGTATCAGTTCCCCTTAGCAGATAAGTTGCACTAAATTTCATTCCCAGTGACTTGAGACTCGACTTGGACTCGCAGTCAAAAGACTTGAGACACGGCTCAGACTCGCGATTTGAGACTCGTGAATAATCTTTTTTATTTATTTATTTATTTTTTTAAATGATTTCCTTTCTGTCTGATGTCATTTGAGTGCTGTCATTTCCCCAAACACACTGATCTAATGTCACACAAACACAGATGTGTCTGCAGTGCACGTGGAATCAATCAAAACAATAGTAGCAGCAACACATCCGTTGCTGCAGCGCCGCTGTAACTTTTGGGTATGAAAAAAAAGCTGAAACGTCTGTAGTATAAAAAATAGGATGCTGGATCTACCACATGCACCTTAAAACACACCTGGAGAGGTTGGTCACTGTAATATGAACGCTAATGTTAGCATCTATGTTAGCAACAAGCTTAGCGCCACAGATCACACTTTTGCCCACTTTTAGGTGTTTGCAGAAATAATGGCAAAAAATAATAGGAACAGTAAAGCTTCATCTATTGGTATCCTCAGTACAGAACATATTGTGTTATGAGATGGTATGGAAATACGACAACATGGTAAAAGGAATAAAAAGTAGTGAAAAAAAGTTAAATTGAGGTACATTAACAAACTGTAATAAAGTAGAGGAGACTAAATGTAAAATATCTTGTGTTTATTCTGTTGGATAAAATGAAAGTCAAAGGAAATATCAGAACCTCTGTTTTTTAAATCATTTTTCAGCTTTGTGTTTTTGGGACCCTTTCCTCTAGAACAGGTTTATACTTTGTCCTTTTATTTAAAAAGCTAAACAGTCAGATGTTATTTATCTGATTTACATGATGACCGCTCATAGCTGCTCTCTGTGTCTGCGGTGAAGTTCCACCTGATGCAACATCCAGACACGCCACCACCTGAAAACCAGACAGAAATATCAGTGTTTTTTTAATTTTTTTTTTTGTGTGTGTCGGTGCTAATTGCTGATGGCTTTTATTTGACATCTCCAGGACTTAAGTTTGCTCAACCTGTTCAAAGTGACAGTTAAAGTGTCTCCATTAGATCCTCAGAGTGGGCAACTTGTCAATTAATTATCCATGACCTGAGACTGGGAGTGGGTTTGCAGAGCAGACAGCTGTGGAAGTGATGAGGAAGAATTCGCTTCTGCTATTGTACAAACCCTGAACAAGACAGAAAAACAGAGTTGGGGAGAGGAGCAGTTGTCAGCTGATCAGGTTGAACTGCCAGCCTTACAGGGGGGTAAATTTTAAGATGAGGAAAAGAAAATGAGAAAATGCAGTCAAGTGTCTGTTAGTATGTGCCTGCATTTAGACCTTAATGTGAAGTAAATGAACGGCTGAAGCAAGTGATTGCTGCAGGGTGTGAAAGATTACGTCATCCCAATGAATGGAAAATGAAACTTTGTCTCCTTTCCCTAGTATTCAGTTAAAAACAACTGAAGTCTAATGTCATAAGATGGTAGCAAACCTTTTTTTCCTTGGGTAATTTAAAGCTGAATCTGTAGTTGTGTATTTAAGTGTGGACCAGATTATATTGGAGACTTAAATGAACATGTAAAGGTGAGTTAAAATTCTGCATCATAACGCACAGTCCTTACCACTGCTTACCCTGGGTCTAATCCAACACATTGATTAACTTAAAGCAGTGGTTCTCAAACTTTTTCTAACGTGCTCTTCTTTGGAGGAATAAACATTCCCAGCATGCCGCGTCCCCAAGTTTAAAAACCACTGACTTAAGGTGTTATTAAAGAAAATGTATTTTCACCTTTCATCTACATAAATATAAGATGTGGTTGGAAATTAATTTCTCAAATTTGATCATTGAAGCTTTTTTTTCTTTAATCATAAACTGTTACCATACCCCCACACCCCACCCACTTGTTTTTTTTTTTTTAATGATTATATGGTCTTAAACTCAATATTTGTAAACTATGCACTGTTAGCTGGAACAAAGACACAATCTGATATAAAAAAAACAACAAAAATAAAAGACAAAAGAAATGTTGCCTTTGTTGGATGAACTCATTTAACCCACTGACAATTATTTCAAAACCTTCTTTGTTATTGTAAAATCATCACAGTCTCTGAAACAACTGGATATTTCATAGTAAATGTGCTGAATATTACACCACATAACAGGCATTTTATACACACAAAAAAAGCGTCCTTCGTTGTACTGGACTAACTCCTGTTGGGTAGAGATAGAAGCTGTTAGTTTCTCATCAAATGTTCCTCTTTGATAATTCATACTGACGAAGCAGAAGTGGCTCAGCTCTGTATCAATGCTTATACGTCACCATACCACAGCTCAGAGGTACATCCATGTCCAACTTTGACCGCTTTAATTTTGCCCCTGCAACTTAAGCACCACATGACCGCATCCTACCTCGTAATGCTCTGCGTTAGAAGGACCACTGTCTTTTTTTTTTTTTTTTTCATTTGTCATGTTTTTTGTTCATCTTTATCTTTAAAGGTTGCGGTTTTGTACCTTCCATTGTACCTTCTAATAACATTGTCAATTTTAAAATTTGTGTTAAAAGAGAGACTTGAATTTCACATAAATGCTTTGGCCTAAATGGCATCTTCTGGTCCGTGTGGATTCAGTAGCTACACAACAGTGATGGTCCAGATCCTGTAAAGCCCCACCAGTCTCAGAATTGCTGAGGAAAGTCTGTGCAGTAAGTCTGGGGCTGTTAGGAGCTTTGCATTTCAGGTTGTTGCCAAATTAAGCGCAGAATTTAAGATCGAAGCCCAAATGGCTTCAGTTAATAAGACCTTAGGGAGCAGATGGCTCCTGCTTCAACCCTGCGCCATTCGCTGTGGAGGTTTTGCTGTGCATCTGTGTGCCTGTGTGTTGCATTGTGTGGTCATGCGTATGTGTTTGCATGTTAGGTGAGTTTATTTATCTGTACCTGTTACCCTGAGGACGTCTCTGTGACATCACTGAAGGTGCAGTTAGCTGAGAGAGGATTTTTGTCCAGATTAAACATCAAAGACCCACTAGAATAAAAGGTTATTATTATTATTTTTTCTTCTTCTTGGTCCTTCTGTAAGACAGTAGCATGATGGTACATGAGTCAATAGAGAAGACTGTAGTGGAAGAATTTCAACATAAAATAAAATTATATTTATGTCTTTTTAAAATGATCTGTTTGTTACTCCTCATGGGAACTTTACATTTCCATTAATTTATTAAATGGTTTTTTGTTGTTGTTTTTGCATATTTCCATCTTCTCCACTGCGCCTTTTCACTCTTAACTAAATCAGCAAGCATACCCTCGCTGCTGCAGGTGACACATTTCTTCACTATGATAAAAATTTCTAGTCAGTTTCAGGATAATCATCACACAGCTATAAATACACAAAACATAAATATGTATTAATCCACAGTTGAGGGAGAAAAAGTTCACCTTAAATAAACAATTTACCTGTTTCAAAGTAGAGCATCCAATTGTTTTAGGAATTTATTTTGCTGTCTTTAAAAATATAATTATATTTGTGACCCATTTTGTGACACTTTGTTCTTTCTCATTAAATGCTGACTATTACAGTGTGGTAGAGAGGCAGTTTTTTAGCAGCAAACATTCACCTCACACAGACGGATGACTTTGAGAGGGAATTGAAAAATTAGAGAGGATCATCGGAGCTGCAGGATGTCTGATTACTTAACCGAACACAACAATATCACACAGCTCTTGTAGCCTTTTTGTTTTTTCTTTGGTACAGATTTCACTGTTTTTCATCTCCCCACAGTGTTTTGTTAAAAAGATATTACCTCTTAAATAATATTTAAATTTTTAGTAAGGATAAACAGAAAATGTGACGTGAAAACATCATTAGTAGAGATTAATAGTAGTTAGGACAATAAAACACTGAGGGCAAGCTCAATACTTATAATACTAAGGTTTCATGTAACAGAAATCATCTGGTCCTTACCAGGCCTTACAACCTCAAGTAAAAAAAGAAAAAACAAAAAGAAGAAAACCAGATGATGTGTTACATCATGTTATCTAACTACATTAAGACAAAAAAATAGTTTTGGTGTGTGAAAAAGGGTAGAAAGCAGCCAGGTGCTGCTTATTAACTGCACTTCATTAACTGATCATTAGCAGGTATGAACACTTCTATACAAACAGAAGTTTTGGCAGCAGTCAGGTATGTGTTAATACAACGCCAAAGAAGAAGGAGCAGTGGTTTACAGAAGCTGTTGTTGTGAGGAACCATCTGGAATCCATCACTGGAAAGTTTTCAAAAGGGAAAATAATAAGCTGCCAATCTTTCCAGGAGTGGATGTCCAACAAGTTTACCGCAAAGTCAGAATTTACAACGCTCAGAGAAACGTCATGTCAAACTCTACAGGCCGCAGCCAGTATGGTAAATCCTCCTGTGAGCACAATTAGGGAAAATAATCTGAATAACTATTGCCAGTTTGGTAGTGACATGACTGCAGGTCTGCAAAGTTACAACTGAACAAGCACATCAGCACAAACAATCGAGCCCAGCTGCCAGCACAGTGGTGGAGAGGTGATGATTTGGGCTCGTTTTGTAGCCACAGACAGTCCCATCGCCAGGACAGAGCACCAGGGCCCATTCATCAAATAAATTTTTACTTTATAAGAGGACAAATTCCACTTAAAAAATTAAATAATTAACCCATGTCAAAGCAGATTAGGATTAGAATACAATTTTTTTTTAAAGTATTTTTCCTCTACTATTGAGGAAAAACAAAAACAAAACAAAACACTGCTGACACTTAAAATCAGATCCACCCTCAGATGTAACAGGACAGGTTTAACAGAAAAAAGAACAAACAAAAGAACTAACCTGCACAAGTTTACAGAAGTTCTTCTTAGAGAAAGGCAACTAGAGCTCAACCAAACTGATCCTGGTTCATTTTGTGCAACTCCAACTCTGTAAAACATCAGGAAACATCTGCAGCGGACAAAAACCGGACATACTAAACATGTAATTGCAACTTACTACACTTAGTAAGGACGAATGTTCCTTTCTTTATGTTATCATCGGTTTGCTTTCTTATATCCATTGTCCGAAGCTAACAGTCTGCTACTACTTCACTGAAGCTAGGTAATGACTGTGTACCAAATTTCGCGATAAACTAAGAACGCATTCTGTTCTTTAAGTTATTGCGGGATTTGGTGATTATATGCACATAAACATTAAACATAGACACACACACACACACACACACACACACACACACACACACACACACACACACACACACACACACACACACACACACACACACACACAAAACACTTGCAAATATCTTGAAAGATAAGGTTCTCAAAGCAAAATAAGCACATATGGGAACTGATTCTACTTTTTATAATTTAGTACCACTATAAAAATAACAGTTAAATAATTTTAAATGAAAATTATATTGAAAAGTATATGAATTAAAATAAAAAGGCTGGACGGGGGGGCCTAAATGTGAATGGGTGGGCTTTGTCCACTGGGGCCCATCATCGTGCCAAGTCTGGCCACAGAACCTGAGCATCTGCAGTCACTGAGTGGACCATGAAATACTCCAAATACTAGAGTCAAATATGAAACTATCACTCTGACTGCTTATGTTTGACTGAAACGGAGTCATACAGCAGGATAATGGTCCAAAATACAGTAACAAACAAAGAGCTGGAGAAAAACAACAATAACAAAAAAACTCTAGGCGTCAAAGCCCAAACCTCAGCTTGACTGAAATGTTGTACGGGGACCTCAAGAGAGCTGCACATAAAACAATAGCCTGCAAATCTCAATGAACTGAAGCAGCTTTGTAAAAAGGAGTGGTGTGAAAATCTTCCACAACAATGTAAGAGACTGTCAAGAGGATGTCAAACGTAAACTGACAACTTCAAGTTATTATTAATTAAGGTGGTTCTACAAGCTTGTCACTCATGATGTGTTCTTAGTTTCTGATTCACTGCTTTTAAATTTTGGTTTAGTTTTTGTTAGACAGACATAGTGTCATATGTGATGTTGTGTGGGCCAGATGTTTTTTTTTTTATGTAAGGCTTGTGAGGCGTACCCTAAAAACTGCCAAGAAAATTCCTTGTTCACTTTAATGCTTTACCAGTTATCTTGTCAGATATGCTATTTGTATGTTGCCTTTTCACTGTATCACCCTCTGGGTTTTGTGGCCACAAAAGAAAGTAGGAAAAGAGAAGATCATTGATGCGCTTTGTCACTGCTCCTCAGCAGGCAGCCAATCCTACACACATCACTGCACATGTGCAGGTCACTTAGCTGGTAAGACTGCAGAGAGGACAGTGTTTATGCTTTAGAAGCACTCACATTATTTTGAATTTGTGGGTGAAAAGGACAAGAGCAACAACATGGCAAAACTCATATTCTGCTTGAATAATAATAAGTATGTGTCAGCAGTGAAGAACTGTACTTCAGATCTGAAGAAGCACCTGCAGGCCTAGCACAGCTCCACAGCAGTGGTGATGGCGCCAGCGCTACAGCCCCACGACGACAACGGATTCCACTAAATCTGGCACAAATTAAAGATCACATTTCTAGTCATGTAGCAAAGGAAATACCACAAACGCATCTAGAGTCGCATTTTGCCTAATTAGTTGTAAAAATAACTTTACCCAACATTCCTGATGCATAAAACTTTTGTTATTTAACCTGAAAATGTGAAACACTTTACTAGAAGCTTTGCTCAGTTATGAAATCTGACACCTTGGTCTCAGTGCTGCTGGCTCTACCATGTGAAAAGGGCTCCCTTTGAACTGTGACTAATCTGAACTGAATTGTGGCTTGAGGACTTATTAGTTGGAAACTACAAAGGCAAAGTGGTTATCCCGCTTCCCTTCTATGCTTAACCCATGTCTTACATTGATATCCCAGAGAGAGAGGACGAGCTAGAATAATGGTTCTGTGTATACTGTCACACACTGGTATGCTTGAGAAATGCCACAGATATGGCTGACTGTTCATTGCTGTCTTTATTTATTATGTTCTGCGATCAAATCATTTTTAAGCTTGTAGTAAAACAAAATTTATTTACTTATGAAAACTGAAACTCTGTAATAATTCACCTGCAGTGCCAAAAAGGTATAATTCTCAAAAGAAAAGACGTGGATGCCAGTGAAAGTAAATAACTCTACAGTCATCCTGGGCACAGCTGCGTTATGATTTCATTGTATTAACTTGGAATCTGTGTGTAGCCCAGCTGTTTGCTGTGCTGAAAAGCATTTTGCTTTGCTGTACATGATCACACTGACATGTCAAAGAGGTGAATAATTAATAAAATTACTGTGGCTGTGCCACCTGCGTAAACCGTGTGCAGGCCTTCTCTCGTCTGTGGACAGCTGCTGCTACGATGCTACAGCTGTTTAATATCGGCAAAGAAAAGAAAACAACTTTCTGCATTTGTCTGCTCAGAGAGGTTCAGATTTTAATAACTACGAGCAGGATTTAATGCACATCTGCTTCCACAGAAGAGATCCATTAAAAATAAATGTTACAACCACCTCATTTTGCTTATGTTTTCAGCAAAGTCCCTGTAGGGTTAGGAAAGGGATCTGTTGCTTCTTAAATAGATTTAATTGCCATTTTATCAATAAGCCAAAGTATTAGCAGAACCACATCACCATTACAACCCACCTTGGAGTTACATAATCAACAGAAATGCCTCAACATGGATACCATTTTGCTCAGGGGAAAAGCCATTACCTTCAAAAATGTCACTGTATCAGAGATGTTCACAAGTTATTCTTTGTAAATCTAAGTCTTAAGGCTCAACTCCAAGTCAAATTGCAAGTAACTTTTAGTCATAATAAGTAATCTGTGACATGATCCCTGCCATCTGGTCAGCTTAGTTCACTACCTAGTAATCTTCAAAGAAAGTATCCATGTTCACCCTTTATCTACCAGCATTTTGCAACAACATTGATCATCAGCTTAAACAGAAAATACTCTGATCCTCTCAATTTCGTTACTAAATTAGTAAAACATGTAGATGAACAGATCTGTCAATCCTCAAGTTAGTTTACTGACCTGTGATGAATGATTTGTCATCTCTTTCATCACTGACTCGTCCCTGTTACCGTTAGTTAGCTAACTGCAGTGAAGAGTCCAGATGACGTGTCTTTATTGTGTGAATCAAGACTGTATTTGTTTACATGTGTCAGATTAATGTCTGTATTACAACAAGTCTGGTTTCTTCTTTCAGTTCAAGTAGTACTAGTACTATTAGATGTAGTTTCAAATCAGGTTTTAGCATTATGAATCAATGTGAACTGAGAGTGGGTGGAGCTTGTGTGTGCATTTTGTACTCCTTTTGACTCAAATGGCTCAAAAATTCAATTCCCTTTGGTGAGTCATTCATATTAACAGAAGCGTAGAAAAATTTGGGACCCTATCACATTATAACGTGGTAGTTTAATGTAAAAATGTGAAACGTACCAAGCTATAACATTATACGCTTTATTCTAAGAACATTAAGCACAAAGTACTGTATACAGCTGTTGCAATCTAGAAATATTGGAGCAAAACACATTTTAAGGAGATTATGCACATCAAGCAGAAACATTTCAGTTCTTTTTGTCAAGGAATAATTGTTCTACTCTCATTTATTGTTGTACACACAGGAATATGGGTCAGTTATGAGCAACACGGTGCATCACCTCCTTGCATGCAGTGAGACGGTGCGTGCGTGTGTCTTGAGCATGTGGGTTACTTTTGGTTAATGTGTACCAGTGGTTATGCCTGTGGCCTAAAAATTATATTGGCTATATGCACTTCAGGGACTGGGAGAATTAAGTGTCCGACAGGAAGATGCAGTCCTGTCTCGTTTATGGGTGCAACATCTATGGCGAGTGGAAGGCGGCACAATGTTTTCCAATCTCCTTGTCTCAGCCTAGTATGAAGTACAACTTAATCCCATTTGGTAAATTAGATATTTCTCTACTAAATGCAGAGTTTTGTCATTCAGAGATTAATACAACTTATAGTCCACGTTTTCACCACAAAACGTATCACAATTTTTCAATAAACTATCATTTTATAACATGATACGATTTATTTGTTTTACAATAAAACTTTAACATTATAACCTGATGAGGTCCAAATATTTTTTTTAATTAGGGTGGCAGCTCCATGCTTCTGTACATATATACCCAAGCCAGTAAAAAGAATCAAGTTTTTGGTCACTAATTCAGACATTACGTGATGTCTTAAGCTTGTTCATACTCTGCAAGAAGCAAGAACTTTGAAACACATCTTCAAGAAACACATCTTCCCACATGTATTGTATACATTTATGTACTTTCTCAACACTTTGATTAGCTGTTCCTAAAACTGTTCAACCATTCATAAGGGGAAATGTGGAAGCCACCACAACTTTGTGCGTTATTCTTTTCTGCATAAACAACGCCCGCCTCAAATGTCCAACCAATCACACAATACTTCTCAGAGCCCCACAAGAAGAAAGTTCTACCCAGCTGATGTGTCGAGAACAAGACACAAGATGTCCCCATTCACATCTGTGAGAACAAAATGATGTAATTTTTTTCTCGTGGCCTCGAGAACAAGAAAAAAGTTCTCACTTCTTGCAGAGCATGTATCAACCTTTACAATCTAAACTTTTGCTGTTTAATGTATTTTAAAGGTGTCTAACATTGGTAAGGTTCATGTTCATGAGCATAGTCCAGGGCCTTTCGTACTTAAAAAAAGTTGGTTTTGAACCTTATATATTGATTCATATTAATAAAACAAATAAAAAACCATAAAGTATGAAATATGTGACTCAACAAGTTGCTGCTTTGTTGTAAGAAAAGCGCCTTGAAAAGCGCTATATAAATCTAATCCATTATTTATTATTATTATTATTAAGAAAACAAGTAACCCAGACCCACAAGTTATAAAGGACAGTATAATTCTGAAATATTGACAATATTCTGGAGTTTTGACAATAAACAGAGTTGTCAGACATTGTCAACTGCTATTGCCTCTTGGGAGGGAATAGCCAGACCTTTAAAAGAAAGAAGAACTGAATTCTAAAGAGACTTTTCATTCATTTTTAGGGGGTGTTAGATCATGTTGTATGCACTGAATAAGGCACATTCAAGGCATAAAAATACAGTGTTTAGTATTTTTTGTCATTGTTTCTGAAGTAAGTCTAGTTGAGTGTGTTTTAGTGGAGATGTCAACAGTAACACTCACCTGTATGCAACCACCCACTGAATGGGCTCCTTAACAGACATGCCTGTCAGATTATGTTATCTAAAATTCCTTTAAAAGGGTTTATAGCGCAACCCACAACATCAAATCTCCAGGGATGTAGTAGAGCCTGATAATGGTGGCCTACGTATGTTTTCATGTGACTCAGTTTTTCATTCTCAGGCTGCTGCTTACAGCCTCTGTAATTTATACACTTTTTTCCAATCTGCCACTTTGGTCCACATGTGCTTGCTAGCGCGAGAACAAGTCGATTTAGGCATACATTTTGTGGCTTGACTGACTCTTTGGAATCCATTTTGACAGACTAATGTGAGTGTGTATAATTTTCAGTTAGCTCTGGTTATACTGTTGGTTGTGTTTTACCATTTACTGATTTGTTATCAGTGATCTTTGTGAATGTAAAAAATGTTATGACTAATGCCTTAGTATTGGCATCACCAAGCTCAACCCAGATGGTGTGCTCTGCTTATTAAACCAATAATGTGTGATTTGTTGCATGTATGTGTATCTATTGCAAGGAGAATGTTTTTGCTTTTCCCTTAGCTTCCTGACTGCTACTGTCATTGTATCACAAGGCACACCATAACAACTCCATCTTGCTTGCATAGTCATAGGGATCAACTGATTCCCTAAAAGTTGGGTCATCTTTTAACCAGAACAACAGATAATTCTGTTGAAACCCATAAGGAAACAAAAATGGGATTCAAAGTTGTGGTGAACAAGAGTAAGGAGAGAGCTGAATTTAGACAAAAGAGGCTTATGTAGAGAAGGAGATACAAGCCATGCCTCGCTTCTCTCATCATCTATCATGGGGGATGTGAGGTCTCTGGTAAACAAGAAGGATAAGCTAAAAGCACAAGCCCAAAGTCAGAGGGAGTATAGTTAACATGCCTCATGAAAACAAGGCTATACCAAGAAACTCCCAATGAGTGTTTTCATCAATGCCTACAGGACTTTTTGGCCTGTATGGAACCTGTTGCAAGGGGTAAGCAGAAAGAAGGAGACTTGTCATCCTGATTGAAACCAGTGGTGTACCCTTGCTCATATAACTGCTGAAGAAAATTTTGTTTTGCTTGGACATTGAATTATCCACTATTAGTCTACAGCAGAGGTATCCAACTCCAGTTCTCGAGGGCCGCAATCCTGCAGGTTTTAGATGTTTCCCTGATCTAACACACCTGATTCAGATTAAATTTCTCTCCTCAACAGCTTGTTGTCATGTTCTGCCCAAGCAAGTTGACCCATTAATCTGATTCAGGTGTCTTGCAGCAGGAAACATCCAAGACCTGCAAGAAAGTGGTCTTCTAAGACAGACTTTGGACAACCCTTGTCTTCAGTCAGGGATGGAGAACCTTGGTCCTTGAGGGTTGCAGTCTTACAGGTTTTAAATGTTTCCCTGCTCCAACACACCTAAATCAAATCAGGGGACACATCTAAAACCAGCAGGTCCGCAGAGTTTCCCTCCACTGGTCTGCAGCTATATCATCAGGAAAAGTTTTTTTCTTTTTTTTGTTTTGTTTTTTAATGTGATATATGTTTTAAAATTTAAACGGAGTGTTCCTCAAGGTCATATATCATGCTGCTTTTTATATGACATAGTATCACCACAACAGAAAACAGATGTCTAGCTAGGCTTCATCTGGCCTTTTGTCCCCTAGTGGCACCACCACCGCAAGTCAGGCCATCATGACACTCAAAGGACAGCACCTAGACACAGAGGAGCCGGACATCACATTCTTTAAGAAGAAGAGATGAGTGCATAATGTCAAAATAACCAAGTGAATATAAAAAAAAGCTAAATTTTATTACAGTAAAGAGCCTTTAAAGCTGGCAGTAAGAGAGAGGTTCAAACACTACCAGAAACTAAGGAAAACGTTTAGAGAGCCAAAAGATACAGAAAGAGACTAAAGAGGAAACTCCAGCAGAATAACTCAGAAAACATCCGTTGAAAGCTTTGATTTCATGTGATTTTAGTCAAACATGTTTACATAGAATTTTTATGCACATTTATTTTCAAAGTGTCATCTTAATAAATTGAGTGTCCCTCACTGTTGACCTTGTTTGGAGTGACCTGATTAGACTCCACTCAATGATTTTTACACATTATGAGACCTGGCCTGGACCAGCTTCAACTCATGGTCAGGGCACTCATGGACCCCATCCTGAGTTCAGCATTATCATCCTGCTCAACTAGATCTGCACACATTTAACCTGGAAGCGAGCAATATGAGGGTCAAGTCATGGTTTCTAAGGTGCATTCAAAAACATCAGGCGGCTCTATTGCATAAATTAAGAAAAAAAAAAAACTTTATTAATGCCTGTATGAAAATGATTAAATGAAGAAATTGAGAGCAGGGCAGATGGAAAAAAAGACCAGACAAACAGAGGCCTTTCTGTTTTCTCTGTATCTATTGGACAATGTTCAGGATATTTTGTTAGTCTGTTGTGTCCAGCCCTATTCTCTGTGACATGCTGGGGGAAGCAGAGTGAGGAAGTGAAGTCCAACAAACTGCAAGAGTAGTATACCGTGGGCTGAGTTGTACTCAGTGACAGTGGTGACAGAGGATGCTTTTTTTTTTTTTGCCATGGAAAATGACTTCTCCCTGTAGCCATCAAACTGTAAAACTCCTCCCTCTGAGACTTGCTCATTCTACAACAGAGCAATTACACTAAAAAATATAACTTGTTGAGTAAACATAAGAAAAAGAACATTGAAAAGAAAGCTATGCAACCAAGCAGAGTTAACATTAATATATGTGTTTTGGATGAACATCATAGTGAAGCTGGGTTAAATTAAATTGAGTTAGTTAAACTAATTCTACATGAGCACAACTTAAACTAATGAATAAAGTTGATCTCATTAGATTTTCATTGGAGAGGGCAGCTTCATGTCATGGTGTCACTTGTATCAGTGTAAAGTTAGTTCAACCAGCCCAATTAAATGGAACCAAACCCAACCTTCATTAATAAATACATCATGTCAATCCAACCCACGCAAATGTAGCTAAAAGAGCCAAATTGTTTAATGTATATTTTCGTTAGTGTAGTTAATCTTTTATTAATGCTGCAAATGCAGCTTTTATTAAATTCTTATGAGATTTTTATCAGGATTTTTTTTCAAAATCAATCTGCTTTAATAATGAAACAAAATATTGATGAAATTGGTATAGATGACACTTGCAAACTGTTACGTGAGCATGTTGTAACGGGGAAGCGTGTTGTGGTAAGGGGAATTAGTTCAGTTAGCCGGATAAAGCTGCCACAAGGTTGAAAAACTCACAGCGACACTGGTACTGAAGATTCCACAGCGCATGCTCTTTAATAAAAGGACATTCATCAACCATATAACGCCCGGTTGGATGGCTACTGTCTTAATATACATAAATTAAACAGTGCGACACAACACGTCCGTCACAACGAAGGGGGAAAAAGAAATGAATAAGAGCTGAGCTCCCAAAATGTCCGTCTGCAGTCCAAGAATGCGCAAGACGATCTCTTCTCTTCTCGAAGCATCTTGCTGACGTCATCATTAGTAGACAATTAAAAGTAGTCTTAAAGGGCCATTCCATAATTACAACTGTTACAATGTCATACAATAATTTTGGATTTCAACCTACTTTTGTTACATCCCCACCACTGTCTGACATTATGTAATCATGTATGTCTTAAATGTCTGTCTATCAATTAGGTGCCAGTCAGGGGCCAACCACAAATCTGGGATTGGCACACGCCTGGGAATGCTTGAATCTCAAAACAAAAGTGAATACCAACAAAACCTGGCATATTTTTGGGGGGGCACTACTATACATTTAGCTGTATTGCTCATCCCATAGAAACGCAATCCTTGCACGTTATACCTTGTTGGAAAGGTGACTAATCAGGCTTTCCAACAATGTATAATAAAACACCAGTTGGTTTTAATAAAGGAGGGAAATAATTAACCAAACACAAATATCCTTAGATTGCATACTAAGTTTATATGCAATAATTCATTAATTTATAACACAAAATACTTATTATGTACACACTTTTTCATAGTTTATATAAAACAACCTTGTTTAATTTCCTATTGTTCTACTTCCGTTTGTATTTTATTATAATGATTAATATCACAGTTATTACCAATTTATGTCTAATGGAGTACTGCAACACAGAAATTTCTCCCCTATCTGTATCTATAAGAGGGATCAGGTATCTGAAAGTATGAAAAACTGTGTCAGGAGTTTCATTACATGTTAGATGGCTGGTCATACCTGTTGTGAATTACTGAATGCAAGACATGCAGTTGTGTTGTCACTTATTGCCACTAATCCATGTTCTCACTGTGCTGCATATTGTGGTAATTGCTGTTTAAGTGCAGTAATAGTCACACAAGAGTGCACACATTCATACAATAACTTGAATTCAGTGGGTGAGTATAAACAATTTGTTCTCGACAGCTTCAATTTAACTGTCATAAACAGGGGGCTTGTCAGTGACAGTGGAGATGTTGTATAAGGTCTGATCAGCAGCTCCTGCTCAGTTTGCTGACTAGTTGCTTTCTCTATTCTGTTATTTCTGTTTATTTGCCTGTAGCTGTTTTGGAGATTCATTTTTAATGTGAGGCACACTAAAAGACGGAGCACAAGATCTCTATCTACAGGAGTGCATTAACTTCTCTCGTATGTGCGTGCATGGCCGTGCATACACATGATTGTGTGAAGGCCGTGTGGCAATTAGTTTATGCCTTTCTTTTTCTCAGTGAGAGTCGACACCTCGATGTGCAGACATAGATTAAAGTAAATTGTGTGTTATTAGTAGGGAGCATGTAGTGAACTGCATGAATTGTATGGTGTGAGTTGTGTGTATTTTCCTGTCCATCAGGATGCTATGTGAAGGCATACTTGAGGTGTTACCATGGAAACCGAGCACTGCTGTTAAACAGAAACACATATCTGGATGAGTCTTTCTCTGCTCTCCCTCCTACTGTCACACTTCTTGCGTGATTTTAAAAGATTTTTTTCTAATTCTTTCCCTCTACTGCCCTCGCTGAGTGGATTCATCAGCTCTTTCTTATCCAGCAATTCTGAGGATCGATCCCTTCTTTTTTCTTCCCTGGTTTTCCTCCTTTTTAACCTCCTCCCAAACCTTAGCGCTTCTTTTATCCTTTCATGCTAATCATGTCTTCTTTCATCTTTTCAACTTCAGCAGCGTTTCTACTCCACACCTCCTTTCTCCACTCTCTCCCTCCCTCCTGTGGGTTTCTTATTGCAGTTCCTTCCTCCACCTCCATCTCTTTTGTGTATGTCTCTATTTATTCTTTCCTCTCCCCACTCTTCATCTCTCTCCTCTTCTCTTCTCTCTGCTGCCTTCCTCCCACTCGCTTCCTCCTTCACTCTTTTTCTCGGCTTTGTCGTCCTCATGGAGAATTCAGCTCATTTACAATTAGCTTGTACACCTGCTATTAAGCCTGACAAACCGCTGATAATTAGACCTTTTAGACAGTGTTGGGTTTCCTCCACACTGTTCGGCCTCTTGTCTCTTTACTTGCACTGTTTCCCAGATTTTGTTTGCTTTTTTGTCTCTGTTATGTTTTTCTATGGCTTTTGTATTTTGGTGACTGAAACTGTAAATAAAAGATTAGCAAATATGTTGTGCAAGGCACGTGAGAAAAAGTCCTTTGATTCTGCCCCTTTTTTTTACCCTTCCGTTATTATGTTCCTCCATGCTTGTTTTTGACAAACTCTATATACCCTCTGCTAACTTTTTACATCAGGTGGTGCCTAATTGTTTTTTTTTTTGTTTGTTTTGTTTTCTATCTGTAGTCTCCCTCTGCCTTACATCTTTCACCTCTTTTCTCTCATGTTCGTCCTCCATCATCTCCCTGTCACTCTCTTCTTCGCTGATCCTATATGCTAGTATAGAAAGGCTATAGATACCAGCAAACTGGTCAGCAGTTGATTTTAAGGACCAGCAAAGGAAGGTAATTTGATGGAAATTATTATTTCCTTAGATTTTCTTCTTTGTTGACATCTTTGTATAAACATGATGTGCTTGCACAGCACCACAATGAACATGAATATAAATAGTAACATTCCTCAATAGAAAAAAGTAGGTATACTTTATGCCTCAGAAGCTGCTATAGCATCACCCCCTTTGCCAGAAAAAAACTTCTTTGTATTTTGCAAAAAGGGTAATATGCTTCCTGAATAACCCTTGCCAAGGTAACTCATTTGCAGGATATGTGAGCGTTTAAAAAGTTTCTTTATTTTTGCAGATTTATCCCCTTCTATGCTGACGATCATGTTCTGTTGGAGGCACTTCTTCAATTTGAATTTTAACTGTCAGAGAGGTGGTCTCATACAATCTTCAAACACTTACTGATGAAATAAAGAAGTTATGGTTAAATCAGTGATTGCCAGTTACAATTTCACAAACAGTGAAGTAATCAAAATGATGATATTTCCACCACCAAGCTTCACAGTTGGGTGGATAATTTTCTGAAAAGATGTTCTTGCTGGTACCCAGCAGGTCTGCTGCCACTGTGAGAAAGCAGTGTTGTCATTGATGAATCTGATGTTATAGGACAGCAATGGATGCTGGCATGTCTCCAGTACAGGTGAAACATGTGTAGGTTTATATTTTCAGACAGATATGTTTTGACTTACTGAACCTGCAGATCCTGCTATTCCTTAAATGTTCACTTTCAGCTCTTTAGTAGCTGTTTGATGTCCGATTTTCATTGATGTGGAATTATTAAAGTCAATCTGAGACTTTATACCATTTTGAAATCCTAGTCAAACTCTGGCATCCAGAAGTTTTTTTTTTATGTTGACACAACATCTTTTTTTTTTAATAAAGAAGACAATCTTTCACAACAGATATTTATTGTGACAATTTGTCGTTCGCTAAGGAGGATGAAATCATTAGGACCTGCAACCTTAAAACCTTTGTTCTGATCTAAATGAGAGGTAGTATATGTGCATATGTTTTGATTTATTTATTTTTTATATAAATTGTTTACGTGACTTTAATAATTCCAGTTTTGTATGAGTGTATTTTATAAATTTGTTGTACTTTTTTTTAAAAACTTTAGTATCTGCTTTGTATTAATATCTTGAAAACAATTTCAATTTCTACAGCGTGATTTGTTTTTTCTTCTGACTGTAAAAAAGCTGTTTTGGAGGACAAAGTGGAGAAAAGCAGAGAAAGTAGTGTGAAAGTTAGAGAGAGGGAGAGACAAAGACGAGACAGAAACTCAGTGCAGCTCTGTTGGAGTGTCTAATGGTCACTTAGCTTGGCAGTGAGTGGATGACGCTCTGAGGCTGTCAATCTGTCACAATCCACCCAGTGTTATCCTGACTCCCTCAAAATCCACATAAATAAACTCATACACAAGACTCACTATATTGTTGATGCTCTGACTCTGATGTTTGCCACAGGGTTCCTCTGAGGGAGTTACTACACAGCATAATGGTTCTGGCATTGTCACTTAATGCTCTTTGAGGGAAGATGTCTTTCGGTGTATGGTTTTGTACCTAACTATATGGGTCACAGCTGCTTCTGCAATTAAGAAGTTGGCTTATCCGTATTTGTGAACCCTGAACAACAATGAATTTTATTATTAAGATCTATTCCATCAAGCCATCGAATAGATAGTATATGGGCTGTGTTTAAGTTCTAAAGTGCTTCTTTGCTTGAACAATTCTGAGATTAAACTGTTAAAATAATGAACTTTACACTACTGACATAGCTAATTTGTGGCAGAAAGTGTATAGAAGCTGTTTGTTTACACGTCCATATTGTGATGGTGACATATCTAGAGGCTGTTGTTTAAAGTCAGGAGGCCCTCATGTGATATTCTATAAAATGAATATATTTGAGCCTTTAACAGTTGTGAACTAAACCTTGACTAAGTATGTTTAATGATGTAATTTTGTTGCCTATTCACAACAATAAAGTGGAAAAATAAAGTGTTTTCATGTTATTGACGTGTTGGGTTTTAGTATAAGCAAGTCTATTTATTAGTCATTATTAATAATCTATGGAAAAGTTTATCACTAGAGAACAGTCTTAAAATATGTCTAAAACACACTAAAAATAAAAATCCTGAGCAATAAGACGAAATACTCAGAAATTCTGAATAAGATGGAGATTAAAAAGACAAGAGCCACTGCTGAACCAATGCAAACTGTGGGTGCACCCAAAATGGTGAATTACTCCCACAATTCTGCGCATTGACAATGTCAGTGCACATTTTCGATTATTAATATTTAATAAAATTATGAATATAAAACATTACCTACAGGGCACCCCTGGAGAAATTGTAGAACTAATACCTATACTATACCTTACCTTACATATATAGTCCAGTGTTTACCTTACAAAATTTTGTAGCCATGGTGGTACCAATAATCCACCAAATGGTAGACCAATTGTGGGGACGCTATAAAATAAAGTGCCAATAGAATAGAATAGAATAGAAATGCTTTATTAATCCCTTCGGAGAGCCCTCAGGGAAATTTGGGTACCAGCAGCAATACAACACCAACAGTAAAGCAGGACAAGCACATGACACAATATATACAGGTACAAAGTAAAATAGAGGCAAATAGAATGCAATAAATATAACAATAATAACAATAAGATAAGTTAAATAAAACAATATAAACAAGCATTGCACACAGTAGAGGTGGTACAGATTCAGCTCACTATTGCAAGTATAAGTTATTGCAACTGTTTGTATGGGTTATTGTGCATGTGTTGTATCAGGCGGACTGCACACCTCCCTCTCCCCCCTCCTTCTCCCCCTCCTGCCTAATGCAGAGTTGTACAGTTTGATGGCTCGGGGGACAAAGGAGTCTCTTAGCCGGTTGGTCCTACTCTTGGGGAGGAGCAGCCTGTTACTGGTCAGGCTTCTCTGTGCACTGATGACAGTGTGCAGAGAGTGACTGGCATCATTCACAATAGCCAGTAGTTTTTTTAGTGTTCTCCTCTCTGCCACTGTCACCAGGGAGGCCAGCTTCATGCCAACCACAGAGCCCGCCCGCCTGATGAGTTTTTCCAGCCTGTTAGCACACCTTTTTGTCATGTTACCCCCCAGCAGACAACAGCATAAAAAAGTGTACTAGCCACCATAGACTGATAGAACATCCACAGGAGTTTCCTGCAGATGTTAAAAGATCTCAGTCTTTGCAGGAAGTACAGACGGCTTTGGCCCTTCTTGTACAGGTGATCTGTACAGCATGTCCAGTCCAGCTTGTTATCCAGCCACAACCCGAGGTACCTGTAGTTGTCTACAATCTCCACCTTGTCGTCCCTGATGGTCACTGGACATGGTTGTGGGCTGGACTTCCTGAAGTCAATAACCAGCTCCTTAGTCTTTGAGGTGTTAAACTGGAGATGGTTCATCTGACTCCAGGTGACAAAGTCACTGACCAGATTCCTGTACTCGTCCTCTCCATCATCCCTGATACACCCCATGATGGCTGTGTCATCTGCAAACTTCTGGATGTGACACAGCTCTGAGTTGTAACAGAAGTCTGAGGTGTAGAGTGTGAAGAGGAGGGGGGCCAGCACAGTCCCATGGGGTGCTCCTGTGCTGCTAATAACAGTGCCAGATGTGATGTCCTCTAGCCTGACGTACTGCGATCTCTCTGTGAGGTAGTTACCAATCCAGGACACCAAGCAGGGGTCCACCTGCATCTCCCTCAGTTTGTCCAGAAGCATCAGGGGCTGGATTATGTTGAAGGCACTTGAAAAATCCAAGAAGAGAATCCTCACTGTGCCCCACCCCTTATCCAGATGAACTTGGACATGGTGTAGGAGGTAGAGAATAGAGAATAGCATCCTCCACACCCACACCTGCGCGATAGGCAAACTGTAGGGGGTCCTGGGCCTGTTGCACTTGGGGCTTGAGGAGATTAAGGATGAGCCACTCCATCGTCTTCATCACCTGGGATGTAAGTGCCACCGGTCTGTAATTGTTCAGCTCACCAGGATGGTTTTTCTTTGGAACTGGAACAATACAGGATGTTTTCCACAGGGTAGGCACTTTCCCCAGCTGTAGACTGTGGTTGAAGACATGCTGGAGTGGTTCCCCCAGTTCAGCAGCGCAGGTCCTAAGCAGACGAGGAGGCACTCCGTCAGGGCCTGCTGCTTTCCATGGATGGAGCTTCCTCAGTTCTCCCCTCACCTGTTCTGCTGTTATGTGTGGAGGGTGTTGAGATGGGGGGAGGGGTAAACGTTGGCAGGGGGGCTGCACAGGGGATGAAGTCAGGGAGGTTGTGTACTGCAGTGGGGGAGGGGGGAACATGAGCTGGTCAAAGCAGTTAAAGAAGATGTTTAGCCTGTTTGCTTCTTCCACTGTCCCCCCCGCTGTTATGGCCTTTGATCTGAAGCCTGTGATGGTGTTGACACCATCCCAGACCTCCTTCATACGTCTCTCACTTAGTTTATCCTCCACCTTCCTTCTGTAGGTGTTCCTCGCCACCTTCAGGCATTGTTTCACCTCCCTCTGTGCTAATTGCATTGCCTCCCTGTCATGGGGCCAATATGGGGCCCTTACTTTATAAGGGCTGGTCTTATGTGGTCTAGGTTCCCAAGAATGCTGCGGACTCACCCTTTACACATATGATCAGCTTTAATTTATGTGTAGGCAACACTATGGAAACAACATTAGTTCTGTTGTTGGCAGGAAATCAACCAATCAGAGGATAAGACACGTCAACCACAGTCTCCACTTTAGAAGTGTCAAAATTTGAGCGAGCAAGAACTGTTCAGCCGAGCGAACAGTGACAGAATTGAGAGCGCGCTGTTCCCTGCCATGAGGACATAGGGCTACATGTGTACACAGGAGACTGATGGGCTGTCACGAGGGTGATTCTCTGCTTGTGTTATACTGTGTTATTCCCGCACATTGCAGAAATGCCTCCAAACAATGTTTCTCTTCACCTGCATGTAATAGATCATTCAAATCACGTACATGTACATGTTGTTTACCATTAGCATACTCCATTTTCATGCGTGCAGTTGGTTTTCAAGTGCGCCCCTTTTGTAAACGTCTTATTGAAATGTCTATTCAGCTTGTAAAATCTAAAGACTCCACAACAGACCCTGCATTCATGTGCAGAGCAGATGTCTAACAGCAGAGTAGCCTACCACTGCTGCCCTTCTGAAGACAGCAATGTTGATTCAGATGAGAAATTTTGACTTTGTCCATGAAAACCTTTAATTCTCTGCATTTTGAAGGCATGAGGCTAACAGTAAAGTCAACGAGTCAATGTATGGCAAACACTGCAGTCTTGAGGGTCCGTCTCTGTATCGGTCTTGGATAGATATGACACACACACTGCAGATAATGTAGGCTATGAATCTGAGCACTGACGTTCGCAACCAGCAGTTATCACAATACACATACACAACAATCACAACCTGACGTTTGAAAATAAAACAATCAATTTATTAAAGTAAGGCACAATGATTATCAGTCAGTTATATTTTGGTAATAAATACTACTGTTTAATTCTACTACACTGTACAAATGCTAGTAAATGTACAATATAGCCAAACAATCATCTGTGTTGGCGTGATTGTGTGGATGTATTAGTGTGTGACGGTGTCTGATGCTAACTGCTAAAGCCCAGTATGTGTCTTTTGTTATCACAGTCCTTTGTTCCAGTTTTCCTCTGAACTCAGAATTCCTTTTTTCCATTCCATGTTTTCAGAAATGACAAAGTGATCTTGTCATTTCTTTCCAAATTGCAAACTCATAAGTTACAGAGGACCCAGAGATTCCAGATTTAAAGATGTCTGTACTACTTGTAGTCTATTGTTGTCTTTATTAAAATTCTTTATAATATGTTTTGTGTCTGTTAAGTTTCTAGTGTAAAGTGCAACAAGTTTTATCAGAAATTATGTTGTTACAGCAGGCTTGTTTGCAAAAAATTACTAGAATATGTGTGGTTTATTAATCATTATCACCAAAACTAGCTGGTGTTCTCATGGTGCACATTTGTACAGTGGGTTTGTGATTTTCTGGTTTTATACAGGATTTGTAGATGCTCACAAATAGGTTGGAGGTGTCCATTTCTTTGATTTGGTGCAGCTGGAACGCCAACTGCCTGTTAATGATGTCACCTCTCAACCGTTCAAAATTTCGAGACAACTGAAACGCACTATTACCATGAGGTTGGAGGAAGTTGGTGGGGATGGCAACCTGAAAAGGAATTTTGTTCCCTTTTCCCCAAAAAAAGATTAAGTTTAAATCCATGAATGCGAGCTTTGGTTCTGTGGTGTTTCAACAGACTGATAATATGACACATGACATTTCACCAGATGCCATTATGGACAGCGTTCAAGACTTGTTTTGATTGCAGGACTTGTTGGTCTGGTTTAGTAACATCTAATTATATCCATATGTATGAATTGTGATTGTAACCATTTTCTTTTAACCCCAAATCATTTATGGCTGAGAGTACTGCAGATTAAAAAAAAGTAATCGCATGGAGAGGCAAAGTAGAAAAGTGTTAAAACTAAGAATGAAGTACAAAGCAAGTCTCAAATGAGCAATTTCTTGCATAGAAGTCCTTGGGTTAGCACTTTCCGCAGTCCCTTTTTGCCCTAAGCATTTTTTAAATGGATACTAGCAAGAAAGTGGATGTCATAGTGTTGGAAAATTTAAAAAGATGAAGCACACTGATCTGCTCACAGAGTAAGGAAAAGTAATTTACTGCATTTAGTGATCAGTACTAATACAGCAACATTAAGGTTCTGCCATGATATCGGGTTGACTTATGCGGTTAAATAATTATAGTTATTCAAATTATCCAAAATTGGTGTAATTTTTTTTATATTAGACAGATTAGCCAAAACAGGACTTTAATTCTTTTTCTTTAACCGTATTTATTTTGCTTCAGGTACTTTGACTTACCAGGATTTTCTTAAGGAATTTAACTCAGAAGAATTTTTTTTTTTTTTTTTACTTATCACATTTATTACCTCTGCCTAGCAAACTGTCTTAAGCTTCCTGTAAAAACTGCTCCTACTTAAGAGGCATGGACTCGGTATCTCTGGAGGTGTGCCTGGTAGTTTTGCCTGGCCATCATTACCTTCCAATCTTGTACCAGCACATCCTCAAAATTTTGTCCGTTAATGGTTTGTCTTGCCTAAAACTGCTGCTGACTTGCAACAACCTGCAAGTTTAGCTGCTTTTGAAATGCTCAGTTACCGTCAGCTGTCAGGGATACTCAGGTCACTACATTAGCCCATATTTTCCTCATCTTACGTGCTGACTATGCAAACTGCCTTCACATGCACAGTTGTTGTTTACTGCACCTGTGAATGGTCTAAATGTTTAGTTTTATTATTTTTGTGGAGTAATGTTTCTTTTTATTTTAAACTCATTCAAAGTGGACTTGAATTTACAGATGTGTTGCATTTATTATGTCTTCCTCTCTCTCTTTTCTTTCTGTCCAGGGTTGGCATTTACATTCCTCCACAATGCTTGTCAGCCTCCACCCCTCTCCCTCCCATCTTCAGGACAAGCACTTCGTGTCCCCCTCCTCCTCCTCTCACCCTTTTCCTTCTCTAAACCATACATCCCATCATCCCCAGCCTCGGCTGACCCTGCCCTTTCTCTCCTATTCCATCTCTCTGCTCCTCCTCTCTGTACTACTCTTGCCCACCTGCGAGTCCAGAAGGGTAGGAGGTCCCGGAACAGGGCCTGGAGGTGTCCCAGGGGGACAGGGAGGCCAGAGAGGAGGCAGCAACCAGAGGGGTGTCGTCATCCCTCCTCAGTACTCTCCTGGTTCACCGGTACTACCCCCTATCAGTCCTAAATTGATCAGCTCACTCAGCATTGCTGTGATCCTGGTGGGCAACTCTAGCGAAGTAACCTTGGGGGCTGGACTTGAGAAAGAAGACTTCCTCCACATCCCTTATCCCCCCAAAGTTGAGGTAGTCACTATGAATGAGACTGACCCAAAGAGCATTATTAATCGGATCTGCACACAGATGACCAGGAACTCCTTGCAAGGCGTAGTGTTTGGTGACGACACAGATCAGGAGGCCATCGCTCAGATCCTGGACTTCATCTCAGCTCAGACACATATTCCTATTCTGGGCATTAGAGGAGGGTCCTCAATGGTCATGGCTGCCAAGGTAGGAAAATTATCAGTGATTTCTTTTATTACATGCTATGTTGTTTATATTGTTTTGAATGAGACGCTCCTGCCATATTTCAGGATTAATCACCCTGAAGAAAAGATTACATATATTTTTTAAAGTAATGCCAAATTAACAGAAGCCCAATTTATCCATTTTGCCACATATTTTGAGGATGTATCTCTCATTACTCCTTGTTGCTCCGCTCTCCATCCAAGTCTTTCTATGAATCAGTATTTTTTTTTTTCCTGAATTTATAAAGGACTCACAAGTCAGATTCCATTTCAGCAGGATCTCATTGTGGCCCTAAGGAGCAAAGCATAACATTAGACACAACAGCACAACTAACAACCACAAAAGAAAAGAAAATACCCCAACATTTCACCAAACAAAATGTCATAAATTATTACTATAACATCTCAAACAGCATTATGATGAAAACCTACAGTGAAACACATTTCATAAAACAAACAAAACAGAAATACAACATGTGACAGAACAACAAACAGCAAACTAAATAACATTTGATGAAACAAAACATCAAATGTTACACAAAACACAACATCACAAAAGGCTAATCTTAACAATGTCCCCATTTAGTCTTATGGAATATGTGCATGAAATTACAGCGGCAGAATGAAACTTCAAACACAAATGTAGCACAAACTGAGCTCATTCTACCTCATGAGCAAGCAAATGCATGAACCACTGTGTATGAACTCCATATGTTAGTTTCCTGTCACTTTGATACTGGTTGGCTAATACAACTGTACAGTTTGTCCTACAATGCTAAGTTAAAAGTAACACTTTGTTAGCATGCTTGCTACTTTATTTATTCAACTTTCTGTCACATCATGCAGTTTATCTCCAAAACAATGCAAAAGTTAACATTTTCCTAAGTTAATTAAAAAATTAAGCACTGTGGAAAAGATTGTCTATAATTATCTTTAATAAACGGTTATTGCTCCAAACAGTTGAAGATACCCATTGACCACTTTTGGTTGGTAAGACCTCTAAATTACCTATAAACATCTTGTCTAAACTTGTGTTGAATATAACTTTTTTTTTAAATAAAAATTTTACTTTCAGCTTTTTTTTACACTGAACTCGTCAGCCAAAACTGTGAGGAGTCAGGGCTGTGTTGTCAATCCTTCCTTTTTTCTTTTTTTTTTTTTTAGCTTTTTACGTAATTAACTACCACCGTTACAATATTCAAGGTATCTTGCCAACATACAGCCTGTGTAGCTCCATGTTTATAATTCATGACACATTTAACATGCTGAAACAGTTTTTGGATTTGCCACAATTACATATGAGCTTGAAAAATATTTCCTCATGATATCCAATATCATCTCTCTTTCATCTCATAATTTAACTGACATTTTTTTGTAACATGTTAATGTTTTATGCACATTTTTGAGTAAAAAGTGGATGAAAGCAGTTATCAGTCATTTTAGCTGCAGGAGACACAACTACTATGCATCATGACTGATTCTGGTGAACAGGCTGTCAAAACTAAATTGTTGAAGCTGCAGTTTCTGCTCTCTGCAAAATTATACCAATTTCTTTACCTTTTTAGATTGAACTGCTTCCATTAGATATATAGATAACTGTTTTCATCCCCAAGGGTAAATTTAGTTTTAAGAGCAGCCTGGTATAGTTCACAAAAAACCCCAAAATACACAAAAACACAATAAGATGAAATATTGAAAGTAGAAAAATAGAATAAATACACTTGAGGGCACTTCTGAGATGACAATAATAATAGTAAGGGCACAGTGTGATAATAATAGTATATAATGGTAGCAGTAATGGTATATGCTAATAATAATAATAATAATAATAATAATAATAATATAATAATTAAGATGATTATACTATATGTACACATATATATTTTTCCTATATATACATATATTCAGCATGTGCAATGTATGCAAAGATACATAACTGCAATGTGATGGGATTCAGAGTGCAAAAGGTGACAGATGGAATTAGACCGAGTGTGTAATTGTGTCTCTGAAAGAGGTAGATGAGTTGTAAAGTCTGGTTGCCGAAAGTAGGATTGCTCACAGACATCTTGCTTTCAACATATAGCCTTTATAGTCCACATGACACAATGAATTATTTTAAATGTAAAAAATACATAGAATATAAAAATACTCCATCAATCCCAGAGGTAAATTAGTAGACCTGTAGGATAATAGGGTAATTTATAAGAGTAGGTTTTGCCCCAAATTAAGCCTTTAATAGTCATTATTTAAGTTCTTGTTGCACATGGCTATTGCTGTTAGCAGGAATGACTTCCTCGTTTCACTGAACAAAATGTTGTTTCCTGTGTTGTGTAAAGGAGGTAAAGTGTTGTCCATCATGTTCAGCAACTTTTGCAGCATTGTTCTCTGCACAATCAGCTCCAGCAGCTGCAGAGTTGTCCCCAGCACAGAGCCAGAGGCTCTGATGCTGCTGCCCCCAACAGATGGCTGCAAAGCAGAATGCATTTGCCACAACAGACTTACAGAGAATATGCAACATCTTGGTACAGACAAGAAGTGTACTTTTTTTATACAACACAGGTAGTTATTAGTCTTGACAATCTCCACTTCTTCTTTCATGATAGTACTAGTATATTATATTAAAAGGAGCTTTTAGATGTGAAGTTTCTGCCAATGAATTTATCATAATTTATAGACTGTATTTGTGCATCATACATATCTACGGATGTTCATGTGATATATAAATAAGTTCATAAAGGGACTCAGCTGCTTGAGTTAAAATAAGTCTAAATTTAGATTTTTCAGGACCAAATTAAGGCTACAGCTAAGCTTAGATGAATTACAGTTTTAACTTAACCATTACCTGCTGTGTGGCTGTCATCTTGGCCTATTTCAGCTCTGCTAACTACAGTTTGGTCTTTTAACAACCTGTAGTGCAAGACCTGGAATAATAATGTGTTTTTCAAAAGGGGGATCAGTATCCAACTATCTGAGACAATGATGAGGTGCATTTGAGTATTTAAGAATAAAACAGCCACGTTTTTGGTGTGATGTAGTGTGAGCTCGGCTTGCATTGTGTCCAAACATGAGCTCTCAGCCATTTCACTGGATATTCCCCCTATATGATAAAATGTGCCTAAGGGGTTATTGAGTTAAATTTGTTTTAATTTACTTTTGCATGGTAGCAGAAAGCTGTACAATCAATCTCAAAAGAGACAGACCCTACTGAAAAGGGGGTGGATAAGTAGAGTTCTGCAGATCATGCTTCCTAGTAAAATAGACTGCTATGAAGAGAGAGTTACAAAAGGAGCTTTTGTATACTCTGTTCCTGTGGTTTTTGACTAAAGTGTGTCACAGGCCTCAGGAAATTGTACTAACCTGTGGAAAAGAAACAAAAAATAACAAAACAAACAAACAAAAAAAAAACCTTTCAGACAGACTGTTATAAACTTGAAACTAAATTCTCCAACTTTTTGTTTTAATCAAGGCTACACTTTACACAAATAAACAAAGAACTTAAGTTCAGCTGCTTTAATGTCCCTACAACAAGCACACCACACTCAAAAAGCCTGCAAGCCTTTTTCTTCCTATCTTCTATAAAAGACTGTCACACAATAAAATACAGTGGACAAAGAACACACCAAAGGAGAAGAAAAAAAAACAACTACAGCAAGAAGAAAGAACAGCATAAAGAAGGGAGGGGAGAAATGAAGGCTATGAAATGCCACAACCTGTGTGGGTGTGCAGGAAGAAGAAGAGTTTGCTAAACATACAATTACCTCATTTACAGCTGACAGGGGTTGCAAACTGAGAATGACAGGAGTGAAAGTGGAGATAATATGCCAACAGGCATGTAGAAGCACTCCCAAGGGAAAACAACACATGAGAGAAATGTGTGTGTGTTGGTGAGAAAACTGCATAAACACCATTTGATTCCTTACATATTTAGAAATTTCAGTAGTTTTTTTATCAGGTTTCCAGTGATTACTATTAACTTGGCTTTATTTATTTTTACCACAAGCCCTTTTATTTCTTACTCTACTGCACATGTTCATCACACAGAAAATGAGGGGGTGAATGCAGTGGATATTGTTGGCATGGCAACCACTAGCTTATATATTTCTCTCTACATACTGTATAAAAGCAGTTGCACAGAGAGAGAGGGGATAAATCATTATTTCTTAGTCTGACAAAAACAGTAGCAGAAGAGAAAAGGTTGCGCATGTGGAGGGACGAGGTTTTGAATGGATGAATGAACAGATTAAAGCTCAACAATGGGGACAGGAACGCAGGCAAAAGGATCACAGTTAGAAAGGTGAAAAATTGAGGAGGGTATCGATGGGTGAATTGCCTCTCAATGCTGTGAATTTGAGGTTTTTAAAGCTGTTGTAGCAGTTCATATGTTATTTCAATCTTTTGAGTAACATAACCATAAAATCTCAAAGGAAAAAAGAAAATCCTGTTACAATATCAGAAACACATATTTCCATAGTATGACTACATCCACAGTTGAACCATGTTGACTTCTTCCCCTTAATTTTCCTCACCAAATAAGTGTTTGAAAAGGTTGATTAGTTCTCTTAATTTTCTAGACTGAAATGTCCTTTTAAAAAGACATAAAAAAACATGTTCATATGGGCAGAAGCGTTTCTTGGGTCTCTGGGGGCCCCAAGCAAAATTCCACACGGGGCCCATCCAACCAGCGTTCTTTGCCTCTTTATTATGATATTGTGTACTTATAGTAATTACAATAACATGTTAATAATATTATCTTTAAATATATTGTTAAAACATTACATTCTTCTACGTTTAAATGTTCTTTGATGGTTTTCACTTCTTCTAGTGACTTCTACTTCATTAATTACTATTTGCATTTAATTAAACAGGGGTAATATGATTTAATGTAGTCCCAATACAGAAGATTTAACTATGTGCTGAAACCTGCATTATGACCTTTAGAACTACATTTATAGCTAATACAACACATATATAAGTAGTTTTCAGAAGCATAAATATGACTGGACATGAAAAATAACATATAAACACCACTTTCACACAATAACTTTTATCCATGTACTTTAGTATCAGATTTTCACCTGAATTCTATAATTTCACATTGTTAACTTCACACTTCAGCTGAACTAGTCAGTTTTCATTTGATTATCCAAGTTATCTGTTTTTATTTTCAGCCTCCTGACACCAGGTAGTCATCAGGAGGACAGACTGAGCTCTGAGCTATATATATATATATTAATATATGTATATATATATTTTTTTTTTCTTTGCTTGACAAGATAAATAATACTTTCAAAGAATTCCATTAAAACATTATATAAATCACAACTCAAACAACAGATAAGAATATTAACCAATTTCTTCGTAACATCAATCTTCCAAAATTAAATCATGAAATTAAATGGCCTTGGAATCCCCTATTTCAGTCAATGAGCTCCATGAAGTCCTCCAGCATAAGCCCAACAATAAAGCCCCAGGTCCACATGGTTATCAAGCAGAATTCTACACAGAATTCTGGACAGCACTGGCATCCACTTTCTACAAAATGATATTAGAAATAAGGGAAAACAAAAAAATACCTACAAATATGAACTTAGCTAATATTACACTACTTTAAATGCACAGTCATTTCCTTAGACACAAAAAAAGCATTTGACAGAGTAAACTGGAAATTTTCATTTGCAACATTGAACAGATTTGGGTTTGTGTCATCTTTCATACACTGGATAAAAATATTATATAACAACCCAAATGCATGTGTGAAGACAAATAATCAAACTTCTCCAAGCTTCTTTTTGTAGAGAGGCACCAGGCAGGGCTGCCCACTTTCTCCATCACTTTTTTTTTTGCTATTTTTATTGAACCCTTAGCAGCTGCCATAAGACAAAATAAAAAAAAAAAAAAATTAAAGGAATCCTCACATCAAACATAGAGCATAATATAAGTCTTTATGCTGATGATGTATTACTTTTCCTCCAGAACTCATCAACATCTCTTCCCCAGACAATCACACTCATTAACACATTCTCATCAATATCTATTCTATTAACTGGTCTAAGACTATAGTTATGCCCATTAACTGCGACTTACAAAACATACCTAATACTACAATACAGTCTGAAAACATTAGATTAGGCATAAACATTTCCCCCAGGTTATCAGAACTAACAAAGCTAAATTATGTCCAGCTTCTTATAACAATAGAGGATGATTTCTCATGGTGGAGGCACTTACTCATGGGGAGGATTGCCACAATTAAAATGATGGTTCTACCTGAAGTCAACTATCTAGTCTAACTGATATCCATTAAACCATCTTCCAGCTGATTTAAGTCACTGGGCTCACATATATCCAAATTTCTATGGAAAAACAAGCCATCACGTATCAGTCTAAAAACTTTACAACAGACTAAAGACAGAGGTGGGTTGGACCTACTCAGCTAATACACTGCAATATATCTCCAAATGGCTTAAACCTAGTGGTCTAGATGAACCATGGTTAGATGTAGAGTTGTAGAATCAGCAGCACTAAATTTTTTAGAATATCACCAGCTTAAATCTGTTTTATTGAAAAAATATGCAATTAACCAATTAAACTTAAAGCTACCTATTAGGGTAGCAGAATTCTTGAATCTCCATGCCCCAAAGCTATTATGAAAAATATATAGACTACTATCTAAACTATTAGACTAAATCTATCTTTCAACTTCAAAATGGGAGGCTGACTTATCCAGCAACTTTAATCAAAATAAATGGTCACAAATATGTTTAAACACCTTTACAATGACTAAGAATTCAAACATGCAACTAATACAATTCAAAATTCTTCATAGGACTCATTATACAGGACAAAGGATGTTCAGGATGGATCTGTCACAATCAATTTTTTTCTTTTTTTTTGCTCACACTGCACTGACAACACGACTGCCAACTACTTCCATGCCTTTTGGTCCTGCACACCTGTCCGCAGGTTCTGGCTTCAGGTATGTGAAGACATGTCAACGTGGTTTAAATGTAATATTCCTGCAAACCCCACACTGTGCCTAATAAGAGACTTGGGTGAAACTAACATGGCAATTAACTCTGTACGCATGATCCTCATGGTCTTATGCATCACAAAGAAAACTATCCTTGTGAACTGAAAAACCAAAAATAGTCCAGGCATTCAACAGTTTAGGAACCTCTTACTAGACCACATCAGTATTGAGAAAATGTTTGCCTCCTCAAAGAACCAGTTAGCTGAATTTCATTCCCTCTGATCCCCTGTGATTAGCTCCATCACTTAGTGTAGGTGGAGAATTTTGACCTAGTCTCTTTGGGGGTTGTATATTGGCGGGGGTCCCTGGTGGTTTCCTGTGGTGGGGATCTAGACTGCTCCCCCGATTGGGGCAGCTTTGTGTCTGGCCCTGTTTGGGGATGGGGTGTCTACGCACAGGGTGGCCTCCTGACGGTGTAGCATGGCCACTGGGTGGGCCTGGAAGTGGGTGGGTCATGGATCTGGGCTCTCCCACTGTCTTCACCCCTCCTCTTTTTCTCCCCTAGGCATATGGTCTGTGGTTGCCTTCTGGGGTTGGTGGCGGCTCATTGGCTGCAGTCTTGTGTGTCATGGTCGTGGGGGACGGCTGCTCCTACTGCCATCCTTTGGAGGGAAGTTTGCTTCCTCCTTGGCTGCACCCTGTGGCAGCTCGCCTTTTAGTTTCAATTACACTTAGACATGAAAACACAAGAACACAACACAAACAACTTTTGGGGATGGGCCATGTAGTGCATGGCGGGCAGGGCTGCTTGTGAGGTCTCGCTCCCAGCTCGGCATGGTTACTGCACCTCAGTTTTAATCACAAATAACACACAAACAGTCATGAGTGAGGAAGGTAAGGGCAATGGGGTCCTTTCACAACCCTGGTTCCTGGACACCACCGGGGGTGGGCAAAGGAAGGTGTTTGCCCCAGGGGCCGGGATCCAGCCTGGCTGTGCTGATAGGGTGGTTGCTAGCGCTGGTGGGGGTGCCCAATCTGCTGCATCTGGGTGGGGTGTGGGGGGCCACCTTCTGCAGCAGGGCCCTAAGCATTTACCTGGTTTGCGTTTTGTCAAGTGGCACCTCTGAAAATGGGTTGAAATCAAGCTTCTTTGCTGATGTGCAATTTAAGATGACATTACAACAAAATTCTTGAGGCAGACTGTTTTGTATTTGTAGCTGTTCAGCAATTAAACTTTTTTCACAAAGCTGCCATCAGTCAATTTTTAACCATAATTAACCTTGTTTTAGTGTTACTTTATTAACATTTTATAGAATTAGAGGGTGGTGCTGACTGAGATAGAGCTGTCTGGATGAGATGGAACTTAAGGCCTCTTGACCTTACACATCTCAGCAAGACAAGGTAATTTTGTCAATTAACCTTCTGTCTCCACCACATGTGGAGGCTGTGTTGTATGTGCAGACTGACATCTGCAGCTTTTGTGAAGTACTTTAAGTAGTCAATGTCTTTCTTGCAGCAGCCAGTGCTCAGAGCAAATTTTCCACTGTGTCACTTCTGCAGCAGATGGCTATTTCCATTGGTCAGTACATTTTATCATGTGCAAAATGTTTATTTTGCTTTTTTACTTTGTAGCTTATCTGGTATAGCTTAGAAACAGATTTTTCAAATTGAGAGCGCTCTGACCACCATCTTCTACAGTTAAGAAAGTGTTTAGAATTACTTTGTACAACCTGCATCATGGAAAAATAAAACAAGGCAAAATCCATTTAATTAATGTTAGTTACTTTGAAGCAAATATTTACTATTAAAACAACAAGCATGTACGACAACAATTAAATTTCCATTCCGCAAGCAGCACTGGACATGCATGACCTCTTTTTTTTTATTTTTTTTTATTGCATTTGATGATTTAAACACTATTGATCTACATGCTAGGTGGAGATGCTGTCGCCAAATTAACCAGCCTGATTTGTGGCTTTACTTTGTTCTCCAGCATCTCTTTGGATTAAAACTGTAATGCATGCAAGTTGGTCCATTATGCACCAAGCAATTTTCATGCTTCCATTTAGCCAATAATTCACACTGTGCCATGTGTTGGTATCGGCATAATAGGACGACAAAGTTGGCTCCAGCCCACACTCAACTATGGCTCTGGAGACTAATGAGGTCTTTCTGATCTATTGTTTGGACTTGAGCTGTGTGTCTGTGCATACGTGTGGACACGTACAGCATGCTAGTGTAAAATGATAATAGCCCCTTTGCCTGTGTTTGGGGAGATTACAGCAGTTGTTTTCACCACAAACAAGGTACCCAGAGGTACACAGCGTCCTGATATCATTTCGTATAAATGGTTCACTCTCTTTGAGCGTGACTTGTCTGCTCAGGATTTTGTTGCTCCGTTCAGTACTGCCTACCAGCTTTCTAACCACACAGTGACCTCCCAGCTTACAGCTTTTACTTGTTTAATATAGGTCTGTGTGGTGAGAAAAACTGTCTATCAGGTGGTCAGTAATAAAACTAATGGATGAATGGGCTGCTGTGTTGTGGCTCCCTTGTGGTGTGATTTCTCCTGGAGAAAAAAACACTTCTTTTCTGTGCACACATAGCGCTCCCTGTCAACCCAGAACTGATTCACTGCTCTTTGATTGATCACCACAATTATACACCCTCTCTATCTTAAAATAGGCATCCTTTCAGAGAGGTGTGTGTATGTGTGGACCTCTTGTTAGACAGACGTGATCTGGGAAGTAAATTATCTTATGGACCTGTCTGGCCACTTTGATCTGACACGAGTCAGGCCCAACTGTAACGCAATAAGTAGCTTTTTGCCAATCTGATGCAGCCAATGATTGTTTGAGCTAATGATACTCTTTTTTCACCCTTTTGTTTCTCATTTGCCAATTTCTGGTTTTATGAGTCTCCTCCTTTTTATTCTGCAAGAGATGTGCACTCCATATGCATTATGTTGGTTGTACATGAGGGGATATTGGTCTACATGTGTTTTCTATTGGCAATTAGTTATGGTCTCAAAAGACAAAGGAAAAGAAACAATCTACAAATAGACTGTGCATATACATTTCTAGAAAACAAACATTTTCTTAAGTGTAATAAAAAAAGAAGAAAGTTTGTAATGTTTAATCTGTTAAATGATAACTTAAAGTCTATAGAAATACAGTTTTAGTGTGTTTACTGACAAACTTTATTATTTTAAAATTCAAACTAATTTAAAGTTTGATGCCAGCAGCATACAGGCACAAAGTTGAAGAGAGGCAAAGTAGATGAAAATGTTTTTTAACTATACAAGTAACAGCTTTGCACAGATTATACAATACTGACAAGTGAGGATGTCAGGATTAGATTATAAAAGGTTACTCCACCAAAGAATTGTTCTTTGCAAGCAAGGATGGGTCACAGCTCACCACTTTGGGCTAAACTTGGTCATGCTACTTTGGTTAATATCACCAAATAGACTCAGCAATGCAAAAGAAAACCATTTTCACTAAATACAGTTTGCTGCTGAATCCATAAATGTAACCTAAAACTAGCTCACTCAAAAGAAACTGTACATCTACTGTGCACTGAAACACCACTGATTTCTGATTCAGAATGTAAATGTGACATCATTTCCAAGTAAGTTTGCACATACAAGGAATTTGTTTTGATGTGGTGGTGCAACACCAAGAAATGTGTTGTGGACATGTGTTTTGTGGTCAGATGAGTTCAAGTTTCAGCTGCCTTTTTGAATAAAAAATCATGCCTTCCTTTTATGTGTAAAGGACTTGAAAGACCTTCCAGGCTATTGTAAGTGAAAGTTACAAGAGACAGTGTCTGTGATGATTTAGAAGCAAATATTGGCTTTTGGGATTCGTGCTATCATCAAAGCAACTTCTTTTCCCTGTAGGTAGGTAAGCAGGGCATATCAGCAGGACAATAGCAGATCTTATACCAGTACCAGATCTCTGCACATATGCAGTGTGGAACTGTAAATTTCCACACTGCAGAGCTTTGTTCAGTCAGCGATTAATCGCATTGTTACGCGCAAAATGTCTCTTTCCTTTAAAAAAAGGCCTACAGCTATAAAAAGAAAATGCAGTAAGTTTTGGTTTACTAACACGACATCAGGGGTCTCCAACCTGCAACTCTGGAGCTGCAAGTGTCTCTCTGGACCTTCCACAATGCCTCTAAATACGTGGCTAAAATATTTTTTTTAAATCTATCTTTCTTGTCACTAGGTTGGAAACCATGGACTTTTTTTTCCTTTCTTTTGCATCATTTTCCACAAATATCTACATTCCTTAGCAGAAAGTCTGTCTATCCTCTTTTTGTTATAAAGGTCCAAAAATTACGATGTTCTGTCCATCTGCATGTATTTTGACAAAGAGAAACGTCGGTTCTTTTTTTCTTCTTCCTGTTCCAGACAGAAAACATCTCTTTATTTTAATAAACCCGCTCTCTTCCGATCACGTCAAACGCACCGCTGCAGCAGGGATGGGAGACATGGACGCCATGTTTCTGTCATCAAAGCCAGCGGCCAGCAAAAAAAATAAAAAAAATTAACACGTGATTAAAAAAAATTAACGCCATTAATTAAGCATTGCGTTAACGCACGATTAACGCGTTAACATGCCCAACACTAATTAAAACATTTAATGCGACAAGGAAATCTGCACAAAAGATGTCTGTGATCGGTTGTGGATAGGACACCAACCTGAGTGTCTTGTGCTCAGGTGCAATGCTGAGTCAAGTCAAATACAGCCTCCATAATGGGTGCCGATAGGACTGTTTAACAAAAATAAAACTTGTTTACAAGTGAAAAGAAAAGTCTAAGTAACAATTGTTAAAGGTCAGGTCTATGAAGAGAAACCCAGACAATTCTTTCCCCAGCAAAGCTCCCAGCTCCTCATTGGAGAACTACAAAATATTTCCAAGCCAGAGGAGATATCTAATCCCCCCAGCTTGTTCTGGGTCTGCCCTGGTTCTTCTCCCAGTTGGACGTGCCTGCAAAGCCTCCAAAGGGAGGTGACCATGAGGCATCCTAATCAGGTGCCTGAACCACCTCTTCTGATGCAGCTGAGTTCCCCCTGGATGCTGGAGCTGCTTCCCTGTCTCTAAGCCTGAGCCCAGCCACATAAAAGAAAATTCATGTCAGCCTCTTGTGTCTGTGATGCCATTCTCTCAGTCACTACCCAAATTTCATGAGGATTGGAACAGAGTTGGACCAGTAAATCATATATAATTAACAGATTTTATTCATGAATGACCACTTTTTAGATAATGAGTAATGGGCATGTTATGATACAATTGGCTGGGTTTGGATGGGGGAGTAACAACAGAGATGCTCCAGTAATGACTACTGTACCTCCTCTAATCCCATCCTATTAGAGCTCTTTCTCTTACCCGCACCCTGTCCTTATGAAATAGAGACAGTCATCATCAGATCGTTCTTTTTTTTCCTGGCTTAGTTGTGCATTTAACCCTTTAACAGTCCAACAGATGAAGCCTATGCTAGGAAGTAAATCTGCCCAAAAATAATCCTGTTTGCCATCCCCCGTTGTCTTTGACAGCCAGGTATTTGGAGTGGAAGAGGCCACGAATGTTTGACTCTCACAGCTGAAATCAAAAGAGCTCAGTCTAATCTGAGATGGCATAAAACAACAAACCCTGGAGCTACTCTGCGGTCAGAAGAGGAAAAACAACAAACTAAAGAGTTTTTTTAGAACTATTGACAAGGTACAGGTAGTTTTGCTGGCAGTGATTTATTTATAAAACGTCACAGCTGAAGCTCAGTTTTCACGCCTGTCTCATTTAACTACACATCTCCAAAAGAAACATTTTTTTGAGTGAAATGTAACTCATCTTGGCACACATTGTTAGTCCTCCTGAGGCAGAATTTTAATGAGTAGAAAATGTTCACTGACAACTTATTTCAGATGTTTTCTATGAAATTCCACCTGCTGTCTTGAAATATTCTTGCTCCACATGGTTACCAGTAGACATGGAGGCATCACAGTGTGGCTGAAGCTGATGAGAATGGCATTTAGTTCTACTGGTATTTGCTCAAATAAAATCCTCTCAGATACAGAATGTTACTCCTTGTACATGAAGCTATCAGATACCTGAAACCCAAAATATGTTTCTCACCAGATAGAACTGACTTTCAGTGACCACAGTTTCCTAAACACTTTTAAATGGGGTGTATTGTGTTTTCTCAGTGTGTGTTTGAGAATGGCCAACCAACCTTCCCACAGAAGGATTTTTTGAGCTTTGTTGGCCAGGTAAACAGTGTGGTAGTAAGATGGATGGGATGGAGTGTTGATCTGCACAAAGATCTTGGCCTTTTTTTTTTATGCTGTAGACTTATTCCAGCTCCATTGCCGGTAGAAAGTAGCCCCACAGGAACTAGTGCTAATTGAATTGTACTGGATAATTTGTTTGGCAACATCTAAGCTGATGACATCACATGGAGAGGACACATAGGTGAACTCTTTCGGGAAGCAAGATGGACAAAAACTTACAGCTAACAATAAGCATTGCTCTACCTGCAGTCTGTTTCTTCTCGTATAGTCTGACGTTTGTATAGAGAAGCACTTAAGTCTGGATTAAGTTTTTACATCCAAGTCTCCATGAATCAAGTAAAACTGTGTGTCGGATACTTCCTCGTCAGTGCTCCAAGCTTTTCCTCTTCGTCTGCGCTGAGCTCACAATCCCCATGGTAATCAAAAGACAAGAGTTAAAACCTCCTCCTTGTTTGTTTTCTTACAACAATTTCTTTCTATACAACACATCTCCTTTTGCATTTGATTCATTTAAGCGATTAGTCCACCTTCCAAAAGAAAGAAAAAAGCAAACAAAACATTATCCCTTGAGCTCATTCTCATGTCTTGTGTCCATTAGTTGTGCTTCATACATCTTCTCATTTTAACGTACAAATGTTGTTCTGTTCAGTTGTGTTTCTGAGAAGATAAACACTTGGCTCCATGTGCTTCGATAAAGCTGGGTACACATATGAAGATTTTTGGGCTGTTTTTGTCCCGACTTTTCCCCTTCCTGACCAAGGACCCGATCATCTTAAGTTTGATAAGATTTTCCTATAAAATTATCATTTGGTCTGAGGTGTGTTAAGAGCGAATTTGTCCCAACAATCGGCTCCGAAATGGGTCATGGCCGACAATCTGAAGTATTGAACATATTCAACATTTACGTCCAAAAATCTTCACGTGTGTGGAAATCCGACGACTCCTGAGTTGTGACCATAGACTGTATATAAAAGATAGACAGAGCCTCCATGACGTCACCTGTAGGTTTCTGAAGAGCAAAAGTGAAGCTTGTTGGGCGATTCCCACCATCACCATCTTGGCAGCGTCACGCCTGCCGTCGCTCCCTGAAAATACAAAAAATGGGCAAAGTGGCGGAGCTGAGGGGCTGCTGTGAGCGTGGGGGTGGATGGTTGACGTCTATCAAACTCTGAGCTGCCCGTAGCTAAGAGCTAACTGAGCCAACTTGGATCTTACATGAGCTAACCGGCTAAAGAAGGTAGGCGGGCTAAAGCTAAGGCCCACTGTTAGCTGGCTAAAAACCGTGGTTGTGCTGCACTCTTCCTTATTGCCACGGATATTGGATACCTGTCAATCAAAAGGACACGCCCCTAATTATGCTGAATTTCAAGATTGAAAAACATCCAAACAAATAAGTTAGAAAAAAATTTACCCCCTCACAGTTGTCATGATGATAAACTTCACCTATTATTCCTAAAATGGATTTTTGTACCAGGCTTAGACTTGTTTATTTCTGCTGTGAAGTTGGTCTTTTTAACATGGGAGTCTATGGGGATTTGCTCTGTTTTGGATCCAACCCCTAGCGGATAAGGGGTAAATTGCAATTTTTTTGCACGTCCACATAGGCTTCACATTTTATAGGTGGAGGTTGCTGCTTGTAGATTGTAAATGGCAGGGAATTCAGCCAATCAGAGAGCAAGCTGACTGTAGAGCAAGGAAGGATATAAAGTCCATGTTCACGCTGTTTCCAGTCTGTTATTTATTTATTATTTATAGTTCAGGATTTTTCTGTTAATAATAGTCACAAGACAACCATCATTCATTCATCATGTATGTCCTCTGCCATGCTGGGTGTTGTGTTTTCTGGTTGTTGCCTTGGTTCTTCTTTGTTTTTGTTAGATCACGTTTGGTCATGAGATGTCCGGCTCGGAGGACTAGATTGTGGATTGGTTGCAGAGCACACCACACACAGTACGATCAACACTGCCTGATTTTTTCAGTGATAGTAAAGACTTTGAGTTGACTAAACAGCATCCATCTAAAAGTTACTGTCAGTTGTCCAGTAAGGCACACATTCATATAAAGTATGAGTCAATTCAGTTTATTTAATCAAGTTATTTTGCAATTAATCCAGTTGTTTCAGGGGTCCTAAAAGAATTTTTTAAGCTCTAAAAGCCCAGTGATTACAAAGCTAGTAAATTAAAAAAACAAAACAAAACAAAAAAAACACAACTAATGACTACAGTCCCAGTCTTGAAATGTGAAACATTTTATAGTCCAAGCAGCCACTGCCTGCAACGCATAACTACAATGCATTTCTAGCCACAAAATAAAAAGACATAACAGTAATATTACATGACTTGCTGACACACAAAAACTACACTGAGTTCAGAGTGCATGGAGAAAAGTATTACTTGAATGATTTTGATTTTATTTGGAGCTCTACCGGCTGCGTCTAGGTCATGCACTGTCCTCTTAAGTCTATCAGATGTCAGTGAAAGGTAGTGGCTCACCTCACCTGCTTGTGGCCAAAATGTCAGCAGAGTTGGGAAAGTTGGAAGACAAAACAAACAACAATCTGAAAGGTCAGACTTAGAAAATGGAGCACTGGAAATTTGTTTTTCGCTGGCCTTTCAAGGATTTAGTAAGTTGTTGAGATTTTTCACTCTGAAAGAAAGGTGTGAACCCCCCATGGTGGCGGCAGATAAAGTGAGCCAATCACATAACAGAAACAGGTCCTATTAACACAACATTACATGTTAGTGGCTTTTAATGTGTTAAAATTATTTCTCTGATGCCAGTGGAAGTGAACTGGTAAAATCTCAGCTGAGACTCTAGGTTTGATAACAGATGTAGATTTTATTCCACTCTATGTTGAGGTTTTTTTTTTCACTCTTCTTACTTTCACTCTCAGCTGTTATTAAGTTAGTGTTAGGAAAAAGATCAATGTTTTGGGCACCCTGGCATAAAACAGATAATTAACACCGTACTGTCCTTACAGCTTGTGTATGTATTAATCTTACATCTTATATAATCACTGGTGAAAAGTCATGCATATTCCTTTCTGCCTATTACAACCCAGATAGTTCTAATTTTTTAATGCAAACAATAAAGTCAAAAGAGTAAATTGTGCCGTACTGGTGAAAATTTGTAGTTTAGGGGCCTCGTGTACTAATACTCAATTTCCACGCACACATCGGGTGTACAAAAATCAACTTTGCATGGATTTGTTCACATCACCATGCAAACTTTCAACCTACTGTGAGAATGTGCATGCTACCACGCAAAGTCTGTTGTTTGATAGGTCCAAACTACAAACTGCTGAAACCTGCTTTTACACATCAAAATACTCTATGTTCCATTGAATTTTTCTAAAGTCAAGAGGGATTTGAAAACAATATTTTTCATGTGTTTATGATTTACCTGCAAACAACAAAACAAAACCACATGCAACCTATTTTTCCCACATGTTTTGCCTTAAAATGATTGCCTCCACCTAAATCCAAAGTGAACTAAAACATTTTCTTTCTTTATGTCGGGTGAAGATGTTACCACACATCAACAAGTGTTTTTCTGTGAGGAGCACAGACATCTATATGGTGCACATGGCAAGAAATCCAACCTATTCTTACTGAGTCCACAGCACAGCATTAGATGAGCAAAGTATTAGAGCAAGTCACATGAAACAAGTTCCTAAATCGATTATTTCACTGCGTGAGTCGTTGTTTGATCTTAACCTTTTTTTAAACCGAGTACAAGTGCTTACATTTGAGTATTTACCGATACAGAGTACTAATAAATCCCATTACAGTCCACTTGTAAGTTTGGACCAGAGTTCCAGATGCCACAAATGAGTTGCGATAAATCAAATGGGTCATCCTTGTATTTCTTATTCTCTTACTTTTACTGTTATTATTTTTTAGTTTTATATGTTTTTCCTGTACTCTGGCACAACAGTTTCCTTCTAGATCAATAAAGTTATTTGTATTTTTATTTGTATGCCCAAAATCAGCTTCTCTCGCTGAGATTATGTCAAATTCGGATTTTTAAAATAGCATCAGTAATAACTGTTTCTGGACAAAAGACAATAAAAATGATTAATCTCTTTTCATTAATGTGTTCATTTTGACAGCCCTGGTTTATTTCACGCTGGTAACAGGCCATGTACACAACACTTTTATTAATACCAAGTACGAGTACATGCACATCGAATTGGACCAATACCTGATACTGCTATCAGTATTGATACATCCTTGTCTTAGCTCATTGCATATGTCTGTCTTTGTATTCACAAAGTCACCCTGGGAATCCAGCACAGCACTGGTCCGTCATTTTGGGCAGTGCTCCTTCATTCAACAGCCCGTAAAAGATGTTGAATCATAAGCTGATTCAACATGTTGAATGGGTTGAAAACAAAACTGTTGCCAGAGTTCATCTAGAGAGACCATTATTCACCAATGGTCCAGATGTTATTAATGGCTCATTGGTGTTTTGGTGTACAATTATGGAAGAATAGAAGCACCATAAAGAACCATAAATCTGTACAATAATAACAAAATAATAGAAAATATTTATAGAAATAAATGGGGAAAAAAAAATTTATAAAGAAGAAAAATAAATAAAGAATATAAATTCAGACTACTAAGATCGTTTTGATAGCACTCCCAGAATTTAACTAACTTTTTCCTTTTCTCTTAACCATAAGCACACATGCACGTACACTCACGCACACAATGAAAAGTAGAGGTCACATAGTGTACTTTTTCCCATTATGCTTTCCATTTACTCATCCTTATCTTTTTTAAACACATTTGTTTGTAAAATGACACAAAACTGTTTATCAATGTGGTCCCACGCCTTCCTGTCTCTTGAATTCTTGCTAAACTCACACAGTGAGCTTTTTCTCTGTCGTTTTCATCCAGAACAATTCCTAAATTTTAATTGTGCCTGTTAAATGGACTCTCCTTTTCCCCTTTTCCTCTAACTTTCTCCTTCACTTCCTCCTTGTCTTTCTCTCCTCATAATGAGTTCTTTTTATCAACCGCTGTGCCGTGCGTGGACAGGATGAATAATTTTGGAGATCACAGGAGACTTCTCTGCATTGCACTCGGTTACAACAGGTTGTCAGAAAGCTTAGGGAGCTTCACTTGGCTTCTCTCCCTGCCAGCACTATCTTGCCTTTTAATATTCCAATACATGAGGCTTAATTACCCACCTAATCTTATTAAGTGAGGCAAAGATGGAATAAGATTTAAATGGAAGTGGATTAGCCTTTCATGACACCATATAATTTCAGATTCCTCATCAGCTTATCACTGAGCTCATTTTGTTTAGACAAACATAATGTTCCTAAAAGTTGTCATAAAAATAATTATTTTCATTCATCAAAGAGACTTTTTTTTATCCTGTTTCAAACTGCAAACCTTCCTAACAAACCACTTCCTAAAAACTGTTTTCTAAACCCAAATGTAACACTTGTGTCGACTAACACCTCCAGATGTGCCACTGGACCAGTTCTAGGTTCTAAGGAGTGGGAAATGAAGTAAGTAACTAGACCAGAGACCGTGACTTTAAATATAAAGGCTGGCAATTTAATACAACAATAAATGTGGTGAACAGCACACATGAAACCAACAACAAAAAATATATTAACACTCCTGCAGGTTCTGATGGAAGGGTAAGTGAGATAAGGTAAGTATTATTACCCCTTCTATTTTATCCACCTAGGTTGGAAGTAATTCTGACCAGGCTCAATTTAGATATACTAAACTGTTTAGTTCAGTTATTATATGGCCCTTTATGTGAATAGGTTATTCCTATTTTGGATCTTCCATTTTATTTCCCTGAGTTAACTCTGTTTCTTTTGTTCTCCCAAAGGTAGGAAAAACACTTTCACAATTTTAAAGGCAATTTGGACCAAAATAATCTCAGATCACAGTTTTAACAATCTCGAATAAAGAATACAATGAAAATGTGGGTTTTCAGTCATTTCAGGCTCAAGTCCTGTTGTGCAGTCCAAAAAATAAAGTTCAGTTCCGGAAAGAATTTCATCTCAGTTCAGTTCAAAGAAAAGAAGAAAAAATAAGGAAGATAGTTCACTTCCTAGCTAGGTTTAAATCAAATCCTTTCACCTCCAACGAGTCACCTCCAACTCGTCCACAGAAGATCGCCTCACATGCATGATGATGAAGATAACCCAAAGTCGTCAGATCGGGGTCTGGCTCGCCATCTTGAATCACTCCCACGTGCACACCGCACGCCACAGATGAATCCTCGCCCTGACCGAGCTTCCAATCAAGCAAACCAAAAAACCTGACCTGTGTAACAACACTAACGTTTTCATTCCTCTCCTGAGTAGAATGAGCAGGGGAATGAGCAATGTCCTTATCCTCCTCAGGTAGATTTCCAATTTCCTGTCCAGCGGCTGAGTTGCTCTCGTCAGGATCAGGTAAGTTCTCCTTCTCAATATCAGATAACTTTTCCTTCTCAGGATCTGGTAAGTTTTCCTCCCCAGGATCAGGTAAGTTTTCCTCCTCAGGATCTCGCAAGTTTGAGCCAGAATTCTCCACTGGGGTATCAAGTAAGTCTTTGGCTAAACCGGAGGGATTTTGCTCAACTGCAGTTGACCTCTTTGGAGATTCCGGTTCACTCTTTTCACAGAAATGTTCCATGATCTCAGGGGTAAGGCCAAATCCTAATGTTTCCACTACTAGGTTTCTATGGCCATCATAGTGATACTCCTCAAAATCAGATTGGGATTCATTCCCATCAGTCTCATCTGGATTGTTGTCTCTAAACTGCTACCGAGTCCTTCCCCTCTTTGATGACTTTGCTGTATCAGCTTCACTTTCTACTGGAGTTACGGGAAGGAAACCGCATGGCAGTAGGAGGTCTCTGTGAAGAGGTCTTTGTGGACCTTCTTTGGTCTCAGGTATCACAACATACACTGGAATGTCTCCAGCTTGTCTTAGGACAACATACACGTTTGACCCCCACCTGTCAGCTAACTTATGCTTGCCTCTAAGGCGAACATTTTGAACCAGAACTCTGTTGCCTTCCTTCAGAGTGGAGTCAAGAACATGCTTGTCGAACCTTGCTTTGTTGCGATCAGCTGTTTTCTTTGCGTTGTCTGTCGCAACTCTGTAACTCTCTTCAAGTTGGGATTTCAGGCTACTGACATATTGTGAACGTGAGCCTGGCTGATGGTTGACTGGTAGACCAAAGGCTAGGTCAACTGGCAATCTTGGCTGGCGCCCAAACATTAGCTCATAAGGGGTGAAGCCGGTTGTCTCATTCTTAGTACAATTATACGCATGTACTAATGGCTTAACATAATCTCGCCAGTGCCTCTTTTTCTGATTCTCTAGCATTCCTAACATATTGAGTAGGGTCCTGTTGAACAGCTCTACAGAGTTCCCTCTCGGGTGGTATGGCGTAGTTCTTATCTTTTGAGTGCCAATAAGCTTGCACAGTTCTTTTATTGTTTGGGACTCAAAGTCTGGACCTTGGTCGCTGTGGAGCTTCTCAGGGTTGCCATAATGGATGAGGAAGTGGTCCCATAAGCTCTTGGCCACTGTCCTGGCTTTTTGGTTCTGGGTAGGCACTGCAACTGAATATTTCGTAAAATGATCAGTTATAACCAGAATGTCTTTGGTGTTACTGGAATCTGGTTCAACACTGAGAAAATCTATGCACACAAGTTCGAGTGGTCTTGTAGCTACAATGTTGACAAGCGGTGCAGCTTTCTCAGTCATGGTCTTGCGCCGTATACAGCGGTTGCAAGTTCGGATCTTAGCCTCCACCTCTGCTGACATTTTGGGCCAATAAAACCGCTTCCGCACCAAGTCTAAGGTGTGGTCTACACCCATGTGGCCCATGTTGTCGTGCAGGCTCTTTACGACTGATGGTCTCAGGTCTACAGGCAACACGAGCTGGTATTGAGTCTTTGCACTCTCTTGCCGCTTGCGATACAAGATACCATTTAGGACCTCAAGCTTGTTCCACTACCTCAATAAGAGAGGGAGTGGAGTTGGTGTGGGCCTCTCCCCCAACTCCACTTGTCCGAAGACTTCTCCAATACAGGGGTCTGCTTTTTGTTTCTCCGTCAGTTCAGCTGGTGTTAACAGGGGAATGACAGGTAAGCCACCTAACTGATCCTCCTCCTCAAAGCTTTCTGGGAGAGCTCTTGGGTGGTGGGCAAGTGATACAACTAAGGTGGGATAAGGTGATGTTTCCCCAGAATGACTGTTGACCATTTGGTGAACCAAGTGCCTCTCGCAGATGGCTTTGATGGCACTTTCATTCAGATGCGCATAATCAGTTTCTGTCAAGTGTCTTTTTGCAAATTGCTGTATTCTCTCTAACTCTTTTTGTGATGATGTGTCATCAGTTAAGGTGCCATGAGGGCATCTTGACAGCCCATCTGCGTCCTGGTTTTGCTTCCCGGCTCTGTATTGCAACTGGAAGTCAAATGTTGACAGAGCAGCCAACCATCTGTAGCTTGTTGCGTCAAGCTTAGCAGAGGTAAGAATGCATGTCAATGGGTTGCTATCAGTAACAGCGAGGAATGGGCTTCCATACAGGTAGTCTTGGAATTTTTCCGTTACTGCCCACTTGAGGGCAAGGAATTCTAATTTGTGAGCAGGATACCTGGATTCACATTTTGACAACCCACGACTTGCATATGCAACAACTCGCTTCTGCCCTTGTTGCTCCCGAGGTTACACAAATCAAATTATAAACCTTTATTTTTTTTACTCTAAAGACATTCTAAAAACATGTTTATTACTTCCAAAAGATGTTTGTTGGGAATTTTCCTACATTCATTAAAGATTTCAGCATTCATTCTTGTTAAGGTTACACATTTCAATGTAGTACTAGTCAAAAGTTATGGACACACTTAGGTATTTGTTCAAACTTTTGACTGTTAGTGCAAGTTTATTATTTGCTCTCCTATTGGAAGTTCTGGTTTCTGCTTACATCTTAGAACATCTTCAGCTGTTCGGCTACTAAATATTTCAGTATGTTCACCAGAAAAGTCATAAGCTTGAGGATAAATAGCAGTAGGCATTCATAAATAGCTAGGAAAAGATGAACTCACTAAATCCCTATTATTTTAAGATAAAATATAAAATAATTAGTTTTAGTTAATGTAAGAGATTTGAGAGAGTCAAAATGGCACAAAAATGGTGGCATTTATCACAGCCAGCTCATGCTCCTGTTCTTATAGTTATGCAAACCAACTGCAGCATAACGGAATAAATATAATTAAATATCGCTTTGACAGTTGAAACTGCAAGGAATTGTGGGACAGATTTAGTTAGTTTATTTCACAAAGGATGGCCTAGTGTTTTCAAGGCTACCTGGTGAAAATAAAGGCAGTGCTGCAGCTCCTTTCCTCAGTATTTACAAAATTCAAACAGCTCTTGTCATGGCTGTCTTCCATACTTCTGGGTCATTTCACTGAATTTGAAACCTTTTGTGAACAAAAAAGAAAAACAAAATAGTCAGACCCAGTGTGCATTTTCTAGTGCTGGGAGGGTACTACTGGTACATGGTGTCTATATTTTACACTTAAACACCTTGCTGCTGCAAAGGTGTCAGTTAAAGTTTCAACCTATAAATAATCTCGGCAAACACCTGTATTGTGCAGTGTATACTGTAGTTATACTGTATTACCATAATTTTGCACAGAGACAAATAAGGAATGATCTGATAGGTAATGCTTCATTCAGAAGTACTTAAGTGCTATCTGGAACATCAAATGATAGTTGCATTGCACAAGTTTTATTCCTGACCAGGAGACCAGAAGGTAAATCCATCATGCAGAGAGCCAAGATGTCTACATGGGGGGAGACGTCCTGTATTATTCTTCAAAATTTGCACTCATGTAAAAGGAGAATCACATCATTTCATCCAATTTAAATGACAGAATGTGAGAACAGCTCTGATAAAATAATCAAGTCTTCCAGTTTCATTACAGAACAGATAACATTCGGATGCAAACAAAAAAGAAGTTCAAAGACAAAACAAATAAATCATAGATTTCCCTTACAACAAAAAAATGTCAATGACAAAAATAATGCAAAATGATCAGTTACAAGAAACAACTAAGATTATTTATTAGTGCATCATTAGTTAATCAATGTTAAGACTGCAGTGAAAGCTCGGACAGCTATTGTCACGGCCTGCATCTGGATTTTACTTGCATCTGATGGCAACCTGATGTAATTTCTTCAAACCCAGTAAAAGGTCTCTAATTTAATGTTTTGTTTTTTCTTTTATCCTTAGTAAAGTTGCTTCCGATTTGCATGAGTATAACATGATAAAACTGTGTAAATCAGCAGCGGTGCATAGAATAATGTGGCATGCTGAGCCGATCATAAAGACGACGTTGCTAAGCCTCAAGGACAGCTATGCATAGTGTTGCAGGTTCCATGCAAAGTGGATCATTGTGAACACATTTCACCAGAGCTGAAAAGTTTTCTGGCTTCTCCACTCACGTAAACCACATGGCTAGAGGTGACTGGCTGGAAGGAGGAGAGACTGTAAATTTTCCCACCTCCACTAGTGAACTTTGATGAGTAGTGGTCACCTGTAATTATGGCTTTATTCTGTGTATAATTATTCACTCATGAGTAATTTTACCTTTCCCAGGACATTATTACTTTTTCTGTTGCTTCCACACAATTTTATTTTATTTGATGTATGTTTTTTTTTTTTTTTTTTTTTTTTTTTAAGTATTGGTTACTCATCATTTCAATTAACCCTTTAAGGCTCAGCCAATAAAAAAAAGGTAGGAAAAGTCCATTTTTTTAAAAATATGAGGTCTTTATTTGGCCCTTTAACAAATGTAACAAACAAATTAACACATTTTTTAAAATAATTTAATTATTTAATAATTATTTAATTAATAATTAATTATTTAATAATATATATATCTGCATCCTGGTATCTATTCAGTGGCATCAAACAAGAATTAGTTTGTGTTCAACAGGATTTTGAGCAAAGTTTTTACCATAAAGTGTTGCAAAATGTCTTAGAAATTGTACGTATGTCATGTTGGGCTCTTAGGGGTTAGCATGCTCTTTCTTTTTTTAACATAAGAAATTTGAATCAGTCAAATCTGAAGGCTGTTTTATGACATTGTTATAAGCACTCAGACGTGGTTGGTTGAGATTCCCTAATCTGACGACAGACATCAGATTAGAAAATAGTCAACATGTTTCTTCAGAGGGTAATAGACCACAAGATATTTGTTATGTTTATGGGTAACAAGCATTTTGTTCCCATGGCTTTGAAGAGCAGCAGTTAGATGGAGTGATGGACTGTTGATGTGCCAATGGCAGAAATATTCTGTTTAGCTTGAAACCATAGCCTTAACTAATGCCTTCAAGATAGCCTCCTTATCTTTCTCCTAAAAGATGCTTTTTCAGGGAAATTTCATCTGCTCCTGGGAAATTGGCAATTATATTGAATGTTTTTCACTTGCAAATCATCTTTTTCAGTGCAGAGTGTTTGAATCCAAATTGTGTAGAGATAGCCTTGTGATCCTTTCCAGACTAATAGGCAGCAAGAGTGATTACACATTGCTGATGTCTTTCCTCTTTGGCATTGTGTTAATTTACACCTGAATGCTCCAAAGCAGTTTTTTTGTAATTTAATTCTTTATTTTTGCTTAGGTATTGTTTTAATAAATATTGACATATTATTATTAATAAAAAAAATAGCATGTAATTTCTTTTTGACTGTCCAAACTTATTTTAACACTCGGTAGAGAAGACAGGATTTTTATTTTTAATCTCCTGATTTCTAAAACCTATACTTGAAATAAGTTGGCATTTTCTTGGTTGGCACTTTTTACATGACTGTAAAAGAGTAATGAGAATTTTCAGCCAGTATTTTGTTCTTTACCTTATTGCACACTACTCAGCACTAGAGCCTCTTTCCTCAAGGCAGTGCTTGTATCTGTAACATCAAAATATCTCAGATGTCTAACATAAATTTCGGGTGCTCTACACATTAGAAGCTGTGCTGCAGGAGCTCATGGAACTGACCTTCATCATGGTTGTGTTTGTTTTGGTTACGGAGCACAGACAGAGAAAAAGGAGTCTATAAGAGACTAAATATACAAAGAAAAGAACCAATGTTGAAAAAAGTAACATAGCATAGTGGTTTTCTCAGTTCAGCAACAGACTGAGGTGCAGCTCTTAAATACAGATATACCCGACTAACCTGTGGGTGTTAAATCCTAAATGTGCAGAAAGATGGAGTTTTGTTAAATTGCATGAAGCAGAGGATTGCAGCCATTCATCAGTGAAACTCCATTTGTTGGGTTTGAGATAATAACAGAGGAAGCACAGCAATGGTGAAGACAGAGGAAAGACAATTTGGTGCATGAGTGAAGTTTTGTTTTTTGTTTAACAAAATCCCATAATGTGTTTTTTCCACAATGAGTCCATATGTGTATTTTTAATAAGAGAAGCATATCCCTGTTTAAATGTGGTCTGTCATGCATCTCTCCCGACTCCATTTATGGTGTGTTTGAGCCATTTGCATCAGGCAAAGACAGATTGTTTAAATTTATACAACTGTTTTCACCGAAACCTTATCAGTGCATTGCCCCCTTTTAAATGGACTTTATGCTGGTGCTGTGCTTCCCAAATGTTTCTGTTTAAAATTTGTGGTTGTGACTGAGCATGCACAGGGCAGCAACTGATAGTGGAGAGAAAAAAAAACATCCTATTAAAAGGACGAAAAACCCTCCAGCAGGACCAGACTCCAGCAGCAATGGTGGCCATCTTCCTCGACTGGTTTGGGGTGGAGAGGACAAGAAAGAGGAGTCAACAAACACCATATCTCAGAGCCAGGGATACCTGTTGAGAAAGAAAAACTAGACACACAAGTTGATGAAAACAACAGTGTTGTATATCTATACATGAGTAAAGCGCAAAGAGAGACAAGCGGAGGTCAATGGCCTGTGCATAATGGGAAACTAAAGGGATGCCTAACTAGGCCAGCCCTTTCTACAACTGATGTTAAAAAGGAAAGCCCTTTTTAAGTCTAATCTAGAGAGGGTGTATTGTTCCTGAACCCAAACAGGGTGCTGGTTCCATATAACTACAGACTCTAGTTTAAGTAACTTCTAGGAACCACACTTAAACCTGAGTCAGAGAGTCTGAGAGTGAACAGTTCTGTTGGGAATTATAGAGCTATGAGATCTTTAATATACACTGGCGCTTGGTCATGAAGAGTTTTATGTATGTGGAGAACAATTTTCTAATCTATTCTGGATTTAATAAGCAGCCAGTGAAGACAAGCTAAAATTAGAGAAATATGATCTCTTCTAACCCTCACATTTATGGTCAGCTGGAGGCTTTTCATGATAGCTTACTTGATATGCTTGTATGAGGTCTACTGTTTAATTTTTCTTTAAGAGTAAATTTTCACTTAATGCCTTCCTCAAGAACACTTGAAAAGGTAGATAAGAGCAATCTTAGATTAGATCACCCACCCTGCACATAGGGCAGATCCACTTTACTATCTGATCAGCTGATTAGTATGTGTCTGCGTAAAAGTAGATGGCAACGCTGATCCTCGTGTTGCTGAAATTTTAGGATTAGCTTGGCCGTTTTAACGTGACCTTGTTTATGAATATGAGGTGGAGCGTGCCATGTGCACTGCATGTGTCTACTCTCAGTTGTGTGTTTGAATGGCCTGCGTGAGTCAGCAGTGGAGAGCTGGAGGAAATATCTGTTGGTGACAGCTGGTGAGTCTTTCCAGGAGCAGGTACTGATGCATTCGCTTCTGCGGTCTTTATCTACGGTGAGAATGACACTCGGTGAGCAGCACCATCACTGGCACTTATTCATTCACTCTCAGCTCTCCTCTAATCATCCTCAGCCTGATCCTCAACATTTCCGCTACGCTGCACTCGGACCTCCTGCTGAGGTTTACAGCATCTACAGTCAGCGCTCACTTGAAGCCTCCCCTCGGCTTAATTCCTCTCAGGTTGAAAACAAATAGTGCATTTCAGGAAACTCCCTGAGTTTCCTGAATTTTTTTCTATATATTGTTGTTACAGTTTCTCAACACAGTACCATCAAATTGTCTCAGCAAATATTTGGTCTCCAAACTATTGCTTAAACAGCTGAACTGTGACAGTGATGAAGTTTTACAATGACTCTACCACATAAAAGCTCATGTACTAAAAAGCTGTTCTTCTCACCCCCAACGGCTAGTTTCTATATTTAGTTCAAGGGATTTGAAATGCAACTACACAGAGAACCTGAATTTCAGTGTCAGCGATGGAGAGCATCTTTGGCTGCAATGAGCCAGAAACCTCATTTTTATTTATTTTTTTGCTTACCACACATCAGTTTTGAGAAAGAGCCGCAGCTGTCAAATCAGATGAGCTTGTTGTATGTGTGTATTCGCACTGACACTGATACCACCAGGGTGAAGGCATGAGGTGACTCAGTTGCTGTAGGACCATGCTGAGAGTTATCACACAGCCCCATTTATTCGACACACACTGGGGAGTGGCAAACCCCCCAAAATGTTCAGCTATGAGCTTCCTGTCTCTTGAGTTTCTCTCCATAGCTGCCTTTCTCCTGTCGCTTACTCTCTCTCGCTCTCTTCCTCCTTCACCCTGTTTTCTCTATCTCTATGTCACATCTTCTTCTCTCGCCTCTTTCCTCTAATCTTCCCCTCTCTCTCTTCTTCTTTTTCCTTCGTCTGTTCTGCATCAAAGTAAGCCAACGATCTCTGGCAAGCACCAGCTCAAAGCTTACATTCCCACCCCTCAAAGCCGCTGCTTGTGTATAATTGAAGGAAATTCAACATGCTGATGAAAAAATGCAAGTGTGAATGTAACAAGGTAATATAAAATGGAATTTATCATTCACACACACTAAGTCATCTTAAAAAGCTAAACTACTTATTTTTCTTTTTTTTCTTTGTGAACAAGAAACAGCTCAATATGGGCTTCTTGCACAAGAAAGAAACCAACAAAAATACACACACACACACACACACACACACATATATATATATATACACACTACCGTTCAAAAGTTTGGGGTCACTTGGCATGGGATTCAATAGGGAAGTGACCCCAAACTTTTGAACGGTAGTGTATATATAAATATATATATATATATATATATATATAAATTCCTCATATTCTAAAAGTAAACTAATTAAATCGGTAATGTAGTAATTAAAATGTTGTTTTCTTCAATCTTTATGGGCACAAAACATGCTCCCAGCTCATCTTTTTTAAATACATATCCCACACAGTGTTATTACTGTACATAAAAGCTCTTACAACACAACTACTTTGATCACTGAGTAATTGTTTTCCTGAACTTTTTAAATGTCAGAATTTCATGCTTTTCTTTCTCTTATGTGGTAAACTCACAGAATTTAAAAGCACATCACTCCTGAAGGCAAGATAATGTCATACATTTCAAACACAGTCAAGTCATGTCAAGTTTATTCATAAGCACATTTAAAAACAACAATTGACCAAAGTGCTGTACAATTTGAAAACAACAAGTAAAACAGCACAAAAGCAGATATAAATAAATACCAGACATATTTTAAGCCGTCCCGGGGCCCACAGGTGCAAAACTGAAAGTTTTTGGGGCCATCTAGGTGGTGCTGACCTCATTAAGAATCACTGCTACAATATACATGGTGCAATGCCCTTTAAACCTAAGATCACCTTATTGGTACCACTGTGCTTGCTAGATTTCCCTATTTTCTTTGCAATATAGAGGTTACCAAGGCATGCATTTAGGTCTGCTAATAGATCCCTCTCCACTGGATCTCAAGGCAAAATACTTCCAACAGTCTGATGAATTTGTTCATACAGCTTTTGTTCTGGAAAACTTCCAAGGCAAAGGCTGAATTAAAAAAAAAAAAAAAAAAAAAAAAAAAATCAAAATTTGACTTTCTAATCACAGTTATTGATGTTTTTCCCCCACATTTCAACATGACAGCTTCTGTAGGGGACACATACAGGTGAAGATGAGGTGCATGGTACACTTGAGTGAGTGTGTGTGCTGCGGAAGGTGGTTCACGTGGGAGTGTGCACATACGTATGTAAAGGTGTGCACTCACCTGTGACACAGATGAGAGAGTAAGGGTTGGGCAGTAGCCATATTTGTGTTGACTCATTAATTCATTATTTTCATTATCTGTTTAAATCAATGGTTTTCATTTTTCCATTCATCCATCTTTGCTGCGCTGATAGCTCTGTGCTGTTTATAATAAATGCACTAAACGCTCAGCCTGTCTGTCAATATAGCCCTCTTGTGTGTCACAAAGCTGCAAACCCAAGGATCCTACAGTTACAAGGGATGTTTTTAGAAGCCGCAATAGCTTCATTTTGTGAGATTGTCCTACTCCCGCAAAAGACCCCTTGAGTTGTTAAAGGGACCCAAATATGTCTTAAAAACACACGACATCTAGCAGCCATACCAGCAACTGCATCTGAAGTGTAAAAAACTTACACATTGTAAAAAGAATATGTTTAAGTAAGTCAGTGAGTATATAATATTTATTTATTTTACAATTCAAGAACAAATTTCACAAAAGAAAAAAATGGTAAAACGAATCCAAAAAAAACATACAGTGTAAAAACAAGACTACAGCTAAAAAAGCCAATTAAAAAGCCAATATCGGCTTATAAAAACATCCTCTTAAAGGGATAAAACTGCCCTCTGTCTCTTGTGTGGAGTGGATGCACCACATTTAAATGAGTCAAAGCATTGTTCACTGTTGTGGGACTGCAAATCACATGTATTGTTTTACATGAGGTTTCAGTAAATTATGACTTAACTGGAGCCATGAACAACAGCGAGAATATTATAAAGTTGTCTTCAGTCAAATGATACTACACTATCCATGAAATTCCAAGGCTTATTATCATCTTATCAGATATAATGCAGCTGTGTAACACCACATGAGATAACATTATTAATAATGGTAATAAAAGATAAAACTCTTTGAATGACCACAGACTTTGCAGGGCTACACGTATCACATGTGCATTATGATACACAAGTAAAACTAAAAGATGGTTTGTAGTTGTAGGATAATAAAATCAGCTCCTTAGGCTTTGAGCACAACAGGGGCTTCAGAGTTCAAACATCCATTTGATCGTGGGATAAGTTTTGAATGGCAATTCAAAGAATTGCATGTTTACTTCAAAATTGTTGAGTCTTGAGTTTTGGAAAACAGTGAGCTTCAAAGCATATGACCAGGACATCAATCGTATAGTTTGACCATGTTCTTGGTTCCTTGCCCGTTATTTTGGACACAGTAAATGGCAGCAGTTGATAATGCTTCTGAAATTAGTTTAGCAAGTTGTCAAATCAGAAGTGGTGGTTTTCACACTCTGGTCAAATGAAACTGTCTCAGAAGCAGGATATCGGTTCTATTTGCCTACTGTGTTTAAGCTTTTTCAGCTAACCTTACCAGTCCAGTAGCTCACTAGACCTCAGTGGTTCAGTTAGGTATAGAGATAGATTTCACTTTGTGGTCCTTTCAAAGACCTGAATCTCTCATGTTTCAGGAGACGTCAAAAGACTAGCTTAAAAAAGACCATTGTTTAGTGTAATAACAAGATAGTATTAGAAGAGGTGAATCATCATTTAATTATTAAAGATTTGTGCATTTTTTAAAATTATGCCTTGATATTTAAGAAAAATGTTAAGTAGGAAGATTAATTGTTTAATTGTGACAATAGCCCCTTTCCAACTGTAGGAACCTTTTGCAGTTCCTATAACCTTTTCGGGAACCAGGCCATTTTTTCGTGCATTCAGACATATAGGAGGGGCCAAAGCCCTCAGTTCCTATAACCATTTAGCTCCTACTCCGAGGCAGGGTCTAAACGGGGTTCTATAGGAACCCTCATGACGTAGGTGTTTCGTGGTTGGTAGCTACGCCCCTTGCCAGATTTCCGCATCTTGTGTCCCTGTCACATTTAAAAAACACGGTTGCACATACGAACAAAAACAGCAACAGTGCATGCGATAAATGGACCGACGAGGAGGTCAAAGCTCATCTGACCGTCTACATCACAGAGGATTTTCAGAGAGGTTTTGAAGGTTCTCAGCAGAATATAAAAATATTCCTGACAATCGGTTCTCAGTCAGAGAACGTGGGGATAAAGCGAAGCAGCGCACGTAGAAAACTCACACAAAGCTACAAATAAATTAAGGCCCAGGCACCGAAGTGGGACAAACTGAAAAACCAGTAAATTTGACAGCTTGGACCACCGACCTGCCTACTCAGGCAAAGCCGCAGCTAATGACTCCTGCGTGGCTCCTAGTGACGGATTTCACCTTCACTTTTGCTACCGATGATTCTATAAAGCACACAAAGCTTAATAGCAGATGATGAGGTCTTTATTTTGCACATAAAAAAAATGAACAAATGATGCATTTTCTATGGAATGTTTTCTCTTTAAATGTGCAAGGCAGTTTATTTGTATAGCACATTTCATATACAGGACAATTCAAAGTGCTTTACACAAAACAAAGGCATTACAGATATTTAAAAATAGCAAAAGACATCAACACATAATCACAATAAAATCATAAATTACATTAAAACGATTAAAAGCATGGTAAGTTAAAAAAAAAAAAAAAAAAGTTAACATGCAGATTTCATGCATAGGCACATGAGAAAAGAAATGTTTTTAACCTGGATTTAAAAATGTCTACTTTTGGTGAAAGTTTAATCTCCACTGGCAGTTTGTTCCACTTGTTTGCAGAATAACAGCTAAATGCTGCTTCTCCATGTTTAGTCTGGACTCTGGTCTGGACTAGTTCACCAGAGTCTTTGGATCTAAGAGCTCTGCTAGGTTTATATTCTCTGAACATATCACAGATGTATTCTGGGCCTAAACCCTTCTGGGATTTGTAAACAATCAGAAGGGTTTTAAAATCTATTCTGTGACTGACTGGAACCCAGTGTAAAGATTTCAAAACTGGTGTGATGTATTCAGATCTTTTAGTCCTGGTTAAAACTCTTTCTCTTGGTCTTTCTGGAAGACTATACTTTAATTCTGTTGCTGTTTCTGAGCTGGTAAAAAGCTTCTTAGTGACAGCTTTGATGTGGCTGCTGAAAGTCAGGTCTGAGTCTATCAACACTGCAAGGTTACGAACTTGGTCGGTGATTTTAAGAGCCCGAGTCTCCAGGTGTTTACCAATGCTGACCCTCTTCTCTTTGCTACCAAACAGAATAATCTCAGTTTTGTCTTCATTTAATTGTAGAAAATTCTCCTTCATCCAGGTGTTTATTTGCTCCAGACACTGACACAATAAGTCTACTGGACTGCAGTCATCTGGTGACAGAGACACATAAAGCTGTGTATCATCTGCATAACTTTGATAATTAATGCTATAGTTCTGTAATATTTGACCCAAAGGGAGCATATAAAAGTTGAACAGAAGAGGTCCAAGGACTGACCCCTGGGGGACTCCACAAGTCATGGCCACTCGCTCAGATTCATAGCTGCCGATCGTAACAAAATAACTCTGGCCTTCTAAATAGGACCTGTACCAGTTAAGAACCGCTCCAGAAAGTCCAATCCAGTTTTCCAGCCTGTGCAACAGGATTCTGTGATCTACAGTATCAAACACAGCACTGAGATCCAACAGAACCAGGACTGATACTTGACCAGAATCAGTATTCAAGCTAATGTCATTTAACACTTTGACCAGAGCTGTTTCAGTGCTGTGATGAGGTTGGACGCCGGACTGAAATTTATCAAGATTTCCACTTTCATTTAAAAAGTCATTAAGCTGGTGAAATACAACTTTCTCAATAATCTTGGAAATAAAAGAGGGGTTAGAGACAGGTCTATAGTTGTTCATTATAGAGGCATCTAGAGTCCTTTTCTTTAGGAGTGGCTTAATAGCAGCTATCTTTAGTGACTTGGGAAAAATGCCTGATGCCAGTGAGCAGTGAGCAGTAAGTGTACATCATGTATACATGTATGTTCTGTCTGTCGAACTTCCAGAACATGATGCTTATTATGAAAAGGTGTGTAGTGATTAGTTGGAAGACACGAGGTAAAGCATCAAGGCTGTTCTCCATCTCCTTCAGTGCAGCAGGTGGTTGTGTCCATCCTCTCCAGTGCAGCTTCATGCGGCAACAGATGTATTGAAATGTCTCCCTGGACATACAGAAATTCTCTATCCACTACTCATCGGTAAAATTGGGAACAACCGTTTACCACTAGTTATCAGCTTTGCTCCGGACCAGCCGGACGGTGAGGAGTGTTGTTCAATGAGCTGCAGCAATGTCTGAAACGCAGAACACGAGTTACAATGAACTTGCCGCCTGAAATACTCACTTATTGTAATCTGCTCAACACAGACAGTAGAATACTGTCTGAAATGTTTACTCATACGACACACATAAATTGGCGCATGTTTAATAAGTTAAACTTACACGTCGACTCCTTTGTCTGCGGCGTATCTCCTGCCGCTGGATTCTTCATCTTCTGACTTTCAGGAGCCTTCCAGCCTCAACGTGAGATGCCTGATTTTATCGTCCATCAGTAACATCTCCATCAAGTAGCGCACGAACACTTCGATCTCTTCGTTCTCCATATTAGCTTGCCGGTGTTACTTTGTTGTTGTGCGGTGCTAAAGTCTCACGTCACTGTCGCAGACGGTTGCGTCACATCGGTCCCCCTACCTCCCCCAACTTGTGTGCAAATGCAACATGGAACAGTTCCCCTGGGGAAGGGCCGTTCATAAAACTAGGGCAGTTATTAGAACTGCGTTCTCAGAACTTCTCTGTCTGAATGCCCCTAATGACTGGCAGCCAGATTAATCAAAAGCATCACTACTTGTAACCTGTCGTGGTACACTGTTGTGTCTCAGGGGACATTTTTAGTGGTATTGAGCCATAACTTGTTTTATTTGGTTCATCAGAAGCACAGCCCTACTCCACAGTGCATACAGCAAGTAGGACCTCACACATGCAGTCCAGCTTTGACAGCTTTGGTTACCATGTGTTAGTTATATATAGTATAGGATAGGTTTCTGTGTAGACGAGTGGGTGGTCCCAGCCTGCAGCCTGTCATGGTCAATAAAAGAGTGTAACAGGAATTTAGTCCCCTGCAGGATGATCTAAAGGGAAGAATATATAGAAAAACACAGCACTAAAACTACAAATACCGCTAATAATATTAACAAGACAATTTGTCTCTTCTTTCTTTCCCCAGAGGACCAAACCTATAATTGACCTACAAACCTAAGTGCTCTTTAATTGAGCTATTGCAGTTGACTTCAGGTATGTCAGCGAGGGGACTTAACACATGAAAGTGGATATGTTTCTATGACGTGTTCATACGCTGCAGTTGAGTGTAAATAGTTTTTTTTTTTTTTTCACACTAATGGCATCTTTAGTAAAGGCGTTTCTATGGAAACCGAGTTGCCAGGGAAACACTGAATGCATGTTTGAATTAGAAATGTCTTTTTCTATTCCTCATGCCTCCTTTCTGTGCATCTCTCCTTTACTTTTTGCTTCCTGGTCTTCTTCTTTCTTGACTTCTCTGTCTTTGACAGGCCAGCTGCTGCCAGTCAAAAAGTCTTGCACTGTTGAAGGAGATGTGCAGCACAAACGGAGGGGAGGCGAGGAAGATGGGTTGGCGTCTGTGCTCTAAAAAGAAAGGAAAAAATTGGGGGATGGAGAGAGAGTCTTTCTTGGAAGGGAAGAGAAACATATTGAAATTGTAAGGAAATTATAAATGACATTTAAGAGATAATGATGAAGAGGAGTGGAAAGATTGAAAGAAGGCTACACAGACAAAGGGAGAGAGATAGCTGATGAAAGGGAAGGGGTGAAGTGATTGATTTTTTACTCTCTGGTGCCTGTGTAGATGTGCAACAATGCTGCCATGCAATGCAGCCTATTTCATTTAACTGTGTGTGTGATAAAGGGAAGAGAGCAATATTTGAAAAAAGAAGAAGTGGAAGTACAACAGACCTAACAGAAACACACACAATGACAGCAGAGATATCAGTATGATGGCACAAAAAAAAAAAAAAGTGGAGATCACCAGATGCTGATAGGTGTCTAAAAGTGAAGGACTCTTAAAAGATTAATACCACGAGGAAAGTGGCGGGTGTTTGGAGAAGCAGCAAGGGAAATGGAGTCAAGATATGCTGCGGAAAAGCACGTCATGACAAGGTTCTGAACTGCATGTCTCTCATTGCACGCTGTGCTTGACTCTAGCCTGCACTCTCACCCTGTGTGCTTGTTAGAGAGGAAAGGAGAATTGAAAAGGCAAAGCGCATGGATGACAGACACAAGAGGGAGAGGCAAAGGAAGTAGAGAGTTGACTTGACATGGTTAAAGGCTCAAATGAAGGCTTACAGCTGTAGAAACATGTAGTAATGTACTGCCACACACAAGGTTGTTATAGTGGAGATTGGATGGCAAAAAAACTACACTTCTATGAGACATATCTAAATTTCAGGATTTTCTAATATATATATATATATATATATATATATATATATATATTTGCTACCAGCACCTCACAGCAGGTGACTTCCATATACAGACCAACAAAATGGTGGTGGCCAACCAACCAGATATTGTGATCATGGATTAGCAGCAAAGGAAAGCCTTAGTGATCGATGTAGCTATCCCCATTGATGGAAATACCAGGGAAAAGAAACACAAGAAACTGGAGAAATACCAAGGACTCAAGGAAGGTGAAGGCAACAGTAGCACCAGTGGTCAATGGAGAACTGGGGACTGTGTCCCCCACACTGGAGAAGTGGCTTCAACAGATACCTGGAGAAACATCAGACATCTCCATTCATGCCTGGGTACAGCTATATACATATATATATGTATATATATATATATATATATATATATATATACACTACCGTTCAAAAGTTTGGGGTCACTTTGCCATGGGATTCAATAGGGAAGTGACCCCAAACTTTTGAACGGTAGTGTATCTATATATATATATATATATATATATATATATATATATACATATATATTTCTACCATGGTTTGGGTGAATACTCGATTCTGATTGGCTGGAGGGTGTCCATTAAAAAGTGATAATGGACACCTATAAAAGAAGTTCCGGCCAAATAGACTTATTGTTGTAAATTATTGCACTGACTAAACAGTAGTCGGTAACCATGGCAACAGAAACTCAGACACCGGGCAGCAGACACGCCAGATCATGTCTGTGACAGCGCATTGTTGTGAAAGCAGCTTGCAGGCTTATTGGGCCCTGTCAGTCCAGGAGAGACGAGAATGGAGCAACATTTTGTCGTCCCGCAACGTTTCAACCAGCAGTGGTCTGGGTCCACAAATGTTAAATCTCTGTCCTTCAAACGGCACTTTGGATATGCCAGTATCTTTATGAGATGTCGCGATCAACAGCAATGTTGCATTTAATTTTAACTAGGTCGTTGCCTGTCTTTCTTTCTTAATTGCCTTATGTGGCGGGGTGGTGTTGGTAAGGCGAAAAAAGCAATGATTTCTATACAAAAAAAGAAGAGGGTACAAATAAAATGCACCTTGGCTGGTGGATTCCCATAAAAATGGCCTTTTATTTAAACAGTTTCTTTTAAAACAATTAATAATAAAACATAAAAAGTGACAATTTCCCAAAACAACCCTATATGCCGGGGTTTAGATCGAACTGAGGGCCGATGAACTAGAGGAGCTTGCGGAAATCCAAGCGGAGACAAAAGAGCAACCTCATCATCATCATCAGCCTCTGGACACACACAAGCTGTAAGAGCTGTACCCACCCTCTCAAATGATATTTTGTGTCACGTAACATAACGTTAAGCAATCATCTCCCTTTCCTCTACTGATTAGGTCTAATACACCAGCTGTGGCCGACCAAGCTGCAGGTTTGGTGTCAGAGCCGGTTACCTTGGCAACGCGTCACACCAACACAGTCCACTCAGCCACTTCTTGTGAATAACTTAGGATTTTAATGGTCAAAACATATTATTAATATTTATTTTTGTACGTGACCATGGTATAAGCGGGATAATGCCCTTTGAGGTGTCCATTATCATAAATTAATGGACGACACGGAGGTATGAACCGTCCAACTTACAGATACATATATATACATATACACACACATATATATATATATATATATATATATATATATATATATATATATATATATACTGATGGATGGATGGATGGATGGATGGATGGATGGATGGATGGATGGATAGATAGATAGATAGATAGATAGATAGATAGATAGATAGATAGATAGATAGATAGATAGATAGATAGATAGATAGATAGATAGGTAGATAGATAGACAGACAGACAGACAGACAGACAGACAGACAGACAGATAGATATGTATAACTATGCAGGTTTAACTGATAAGGATGCCATAGAAATTAACTTACGCCTGTGAACTGTCAGTACAGAGCATTTAAGTGCGGATATCGATTGAAAATACATGCCAGTTGGTAATAATTATTAATAAGGATGGAGTTTGACAACATTTCTACCTTGCAAGCCTGTCGGTGTGTGATCTGACCAAATCAGCATGCAAGCTGCTGTGTGTCAGTGATTAATTACCTCTATTCTGTGCTGTGCTAATGAGCTTAATCAACTCCTCATGAAGGACCTGATTATTTGGCTGGTTAGGCCAAAGGTGATTCTAAAATTTTCTCCTCATCATTGTCGTATGTGCCTTGCTGTTTCTGACAAATTTCCTTCCCTTAGTGTTTTTTAGTGTGATTTCTGTGCATCTAGTTCTCAGTTACTTCTGTTATTCTCATTTTGTTGAACTGTTTCATCTCACAGAGCACATTTCATTGCTCCTTGGACTTGATTTCCTCCATTGTTCACTGTCGTCATCTCTGCCACTCTGTTAGAACCAGGCTCAGGGCTTAACTGACATTATGTGAGTGCTGCTGGAGCACCAAATGTAATAGTGGGAGATTTAATCAGACAATTAATTGTATCTTCCTTGTGGTGTGCAAAGTGGAGACAGTGATGCAGTGGTAGAAAAACCTTGGGGCAAACACAGTCCTTTTGTGCTTTTGGATGTCTTAATGTGCATGTATGTGTGCGTGCACTTGAGGTTTATTTGGTATGTCTTTTTGTGTTTGTATGAGAGTGAATGTGTTTGTAAGACAAACAGATTAATTTGTTCTAATTAGACATTCAGTTGATGATTACGCCAGTGGTGCACAATTGAATACATGATGTCTTTTGGAGAAGATAACAGAAGCACTCTGGTGTTGAAATGGATTTTGATGACAGGCTGCTGGTTGTCACACAATCAAATCTGATTTACAGTAAAAGAAGGCATCAAAACAGATCCATGTTGGACAGATGCAGGTAATAGATGCACACTATAGTATGCGTGTACAGTACATATGGATTATAAATTAGGCAGATACATACATATTCAGATAATGAACATCTTAGTGTAACCAACAACCTTGTTGCAGGTTGCACTAAGATGGTTTATAACTACGAGTTAACTAACAGTTATAAACCGTCAAAAGCGCTTGCATGGATCTTTTTTTTTTTTTTCCTGTTTAACAGGTATAGCTGAATACTGATGGAGGTGCTACCATCCCGCAATATTTCCTATCCTTATGTAGCCGTACAGTATTATGAAGGCTGCACTTTATGGTGCTGTGTTGAACTGAAGCTGAGTAAACAACATTGCGGTACAGGTGTCCTTTCGGTGTTTTATCATGCTGCCAGGCATGTGCACCAGTGAACTGACTACATTATACGAGACATGGCCTTTTTTTTTAATTTGACACAATTTCCTGAGGTCTTAGTGAAATATCTGTGATGCACTTTGGTGTACAAAGAAAAAAAACTGCAAAGAGTATAACACAAGCTTAATCAACTCCTCATAAAGGACCAGATTATTTGGCTGGTTAGGCCAAAGGTGATTCTAAAATTTTCTCCTCATCATTGTCGTATGTGCCTTGCTGTTTCTGTCAAATTTCCTTCCCTTAGTGTTTTTTAGTGTGATTTCTGTGCATCTAGTTCTCAGTTACTTCTGTTATTCTCATTTTGTTGAACTGTTTCATCTCACAGAGCACATTTCATTGCTCCTTGGACTTGATTTCCTCCATTGTTCACTGTCGTCATCTCTGCCACTCTGTTAGGACCAGGCTCAGTAGTTTTCTAACACAAATTTACACTTCTATTCAGCCTGGCTATGGGGTGGGTGGATTGGTTGACCCACTAGACTCTACTCAACCTTCTATAAGGTTTGCCAGTAATCTTTGAATCACATTAGTTCTGTATGAGAGCTCACACTAGCACACACAGCCAAGTGAGCTAAAACACCTAACAGAAAAATACTTTATAGGTCAATTAATTCTTAAACACCCACATTTGCTTTGACTGTTGTTTAGCCATGGATTAACAGGTGGGACTGTTTTTTTTTTTTTTTTTTTTTAAGTACAGAGTTGCTGTTTGAGCATTGCATTGGCACATTCACAGCTTTTATTATGCTGCACATGGAACAGTTTGTACATCTGTTAGCTAATATCTCACAAAAGCATTTTCAATGTAAAGCACATTAAGACTGATAAAAGTAACTCGACAGCAGCTGGATGTAATGCATCTACACTGAGGAACTTCTTTGTTCCAAAACGAAGTTGAATCATCTGAAGTTAGGAACATAAAAGATAAAGATGTAACACATTTTTCTCTTTTAGGAACATAAATGCACTCAAACTCAGCCATTCTACAATAATTGATCTTGGCACAAAATAATAAGAGTCCCACAAACCGAGTTGAAAGCTCATCTAAGAATGTTCACACCAAGGATCAAGACAACAAGTATCACCAGGAAAAACTCGCACTTAATCTTATAATTGAGAATTGCTGCAAAGAAAAAAAAAAAGACATAAAAACTTAGTGACTTGTTTCCAGTCAAAAAGAAACAGATGAAAGCCATTTTTTCAGATGCGCCTCTGCAGCATATTTCAGGGTGTTGTAATAAAATGGCCTAAACATCAAACTAATTGTGGTGGAAACACAGTTCAGTGACAGTTGTTCTCATTTCTGGTGCTGAATGTTAGTGAGGCTGGCTTAAATATTTTGACCCTGATACTGGGACAACTCCCACCACTTCAGTCTGCCGTGACTGACTATCTTACAGCAGTGCTATCAGCAGCACAGCAGGAGATGAGCTCTGTACTGTGCTATGAACAGCTTTTATTTCTCCATGTGCAAATCTGACATTTTTACATCATTGACTCTGAATTTAAGATACTAAAAGTCTTACAAGCAAAACACAAAACTGAGTGTAGCAGCTCAGCAATTGCTCTGGTGAGCAAGTAATCAGTTTCTCACTTTTATTGGACAAAGATATTAAAGATACATCTTTTGAAAGAACATGACAAAATAATGCATGAAAGAAACTAGTTTTAACAGTGTGATTTGAAATTAACACTGAGCAAAACCATAGAACTGAACTGGTTAATATACTGATAACAGTCAGTTTTTTTATGCAGAAACACTGTGGTTGGGAACTTGTATAAAGGGAGTAGTTGTAGACGCTGTAAGGCATATAGCAAATTGAATCATGTGATTTGTTAGGAAGGAAGTTAAAATGTTGCCTTCCAGTCACGACAGTGAAATTAAACATATAATTATTATGCTAGCCACTTTTCTTTAAAGGTCAACATGTTGATGCACCTTCAAGGGAATAGTTATACAGAAGGGCGGTTGTTCAGGTTTCTTTGCGAGATTGAGATTTAAAATAAAAAAGAAAATTTAAATTTAAAGCGTTAAACAATATGAGGCCAGTTTTGGTAACAGAGGCTTGAATATTATTACATTCTGTTTAGTGATTGTGGTTAAATTGATTAGTATCACTAATTATCACTATATATGCAATACATTGGACACCAGTTATGGAGCTTAGGATTCAACCTTCTTTGTGATTGCTGTGTTTTATTGTGGTTCTAAATTTGAAACAACAGCATAGTTTCTAACATCTGATTTATTTATTTTTTTTAAATACAGTGTTTGAAATTAAACTTATAAACTGCTTTGTACACATCCACAACAGCAACATGGTTGAAGATTGTAAGATTTTATGGGCATGCTCACTCATGAGCTGTTGCTGAATGTTTTTCTTAAACAAGCTAATTTAGTTTTTGTTAAAACTGTGTTTGAAGCATTTGCAACAACATGGAAGTAAAAAAAGGAAGCTGAGAAAGCAAAAACATCAGCTTTAAAACAGCTGCCTCTACACACCTTCCTGATTTTTAGTAATTGGACAATGTGAAGGTACGTCACACTGCATTGCATATCAACACTAGAGTGGTGTCTTGTGGGGGAAATCTTCTGTTTCTGAGTCTTCTACTGTTGTTGCCTGGTTACCTTTTGGTTGGAGATGAAAAGAGATGGAGAAAAGGAAGGAAAACAGGAGTCACGTCAGAGAGAACGGAATCACATTGCCAAGGAACATGGTCAACAGCAGTTATCTGTATACTGGACTAGATTTCTGGCCCTGATGCACTAACTTTGCTCAGACAGCCTGATCTCATGACTGAATGTGTAATAGCTGCATTAGCCCACAACCTAAAGCAATGCAGTTTACCAATCAAGGCTCCAATATTGTTAAATACCATGTTTTTCTTTCTGTTATATCCCCACATAACAACATTGGCACTTCACTTTAGTTATGTTCTTTGTCACATTAATTTTTAATGTCATGTAACATGTTCCACACCATTGATTTGGCCACAAATGCTTTTAAGAAGAAAGGAGGGGAAGGTAGAAGAAACTAATTTGCACATTTCCATGCAGCACAATGTTTTAAATACTGTTTTTCATTTTCCCTCTCATTAAAAATGGTTAACATGAGGAGTTGAATACTCATATAAGGTTATAAAATAAACACGTCACCACTTGAATTTAACTGAGCAGATGGGTTAGAGACTTCCACTGGATAATTACTGCATGGATGATAATGTATCAGATGGCAACAAGTTATTTAACCTCAACTGACACAATTAGTAGCTTTTTATTTCTAAAAAACATGTCAGAAACATACCCTGTGGTTGTGGAAAACATGTTAATCTGTTTCAAAAGTCCCAAATTATTGGCATCAAGCAAAGAAAAAACCCTCAGGAGATTGTTGAAATCACCTGAATTGAATTAAGAACTGTCCAACGCATTGTTAAAAACTGGAAGGTTAGTGGGGAACGATCATCTTTGAGGAAGAAAAGTGGTTGGAAAAACATCCTGAACGATGGTGATCAGCGATCACTTAAACACTTGGTGAAATCCAATTGTAAAAAAAAAAGAAAACTCTAAAACTCACATTATGATCAGCAGTGAAAGTAAGAGCATTTTCACATGCACAATAAGGAGCAAACTCAAAGGATTGCGACTGAACAGCTGTGTTGCCATAAGAAAACCACTAATAAGTGAGGCTAACTGGAGAAAAAGGCTTCAGTTTGTTAGGGAGCATGAAGATCGGACTCTGGAGCAATGGAAGAAGGTCATGTGTTTTGATGAGTCCAGATTTACACTGTTCCAGAGTGATGGGAGCATCAGGGTAAATAGAGAGGTAGATGAAGTGATGCAACCATCATGGCTAGTGCCTACAGTAAAGCCTGTGGAGGCAGTCTATGATCTGGGGTTGCTGCAGGTGGTCAGGTCTAAGTTCAGCTACATTATGTGTCCATAGAAAGAAGTCAGCTGATACCTGAATATACTGAATAAGCAGGTTATTCCATCAGTAGAGTTTTTCTTCCCTGATGGCACAATGCTAGGATTCATGGCACTCAGATTGTGAAAGAGTGGTTCAGGGAACATGAGACATCATTTTCACACATGGATTGGCCACCACAGAGTCCAGAGATTAACTTCATTGAGAACCTTTAGGATGTCTTGGAGGTTTACGCAGTGGCCAGACTCTCCCATCATCAATACAAGTTCTTGGTGAAAAATGAATGCAACAATGGATAGAAATAAGTCTTGTGACTATTTAAAATGATGCCATTCTAAATGTGCGCTGTAATAAAAGCTAAATGAGGTCCAACCAAATATTAGTGTGTTACTGCTTCTATGATAGCATACATTGTTAGAGTTTCATCATTATGGCTTAAAGATTATGACTTAAAGACACATTACGTAACTTTTCAACCTTAAATCTCTGCGTTCCAGACTCGTTTGATGGCACAGTGACATCTATTATGTGCATTTCTGGAGCCTTCGCTGCCCAGCAGCGTCTTGAGGCTGAGAAACTTTACTATACAACTTTTCCATTCAGGAAGCTGCATTACGTTCCAACTAATTTTCACTTCACATAAACACGACGGTCGTTTTAAGTGTGCACCGTGGCTGACTCAGCAAAGAAACAGAAGAAGACATTATCGGAGGAAGAGAGGAAAAGAAGAGAGAAAGGGACAGTTTTGTGGTAGCTACCCTAAAAAAGTAATTAGTTACTAGTTACTCGTTACTTCTGTAAATTGTAATGAAAATACTTTACTCGTTACTGCATTTGAAAAGTAACGCCACTACTTATTACTTTACTTTACCATTTCTTTATTCACCATGTAGACATGGACAAACATCATAGCTGAATCATCACTGGCTGCCTACATCGTGTTTACTATATACTGAAAAAAGCTTAGCTTGTTTAGGTGGGTTGGAGGCTGAAGGACTCCTTCCACTGACCGGCGAACAGGATCTTTCACCACAAGACTGGACTCAAACTGGACTGAACTGAAAATAATGTGAATATCACCACTGACCAAATGCCTGTGTATCCGATTCTCCAGCTTAATTTTTCTTTCTCTTTAGTTGGCGCACAATCAGCTACGTCACGCAAATCGATCTCTATGGCAACGTGCCCAGGCAAGCACACACACAGGCAGCAGCATGCGCATACCACTTAAAACAGATCAGAAATTTACACATGGCAAACATGGCTCGCATGTATGCAGAAAAACACATTACTGTAGTCCAGTAAAGTAATTTCGTTACCAATATTTTATGTGTAACGCACTACTTTACTTCATTACCCAAAAAAGTAATACCATTACTCCCAACACTGGGAAGGGACAGACCAAGAGTCAAGATAAAACTCTTTTGTTGGCTGGAGAGATCTCACAGTACAAGTAGGATGCAAAGATGGGTTCCGAATTAGCCGACGATAGGGGTCACTGGGAAAATTGCAGTCCTGTAGTGATTATTTGAGGGTTTGTTGCAATCTCACATGGTTTACAACCATGAATTGTAAAAATATTTACTATGTGGATGCACTTGCAAAGTGTTTAAAAGTTGAAAATCCAAGGAAGTTCAAGTTTTACAGTGGCTAGGTGTGAAGTCTACTAATTAACAAGTCGGTGTTGCAGCTAAATTTACCCCCCTTTTTTCCTTTTTTGGCCCATTCCTTAAAGAAATTAACTATAAAATAAGATTTAAAACATTCAACAATGTATGCATTTCACTGAGTCAGTCACTATAAAGATTTGTTAAAAACTTGGAACTAATATAAAAAATGTCCCTTTTTTGACTAGCAGAAGGCAGATATGTTTAGCATTTCTGTTTCCAGTAATGGATTGAGACATGATTTGAGTGCAGTCCAGCATGTGTTTGTGTGTCTAGGAAGACGATCTTAAAGGTCAGAGTGCATAGCTAATAAAAGATGCCCTCTGTACAGGCCCAGTCCCCACAATATGGTGTGTAATCAGACTCCACGTTTTCTGTCATGGATGCTCTGATTATTAAAGATATTCCATACTAAATAATGCTATGTTAAACATTGTACACTGGAATTATTCAAGCTGCACTTTTAAAGCACAAATCAATGAACATCCGCTTCAGTTAAGTTACTAGAAACAAATCGTTGACTAAACATTTTTATTGCAGGCTTAAATTAATCTATTACGTTCGCTCTCACATAATTGCTCATGTAATGGTAGTTCTGCACACCAGCAGCACTTAATATGCACAGTCAGTCTTTTATCGCAAGTTTTAGTATTTAATAATTCCATCAGTGATGATTATGAATTAATGAAAGTTCTTTTTATTCAGTCTTTGTTGTTTTTATGTTTAATATTTTATGCTCTGAAATGCAGTTTTCATTCAGAGGACAGTTTCGTGAAAAGCGGTACCATCATCATCATCATCATCATTGCTCTGCTGACTGCTGTGGAAATGAATTATAATTCAGTGCCTCTAAAATCATTTCCTCGACAAAAACAGCTAAAGTAATTCAATCAGAACATCATGGGATCTTTAAAACAGTGTACAGAATGAAGCTGGGAATGAGATGTCAAAAAAAGGGTCATTGATAATTAAACGTGTGAATATGAGATTAATTAACACACCGTGTGTGTTTGATTAGAAATATGATGATGAAGCAGGCTGAGCTCAAGCTGAGGAGGATTGACAGCGGCAGCGGAGGCACTAAGTCGGTGAGGAGGAGAGATAGCGAGACGGGGGAAGATGAAAGGTGGTGAAAGAGGAGTGTGATGAAGTGGAAAAAGCTGAGTGTTGGAGGGAACGATGTGTGCACTGTCGCTTGTATGTGTGTTTTTTTAACGTGTGTGTGCACCACTGTCTCTGCGAGTTCTGAGGGTTTGCTTGTTTTCTCAAGCAAGACTCCAGTCTCTGTCAGCCTTAACAGCCTCCCCTCTTTCACTCTACCCTCCAATCCTCTTCCACCAGGGCTTGTTGAGCTGTGGGCTGATATGTCGCTCTTCCTCTGCAAATCTAATTGGAGACAGGCTTTCATTGGCATGACATGGAGATGAGTTGCCAAATCCTTTCAGCCCTCCCGCTCGAGGATGGCTCCACTCAGCTGTCTTACAGTTGCAGCAGCTGCAGCTGCAGAGGCAGAGGCAGGCTCAGCTCCCACCACGTGTCCTGAGAGGTGTCTGTGACAATCTGAGCTAAATCTCACTGTCTAAATGGGTTTAAATCATGCAGCAGCCCCTGACGCTTCACTGGCAGTCATGTCTCATTTTAATGTGTAATGCTGAGAGGGAGAGACGTCAGCACTGTGGGGTTCATCTGTGAAGAAAAAAAAAGAAAAAACAACTTTGTGTTTTATTTACACAGATGAGTGCGCACATGAACATGTGGTTATTTCTGTCATCTGCCGAGTCTCCAGTGAGTTCAGTAAGAGTGCAGTGTCACCCTCTTAACTGGAGGTTAGACTCACACTTTAGGCAACAGTGCAGTACCCCTGGGAGCAGAAGTTTGTTTTACTTTGTGAGCGCTTGTGCTTTATCTGCACAAAGGTTGAATAATAGCCCTCAAGTGATTGACTCTCATGATGTTTTTTAAGGTGGAGGGAAGCCAATTCTCAAATCTGTTGCAGACTTTTGTGAGTCTGCACTGAGACTATTTTGACATCCGTGTACTCAAGCTGGAACATGAAGGCACCGTTTAAAGTGCCTCAGAATGAGAAAGAAACAGTGAGAAGATGCAAGAGTGGAAGTGTGATAAATGGTATAAAGAAGCAACATGAAAATAAAGCTTGGATTGGTCCTGACTTGCCACAGATGAAGAGTTGTTGGAGCACACCAGTGAGACTATGATCAACCTTTGTAATAAGTTTACAGGCATTTTTGTGCGTTTTAATGCAACAGCTCTGTGTTGAATTTGCATGTAGCTACTCTTCAGTTCTGAACATAATAAACACAAGATAAGAAAATCAACTTTTAAAGCAGTAAGAGTGCACCAGGACACACTAACACAATTTTCCAAGGCATTTGTCAAGTTCATATCAGCTTAATGTATTATGGAAATCTAAACCTCTTACGTGCCTGCAACTTTCACACTGTGCAAGACACTGTACAGGCTCAACTTGGTCCCTCTTAATATTTAATGACTGTCTGGTACATTAATGAGAAATCATTTCTGCATATGTTTGTGCATTTATATTACAAATAAGACCACTTACTGGAACAGCATCTTTGAAGTTCATGTGTTGGGAAGTTATTTATACAGAATTATACTGTCAGTTTCAGTCACATAGTGGCAAGTATGCCACTCATGTCTGATGCTGACTGATGTAATCATACTCAGCAGCATGGTCTTTAAGCATCATTAACTAATTAGATTAGTCTACGAGTCATTAAAACAAGCTCCATTCAAACATCAGCTTCCCACTGTGGAATCCGACTCTGAGTGCCATCAGAGTTTATGGTCACATTAGCAGCCTCAAAGTACTTCTGTGTGATATGTTTGCCAAACACGAAGCTAATCTGATACGTACAGTTTGCAATTTTTAACAGAATGTATCAGCTAAGCCAAGCACAATGCAACATTACATTTCAACTGATACACAGCACCAAATGTCTGGACTACATACAAATATTTTACACTAGTTTTGTTCTAGGAATTAACCACAGCGTCAGTTCTGTCTGATTTATGAGGGATCTAAACATAGCATTTTATAATACACACTCAAGATTTACCATATAAGGTTCTCTGTCCTATAGACTGGATTCACACATGAACATGTCTTCTACGCGCACGAACATCCTATATACAAACTCTATGATTGGAGGATACAGGACTGAGGAATTTTCTTTGTTTAAACCATATATAAGACAGAACTTTACATCAGGTCTTTGGGTCTTCGTTCTGGTTTTGGGACCTCCAGATTTTGCTGCAGAAATCTGTTTTGATGTCTGAACTTTTGTAATAAACTTCTTTTTATTATTCAAGTCAGCGTCCAGAGACATTTTTGCCTGAGGTTCAACTTTTTCACATCTCCTTATCAAGATACATCATTTACAACCCACACCGTGCAGAGGGAGAAATGATCATGACCATATTCTTTTCACAATTGTAAACACATATTAACTTTACGGACTGAACCAATCAAAGCAAATGCAACACAAAAGATGAGAGCTAACAGGTAATTACTGACTACAAATGGTTATAGCTTCATTTGTCATCATCCTCTCCAGCAGTAAAATCAAATTTGGTGTTTATTCTTGTCTCTCTTTTTTTTGTTTGTATATTGTTGCATCTGCCAGTTTTTCTTGTTTTTTGTTTTTGTTTTTTCTTCCCTTAACATTATTTATGATGGATTCTTTCTCCCATGTCCCACCACCACCCAGATGTTTTTTATTTGTAATTGTAAAAGTGTATTATCAAAAATGTAATTTACAAGTGTTATGATCTTATCTTCAAAATGACTGAGAAGTTCATGGTTTTTAAGTTCACACACTTCTCTAGTGTTACTTTCAGAAAATGCTTCACTTGACCTGAAGACAGTGTGTTTACTGTCATCTCCGCTGCCTACTGTGTGAGAGGAGAGGCTGCAGCTCCGCAACAAACTTTTTGTTTTAGTCACAAATGCTGGAAAAAAAACAAACAAACAAACAAACAAAAAAAACTTGTTAGCGAGGAGCCTCATGACCTGCAAAACAGTTAGCAGTATATCTTTAGATAGCATTAGAAAATGAACAACATGAAATAGACAATTAGATTAAAAAGCTCATATATGCATTTTCATTAAAAGGCAAATAATGCTTTACTGTTGGTGTTGTATTGCTACTGGTACCCAAATTTCCCTGAAGGCTCTCTGAAGGGATTAATAAAGTATTTCTATTCTATTCTATAAAGAGATGTTTAGCATTATAGCATTAGATAGTTAACATATGATAAAAAATAATAGAAAATAGAAATAAACAGTGTATATGTATATGGGGCGGCGTGGCTCAGCAAGGTAGAGCGGTCGTCTTGTAACCCGAGGGTTGCCGGTTTGATCCTCGGCCAAGTCGAGTTCATGTCGAGGTGTCCTTGGACAAGACCCCGAACCCCTAATTGCTCCTGATGGGTCGTGGTTGAGCGCCTTGCATGGCAGCTTCCGCCATCTGTGTGTGAATGTGAAGTATGATGTAAAGCTCTTTGGGTGTCGTTCCAGGTACAGTAAAGCGCTATATAAATACGGAGCCATTTACCATATCAGTGACATATGCACAGTCATAAAAATAAGAAAAAAAACTTAAAACCCTTTAATGTCTTGGGTTATATTTGACCTCTTTTTTAGTTGTTTTCTGGTAGTTTAAGTCTAACATTTTTACCTCTTTATTTCGATGTTAATTAAGTTTGAATTATGGTATTAGTTAATTAGCATTATCATTTGTTAGATTTAGGGCTTTTTATCATTCAACATATTGAATTACGGTTTCTTGTACAATAACAGGATTCCTTTAATGTGTTTAATACTCCTGTAAGCAGTGATGTGATGGTTGTTATTGAGCTTGTACCGGGACCAGAGTAACAAATTTCGTTCCACTTTGTTTTTTTAACATGTGAGAAATTACAATAAAGAATCCTTGAATCCTTGATGTACCTGCAGTTACAGAATACAGCACTTTAGTTGTTATTTTTCCTCACCCGAAGTTGAAGGAGTTTACACACACATGCAAGCACATGCACACCTAACACCCTTTACACGCAAACACACAAACTCTTAAATCACTTCTGACAGCCTCACCTTCATTTAGAAGCAAACATACTATAAACAGGAGTAAATTGCCAGCAGGGCTCTGGCACCATTTCCAACTTCTTTAGTTTGTCCAGATCAACTGTTAAAATGTTGCTACTTGTAGAATTATGAGGACGTCTCTGCTGGAAGCTGTCCATCACAGACCATCTTTAGAAGAGGAAGAAGGCTCTCTGAATCAGCTGTGTGCTGCACAGCAGGTGGTATTTGAGATGCGAAGTATATGGTGGTAACTCAGTTCACATCTACAGTAGATAAAAATTACCTTTCTTCCCAGAAAACCATCTTGCAGAGCTTTAAGTCCAAACAGTATGCATTAAAAGATGTTTTCTGTTTCAGAACCACAATGTTCCTGAAGCTACACGTCCATAAATTAATCGTGTTAAAAAACATAGTGCCATTAAAAGGACTGTTTAAGTCTTAGAAATGTGCACAATGTATATGGAATATATGTGGATACCAGGAACCATCTCATCTCACCAGGTGTCTTTGTACAGCTCAACCGCGTTGCTCACCGATGTGTCAACACGTCGTTAACATGTCAACTTTAAGACACCTAGTTAGAAAAAAAAAAATGAAAGTAAATAACTTACATAGCTCACATATATACATTCATAAAACAGTATAAAAAGGAAAAAGAAAGGTACAACTGAACAAATTAGTGCTTTGGTTTTCTTTTGAACTATTCTGTTTGATAATGGGACTCTGATGCTTTTTCAACTTTATTTAGATGTTAATAAATTTAGAGTTATAGCATTAGTTACTTAGCATTTCTATTATTTTTAATTTAAAAACAAATAAAGTACATTTTATCAATTTATGTCAATGCTAATTAAGTTAGCATTATAGTGTCTGTTAGCATTAGATGAAGTATATAATGTTTATATAGTTCTTGTATACATGTTCATCAAAGGGTAACAAGCTACAATAGAATAAATGAGCATCTGTATTTATTTGAACTCTTTTAGTCTTCAAACTGTTTTTGAAAGGGACCCTTACATTTTTACCTCTTAATTTTGATGCTAATGATGTTAGCTTTATAACATTAGCATTGGCAATAGATATAGAATATAAAACAAAAAATATGAAATAAATAAATAGCTCTTATATTCCATATACATACTGCACATTTCTATGAAAGGGCTGAATAAAAGGTGCAATAAAACAAATGAGTAACTCGGTTCTTATTTGACCCCTTTTATGCCTTTGTTTGGTTTTTGACAGTGGGAGCCTTACGCTTTTACTGCTTTATTTCAATGCTAATGAAGTTGCCAGAGAGGTTGAGCTTTACAAAGACACCTGGTGAGATGACTGTATTTACCAAAGCCCCCAATTAGATGGTTCCTGGTATCTGCTGTATAAAAGACAGGTGCTGCAGACATGTTCACATCTGTCTAGCCTGCAGTCATTTTTGACACCTAACTTAGAATTAAAAGAGAAGGGGGTGACAACAACCTGAAAATAGTTTTTCGAACCTTTTTTGGAGGCTGTTGGTCAAGCAGGATGTGTTTTAAAACAGCAGACAGAAAATTAAGCAAGAAGAGAGGTAAATCAACAATCTCGTCACACCTCTGATATGAACTAAAGGAGCCACAGACTATTATGTAAAAAGTGGAAAAAGACAGGAAAAGACAGGGCAAGATTTGGGAGTTGAAAGAAGGAGAGAGGAGGAAAAGGTCCCACCTATGCCATCTGGGTTTGTGAAAGACACTAATTAAATTGGGGGCGATTAGGACATGAAAGAGAAAGTAAAATGAGATGATGATTAGCTGTAATTTTGGTTGCAAAGACGAGGACAGTAGTGCCCTCACGATTTGCTCGAAATGCAAGTTTGGCTTCACAAGTGACGACACCAGACTTTTAGAAAGAAGTAATAAGGAGAACAAGATACCAAGACAAAACACAAGGACAGGATGTTGAAGGAGAAAAAGGATACTGTCTAAGTGAGGGGAAGAGAAAAGTATGATACAGAACAACAAAGTAACTCAGTCATTACTGGAAACATCACTCAAATTGTCACCTAACTTCTGAAATATGTCATCAAGTATTATGTGTTGTAATACATATGCAATAAACATAAGCACTTCAAAATTCAGTGGGCGACACTGATTTTACTGTGACTGGATCTTAACGAAAATGTGCTGCAGATTATCTACTGTAAGGTAATGGTGCAAACAAAATATTATAACTGTTAAATTGTGAAGTTAAATAACATGACTAACAAGTTTCTTTGTTTTATTATGCTTCATTAATTTTTGCAACATAGCTACATATTTAAGGTCAACTAAGAATGGCTGCTGCATCTCCTGCTGCATTCACTGACCACCAACTGGAACAGAACAAAGGCAACAACACGATAGTGGAAAACTGAGCGAATATAATAAAACAACAGGCTTTTAAAACATTTAAAACAGTTTTCAGATAATGTGACATATGTCCCTCCCCCAGTTGCCGTAGAGTAGGCAGACTGTTGACTAAATTGGAGGGATGTGGAATTTTGTAGTAGAATAAACCAGTGGAAACATCGTTAAGTGATGTAGTTCTTTAAATTAAATTGAAATTAAATCAAAATTATCCACGTTTACATGCATGCTATAGCAATAAATCTCCACGCATATCATCACTTTCAACGTCTCTGGGATTTTTCTTGCAGACATTATTAAACATTTTACAGTGTCTACAATTAAAAAATGATCAAACATCTTTTTTGTATTTTTACATTTTTAGAACAAAAGAGTTGTTCTTCAGTGTGAACTACTCTTCCCACTGAAGATAGCATCTTCTGAATTTTGTCTTTAATTTTTCTCAGCAAGTTTCTGTAGGACTAAATACTGTATTCGATTGTTCAGTTCTGAATTAATTTACATCTAAAACACACTTAAAAAGGATTTGGGTGGAAATTGGGTGTACTCCATTTGGGCCTGTTTTTATTTTTTTATGTATTTATGCTTTTGTACTGAAACATATGACTTTGTTAACAACTCGAAGCCCTTTACAGCCACAATGACACATACACACTTTCTTAAGGCACTTTTTATTTATAAATTGCACATCTTTACTATGCAAACACATGAATGAACACACCTTGGCAATTTAGGTCTGAACAACCAATCAAAGCATGAATCTTCTGATTTGGGCAACTGATCTGTTTTTTTAAACCACAGCCACCAACAACATGTAAACTCCCGCAAGAAAGGGCCTGAATAAACAACATCTAATCTCTGACTTGACTCCATCATTAGTGTGGGCCTTTTCATGGCAACTGTTAATAATAAACAATACAGCCTTATCTTCTCCATATACAGACAGGTGACATGGTTAAAGAGAGACAGTGAGTGATAATGTCAGGTCAAATTAAATATAACACTTGTCCTCCCAGTTCATTTAAACCCATCGTCTTGAAGCTTAATGTTCAAACAATTGTGGGTTTTAATGGAGATGTAAAGGTTGTGATCGATGCACTAGCTGTCGATCATGTCTGAGAAAAATCTTCATTACCCTGCTGAAACAGTGGAGTGTACGTTCTGTCAGTGTGGGTAATATGTCAGGGTTTAGCCTGCACACACACACTTTCCTCACCCCAGCATTTCCAACATCGCCAGTCCCTCCGCTGTCACTTGACACAGCAATGCTATTACCATATCATTACAGTGAAAAGTGGGGAACGCATACTTTCTTCTCCTGTGGGGGGAAGGTGGAAGAAGGGGGAGGAGGCACCTAACTTTAATACTGTGCTGCCTCTTGCATGACTAACACATGACTGATTGCATGTGTAGATGTTTACATATAGTTGACATCCTGCAGTTGTGCTCACTTGTGTGTCAGATTGCAAGTACGTGTATGTGCAGCTACTACCTACATTTTTAAGTAGGTACACATACAATAAATAATCACTGATGAGTTTTTTTTTTTTTTTTAATTGTGCTGCTGTGTTTAGTATCATTATACTCTATGTATCGACTGAAAAATAAAATAGAAATTAAACAGAAACAATTAAAGAGTAATAAAGGAAACATGGGCACATTTGGGTTACTTTCTTTCCTTTTAAGAGTTAAATGAGAAAGAGGAGACAGGATTTACTGACCTCTGGCTAATGCTTGTACCTGGGATGTTATCAGCTAATGTACACAAAACCCAGCCATGCAGCACCTTCCATCAAGCTGTGTGACACGGTTTATTTACGTTATTATGGCTCTCTGTACTTTCAGGTAGTTTATTGTTTTGCATTTGAAAAAATAAATAAATAAATAAAATATAAGAATGACTTGATACTATTTTAATTTCCTAATCCAAAATTATAAAATTAATAATAATAATAACTCTTATTAATAAACTTATTTGTTTTCCAGTTTTTGCCTGGATTTGATTTAGTTTTTTTATTCTGAGACAAGTCACATAACCTGGAAGCTATCTTCCCTGTGTGTTGTGTTGACTACACGTCCAAAACTGTGTTCAGTTCCTTTTATGGTAATGATGAATACATGTACGATGCAATATTCATTCGTTTCATCTGCAAATTAAAAACATGATTTTATGTGTTTGAGATTGTTTTGTTTCCACCTGTATCCATAGAAACCAAGCAGCTTGATTGATAGTTATGGTTGATCGACAAATTGAGCCATCTATGAGAGCTTGTCTGCGCTTCAACATGAGTTGAATATGTGACATTATATAAGTTTTCAGTGTTATAGGAGACCAAAATACTCATTTAAAGTTTAAATCTATATTCAGGCCAACATAGACAAACCTATATTAATTTACAAATTTGGATGATTACAGCTTTTTAATGCAACTTTTTGTGATTGATCTGACCATCTTTCTATCACTGAGTGGCCATAAGGAAAACAAAGGACAGTTTGTATGAGACCAGAAATCGCTTCACTACAGGCAATTAGACCAGCATCAGTTACCATGGTGATTAGCAGTTTTAAACAAAGCTAGTTTGGTAACATGGAGAACTGACTTCCAGTGTGCTAAGCCAACAATCTTGCTGACGATAAACAACCCTGAAAGGTTATTTAATGGTAACTATCAGGTCAGTAACTTAAACAAAGTGGAGAATAGTTTATTATCTGGAAACCACAGTAAGAAAAACAAGGGATTTATCAGTTTTCTGGAAGTAGACCATAATGTAACTACTGTGGTGGAGTCAGTAAATAACGCTTCAGCTCTCCCAATTGTTGCTTAGTTTTCAGTAATGGTGTTCACTCACATACACTTTCCAAACTGTATCCAACATTTCTTGCAATTATACCTTTAAGCAGAAGCTAGTGTTTAGGATTGACCCAACACCTCCAGTCATCACAGTCACCTCAACAACACATCTCATTCTGGAGAAACTAAAGAGGACCGAGCTGACGGTGCTCTGATTACACCCTGTCTGCCATGTCGCCTTCAGTTACCTGCATTGTAAATAATTTATCTAGACTTCCATGTCCCCATGTGTTGCTTAGCTGTTTTACATGAGCGACCGACCTGCCCTTGACCATCTTTTGTACCCACCAGGCTCCTGAAGTGACAACAGAGCTCCTTGCATTCGCTCCTCTTCCTTTCACTTTGAGGAAAATGTTTTGACATAGATTTATGTTTGCATATTTTGTCCCTGATGATATGTAAATTTACTGAACCAGGTTGCCATCTATCTTACCTATTGTGCACTTTATATAGCACCCCTTTGAAGTAGATATATGTACACCCCTCACATTTTTGCAAATATTTTAGTATATCTTTTCATGAGACAACACTATAGAAATGAAACTTTGACATACAAAATATCAAAGTTTAGTTTGCATAGTTTGATATTCTATACAACAAAGTTTAATTTATATAGTGTATTCGCATGAAAAGATATAATAAAATATTAGCAAAAATGTGATGGGTGCACTCACTTACTTGAGATACTGTGTGTATATATATATTTATATATATAAGCATGTAATCATAAATATAATTGTATCTTAGGTTTTCGGGAGCTGAAAAAACTCCTACCTTTCAGCTATCTCTCATGTGGTATGACTCATGACCTTGTTTTCTTATTGGCTCTGTGTCTCTGGTTTCCAGGACGACCACTCTATGTTCTTCCAGTTCGGTCCATCCATCGAGCAGCAGGCCTCTGTCATGTTGAACATCATGGAGGAGTATGACTGGAACATCTTCTCTATAGTCACCACATATTACCCCGGTTACCAAGACTTTGTCAACAAGGTAAATAAACACAAACTGAAAACACTGGTATACCAGTTAGCTGTAACATTATGACACCAGCTCTGACCAATCAGGCAGTACATGTTGGCCATGTGAATGTCTCCTGGAGTAATTAATGCCAGAATCCAAGTTTCCATCCAACAGCACATTACATTTTGTTACTTTGCTATACAATTCAGTGGTTTTATTGTTGTGACACTGGGTGTACGTACCTTGTCTCTGCTACTATATTGCCTACGTCTTTACAAAATAATATCTGCAACTAATAATTTAAATGGTTTAAGATCTCAGACACATTCGTTTTTGCTTGTTTTTGTTTTTTGGGAACCGATCCAAGGCATCAACACTGCATAGTTCCTTTAAGATTTTTTTTCTTGATTTTAAGAGCTGGGTAGAGTAACCAAAAATATCCAAACAAATGATACTGTTTGAGTTCAAAGCCACCTGATTTTGACACATAGTTTCAAGCTGTTAAAATGGATAAGTTTGGTTAGTCTGACATCATGCCTCACTCCATTTTTTGATTGCTTTAATGGAAATAGTACAGAAGATTGGCCGAACATGTCTTTTTGAGTCGAGCCACTCACTGAGGCTTCATCTTATCTCCAGGGCAGACAGAGAAAAAAAACTCTTAAAAATGGATGGATAAAAATGGATGAGATACCGAATGTCTTTGAACATCAGACACATCTGAGAGAAAGAGGATTATTCAGCCAGCTAATCAGATTTCATGATAATATAGCAGCAGTAAAAGTATCTTTGGTTTGAACAAAAGTTAAAGTAACAATCTAGTTTCAAGCAAAAAGAAACAGATTCATGTGAAAGAGGATTCTTGCGTCTCCTCTGAGGAGCTTTTCATGGCAGTCACATTTACTTTTGGTACTGTGAGAAGCTATTCAAGGAAAAGATGCTCTGATCTCCAAAAGGTATAAAGATAATCATGACAGGATAAGATTTCCTTATTTTACCCTATAAAAAAGAAAGAAAATAAACCCCTGCACGGTCAGTAATTTGGGAAAAACCTCTTAGGGAGTATCACAGCTTGTAAACACTCATGTATTGTAGATGAGGTGTGTTCAGGATCATTAGCCATCATCTTTTCATTCTCAGCTTTTATAGAAACAGTTTGATAATTGAATCTATTCTTCTCTCTACTGCTGAAATGTCCCACTAGCTTCAAGAAAAATAAAACTGTTTCATTAAAGTCTGCACCCTTGTATTTCTCCAAATATGCCTCTGTTCATTGGTACCAAACAGTTTAGTCTTTACCTGGTCAAGGTTTATTTATAAACTTTGGATCCTCAGTTTTGTTGTTGAGAAGATTTTCTTCGAATAATACCAGTACCCAGATGAGTTTTAGGCAACTATAAGCCTTTAATGCCAAGGAATATTTTTAGCCACATATATATCCTTCCAAAGAGGCACTTAGGTTCATTATACTAAACAAAATATGAATTTTAAAGCTTCAAAAAATTATAATTGATCATTTCCTCCCATACATCCCCTCATACATCTATGTGGCCTATTCATGATACATTGATGTATATGGCAAATATTTTTGAAAACTAGCGGTTCAAAGTCCTGTTAATTCCTGCAGGTGAAGCTTAAAATATTGTGTTTGTGCAGAGATTTACAATTAGAATAATACATCCCAGGCCTTCCTGCAACCCTCTGTCAAACAAGCACACGTGAAAAGATCAGTTTTCTCCCCTCTTTACATAGAAAAGTAAAGACAGAATTTTTACTTGCTTATTATTCCACTTGTATAACTCCCTTTGTATTGATTTCTTTGAGGAACAGTTATTATTCTCTGACCCTGAAACACAAAAATAGGTTTTTCATCTAAATGCCATATATAACTTAGAGATCCACGGATACAATGCAGAGACAGTCCTAAAAGGACTTTTTGTCTCTTGGCTCATTTAATTTGGGTTTACAACTCGGCGTGTAGAAATAGTATTAAGATTAGGAGAAATTGTCTAATCTCATTCTTGCGATGTTAAAAAATAAAACTGACCACTGCTTTCAACTCCCAGGAGATGTGTAAAAGACAAATTCTTTGTCAATCTGGGGGCTGCGGGGGGTGAAAAAGACACCTCAGTCAGTTTTGTTCCAGCATTTCTTCTTCACAGCTCCACCGCATGTGAGCAGCCTACTCTTTTTCAGTTCTTGCTCTTTTTTCCAACCAGATCCGCAGCACCATTGAGAACAGCTTCGTGGGCTGGGAGCTGGAGGAGGTCCTTCTACTAGACATGTCAGTGGACGATGGCGACACCAAGATCCAAAACCAGATGAAGAAACTGCAGAGTCCTGTCTTCCTTCTCTACTGCACAAAAGAGGAGGCTAGCACGATTTTTGAGGTGGCCCACTCTGTAGGCCTCACAGGTTATGGCTACACCTGGATTGTTCCCTCCCTGGTGGCTGGTGATGCAGATCATGTTCCCTCCGTCTTCCCTATAGGTACACCACGTATCACAGTTACATGAGCAGTGCAATTCAAATGTAAGCATGCAGTGTATACAGTGCAACTAGAATGGCTGAAAAGAGTCAATTTTCTATCTATTGATAAGATCTGTGCGTGGGTTCTCCGGCTTCCTCCCACCGTCCAAAGACATGTATGTTTAGGTTAATTAATGACTCTGAATTCTCCCTAGGAGTGAGTGTGAGTGGGAATGGTTGTTTGTCCCTATGTGTTGGCCCTGCAATGGACTGGTGACCTGTCCAGGGTGCACCCTGCCTCTCACCTGTTAATGCTGGGATAGGCTCCAGTTTACCCGCGACCCTTAATGGACTAAGCGGTTCAGAGAATGAATGATAAGATCTTGTCATTAAATGGACCAAGATCAGCAAGAAACAAGATTTAATAGGAAACTGGAATATATTATTTTATTTCATGGTAAGGCCTCAGAAAACTTTGTGCTAAAACACAACTAACAGATGGGCTTGTTTGCATATGCAAATATCCTCTGAGTATATTTGCAGCCTCTCTGGTAGGATGTAAACTTTATTCTCTCGCCCTCAACTTAATTTTGTTTATATTTTGTTCTGTAATAAACTCAGTGTCCAACAATTTTATGTGAATAATTTTTTCAAGAAGTCTGATCGGAATACAGCTTCAGTGTGGAGTCCATTATTAACAACTCCTAGATGTGTTATTAAAATGCTCCAGGACATCAGGTCATTTTACAGTGACCCCTTCCACTCACTGAGCATGAGTTGTTTATTGAAGCTGCACTACTTTTACTACTTTTGTTCCATTTGCTTGAGCGGGAGAAAAAAAAAAAAAAAGAAGAACAGAAAAAAGAAAAATTATATTATGGAAACCAGTACCATCTCAGAAACTGGCTGAAAATGTAGGTTTGCCTTTTTCCAAGACATTTGCAGTGCAGGTTTAAAATGTGAGCACATAAACTAAACCAGCCATGGAAAATGACCTGAAAACGATGTAGTTTGGGTGTAACAAATGGTTGTTGACATGTGATAGCCAGCAGTTTTTCATGCTTGAAAAACCAAGTGTAAAATAAATGAGCAGCGGAGGGACCAGAGTCAAAACCGAATCTTTCTTTTAGCTATTTTTTAAAATGTATTCGAACCTTTAGAAGCATTTCTGAAGTGTAACATTTAATTTAAACTTAATATTGTAGTCTTTAATGTATTGTAGGTATAATTGCTCTTTTAATTTAGCCTCTCTTTTTATTTTTGTATAACTGTTCACCTCTGGCTATTTTTCCCAGCACACTGCCTGCTATTTTTTGCATCTTCCCTCTTTTTCTCACACAGTTCAGTCTCTCCTTTGCTTCATACTTTCCTTCCTCTCAACACATTCCCCCCCCTCTCTCTTTCTGCCTCTCTCAGGGCTTATCTCGGTGTCATATGATGAATGGGACTACAACATCGAGGCCAGGGTACGTGATGCAGTGGCTGTCATTGCCACTGCAACCTCCACCATGATGCTGGACCGAGGGCCGCACACCCTGCTGAAGTCAAGCTGCCTCGGGACACCTGACAAAAAGGGCTCCAACACCGGTCACTCCAAGGAAATCTTGAAGTGAGTCAATCCTTGTGAGATGCAGGCAGTAGGGCAGAGGGGGTAGTGCATGTCAACACAAATACTGGCAATGAAGACTGATGTACGCAGGCAAGACCACACTTGCATAACTTTATTTGGTCAGCCATGATTTAACAGATGTAACTAGTCTCAACAACGCTGTCACAGTTTGGATTGTTGGACACAAGTGTCACCAGTTATACCAAATTTTTATCAGCTTTTTTCTCCCTCTTCTTACTTTCTCTCTAAGTCATCACATGTTATTATAGCGAGACATTGTCTATAACCAGAGTGGATTATGAATTTGTCAAATGATGCTGTTTCTAAAAATGAGTTTTTATTAGATCAGCTCACAAAGCTTTTTAAGTGGCTTGAGTATAGTTGCCTGATGATGGAATTGAGTGGCTAATAGTGTGACGTATCAAATTGGTCAGCCTGAGCCCAACGCTAAACCCCTTAACCCTTACATGTTTGTATTTTGTGCCTTCATGGTATGGTCTGGGTCAATTTTGACCCAGGCTAAGATTTCCTTCATAGCAAGTGTCTATACCAAATTTTAGACTGCAGATCTATTTAGAATGTCAAATCAGCTTTTGCCAAGCATATGAATGCATTATTTAATCTTTATAAATGTTTCAGAGAGCAGGAAGAGTGTATTTTGCGGGGTTTTACAACACTCATTTTTGGAGAAAAACATTTACCATTACTCAGTATCATGTCCTGTTTTTACATAAAGACATAAACCCTACAAAAACTTACATATGTTTTACTTAATTTAATAATCACATGAACTTTCTAGAACTGACAGAATTTAAAATATAATCATGTTTAGCCATTGGAGTCATTAGACGCTGTCTTCATTGCTACATCATAAGAAATCCTAACTATTTTTTTCTTGCCTCTAGTGGCCTTTATTTTACAGTTAGTGTACAGAAAAAGGGGGTCAGAGAGAGAGAGAGGATAAGATGTGTAGCAAAAGAGCTGTAGTCTGTAGATGAGGTGGCAGTTCAACCAGTTCAGTTAAACCCTACGGCAAGATTATCAATGTTATTTTAACTTTTATCACTTAAACACAAAACATGAAATAATAAAACTTTCTGCAATTTTCCAGTCATTTGAAGGACAGAAGTCTTCTAAGCAGATCAGATGGCAGGCGTCGCATGGCAGATTACTCATTACAACAAAAAGTGACTAGCAAATTGACTTGTACTAGCGTGGACTTGGACTTGAGAGGGGATGTCAGTGTCTTTATGTGCAATGAACAACTGACCCGGTTATTTCCTATTTAAGGTGAAACAGAGTTGTGTGTGTCGGTGTCTCTAAAAGCCAAATATACATTTTTGTACTTTCTCAGCACATCAATCAGCTGTTCATTAAGTGTATTAAGGAGAATAGTCCTCCCTCACAGATTTAAAAAAAATCCTGGAGGAAATTCTGGTGTTATGTTAACATACCGGACACTTATTCAGCCTCTTGTTCCGTGTGCTGTTGTGCAGTTGAATAACTTGCCTTTCCAGATTAAATGTTTGTTCTTAGTCTTGAGTTTTGTGAAATAAATTTCTAAATAAATGCGACTTATAGTCCAGTGCATATATGACTGATGTGACTTATACTCCGGCGCAACTTATAGTCCAGAAAATACACTACTTACTTTCGGTGTTAAATACCCAAGGTAAGTGTTAGAGATGACTCCAGCAGGTTTACATCCACACATTTATAATAAGATTAAGACCATTACACTCATTGAAAGGTTTGCTCTTTCAAATGATGCCATCTTCAATTCAGGTCCCATGAGGGCCACAATCCTGCAGGTTTTTAATGTTTCCCTGCTCCAACTCAAGTTAAATGGAGCCAACAGTCTATGTCTAAGTTCTGCACAATGACTCATTAATTTGAGTCAGGTGTGTTGGAGCAGGAAAACGTCAAAAACCTGTAGGCCCTTGTTGGACTGAAATGAATAGTTCTGGTTCAAGGAGTGCTTTTCATTCACATAAAAATATGTGAATAAGAGCAGCTGAACTGGCATTCTCTTGTATTATTATACAATATACAAAGATAATAAGTCAGGGAAAATAGATGCAAAGACCTGAAGCAAAGCAGAGTTCATATACTGACCCTATAGACAGAGCTTAAAACTTTCATGTTGATATTCCATGTGCATCTATGTGATGATGTCCACTTTTTTCTCTGTTGCAAGTGTTTATTTGACCACAAATGCTAATGGCCATGGATTAGCATTAAAAGTGTATGGTAAGAGTTAGAAATAATGTTTATGATTATATCTACATGCAACAAAATGCATGCTTGGACAATTACGCAGCTTTACATGATTCCAGTTTACACATTATTATTTTTAATATATTAGATTTGAGCACTACACTACCTTGACTCACACATTGCCATTGCTATTTTTACACTTCTATTGAGAAACCGTTGCTGTAGTAATTGATTTTATGTATGTTTTTTATTAAACTTTTATTTATCCCAGAAAGTCTGATTGAGATTAAAAACCTCTTTTTCAAGGAAGTCCTGGCCAAGAGGCAGTAAAATTCAACACACAGTTACAACATGCAAACAAACAACATTATTATAAAACAGGTCATGAAAACAATTGCAAGTTATTGAGGCAGTCTCTAATACTTTCAGCTTGGTTTTGAAGGCATTTGAGGGTAATAGCTCAGTGAATTCCAGCCTTTCTGCAACATGTTCCAAGCAAAACAAGCTGCACGAACAAAGGCTTTCTTCCCGAGCTCTGTAGAAGCAAAAGGAACAGAAAGCATCAACAGATCATTTGATCTTAAGGAGTACGAATCAACACTTCTCTGAGTAATTAAAGTACAAATGTCAGGAGGCAGTAGTCCAAGCATAGCCTTGTAAATAAATGTGTACCAATGACCCTGCCTCCTAGTGGCCAGAGAGTGCCATCCCACTCGTGAGTACAAGTCACAGTGATGCGTCATGGTGCTACAGTTAGTAATAAAGCACAGGGAAGCGTGATAAATCGTGTCTACCATTTGAAGACAAGAAGACGAAGCATTCATATAAAAAAGATCACCATAATCTAACACATAAAAAAAGTCGCAATGACAAGACGCTTTGATGTACATATACATATTCTTACATACACACTAAACATGTTGCTTCATGAATGCCCCAGAAATGTCTTTATGCTGCCTTTTTTTAAAGGAAGTTAACATTACAATAGTCGAGGCACTCAAAGGGGATGTTCCCCAATGTCCTGAATTTAACCACACTGAGACTGAACAACAATTTGTTATTGAGGTCAATAAAGTCCCCGTAATGTCCTGCTGAGAAGGTTGTAGTGAAATCAGTAGTGACTGTCATAAACAGCTTATGGACATCCAGGGGAAGTCCCTTGTTTGTCAGGACTGTGCTGGTTATTCTGCACTAGCTTACTCTACAAATGTTAGCACACCAGGCTAATTAGCATGATAAATTCAGTAACAGCATGTAAATTCAATGATAACTGAGCAGTTTTTTTTAGAGGAAAGAGAAATATCCTTAACTATGACAGTAGAACCTTCAGGGTAGAGTTTCATTGTGTGCTCTTGTGCATATTTGAAACCCATTTGACCCATCAACTTTTATTATTTGACAGTATTTTCATCAGTTTATATTAGCTCTCTTTAGTGACAAATCTAACGGTTTTTCCACCAACAGTCCTAGGTTTGACTCATAAATTTACCACTACTTTGGTCTTTAACTCACAAATTCTTAGCATCAATGTGTCATTATGAAGTAAATGTTTGCTACACAATATGTGACAGCCACAGATTAGCCATTAGCTTTTAGTGGACACCCTAGCTCCAGTTCTGTCTGGCTTTTTATGTCCTAGAAACTAAATACTATTTATCACACAAAGACAGAGCATGGTGCTTTTTTTCAGTAGCTGAAATGGTGAATAGTAGAAAAAGTGAAAAAATGGAGAAAGCTTATCCAGCAAAGAGAAAGAGACTCATCACTGTAAGACAAAAAGAGAGCAAAGCGTGATGAAGAACAAATACACTGTATAAAAGAAAACAAGACTGAACCTCAAACAGACACGAGAAAGGGAGTAAGAGTTCTGACATCAAAGGGTTAAAAACCAACATTTACTTGGGCTAACTAGAGATCCTGGTTTTTAGTTGAAACTCGGATTATTCTGGATCTTTTTAGCTTTGCACTGCAGCCCGAAGCCAATTAGCTCTTTAGTGTGTTTCTTTTCCTCTTTTCTAACCTTTGCCAGGAAAATTATGAAGTTGGTTCAGTTTGGTTTGTTTGTATTTTCATTTTTTCTTAACTGGATTGCTCAAAAGTTTTTATTTTATAAAAGGAATCAGAGGTGGGGCTGGAACCAAATTAGAAGTGATTAATGTTTTGTGTTGATCTGCATCCAAGATTGTTATATTTGGAGGCAGTGTACAGTCTCGCTGACATTTTTATTTGCTATGTGGTTCTCATCATTTTGTGCTTTGTGCTGCTGGTTGTTGAAATGGTGTAAAATAGAAATTGATCTGGTGTTGGTCTGGTGTGGCGGTTGGGAGCAGTCTTCCTATCACTGCTACTCAGTAAAAGAGCAAACTAAAAAGCAAAGAAAAACACAATTAGCATGATTAGATACAATCATATTATACATTATTAGTTAAAATAGGAACTAAAAGAGAAGTAAAAGAAATTTTAAAAAGATCAAAAGCAAAACTTGATTTTGATTTTATCTGGTGAATCACTAAACACAAATTCACACAGGCGCTAACAAAGCAGACATATTCCCCAAAGAGAGCCAGAATTTGTTTTAGCATCCAATAAAAGCTTAAACACAAACTGAACATTAGTTTAGCTCTCAGACTTAAAACGAGATCTCCTCTTATCTTTATCTTAACCCACAGCTATCTTTAAATTAAAACATTCCTCTTTTCCTCAGAACCTCAGTGTTTAGCTTTTTTTGGCATGTTACAGAGCAAAAAAGAGCATCAGTATTCAATAATTAATTCTCATTTAACTTCATAGCCATGTGTTTACTGTTCACATTGATCAGAGATTCCACAGCTAATTGAATGCCTGGGGATGACTGGATTAATGGAAAAAAAAGAGGCCAAAGAACAACAGGGGGGTTATCACTAGCACTCACAAACACACATTTAAAAACCTCTTGCACACATACTCACACTGTTTGCCTTAGTATGACAGCAATGTATTTTATAGGGTTTAATAAAACTACGGATTTATTCCTCATTATAAATATGGAATACTAGTCTGAATCTGCCTGCTTCCTGTTATTTTTATGTCATAAGATATTTTCTTTGTTTATTGTATGTTTTTGTCACTGTCAGGTTGAATTTGATGAATGTGATGAGATAGAGAACTATTCTGCAACCTCTGTTGCCACTACTGCATTAATATCCAGGTTGAGGTTGATGTATTATTGCAGATTTTGGTCTTGTTTCTGTGTTTAATGACAGGAACGCTTATGCTTGTCATTTAGGATTCAGCCACCAACAACACAGAGATAACAATAAGACTACAGCCATGAATATTTCAGAATATTTCAGTCCCTGAAGGACATCACCAGACATGGGGTTAGCCCTCAATCATCCCTCAGGCACACACCTGGGATGCTCCTATGCTGTGCTGTGTGAGCGTATGTGTGTCTGTGGAGAGTGCTGTTTAAGAGTGTGTGTTCTCAAACCAGCCATTGCATTTTTCTCCATTCCACTGAGTGGAGAATTTGGATCGGCAGATCTTGATGGTGACCCCAGGGTCTGGCAAGAGCCTAACAAACACATATACGCATGTTACACACACACTTAATGTCTCCAATTCCATCCCCTCCTCCCCCAAGAGACAAAAGCAATAATAATGCCATATGTCTCTGCATGGTCCTGTATGGCTACAGGCCACAATGGGCTGCATGCCCGTTGCATTAGCATGACATCCTGTCAGTGCTGATGGACAGAGATGAGACACCCCAGTGAGTCACACTCTTAAATTTGTTTAGGGGCTGCTGCATACATAAATACATGCACAAACTCCAAGCTCTCTCCAGCCCAGACACCAACACAGATAAGCAAACACGCACACAGAGCTCTAGAGGCCATCCATTGTTTCCTGTCTGATGGAGAAGACAGGAACACCGGGATAATGAAAAAATGTGCTCCAAGTGGTTTTAGATGAGGCACTAAGGGGCTTGTTTGTATGTGTATGGATATATTTTTTTTATTATTAGTATTAAGAATATTTGGTTTCCCCTCAAATCCCTGCGCTGACATATAAATGTGGGACTGGTAGATATGATGTAACAGGTGTTAAATATCTTGTAATGAGTTTGCTCTAATGTGATCTGATGAGATTTTTTGTCTTCATGTCTTTGAGTTGACTGCACACACTTCTTTTCAACCTCTGGTTGAGTTACGCAGAAAATCTTTTCCAAAGACTATTAAACATTCCCGCTGCTTCCCCTGCATGCAAGGCAAGCGTGCTGCTCTCATTTCATGTCACCCTTAACGTAGCTTTTCCCTGCAGTGGGAGAGCAGCGTTATTGCAGTTCTTAATGGACACAATAAAAGTGTCTGTCTTACAAATCTTGTGTTTATTAGAAGGCAAGTAGGCCATTCCATTGTGCTTCTGGGTATCTAGAGCATAAATGACCATCTCTTTTCCAAGAACTGTCCTCTCAAGTGAAGTGAGTCAGACCATCAATAGACACAATTATGCCACCTGCCTGTTCTAACACTCAGCTCCTATTTTCCTCTCACGTACATCTCTTTTCCTTAGTCTTCTTTTGTTTCCACCTTCGTCTTTGTAACACTCGAACAGGCTGTTTTTCCTGAAAAGGTGTTCCAATACATGAAGCTAAAATGAAAAGTCTCCACACCCCATCTTATTATTTTTTTCTTTTTTTGTTCCATCCACAAAAACTGTTAATTGCCATTTTCTAAATATAAATCCTATAAATGGAAGGAAAGAGGATGGATTAGGGTATTTCCGAGAAAAATTGCTTACACTCTGTATGAATTGATTTTCTGTCCTCTTTCTGGTTATGACTAATTGCTGTAAGGGACTTACTCTGAAACACTATAGAAAAAATGAATCGATATGTCAAGGGAATTTAACTTTTTTTCTTATTGAAATGTTTCTATTGGATTATTTAAATCTGTAAATCTGTATGTGCTACTCACTGAGTTTTCTATATATATGTAGTATATTTTTCAGGTATAAAAACCCTGTTGATTAATTATTTTTATTTCTGTAATAATGGAATAAAGGGAAAGGAACACAGCAATATATCACACAATGATGTCCTGCCGTGTTAATTTTTTTAAATCAACCAACAGACTCAAGCTTCAGATTACAACCATATTACAGAGGAGGGCAACAGAAAACATGTCAGCACGCCACCGCGTTACACTCCAGTGTGGTGAGCTCAATGCCATTGTAAAATCCTTTATATGATTTATTCCAGTGTTTTATGTCACAAAGAAAAATCTCCTAACAATATCCAGAAAAATAAGGAACACTTTCCATGAGGTAGACATGTTACTATCAGAATCAGACATACTTTATTAATCCCAGACTGGGAAATTTCAGTGTTAACAGCATCATAAATGTCAGAGAGGAAAAAAAAGAGTAAAATTAAACTGTTAGATGCAAAAATACTATATATAAAAATAGAAAAGAAAGGAGATGTGAAAGAAAAAAGACAAATAATCAATAAAAATGTTTAAAATTCTATATACATGCTTACTCATATATATATATATAATTTAAGAAATGTAGATAAAAATACTATTTACAATTTACAATTTATAAATGAGTATCCAGGTAAAAATAAATATGTGAATAATGGGACAATATGGAGTGCAAGATTAAAACACAGAAGTATGTGGTGCATGAAGAAATAGAGTAAGAAGCAGTTAACCAGCTGTGAGTCTGGAGTTGTAGCACAGAGCCATGGCCTGTTGCAGGAAAGATCTCAGGTAGCGTTTTTTGTGCTGGTTGAGTCTTTTGGAGAAGGAGATCCATAAAAAAGACCATAATAGGAGCAAAAACAGAGGGTTCATCACAAGGTGCAAACCATTCATTAAGCCATTCATTCAACTAAAATGACGGGGAAAAAAAAGGTTTGGGGAACATGTTGAGCTGTTTTTTAAAATTTGCTGCTGAAGGGTACAATCTTAAAGATGATTTTTTTTGTGGTTATTTTTATTTGTCCAAAGACATAAATCTTTGTTTAAAAAAGCACCCTACACCCTGAGGGGTCCTCTGGAAAGCTTTAAACCTCCAAGTCTTTTTTTTTATGTGTCAGCTTCTAATGAAACTAGAACTATGTAATAAAAACTAGCTAAAAAGTCAAGCTTTCTTTATTGTAAACTACTGACTTTCTCTTATGTTTACTGATACACAAAAATATAAGTGGTAAAAGAAGAAAAAGTAATAAAGAGACATCATGCATCATGTTTAGTAGGTTTAAAGAGTTCTGATATTTAAAGTCTTCCTTTCATTAGCATTGAATGTAAATACTCTCATGGTACATCACATCATTTCCTTTAACCTTTTGTTTTTGTTTACAACTATATGCTTCAGTCATGTCTACACTCATCACTCATAACTCCTGCACTGATACATGATTGTTGACTGAGTCATGACAAGAGTAAAATTCAGAGTAAACAGCTCGGAGCCAAACTTCGTAGCCAATTATGAGGTTAACATTTTTAGTGTTTATATTGGAACAAAAAGGCATCATTAAACATTTTTAGTGGTTTTTGGGTAAATTATTCAACACATTTTTATTTGTGCTATAATTTTTTTTCCATTACAAAATGTATGTGGCATGTATAAGCTTGCTTCATATGTTTGGCTTAGCTTTGTGATGGTCCAGTCCATTTGTTAAGAAGAAAACTAGTGGAGACTGGAAGCAGATTAAACTAGAGTTCAAAATGAAAACACCAAAAAAAATCCAAGAGGAAATTGTATGTTTTAAGACATTGTTTCTTTAAAATAACCTTCTAAAGCTTTTTTACTTTAAAAACATGAATACTTCAATCATAGGACCATCGCCTTGACTTTCAGACCAACACTATCAGAATGATCAGACTTGAATTCAGGCTGTTTGTTTGATAAACGTCCATACACCAGAGATGATTTCCATCAGTGACATGTTGACACATGTAGAGAAAGTGCCAGATTTTTGGGTTATTTCTATTGAGAAAACACTGTGTAGTTTGCTGTTTTTGAGATTTTAAGACTGTGGAAGATCATTGCCCATGACTCATATCGTCCATATTAAAATATTTCAAATGAGAAAGTCCTTTCTCTGATACACACTCACTCTCTTCAGGCTCCACAGGTCGCTTTCTGATAGCTCCGGCTCCACAGGGGTCCTCATGAGTCCACCTCACATGGAGCTCCTGTGGACTCGCTTATTAAAGGCTGCAGCTCAAAAACACAGAGCTTTACATCTTTATGTGTTCAGTCCCCATCACTGCGTGTGTGCAGGTTTTATGTGTGTTTACGCTGTAAGAGCTGTGCCACCAGCAATAAATGACTCATTAAATAAGCAGTGGAATTGTCCTGGGATATTTCATTTGTATTTGCATGGTTTTTAAAATTCAGGTTTTGTCAATAGCTTTGCAGCTGTGCAAGATAGAAACATCACAGGTTTGTAAGAGGGTGAGAGGCTTGTCCTGTGCATTAAGCCCCATTCCATATTATTTTCAGCTAAAGCTACATTTTTCTCTGCGGTGTAAGGATGTAATGTCTTTCACCATGTATGTGGTCTGTGGTCTGATTTGTGCTACCACTGGTGTGATCCTTTTGCAAGTTGGTCTCTATAAAACATGCGGGCATGACAATCAGAAACTACATAGTTCACATCATTCAAACTTTTAATCATGATACATAATGGAGCAGAAATCATGTCACCAGCAAACGTTATAATAAGATAATCAATTATTTACAACCAGGATTAACATGCATATGAATTCCTTCCTTTTTTTAAATGATTGAAAACAGTTTTTGACCTTCCACACTGTTTTAATAGGCTGGAGGACATATCCTGAGCAACATAAGGAGAGGTATCACTGGATTAGAATGAGGTTCATGAGGTTAAAATTTTGTTAGTTGATTCATAACAACACTTTATCAAGATCGATTAAAAGCGATTGTCAGCTCACTCGTACTCTTTTGAGCGTACTAGGTCCATTGTGTGCTTAAAAAAAAGCCAATATAAGCTTGAAAGCAGTGTTTTGGATAAATACATCCTATAGAGTTTTTATATTTCAATTGACTTATAAATATGGGTTTAAAAAGGTAACATGATGAGGAGAATGATCATTTAGTGAAATCAATTAATTATCTGTAGGTTATCTAAATGAGTACAGGCTTCCTGCACTTTATGTTTGTATAGTTGTGGTATAGTTTTCTCTGTAACAATACTTTGGATTGAATTTTTATATTAAAAATTTAAACCTTTAACTCTGTAGAATAGACGTAGGCCTTCAGATGAAACAGAAGTGGATGTCTTCTTTGTTGTTTTTTTCACTGCTTGCATTCGGTAGCTGCACACTTTTCTCGCCCAATTCTTGTAACTTGTGCTGTGAAGATGATGTGAATCAAGATATTAGTGATATTCCCAAAGTATATGACTTTCATTTTTCAATCCATGCATATTAAATGCACTTGTGTCTGGCTGCTTCTTCCCCCGGAGCATTGCAGACTCCAAAGTTATGTGTAAACACTAACCTTCACTTAAAACAGAACCGGTTGGATTTTCTCTTGATAATCCCTACATATTGGTTACCTACTTTAAAAGTTAAAGCCGAGTTCAGACTACATCTTTTTTAGTCTATGATTTTGTTCACATTATGTGACATGCTTCACATGTGAGCTGGAGTTTTTAAGTCACTGGGAATTCATGCTACAGAAAATATCTGCGACAGGAGGCCCCATTAAAAGATTTTTCACCAGATTTGACCATCATCTCGTCTGTCTGATCCTTATTATTCATGTCCAGCTCTCGTGCAGATAAGTCTTGCTCATCATTAACATACAAGTAGCTCCTTTTGATTCTGATGGTTTTTATCAGCTGGTTGTTGAAAAGAGGGGCATTTTCTGTCTCTCTCTCTCTCTCTCTCTCTCACCGTCATGTTTGTCATGATTTACAACGTTGGAAACTTTATAGATGAATGGAGAGTCTTGCCAGAGTTTTCATTTCTAGAAATGAGCCTAATTTTTAACTTGATTGAGCCACACAAATCAAGTCTTTTTTTAGCATTCACATATGGCAATCAGTCACCACTGATCCATTTTTGATTTTCCCAGATCTGGCTCATTTTGTTTGTAACTGCAAAGACTTGTCTGCAGTCTGAAAACAGGCTGAAAACCTTGCAGAATCCACTTGGCCTAAAGCAAAGATCCTCTGTGCAACAGCAACCCCAGAAACCCAGTGTTTTAATCATGCTGATCAATAGCCAAGTTTTCATGGACACAAGTACTCACATTAAATCCAGAATCGGAAGAAAATCATACTAACTGAAAGATTCTGATCCGATCATTCGGATCACAATTTCATTCGATGAAGAGGGGTGGGTGAAGCCAGTTGCTTCGATCAGCGTGCAGGAAAACACATAGTCCAAATGTCGGGTAGAAATTGATCATGGCTGTTGCGTCAGCTGTACAGCTTTTATTGCGCTATTTGCTTTATTCAGTAAAGTTTATTTGGGGTGTGGGCAAAACTAAAGCAATCAATGTTTGATGCAAATGCACTGCTTAAAATATTAAAAAGAACACTATGAAATTACGGGGTAGACACTGGTGGCACAGCAATAAATACGCACACTCAGTCTGTTTACACCAGAAATCCGGCTTTTTCCTCTATATTTGTTTCCGGTAAGTTGGAAAGCAGTACAGTTCTGTGCATGTCAAAGCGAGTTATTATGTTCAAATAAGCATCACACGTCATGATCGGAATAACAGCACAGGTCTGATCAGAAAGGTAACCCCATGTTAAACATGGCTAAGCCAAGAATCTGGACATAATTAACACAACAATCAATAGCTTCAACTTATGGAGTAGAACAGGAGCAGGCTCATGTTATCATTTTCCATTATCTCTCTATGTCTACAGTTTGCACAAGTTACTCCTTTTTTTTTTTGCATAAAGTTTAGTGTAAAGGGCTAATTTACATACTAATTGATCCGTTAATAATGAACAATCCAGTGATGAAGTACTTCTTATTGTCATGGGGACACAACCCCTTTTAAATATGAGATTTTAACTCTTCATAGCATCTCTGCAAGACTTATTGCATGTAGCTCGCATTTTCTCAGTAACTGCTGTCTCTTCAGAGGTAGGTCTTCTGCAAATTATGAGTCATCCATCCAAAGCTGATACACTATGTCAGTGTGTGTATACGTGCACACACTCCCTTACAGACACATGCAGAGAGATATACAGTGTATTTTTACATTGCTGCATTGCAGTGACAGAGAAATTGTGACCCTATTTAGCTCCACTTGAGATAAAAGACAGAATTAAAGAGAAGTTGTAATAAAGTCACTGAAATAAACGGATTTCAAACAAAGAAACGAAAAAAAAAAAACATAAAAAATGGACTGTTTCATACCACTGATGATTCATGGCGACTGTTACTAAAAAACTAAAATCCCCTCGCAGCCAGTGATTAGTTGGGGAACAGTTTGCGAGCAAGGCACACACAAGAGCTACATATTGCTGTGATGAGGCTCACAAGGTTCTATTGGTGGCTTATCCTGTTTTTTTTTTTTTTTTTTGTTTTTGTTTTTTTTTTTTTTGTTTTTTTTGTTTGTTTGCTTTTTCATCTTCTTTCACCAGAGTCAGAGGGGAGCTCTGACATGAGGAGGGATCAAACGGCACATAAAGGCTCCATCAATAGTGCAGGGCTTCAAAATGATAAACAGAACAGCCTCCTCTGCTGTAAATTCACAGCATGCATCAATCTTTGTAAAGGCACAGGTTAATGCACGGGCAAATGAGTCATATTGATGTGCAATCCGACACGCTGCTCAGAGGTTAGATGGTGAGATTGATCTGAAAGTGAAAGACAGCATGAGGGGAAGTGGGTAAACACTCAGGTTTAGACTGAAAATTACTCCTTTCTCTCACTTTCGGTCTCGCTTTCAAACAGCCTCTCTTGGGCGAGATTACTGTTCCCATGGCAACACAACTGATTGCATGAAAATTGCTGTGGTTGTGGGTGCCATGGTAACACGTTACAAGGCATTATACTATGTTAAAAATCTCCTTGCATCCTTGTGTTGTTTTTTTTTTTTTTTTTTTTTTTTTTTTTTGCTCATACACAAACTCACTCTGTCATGACAACACATTAGCTCACAGGGCGGCTACTGGTCCTGTGGGTTGTCATGGTATCAAGGTGGCAACAAGTTGGACCTCCGGAGCCTCCACCCACACCGCCTTGATCTTTTTTGTTGCCTATTCAAACAGAGATTATTCTTAGGAGGCTAATCCCATGTTACACCCGCATTACAGCACTTGCAGCGTGCTAGCCAGCCTGTATGCAGCAAGAGGCATTTCATGGAGGCTTGAGTCATATTATTGACTTGCTTAAAGCATTTAGCCTGCTCTGTGTGTGTGTGTGTGTGTGTGTGTGTGTGTGTGTGTGTTTGTGTGTGTGGAAGATGCAGAAAGAGAGTTGAGCTATAAATAAAGTCAAAGACATTACAGATAGAGGCACTGAATGTTCTAGTGGGAGGTACCTGTGATAAAATCTTGGGTAGATTTCAGGATTATGTTGGTTGTTTAAAAAAAATAATAATAAAAAAAACTTGAACTGATTTACTGTCTTTATTTCACACTGTTAACATTATTGAACATGATGCTTGGTTAAATGAGATTCTCCTTTAAAGGTCTGCACACACATATACAGACATACATACAGCTTCTTTCTGCTCACATTCAAGATATTTATTTCTCCGGTGGATTGTTTCAGAGGCAGAGCGTCTCCATGGTGACGGCAGCCCACAGATCAGTATGAGGAAGAGGGAGGGAAGGAGGTGGCTGAGAAAGAAAGCAATGATTCCAGCTAATCTGCCACTGCTGTACACTTGTTGACAGATATAGAGCATATACTGATATGAATTCACCAGGCAGTTAATACACTCGCTTCTCCTTTCTGGCTCCTGCACCTTTCACTTCTTGCTCCGCTGTCTTCATCCTCCCGGCGCTCCCTCTTCTTCATTGTCTATCAGGTGCCATATGTCTCAAACAGGGTTACCTTTGTAGTTGTTTTGGTTCTGTGCCTCGAGTGCATAAATGATTAGGGGTTACTACTGATTATAATAACAAGAGGAAAAGGGGGAAGATAAACTCCAACCCAAGGGAAATTTGAAAGGTTTTAAATAAATAGAAGAAAAAAGCTGGAAAAAAATGAGCTCATATTACCACCTTATATTTACATATAAACACAATTACACAACTTTCTTTTAAAGCTATGATTTTTTTCAAACCCCACAGAAAGAGGACATCTTTGCCTCATGAAGTGACACAATTCTACCCTCATAAAACACACAACCTATTTCTTCAATTAAAAATATGCTCATGTTTGTAAAAGATAGAGTTTGATGTCCCTGGACAGGAAGCAGAGCTGAAGATACTAGGATTTTTACTGGGAGTGACCAGCCCAGAGTGAACAGTTTAAAGACAAAGGCAGAGGAGGGATAGTGGTTATATCGAAAAAAGGATGCTGGAGGTGGAACTGCAAGGCTGGAAGAAACACGGAAAAACAACCAAAAATGGATCATGGATGACATGAAAGAGGACATGAAGATGCTGCAAGAGACAGGATGATATGGAGGCAGATACTTTACTGTGGAAACTCCTTAGGTGAGAAGCTAAAGGGGAAAAAAAGCGCTTTATATTGATGTAAAACAATTATGAACTATAACTGTAATATAAATATCAGTTATGAACTATATATTCTGTGGTTCTGTTTTTCTTGATTTTGCATTGTTTCTTGTTTTTTTTAGTTAAGGCAAGAACACACTTTGCAGATTAGAAGTGGTCTACGTGAAAGAAATGAAAGAAATTGCGGTAGAATCAAATTTTTGGCAGTGCCAGAAATTTAGCCACATCTTCTAACCAGCCAACAGGAATGTAGCCTGGCGTGACGAACTGATGGGATTTTACATCAAACCAAAAACAGATCTGAACATTGTAGATGAAAGTAAAGCAAGCTAGTTTATGGAATTCAGAGAAGCACATCTAGTTAAGCTGCAGCAACAGAAGTCTTATTTGTGTGATATGTACTCCAACTCGAACCCTAAAAGATGCTGCATGAAAAGAAATAATGGAGGAATTACAATTATCACCAAGTAGCGAACCAGCAGTCACATCTTTGCAAGCAATGCCGCCATTTTCAGACTGAACTGATCAGTTTACTGAACTTAACTTTACGTTAACATGACACTTTGAATCCATGTTGCTCCACACAGTTTTGGTCTACTACGATTCATCAGGTATCATCAGGTGTACTGTCTGCACACATCAAACGTGATTAGATGCCTGTTGCACAGAATGGTTTGCTGTGAACTCTCAAGCAAAATCTCAAACTGTGTCGCTGTAAGTGCACAGTCTTGTGTTGTGCTGTTCCCTGACTCAGCCCCACACCTACACCTGCAGTACTCTTTGTATATACACCAGGATTTCTTTTTGTTCCTCACCTGATTCTGGTCTTTGTTTGACATTACGTTGCTTGGTTCCTCGTGCCAGGTTAGTTTTGTTTCCAGTCACACTCAGCTCTACTTTTGGATTTATGTGAATGGACTCCCAGCTTTTTCTAAGCTTTTGTTTATATAATAGAAATTAATTATTTTCTTAATCTGCCCACATCATGAGCCTGAGCCTGCATTTGGGTCCTCCGTACTGCTACTACTACACAGAAACCTCATTTTCAGGTATCTTCATAGGAGTTACTGCTGCCGTACTAAAAGTGCAATTTAAAAAAGCATTGTTTTGGTTGTAAGGCTCATATCTGTACTGTTGTGAAGTCTCCAGCAGCTGCACTGTGTGTCGGCTCAGCAGCAAACAGCAGATTAGTTACTTGGGGATGGAACCGATATGTCTCACAGTGGTTGGTAGAGCCCAAACAGAACTAAAAAGAGGGTGGATTTTGAACTGAAATGTGGCTAAAAGGTGCCTATGAGTAAATAGGAATGAAAGCAATGAATATATGTTGAAGATATTCCCACTTTTTTTTTTATTGATAAACAGCATAAACTACCTTTACGTTAATCTAAAGCCTGACCATTTTTCTTTCCAACAAATAAAGAAAAGGTGATATTTGTCACTCAGACTTGAATTCTCATTTTAGGTACGTCATGAATGTGACATTTGAGGGTCGAAACCTGTCATTCAGTGAAAAAGGCCACCAGATGTTCCCCAAGCTGGTCATCATACTTCTGGACAAGGACAGAAATTGGGACAGGGTAAGTCTCCTCTCTTCTCTTCCTCTCATTCACCCTCTGTCATTTCTCTGTATTCCTCATCCTCTGTGACGTGTCTGTCACTATTTTTCTCTCCCTTTGGAGTGTCTCCCTGCCATGAAGTAGCTTTAACAGTAGCCTGTATATCACACAGCTCTCCTCCGACTCACTCATGCAGGTTGGCAAGTGGGAGAGAGGATCTTTGACGATGAGGTACCACGTGTGGCCTCGTTTTGAGCTGTACTCGGAAGCGAAGGAGCGTGAGGACCACCTGTCCATCGTGACTCTGGAGGAGGCGCCGTTTGTCATTGTGGAGGACGTGGACCCGCTCAGTGGAACATGCATGAGGAACACTGTGCCGTGCCGCAAGCAGCTAAAACTCACGTGAGGATTTTCCTTTTGAATTAATTCTGCAGCATGAATTAATCTAAACTCTTTTGTTTTTCTGTGCAACCTTTTCCTGTCACACCGAGCAACACAACAGCTGTAATGGGTGTCTTTGCTCCTTTTCTTTACCGAGTCTCTCAGTCCTGTGATTACCTTGAATGGTTTCACCTCTGCTAACTAGATCATTGACTTAGTTTCTGTCCCCGTTTTCCTCCTCTCCACAATGACCCACTCACTATCCAGCTCTCAGAGGAGTGTGCTAATTATTTTTCTTCAGTGGGCTTCTGTTTCTATCACTGACCCACCTGAAATCTCCTGAGGTCACTCTACACCTTTAGCACAGTGCAGTTTTTTTTTTTTTTAAACGTGTCTTTCACCCCATTTCTTCTCACTCCCTGCCTCCACAAAACAGCACATCAGCAATAAACAGCAACATGTCAGAGACAATATGCAGGATTTGTTATCTGACAAAAATATACTCCATGAACCAGATGCAAAGAGCTGCGTGGAGTTGTCTTTGTACTCAGAGCAGCAGACATGTGGGCACAGCATTGGTGCATGATAACTAAACCACAGTTTTCACTTTTTTCCATGTTAGTACAACCCTTTTTTATCGTGAAAGTTGCTCACTTGTAGGAGCCTGATTTCATAAACAAACAGTAGGAACAAACAGAGCCTGACACTCTTGTGTGAGCAGAAAAACACACAAACACATTTGTCCTTGGCCTGGTAATAACAGCATCCTCTAACTGTGCCAACGCTGTCATTGTGTTGTTACACAGCTGTTACACACCTGCATCTCCTGTGAGCCAGAGCAGCCTGTTGACTGATGATGCACAGTTTAGTTCAATGTTTGTCTCATTGTGTGTTATTCTTTGACCTTCACTGCTGCATGATTTGGATGACAGTTAAAAAACCTGTTTACTCAAGTGAGACTGAAATAAGTCTCTTGAGAAATGTTATTGTAAATCATGCAACTCTTGGAGTAGATTTTTTAGTTGCTTGATTTTGTTGGGGAAAAAAAGGCACAACTAAATACATTTTTATTTAACAAATGAATGCTCTGGCTTTGTAAACATGCAACTAAGAAAAATGAACAAATTATTATAATTAATTGCACTTTTTCAGATAAAGAGGTATAAAAAAATGTAATACCCCCCCTCCCAAAAAAAAGAAAAGTAGATATAAAATAGGTCTTTTTTGCAGATCTCTTATTTTTTATGAAAGTTTAAATTAGTTGAAGCACAGACTTCTCTAATGAAAAATAATATTCTTTATCAGTCAGGTTCCAGCGCTCTTTTATCACTGTTGACAGATCAGCTTTACAGGATTGATCCAGACTGTATGCTGGCCATATTATTGACTAGATATCATTGAGTCTTTACTGGAGAAATTTTAATGATCTTCGCTTACTGACAAAATGAATTAGTTTTCTAAAAATGACTTCATTGTTACCAAACCTACGGATGATAGGAGAAGAAAAAAGGCTATAATTTCAGTGTGTAATGCAGTTCCATGCCATCAGTGATTGTGGAAATTTACTACTTTTCATCAGGCATTCATAATTATAAGTTTTAACAGGACAAAACATTATCAGTCACTAAATATTACTTTTCATCCAATTATCCACAGTCTTGACGGCTTCTTTTTAGCTGTTGTTTTTTTTGTTTGTTTGTTTTTTTGGGTTTTTTTTTTTTTCTTTTAAGATTGTAATGATGATTTACATTTAAGTTTCTGGGTATAACTAATGTTTACTTCAGCCAAATTCTCACAGTTCAGTCACAAACATTAACTCTTGTAGATGTTTTCATTAATTTATTTGTGCATTTTCTATTTTCAAGGCATACTGCTTTGAGTTTTCTGTTCTGACACCTTGATGTCTTCCTTGGCCTGCATGTTTCCCTTTTACAACCTTCCCATTTTATTTGTGCATGTTGCACGCATTAAGGCCCATTTATTCTCCCTCACATACGTAAATAGTGACATCCATTTCAAATGTTGTCATACGTAGCTGTCCTCATACCTTCATGCGTCTTTTGCATTGCCATGGTTAATTAAAATTCTCCACTTGTGAGCAGGGCTAGATTCAGAGTTCACTCCCGCGAGCCGAAGTCAGTTTCAGACACCATTTGGCAGCAGTAATGCACCAGTATAACATTTTTTCCAACCAGCCAACACGTCCTAAACCAGGGGTCTCAAACTCCCAGCCCCTGGGCCACATTCGGCCCACCCTTCACCTCCATCTGGCCTGACCAACACTCCCATGCCACACCTTTGTTTCCCAAAAGGTGCGCAGGTGTCTGTGCTTAGCAGTTTGTTTTGCAGCAGACAACAAATGTCTCTGGAGTTCAATATAAGTCCATCATGCCTAATATGCAGGGGAAAGGTCACAGTTTTAAAGGAATACAGTCTCAAATGCATTATTTGACTAAACATGGGTAGCAGTATGAGAAACATGCAGAAGACGAGAGGAATAAAGAAGCAACACAGCTACACCGATGATTTACTTCTCAGCAAAGTAATTTCCATAAGGCCAAGAAGGACGCTGATGCTGCTGTTGAACCAAGTTATGCGGTTAGTGAGTTAATCGACAAAGCAGGAAAGTCTGGTCGGCATCCCCACTGATAGAGCCCCTTGCATGGCCGGTAAAAAACATGGGGTGGTGGCGCTGGTACAAAGAAAGTTGGAGGAGGAAAACGCAGATCCAGTGACTGTTTTGTACTGTATCATATGCCAACAGGCACTGTGCAGCAAATGTCTAAAATATGAACATGTCTGTGTGGAGGAGGGGACAGCGTTCTATGGATCTTTGATCAGCAATTTGCTAACTTAAATGCACATCACATCCAGCTGTTTGCAGACCCCTTCTCAACTCATGTGGACACCAAGTGTGTTTGAAATGGAACTTATTGACTTGCAATGCAACAGCTGCTAAAGACTAAGTTCAGAGAGGCACAAGGAAAAGCAGACGTGACTGCATAATTTCTGAGGGAATTACCTCCATCCTTCCTAGAATTGTCAAAAGTGTTTGGTCGTGTGATCTGCCTTTTAGGAAGCACATATGTCTGAAAAGATGGACAAAAACCGTCCATCCATCTGTGTGTCCGTCTTCTGCGTCAAGCATAAATGAACCTTAAGAAACATCTGCAGCCATCATTTTGCCACAATTTGTGTTGAACTGCCTGCTTGAAGGAGCTTTTGTCATCCTTCCCAATGTTTCAGCTGAAAGTTGTAGCTCAGTGGTAGAAAGTGTGAATTGCAAGTATGTGCTCCTGGGTTCAATCCCCGGCATCTGCACAAGCCAGTATTCTCTGAGGGCCCAAGCCCGGATAAATGCAGAGGGTTGCATCAGGAAGTATCTGGTGTAAAACATGTTCATTTAAAGAAGCACTAATTAACATTTGCCATTTTCACAGTGACGCACCCCCTATCGACGGCTTATACGGCATCCATCTTGCTTCGTGCCTGTACTGCGAGCTCTGTCCAGGCAGTAAAACACAGTCTTATATTGATTCTTATCTTATCTCTTGCTCTATCTCTGGCTCTCGAATGTCTTCCAATGTTTCTAACATGCTGAATCAGCCACGTGTGCGTTCAAAACGACTGGTTTGTTTACATCTGATTGCTATTATGTGACGTGTGCGCAAAGCGAAACTCTTCAACTTCAAGTTTGGTGTCTTGGTGTCAGAAATGCACAGAATGCAGTTTTATGGTAAAAATGTTACGGAGTTTAAGGGTGCATTTTATTTATTTACAACAACATATAGAGATTCACATCAGGATAGTTCGCTAGACTTGGTCTGATTGGGGACTTCCTGTAACTGGTTCTTGAAACGTAGTGAGACCTTAGTTTGTAGGTGGACTACATCCGCATCTTTGATTTGAATCAAAATTCAGTTACTCATTGACAATTCCTTAAATGAAGCAGACTTTCCGAGCTAATGGACACGGATTCAATTTGAATCAAAAAAGCTAGTGTGAATGCGTTCTAAGGTCTGTAAGTAAGTGGCTGTGATTTATTTCAGGGGTGTCAAACTCCGGTCCTCGAGGGCCGGTATCCTGCAGGTTTTTATTGTTTCCCTGATCTAACACACCTGACTGAAATTAATGGGTTATTGTGAAGAAGTTGACAAGTAGCTGTTGGATCCATTTGATTTTAATTAGGTGTGTTGGAGCAAGGAAATAAATAAAACCTGCAGGACAGCAGCCCTTGAGGACCGGAGTTTGACACCCCTGATTTATATATTTAGACCTGTGCAGGTTTTTGTTTTAGAAATGCAAATTACGAGGTGATTCCATGATTCCCCCCTTCATGATCTGGAAAAACAAATGAAAATGACTGACGCGAAAAACAATAACGTCAGCAATAATTACAGCAGTTCTCTTCTGTTTTTTCCAGGTGTGTCTCGCAAAGATGGAACATTTGAAAGCTAAATAAAAATGTTATGTGTCATATTTATTACATCATCCAAGATTGGTGATTTCTTTTTTCCCCAAGGGCTGTGAACGATAGTATGGCTAATTATTTTATGTTTTAATTAAAAGAGCTGTTATTTGTGTGGGAACCTGCAGCTGCAGTGTCTGTGTCTACATCTATTTTCATCATTTAGGTTCAATCCTTGTAAAAACTGTGTAGATTACTAAAACTCTTTTTTTCTGCTCTCTCATCTTGACTTCTTCTTCTGTCTTGTTGCCGTTACCTCCTACCAGCAATCAAACGGGTGATTCAGGGATTTACATCAAGCGCTGCTGCAAAGGTTTCTGTATCGACATCCTGAAGAAGATTGCCAAGGCGGTCAAGTTCACTTACGACCTGTATTTGGTGACCAATGGCAAGCATGGCAAGAAGGTTAATGGAACATGGAACGGCATGGTGGGAGAGGTAAAGACATTTCCTTTTACTCAGGCTTTCTGTATATCATTTGCTTTTGATTAATTACTGACTAACAGCTGAGATCAGATTGTACTCCTCTATGTAAAATAATGTTTAGAAGAAAAGTGGTGTATGTTGTTCTGACAAATTTGTCCTAACACTAGAGAGAAGCATTAGATTTTGTCATTTGTAAACAGCTTGAAACCACCAGCAGTGATAGTTCATGTGGACCTGCTTGCGCACCAGCTGATTGTGGATTTCACAGCATTTTCAGCAGAATGCCACAGACATCACCATACAAATGCTATCGAGCCATCAGTGTGACACAACAAGAGAGGTCACTCAAAATAGAGCAACATTTAGTGCCCTCCTCACATATCCACCACCAGTTCATTGTCTGTTCTTTCTTTTAGCTCATCATTGTGGATGTATTGCAATGTTTCTCTGAGGGTTTTTAGCTTTTTTACACTTCTTTAAAATGTGCTTAACATGACAAAGTGAAAATAAAAATGACAGGTTTACCCCAAATCCATAAAGAAGCTCTTTCCGTTTGCAGGAATCAAATTTAACATCTGCTCATTTGCAGAGTGAGATAAGCTGTTGTTCCAGGTCTAGTCTTTTAATTTAGTCTGGAACAGATGTCAGCAAGAAGCAGCACAGATGTGAGATACTCTTTCTGTGATGGTACAGTCATGTATGCTGGATCAACATGTATGTGGGTTTTGAGTGCAGTAGATATGTATTCATTTGTTTAATTGGTTTAATATATTTATTTATTGTACATGTACTCACCAGCTGCTTTATTAGGTACACCTTGCTAGTACTGGGTTGGACCCCTTTTTGCCTTCAGAACTGCCACAATTCTTCATGGTATAGATTCAACAACATTTTACTCCATATTGACATGATAGCATCACACAGTTGCTGCAGATGTGTTGGCTGCACATCCATGATGACAATGTCCCATTCCACTGTAGTGTCTAATTATTAGCATTATGTAGGTAGTATAATCACATTTAGATATAAGAGTACATTTAAACATATAGGTATGTTTCTGTGAATATCACATGGATCTAGTAAACACAATGACCTTCAGAGTAGAAAGTACCACTTGAACTCAGTGAAGACAATTTTCGATTAACCATAGGAAATGCTCCATAAGTTTAGGTTAGCCTCAGGGAAGGGTAGCCTCAGAGGTGTCAGAGGTGAATTCAGGAATGTTCTTGTCTGTTAACATAAGTCCACTGGTATGAATGTTTAGTGGGATTCTCAAAATTGGTCAGACACCTCACAGATGAAGATCTGTTTAAGATGGCCCTTTTTGTAATAAAACATGTTTTATTATTCATCAACCTGGTGTCCAGAGCTCTTTTTACCTCTTAACTATTTTACTACAGCCCCTGTTTCAAGTAGCTCACTACACCACCACATCCCAAAAGTGCTCTATTGGACTGAGATCTGGTGACTGTGGAGGCCATTGGAGTACAGTGAACACATTGGAGCAGTTGGAGATGATTTGAGCTCTTTGACATGGTGCATTATCCTACTAGAAATGGTCATAAGAAGATGGTACACTGCAGCTATAAAGAGATGGACATGGTCAGCAACAATACTCAGGTGGGCTGTGTTGTTTAAATAGTGCTCTGTTGGTACTGAGGGGTCCAAAATGTGCCAAGAAAATATCCCCCACACCATTACACCACCAGCAGCAGCCTGAAGCATTGATACAAGGCAGGACGGATCCTTGTTTTCATGTTGTTTCCACCTAATTCTGACCCTACCATCTGAATGTGGAGCTGAAATGGAGACTCATCAGACCAGGCAACACTTCTTCCATTGTCCAGTTTTGGTGAGTCTGTGTGAATTGTAGCCGTAGTTACCTGGTGTGGTCTTCTGCTGCTATAGACCATCTGCTTCAAGGTTGGATGTGTTACGTGTTATTCTGCATACCTTGGTGAAACCAGTGGTTATTTCAGTTATTGTTGCCTTTCATCTCCAACCAGTCTGCCCATTCTCCTCACCTCTGACATAAACAAGACACTTTCATCCAGATAACTTCTGCTCACTGGATGTTTTCTCTTTTTAGTCAGTTCTCTGTAAACCTGTTAGATGGTTGTGTGTGAAAATCCCAGTAGATCAGAAGTTTTTTTAAATATCCAGACAAGCAGTCTGGCACCAACAACATGCCAGGTTCAAAGTAATTTAAATTCCCTTTCTTCCTCATCCTGATGTTCAATTTGAACTTCAGCAAGTCATCTTGACCAGGTCTAAATATACTGAGTTACTGCCGTGTAATTGGCTAATAAGATATTAGTGTTAAAAGCTATTAAACAGGTGGATCTAATAATCCTCATTTTTTTTCTTATAACTTTAGTTGATTTCATTTTCCCCACAGATTACACTTCTATCAGCTTTTTAAAATGAGCTAAACCACCAAGTAACTGTTGTTAGAAAGCAGATCTAAATGCTATTACACCCAGTAAGTACTTTCATTTATTCATTCATTTGGTAAGGCTAATCATGCTGTCTTAATATTCCTTTTGGTTTGCTCCTCATTGCCTTTTTCATCACACCCAGCACTTGTTTCCCACAACCTGGCCTGAGGGGAAGCTGTGATCTGATCCAGAAAATCCTCAAGGGAACTCAGTGAGATTCCTAATAAGAGACTGAGAAAGAATACAGAAGACTACAGCAAAAGAGAGTGACTGAAGCTTGTAGAGAAAGCAACCTCAGGAGAAAAAGCACAATTCTTTTCATTCACACATTACATGGTAAACATCCAACACAACTCTGAACTCAACAAAAAGGCTGATGTCCATTTTGTTTGATTATGGGAAATCTTAATGAAATCTCTATGCTACTCACTGTTGCATGTCATTTGTCCTGAGGTGTGCTTTGGATAAATGCAAATCTGTAACACATATGTAAATGCCTAAATAAGCAATTAATTTAATTTGAGGAAACAGGACAATGGAGGCAGGAAACAAAATAAGAGTGAGAAATGAGAGCAGGTCGTCACGAAGAAGTTCAAAGATCAAAGCAATGACAGTGTGTTGGATCCCTGCTCATTCTGGTCATTTGTGCTTCTTCCTTATGGCCAGAGGCCCCACAAACAGAGGGATAAACATATCGCAGCATACCCATGCATGCTGGTGTGCAGGTAAACACTGACCCAGTAGAAACAATCTTCTTTTCCTCCTGTTTTCACACCACAGGTAGAGCCTGTTAATCTCTTAGCTGAAAAAGTGGATGCTTTAGAAATGGCAGCACTGAATCTGTTTCTCAGCAGAGGTCTGGAAGAAATCTGAACTGAGCTTCTGTGTGTGTGTGTTTCTGTGTGGTTGACCCACAGGTGGTGTTGAAGAATGCCCACATGGCAGTGGGTTCACTCACCATCAATGAGGAGAGGTCGGAGGTCATTGACTTCTCAGTGCCGTTCATTGAGACAGGTATCAGCGTCATGGTCTCCCGTAGCAACGGAACCGTCTCCCCCTCTGCCTTTCTAGGTGAGAAGAAACACACCTGATGCTTCTAACTGATGTATAACACTATATGTGGAGCTGTTAAATGTGCATGCACATCCATACTGAATAATGAACGCACCATCATGCAGAGATAAACAACCAGCTGTTTAATCTGTGGAAAACCGTTGCATAGACACATGCCATCCATCTGAAGACTGGTTTAAATCATATAATTCTTAATATTCTTATAAATCACTTTACTAAATTGCATTTATCACACACAGGTAACCATACCATTTTTATTTATATAGCACTTTAAAAGTTACTCATTATTCTAATTTTTAAAATGTTTTAAAATTGTAAAGTCTTCAGTAAAGCGCACTGAGAAACTGCTTGTGTAACTATAAATGGATGCTTTTCTTAAAACCGTTTCAATATCTTTATAATGGCAGTGGCAATTGCATTCTTGTCACAGTTTCAGAGAACAAAACCTCCCTGCTAAACACCCTTTAATGAGAATTAATATCAGCGTCCATAGAACATGTCCAAAATAAATCTCCTTACTTGGTGGTTGGTTTTAAACTCCCAGAAAAACATTGTTAATGAATTGTCTGGACTATAGAACATGGAGGTGGGAGAATGATGATTTGGGGCTGCTTAACCGCAAAAGGTTCAACTCTACAATGGTGTCTTTTTTAAAATCAGGCTGTAGAGCTCTTGCAAGAGGCATTTCAGTCACTGCAACCTGTCAAGGAAGCGTGGCTTGGATGAGGATCCAAAAGCAGGCAGATGAGGCAGGAGGCACCCCGCGAAAGAATTAAACTTTAATAAACAGAACCAGGGGACACACAGTGGGTACATGATACAGATGAAACACGACATGAAGACTACAAAAACCTAAAGCAATACCCACAGATCATGACCCACAGATACCCAGTGAGCAACAATCCCCTCAGACACACAAGCAGGAACCAAGGGCAAAGGAGGAGCGACTCCCTCAGAGGCAGGAACCAGAGGTGGGGAGGAGCAACCCCCTCATACACAGGAACCAAAGGCAGAGGAGCGTCCTAACCCGGGACCCCTTCGGAAACAGGAACCACAGGAGACAGAGAAATGTCCCAGTTAAAAGTGCACTAATATATGTGTGTGTGCACTTGATTTGCAAAGTCACAATACACCTCTGAAAATAAGGCCTTTCAGGCTCCCCAAATACCCCTGAGTAATTCCAGCCCCTATAGAAAATGGATTGATGGATAAATTCAGTTCAATTCAATTGGATTAATTTTAGTTAAATTCTATTTTAATTCAGTTCAATTCAGTACATACTTCCCCCTCTTCATAACTTCCTGTCAGAGTTAGTATAATCTCTGATTAAGTCCATTAATGTTACTAGCACAAAATAAATCAGTTATCACACTGGTCTACATATGTTTAGGTTAATGCCAGTTAATTTGTCTCGTGATGCTGCTTTATTTGGTTTAGATAACTTCCTCTCTCTGTTCTCCCATAATCCACCTCTCCTTACTTTCTCTGCACCCCAAAACACCCTCCACCTCTACCCTGTCTGTTTCAGAGCCCTTCAGTGCTGACGTCTGGGTCATGATGTTTGTGATGCTGCTGATCGTGTCAGCTGTGGCTGTGTTTGTGTTTGAGTACTTCAGTCCGGTGGGTTACAATCGCTGTCTGGCAGATGGACGAGGTGAGAGGACACACACCTCCAGAAACACACATACATGTACACACTCAAGCCTGGACGCAGTTAATCCATGCTGCTAAACGGTGACAGTGAGATACAATGTCAGGCAATCTAATGTGCTAAAATGAGGACCTAGTTGGCAATTATGCTACCTTGAATGGAGCATTGAAACTGAGCCATCTAGGTGCTAAAATACTACAAGAGTGCAGAATGAGTGCAACTGGAGCAGCAAGGCTTTCCACTATGTCTTTAAGTACTTATCTACATTATCAGTCACTTAAGCTCTTTCACTAATGAAGAGGATCATTGACAAGAACCAGATAGGTGATCTTAAACATTCTTAGCCTCACTGTGTGAACAAAGACTCCTCTGTGCTTGCATTACAATGTCTCCTTTGATTGTGCTGTTCTTGAATACTACACCATTGTTACACCACCACACATAGGGTTGTGAAAAGAATGAATACTCTCAAGCAGAACCATTACAATAGATTGAAAATATGTGTCTGGTTTAAGTGCATCAAACAGATGTGAACAATATCATGCTGTTTGATATACAGCTCCAGCAGGTCCTTCAAATTAGTTTGCCCATCAGAGTCAATGATTTAGACTCAACGATTTGTTCTTTTCTTGGGTTTTTGTACACAGCCCAGCTTGCCTCTGAGGATTGCATTAGTCTGCTATAACAGAACCCATTCAAGACAAACTCACAGAAGTGATATTGCTGCTTGCACCATTTTCTTATGTTTCAAGGACCTGAGGAGATTTAACAGTTAGGAGATATCCTACCTACAAAGCCATTTTCTTTATATTTCACAGCACAACAACTGTGTGGTTTAATCACCAGCTTACGTAGATTGTATACTATACTGCTGCTCTAGCTGTAGTATAGCCCATCTGCCCCTCCCCCTCTCCCTTACTCCCCATCTCTGATGCCACAGAGCTACTGGATGTAGCATTTCTGACACCTTGTCATACAGCCATGGTGGTAGGTGGAACACAGTTAGTGTGTAAAAGTGGGTTGTCGCCACTGTAGCTGAAACATCAGATGTGGACTGCTCAGCACATCCTGCAATCACTGAAAAATTAAAGGATAGGTGATTTTCTTGTTTTTCTGCCATCCATCAAATGCCTTCTACAATGGTGTTCACAGGTACATGCAGATAAAGAAAAGAAGCACCTGTTATCTACTAAACTAACATAATTCGCCCTCCCTTCCTGTCATTCTGTCCCCCAGAACCCGGCGGTCCCTCCTTCACCATCGGTAAAGCCATCTGGCTCCTGTGGGGTCTGGTTTTCAACAATTCTGTTCCTGTACAGAATCCCAAAGGCACCACCAGTAAGATCATGGTGTCAGTGTGGGCCTTCTTTGCTGTCATCTTCCTGGCCTCCTACACTGCCAACCTGGCTGCTTTCATGATCCAGGAGGAGTATGTCGACCAAGTATCGGGCTTGTCAGACAAAAAGGTGCGAATTCAGTGCAGTGTTATGGATAGCAGGGTGGAGGAGCAGGTGTGTGAAAGTGTGAGAATAAATCTAGAAGCATTTTCTGGCTTTATAAGTTAACTGGCTAAATCTGTAGAGATGACAGCATTGTGTTATGCAGATGTTCCTCATGGTTTTATTCAGACATACCCATGACAGTGACATTTATAGCTATGGAGCATTTTTTATAGTTGACACCCACACTCAAAAAAGCTTAAATGTGAAATCAAAAATATCACTGTTGAGCACATTTAAGCTTGTTGAACAGGTGGTTTGATAGAGGATGGATTTTTACATGTGAGAGTTTTTTTTTGCACATTCAACAATAAACTGTAAAAATCATCGTCTCCTTATTTTAGTCCACTGTCTCCAACCCAGCCACTTTTCTGTCCGCTGAGTGTGTGTCAGACAGAAAGGAGAGGATGTAGCACAACCAGAGACGACACCCTGGTTATTCTGTTAATTTGGCTCAGTCACTATAAGGAGCTGCTCCAGTAATGGTATAGGAAACTCATGGAAGAGCAAAGCGCTGTTACATAGATGAGGTCTGTAAGGTTCCTGTAGAAAACGGAAAATTTGCCTGATTATTGCGTTGTTGCTGCTGCATCCCTACCTACTGTATCTGTAATAGATTAGGGTGTCATCACATAACTGACAAATGACAAATAAACATTTTCATTTAGCTTCATTTTATTTTATCTGACCTTTACATGGTGGACTGTATCAACAAACATATTGAAAGTTTGCACAGTTTAAACATTCAGAACTGAGCATGAATTATCTTCCCTGCTGATTTGTTAATTAGTTTTCACCCACAATGCTCCTCGTGGCAAAGTTTTATTTGTTGCAAGCTTGTGGTACCTGATATTTTATCGACATTAAATGACTTCAAGATAAGCCTGAGACCTATTTCTAAAGAAATTGAAATGTTAAAGGATGTCTTTATCCTTGTACACACAAATATGTGAAGTCATTGGCAATAACCTGTTCTTAGATCATTTTGTTTACTTACCAGTTTTGTTAAAACAGAACCCTCTGGTCCAACACCTAAACATCTATTGTGTTCCAATCAATCAGCTTATGAATATTCAGTTAACTCAGAATGTAAAAATATGTCATTTGCAACAATTGTGATAAGTGTTAATGCCATCTTCCATGTAGTTTCAGAGATTTAATTAGCCAACCAAACACTAAATTAGTATTAATATAAGCTTAAATTGCTGCTCCAGTCTTACTGCTTATTAATCCTTTTTTAACTATATCTGGTGCACAGTCCAAGATTCTCCCACCTTTATTTATCACAACTCTAAGCAGTTTATTGATCTTAAACATCTTTAGTGCAGACCTTTTCTTCTTCCAAGAGACACATTAACAGCTTTTAATGGAGCTTCATTCTAAAGATCACTCTTTTATTTACTTTTTCCCTCTTTTACTCCCACTACAGTTCCAGAAACCCAACGAATTCTCACCGCCATTCCGGTTTGGTACAGTGCCCAACGGGAGTACAGAGCGCAACATCCGTAACAACTACAGGGACATGCATGCCTACATGACCAGCTTCCACCAGAAGAATGTAGATGAGGCCTTGTACAGTCTGAAGACTGGGTGAGCAGGAGACAGACAGGGGGGAGGATGGAGAGACAGATGGGGAGAGTTGAAAGGGTGTCAGCAGAAAGGAAGGGGGATGGTTTTATAGATCTGTGATGTCCTGGACTGATGCAAAACAGAGGAAATATGATGAAACGATAAGGAGAGGAAGAGAGAGAATTCTGGGAAGTGTGGGAGGGCAGCCAGCGGCAGTGCACATCTGCCTTGCACTGGCACCCGGAATAGAAGTGCAGCTTGTGTTTGCTTGATAACTAAATCCTTACTTTCCCCATTCCTCTTCCTCTCTCCGTGTCTTCAAATATTTTCATCAACCACTTCAGAAGAAATAAGACTGCAAAGCTGTGATGTTTCTGCTGATATTAAATGGCCATGGAGGCCTGAAGAGCCCCGAGGCACCTTTGATCCTAGCCAAAGAAGCTGGAGTCTGTCATGACAATTTATCAGCTCACTCTGGGTTAATATGGACAGAACACAATACAGGATTTTTCTGGGAAAGATTTTAGCTGGGACACTGGGGACTCAAGCTCCTACACACTGTGTCATAGGATTAGGTCATTATTAGACTTAAATGGTGGCCACACTAGAGAGGAGACAAATGAGTAGGGTTCACTTGCTGTTTATAGCTTTATATGTGGGATGTGAAGGATTCGTCATGGAGAGGTTTAGGTTTTAACTCCATGAAGCAGATCACATGGTCATATCTCAATCTTATCCATGGCAACAGAGCAACTTAAAAAAGAAGAAATACAAAAGCCAATAATTGTATCCAAAATTCCTCCCAACCAGGTTTCCTGTGTGTATTTGATGTGAACTTTTCCTATAGCTCTTCAAAATTCAGTGAATGAATGAACAGATAATGCAGAGCCTGTACAAAGACTTGGCTCTAAATATCCTGGTAATTCTTGATTCATGGTATCCTCATTACAAAACAAACAAACAAAAAATATTCATACTTTGCTAGAAAATGCTTTTTTGATTTGTCATAGATTATAGTAAAATACAAAGTTTACTGCTATGGTTCCTGTTAATACCAGTTCAGGGCTATGTTGGCCTATTCTGGAGTAATTCATCAACATACAGCAGCTTGAAAAATAAGCAACATCACACTTACCTAAATGAACAAAAGTGAACCAGGCCTAAATTTATATTTGCATTGTGCAAGATCTGCAAGGCAAGTTTAGCACATAACATGTAGTTTGCTATCATACCAGTGCCTAGCAACTGAGCAAATCATAAAAATAAACAGATAAAATGCAAGTAAAACAAAAAAGAAACTGGAAAAAAGATTTTTAAAATAAGTATTAAATAATAAAAACAAAGGTATAGATAAGATTAGATAGAAGAAAATGGATGTACTGTAGTAGAGCCTACACTAAAAGCAATGGGGGGAAAAATGCTTTCAAGCATTAGCCGGAGTGAATATAAGATCCAAGGAGAGCTAATTCCAGTAGCGTGTAGTGACTGAAAACCACTTCACTGTGACTGGTTGAACTATGTGCTCCATTACCTGACAAATCCCTGCACATCTGAGAGAACTACCAGACAAAATAAATCCTTTTTGTATGAATTTTTGGCACAAACCAATATCCAAGAATAAGTGTAAAATGTTATTTCTCATTTCTTTTTCCAGTTATCAGCAGGTTTTTTTAAACCAGTTGCAAACTTGTCACATTCATATTCAGGAGGCCATCGAATAGAGCCTCAGTCTAGTGAACAACATAGAAATCCAGTCTTTCTGTACTGAAGGGACAAAAAATAAACTACTCTATTGCATATGCTAATTTTGTAAACTTCAGTTATAAGAAAAAAATAATGCTAGGTTATGATATGAAGTAACTAACAGGAAGATCAAACCTGTGAAGTCTGGATTTGGACATTTTGAACAGCATCACTAAACTGTATCTTCTGTGGTACATGTGACTCAACTCTTCTAACACACTGTCTGTGCCTCACAGCAAACTGGATGCCTTCATATATGACGCTGCTGTGTTAAACTACATGGCCGGCAGAGACGAGGGTTGTAAGCTGGTAACCATCGGCAGTGGTAAAGTGTTCGCCTCCACCGGCTACGGCATCGCCATCCAGAAAGACTCCGGCTGGAAACGAGCTGTGGATCTGGCCATTCTCATGCTGTTTGGAGATGGTATGAACTTGAACACTATTTATACTTAGACATGATGAATGTGCTGGTATCTCACTAAAAAGGACTTAACTATATCATATAGCACTGGAAAAATATGGTAGTGATAAATATATTACACACCAATATGTAGCCTTTATTTGTTCAACGATTACACATATTTTGGATTACAAAATGAAGTCTTCATGTGGTTGTAAGGTTTTTATGTACAGGAGCTGAGACTCAGAGTGTGGTGAGTGTTTTATTATAGACAGAGAAGAAGGAAACGTCTTGGGCCTCAGGATGAAACTTCCTGATCCAGGCTGTCACACTTCAATCATTTCAGCTGTGAAGTTCCAGCTGACCTGAAGGACTAAACTGACTCCTGTAGAAATGAGACACTGAATTTGGGAAGAGGATGAGGATTTAGTTAGTTGGTTGGAAGTTTCAGGTCAGACTTTGGAAAGACTGTCTTGGCAGAAACAGGGGAAAATGAGCTCAGATTAAATTAGAAAGAACGCTGAAACAAACTAGTCTTGAAATATTGCAGCCTTCAAATATTATTGGACTTGTGTGATTGATATTTATCACTTCAGAAATCGCATTTATGGATTGGCAGATGAGTAAAATGGAAAATGAATTCAGCAGTAAAACACTAAAGGGATATTTTGCTTTTTTTTTCCAGGGGGACTTGTGTGAAGTACTTATGAGCAGTCAGTGTCTTCCCAGCAGTAGACAGCAGTCTCTATTTGGAGAAGCAGGGATTCTGATAAGAGGACTGAGCTCTGCTCAGAACAAATCCATAGCAGGGTGAATTTTTGCCATCTGAAATGATTCATACCTCAAAATGTTCATAGTTGTTTGGGCAAACGCTATACAGTATATAAGGACTTTAGCATCAGACTGCATCTGACCGTAGAACACATTTCTCTCTACGTGTCATTGCACGAACAATGTCTGCCAAAAGTATTCTGCTGAATCCATCAGGAGTTGTCAGACATGCTGGATAGCTTTCTGCTGGCAGTTACTTTTGCAGAAGATGTTAAAAAAAAAGTGTTTGTGCTTTTTTTTTTCAGGCCTTTCATTCATTTCGACAGTCTTTTATTTGTTTTTCTGTGATTTCCTAAGTATGAGTCACATCTGAATGAACAAAACTGGTATGTATTGAAGAAAATCTGATTTCCGAATGACAAATTGTGTGCTTGAGTAAAAAAAAAAAAAAAAAATTATTTAACCAAACAAGAACTATTAAAAACATGAGTGCTGCCCAATACTTTCACATTATTTGTCATTTAAGATGAAGCAGAAGATTTTTGTAAAATCAGGGAATTCCAGGTTGTCTAAACTGACTGAATACTATGAAACTTAATTTAATGTTCACTAAAGAGGAGCAGGAACAGCTTTGAGGTGCTCTTCAAAAAAAGAAAGGTAGGAAAGAATATATTTTTCATTCCCCTTTAAATTATTCTTTTATTTTTTCTGTATGAACTGCATCTAGTCAGCCAGCTCTGTAGAAGCTTTGGGAGAAGTTTTTGATTTTTAATATATTCCTATTCTTCTAAGCAAGTAATTCAGTAAAGGCAGGAATATTTTTACGTCTTATCTCACTGTGGGATAATTTTGATTTGCAATACCAAATAAAGCTGCAACTGCATCTGACTGGAAATCAATACTACCAATGCTTTAAAGATCAGAGCGCAAATATTTACCAGAGCAAAACATCCTCAAAAACATGGGAGTGAGACTGGCTGGGGTATTTCAACACCACTTACATTTTGCTCAAATTTGGAATATATCTTTTCGTGAGACTTTCCTCAGAAAAATGGGATCGGTAAAAGACTTGACCTCAGACATGTTTTGCTTAATTGTGCACGGACGGGCCATTATTCATTCAAGCACGATCCAGATATCCTCATCCATGTCTTCGCTTTGCTCTTCCATCCAGCTTGCTAAAATCTTTATGTGGTTTATGTCTTCAAGAGATATTTTGTAAGATTCCAAGTACTTCTAAATACTTCACACAAACCCACTGAAAAGATAGACCTATATTTAAAAAAAACAAAAAAAAACATTCCTCTAAAATATATTTATTTGTTAACGACAGGCTGTTGCATCATCGCCAAATGAAGCCCTCTCTTAATTAGATCAGTGTAAGACTACACATAAAACATGTAATGCTCCATCTCCAGTCTTGTTTCTAAACCCTTTACCACCTCCACTGGCTGATGAGTGATGTGCAGCAAGTGCAGTAGTTGGCTGCTGTGTGAGCTCATCTCCATAAGGAACACGTATCTATGTATAAATTATTGCTTTAACACCACTTCATATGCTACGTTGGTGTGTCTACGCTAGCTCGTACTTCATAAATGTTTATGTGTGGAGCAGGTTGAATCCTGGATGTGCTGTTTGTATACAGCGAGTGACTAACGATGACTAACGGTGATGACGCTGCTTGCAAAATGAGATACTGTACTACCACAGAGAAATGCTTGCAGCTGTAGATTGTGTTTATTAACCCACGTGCTGTTGCCATAGCTTTATGCAAGAATATGCAGTAGCCAGCCAGTGGGGGAAATTATTCTAATACCATTATTCTAAATTAACTTAAAGTAGTTTATTGCATGTTTTCATAAGTTTGCCAATCTGCTTGTAGAAGCAATGAAGGTCCTTTGCCTGTTTTCATCTGCAAAGTAGCTGTTAATATTTAACACCATGCATATTCAAAACGTTTGTTTTAATAAACTAAATATTATTTATTATTTAGAGCAAAAGATTTTTTTTTATTAGAAATGCCAAAATGTGCTGTTTGAGTTCAAATTTAAGAGACACTCATATTCAATAAAAAAGAAAAAAAAATTATATTAAGGGGGGACATCTTTATAGTTTCACATATTATCTGTCTGTATATATATATGTTTTAGACAATTTCTAAATTAAAAATATGAATGCTTTTATTCAACTATTATTGCATATAGTGCATGAGTTGCCATGTTTGCTGTAACTTTAATGGTGTTTGCACAACCATCAGGCTACAGCAGACGGAGTTTTTTTTTTTTTTTTTTTTTTTTTCAAAGTAGCCTCTCTGCTGAGCATATGCTCAAACAGTGCAGCTCTTATTATATGTGTTTTGTCATTTCTAATTTTACCTGAGCCACTGACAGTCGGCCACCAATCAAAAAGTCAGTTTGATCCCCAGCTCCTCTACTTTGTGAAGTGTCCTTGGGGAAGACACCAAACCCCACACTGTGTGATAGAGGGGCAGTCAAACGGGAAACACATCTTAAGCTTATTGGAGAACTTAACTCTGGTTAAAAAAGTACTAATTCAGTGTAAACTATTTGCCTCTGTCAAGACGACTGAGCATACACAAACACCGTTCAGCTCGATTTCAAAACTATTTCATTAAAAATCAAAGTGAATTAAAGCTGAAAGTTGCTTGGCTTAATTTGGATTTTGTTTTGTGTTTTGCAGCAGTAACAGAGACCAGCTGCTTTGTTAACACTGAGCAGACTGAGCTAGTCCAGGTGGTTCTGGCACATGACGGCATCGCAAACTATGCAGATCTTTACAGCAAGATCTAGCTACAGACTGTTGGCAGAAGAGGTCAACTTTCGAGTATGACGCAGTGGAGAACATCTGCCTTCGTGCGTCTTTAATACTGCACACTATAAACAGTCGGTCCTTCAGTTGTTCAGTCAGAGTGAGTTAGAACACAGAGTCACTCATCAGATGTAAAGCTGTCATGATATAAGATTTTATTGCATGACTATTATGGCCAAAGGACAGTAAAAGACAGACTCAAGACAGAGCAAACTTGTGATGAGACTGAGCAGACAGCCTTGTTGCCTGTGTGGTTATTGAAGTCAGCTCCGAGGTGGACCAGTGATGATATTATTGCTCATTCTTTTGTATTCTGCTTACACAAACCAAAGACATTTGTCAGACCGAGGCTATGTCTACATGTGCTTAAAATATCTTTCAAATGAAGGATTTTGTATGCATTTTTGTCCACTTGCCAACAGTTTTTAGGCACTGACAAATGAACTTGTAGGAAAACGCCTTCCAGGATGAAGATTTTTGGATAATCTGGCTTATGTGTGAACAGGATAACCAGTGTTTTTGGCTGGTAGCACCAGATTGTACGTTGCCATCTGTGAGGCTTGCATCACAGTATGTGTCGTTATCTCGCTTCTTTGCATAGCTATAGTAAAAAAAAAAAAAGTTATTCCAACTATATTTGGAATAAAAAGACTCACACTCCATGTTTTCTTGACTTTTACTCACTTTATATTCAAGCGCTGTATTGAGGAATAGCTCCATCAGTCCACACAAAAGGTTCTGCCTGGATTATTTTTGTCAGTCTTCTGATTCGCCTTCAGAGGCACAGGCTTGATCACTATCCTGTGGTTTGGCATGCTTCAGACAGCATTTCAGTCATATCTGTGTCTGCGTTCATGTGGACATAGCATGAGTCACAAAATGTTTTTCTCTAGACCTGAACTCTGTCTTCTAACACTAAGGGAATCTAAGGCACCTGAAGGAAATGCTTTGCAACAATCAGCTTGATGTCCTTAAACACACACTCGTCCTGTGCTGGTTTGATGGTGTTATATTGTGACTAATTAGATTGCTGTTAATTAGGTCGCCTTAATAGTTTTGCATCTCAGAAAAGATTTTAAGTGTTAACAAGGGATAGAAGTTAAAAATGAGAAGTTCAAATGTATTTTGTGCTGCATATTTTTTGTCTGTGTGTGTGTGTGTGTGTGTGTGTGTGTGTGTGTGTGTGTGTGTGTGTGTGTGTGTGTGTGTGTGTGTGTGTGTGTGTCAGAACAAGTCAGAATCAGAATAAACATTATTGCCCCCGAAGGGAAATTTGTCATGGACAACAGTGTAGCTGTGCTGCAATCACAGTACAACAGATATCACCCGCAAAAAAATAGACAAGAGTTAACAGCAAACTACATGGGCGACGGCACAACAATAATCATATTAAATACACACACAGATATGTATATATACATAAACAATAATATATAATGGTATAGCAATAAGTGCTATAGGAGTCAACCAGTAAATACAGTTGAATATAATACTCCATGACAATAAAATCCAAATAAACCCTCTGAGAATAAACTTAATGTAACAGACCATGTTGTCTGGGCTGTTTACTTCCTGCCACGTCATGTGCTACATAGTGCACTGACACACACAAACACTAAAGTTGGCCTTCAGATGGCTGTTATTTTCTATTGTGGCCTTCCTGATGGATAAATAGGTCAGTATAGAGAAAACATTCACTTTGGATCTGATCTTCAGAGTCAGGCTGACTCAGACTTCAACATACACTGTTGGAAATCTCTTTCATGTGATGTGTGTACATGGGATGCGCTTGTGAAATATGAATATGCACATGCTTGTGCTTCCCAGCAATTGGACATGGGAAGACATATTTTCCAAATAACACTAAAGTCTTACTGCTCTGACTGTTTGTGAGACTAAGACTCGCATCTGTCATGTCCTGTTTGAGTCAGGGCATGAGAAAGACATTATGTGTGGCAGGAGGAGTTCTGTATAGAGAATAATCAGAACAGATGCACATTCAGGACAAGAAAAGGGAACGGTTGTAGGCGGAGGAGAGGGACAGGAGCGATGATGCAATGGGAGCAGGAATACAAAGAGAATAATAATATGGATTTCACTTCTTACCGATTTTGCTTATTGATGTGATTCTTAATGGATTCCTTTCAGTTTGAGTCGCAAACTTGGTCTAAAACAGCCATGTACTGTTCAGATTTAATAGCATTGAGCGTTCATTCAGGAAAGCTTATGTGTTACAAGAATCAGCCATGTTGAATCTGAACATCTGTCTCCAGCAGAGCACATTTCAACCAGTTTTACAATGTTAGTTATCTACAGTTCATTCATTTATTTCTACTTTTTTAACCAGATAAAAACCTCATTGACATTAGAAATCTCTTTCAAAAGTGACCTGAACTGAAGACACGTATGTTGAGTGATATAAACCTGGGGCATTAGTGCATTGTTAAAGTTCAGGAATCTAATACTGCTGCCAACCTGTGATGTCACAATATGAATAGATTGATCATAAACTTATACACTTTAAGCTCATACACAGAATGTATCATACAGCAGGAAAGTGATACCTCATGAAGCTCATACATTCTCCTCCCATTTGTGATCTATGCTCTCTGGGTCATGTGGGATCTTTCTTACATATGTACTGGGATTTTCCTGATGTGGAATTTTCTTTGGAAATTAGTATCTTCTACTTTATCAGATCTATTGTAGGTAGACATACCATATTCTCCTAGAATAATACTTCTAAACCAGGGGTGCCCAAGTCCAATCCTCGGGATCTACTATCCTGCAATTTTTAGATGCAATCTTTCCCTAACACACCTGAATCAAATGAATGGCTCGTTACCAGGTGTATGCAGAGCTGTATGATATGTGGATGAGGGAATATTCCAGAAGGGTGGGTGAAGGGAGGAAAAAAGACACTTTATATTGTATCATTGCCAATGAATTGCCCTTATTTGAAAAAAAATGATCACACAAAAAGGAAAATGTCAGGGTATCTGTGGTTCATGTGTTAAATTTGGGCAAGACCTCAAGAGTCTGTGTAATTTTTAAATGTTTTGGAAAAGGCAAGTCAAAATCCTGACGATAATCTGGTGGAAATGCTGTAGAAGTTCATCTAAGGAAATCCTGCACCTTCTGAGTTAAAGCTGATTGCATACAAGTCAATGGATTCAAGTTCCTCCAAGCTGCTTAGCATAAATGTTACTTTCTCCCCTTTTGATTGATGATTTCTTAATTAATGAAAATGCCAATTATTATACAAATGCACCCACTTTGAATTTCTCCTCCCAGTTTTCAGTCTATATTATTCACAGAGCTCACAGATAATTGGCTGAGAAGTGAATGATCTATGCATGGTACACCATCTGTGTGTTTTTCCTTCTTTGTTTAAATTAGTTTTGATCATCAGCAGCTTTTGTAGCACTGTTTGGAAAATTCTAGAGTTTGGATCAAGCTGAATTTGTGTTTCCTCTGCTTTCTGCCTTCATGCCAAGTCTGGCTTAGTGTTACCTAGATCCAAACTGAATACATTAAATAACCACGAGTTCTTAGCACTTATTTCATGTTCACGGCACATATTTGTTCAAAATTATGTCTAGATAACTTCTCAATCTACCTCTGGTTTTGAAATAGACAGATAGACAAACAGCATTGTATGACAGTGAGAGCCAAACTATTTCAAATTACAATTAACAAGCAAAACAAAATGCACCACCTCAAACTATATTACACTTTAGTTAACACCCGCTTGTTTGTTGCCTTTTAGCAAAATTATAACTCGTTTTCAACATCTTCGTAATGCCAGGTTGGCATGCTTCTTTTCTTACACTTACAAAAAAAGACTATTGATGCAGATCAAACAAATCCATCTAGACTTGTCCTCCCCTTGTAGAAGGTCCACCCCTCCCCACCCACCCCCTCCAGGGATCCAAAACAAAGAAGGGAAGGCCCTGCATAAGCAATCCTTAATGAGAGTGACGCTCTGGGCAGCATTCAGTCAAAGTAATGTAACGTGACATCTGTTACATGTACATGTGACCTGAGCTGTTTTTGGCATCAACACACCGCATAAGAAAATATGCCCTCTTTTCTTCTTTTTGTTTTTGCACTTTCACTTAATATTTTCAGATACCTACAGGCAAAATCACTGAAGTGTACAGGTCATACCTGACCACCACACTGACGCAGTAACCCATGTGTTTGTGTGTCCAGGTGAGATGGAGGAGTTTGAGGCTTTATGGCTGACAGGCATCTGCCACAATGAGAAGAACGAGGTGATGAGCAGCCAGCTGGACGTGGACAACATGGCGGGGGTCTTCTACATGCTCGGGGCCGCCATGGTTCTGTCACTCATCACCTTCATCAGTGAACATTTGTTCTACTGGCAGCTGCGATTCTGCTTCATGGGCGTGTGCTCGGGAAAGCCTGGGGTCACCTTCTCCATCAGCAGAGTGAGTGTGCTTAGGGATTATTTTAGGTCTGACCTTTGTCCTCTTGACAGAAAGATCACAGGAGTGGCTGTATTGAAACCACAGACCGTAGTTGAGGTGTATCGAGTCGGTCAGGGGGATGTGATGACTCATCTGGCATACCGGTGGCTATTTTAGTCCAGGCAGCTATTAAATAACAAAGCTCACATCAAATCCTGTGCTTGGCATCAGAATATTTATACATCTTAATTCTTATATTGTAATTTTAATTAATGGAGCACAAAAATATAATAAGCAATTATTATGAACATCCCAATTTACCAAAACAAAGAAGAAGTTGGGATGATGTGTAAAAGGCATCTACGATCTCAATGAAAAAGTGTGCAAACCTATTATGTTTATTAACCTATCTTGAATTTGATGGCAGCAACATGTTTAAAAGAAGTTAATACAGGCAACAAAAGGCAGAAAAAGTCAGTGGTACTAAAGAGAAACAGTTGGAGGAGCAAGGAACAATTAAATGGATTGATGGCAGCAGGTCTTTAACAAAGTTAGGAATAAAAAAAGCAACCGAGAGAGCCAGAGTCGAGTAAAGGCTGACTACAAATGCATCTCCAAATTGTGGAGCATTACAATTTCCTCAACATTAAACTGCAAAGACTGAATATTTCATCATCTTCAGAACATAATATCAATGTCACAATGCTGTCTGGCACATTCAGGGAAGTAGAGGTCTCTGCAGAACTCATGTGGGCATTTCTTTATCAAAGTGGGAATTCTTCCACTTCCATTTTGCAGAGACTTCTTGCTCCATTCAGGGCAGTCTTATTCCCTCACTGGCAGAGCTCACGCTGGGCCCGGAAAAGATGCATTATCCTTGCTTGCAACATGTATACTGCATACAAACTTGGAGCTATCTACCTGCCAAAGCAAAATGACACGCTTGAAGTTTAGAAAAATCTGGTTCCTTTGCTTTGTACTTTGCAGCTCTGCCAACCGGTGTGCTGAACGCAGCAGTGAGTGCAGCACATGTGGGGTTTTCATCTGAAAAGGCTTTTCTTGTGCTAACCTGCAGCTATAAGGACTAAACAGCTTTATCACAGGAAAATATGAGCAAAACCCAGGTTAGCCCCAAAGTGAAAAAACATTCAATTTTGCAAAACAATGCACTAAAGTATATAAAGAAATAAAAAAAAAACAATAAAAATAAAATGAAATAAACACATAATTTTATCAAAAAAAATCAGCAAAATCCAAACACAAGAAGGCTATACTGTTACTCAGACAAGACCTAACACTGTATTTCTTACTTTCAAAACAGTCTCACCATTTTCTATAAATGTTTTGAAGTTCTTCTTTGTTTTTGTTTTTTTTTTAATTAGTTTTCTGTTGTGTTTTCTGAAGTGTAATTATTGTTTTGTTGTATTTTTATGTAATATCATTATTTCATCTGCTTTTTGTTCTTTGTTGTGTGTGTGTTTTTTATGTGTTTGTTGTGTTTTGCTCCTCAGGGAACCATAAAAAACTGATTAAAATGTTTACCCATATTAAACATCTCAGTTTGTTTGAAACCAGCTGACCATGTTTGTGACTGTTCGGAAGGTGTTATGTTTAAATTCTGGGTGGGACATTAATGAGTTAATTACAATTAATCAATTACAAGAAAATCAAACAAAATAATTTATTTAATCGCAATTTTCATTCCAAACACTTGTCAGTGCACAATTTCCTATTCACTGATTAAATTGATGGACACCTCCGACCTTGGCTAAGGCTGTGTCCCAATGTCCCCTCTACTCCCAAACCCCTCGTTCACTACACAGGGCAGCACTATATAGCACACTACATAGTGCACTCATTCTCTTGGTGATTCAGACACATGCCTGCCTATTTTTTCCTCGCTGCAAACCACGTGACTACCACTAGTCACCACGGCAACCGCAACAACATCAAGATGTCATTCCAAATCCAATTCAAAGTTGTGTGTAAATATTTTTATTTTTATTCCTTATGTTATATTTTATTCTTTGTTGCATATTTATTCAATAAAAAATGTTTTTCGCCTCCTTGCACCATGTTGAGCTTCTGCCCGCAGTGCATTGTGTGTGCACAACTTTTCAAGATGTATTGTGGGTAATTTTGAGTGCCCTACTTTTTTCTCTCTTGACATTCGGACACCCCTACAAAATGGCATGCCCCTTATATAGGGCAGTATGTAGGGAGTAGGGTGGACATTCGGATACAGCCGGAATGTTGCCAGTCTAAATTCTTTGGCACTATATTTAGCAAGTTTTCAGATTAATCCATTCTTTCAAAGTAGTGACTAGCGACAAATCTAGCGACATTTTGGGGTATTATTGGAGAATTTTGGAAACTGATGTGAAAGCGTGTTTACTTCTTCTTAACGAGCAGAGCTTTTGCCCCTCCCCCATCCATTAGCGCTCACAGCTGCAGTTGGCTCCTGTTCACCTCTGCTCCATAAACAGACTTAAAATGAAGCGTCCCAAGCTGATTGGCTAATCCTGCTCTGGGTGACTGACAGATATTTATGCCTATTAATGAAGTTTGGACGAAAACATAAAAAAATTAAAAGTACTGTAACATGTAGCAGCAACTGCAGCTGCTAGTTAAAATACTTAAAATGACACTTTAACTTTAGTTTACCTTACTCTAACTTTACTTTAGTTCATTTTGGGCCACGGATATTTTCTATTTCTTTTTCAAATGTTTTGAATTAAAATGCTGTTAAATGCACTTTTCCAGACATTACTAGAGCTTGAGTTTACAAGATTATCTGTGTCTATTATTTGATTCAGTCGTCCACTAAAATCCATTTAAATGAAAAAATGGTTTTTGAGGCAAACGTTACGCGATCAGTAGAGATTAATTAATTGCAAAGCCTCTAATTAATTAGATAATCTTTTATTAATCAAGTCCCACCCTTAGTTTAAATTTAAATGTCCTCATGAGGGCTTGCAAGAGGCCCCAATTTTGACTGTACGTACCACTCTGGTGACTTGATTCATTGTTTGTTAGAAAGAATGAGTTACAACACTGACATAGTATTTAATCCTTTTTTGTTGCATTTGTTTGTAATGACCAAAGGTTACAGAGGTAGGTGAGCTAAAAGAGGAAAAAAGAAAGGAAAAAAACTTTAGCGAAAGTAAAACCTCTTTTCTTCCTCACCTTTGTACCAAATAAATTGGGTCCATATAAATAATCACTTGAGATGTTATTCATTTGCATAATGTTACCTTTAAAGAGGCAAGTGGTGGCAGGTGGTTGCTGTAAGTAAAATCATTTATTTATTTAATTTTGCCTGAGAAAAGGACAACAGTGTTTATGTGTTAAGGATGAAGGTGGCTCTAATTGTAATGTCACTTAGTGTAGACACACTCCAGCTGACTTGAGGGTCATTAAACAAGAGAAATGGTTTACAGCGCATGAGCACTTCTGTTTATTCTGTTTTATTGAACTGGCACTAATGCTCTCTTTTTTTTTTCAAAGTTTTGATATGCCAGATTTAGCTTATTGAATTGCACCCTCTTTTAATTCTATAAGACTTCAGCCAGTGTGAGAAAGAAAAACATTTAAAACCATGCAGCACATATACAGTCACTGGCTACTTTTTGAGATATACTGGTTCAGAAATCAAGACTTTTTTCACATAATTTCTAGTATCCAAATTTGGTGAGTCCATCTGGCACCAGAAACCATGCCACATTCAAAATTACTTAAATCACCTTTCTCCCCCATTATGATGTTCAGTTTGAACTTCTGCAGGTTGTCTTGACCATGTCTAAGTGTCTAACTACATTGAGATGCTGACATGTGATTAACTATTTGTGTATTCAAGCAATCGAACAGGTGGATCCAATAAAGCGGCCAGTTAGTGGAAAACTTCCAGAAAGTTAGATGATGGACAATTGATGAAACTGCAAAAGGCTAATATGATGTAAAGACATAAAGAAGGTCAACATTAGCAAGAGTGATATCAAAGAATAAAACTGGTAGCAGGACAAAAGAAAGAGTACAGAAGACTCAGGAATGTACTAGTAACCTCAGTTCCACCACCTTTTACAGCAGCCAAAATAGCAGTCCATGTAGAGAGATAGTAATGGACAATCCCATTGGATCAGCTGTCACTCACCAAAGCACCTGGAAACTGAGATAAAACTGACACAAAGAAAGAATGGTTTATAAGAGAAAAGAGAGCTCACAACTCACATTCATGAGCAAAGCTTAGCAGCTGCTAAAGTGACTAAGAGACAGACAGAAACAGTTTCTGACAAGCTGACGCCTTTGAGGAATGTTGGCCCGCACGCTGGCTGGTGCATAGTGTGTCCACGACCTTTCAGATTTGGCTGTCGCCTTGACCAGATTCCCTCAGCCCTTATTTGAACACGCTTGTTTGCCTCTACTCACAAATGGCTGAGATGAAAAGCTTGCTTTTACCATCCAGCCAAAACAAACACATGTGGATGGAGGATGACGTTTAAAACAGATGTTATTTAATGTTTATGACTGATGATAGAAGCAGTTCAAAGAAATTTGTGATTTACTTGTTTTTGAAAGAACAAAGCTGCCAGCAGCTTCCTATATTACATGATTAAGCTTACTGATTGATGGTCAAAATCATGAGCTCAGTGAACTCCTTGTCTTATCAATCAAGACACTGAGTAACTCTTTCCAATATCATTGTCTGTTCTGTGTCTGAGTCCTGAGGCATGGCTACGAAAGTCCACATTGTTCCCCAAAATGAAGCTATTCATGATCTCAGACCCTTTTACTGTTAAATCATGTGTAAACAAGATGTTGTCATAAAAAACATGGCAATGCTTAAAAATCTTAATGCATGTAAAAATTCAGTGTTGTGCTGCATATCTTACTGTTCTCACTCTTTTTTCTTCCTTCCATATCCTGTCACACCCTCCTTTTCTGTCTTAATAGTCCTTCTCTTCTTATGTCCGTGTTCCAGGGTATCTACAGCTGCATCCATGGGGTACAAATCGAGGAAAACAAGTCAACCATTGACTCACCTTCTTCCACCATAAAGAAGAATATGAACAACACCCATTCCAACATCCTGCGGTTGCTCCGCACGGCCAAAGACATGACTGCAGTCCCAGGCATTAATGGCTCGCCGCATGCCCCTCTGGAGTACAGCCATAGCAGCCGTGAGTCAGCTATCTATGATATCCAGGAACACCGGCGTAGCCTGGTGGGTCATCCTGTAGACTGTAAGACTGCGCCGCCCTACTTGCCAGAGGACAGCATGTTCAGTGACTACATCAGTGAAGTGGAAAGGACTTTTGGCAACTTGCCCCTGAAGGACAGCAACCTGTACCAGGACCATTACCGACACCACCACCCGGCCTCAGCCCTGGGTATGTCCGGCCCCCCACCTAATAGGCCACGTAGCTTAGGCAGCACTAGCTCATTGGAAGGGGGCATGTTTGATTGTGACAGTCTGGGGGGAGGAGTAGCGCCTATCTTCACCACTCAACCCCGCCCCTCTATGACCCACAGGAACACAAGTAAATTTGATCTGATCGCCGGTCACACCTCTGTGGATTCCAATCAGGGTGGTTTCAAGGGAAGCAATGTGTATGGCAGGTTTTCTTTTAAAGGAGGCGCATCCAGCACGGGGCTCATTGGTGGGCACGACAGGTACTGTGGAGGGGGTGGGGGAGGCTCAGGGGGTGATGATGGGAACATTCGCTCTGACGTATCAGACATCTCCACTCACACCGTTACCTATGGCAACCTGGAAGGTAACACCAAGCGGCGTAAGCTGTACAGAGACAGCCTGAAAAAGAGGCCGGCCTCTGCCAAGTGCAGACGGGAACAGGACGAGATAGAGCTGAACGCTTTCAGGAGGAGACCCCACCACACCGTCCATCACCACTTTCCCCACGGGCCTCTGGCACACCATCCAGTCTCACCTCCCCTGGAGCGGAAGAGGGGAGGAGGAGTGGGTAATTCTTCACCTTACTTATTCCGCAAAGACAAAGACAACTTGAGGGATTACTATGCGGACCAGTTCCGCTCCAAGGAGGGCAAGGCCAAGTGGGAGCAAGAGGGTGGAAGTGGAGGAAGCGGTGTGGGCGGTGGTAGCAGTGGTGGTATCTGTAAAAGCTTAGTACCAGTGGAAGATTTCCTCAAAGGTAAAGGAAAGAAACAAGAGTGTAAAGGTGGGCTTGGTGCAATGTCGGCAGGGCAGCAAGCCCACACCTGCTGGGAAAAGGGGGTTTCAGGAATAGGAGGGGGTGGTATAGCAGGAGGGGACTGGGAGTGTCGTAACTGCCACAGTGTGTGTCATCACAGTGGAGGAGGATCCGGCACATGCCCAGCTAGTGGAGTTGGGGGGACCAGTAGTCGCCCCAGCTCTGCTACATGCAAGCGCTGTGATTCCTGTAAGATGCAGCCAAGCAACCTTTATAACATCAGTGAGGATAATAACCTGATATTTGCTGGAGGGAAGAGCAGTGTAGGACCTAGCCAAACACAAACTCAGACTCAGCGCAGGAAGCTAGGGCCAGGTGGAAAGGTGTTAAGGAGGCAGCACTCCTATGATACATTTGTGGACCTGCAGAGGGAAGGAGCAGGACGCATGGGAGGTGTTGGCGGGGGCATTGGAGGTCAGTTTCCTCAGCCCCGAAGCGTGAGCTTAAAAGACAAAGACCGCTTCATGGAGGGTCCCAGCCCCTATGCTCACATGTTTGAGAGATATGCAGGTGAAAGAGAGTCTCCCATGTTTGGAGGAATAGGCGGGGACAGGGCAACAGGAGGCTCCTCCTTCAGTTTGTTCCGTGGAGGCGAAGGTGGGTTGCATCGGCGTTCGGTGGGGGAAAGAGACCTGAGGGACAGAGATAGAGCTATGATGGGAGGTGGGGGCTGTGGTGGTGGTGGTGGTGGTGGTAGCAGAGGAGTCGGGACTTACTCCTTGTCTAAATCTCTCTACCCAGATAAGGTGAACCAGAACCCCTTCATCCCAACCTTCGGCGATGACCAGTGTCTATTACACGGTGCCAAACCGTACTACATCAAAAAGCCACAGACGCAGCAGCAGCAGCAACTTCTCAACAACAGCCGAGGAGGAGGGGACTTCCGCGGCTCCATGGGGGCAACTTCCTATTTGCCTGCGTCTGCCACAGCTGGGGTGATGTCCAATGTGGCCTCAAGGTACCCCAAAGATCTATGTCTGGGCGGGGCAGGAGGAATGGGGAACCATCATGCGGCCAACAAACTGCTACCTGGAGGCAGGGACACATTAGGTTTGGGGCAGGGACAGAGACCATTCAATGGTGCCAGCAATGGACACGTATATGAAAAACTCTCCAGCATTGAGTCAGACGTCTGAGAGTGAAGACAAATCAAGAACGCCAGAGAGAGAAGATGAAGTGGGTGAAGAAAAAAGGAGAGGAGAGGAAAAGGGGAAACGGCACAAACCAATGACTTCTCTGTGTAAAGAGCATGAGGATATCCAAAAGTGTGTGTGTTGTTCTCACTCCATGAAAGAGAATTTGGACAAAGCACAGTGCCCACTGCTGCATAATGTGTGGCGACGTTTTTGAGGGAGACAAGTTTTTAATGAGAAGAGAGGATTCTGGTGCTGCTCCAATGCTCAGAGAGATCTGAAGGGAGGGATGTAGGCAGGTAGGGAGTAGGGAAATGTCTCTGCTCTCGTCACTCGCTCATCGTATTTCCCTCCCCTCTGCAGTTCCTCAACACCAAAACGAACATTTTGTTTAACAACGGAAATACAATCATGAATGAGAAATCTACACTTCTGCTGAAGTAACAGGGTAAACTAACAATAATTGTATTGACAATGTTAATAATATTATTGAATATTATTCCAGTGTTTGATGATCAGTTTGGATTGTTTTTAAATTTCATTCATTTCAATAGTTCATGTTACATATTTGTATAATGTTAATTCTTTCTTAACTCACGAACATTATAGGAGACTGGGACCAATCGACAGAAGAGATCTTTTTGGGTTCCAGTGTTTTGGACTCTTCTTTGCAATTAATTCTTTGTTTTTTCCTTCTTTTTTTTACTTTTCTTACTTAGGATTGCTGTTAAGTGTACGTAAGAGGCATGACTTGCTGAGTACATTGTATGTACTTATAAATTTGTGATGGTCATTTTTTTTCTTTCCAGCTGCAGAAGCAAAATCATCATACTGATTTGCCATTTTCTTTATTTTCTGCTTGGCAGTACCAAAAGGGTCTCACATTTTGAGCTGGATGTGCCTTAAAGGGACTAACACTGATTTTTCTATCTTCTGTTAGTAGACAGATCCACTTTTAAATAAACAGTCCATTTATTTGAGACCTAATATTCAAGTGAACAAGTCCGATATGAGGGTATAATTGTATGAATACTATGATTCAAAGCTAAACAAAGAGATTGCTGCAGTGGTGGAAATTAAAATTTCCTACACGAGTAAAGGACACCATGGACAGGTGCACAAGCACTTCTTCTTTTGAAAAGCTCATTATTGTGACATTAACCCTGCAGTTGATCTAACTAAAGGTTTATTCCAATAAATCATTTGCCAGTCATTTTTATCACTTCTAAACTCCAACCAATTGACCCAGAAAGAATCAGTACAATGTTATTAGGGTTAAATGTTCTTGTCTTGCTCTCATCGTATTTCATTGGATCTAATTCAACTGGCCATGACCATTTTGCCGTTTAGTACAGGAATGTAATGGACTGTTAAAAAGAGACCCATGTTGCATAATTTTGTCATGATTGCTGTTTCAAACCTATCCCAAGTAATAGGAGGAGTACAGAAAGCGTGTTAATTTTATGATTTTTTAACACCATCCTAAAATTATTATAACAAATATTTTTGGATGTAAATATGAGAAAAACAATGTGGTGTACAGAACCAATGTGAAATCTTGCAGGCAGCTGGAAGGAAATACTAACAACGCTCTTTATACAAAGTTATTGGTTAGCTGAGCTGAACATAAAAACTGGAAACAGTGCAGAAGAAGATCACCTGGGTGTGTCTGAAGACTGCAAAATACCCCATGTAAAACCGCAAAATACCGCACTTCTCTCACCAACAAAGATCTTATACTGTATCTCTATAATCTGCAAATTTACGTGAAAACCTTATGTAAAATTGCAATTAAATTAATTCTTAAGAAATAAATAAGCAGAAAATCCACAACATAAGTTACAGATATTTGTATGTACACATAGAATTCTCTGATCATGACTGATGAAAACGAGAACATGTTTACTGACCACAGGTTTGGATTTACAGATTGAATTTTGTTTCTCTGCTGATGGAGCTGTACTCTGCTTCGCTCATGCTTTATGATCACTGTCAGCAGATATTCAAACTGAATAAAAAACCCTACCACATACTCATTCAATGCAACAACTGCTGATCCCACCTACAGCGAGGTGGTACTTCCTGTAATGGAAAACGAAACAGGGGAAAGGCCACACCGAACTGCAGCATACCATGTAATGGAAAAGCACCAATGGACCCTACAGATAAAGTACTATGAATCACAATCATAAGCAACTGCTGCAGTATGGACACACAAAAAGAAAAGGAATACCTCTTCCAACATTTGTAAGAATTTTCCCATAAGTTGCTGTCTGAAAACACCTTTTATGTAACTACTGGATTTTTTTTTTGTTTTGTTTTGTTTTTGTATTTCACAGTATCTACTGAAGGTCAAAGAGAAACTTAGGAGCTTGGTGAGACAATCAGAGTTTTGGTGGGCACATTCTGTATAGATATAGATAGATAGATAGATAGATAGATAGATAGATAGATAGATAGATAGATAGATAGATAGATAGATAGATAGATAGATAGATAGATAGATAGATAGATAGATAGATAGATAGATACATATTAATGATTATGTTAGGAAGCCAGCTTTTAGAAATTTGGATTTCATTCCAGAGAGCATATTCACTGGTTTTCATCGTCAGTTCAAATTTCTGTTTGCCTCTTCTCCCCATGCGCCATCTACTTCCTGCTCCCGGCAGTAAGCGTGCATGTTAGCTTTTTATTGGTGATTTTAATTTGCCTTAAAGACTCACTATGTAACTTTGCGCCCCCTAATGACAGCTAATTCGGCATCCATCTTCCAACCTACCTGTACTGTGAGATTTCTCCAGCCTGTAAAAGACAATCCTATCTCGACTCTTGCCTTATCACTTGCTCTGTCCCTTTCTCTTTCTTTTCCTCTCTTCCTCTGATAATGTCTTCTTGCGTTTCTTTGCTGAGTCAGTCACAGTGCATGTTCAAAATGACTGCTGCATCCCGGAAGAAAAAGTTGTGAAGGGCGGTTTATCACCGTCAGTATGCTGATGGGCAGCGACGGCTCCCAAAATGTGCATAAAAGATGTCAGTGTGCCATCAAACGAGTCAGGAGCACAGAGTTTTAAGTTCGGAAAGTTACATAGTGTGTCTTCAAGTGTGAGTTGGGGTAGTGATCTGTGTTATAGCTCTATCTGAGAGGTGCACTCTAAGAAAAAAATGGCTCCACCCCTTTACACTCCACTTTTTAGGCTTGATACATACTCTGCATAAACAGAACATTTAGATCTTGTTCTGGAGGTGGCAAGAACAAGAACAAAGTTCGTTTTGGCTGGTATTTCATTCGTCACAAGAAACTTAATCGGCGATGGGGCGCGGTTTTGTGCAGGTCGGTGTCTGTGTTGCCATATGCCACATGTGATGTACAGATTTTTATACTTCTTCACTGCCTTGGTCAGCTGTTCTTTAAAACCATTCATTCAACTTTGTTGAATCTTTAGCATCAACGGAAAAGCGGAGATGACAACTTTCCACCTCACACTTTTCCTAATTAACCTCAAATTTACAACCAATCACACAATATCGCAGAGGCCACATGAGAAAAAAGTTCTATCCAGATGATGTGAGAACAAGAACAATGTTCTTAGTTCTTTCAAAGTAAGTAACAGCCTTTATTTCAAAATGTGGTCTTTCCCAGGTACCCTGGACTGGATAAAGTGGATTTAGACCATAGACTGTATATAAAAGACATCACCCATAGGTTTCTTAAGAGCTGATTTGAAGTTCATTGGGCGGCTCCCACCGTCACCATCTTGGCAGCACCATGCGTGTTGTCATTCCTGGAAAATCCAAAAATTGGCAAATAGGTGAAGCTTTAGAGGAAGACTGTGAAGGTGGAGGTGGATAATAGCTGCCTGTAGCTAAGAGCTAACTGAGCTAACCCAGAGCTAACCAGCTAACCAGCAGGCAGGCTAAAGCTAAGACACTCTGTTAGCCGGCTAAAAACCATGTTGGCGCTACACTCTCCCTTCTTGCTGCAGATATTGGATACCTGTCAATCAAAAGGACATGCCCCTAATTATGCTGAATTTCAAGATTAAATAACATCCAAACGGATGAGTTAGAAAAAATTCACCCCCTTACAGTTGTCATGAAGGTAAACTTGACCTATTAATCCTAAAATGGATTTTTGTACCAGGCTTTAAACATGTTTATTTGTGCTGTGAAGTTGGACTTTTTAACATAGGAGTATATGGGGATTTGCTCTATTTTGGAGACAGCCCCTAGTGGATAAAAGGGGAACTGCAATTTTTTGCACTTCCGCATAGGCTACGCATTTTACCTTTGGAGGTTGCTGGTTGAATTAGAGAAATGGATGGGCATCACTCTGTGTACTGAAATATATCAATCAGAGCACAAATTTTGTAAAATATTGTTGAAATTCTTGTGACCTTTATAAAGTTAGAATGATAGGTTTTTAAAGCAAATTGGATGCATAGAGATTCAAATATGGATGGATTTTAATAATTTACACCACTTTTCAGTTATTTTATATAATTATTTTATTCAGATATTACATAGAAAAGACATAAAAAATCATTTCAAATAACAGATGAAACTGAAGACATTGGTTACACATTGGTCCTGTAAAATGTACTGGTCATACAATCGTTAAGTTACCGCTGGACAAAGTTGAGCTAGCTGGTTTCTGCCTGTTTTCAGTCTTCATGCTGAGCTAAATAGCCAAATATTTAACAAAGAAATTTCAAAGCCAGAGATTTTTCTCTGTTAGGTCTCAGCAAGAGGGCGTTTCTTAAAAATATAGAGCTATTCATTCAAAGTTATTTAGATTATAAAGAGTATATCTCATCTTCTGTCTGCTATGTTCTCCTAACCCTTTTTCAAACTAACATTTCCATTTTCGCCTACCAGAACATAAAAATAATTTCATTACATATCTAACTTCAGTCTAGTTCATTATAACTGTGTTCATTCAGTTTAATGCCAGTTAAGAGTAAAAAAAGACAACTCGCATTAGATTAACTGGTCTTTCTACCGTAGATTTGGATTTTTATGAATGACAGCTACCCTCCAGCTACTGGTGTTCAATTTAAAAATCCCTTTCAGTCATGTGTGCCCAGTAAAAACTGAATCTGTATTCACAATGCAAATGAATGGATCTGGTATTTATTTAGGTTGTTGTACATCCCAGTGAAAACCTTTTAGACTTTTCTTCTTTCCGTTGACAAGTCAGTATGTATGATACTAGGAGTCTCTAGTGTTTGTAAGGATTTGCATGTATACACTTAGTATTTCCTTTATTTATTTTTTCTTTATCTTTTAGCCCAAGAGTGAGGCATATTTATGAAAAAAAAAAAAAACATTTTTTCATCACTTTCACTGATGATTCATGTAGTACCGTAGGTGTGTGTGTGTGTGTGAGAGAGAGATTTTTTTTTACATTTTTTGTGCAAGAGAAGGCCACAATCTAAATCTCAAAACATTTGGGTATTATTTAAATAAATATTTATAAATTTGTCAAAAATTGCAAAGCAAAAGCTCAAAGAGCATTTTGTTGCTGTTTATCTCAAACATCAGTTTTCTGAAAAGTTTGTGAGGATGCTTTCAACAAGGCCGAGATCTTGGTTTGCGTGTTCATTGTCACTGCAGAAGTGGCTCTTCTTTCATTATTACTGCTTTCCTGTTATTTCTTCCCCCTTTTGAATAGATCTCATTATTTGTTAATGTATGTGCCTGAATACATACGCTTGATTACCTCTGTGTGTGCTCTTACGGAAAAGAGACAGAGTGTGTGAGATAACTGTCTATTGGACTTGTACAATAAGATGTATGTAAATACTTTGCCTCACACTCATGGACTTTTGATAAAAAAAACTTTTAAAAGAAAAAAAAAAGAAAATTTCAGAGTACATCCATTTGGGATAAATCTTTGATTCGTATAAATCCCTTCACAAATCTGCTTTTTTAATGACTTCAGGCCAGGATATGTGCAATCCTATAGCATTATTACTCACAGTGCACACATTTAGTGAGTGAAGGTGTGTTTTTCTGTTTTTTTTTTTTTTTTTTGTTTGTTTGTTTTTTTGTTTTTTTGTATAAAGATCAACTAATAAAAAAAAAGCATCTTCATTAATTGATAACCAGAAAGCACAATAGACACTGCATTTTTATAGAGTTGGTCTCTATGTTTAGGTCTTCTGGTCTGGTTTTGTGTTTTGCTGCAGAAGACTGAATTCCACACCTGAGCTGTACAGATTGTGAAAAATGTACATATAACAAAAAATCTATATATATATAGTTCACCCTTGCATTTCTTTTTTTTTTTTTTGTTTTTTTGTTTTTTTTTTTTGTATGGAGAGATATTACTTGTGTGAAGAGAGTATTTCAAATTTGATTGAATATTTAGTCATATTGAAATGAGATTAAACACAGTCAATGTCAAAATAAGTGCTAAGAAATATTATTCTTCTGTCTCTTTGGAATAAAAGTGTTGGGTATTAATAAAAAATATGAAATCTCAACTTGTTGGCTTTTTATTCTCTTGAAGTGGCATCTAACACAAAGTCTTTCATGTTTGTCTCTTTATATTTTATATATTTTTTTGTCAAAAAAGTTGGGATGATGCGTAAAAAGTAAATAAAACAAAATGCAGTGATTTGCAAACTATTAAATCCAAATATGGAATTAAAATTGCATATAAACAGCACATCAAATGGTTGAAGTCAAATTCTTTTATTTGTTTATATGTGTGTGTGTGTGTGTGTGTGTGTGTGTGTGTGTGTGTGTGTGTGTGTGTGTGTGTGTGTGTGTGTGTGTGTGTGTGTGTGTGTGTGTGATTATTATAATTATTTTATTTTATATATTTTTTTACAGAGTTGTACTATTGTATCCCAGCAATACGCAGGTGATAGGCTGGGTCCACCTTTGACAGGTTGTCAGTCTATGGCAGGGTCATCACTTATTTACTTCTAGACAGTTTAGAGTGACCAATTAACCCAAAATGCATGTTTTTTTTTGTTGTTGTTGTTGTTTTTTTTTTGTTTGTTTTTTTTTTTTTTTTGATGATGGTTCTCCAACAGCTTGTTGTCAAGTTCTGCACAAGCCTCTTAATGACCCATTAATTTGTGTCAGGTGTGTTGCAGCAGGTAAACATCTAAAACCTGCAGGACCCAGGCCCAAGAAGTCTGGAGATGGTGATCTCTTTCATGGTTCCTGGGTTTTGGTGTGTGTTAGATGTTATGTTCATGCTTTAGGTTTTCAGTTTTGCCATGTTTAGTTCAGTTTTCCCTCTAATGTTCCTGTGGTTTCTGTTCCTGGCTCATTAGTTCACCTGGTCTAATTACTCATTCACTTCACTTGTTCCTTGTTACTCCCTCCGTGTATATATGCCCTTGGTTTTCAGTTTGCTCTTGTCAGATCCTTATATGTGGTATACTCCCTGTCGTGTGTGGTTCCCTGCCTGGAGTTTCTGGAAAATAAAACTTGTCATTTGCACTGATTCTGCCTCCTGCCTTGACTGCCTGCAATTGGGTCCTCACTTCCACCGCCATACGTGACAGACCTCTGTCCTTGTCTTTTCTCAAACTTTTTTTTTTGTCCTCTTTGGAAGACATCATGAATAATTGTGATTGCAGGGTGACTGTGAAGATAAAATGTTTTCATTTTTGTGCCTTTTTCTTTTCTGTCTAACGGGAAATACATAACATACATGAAAATATAGCCTCAGTGTAACAGATCAGACTGCATTAGATGAAGTCTCTAAAGTGCTTTTTGGGGAGTATTTATTGAACATCTTTAGGTTCAGTGCTGCAGACCTTCACTGCAGTTTAGTGTAAATGTTCTCATTCTCATTGAAGTGCAGCATCTTTTTCCTTGTCATCCTAACTTCATGGTTTTTTTTAAAACAAAGTCAAGAGAAAGACATGAAGAGAAGACAATAGTAATTTTTTTTTATTTGAACATACCCCTACTTTAGAAGAACTATTTGAATAAACAGTCATTAACAGTGTAGCCCACAGTTGTTTTTTGCCCTTATTGTTCAGCATTAAAGTGCTTTGACAGGTGTAAAAGTTTTCCACCAGATATGCATTAATGCTGCACCATATTAACTAACCAGCTATCCACTGAATAAAGGCCCGTTGCACTCAGTTTCTAATTCACCCGACCAATGGTTAGTTTTCTACAAACCTCCGTCTATCTCAAATAAATTTGTGGTGCATCACTTGAAGATCTTTTGAATTCTACATGCAATGACAAGCTGTAAGCATTCCCAGTCCAAGGTGTTCCAGAGTTCATGTATGTCTACTGTAGATTTGTCTGTTTTTAATGAAATGTTGCCTGGAGACTTAAATATTATCGGTCACTTCTATATACTTTAGTAACTTTGCAGTCTTACAGAGAGTAAAGACTCTCTTCCCATCTTTACTTCTGATGGACGCTACCTCTCTTTGATACTCTTTATATATCCAATTATATAACCGAAATTCTGCATATTAAGTTGTGAGATCAGGTTATGTGTTATTTGTTTGACTATGTAGAGTTTTGTTCAAAAACATATTTTCTTTGTATCATTTTTAGTTATGGGTTTAAATGATGCTGCAAACAGCTGCTTTTCCACTTTACGCAAGCATTCAAGTGGTTATGACAACGAGGTCGCATTATGATGCACATCATTCATGGATAAAATATAATGGCTGTCGGCTTTTGTTCTTTCTTTGCATGTTTCATTTGATTCTGTCTTGTTCTAAGAAAGATTCCGATCATGTAAGATTGATGTTACTCCATTATATTTGACAAGAGTGTTTATAGACCTAAAAAAAAGGGGGGGGGGGGGGATGGGAGATTGAGAGGGTAGAAAGTAATGAAAGATGCACTGAGGGAAAGGGGAAGTGATGCAAACTGAGCTGAGTAGCTCAGATCAAAGTCCCCAAAACCATGCTCCCCCTCACTCCTCAGATTCACTCTTTACTCTGAAAGCCTTGTCCAGCAACAGGAGTTATTTAAAGAAACCAGTGGGTTTCAAAAAAGTACCAATGCCTTGCATTCAGATTTGGTGGGAGACTTATTTTACATCTGCAACCCTTGATTCTGACACTGAACAAGGTGAGACAGTATAAATAATCTTTTAATAACTTTACTCTCTTTTTTAAAAGGAAGAAAGAAACTAAAAAGTGTTTATTGTGTTTACTTGTTCAGTCCATACACCAACCCAACAACCTCAGGATGCATTGCAACACATGTATCTACTCCTTGACAATTAACTGTTACCTAGCAACTGGCTCTTTTTCCAGAGATGGGAGGGAGGAGGAGAAAGGGAAGAGAGACAGGGAGAGAGATTTATACAGTATTCCCACTGCATCTTAACTGGATTGGATGCAACAATGCATTGACAATACAGTACCAAAATGGAAAGTACAGCCTGAGCTTACCGCCCACACAGAAGCAGCATAGAGAAGAGAGAGGAGGGGAAAGGAGGGTGAGAAAAGAAGAGGAGGGAAGGCGAAAGAGGGGTGTGGTGATTTGATGTACAGATTACAGTATGTAAAAAAGGAGGCTGAGGGCAGAGGAAACAAGCAATGTAATAAAGAGGGTGCCGCTGCAGGTTTAACATTGAAGAAAAGAAGAAGAAGCCAACCAGCAGCGTGTGGTGAGGGTGACAAGTTGGAGATGAGGAGGAGGGAGAAACTGGTTGCTGTAGAAACATGGCAAAGTTTTAATGAAGGCGGAAAGTTCAATGTCTGTGCCCACAACATGGACACACACACACATACACACAATATCACCAAAAAACGGTAGGCTATAATTATGTTAGCAGATAATAGGCACCTCCTGCTGGGCCCATGAGGACCGCTTCTGACTTCAGCTGGGCAAAAAAAAAAAAGATCAGGCCTCCACGAATCAGTGTGTAATGTCACATCTGATTATGGCAGTGGGTGAGCACTGACACCCTGTGGCAAAAACATGGCATCCTCTGGTTTATGGTCCCATTCTGGGAAACAATGCACTGTAGAAATGCTGCCTTCATCTGCAACTTCGCAGTTCAGTTCTGGCAGCTCAGTGTTGGAATTTGAAGGGTGGCCTTTCCAAAGCTGTTGGGTCTAAATGTGTTCAGTATAAATGCAAGTATTTGGATCACTTTGTCATGCTAGATGTTTTCACTTAATGTGGGCAGGTAAGAACTTTTTCCAGGATGTACAATGTTGTCATGGATACACTTAGTTAGACTGCTATGCAGCACAAGCTCCATTTTTCAGCTTATTGGGTGTCGTGTTGGAAAATTAAATGAGCCAAAATAGCAATTAACAGTTTATTTTTGCTGTGCACCCACTGATTTGAATGACACTTTGAGTTTTGGGGAATTTGAAAGAAATGAATTTGATTCTAAGGCAACTTCTAAAGCTTTTCTGTTCAGTTTTCAACTAAAAACAATGCAACTCTATTAAGGAATCTTTGATTTGATTCAGTCAGACTGCTGAGGCTTCTTATTAGCTTATCACATCTTTCTCCTGAGGACATCTTCTTGACCCGTTGCACATGTGTGAAAGGCATGTGACCTCTTCCTCTTGAGGCAGAGTTTTGGAAGCAGTGTTGATGAGTGCTACTGGAACATCGGTGTGAATTTAATGAGGACTGCCAGCCTGTAGATGATCACTGTGCTGAATATTACTCACACTTTCTGGCCATTTAATCCTCCTGTATTTATTTTCACACATTGTAATATGTCACTAAATATTCCATGTTAGGATGAAGAGGTGTTATGTTTCATTTCATAGAGGTAAACACTTTCCAAAATGGGAAATGAATGTGTGAGCATTGTTAAATCCTTAAAATGTGGCTGACTCCACTGAGTCCAGTGCATGTCCTAAAAAAATAGCTAGGCATAAACACAGGTGTCTTTTAAAGTTTTTTATTTGAAGATATTGAATCAACACTGAATGACATTTTAACCCAATTTCATCAATTTTCTGAGCAGGATTTATTCCTGTAAGTCTTATTTAGTTTTATTTACTGAGCAAAGCAGATATTCTGTGAAAGAATCATATGTTTGTTTGTATTTAAAGAAGACATAGCTGTAGCCCTGAAATACCCGATTATGAGCATTACAGCAGTGAACACCATTATTGAAGTTTAAGCTGGAAGCTTGCATGTCTGCGCTGTCTATATTTCTAAAGCACAGGTTGTTTGCAATATCACTTTGTTTTCAACTATAAATCATCAGAGAAATGGAAATCAGTGCTCATGGAAATGTGTCTGAAAGCTTCTGAAACAATAGAACGTGTGAAATAACTAACTTAAGGATGCTCCTGCTGTCTTAGGGATTGAAATGACAAGAAGTTACTTCAATCTTATATGAACACTTCAACAATTAAATACAGATAAAAAGAAAGTTTATTAAAGAAGAAACATTTTTTCTTTTACTAAAACACACTATAAAGCATCATTCATCATCTCACAGGATGATTAGTGTAAATATTGCATTTTATTCTACAAAAAGGAACTTTTGAAAGGTTTTCAATCATCAGCCAATACAATTTTCTCTTCATTCCCTCCTTTTTACTCGTTCTGTCTCTTCATCACTCACCCTGAACCTGCTTCACTCCTCTGTTCTTCAGGACTCTCACCCGTCTCCTCACCACCTTGCTCCCTTTGGGCACGCTTGCCCTCGCTCTGCTCCTCAGGTCATACCGGGCAAGAGTTGCCAGCTCCCCTTTCAGGCTCTGAGCCTTGCCGCCTCCCACCTTTTCCATATCCTCCCCACGGTAGCCGTGGCGACGGAGGAACGGCTCCAACGTTGCTAGGCGATGAGAGAGCTCATCGATGCGGCGATGCAGCAGGAAAACTTCTCTGAAGAGGTCGTTGATGGACTCGGACAGAGGGCGCACCCTGCAGGAGGAGGAGAGGAAATTCAGCTTCACACGTCCAAACATTTGCTCTAATTTTTTATCCTCTTCTTCTGTTTTTAAATTGCCTTCTTTTTTTTCTGCTTCTTTTTTTTAAATGTCTTGTCTTTAAGCCTCATATTTCTTTTAAAAGCATTATAAAGCATTTCTCAGGCCCCATTCTCACAAACAGGTGATGAAATACATTTGAAAAATAATGAAGTTAAAATGCTACTCAGGGTTTTATTTCCAAACTGTTCTATAAGCACCTTTTTTTGGATTATTGTTAAACAAATGTTTAAATGTAGCTCACATAAGCAGCTAATGAGGACAAATACAAGTCAAAAAGGTTGGGATCTACTTTGTTTACAGCTTCCATGACTTCAAACATTATTTGACATAGGCCCTTATAATGACGAAGTGTAAGATAAGGAAAAAAAAAAGCTACAACACAAATGCTGAAACTGCAAAAATGAAGCTGTTGATATTGATATAAGCACATTTAAGAGTTGTTGGGACAGCATGTTTACCATCGTGTTGCATCAGCTCGTGATTTTGCAAAATTCAGTAAACATTTGGAAACAGAAGAAATCAGTTGCTGAAGTAATAAAGTGAAATGTTTTCCATTCGTGCTTTGACGGAGGAGTTTAGCTGAAAGTCTCCTTTCTTGTATTTTCTCTTGTCAAAAAGCAGTGGATGACAGTTCTGGACTTCAGACAGGCCTTGAGGACTTTTAATTGATATAAAAGATGTTTGTTGTGTGGTAGGGTGTTGCTGAATGAAGGAAGGGTTCCCTGTCTGGATGGCAACATGCCAAACTAAAACAAATACAATTTAGTATTATTCATTTACTGATGTTTAAAAGCCATTATCTCCAAAATTAACACGATCTGTGGGACTGATTCTGTTTGGTTTACTTCTTGTTGGATTTTTAGTGTAGCATGTTCCTTTGCTTTAATTTTAAGCTGTATTTAAATAATACATTTATTTTTATTTTATATAAAAGTGCCTTTCAAAAGACTCAGACACTACAATAAGAATATAAAACAGCAATGAATAAAATGAGAAATGGAAGACAGTGTAGATGGACTAAAAGTGAGTAGGCAAACAAACAGATGGGGAGGAGAAGATAGGGAGAGTTCATTTTTGGATGTCAGGTTAAAAGGAGTTTCAAAGTTTGGGAGCAGAGCAGAAACCTTTAATCCCCATGGTGCTGAGGCGGGCAGGGGGTACAGTGAGGTGATGAAGGTGGAAGATTTGAGGGAAGGGGCTGGAGTGGCGATCTGGATGAGGTCAGAAAGATATGGAGGGAGCTTATGGCCTTAAAGGTGAACAGGAGGAGGTTGCAGTTAATTATTTGGGTAACCGGGAGCCAGTGGAGCTGTTTTAGAATGGGGGAGATGTGATGGGATGATGGTGTTCTTGTAATGATCCAGGAGTTATGGACCAGTTGGAACTTGTGGAGGGACTTCTGGGGGAGACCAAAGAGGAGGCAGTTACAGTAGTCAGTGGGTGAGGTGACAAGGCCATGGACAAAGTTGGACAGTAAAGGAGGAGCGGAGGCGGTTGATGTTGTGAAGGTGGAAATAGGCAGATTGGGTGATGTTATTGGGAATGAAATGACAGTGTGCTAGGATGGCACCAAACTCTTTACCTGAGGGGAGGGGGAGACTGAGGAACTATCAATGGTAAGAGAAAAGCTGTCAGATTTGGATAACAATGATTTAGTGCCAATGAGGCGGAGCTTGTTTTTTTCTCACTGTTAAGTTTCAAGATGTTTCAGGTGAACTAGGATTTGACTTTGTATAGGCAGGAGATGAGGGAGGAGGGTGGATGTGTGGAGTCTGGTTTGCTGGAAAGGTAATGTTGGAAGTTATCCCTGAAGCAATGGAAGTGGACATTAGCTAAACTTATTGCAGAGGGGGAGAAGATAGATAATGATGAGAAGGGGCCCCAGGACAGAGCCCTGGGGTACACCTGTAGTGAATGGAGAGGTGTTGGATCAAAAAGGTTTGAGCTGTATGAACTAAGTGCGGCCTGTGAGATAGAAGTGAAACCAGCGGAGGGGGATGTGGGTGACGCCAACAGATGAGTCTATTGAGAAGGATGGAGTGTGAAATGGTGTTGATGGCTGCACTGAGGTCAAGGAGGATGAGGATGGAGCGTGTAGGCCAGAGTCAGCTACAATGAGAAGATTGGGATTTTCAGGAGGTGATTCGGTGCTATGAAGGGGATGGAAACTAGACTGGAAAGGCTTATTATTTCTTCTGCCAGGCATTACCTGCTTTTTTTTTTTGTCATGTTTGTTTTCAGTTGTCTGAGTTTTCATCTTGTGTTATGTTCAAGGTAATGTCCAGATGACCTCCTCAATCCCACCAACACGTCTTCTGATGAGGAAGCAGAGTCTGGGGTAGCTGGTGCTGGCTCGCCTATCTCTGAGGTGGTTAAAAAGCTCCTTGGTGGCAAGGCCCTGGGGGTGGATGAGGTCCGCCCAGAGTTCCTTAAAGCTCTGGATGCTGTAGGGCTGTCTTGGTTGACATGCCTCTGCAGCATCGCGTGGACATCGGGAACAGTCCCCCTGGACTGGCAGACTGGGGTGGTGGTCCCCCTCTTCAAAAAGGGGGACCGGAGGGTGTGCTCCAACTACAGGGGGATCACACTCCTCAGCCTCCCCTATTCAGCTCTAATCAGGGGTGCTGGAGAGGAGGGTCCGTCGGATAGTCGAACCTCGGATTGAGGAGGAGCAGTGTGGTTTTCGTCCCAGTCGTGGAACAGTGGACCAGCTCTACACCCTCTTTGGGGTCTTTGAGGGGGCATGGGAGTTTGCCCAACCAATCTACATGTGTTTTGTGGATTTGGAGAAGGCATTCGACAGTGTTCCCTGGGGACTCCTGTGGGGGGTATTCCGGGAGTATGGAGTGCCGGACTCGCTTGTACAAGCTGTCCGGTCCCTGTACGACCGGTGTCAGAGCTTGGTCCGCATTGCCGGCAGTAAATCAGAATCGTTTCCAGTGCGGTTTGGACTCCGCCAAGGCTGCCCTTTGTCACCGATTCTGTTCATAACTGTTATGGACAGAATTTCTAGGCGCAGCCGAGGGGTAGAGGGGATCCGGTTCGGTGGCCTCAGGATTGGGTCTCTGCTCTTTGCGGATGACCTGGTTCTGTTGGCTTCATTGGGCTGTGATCTTCAGCTCTCACTTGAGCGATTTGCAGCCGAGTGTGAAGCGGCTGGAATGAGAATCAGCACCTCCAAGTCCAACACCATGGTCCTCAGCCGGAAAAGGGTGGAGTGCTCTCTCCGGGTCTGTAATAGGGTCCTGCCCCAAGTGGAGGAGTTCACGTATCTCGGGGTCTTTTTCACGAGCGAGGGAAGGATGGAGCAGGAGATCGACAGGCGGATCGCTGCCGCGTCTGCAGTGATGCGGACTCTGCATTGGTCTGTCGTCGTGAAGAGGGAGCTGAGCCAAAAGGCAAAGCTCTCAATTTACTGGTTGATCTACATTCCTACCCTCACCTATGGTCATGAGCTGTGGGTAATGACCAAAAGAACGAGATCGAGAATACAAGCAGCCGAAATGAGTTTCCTCCGCAGGGTGGCCAGGCTCTCCCTTAGAGATAGGGTGAGAAGCTCGGTGATCCGGGAGGGGCTCAGAGTAGAGCCGCTGCTCCTCCACATCGAGAGGAGCTAGATGAGGTGGCTCGGGCATCTGATTAGGATGCCTCCTGGACGCCTCCCTGGTGAGGTGTTCCGGGCACATCCCACCGGGGGCACCAGGAGGCCCCGGGGCAGACCCAGGACACGCTGGATGGACTACATCTCTCAGCTGGTCTGGGAACGCCTCGGGATCCCTTCGGATGAGCTGGTGAATGTAGCCGGGGAGAGGGAAGTCAGGGTTTCCCTGCTTAGGCAGCTGCTCCCGCCACCCGACTCCGGATAAGCGGCAGAAAATGGATGGATGGATGGAATAATGTTCAGATGGAGACGGGTTTAAGTGCAGTATCTTTTGTATGTATTTGATTATTGTTTTCTTTTGTTTTTTGTTTAATTGTTGTTGTTTTTTTTGTTTGTTTTTTTTATCATTTAGATGTTTCATCCACATGGAACCACTGTTTTAGGAACCCCAGAACTAGAACACTTTTAAAAAAAGCCACTGTTTCACTTCCGTGTTTTCAACTTATATGCATCTTTCCTGAAAAGATGACACCATAGCACCATAGCTTTCCCTCAACCTGCATGCACAGATAATGCCAACAGTCACAACAGTGGTGGATTACGGTGTTGCCTTTGTGCTGCAGAAGCTACTGAGCATGAAATGACTCATAGCAAAATCTGTAAAAAAAAAAAAAAAAAGAAATTCCAAATTCACACAAATGTCTTCTTTTCAACCCGATTCTATTTTCATCTTTGTATGTTTGTTTACATTGCACAAGTTTATGGCACGTTCTATGTTTTGACTGTTTTTGGTGTATGTCTGTGGCAACACTACAGCACCACTTTCAGACTACAGCGTTTTTAGTGATTTTGTGAGGAAGCACTCTTGAAATGATTCCATCTTTACTAAAAATGTTTTTAATACAAATCAGTGCAGTCTCCTTGGGGATGTAGCTTTAGTTTGATTCAAGAACATCCTGCATTTCGAGCATCTTTTATTAATGCATAGTCAAACTTCCTAGATCTTCTTCCTCATCTCATAATCCAGCATTTAGGTCCTTCTTCCTTATCTCCTGTCTATAGATTATGACAGAGCATGTCATTTTAGTCACTGCCTTTATCTTTCAGTTAAACACACATTTTCTAATCATTGCATTTTGCTTTTATATACAGTTTAGGTTGCATTTCTTTTCTTGACATACATATTTTTTTTAATGATATAAACCAAATCACAACAAAATATTTTACATTCATACGCTTTGCCATGGACCACGGTCAAAGTTATGAATGTGTGTCTGAGGTATGATCCTTCAGTTGCCTGGATGCTGATTTCAGACTTCTTCACATGGTCAGGAATGTAATTCTGTTGGGAAAATATCCCAAATCTCTTTATTCACACTGTATATTCAAATATATCAATAAGATAACATACACTGCCTGGCCAAAACATTAAGTCACCATCAAAAAAAGAAAAGGGCCCACACTAATATTTCATTGGACAGCCTTTAGCCTTGATTACGGCACACATTCGTAGGGCATGGGTTCAGTAAGCTTCTGCAATGTCACAAGATTATGATAGATCTATCTATCACCTTGTATTGATGATAGGAGAGTCGGACTACTGTGCAAAGCCTTCTCCAGCACACCCCAAATATTCTCAACGGGGTTCAGGTCTGGACTCTGTGGTGGCCAATCCATGTGTGAAAATGTTTCATGTTCAACTTGTATATGCTCCCTTTGGGTCAAATATTACAGAACTATAGCATTAATTATCAAAGTTATGCAGATGATACCCAACTTTATGTGTCTCTGTCACCAGATGACTGCAGTCCAATAGACTTATTGTGTCAGTGTCTGGAGCAAATAAACACCTGGATGAAGGAGAATTTTCTACAATTAAATGAAGACAAAACTGAGATTATTCTGTTTGGTAGCAAAGAGAAGAGGGTCAGCATTGGTAAACACCTGGAGACTCGGGCTCTTAAAATCACTGACCAAGTTCGTAACTTTGGAGTGTTGATAGACTCAGACCTGACCAGTGGCGTCGTCAGCCGATTTTTCCGGGGCTTTAGCCCCGGGTCTTTTGAGTCTAGCCCCGGCAGCAAAGACCAATATATCACCTTATATAGATGCTCCGCTCCGTTATTTCTCAACAGCCGCAGGTTACACACACGCACACTCACTCACGCTCACATCCAGAGCAACGCTGGGCAGAGCAGGGCTGGACTATGGGTTGGAGGGTCTGATAAGCCCTGTCACTAACATCAAATTACGTTACTGGGTGTCAGATTACAGTACGTTGCTTCTATAGCTCTACAAACCCACAGCCGATAACCAGGAGGCTCTGTGTGCGCATGTGCAGAGAAGAGAGTAGCAGCAGTCGGACCGCGGCAAACCAGAGCTAGCAAAATGGACAGAAAACCTAAGATAAAGCAGTTACATCTCCTTAGCTTTTTTTTAGAAGAAAAGTAAAGGGTAAGATATATGTAACGGAGTTAAAAATGCACCTTATGTTATTCCATTTCCTTTTCAGTGTTTGTATTTTGTTTTCCAATATGTATGTGAATTTTATCGCTTTTATATTTTATTTTGAAAAACCGGAAACTGCACTCCGCTCGCGCGAACGTTATTTTGTGCTGCTGCCGCCCCCTCCTCACAGTTCTGTTATAAACTGATGAGGGTAAGTTCGTCGCGGCAATATATATATATTTTTCACTTATTTAATATGCTAACTTCAGTCTCACACTGATGTATGCTGTGAAGAAAATATTTTAAGTTGTATTGGTACTGTTTTGTGTACTTTGGTGAGCTGATAAGAGTTTTGGAGACGTTTTTATTCAGCCTCGATTTTATTTCAGTTAGCTAACCTGTGTAGACAACGTTGTTACGACGGCAGCCATTTTACAATGTCATTTTATTTTATAGGGAGCGAGAGTGCCCGGTCCATGTGAAGACACTGAAATAGTGTATTTTTTTTTATGTCTGTCACAGGTATGTTTATTTCGTTTATAAGTGTAAAATACATAATATGTGCATTTTGCTCCATGTTAATACGCCTGTTTCCACACAATATAATTTTATACATGGTTCATTGATAATAAGTTCATACATGATTTGTTCACATATAAAAGGAGTTCACATGATTTATACTCTGTGTAATAATATGTAATAACCCGGCCAGTATGTATTAATGTGTTTTTGTGCTGCTGCCGCCCCCTCCTCACAGTTCTGTTATAAACTGATGAGGGGAGCGAGAGTGCCCGGTCCATGTGAAGACACTGAAATAGTGTATTTTTTTTTATGTCTGTCACAGTAAACGTGGTCAGCTCCATTGTGTGTTCTGTCCTCTGTATACGGATTGGTGAGGAGTTCGCATCCGTAACACTGGTGCCGTGACCTGTCGGATCTCCAGATCTGCTCCACGCCGATCACCGTGGTTGCCTGCCTGCATTTCAACGTCTCATCTGATCCATCAGTTGGTACACCTGAGTCCAACTGGCGTTAAAATCAGGACGTTGGGGGGGGGTTAAGAGTTACTGGTACTACTGATTGCAGTTATTATTTTTCTGCCATACTATTTTGGACATTTAATATATTTCTTCTTGTTACACAACGCAAGTATTACTTAGTAAATTATACATCTGAGTACACGTCACAATGGATGACTTTACCACACCTGTTTTGCCTAAGGGTAGAGGTTTAGGGCTGAGTCGTGATGGTGATGGTGGGAATGTGGGACATCCAAAAGCCTCGTTTGACAGTGTTAAAACTGGACTGGGTGTAAGTCAGGTTTTTCCTGGGTTAGGTGGAGAAAAGGTGCAAACGTCTACGCCCAATAGTGATGCAAGTGCTATTCACCAGCTTACAGATATGGTGGGACAATTAGGTGCCCAGATCGGTGAGTCCATTGTTGCTAAGCTGATGTCTGCTGGTTTTGTTAATATGTGCAGTGATAATCAGACCTCCCCTCCCGTTCACCCTACTCAGTGTAGCATGACCAAATGTGACTCCCCTCACGTGACTGTACATGTCGCACCTGACAGAGACCTTCAGTCATTTAAAGGTGACGGTTGTGACAGATTCTCAGTCCAGGACTGGATTGACATGACTAAGACCTACCTCAAGAAAAGGGGGACTCCACTGCACGAACAAGCAGAAGAAATCACAAGTCACCTGTTGGGCAAGGCCAGGGACGTTGTTAAGATCGCTCTGCGTGGGGACCCTGACCTTAATGCTACTGAGAAGCCTACTCTAATATATGATGTTCTTCTGCGTTATTTCAGTGATGCCCCCTCATGCCTTCCCCTTGCAGACTTTTATGCCACTCTGCCCAAGCACAAAGAAGATCCAGTCGACTATTGGATAAGGTTGAATAAGGCTGCTGACCGTGCGCTGGAGGGTCTTCATAGACAAGGTGATGAGGCAAGTGATTTGAATAATGAAGTTGCTCTCATGTTTGTCAAGTATTGCCCGGACCCAGATCTGTCGTCCACTTTTAAGTGGAAGCCCATTCATGAATGGTCTTCACGTGACGTCCAGCTGAGAATTGATGACTATCAGAGAGAGTTACGGGCTAATCTACGAACTACCAGTGCGCCTCAACTCAAGGTTCACGCTGCTGCAGTGGCCCCAGAGCGGTCCGGTCTGCTGTCAGTGACCCCACCGCTGCCCGATCAGTGCTCCCACGCCATTATTCACTCCTCCACTCCTGAAGTGCCACTCCACACACTGTGTTCCTCCAAGTCTCATTCTTCTCACTCAGTTCAAGTTACGCCTAGTCACATGGCAAGCACCCCGAGTTATGCTTCGGTTCCAGTGGTGGCTCAAAACCTACAGCAGTCGGAGGAGAGGCTACTCAGTCGCATGGTGGAAATGTTTCAGGAGGTGATGGAGAGAGTACAGCTCCGTGGTTCCCGCCCTGCGGGGAGTGGTGGTCCTTCTCGTGCTCGCCAGAGGCGTCCAAGGGAGTCAGCTTGCAAAGTCTGTGGAGAGGCTGGCCACACCACCATCTCGCACTGCATGTCAGAGAGACTTTGTTTTGAATGTCTTGCCCCCGGCCACACCAGATTACAGTGTCCTGTCAATGCTACCAAGTCTTCTCCTTCCCAGTCTCAGGGAAACTGAGTGACCTGTATTTGGAGGGAGGCAGTACGGGTCTAGACACAAACTCCCAAATTGATGATATATCTGATGCTGAGTCTATCTACTCCTCTGCTGTAATGTCTAGTTCCAGCCAAGAAGTTGTGTATCAGAATATTCACAAAGTTGGCAGCAGTGACAGCCTTTTCTACACACCTGTGACTATCGGTGGCTCAGTTAAGATGGGTGGAATGCTGGATAGTGGATCCATGGCCTGTAGCATTAGCGAGAACACGGAAGAAAAACTGAGACACGCTGGCATACTTACAACTGAGAAACTGTTGAGTGTGGACGTGGTTCTGGTTGGTTGTGGCGGACTTCGTGTAAAGCCAAAGTATGCTTTCGAGTTGGAAATGGAGGTCTATGGCTGCAAGATGCTGGTTCCAACGCTTGTTGTCCAGGGCCAACATGATGATATCATCCTTGGAGCAAATGTCATTAAGCATATTTTGAGACAGTCGAAGAAGTGTGAGACATATTGGCAAACAGTGTCCAGTCCCTGCTTTTCAAGAGACCCTGAATCTGTGCGGTTCCTGTCTATGCTCTCTGGTCTGAACCCCTGGCAAGGTGATCACATCCCAGACAAAATTGGCACAGTTAGGTCGAACTCTGCTACCTGCCTCGAACCAGGCCAAGAGTATCTCGTCTGGGGCAAACTGCCTAACAACACTGTCGTGTCTCCAGGTAGTACAGTGCTGACCGAACCCACTTCTTCGCGTTCAGCTCCTAGAGGTGTTCTTGTTGCCAAGCTCGTGACTCATCTGTGGGGCGATAGGTGGGTTCCCTTAAAGCTTATCAATACCTCCAACAAGCCAGTGATCATAAGACGCAATGCAAAGTTGGCAGACGTGTATGCCTGTGTCGCTCTTGAGGACATTGATGAGGCTGAGCAACCTGAATCATTACTGTCCAGCTGTGCCGCATCGGCTGTGTCGTCTGCAGTCAACCTTGAGTGTGTGAAAGAACAACTCAGCTCAATAGGGCTCTCTGATGTTGACATCGGCTCATGTGAGGTGTCGGATGAGTACAAGAGGAGAATGGCGAACCTTGTCCTGCAGTACCAGGACGTATTTTCACGCCACCATCTGGACTGCGGCGAGGCGAAGGGCTTTGTACACCGGATACACCTTTCAGACAACAGACCTTTCAGACTTCCCTACCGGCGAGTGCCGCCGAGCCAGTATCAAAAGTTGCGCCAAGTGTTAAGTGAAATGGAGGAGAAAGAGATCATCAGAAAGTCGACAAGTGAATATGCGTCACCGCTAGTGCTAGTATGGAAGAAGAATGGTGATCCCCGCATTTGCACTGATTTTCGCTGGCTGAACAAAAGAACCCTGAAGGACGCTCATCCGCTTCCCCACCAAGCTGACTGCTTAGCAGCTCTCGGAGGCAACTGTCTTTTCAGCACCGTGGATTTGACATCCGGCTTCTATAACATGCCGCTCCATGAGGAAGACAGGAAGTATTCGGCCTTTACCACTCCCATGGGCCTTTACGAGTACAATCGTCTGCCACAGGGCCTCTGCAACAGTCCCGGTAGCTTTATGCGGATGATGACCAACATTTTCGGAGATCAGAACTATCTAAGTTTGCTCTGCTACTTGGATGACCTCTTGGTCTTCGCGCCTGATGAGAACACAGCACTTCAGCGTCTCGAGATGATGTTTGGAAGGTTACGTGGCCACAACTTGAAATTGGCTCCTAAGAAGTGTTTTTTTCTGCGGAGGTCTGTAAAGTTTCTGGGCCATGTCATCAGTGAGAGCGGCGTCTCCACAGACCCTAGCAAGGTCGAGGGTATCGCTAACATGTCCTGTGCTGACCTTATGGAGCCCGATGGCGTGACGCCTTCCCAAAAGCGCATCAGGTCGTTCCTGGGAATGGTGAATTACTATCAGCACTTTGTGCCAAAGTACTCTGCTATGGCCAGGCCTTTATTCGACCTCCTGAAGGGTGAGAAGCGGAAAGGGAGAAACAATAAGTCTAAACTTCAGTACAAGAAACTCTCTGCTGCTGACTGGACAACTGCACATGTTCGAGCCTTTGAAAACCTGAAAGAGTGCTTAATGCATGCCGTAGTCCTAGCCCACCCTGACTTTTCCCGCCCTTTCGCGCTTTCAACTGACGCATCTCTGGATGGAATAGGCGCAGTTTTGTCCCAAGTTAAGGAGGGCGAGTCCCGTGCCAGACCCATAGCTTTTGCAAGCAAGTCACTAACTCAGTCCCAAAAGAACTATCCAGCCCACAGACTTGAGTTTTTGGCTCTAAAATGGGCCGTATGTGACAAGTTCAGTCATTGGCTGAAGGGCCACAAGTTTTCAATCTGGACGGACAATAACCCATTGACTCACATACTGACCAAGCCGAAGCTCGACTGTTGTGAGCAACGTTGGGTAGCCAAACTTGCCAGCTATGACTTCGACATAAAGTATGTTCCAGGTCGGCAGAACATTGTGGCAGATGCTTTAAGCCGTGTCCCTTTTGTTGGTGTCCCTGTAGGTCAAAGATTGTTTGCTGAGCCCTATCAGAATCTCCTCAGTGAGGTCCAAGGGGTGTCGTCTGCATCTGTCCATCAGGCTTTTTTTAGTTCCAGTAGTCGGGACCAGACCCCATGCGATTCACACCAGTCCATACACGGCCCTCTCCAGTTGCACTCGCAAGCTCTGGAACGGGAGGTGGTGTCCGCCGTCTTACAGTCTCACATCTGTTGGGATGCTGGTCCTGCTGCCCGTGCCATGACCGCTTTGCAGTATCTTCCACAACTGATGGCTCCTGGCGCGGATGCCTTACCTGCTTACACTGAAAAAGACCTTTGTGACAGTCAGCTTCGGGACAGAATCCTTTCCCGTGTCCTGTTCTATGTTGAGAGGCACCGGAGGCCTACTAGGAGAGAAAAAGCAAAAGAACCAATTGCAGTGTTGAAATACCTGAAGCAATGGGACAAACTCAACGTAGTCAATGGTGTCCTGTACAGGGTCTCAAAAGATCAACGGACAAGAGCCAAGCGTCACCAATATGTGGTCCCTGACTCACTCATAGCTGAGGCCCTCCGTGGTGTGCATGACGAGGCAGGTCATCAGGCCCAGTCAAGGAGCTTGAGCTTAACCCGACAGAGATTCTTCTGGCTGACGCTTGACAGGGATGTGAGAGAGTACGTTCGGCGGTGTCAGCGCTGTATTGTGAGCAAGACAGCTGAACCTGAGGGGAGAGCGCCTCTGGAGAGCATTGTCACATCTAGACCACTCCAGCTGGTTTGCATCGATTTTTGGTCTGCAGAAGACTCCCGGAATAAGTCCGTTGATGTCCTTGTCGTCACAGACCATTTTACGAGAATGGCACAGGCATTCCCATGTAAGGACCAAACCACTAAACGAGTTGCCAGTGTTCTGTGGAATAGGTACTTCTGTGTGTTCGGATTTCCAGAAAGAATCCACAGCGACCAGGGACCTAACTTTGAGAGTCAACTGATCAGTGAGCTGCTGAAAGTTTCTGGCGTCAAGAAATCACATACCACGCCTTATCATCCCATGGGCAATGGTTCTGTGGAGCGTTTCAATCGGACCCTGGGTGGGATGATTCGTGCCCTATCCCCTGAAGCAAAAGCCAATTGGCCTCGAAAGTTACAGACTCTTACCTTCATGTACAACTGTACCGCCCACGAAACAACGGGCTTTCCCCCCTTCTATCTCATGTTTGGACGTGTCCCACGCCTGCCCGTGGATGTCCTGTTTCGCTCTGTCCTGCATGATTCAGCTGTGACGAGCTATGACAAGTATGTGCAGTCTCTTACCAGCGACCTTAAGGAGGCGATGGTGGTTGCTCAGGAACATGCCGCTAAGGAACAACACAGACACACTTTACTGTACAACAGGAGGGTAAAGGGGTCCAGCATTGAGATAGGAGATCGAGTGCTTTTAGCCAACAAGAAGGAAAGAGGGAAAAAGAAACTCGCTGATAAGTGGGAATCAATTATCTATACTGTCCTGGATGTCAATCCTGAAACCCACACCTACAAGATCAGTGACAGTGTTACGGGAAGGGTGAAGACTGTCCACAGAAACCTCCTGATGCCTGTGAACTTCCTTCCAGTAGAGCTCTGTGACACGTCCAACAATGCTTCAACTTTTGTCAGTAGTTGCTCCATCCCAAGTGTCAGTGATGTGAATGAGACCAGGTCAGAGTGTGAAAGTGATCAGCAGACCGTATGTGGACCGACGTTTTCAGCTGGAGAGCAGGACCCCTTGGATGTTGCAGAGCCTGTGGACTCTGTGGGGAGAACTGTTGAGTGGATCACTCAGTTGACTGAACCGGTCTCGACACAAGCGGATGTTACTGACCTGATCGGTGTCACTTCACCTCCTCAAGGCACGGTCAACTTGTCCCCAGATGGAGGCCCCAGCCAACATGCTTCCTGTGACTCTAATCTTGTGCCTGGCCCAACCTCTGACTCAAAGACAGGACTGTCTGACTCTAGCTCTAGTACTGGTCGGTCTACTCATGCCCTACCGACTGCTGACCACTCGACTATTGCACGGCCTGTTACTCCTGTTAGTCAATCACAAGTACGCTCTAGATTTGGTCGTTTGGTTAAACCTGTGAACAGACTAATACAGACTATGACTCGGCAGGATGTTATCCCTGACACTTTTAGTGTTAAGAGTGTTTGCAAATCAGTGCTCCAGGCCCTTGCAGATTAGTTTTTGGCCTTTTTATGTCCTTTTTGGACTTGTTCTGTTGTTATTTCTTTTATCTGTTCTCTGATATCTTATGCCAATTGAGCCTGTGTTGTGAAGTCTGTTTCAGTGTGGGGTTTGTGGGGTGTAGAAGGCACCCTATTACCAGTAGATGGGTTGAGGGTTTGGCGCCACCCTCATTCCACTTTGTCCTTCTGGGACACTTTTATTGTTGGTTCACCTTTGAGGTACCCACTTTAGTTTGTGATTCTTTGAGTGTTTGATGACTCCTGTGTACTTGTGGCTCAAATTCGATAAAATTCAGTGGGGGTGGGTGTAACGGAGTTAAAAATGCACCTTATGTTATTCCATTTCCTTTTCAGTGTTTGTATTTTGTTTTCCAATATGTATGTGAATTTTATCGCTTTTATATTTTATTTTGAAAAACCGGAAACTGCACTCCGCTCGCGCGAACGTTATTTTGTGCTGCTGCCGCCCCCTCCTCACAGTTCTGTTATAAACTGATGAGGGTAAGTTCGTCGCGGCAATATATATATATTTTTCACTTATTTAATATGCTAACTTCAGTCTCACACTGATGTATGCTGTGAAGAAAATATTTTAAGTTGTATTGGTACTGTTTTGTGTACTTTGGTGAGCTGATAAGAGTTTTGGAGACGTTTTTATTCAGCCTCGATTTTATTTCAGTTAGCTAACCTGTGTAGACAACGTTGTTACGACGGCAGCCATTTTACAATGTCATTTTATTTTATAGGGAGCGAGAGTGCCCGGTCCATGTGAAGACACTGAAATAGTGTATTTTTTTTTATGTCTGTCACAGGTATGTTTATTTCGTTTATAAGTGTAAAATACATAATATGTGCATTTTGCTCCATGTTAATACGCCTGTTTCCACACAATATAATTTTATACATGGTTCATTGATAATAAGTTCATACATGATTTGTTCACATATAAAAGGAGTTCACATGATTTATACTCTGTGTAATAATATGTAATAACCCGGCCAGTATGTATTAATGTGTTTTTGTGCTGCTGCCGCCCCCTCCTCACAGTTCTGTTATAAACTGATGAGGGGAGCGAGAGTGCCCGGTCCATGTGAAGACACTGAAATAGTGTATTTTTTTTTATGTCTGTCACAGTAAACGTGGTCAGCTCCATTGTGTGTTCTGTCCTCTGTATACGGATTGGTGAGGAGTTCGCATCCGTAACATATACATGTGACAGGAGGGTTAATACCTCCTCGCCACTAGATGGCACTGTGCTGCCAGCACCACCACTTATTAAATTGGTGGTGCTGGGGGAGTATAAAAGCACAGGGGATAGGAAGCTTAGGAATTCGCTTCCTCTTTGCCTGGTGGCTGCAGTGGCAGGTTGGCGTGGCTGGGTGCAGGAGGACATTCCGAAAGGGTAAGCCGCAACTAATATCCATCTTAGCAGAAGTATAGGCTAACTTGCTAACTAGGCCTCCCACACTCGCAGCTGTGGGCAAGCGCGGTTGTGGACAGGAGTGATCGCGCTGCGGCTGGTACCTGGATGTGGTGAGTCTGCCCTGTCATAAGTTTTGCACCAGTGAAGATTGTTTTAATCACTCCTGTGTGTGTGTGTGTGAGCAGGAGTATAGCCGCAGGGATTGCACCATTGGCTGCCCCTCCTCCTCTACCCCGGATAACACGGCGCGTTGCCGGCACGGATACAGGTGGCGACTCGGCGGAAGTGATCATCGGCAGCCCTGCTGTTCTGGCGTGCCTGAACTGATTACACTGGACGGATTATTCTGGACTTGTGGCGCTGAAGTTTACCTTTTATTTGTTGTCCTGCTTGATGACGTATTTCTATTAGATTTTAGTTTAACTGTCGGTGGCGTATTTTTAATTCTGTGTTTTGTGTACAGGTGCTGTGGGCTCCGAGCAACATTCCCCTCCCTGGTGGTGGTCGTTTGAGCACGGTTGATGTGTCTACACTGGTGGTTTGGTTTGAGTTTGTCTTGTTTTTCCCTATTTGGTTAATGTTGGGAATGGTTGCCCTCCCCACAATCTGTGTCTTTAGTTTTATTGTTAAATACCCGCCGACAGTTTATTTTATTTCGATTGTTTAAATAAAGATTATTGTGAATTGGAACGGACTCTGCTCATGATATAAACCTAGCTATTACTTTTAAGAGCTAGAAGGTTCCCGGGGGTGAAATTCCCCTGGGTGGCGTTGTCACACATTCTTCTCAACGAAGCTATTTATTAAGGCCCTACCCTCGTCATGCCACATACAGTACTGTCCCAAATATGTGTATCTTTTGTTTGACACAAGCAGATCGCCGTCGGGGGTCGCTTAACAAGACAGTAGTTTATGTTACACGCGCGCAGGTGTCAGTGTGTGCGCGCATCTCGGGGGAAACTCCGAGAGCGCGACAGAGAGATCAGCTCTGACATGTCATGTTGTATATCCTACACAGTCTATGTGCATATCAGCTAAATAACACCACACTGTTTAGTTTTTAATAAAAGAACTCAGTATAAACCGTTTATTGAGCAAATGAGACTTAAAGGACTTCTGCTGTGGCTTCCTATTACATAGAAATCAGATCAAAATAGTTCAATTTGATCTGGTAGGGGTATAATGTTAGTCTTTTTCTAATAGTCTTTTTCTGAAGATTAGTTATGGAAATTGGGGGTTGTCTTATAATCAGGGTTTGGAAATGTAAGTGTCTACAATAGCCAGCAATCATTCTGACTTATACAGCTTTTTTATTTAGGTATGCTAGTGCTACCTAAGCTGCTATCCTTAGTTATCTGTAGTTATTAATTAATGCAACTGAACTGCAAAATCTCAACACAAACGAAGCTGCACGTTTAAGTACAAATTTTAACAAAAACATGTTAAGTTTTCATATTTGAATCATGATTGCTCATGCTCTATAGCAGCGGTTCTTTTTCAGTACTTTACCCCTTTTGGAATATTTTTTTCCAGTCTTGTACCCTGGACCGGATCAGGGCAAACCCCTTGTTAAGAAAAAATGACATGGGAAATACTTCAAAAGTAATGCTTTCTAGGAAATATTATTTTGTTCTTTCATGTCATTTTGTTTAATTATTATTAATTACTCAAAGTTTTTATTACCTGGTGTTGTATTTATCTCATGTACCTCCTGTGTAGTTTATAGTACTTTTCCCATTTCTGAATGACAGCTGTAGATAGCCAGGAAAGGTTAATGCTTTCATTGTGCTGGAAGATGTTGATTTAAAAAAAAGTTGTATTATATTACAACATTGTAATATCATCAGCTTGACTTGTTTTCTGTTTTTTTATTTCATTATTTTGTAGAGGGTAGCAAAGATTAGTTACAGTCAAAGGAGGAGCCAGTAGCAGACATCCGAATCAGTCATGGACATTGATAATAGTTATTTAGCTCAGCTAAAGAAAGATAACTTTACAAGCATTTTGTGGCATCTGGTTCTTTGTTTGACTCTATAGGAGCTGCCTCAACAACTCCCTGTATAAACCCCCAAATGTTTTCATGTTGTACCTTTTACTGTGCAGCAAGTGCAAAAGGCCTTAAATGTTTAAATCAAAGAAAACCTCCTGGACCAGATTTGATAGAGCCTTATTTGAAAAAGGCTGCTAATTTTGTTGCACAGCCTCTTACAATACTTTTTAATCTTTCGATTGAAAGTAAAGAAATTCCATTCCAAAAGTCAGCTTTTGTTGTTCCTCTTTTCCTCTTTTAAAAGGAGGCCAGTTTTAACGAACTACAGGTCAATATCAAATTTGTGCATTTTGTCAAAAATTATTGAATCTCTTGTGTGTGATCAACTTAAAGAAATTTTATATTCAAATTAATACTCCTGAATATATATATATATATATATATATATATATATATATATATATATATATATATATCTATATATATATATAAATATATATATATATATATATAAATAAATATATATATATATATATATATATATATATAAATAAATAAAGCTCCCCGGGCTAAGCCCAGGGTGTCCTCAAAAGCTGGAGACGCCCCTGGACCTGACTTTGAGCAGCCACATCAAAGCTGTCACTAAGAAGCTTTTTACCAGCTCAGAAACATCAACAGAATTAAAAGTTTAGTCTCCCAGAAAGACCAAGAGAAACTCATCCATGCATTCATCTCCAGTAGGCTTGATTACTGTAATGGTCTTTTAACAGGACTTCCTAAAAAGAGCACTAAACATCTGCAGCTCATCCAAAATGTTGCTGCTAGAGTTTTAACCAGGACTAAGAGATCTGCACACATCACACCAGTTTTGAAATCTTTACACTGGCTTCCAGTCAGTCACAGAATAGATTTTAAAACCCTTCTGATCATTTACAAATCCCAGAATGGTTTAGGCCCAGAATACATCTGTGATATGTTCAGAGAATATAAACCTAGCAGAGCTCTTAGATCCAAAGACTCTGGTCAACTAGTCCAGACCAGAGTCCAGACTAAACATGGAGAAGCAGCATTTAGCTGTTATGCTGCAAACAAATGGAACAAACTGCCAGTGGAGATTAAACTTTCCCCAAATGTAGACAATTTTAAATCCAGGTTAAAAACATTTCTTTTCTCATGCACCTATGCATGAAATCTGCACGGAAACTTTTTAACTCATCTTGCTTTTAATAATTTTAATGTAATTTATTATTTTATTGTCTTTCCCCACACTGAAATTTTATTTCTTGCATTTTATCTGTTTTATTTCATTAATTGCATTTCTTTAAATCTTTTTTTTTATATTATTATTATTATTGCTTTCTGCACCCTGCTGAAATGTTTTATGTAAAGCACTTTGAATTGTCTTGTACATGAAATGTGCTATACAAATAAATTTGCCTTGCCTTGCCTTGCCTTGCCTTCCCTGAACCACTCTTTCACAATCTGAGCCCAATGAATCCTGGCATTGTCATCATGGAATATGGTCATGTCATCAGGGAAGGAAAATCCATTAATGGAATAACCTTCTCATTCAGTATATTCAGGAATCAGGTGACCTCCTTCTTTGGACACATAAAGTTGCTGAACCTAGACCTGACCAGCTGCAGCAACCCCAGACCATAGACTGCCCCCACAGACTTACTGTAGCCACTAGACATGGTGACTGCATCACTTCATCTACCTCTCTTCTTAGTAAGTAAGTAAGTAAAGTAAGTAAATGTTTATTTATATAGCCCCTTTTCAAGATAAAAATCACAAAGTGCTTAACAATAAACCGGAACACAAAATAACAATAACACAGAAAAAAAAACAAATACAACTAAATAAAAGCAAGTTTTCAAAGTTGTGTTTTTAGCATCATTTTAAAAGAGTCCACAGATCTCAGGCTGAGAGGAAGGGAGTTCCAGAGGGAAGGAGCCACTGCTGCAAAGGCTCTGTAACCTTTGGTTTTCAGCCATGTTTTGCTTAACAGCCAGCGGACCTTGATCTTACCCTGATGCTCCCATCACTCTGGAACAGGGTAAATCTGGACTCAAACCACATGACCTTCCTCCATTGCTCCAGAGTCTCTTAGCAAAATAAACTGTTTTCTCCAATAGACCTCACTATTTAGTGGTTTCCTTATGGCTACACAACTGTTCAGCCCATTAAATTACCTTTTGCATGTTGTGCATGTGGAAATGCTCTTACTATTAAACATAGCCCTGACTTCTACTTTGATGTTTTCTTTGCTTGATGTCAATGATTTGACCCTTCTTAAACAGAATAACATCTTTTCCACGAACACGGGATGTGTCTTTCAACATGGTTGTTTGAGAAATGAGAAGCTACTCTTTGAATCAGTTGGAGTTCAATAACTTGTTGAAGATAATAACACATGCAGTAAATATCCAATAGGAAGCTCATTCCTGTTTGCTTAGTTAAATCCAGGTGGAAACTTTTCTCTCTTTTTTTCTGACTGACTGATACAATAGTCAGTCATTAATACCCCAACATATATTCATGTAGATCACTGTCATGTGGAACATCTTCTCTTGTCCATTTTGTTCCCAAATTCCCAGAAACAACACTAGTCAATGTCAAAACCAGATGTTTAAGTGCTCACCTATAGCTGTATGCTTTGTAAATTTAATATGCACAATGTTTCTCTTGATTTGCAAAGAAAAATGTCCGGCCAACAGGTCAGCTTGACATGAATGAAGAGGAGACTGTGTTACATGGTCTTACTGTGTTACCGTGTTACCTATTTGATCAAATAAACTGAATAAAATCAGCTCAGTGTCTGGAGGCACCCAGGGGGCTACCTGGAGTAGTCGGGTAGCAACGTGCTGGGCTGAGAGTGCAGCAAAGTCTTGATCTCACTGAAGATCCGTTTTCCCCAGGCGTCTAAAACTCTGGTCACACTGCGTACTGAGGCTACGTTCACGCTGTCAGCTGAAACCAGAGCAGGACACCGTCAACTTGAGTGAATCATGAAGCGTTGTAATTATTCTGAGCAGCGAGCAGTGGAACTCATCAGTGCGATTTGCTGCATTTCATTCAGCTGTTACAGTTCACAGGTTCAAACACTCTGTGATTTACGGGCTTCGCATCTCCAGACTGCCAACATCAAACAGAAGCTAGTAAATTTATACCTCCCTCTCTGTAGTTCCAGTACCCATAATCCAGTTCATTCGCCTCGCTGGCTGTACGGGCCTCTGTTGCCACAGCAACCACCATCAGCTCCATCAACAGATACAGAGGTGCCATGAAGAGCAGGCTGACGCTCTCCTTTTAAAAGAAGAGAAAAACTTTCATGGGTGCTGTGCTGAAGATGACATTTTAAAATACAGAATAAATTACACAATATTATTATATAAACTATTCAGAAAAATGACAGCTTTAAATTAAGTACTGTACATTTTACCCTTGCTGTTACACATGATCCGTTTACAGAGATAGATGCAATAAGTGAGTAGAGAAAATATTGACCTTTACTAGCTATAACACTGAGTAATGTAAATCTAAATGTAAGACAAACAATACAAAGGATTACATCCTGAGAAAGCCATTTTTCAGATTGGGATTTCCCACTTTCTATGACAGCTGCAACAGGTAGTTGGACAAAGGGAGGTCTAGGTCTAGAGATTTGTGAACAGAAGGCTGCCCCCACAATCTGGTCCTGGATAAGTGGCAGAAGTAGCTTAACCTACATCCACATGCAAGGACAGACGAAAACGGCTTCAAAACTCCCAAATTCATGACAGTTTTGATCGTCTATGCCAGTTTAAGTGAAATCTGGGCTGTCAAATTATTCAAAGCCATTCCTTTGAAATCCTGCATGGAAAGTGCATGAATTGCTTTAAGGTGAGGAGTTGGCTTTTCTCAACCTCAAGGTATGTAAAAACAAATTAAGATGTTTTAGTTTGTGCACCTGCAGATCAAATTGTCCTGATTCCATGTTGCCAGTTTAGTTTTTGAAAATCCAAAATTTGTTGAGATGTCACTTCCTGTTTGACAGCTTCACCACTGATATGATTAACTGACTGAGGAACACTTTCAGCCTTGATCACATGTCGATCCAGCTCACAGAGCTGATGTAATGCAGAAAAATATTCCAGCGGTATCTAATCTTTTGGTTTGAGTCTCAAAGCTTCAACACACACCTTAAACTTAGAATTTTAGTGGCCTTAGAGTGCTTGTGATGTAGGTATAAAAGTTTGTAGTGTACCAAAACTGTGTGCCAGATTTCACAACTTTTCTCTCTCTTGAAAAGGTCTTCTCGATGAATGCATGCAGATTCAAACCTGGCAATTGGATATGTGTGTCTGTAGTGAAAAGAGAAAGACCTCGGCAGTCCAATCTGGCAAAGCAATGCAAGATTTCAATATTTTTTTCCTTTTTCCTTATTTGCAGTCCAGGTCTGACAGTGAAAACAGGAGAAAAGGTGCAGGCAGGCGACCTAGAAAGGACAACCAAAGCCAACACAAAATAGATTGCATCCATATGACAGAGTCTGTAGCTCCATACTGGACAAAAACGAGCCAGTGACTCATTGTTTTGGTATTATAAATGTTTTCATAGGATTTGGACGCCGATTAAAGACACAGTGGGGGTCAGACATCCAATAACCTGATACAACTTGTTTGAAATCTGCTAACACCCATGAATACAAATCAGTCCCACTAGTCTCTGTTTGCCAACTAAAAATATTACTTGAGAACAATCACAGGCTCTAATCGTCTTAGTAAACAAACATTACTGGTGCAGAGATATAACAGAATAATAGACTGGTCACTTTTTTGGGGAAATGAGCAAATACTCACAACTTCAAGACTTAAGCGGGAAGCCCCTTGTCTCCAGTCTCTCTGACCCACAGTCCTCTTTGCTTATGCCTGTTTTCACCGACACTCTCTGCTCCCTCGGCTCACGGCTGTGGTGCCGCTGGTCCAGTTCTGAGCTCCTTTAAAGACAGTCTTTATTTGTGGAGGGTTTGAAAGCTGTGTTATCTACCTCAACACACGCCCACCTCTGACTCTCCTCTCATGCACACGCACTCTGCAATCCAGCTGCAGCCAGATGTGTGGCACATCCTCTTCTTTTAGTTGAGCCTTGTGATTTACCTCACTTTTGAATTCTCTGTCTTCTTTTTGATTTATGTACTGTGTGTCAAAAAATGTATAAAAGGATGTATATCTTGCCAATCAGGTTTCAGTTTTCTCAAAACTTGTGATGGAAATGAACTTTTAAAATCTATTTCTGCTTCACTGTGCTGAGGAGGAGCTTCTAAAAGTGTTTACTCCAGTACCGTGAGCACTTTTGTTCAGAATTTTGACTGTATGCTCTTTTAAACTCGTGTTAAACTCTTAACTTTCTACATTTTATTCAGAAATATCATATTTAGTCATACAATGAACTATATTACTGAGCTGAGATTAATCTGGTGATAATGATTTAAATGATGCAATATGATGCAAGAGCTTATTAATTGTTTCTGTAAGTTTTTTAGGTTCATTTGTAAGAACTAGTTCCTCTGTGTTTTGCTACAGAATAACAGGAAGTTCATCCCTCAGCACCGTCCAAATCCTGCTTGTGGCATTATGATCAAATGTGCCCAGTTGTGATGGCTGATATATTCGTACCCTTCGTTTACTGTCAGTGAAAGTAATGTCACACAATGAAATTTGAAAAAAAAAAAAAACAAAAAAAAAAAACAATGCTATATGTTTTTTTTCTTTTACAGACATTTACAGTGATGCTTAATTTTAGTGGCCGTGTATTGTACGACTCACAGATGTCCACGGAAGTGGCTAATTTATAAATATACTATCCTCACCCATGCACATAGTAGAAAACAGCTTTTTAAAATGGTGTCCTAGTGGACATAATGCATAAATCAGTGCCCTTTTATTCCAGAGCAACCTTAGCACAAGTCTACTTAATACCCTCATCAATATGAACATGAAGGCATGGAACAATCTGCAACCACCAAAATAATGTACAAAGACCTTATCAGTTTTAGGGCAAAGTGATCAAATTCGCCATTTGGCTCATATGTCAACGTCCAAAGTTGTATATAATTGCTTAAATTCCAATACCTGAGCAAAATGTTTATTTCCATTATAAAATGTTGTTAGAAGCCAAACACTGCTTGAAAGAAGTTTTCTCACAGCTTCTTTTAACAATTACCGTGACTGTGGTTAATCTGATTATAACAAATATCCACTCACACATCTGAATAAGAGATTACAATTTTTACAATGTGTTTGCCAAGTTGTGAGTCTTTCAACCTGAGTTCTAATCTATCTGTGTTTTAAGTAAAGTCTGTAAACTTTAGTCCCAAAGAAGGAGGAGAAATAAGGAGGGTAGGAATGAATTATTCTTTATTGACTGGCATCCAGATGTTATTCCAGCTCTCTGTGTGTTTTCATGCTGCAACAGCAGTGAGGTCAGAGTTGGCCTGTGCATATGGCCAGAAAAAAAAGCATGAAAAAAGTCAAATGGAGAAGGTGGAGAGAAGGCAGCAAGGAAATAAGACAAACAAATGGGTTTAAATAATAACAACAACTGCGTTTTACCATCTGTATGCCCCCCTGGCAGCATCAGTAGAGGCTTACTGCGGTGAGGGAGTCACCCCACCACCAGCAGCTGGTTTGCATTAACAACAGGCAATTTGTCACCTTCAGCAGAATTCCAACCACACATGCACACACACACACATGAGCACACACACACACACACACACACACACACACACACACACACACACACACATGCACAGTTTTTCAAGCCACAGGAGATGCACACTCGTGGCTCGCTCTGTTATTTCTCCAACACTGTCTCACTGTGGAGGAAAGCCAACACTGCACTTTGCTTCACCTCCAGAGGCTGACGAAACACCCACACAGCAACCAGAAACTCTCCTTTTTAACACAATACAGAGTGAGTTAAAGGCGGTGCGTCCTTGGGATTTTTTCTGGCCTTAATGTCAGCTGTCAGTTGTAAAGTTTTTTTGTGTGTGTGTTCTGGCCCCTTTAACATCCCCCTTGAGTCAGCTTCCAGAAAGAACAAAAAAGAAAAAAAGCTTAACATTTTGGGGAAGTATTGCTTTGCTACTGACAGGAAATGTAACGTTGTGGTTTATTTACCAAGACAAAGTGAGATTAGCTATACAGAGAAGGTTCATCAAAGACGGCTGTAAACGCTCCCAACTAATGCCAAGAGGGCATCATGGAAGCTCAACACCTCCGCCCTCTTTCCTTAATGTTGACTTTGATACTTGTATTTTTCCTCTCTTCTGTTTGCACAGGAATGGATAAAGCGAGTAAGTCATCTAAGCTTTGATCTGATTAACTTATTTATCAGTAAAATTGTGAACTTCTGTCATTAGTCCAAGTTTTTGTGGTCTTAAATATACATTTCTGTAGCATCACAGAAACAGCAATTACCTTTTTTAAAGTCTTGTTCTTCTGTAGTTTATTAAGTTAGCCAATGGTCTGGTCCATATTCTGCAATTGTTACATAGTAGTTAAAAAAATGTTTGCTTGAGGTTTTCATTTAGTTTTTATTTTCACTTTCTAGTAATACAAAGACAAAATACAAAGACAAATATTAATTTAACATACTGGATCCAGTTTATGTGGTATTTTATGCCCAAAAATTACTTAAGCAATTTATCAAAGTTACCAGATTATCAGTTATTGATCTTCTCATTATTCAGCTCTAAAATTAATTCCTATTGTGTTTCCTTTGCAGACATAAAACTGGAGAGCAAAGTTTTTGTGGCCTTCAAAGGCAAAGATCTCAGTATTGGATGTGAGATTAAGAAACCAGCAAATGAAACCAAAAGCCAACTGAAGTGCTTCAATTCCCACAATATAGAAATACACTCAGTAGACATAACTGCCCAAGGTCTTCAACCAGGTACCGAAACCCGGAATCTGCACCTGAAGAAACTGAATGATTCTGGAAAATACTACTGCAGATATAAACAATCCCAAGCTTACTGGTTTCTACGTGTGAGAAGTGAGTATATAAAGAAAAAAAGGGCAGGTATTTATTACGACGGTGTTGGGACTAAACAAAAGCTGAACTGGGATGTTTGTGATGTTTCATCTCTGATTTTAAGATAAAAGTTATATCAAGGCTTGAATTTCCTATAAGAACTTTTACATATAAGAAGTCTGGGATTATGTAATCTCTAACGCCTGACTGTTAAAAAGGATAGGAATGGGTTAAAAAAAAAATCCATTTTAAATGAAATGCACTATAGAGAAACTTTGTTTAACTGCAGGTGCAATTGGCCAAAAAATAAATAAAGAGTCAGTTTATGTTTGCAATAGTACAAGATTTCTGTCAGATTGAGCCTTTTAGTATTTTCCTCATAATCTCAAATAAGTACAGCAAGGTACTGCAAGCAGGCCAGTTCAGTACCTATAACCTTTTTATTCCATGTCTTTGTGATGCGTGCAGAATGTGTTGTAGTGTTTTGTTGAAAAAATGCATAATTGTCTCTAAAAAAGTGTAGTCGTGTTGCAATGATTGGATTGCTTAATCATTTATTGATATCATGCATTTGCAGAGAGGGAAGAAAATAAAGAACCCATCCAATCTTTCTCTTGGGGATTTTTAAACATTAAATTTATTTTGTCAAGCATTCATTGACGAACGAACTAATGATCCTATGACCATCTTTAATTCTCATAAATAACCAAACATGCTCACTGTTTTTGTACTAAATTGTGATTAAAATTAATTGCTGGTATCCATTTGAAAAAATAAACAAAAAACAAAAACAAAAACAAAAGAATATGTATAATATATATATTTTTATTTAAAACCCTCTTCATTTCCATCCCATCTTTTTATGTAGAACATGTTGCAGGCCTCAAAAGCAGGAAATATTATGACATTAATGAAAGAAGTAATGGCAAAAGATATAAATTTCTGTGGTTCATATATAGTCTGCAGCTAAATAAAAGTCACGGTAAATGTAAGATTCCCTGATTGTATTGTTTCAAACTTGCACTTTCATTCTTATCCCAGCTTTTTCTGATTTGATGTTGTAGTTTGTAAATGTTGGTAAGCCCCACAAATATAATGCAATGACTTACTAGTCAGTCATGTTAACCAGTTAAACTGATTTTTTTTAAACGTTATACAGCTTTCTCAGTCTTTTGCTGCCTGTTTTTTTTTTTAAGTGTATTGCCGACCTTACATTTAACATATTGACCACTTTCCCTTCCTTTTGGTGCCGTTCTGGTTCCTCAGGTGGGAAAACAACACAAAATCTATCAGAGTTTTATAAGAGAGGGCGCCAGGCTTGATCCTGAATAATTTTCCTGTCAGATGAGGAATCTGTTGTTAAAACCTTTGCCTTTTGGTCATGCTGCATTACAGAACAGACTAACACTGACTGATGTGTGTTTTCCAGCTGAAGGCTACAAACATGTGGAGCCATGGGGCTACAAAGAGTTTAGCATAGTGGCTGTTGTAACTGGTGGGCTGCTAATCTTCAGTGTGGTTGGCTCAGTCTATGTCTTCAGAGGACATTGGGTAAGATGTGTACTGATCCAAAGTTAAGAAACAGCATGTTTCAAACCGCTGTCCTGACTTCTTCTGTCATGTCATGAGAGATGTGGCAAAACACACAGTTACTGATCAGTTTCTGAAGTCCACATTTTTAAATGCTTGTTACTAAATTAAAAGAAAAACAACAAAATAGTCAAGAAAGCATCTAACGCTTGTCTAACATTATCGTATTGTTTTTTTTAGAAAGAGAGAATAACTGCTTGTGGTGAAGCTGACAGAAAAGAAAAAAGGAAACACACTGAGACGGAGGAAGACAACATGGATGTGATGGCAGCTCAGTCTACTTCCTTCTATGCTGTAAACTCCTTTGTACTCATCAGCATGCTTGATAGACAATTTTTATTTCAATAGATTTGACCATCTACATTTATTACCTTTTTTTAAAACAGTTCTTGGGCACTGACATGAAATTTTCTCTTAGAGTCTAGAGCCTCGGCCCAGATCCATTTATGATGTGCTGGACCACTCAGCTCCTAGAATAGAGCCAAAAGACCCAAAAAAACCTAATTCCAAGAAAACGGGGCTCTCAGAAAAGGTTGGTAAACCTTGTATGTCTATCCACAGCTTATATTCTAATATACTATCAAGATAAAACATGTAACTACTAACTTTTTTTTTCTGTAGGTGAAGGAAACTCCAGATGAAGGCGTGTTTGAGTCTGTTTATGAAAATGTTTAAATATTTTTTTTTATCTAGTTATAATGTTCATATTAGTAATCAGGATCTGATAACTTGACTTTTTGTTGTCATTACCATAAAATGTAGGCATACAATATCCTCATACAGTATGTATTTACACTACTGTACATTAAACCACTGGATTAAATAAACGTTACCGAATCATTGTCAGAGTGACATTATTTTAATACTCTATAGTTATAGTTGAGGTATTCTGTACACATTTGTGATGTTTAATGTACTGTTAAATAATGTGTTGGATAAACTGGCTCGCAATAGGTTTTAAGTCTACAATGCAAACATCGAGATGCTTTTAAATGAATGTACTGGTCTAAGATGTCAAATAAAATGTTATATCTGAGAAATAGTATGTGTTTCAATAATTACCATATTTGGATTCCCTTTCTGTAACTAACCAATGACATTGTGGGGTTTAGTTTCCATCAGCCAATCTCAACGCTGCTCTCAGTAGCACTTCCTGGTTTGGTTTGGTTTGTTTTTGCTGTATTGATCATGGCTGCTGAAGGAGATTTTCTGGCGAGATACAGAGCTGTGTCAAATAAACTGAAAAAGTGAGCGAGCCTTTTGAGTTGCACTGTGAATATTTTGTTTCAATCAGAAAGAAAAAATGACTATCAGGAGTAACGTAGCGTTTTTAGCACTTTGGCTAAGTGGTTCCTGCTTCAGCTAGCGGCAATAGACCAAGCTAGGGCTCTTCGGTTGTTATTGTCATTACTGTCATTGTTAAAAACGTTAATGTGTCCTATCTATATGAGCTTGTCATGCGGTGTCTAATACAAATATGTTGGTTATATTTATTTTTTAGTCCAAACACTTGATTAATCACAAGAACCCTTATTTGTCTAATGTTAGCCGTTAGCTGTCTTGGAAACAAGAGAAGCTCAGCTCTCTGTTCAGCTCTTGTTTAGCTATGTAACGTGTAATTACATCAACTTGCTAACAAGCTGACTGCTGTATTTAAGAAATTAACAGCGTTTTGTTTCATGTTTACAGACGGTTTCTCCGGAAACCCAATGTAGCAGAGGCGAGTGAGCAGTTTGGTAAGTGGCTTACAGTTTGTCTGCACTGCAGCCATGATGACATCATTGCATTTGTTAACCAGGCACGCGCTGGTGGACCAGACAAGTTTTGTGGTAAAGGGGTATTTTCTAGTGGCAATAAGGTGTCCAAAATCGCATAAATGTGACACAAAACCTAAATCAAAAGAGACAGCTTTCAGAGATGCTTCAAACAACTGCAGTGAGACGTAAATTGTTGCAAAATTTCAACTAAACAACATCAAAACTGCTTCAGTGACATTGGAATTTTTTCAGTGATGATAAATTGAATAAAAACAGACATGAGATGCAAAACCACAGATATAAAACTTCCTCTCATGAGACATTTATCAACTACAGATATCCACACTGATCAAAAAGTGACACTAAATGTGTTTTAGAAAGCAAACAAAGAAAGACGAAGAAAAAAAAAACAGCTATATTTTAAATAGGATATTTAATAATGAGAATAAACGCAAAATGACCACACAGTAGATGTTATGTGCATTGTTTTTTTTTTTTGTTGTTGTTTTTTGTTTTTAAGAAAGACTTAAATCCACAACTTATTTTGGCATGGTTTGAGATACAAGACTTCTTTTTTCAGTATAAATAAAGGGGTCCTGGCAAAAAAAAAATAAACGCTAGTATTGTTATACACAATGCCAATGCAATATCTGCAAAATGCATGTATTTGTACAAATATGCAATATTTGTAGAATGTGTGTTGCACCTTTTCCCTCAGAACTTGATGGGTCCACCAGGCCGTGCCTGGCTAACACATGCAGTGATGTCATCATAACCAGACTTGGTTGTTGGAGCACTTTTCTTTATCTGTTGTCAAACAAACAACTTTGTTGTGAAACATAAATATAAACTTATGTGAAGAATCAAGAGAAAAATGGCAGCTGTATTAACTTTATCTATCCATCTCTCTCTCTCTCTCTCTCGCTCTCTCTCGCTCTCTCTCTCTCTCTCTATATATATATATATATATATATATATATATATATATATATATATATATATATAAAGGAGGTGTACATGAATGCACCATGAAATTTGCTGTTTTAATGTGGAAAGAAATCAGTAAAGATTTAAGAATTTACATGATGTTCTTTAAATACACCTTAGAAGTACTGTCATGTACAGCTTTTCAAAAGTATTTAGCTTTAATTTCAGTCCACTACATTTGTAGTTTGTACATAATGATTACTTAAACTTCTATCTTAATGATTGTGGCTATATTTAGATTAAAAACATAAATCTGTGAAGTTTAATTTATGTGTACTTAACTTTTTATTGAAAAAAATTTGGGCACATTTGGCAAAATTGTCAATAGTTAGAAGTCATAAGTTGCTCACAAGCACAAGGAAATCAGTTGTGCTTGCATCTTGTTGAAAAATATTAAAAAGTCTGTATTTCACCCAGTCCTAGTTTTACTGTTGGTCTGCTTAAACTCATTTAATTTTGCTTGATTCCAGGCCAGTTGGCAAAGGAGCTGAAGCAGCAGGACTGCCTTCAGTATGCTGCCTTCTGTAACCTGGCCATGGCTCGGTGAGTGGACACTGTCTTTTAGACTTATTCTTTTACTTGTCATGGAAAGTACTCAAGGTACTTTACACTGCCAATTATGTTAATTTATTTCCACACTTATTCATACTACCTTTCTTTTTTGTTTTATTGAATTAATTTTTCCATAATTTATGCTCATACATCAGTGAGCATGTTGGCTGCTGGCAACCATCCAACATATATATATATATATATATATATATAGTAAACAAACATAACGTTATGACACACTAAGTGATGATGATGTTCTGAATAGATTTTGACTATTTCATGCCGGAGATGATTTAAAGTTAAAAATGAATTTTTCAAAAAAAAAAAAAAAATACGAGACAATTTCGTACCATTAAAGTTGATTTAAAAAATTTAAAAACTGTTTGCCTACAAAAGCAGCTGTCAGAGTGATCAAGGCTTATTGTCTCAAAAACAAAGTTAATGCTCTGCAAAGAAAACAAATCACCAGTAATCACCCCGAGCTTAATGCTCATTGCATGTGTTTCAGTACAAGTTGCTGCTTTGTATGCCTTTGTTTTGACCCGTATGTTATTTTCCATCTGCTAATCATTACTGTGGATACATTGAGATCCATGTTGTATTGATAGCAACACAAACAACACAGTGATTTCCACGGCATCATGTTTGCATCGTGTCCTGCTTCCTGTGTGCTTTAGACACCTTCCTAACTATAGCACTTCTAGCAGAAAATCTCCCACTGTGACGTGCGTGCATGACTATGTTGATTGCCTGTAGTCAAGCATGTGAGCATCCTGAACAGCTGGGAGCCAAATCAAAAAGATTTTTTCAACTGTTTTTGCTACTCTCAGCAGAAACTCCAGCCTTGCAGTCTCCATACTGGATGGGGATGCAGCTTCTCAGTACACTCTGTTTTACCCCCCTAAGGGTCTGACTATACTCCTGCAGCCTTTGCAAACTCACATTTTCGTGTTATATGGGTTGTATCTTGGGGGTAAAATCAGAAATATGGAGTTCAACTCCAGCTAACTTTCAACCAATCAGCATTCAACCAAGGCATTTCATGACCCCAGAGGGCGATGTGTTGTTAGGTTTTTGGAGGCTTGCATGTCTGTCTAAATTATAAATGATATCCATCTGCAGGGATAGATATATAGAATAAGCTTTACAATGCGATAAAGACAGAATGACATACTTTTTTTGGTCAGATTGTTTAATTAGATGTACTTTGCCAAAGGCTTGACAGACTCCTCTTTGGTGCTTTAGACGTAGAAAAAGGGTTTTTGAGACAGTACCTGGTGAAATCATCATTAATTCCTGTGATTTTTTTGTGTCTGCCTCAAGGTTATTATAGTTAACGAAAACTAACGAAAAAACGAAAACTAAAATTAAAAAAACATTCTCGTTAACTGAAATAAAAATAAAAACGAGAGTTTTTAAAGAAACGAAAACTAACTGAAATTGTATTGTGTGTTTACAAAACGAACTAAAACGAACTAAAATTAAAGCAAAAATGTCCTTCGTTTTAGTTTTTTGTAAATTTATTTCATACATAAGGCTTTGGGGTTGATATGAAATCTATTTACTTCACTCTGCCGTCGTACGGCCGTGACGTCACGTGTCAACAGCTTGTCCGCCCGCGCCGGCTAGCGTGATGCTACGGAGAAAGTTAGGAGAAAGCGAGGAGAGTCCTATTTGGGATTTCTTTCGTTATGACCATGTCAAAGATAAAGTGTCTTGTAGAAGAAGCAGGTGGTACAATATGTGGAAGGAAAAACCACGAATCTGAAAATCCATTTGAAAAGCTGCACATGAAGGTTAACCAGGAGTACCTGGACCAGGTAGCCTTTCTGCCCCCCTCCACGGATTGATAAGCTTCAGCCAGGCCAAGCAGCATGGGGAGGGAACGTGAGTCACAGACACACTCTCAGTTACACACACACAGAGTCTCGCACACGCACACACATACGCAAACAGACCTACACATACAGTCACACACAAAATCTTAAAAAGCTGAATTTGAGAGGCTTAAATTAGTTTTTGGATAGTAGGTTATGTATGTTTAGCATAGAAGGAAAGGCAGTTTATTTGTATAGCACATTTCATGTACAGGACAATTCAAAGTGCTTTACATAAAACAAAAGTATTAAAGATATTAAGAAATAGTAAAAGGCAGCAGCACATAGCAAGAATCACAATAAAATCATAAATTACATTAAAATTATTAAAAGCAAGATGAGTTAAAAAGCTAACGTGCAGATTTCATGCATAGGTGCATGAGAAAAGAAATGTTTTTAACCTGGATTTAAAAATGTCTACATTTGGGGAAAGTTTAATCTCCACTGGCAGTTTGTTCCATTTGTTTGCAGCATAACAGCTAAATGCTGCTTCTCCATGTTTAGTCTGGACTCTGGTCTGGACTAGTTGACCAGAGTCTTTGGATCTAAGAGCTCTGCTAGGTTTATATTCTCTGAACATATCACAGATGTATTCTGGGCCTAAACCATTCTGGGATTTGTAAATGATCAGAAGGGTTTTAAAATCTATTCTGTGACTGACTGGAAGCCAGTGTAAAGATTTCAAAACTGGTGTGATGTGTTCAGATCTCTTAGTTCTGGTTAAAACTCTAGCAGCAGCGTTCTGGATGAGCTGCAGATGTTTAATGCTCTTTTTAGGAAGTCCTGTTAAAAGACCATTACAGTAATCCAGCCTACTGGAGATGAATGCATGGATGAGTTTCTCTTGGTCTTTCTGGGAAACTACGTTTTTAATTCTGAAAAGAAAAGAAAAGCACATCAGCATCCAGCTGAGATATATCAGTATCTTAACCAGCTGCTGGCTCTGTGTTCTACCAGACACGTTCACTTTCAGTGTCTAAAATATTCACAGCTTTATCATGTCCAGTATAACATGTGAGGTCCTGTACTGTTAAACAGATACAGTGATTTGTACTAAAGTTGCTGCACCTCTAGTTCAATTCTTTATGTAGTTAATTGTGAATTGTTTCATCTGAATGAATCAAACCTCTGGTCTAGAGTTTGTTGGATTGTTGAGGTTGTTCATGATTAGTCAGATTTATCTCCTTTAGACTCCTGGCTGCCAAGGACTGTGAATTGTCTCTTGAATGGATTCATGTTATGTTGATGTGTGTCTTTAGTATGTTGGTTATGTTGATTTTTACCTAGCACACTATCTCAGAAGCAGCATTTCACACATTTTTTTTTTTTTACTTAAGGCTACTGTCTTATGGGCTGTTGTCTTTGATTTGTCGTTGGCTGTTCATGTTTTCCTCCTGATACAGTTTTTAAAAAGTGTATCTTAAGTTTTTATTATACAGTGCTTATTCTGATTATTTTGAATTTTGCACCTGGAAAATACTCTAATTTAGAAAAAACAAACAAAAAACTAAAACTAACACTAAAACTAATAAAGACTAAACTAAAACTAAGCATTTTTAAAAAACGAAAACTAAGAAAAACTAGAAAATATGTTCTAAAAACTAATTAAAACTAACTGAATTTGAAAATAAAAAGTCAAAACGAAATAAAAACTAAAACTAATAAAAAATCCAAAACTATTATAACCTTGGTCTGCCTTCATCTGCCACGTGCTTTCACACCACACACTCACACTCTTTGTCTATTGTAGCTTCAGATCTCATGTCAGGCGCTTGAAATCCAACGATCATTATCCGCTACTAGTCAGAACAGCTTAATTTTTCCAGTTTTTTTTTTTTCTTCTTTTTTTAATTCAAGCAGTTTAAGTCCAGTAAGTGGCTTGATATGGTACAAAGATGAGTGGGGAACTGCCAGAGGTTACCATGCAACCCTGCATAAAAGCAATGTTGGTACCATACCCTTGGGAGCATTATTTATTTACATAGTTGTGCAGAGCATAATGTGTTGTGGAAAAGACACCATTATAATGCATATATTTGTAGGTCTTCCCCATAGAAAAACGACAGTCAAGGTGTCAGGGAGTACAGACTCTTGCACCATCAGAAGTTACTCAGAAACTGGGGACACTCTCACTGGACCAGTTTCTGTTAAAGACAAAATGCTGGAAGTGTGTTCAACTGTTATCTGCCAACTGTGGCTACTTTGTTGAGTAAAAAGTTTAGAAAACATTTTTATTTGTAAATGGATTCTATGATTTCTTTGTTTATTTCAATTATTTATTTGTTCTATGCTTTTATTTGTGGGTACAATGAACAGGAGCTGCTTGAATTTCAATATAATAACAACTAGAGTGAAGCTTACTGTGGCATTTATCTCATCCTTCTCCCACCTCTGTTCCTTCTTTTATGTATTTATTTTATAGATGATATGTGTCTGATCTAAGTAAGGCTTGATAATTAAACTGTTTTCTCAGCTTTTGAGGGATAACTTGACACTAACACAAGCCCCAAACTTCAGAGTTGTTCTTTTGGCTGACTGTGAGCTGATCCCCGAGGTCTTGCTCCAAATACTTTGTGGAAAATGTTGACAAAATACTGGAGAAACCGGTCGACACTCCTTTCATTTGCTTTTGTCCATGTAGCGTAGAGTCAGGCCTTCACATTGTGAGTTGGACTCGAGTATTCCTAATAAGAACCGTGATGTGCATGTTGTTGTTACACATTCCCAATGTCTTTGACTGCAGGTGTGAGCAGACTCTCTTCAATGCTCCTGGAGAAGCTCTGGCATTAACCGATGCTGCACGCCTCTTTCTCTCATCTGAGAAAGAGAACAAAGCCCTGCAGGCGCCGGGCTTTGATGAGCACCTCCAAGCTGCACTGAACTGCTACAGCTTCGCTGTCAAGGTATGCTCAACAGTTTACAGTGCTCCAAAATATCTGGAATTTTCAAGGTGGAGTATCAGAACAGACCAGGTCTGCAGAAGAGATTCTGGACTACATTCCTGCATTGTGACTGAATGCTGATTTGCAAATGCTTTGCAGGTGTACATTGAGATGAACCAGCCCGTGATGGCAGCCAGCCTGTGTTTGGAACTTGGCAATGCGCTCAAGGTTGAATCAAAGCTTCAAGCTGTCCCATAAGATAAATGATGCACATTTATTTGGCTTGATGTTCACAGCATATAATGCAAATGATGTTTAATCTCATTTTCCTACTGCAACAGGAAATGAACAGACCTGGGGAGGCAATAGTGCACTATCAGAGGGCTGCAGAGTTACAGACACAGACTCCAACTGAAGCTCTGCTGTCGATGGGAGAAATGGCCACATGTAAAATTCTCACCCGTGGGTTCAGTCAGTCTGCTTGGATGTTGCTGCTGCATGTTTTACGTGCATGCGTGATTTGACATTGCATACCTCTTGTCTCATTGCAGGCGATTACGACGGTGCTTTGTCAGTGTTCACCGAGATGCAACTGGTGTGTCAGGAGAGAGGACTGCAGCTCCCAGGCACCACCACACCTGTTGGTGAGCGTCTGATGCAAGCTTCGTCTGCAGCATGCTCTCATGTAGACACAGTCCTCAGTGATTAAAACTTACAAACAGAATAAGTTTGCAATAAGTACCTCAGAGGTGACAAAGCAAACACTGGTACTTGAGTTGGCTTCTATTTGGCTGCAGTTTGAGATTTGTGTATTTAGATTTTAGTGCTTCCTACACACTGGATCTTCCAAACCCAGATTACATTACAACTGTTGCCTTTTTACATTGACTAAACATGAAAAACTGAGGTGTCTTCTTTTGTCATGAAAGGTGCTTTTCTGGACATTGTGGCCAAATGTGAGATATCCAGAGTGTTACTGCTGATGTTGCTTGAGGTAAGCATGTAGAAAATTACAATTTTTTTCTTATATTAAGACAACAGCACTGTAATAAAAATGTTATTTAATTTGATGTGTGAAACAAACCAGTGTTTGTTCACTTTGTGAAGCGGTATTGCAGGATTTTATAAGTTTTTACCTCAGATATGCAGCAGCAGCAATGCTTCAGTGTCAAACATTCATCAGCTGGCCACATGGGGAACTGTCCAATTAAAAACAAGGCAACGCCTCCACATTATCTCCTTTAGGTTAAAGGTGTAAGTTCTTAGTTTTTTAGACATTGCTACTGTTTTTTTTTCTGTTATTTTGCTCCCAAATCGGCAGAACTATTAGAAAAAGTCTGCGTTATGGAAAAGGTCACAAATAATCTGTGTCCTACACCAGTGCTTAATCAGAGTCTCTGAATCAAGCTTGTGAAGGACATAGGGGACAAATGTACATTTGACACAGGAAGAGGAAAGAGGTTAGATTTGTTCAGATAATATAACAGTGTCATTGTGATCTAATTTAAGATCATCTTTAGTTTTTAGTTTCAGTTCAACCTCCTATAGACTATTTCAACAGAGTTTTTAGCGTTTTAAATTCCTTCCAGCCCTAGAATATTTGTTTTGGACAGATTGTAGTTGGAGGATGGAAGGTCAGAGGGCAGGAATGGGCAACAGAGATGGTGAGAGGATTTAATTTTATATTAAAAACGTGATCTGTGAATTAAAAAATTAAATATAATTAATTTTATTGTACTTTTGTTCTGATTTGAGTTGCTTGTTTGTGCCATTTTACTGTCTCATTAACTAGCATATTTATTTATCTTATTGTTGTTCTGATTTAATGCTATAATACCTTCTGAAATCTTTTTAACTTTCTATTTTCTGGTCAGAATTCATCTGTTCTGTTATTTCTCAGCAGTGATTTGCTAATTGAATGTCAATGTATGTAAAACATGTTTATTCACTTATGTGGATTATGTGATTATAATAATATTTACCAGTCAGGTTTAAGTTTCTGTACTTTTTTCTTTTTTTCTTTTAATTTAAGAGTGATGCATCCTTCTGGTGTGTTTTATATACATTTTTTTAATAGATCTTCCTATAATGTCGTTGTGGGGCATTCATTCACGGCTGAATTATTGGTGCAGAAACATTCCAGTGTTTGCTATTTTCTGTGCAGCCCCCGCCTCAGAAGTTGCTACCTGAACACGCTCAGACCCTGGAGAGATACGCATGGGAGTCCTTTGACCCTCACAGCCAAGGTAGATGCTCCTCTGTATTTAACTTTTAGAGGGAAAAAGCAGAGAAATAAAAAATGAACCTTGCTTTTTCTTTTTTTTTCTTTTTTTTCCTGTTTCACTGAGAGTTCAGAACAAGGCTCATGAATCAAACGAGTGATGTAAATAATGTCAACGTATCCTCTCCCACAGTGAACTTCCTGCCGGAGAACGTCTTCCTGCTCCTGCAGTCTGTCGTGGTGAGTTTTATGAGCAACATACTGGTTCAAGGATTTCCCTGACTTCCGGCTTTATGCAAAAAAACAAAGTAGATAATTTTCTATCCCTCACTTGACAGTGATAAATGTGTCTTGTCTTCTATTCTTTTCTAGCTGCAGCTTGTCCCTCTTTCAGTGTCTTGTAATTGATTTTAAACTTTTGAGTTTGGTTAGTTTATAACACACAAAACAAACCGTTTTGTCTTCATTGTGCACTCTTAAATTCTTGTTACTAGAGAATCAGCAGTGAGAAGACTGAGACTTTTATTTAAACTTGTAGTTGTTTTTATTAGAGCAGCGCATAACTGAAGGTGTGCTCTGCAGATGGCGTGTCAGGAGAAAGATACCGAGTCCCTAAAGTCTCTCCAGACAGAGCTGTGGTAAGCGTACAGTGTTCATTTCCAATATCTGGAGGAGCATTTTTTGGTTTATTTATCTATTTTGTGTGTGTGCGGCTCTCTCCCTCTGCAGGCCGTTTCTGACAGCTGAACAGAATCATCTTCTCCATCTGGTGGTTCAGGAGCGAATCACACCGTCTGGTCAAGGCATTTAGGCGAGTCCGGCTCTTACTCACTTCCTGTGGGATCAATATTTTTATATCATGGAACATTCCTGTTTCTGACTGGGTCTGTTGTAAGGCCTGGAGAGGGGTTGTTTTCAAGACTTTGCTGATGTAACTTACACTTGTACAAAACTGTCCTTATTGAGTCTTTGAGATTTGGAAATCTGATGACATGGAAGCAGCATTTTCATAATGATGTGTTCATTTGTAAAAGTCTGGCCTCTTTTTTGTACAAGACTTAACTGAAAGCTATAAAACAGGACAATGTCTTATATTTGTTATGTAAAAGTCTGCTGAATTGACTTTATTTCCAGTGGTTTAACAGTTTAATCACAACCATTCTTGGGTTTTAATTCATTTTATTAGTAAATGACATGGCTTGAATTCCATTAAAATTACAGACAAACCTTTTATTGAATATCTCCATTATATAGTGAAATATAAAACCACTCCTATATCCCTGGATCAGTTAATTTTCACTTGTACAGATGTACGTTTCTTAGGATAGCAGCCAACTACACACACAACATCAAACATGGTTTACACACAAAAAAAAAACACTCAATACAAAATGCTACAAAAATATAAAATGGTTACATTGTACATAGCTAGATACAATATACTTGAGTTGTAAAATAATGATAAATGAATAAAACTAATTGTACTGTGACACAAGCTTTGTGTTTCCTGACTGTTTAATGCTCTGTAACAGGACTGATGTAGTTGCCAAGACGACAACTATCTGCTGAGAGTAAAGGACTTTCTCACATAACGGCTCAAAAAGTAGTTATAAAATTTGACTTTTTAGACGCCAAGCAGATGAGACGATTGATACCAGCCTAGTTTCTGCTAAATGAGACGCTACACCCAGCTGCCAGATCACAGTAACGTAGGGCTGGGCGATAAAAAGGATTTGATTGATTCAACTTTGTTGTTTTATGGCAATTTGTTTTTATGAATGGATTATTTTTATTTTCATCTTTTTATTTTATCTCTTAGAGACAAGGTGTCGTCGGAAAACAAGTGGTAAAGTAAGCCAGTATAGTTATGCTAGCCTTCATTTCTGGCTGGAATTTAGCTCTGCGCTTCACTGCAGTGAGATGCTCCCTACGAGATGTATAAGACAGCAGCCCACAGTCCCGCTACGACGACCCACGTCCTAACGGTACATTTGGATGATGAAAAAAGGGCCCTGTGGAACGGTATCATGGGTGTGGTTGTGTTGCATATAGCTAATGATACAGAGCTCATTTATAGGGTGGAAAAGCCCATCTTTATTCACGTTAATTTTTTTTGTATACCCACAAGGAACATTTACATGCAAAAATGTGACGTTTAATGAAACTTTTCTCGGCGTTATACCAGTTCAAATAGGGTAAATTACTTTTGTATTTTTTATCATGCAGTGTTAGATTTATGTTTTAAAAGAATTTTATTTAAAAAAAATATGAAAAAAAGGGAAACTTCTTTCCAAGAGGTTCTAATTTTGTTTTTAAGTTAGTTTGAAGTTAAACATTATGAAGTAAAGCATGTATTTACAAAAACTAGCTTCCTGTAGCTCATAGTTTTACACATATTATGCCAAAATGATGTTGTTCACAATGGCAGGAACCCTGCGTATTGTTGTACAAGCTTGCATCAAAGCTGGTGTTAGTTGGACTTTAAGTTTGAGTAAACTCACAAAAGAAATGACCAAAAGTAGTAAAATTTCTTTTGCCTTTTTTCTGTCAATTGTAGGATGTTTTTAAGAAATTTTTTTTTTTTTAAAAATTGGAAATTGGATTCGGTGTGAAAAAGAGATTTTTTTGCCATATTGCCCAGCCCTAGAATAAAGCACCTCCTCTACACAAAAGTGGTATCAATCTTGCCATCTCTCAGCAAAACAGCAAGTAATATTTCTCAAATTATTGAAACATAATCATGTCTAGACTTCATTCTTCAAATCTTCATGTAACTAGACAATGGGAGTATATTTTAAGTATGACTATTTTGCACCCATGCAGTCCTATTCTAAAACTCATATTCAAAATATTAAAATGGCTCTTGTTAGCATTTCAACACTTTCCCATGTTCCTTAACTGTTGATGGTGTTAAAACCGTCTTTAAGATGTTTGAAGTAACCTTAGTTTTTCCATCTACAGAGGAACACGACTCCTAATCCTTTTCACCTTCTCACTCGCTCTTCTTTCTCAGGACGAGGTAGGTGATCGCTAAGAGGAAGGTGAGAACAAAAGAGATCCATGCCAGGATGTAGGAGTGCCCGTACCCGCCTTGTTTTTCATTGGTGTGAAGCTCAGCTGTGTAGATTGAAGCTGCTGTCATTATACACAGACCTGCAGGAGAGAACAGGGGGAATACACCAAGACAATGCAATTAAAAAAATCAAATTTCCTCTTATTAGAAGGATTATAAGGCTCACAAGGAACACATGCCTAAAGCTTCCACTGTATTAAAAAAAAGAGCGACTGCTTCACATTGTTCTTTTTTGCCATGACATAAACTCATGACAGCACACGTCAAAAAAGCCGCTGTACTTTGTGTAAACTTCTCACACAGCAGCATCTTCACTGGTCCGTCATTAAAACCAGTGTTTTTCCTCTGCTGAGGTGAGACACAAGGCTTTCTTCACAACTACAAAAACTACCAAACCGAATTTTATTTGGATTTGGATCCCAGTTATCTACGAGTGCTTTTTACATCACCTGTTGCCAGGGAAACGTGTTGCTGTGCTACAGTATTAACGACAGCTGTGCAGGTTCCAGACTGCTGCTATCCACTGGCTCCAAATATTTAACTTAATGATATGAAATGCATGAAAAAAACAAGATAATATAATAAGGAACAGATTGTTTGGAAGGTAAGAGGACAAATAGTGTTAAAATCACTTTGTAAACATCATTTGAAGTTACAGCCACCTCAAAAACTAATAAATCTGTTGTGCATTTCTACATCCTACTCCCAGCCAAGGACTAGACGTGACGTTCATGAACAAATCGATTCTTTTGAAAGGCTCTTTTAAATAAACGATGGGAACCGATTCACAGCTGTGAGCCGTTCATTTGTGAGCCATTCTTTTTATATACAACTTTTCCACACTGCCTTCATCACATTTGTGACATCATAGAAGTCTAATGTCCAACACACTACATTCATATGAAGCATCTATGGGTAGAGAGTATTGTTCGGAAACAAACGCTGAGTTCTATCCAAAACTTTTACTAGAATTTGCACTGACTGCTCAGGTTTATCCTTTGTTTTTATCTATATTTTTCCTATATTTTTTTTTTCCTCTTGTATACTAGATTTTGTATAGGTACATATTTTGATTGTCATTCTTATATATTGTGAAATTTCGTAGGATATTATAAGAACGAGCCAGTCTTTTGAATGGCTCTTTGAAAGGAACGACTCCTCAAGATCTGGCTCCCTTCAAAGAACCATAAATCCCATCTCTACCAAGGACAAAGATCCAGCTTCCTCATCTTTATCTCCACCAACTTACAACTATAAACCATGCTGCGTTCACTGTACCTTGGAAGTAGGAAGTCGAAACGCTTTTGTTCTTAATCTTTGCTTGGCTCTCTCATCAGCAGCTAAGGGCTCGCTTAAGAAATGAATGAACTAATAATGCTCAAATTCACCTTTTTACATTTTACATCCAGATTAGGAACCCTGATGTCTAATTGGTGTTATTTAATTTTTCCCAGTCAGAAGCTGGAAATTGAGATTTTGAAATTTTGAAAAAAAAAACTCGGATAAAAGCAGCTTAGTTCTTGACCTCAGATGCTAAAAACGTAGAAATTGGACTTACGGTGAAGCTCAGGGCTGACAGAGCCGATATGTGACAGAAGAATGTGAAGCATGACTTTGAGCTTTAAAGTGTTTGAACAGCCAGGGCCAGTTCAACACACTCGCAACAAGTTTGTGCCTAAAAAAGGAATCGTAATCAATATCTTGCAGATGAGTTGTTTTTTCTTTGCTTTGTTTTTTTTTAATCAGTTTTTGTGAGGTAGTCTGAGCTTGGTGTGTGCCAGTGTGAGCTCTTAGGTAATTTATACAGTACCAACATGCTTTAAGCTTTACTAAATGTAATTTGTGTTTTTAGTGCCAAATTTATTTTGCATGGTAGCTTGAAACTGTAGAACAGATCTCATATACAAGAGAAAGGAAATGTGGAGCTGCTCTCTTCAGATTACAAGGCTGTATCTCAGTGGTACTTTCAACAAAAAGCATTTCATCAAGTCCTCAAGTTACATCACCTTGTGAAAAAAGGCACAAAGTGTCTTTTTTTTAAGGTGTTGACTGTGAATCAGTTTCCTTACATTAACCAATTATAGTCCTACTCTCTCTAATTAAATTCCTACAAAATGAGTAGAATGAACATGACTAATCTGAGAACTTTAAAGCAAAAATGCTAAACATTTGCTAACTTCAGCACCTGTAACAACTACAGCTTGTAGTCCTAACTGAAGCTACATGCTCCGATTGTTCTCTCCCTGCAAACTGACTGGCAGCTTTTACAACTACCATTGATTTGCAGTCACCTAAAATAAACAGGAAAGACAAGTAAAATCATGAGATTTTAATTTGTGCATTTGAAAAGAATTTAAGCAAAAACTTGCAGGATTTTAAACCTCAATAAGTTTAAAAAGAAATGACAAATTTCTTTTACACCATCATGTACATAAATCTCTTTGGAATGGGCATCACTTTACATTTGCATCTTTACAATAACTTTTTACTCCCCCCTCCCTCTCTGAGAGAAACAAGTTTTATGTTCAGAACATTCAGATCAAATTCTTTATCTGCACAGAGATATGAGTCTTTAGCTGTTTCAACTTTCTGCATCCTCACTGACCCTGCAGCAGAAGAGTCTTTGGGCTTATTCTCTTAATTCAGGATAAAAGCCTGGTGAAGGTGAGGGAGTGTTGAAGATTTTAATATTGTTGTCTTCCTTTTTTTAAGAATCACATAAAACCCTTATTTTTCTATGCTCCACGAGTTGGGTCGTAAGACAAATGCTGAGGTCATACGGCGCTGTTAATCTCACTTAATCAAACATTTAGTGCACATCCCTCCATAAAATAATAAGAATAATAATAATAATAAATATGCAGGTCTCAGCAATAAAGAGCAAGAAGCTAAATCAATAATTCCTGTGCATGCACATCATACGTATCAGACTTCAGGTTACTTACAGGAGATTGTCTGTAAAATGCCCGTGAAGGTGAACCTCTGGCCTTTGGGTAGGGTAAACAGCTGAGCCAGAAACACAAACAAGGCCAGGATGGCAAAAACACAGGCCAGCACTGAAGTGGCCTGCACCGACTGGAGGAACTCTGCAGCAGCAGGATGACAAAACCAGCAAGTGGTGAGTTAAAGTTCAACAATAACACAGACACAAGGAAAGCTGACTTTGCAGCCATGTTTTCTTTAAATGACATATTTTTACAGCTATTTACAGATCCATCAATACCATTTAATATCATATTACTGACACTAGGCAATATTTCTCTTTCATGTGTCTTTGTTACCTTCTGGGTAGTCTTTCAGGTTGAAGTAATGCCAGTCTGAGTTTGCCAACTCCCACCGGCCCCACAAGTCTGTTGACACAGAATCTGTGATCCACCAGGCCTGAAGAGAGGGAAAATGCTGATTAGAAAAATATCAAGAAGGGCATAAATACTTTAGCAATATTTTGTGAGTTTTTGCAGATTTAATGTCAGCAAATGTTTATACTTTATTTCCTCACAGTGCTGTCATCCCTGTGTGTATTTATACATAGTATGAATGTGTATCAGGGCAGGCGCAGCAATTCACCACCTTTTCCACATACTTATTATTCTGTAAGCATAGCTGAACCAGTTTTGTGGCAGTTTGAAGATTTGCAGCTCTGTGGGTGGCAAAAACCTATTTTGGCATATATCTCCTGGGTATTTTCTTCGTGGTTTACATGCAGGCTTGACTGAGCAGTTTCATGTGTTTGTTTTTTTAACTAAAACAAGCTGTTGGCTGACATCTGTGCTCCTATATAAAGCCAGGCTATAGGCTTTACTTAGATAAGACAACAAGTAATGACTTCTTACATTATCGATTGTGGCCACCAGCAGCAGGATGATGGTGGTAATGTGCAGAGCAACGATTCCTGCCAACACCAACATTGTGGTCTTCTGAAAAGAGATAACATGAAAAATGCGGAAGGATGCGCATCATTATTTATTTTCCAGGCTGCAGACTTATTGCGTCAGTTATCACAGTTATTAACATAAAAGTTTCACGCAGAAAGAGGGTGAGAAAAACGGACAGAGGGGAGAAGGGGGTCGTTGTATGCAGGTCCAAACTCGCCCCCTGAAGTCTCACAGCTTTTTTTTTTTTTTTTTTTTTTTTAATAACGCACATCTGGATTCAGACACTCTGCTCGCATCAAAACCTTTCATTCTTACAATGTTTTCCCTGGAATTAAGCGACTCGGGTTTATTTGCGTCTATTTAACCCCTTAAAACCGACCCTTGTCGGCTCTACTTTTTCAGCGCTTTCGCTTGTTTCCGTGGACAAGAAAGGCGCATTTGTTTGGCGGCGTTTGAGCATTCCCAAATGGATGTCGCTCCGTTTCTCTCTCTCTCTCTCTCTCTCTCTCACACACACACACACACACACACACACACACACACACACACAGTCAACAACTTTGAAAAGAGCGCGAGAGTGCAACAACTTAACACGCAAATTTCCAACCTAAATATCCAGCTGGGCCTACAAAACTGCGCACTTTTTTGCACCTCGGTCATTTATTATAAAAGAAAAAAGTCCAACTTCTAAAATTAACGTATCACATAATATATATACTTATAGGCTGCTTTAAAGCACTTAAAGTAACTTTTTGCACGTAAATTAAATGTAAAAGATTTTTACAGTTTACGGTGCGTCGGTCGGAAGTAAATAAAAATGTGAACAAGGTGAAAAACGTTACCTGAAAGCGCTTTAATCACACGGAGTTAGTCGGGAATGTGTAGCTGTGTAGACCCACCCAGTCTCTAATTCCCAGCACACACATCTCCCTGTTTTCTTACTCTCTTTCCTCTCAGTAAGCCCCACCCTGAAAGTTTCAAAAGTTTTTTTTCTTCTTTTTTCCTCCCTTCCTTCACTTTATGAGGAAACGGCTTCAGTTTGTGAGAGGATAGCACACCTAAATGAGACCATTTAAATAAGTCTAGATTTTAGGGAATAAAAAACTGTTTATTACAACTAACTGAATAAAATCATTTTATGTAAAAGGAAAAAACCAATAATTGTTTGTTTTAATAAGCAACTGTTTAGGCTACTCAGGATGGTCCTGCATTGTATGGCATTAATCACTCCTGCATAAACACTTGTTCTTAACTGAGAGATGAAAACTTATTTTGAGCCACATCGCAATCTGTTTTGTCAGCATTCTTGGACAATTAATTTTGTACCACTGGTTTGATGACTTTTACATCCTCTTCATAAAATGTAAACAGATTGGACAGATCCATCATCAGAATCAGAAATACTTTATTAATCCCAGAGGAAAATTGCTGCATTGCAGTGCTCCTTAAAACTGTGTGAAAAAAAATAGAAAAATGAAAATCCAACTGGCTTTACAGATCATGTTACTGACTCTTTTGGTGTCAGCCACCTTCAATCTGCTGCCCCAGTACACAACTGCATAAATAAGGGCACTGGTCACCACAGACTCATAAAACATCCTCGTCCAGCAGAATGCCGAAGGACCTCAGCTGCCTCAGTTATAGAGACTGCTCTAACCTTTCCTATATATGGTGTATATATATATATATACTACTCCAGTGTCCACATTCAGACCAGCAGTGGGTAAAGTAATGCATGATGATCAATATCATGTAGAACATCATGTAGACGTCCATTACATGCTGCGTTCACCTGCACTTTGGCATCTGAGGTTTAACCATGTAACGGCCAGTTGGAATTTGATTGTCTGTACTTGGAGTGGGACTTGGGTGTTACAGTCAGATTCTAGGGGCGGTCCTTGCTCGCCACCCACCCCTGTGCGTACAGTTGTTTACTCAGACGGCTTCAGTTTTAATCACTTTTTTTCTGTTTTTTACTGAACTCTTTTAGTTGAACAGATCACCTAATAAGTGAATTTTCACACCCCCATCCACCCACAACACAAGAACCTTGGATGTACTGAAATGTCCTGCAGTCAAACGCCTTCCCTTCCTCTTACATTTACCGCTTCATTAAGCTTCTAAAATGACTTCTCCAAAGATGGGCCATTAGGAACTGATGTAAGTTGTGGTGCAGTACAATCTGAGCTCCCGGGGGTCTCATCTTCTGTTTAACAGCAGTTCCACTCCGATGGTGGCATTTCATACTAAGTTAAATGAAATTTTGGCCTGTAGAAGCAGTTTCTACCAATGCAAAATATCAAAATTAGAATAAATCTAAATAAATTAAAAGGTTTGAATGGATTATTCATTGTGGCTTCTATGTTCATGCAGTAAAAATGCATGCTGAATGTGCTGTGCAGGAATGTGAGTGGCTCTTAAGTGTAGTTCTTACACGTCAGCACGTCATTTTCAAATTTCAGCAAACAGGACATGTGTTGTTAGTCTTCAGAGAAGTTTAAGGACAACTTTTACAGCTGTCACAGAGAAGCAGTCATTACTGACCATCATACAACCCTTGCCTTTCAGTGGGCAGACAACTTCATTGTTTTGGAAAAAACTCTGTTTACCCAGTAATCACAGAGCCAGTGTTTTTAAGCGCTTTAAAATCTGGAGGCTGTTTTTTTTTCCCTCTCTCACTGTTTTCATCTGAAACAAAGATGTCATATACTTAAAAAGCAAATGTGGATAGACTGCAATGAACTGAAGCAACACTGTCAAGAAAAAGTGAGCCAGATATCCTCCACACTGATGTGAAAGGCTGATAGTATCATAAAGAAAACAATTACCTTAAGTTCTTGCTGCTGAAAGTGGTTCTACAAGCTACTGAGTGGATGTAATTTGCATGTTATACACAGCTTCTGCATTTTCACTTAGTTTTTGTCAAAAAAAAAAAAAAAAAGACAGCGTAATGTATCATGTTTTGTTGTTTATCTGAAGTTGTGTTCACCCTTTTTTTGAGATCTGGTTTGGTCCAGATGTTTCTTTTTTAATTTTCCTGATATGAACACTTTAGAACTGAACAAAGGTGAGCTTTAAATTTCACATAACTGTGCACACACTCACCAAGGTTGTATGTACACTGTACATCTGTTCAGTGGCCAGTAAACACAAACAGCTAATCAGCCAATCACATGGTAGTGACTCATTTAGACACATAGACATGAAGTCCAAACAAAGTGAGCATCATAATGAGGAAGAAAGGGGACTCAAATTATTTTGAACATGTTTGTGTCAAATGAGCTGGTGTGAGTAGTTCAGAAACTGCTGACCTACTGGGATTTTCACACACAACCGTCTCCAGGGTTTACAGAGAATGGTCTGAAAAAGAGAAAATATCCACTGAGCAGCAGTTGTCTCAATGAAAATGTCTTGTTGATGTCAGAGGTCAGAGGAGAATGGTCAGACGGGTTGGAGATGAGAGAAAGGCAACAGGAACTCAAATAACTACTGGTCAAGGTATGCAGACAGGGCACAAGAAAACTAAGCAGCTGCTCAGAGACCCCACCCCACCAGCGATTCCATGACAAATGGTTACAAATTGTTTTATAATCTCTACTTACAGCGGAAAACTAAAGCATACAGATGTACAAATATGAAATACGCCCACATATTGATTTTTATTACAATACAGTATGTACACATACTACTAAAACTAGTATAGTATATGTGTATGAAATTGATTTCCTTTGTAGTTCTATTACACCCAAGGTCACGCTTTATTTCACACACTGGTGAGACAAAGTTAAAAGGACTTTAACGCTTTATATGCTGTTTGTAAACTCCTTTGTTTTACCTATTACATCATGTTTCACAATTTAGTCATCACATATCACACCTATAGTTTTGAATTTAGCCATGACCTCATCACAAAGCTTTGGTCCCTTTATAGATGACTTCCTCAGAATAAAAACACATACTGAGTCATCAGAGCAGTTCTGGATACTCAGTGTTCCTGCTGGGGCCGCTACCTTTGTCATACAGAGCATGCACAAATAAAAGTTCAGTATACCACACTCACACTTAACTCTTTAAAACGTTAATGATAGTTCATTTTTCTGAATTTGCTACCCCAGTATTGTTAAAAACCACAGCCAGAATGACACTAGTATGATTTAAACCAACACAAAATAATGCAAATGAATGGGTGTGTTACATTTACATTGTATGGAATGATCATTGGTAGTGCTGGGGCGGTGGGGGGCTCTCAAATCTAATTCTGCTTAAGTTTCCATGAAGGTTTGTGTCGGTCCTGCATGCAGAATACCATCTCTGAACGTATAAGTCAGACCTTGAAGCAGATGGGCTACAGCAGCAGGAGGCCACAACGGGTGCTACTTCTGTCAGCTAAGAACATACAGGCCCAGAGTCTTCTATTAAAATTGGAAAAAAAAGAAGATTCCCAGATAGCAGACAAGTGTGGGTTGAATCCGGGGTACATTTGGCACTTACGGCTCAGTTATGGCACTGGCAAGTGGTGTGTGGGCCAAAAGTGGACCAGATGTCAGTTTCTGGCCTTGTGTGGATTATGGCAAGTCTCTTGTGGGTCACATGTGGTTCAGATGTCAGTTGTTGACCTAGACATGGATTTTGACAAGTATTTTTAGGCCAGAAGTGAACCTAATACTGGCAGCCTGCCTGGACATAGATAAGGAAATTTCCGTGTGGGCCACATGTAGTGGTCATGTGGCTGAATTTTGTCAGCCACACTCACATTTTAGTCAACGCTCAATCAATTAAGGTCAAATCTGGGCCAAAATAAATAGAAAAAAAATGCACATTTGGGCCAAACATCTTTGGTAAAATGTTGTCTGGTCTGATAATTCTCCATTTCAGCTGCTATGGTAGGGTCAGAATTTTTTCATGAGCATGATGAAAGCATGGCTCCATCCTGCCTTGTGTCAACAGTTCAGGCTGCTGATGGTGTAATTGTGTGTAGGGATATTTTCTTTGCACCCTTTAGGCCCCCTTTAATGAAATGAGCATGGTTTAAACACCACAACCTACCTGAAATGGTTGCTAGCCATGTCCATCCCGTTTCTGGCCTCAGTGTAGCATCTTCTGATGGCTACTTCCAGCAGGATAATGCAAAAATTCACAAAGCTTAAATCATCTCCAGCTGCTTTCTTGAATATGACAATGAGTTCTCTGTACTCCATGGCCTCCACAGTCACCAGATTTCAAAAAGAAAAAAACAACAAGAAAAAAACAAAGCCTTTCTGAGATTTGGTTTTGCATCATGGATGTGCACCTAACAAATCTACAGCAACTGTGTGATGCTATCATGTCAATATAGACCAAAATCTCGAGAAATGCGTTGTTGAATCTATGATACAGAGAATTAAAGCAGTTCTGACAGGCAAAAGGGGGTCCAACAGAGTACTGGCAAGGTGTATGTAATAAAGTGGTCAGTGAGTGTACATTTACTGTTTATATTGTTTTAAATGGATTCATGCTGATGTCTTTCTATGGTGATTATAGAAACTACCACAGAAAATACAGAAAACTAAGAAATATATTTTTTTTTTATGATAAGGTTTTCAGTGGTGTAATGTAAATTGTTTTGATGGTCTAAAATGTGGTCTGTCACTTGTATGCAGAAGGGAAAAATATAATGAGCATAAATCTCACTCATGGTCAGGACAGTGTGTTCACACCTGCTCCTCAGAGCAGAAATGGCACACTGCACTGAAACTTTAAAGCCACAGATAAACAGTGACCTGGAAAATGTTGGAATCATGCAGAAACTTTTATAATATAATTATGTTTAACATAATACCCTGGTTATTACTTAAAACAAGATATTGTACAACAGGAACTCTTTTGAATGCAAAGATACAAACAGAAAAAAAACGTAGTTGCATGACACACAGCAGAGGAAGACTTCACCTGAACAAAGTCCAGAATGAAATAATAAAGGTTAATATTAAATATGTATTAATGTAGTTCAGACCAGTTACATGCCCATGCACAGGAATCGTCAGCGCAGCCGACCCAGAATGTAATATGTGAAGGAATGCTTGCTCATTCAGAGAGTTACAAATGGTTGTACACGTGAATATGAACATGAATCATGTACTCAGCCTTACAAGCAAAAGCAACTCACTGCACTGATGTGGAAAGTTTGGGATCTTCCTTTTAAAATGCCTGCCACAAAGAGTGTGTCCACCAGTTTGATGCTACATATGGCTTTCTCATAGTTCCTCTCCATGCCTTGCTGCAGAACTTCAAGAAACCCTTTAAAAGCTACTATGATGATTCTCGAAGATGTCTGTGATTCCTGATCCACTGTTTTCCTACAGAGCATGTCAAGTCCTGTAAGCATAATTTCTGCTGCTGCCTGGTCAAACTCAGGCGGATTGTACCATTTATTATCAAATTACTGCATTGAACATTGTGTGAAACTGAAGCTGATCATCAACTTCACAACAATCTGGACATTCATAAGAGAGAAGGAACTAGTGGATAAAGTTACTAGCTTTCTGATGACCTTATTCCTTATACACTTTTAGTCTAACCCAGTCATATTCTAGCTTTTACAAACAAGAAAAAAAACCTAACTATATGGATACTATGTACTGTATTTACAGTTGGTGACATAACATTTTCTCAATAAATTTATTTCTAATTAGGCTATCGAGATTCAATTTTTTTCTCAAGATGTGGGTAACAACCCAAGTAATCCAGAATAGTCCTAACTGATGGTCAATAAAAATGTCATGTTATTTAGGCCTCACACAAAAAAACATCCCATGAAGGATGAAAAAAACAACTAATGATGGATTATAATGATGGATTATTACTAGGAGAATACCTTCTGGTCAGATTAAACCAAAACTGAACTCTTGGGATGCCATAATATACACTATAATTTGGAGGACAAATGGTGCTGCACATCATCCCAAAAACACAATTTAAACCATGAAGTTTGGACGTGGGAAGATCATGGTGTGGGGTGTATTGTGGGATATTTTACTATCAAACTTCATACAGTGGAAGGAAGGATGAATGGAAAAATGTTCTTAGTCACCCCTTGCCTAGTAAAAGCAATGGTCCATCAGTAATTTTAAGGTGCTGATAGTTGAACTTCTAGTAAACGCCCTTCTGACCTCTAGTGGCCTTCAGAGGTTTTTCTTTTAAAAGCACTTAAACAGCAGATGGCTTTGTCCATCTTTTCACACAGTGGTTTAAACACGAAATGGACCCAATTGTAAGGAAAATGACTGAAAGGAAAGTTCATGAACTTATTTCAAGGTAGTTGACGGTAGACCTGGAGAGAAGCTGGTGAAGTTGTGCTGTTTCCTGTCACATTTCTAAATAAAACGGATGGGCACAGAAGGGGCACATCACTATGTGTAGAACACCAGAAATTGGTGCTTTGCGTGTGTAATGGTGTTTAACAAGGGTGAAAGTCTACACCACCTTTCATCCAGTAGCAGCTTTGCTAGGCTCCAGCTTCTCTGTGATTCCTGCATAAAGCTTGATAAGGAAGGCTGTGTGCAGCGGGTACCTTTGTATGAAATGCCTTTATTTATTTATTTATTTTAGCATTGCCTAAACCCTTCACCCCATTTTGTCTGCTCCCTTTGTTCTACAGCCATTCTGGGTTTTGGGATTACACTTTAGAATTTATGTGAACACATTTTTACTTTTTATCTATACAAATTTTGGTTTTCTTGATGATCATTTGGTTATTTTTAGTACTTTCATCATGTTGTTGCAGTTATAGCTGTACAGATGTTACAGTTTGATCACTTTGAGCTGGTAATAAATTGAAAATAGTTATTTGAATTGATGACATTATTGTAGCTGGATTTTTTTTTCCACAATTTGATATTTTATGCACAATCACTTAGATCAATTTACAATATAACATCTGCCTAATTGGTTATGAAAATAGTCATGAGTAACATCTCCAAATGTTTCAGACACAAACTGTGGCTTGGTGTTGAATTCAGATCAGACACTGTAGGTCACTGAACCCAGGATTCCTGTAGTGTGAATACATTTTCAACTAGTTGTGTCATTGTGTAATGCTGACTGCAGGTAACGATAGAGAAATGAGTGAAAGTCTCTGTGTTGTAGTGACAATGAGATAAAACTCATCTGAGAACTGTGTTGTTGTCAAAGGGTGTGGAAATCAGACAAAGCAATTTCTCCTGGCAGTAATTTAAAGCCATTATGCATGACCCCTTATGGTTTCTCATGTCACAGTGCATTGTAAGTGGTTGCTGAGCAATGCTGGTTCTCTTTGTGTGTCACTTGTGAGACGATAGAGTTCTTCTATTTCAGTCATAGCATGTGGGCCTCAGCACAACTAGCTGCCTGATATCCTGTTTCCACTGGAAGTCCACTGGAGAGACATTCAGGACTTAATTTAAAATGGTAGATCTTTTAGGAATAAATGCTAACTATCTTATCTCTAGCTCACAGTGCAGTTCTGTGCTGTGGACTCTAAAGTAAAGTAGCAAAACAAAGCATAATTTTGATCATTGATCAATTTGTTTACAACCCCATTTCCAAAAAGTTGGCGAACTTTTTAAAATGTAAATAAGAATATTAAACAGCTATTTACAAATCCCATGAAAACTAATCATACAAACAAACATGGAAATCATAGATCTTCTATGTTGGTATATTACATTAATGGGTGCATGAGCCATCCCTAGAGTGAGACCCCCCTCGTGAAAAGCGCCTCTGAATAAAGTATCAGAAATAAATGTCCCCAGTGACTATATTAACATAAAATACCTAAAATGCCAAAGCTACAATGTGTTATTATAAAACAGAGTACAAAGACATAGTAGGAAAAGTAGCGCCGGCTGAAAGACTGACATGCGCATTTATTCCATTTCCTTTTTTTTTTTTTTTTTTATGCTACTGCTCTTTAATTGGCTCGTGCTTGGCGAGTCTTAATTAATGGCCTCCTGTTCAGGTGTAGTCAGTTCGCACGTTAGCTAAAAGCGTCAACCAAACGGCGATGTTTTTCAAGCCGAAACCAGTAGTACGGTTATTTTTATCATTGGCAACTGTTTACTTTTACAATTTTCAATTTTGTAGTCCAGTAAGTTTAGGGCGGAGTGCGAATGATTCAGTTACCCACGAAATTCACGAGTCGGCTTCAACCGTGTGGAAAAGGACTGAACAAGACACACATAAGCAGCAAAGTCAGTCAAATTCGGTTCAACAGGTTACTAGAGGTACCTATCTGTACAAGAAACTTCCCTCCCAGCTTCAAGCTGTCTCCACTTCTTCTCCTGAAGAGCCACTCCGAAGAAGTAGTGCAGTGAACCTTGATAAAAGTGGTGACAACTTCACGCTGAACAGCTCATCTTGGATTGTTGGTAATGTCCGAGCGGAACCCAGGGAACAAGCTCCAGACTCAGACGATGGATATCAAGGAGATTTTACAGGTTAAGAGAAACCCCCACCCCCATTTATTATTTAAAAAAAAAGTGTACAGGTATTTGGATGTTGAAAAAGTTTAGTGTTTTGCTTCAGAAACCTGGAAAAATGTGACAAATGCTATGAAATTATAACTAAGTATTCTCTTTTGAGTTGAAGATCCATTCTAGGTAGTGTAGGCTCTCATCAGACGTTCAAAGACATTTGTCAGCATGCATTTTTAGTTTTTTAATAATCATGAACATGAGGGGAGCTGTGGATCCACACAGTTTAATGTTTCCTCTAGGTTTCCCTGAAGTTAAAGGGAAGGTTTTGGGCCTATCTGCTGACTCCAGTCCGCATTTCTTTGAGTGGGAGGCTATGAAACCTTTGGTGGAGTGTGATGCAAAAGTCATGATCTTCACTGCTTCTGGTCAAGGATTCACACATCTGCAAGTGGACAGAAGTAAGATTCTCTTGAAGTTGGCATTGGTTTTTGGATGGTGATGTTGCAGTATAGATTAATACTCCCTTAAGAGAAATGAACATTAGATGACTTTCTTGTAGAAGATTTGATCTCTGGTTAAATTCAGTGCAAAGACAATGCATTCATTTTAGATGATGAAGATTAATTAAATTATTTTTTTCACACTGAGCTTCCTTTTTAGTTTCTGCAAGAAATTCCAGCATTGAATTTTAGCCTGCCTTTTTGTTTCTAGTCCATGAGCTTATTTAAATAAATAGGTGAATTTAGTTCACAGTGCAGAAGTTGATTTCCAGTAACTTACTGCTTTCTTTGTGGGGAGAAGTGCTGAATATGATTATTGTTCCACATGTCCAAATCTTCAGTTTGAAAGCTCAAACCAACTTTTGTCTCTACAGATGGAGCCTCTCCCATCTCTGTTTTCCAGTTACCTTCATACTGTGGTTACACAGTGAAGGCATCATGGAGTGAACTGGAGATAATGGTGCCATATGATGGATGCTACATCATCCAGGAGGTATTAGCAGTATATGTGTCATATTTCCACATATATCCACACCTCCCATCCTCCTCATATATTCATGTGTTTTTCCCTCTGTCAGAATGACAGTTATGTGCTTCCTATGCAGTGGTTGGGCAGCCCACTTAAGCTGTCCTGCCCGACATCTGTGGCTTCCCCCGCGTTGTCCCCATCGTTCCTTTCAGTCTCCTGCTCGCACTACGGCATGGCTGTGAAAATACGAGGCGATGAGAAGGATCTACCTGTGCTGGGAGTCCTTGGTATGATGGCTCAACGCTTCTGCTTTTGGCTTTGTGTTTTACATTTCAAATATAATATAATTACAGTTCACAACTGCCATTTAGGGCATGAAAGGTATTTGCTCAGTGATGTTTTATGTTTAAGAAAAAATAAACTGTCTAGATTTTTATTAGTCATATCATGAAGAGATCTTTGAAACTGAATTGACACCTTTTGACTAAACTATCATATGACACCCTTTAGTTGTAAAAAGAAGCAAAACTCCATTATTTAAGCTGGAGGTTTGCTATATTGAAGCTGTTTCAGAGCAACTTCAGGATGCACAAATATAAAAATGAAATATTAACATGGGTAAATTATATTTTACTTTAACATTTATTTATAATAGTTTTGCTTACGTTGCTGATTTTGAGATTCCTTCAGAATCACAAATTCACATCAGAACTCCTGCTTTGTGATTGGTCAGATTAGAGTTCTTCTGAGTAAAACCCTAATAGGGTGTTATGAATTTGAAAAATTAATATTACAGGATTAAATGTATTTTTAATACAATTTAATATATTATGGTTGGATTCATGTCTCAGATTTATTTATAGAAAAGTTATTTGAGTCCTTCCAAGAGCGCTGTACTCCACTTGCCTTCATGATTGGGTGGAGTGATGTGCCTGATACTGGGAAGTTCACTGTTACATTGAATAGAAGCAAAAGTCCTGTTGTGGTTGTTACTGGGTCTCCAAGAAAGATAGAATAAAGAAAGATACGGGATTTGATGCTGAAGCTTGCCATGCTGTTTTATACGGAAGTACCATATTTAATAGTCTGTGTTAAACTGGTATTTATTCAGCTGGCCCAAGCAGGTTATCTTATTGTTTAAGGAAAGATGCCCCCCCCCTTTTTTTTTCTTTCTCCCCTAGTTGACTTAATTACTTTAATTTCGTACAAAATACCAATAGAAAAACACAGCAGTTGTAGGAAGATTTATTCCAAGTTGGCATATAAAACATTATGTAAAGTTCTGGTACAGTCGGTGAACTGTACAACAAGAACTGTGTAAGTAAGTCCTGAAACTGACTGTTTATTAAAATGACAAATGTCTGACCTGTTTTACAGTTAATGAAGCTTGGAGTCCGTTTGTTTCTGAACTGTGTGGACTCCAGATCGACTCCCAACCTCAGGAGTTTACCTTCTTTGTGTCCTACAGTGCCCCTTGTGTTACTGTGAATGTAAGTTGTGCAATTCAAATGGATCATTGTAGCAGGTTGGTGGCTTATAATTATAATAACCTGTTTTCCTTTTTTATTAAAAAAACAGGATGGTCTTCACCTCCACCTTATATTAGATGATCAAGAATATGTTTTGTCCTGCCCAGTCATTCCTCAGCTTCTCTATGCCCACTCGCCACCTCAGTCTCCTCTGTCTCCTGGTGAACCTCAGTTCTTCGTCCCAGATCCTGCCATTCGTGTGCCAGTTTCTCCTACTTCTCAAACTTCAAACCAGGAGACGACTGCACAACTATCAAACTACCATCCCTACCCCTTCCCCGGCCTCCTTTACCACCAGCTGCCCCAGGTTGACCGTCCTGCTCCACAGTCCTCCCATCCACCTCAGCCTACCCATGGCAGCTCTGAGTCCCAGCAGCAGCGTTATTATCCTTCAGAACCTGCCAGCTTATCAAACTTGCAGTACCCCCCTCATTACCATTTTTTGGTGTGGGGTCATTCTGCTCATGAAGTTTCTAAGTTGCCTGGTGGCTCTTCTCAACTACCAGCTGTGTGGTATCACCCCCATTTACCATACTTCTACATGGCATCGAGCCAGACGACAAAAGAAAACCCTGCTCCCAGTGTAGTATCCACAACCCAGTCATCCGCTACTCCTCCTCTTCCCTCTTCACAGAAACAACCAGTGGGTTCACAGCATCAAACTAATCCACTTTATCTACAAGTTCCTTACAATCCCCATCTGCCAGTTTCCAACCCTGCTTCACATCCTTCTTCTCCACCCAGTAGCCCTACAGCCAGCACCAGTGGCAGCTCAAGCCAATTCTATTTCCAAAGTCCCTTTCACTTCCCACTGCCTACAGATCCTCCATCTGCCAGGGAGAAACCTCAAAAACCTGCGACCCCACAAGGCATGTGTCAGCCTTCCAGTGACTCCACCTGTAGTGACAACACTTACCCCAGTTATCCTAATTATCCCGTTTTCTACCCACCTCACCACCAGCAACTCTATCCACACTGGCCCTACTATCCAAATGTTCAACCTTCATCAAAAATTCCCTCTACCAGCACAAACCCACCATGGCTTACTCCACAGACTCCTCATCTACAGTGTCTGGAGGGGAGGATGGCCGTCTTCCTGCCTTTTGCAGACCCAGAATCCATTCAGGTCAGAGGTCAGTATTTCTGTACACAGATGTTCCCTTTCTTGGTGAGAAGTGACTTTTTATGAGCAGGAGAAGACTTGACCTTTTTGAAAGGTGTAAAGTTAACTATGACATGTCGGTTTTAATTAAAGTATAAAACTTAACCACTCCATGCAAGTTGTTTCCAGAAAATTCTGGTTTGATTTCCAGTTAATTTGCAAACTTCCATCGCTGAACCTAATTGTGGAGATGCAGGACAGGTTTTCTTCTGACTTCCATGCTGGCCATTTTGTTTAGATGTGGCTGCACTGCTGCACATCACTCCAGACTGCTGGTCTGACCTGCAGGGCTAAAGCCAGCCAGATGAGGCAAAACAGGAAGTGTGTGTCAGGATTCACTTTGATCTGGCAATATTGCACCTTCTTATAGGAAGTTCGTTATTCATACCTGTGAAAATGGAAGACTTTTTTTTCTTTTTTTTTTTTTCTATTCATTGCCTTGTTTTCTATTCACTTTATCTCCACGGTATCCTATAAGCCCCACTCAGTACCCAGTACTTTCAGAAATGCGACCAGTAGACCACAGATTTTCAGCCTTTTTGAGGCCTCTTTCCTAAACTGAAATGTTTTGGGGATTGATGCCTTCTAATTAGCATGGCCGGCTTGCATAAGGTTACAATGCATGACATATTAAATACCGCATTACTCATAGTGGAGTGCTTTTCATAACTTGAAAGAATGGGTAAACTGGTGAAAATGATGGGTGAGAATGCATCGGGGTATCCAAAATGTTTTTGGTCACTAAATTATAAGGAAGGTTGTTTCTCTTGATTCAAATCTTTTTTTAAATAATTTTATCTTCTACACTTAAAAGCTACCACTTTTTAATGGCTGCTTGCTTCAGAGACATTCCACCAGTTTCTGAATCATCTTTTCCTTTTAGTTTAATTACGTAGAGATATTGATGCTAAAATCTAGGATTTAAAGACTTGTTTCTGATCTCAGACCTCCAGAAAAAATGGGTGTTCCTCTCCAGTGTGTCTCCAATCTGTAAATACATGGTACAGAGGACAATGGGCCATGGGGTCATCCTCCACTCACCTCTGCCTGCCTGCCACAGCGAGTTACAAGTCAGACTCAATTTGATAAATTTCTGTTCACTGTTAATTGCATATTACACTACTTGGGTTGTCACTACAGCACCTTACACCAGCAAGGTGCAGTGTTTTTAACCAAGCTGGTGAGAACTGTGTTTTGTGAGATGAGCTAAATTCAGCTTTATTTTTAAATGCAGTAGCTGGAAACAATGCGTGGTTGCTCTTATTGATTTTTCTTTTCCCTCTCTTGCTTTAGCCTCCCACGACTGTTTCCTTTCCCATTCAATATTGGGACTTCTCTGTGTGGCAGAACAGGACTTGGGACCTGCAATGCCCATACCAAAGTATTGCTAAAACTCCAGCACCAGCTACCCCGCCCCCATCGAGCACCACCAAGGACAAGACCAGTCCGTCTTTGACTGAGGTCTTTTGCTCCTTCCAGCAGATGACTGTAATGCTTCCCCATGGTCCCATTTCAGAAATGGCTGTTAAAGGTGTGTGCTTTTTTGTCTATGGTGGTGTATGTTAGTTGCATATGGTAACCATCAGTTCTGCATGAGTTCACATGGTTCACGGACACTGGTGTGCAGTGAATGGGGGCTGGGATGAGGTTTTTTTTGTTTTTTTTTGTTTTTTTAACTGGAGAATTTTTTCGCCTTTTTAAATATAAAGAGCTGTAATTATGCCCTTTGAAGTCTAAACAAAAATAAGCTGTTGATATGAGAGAACATGTTTTTATTTTTAAGACATCAAGGGGAACCAGATGAATCTACTTGAAGCCCCAAAAGACTGTGGGTATTATGCAAATGAAGGCAAAGATGGCAGAATTCATTTGATTCTCCAGTTACATCCACACTGTCATATGAGCGTGCAGGCAAGTATTGACTTAAATTTCACACTGAGCACATGACCTTTTGTATAAGGTAACGTTTTATGTACCCTTTGACTCTTGTATTGTTTTCCTCAAAAGGGTGACAACTACATCATCACTGTCATCTACATGACAGAAAGTGGAAGAAAGGAGGCTCAGTTTTCCTGTCCAGTTGTGGCCCCGAGGTCTGGGCATGGTAGGTGTTTTTTGTTTGAGAGGCAGTTCAATTTGCCTAAGACTGTTTTCTCCAGACTGGTGAGTAATTTTAACCATGTGCCTGACATTTGTCGTGCTGCCCCTCAGAGTGCAACCTTCATAGCGAATACCGCCTCCCCTGTGGATCCAGCTCTATAACCCAGACAGAGTGCCTCTCCATGGGCTGCTGCTTCAACAAGCACCCTCCCGCCTGCTACTACCCAATGGATGGTGAGTTGCACTCAGTGTCCCTACTGGCATTTTCACGCCACTTAGCTTGGTACAGTTGAGCTGTTTTGAGTACAGAAATGTAAGTGCTACTGCTGCTGGATGTGTGAAGTAGCATATTCGGGGCCAGCACAGCATGATTCAAGCTGGTAGTGACGCAGAATGTGAAAAGGCTGGAAGATACCTTGGGTCTCATTATCAATTGCCTCCTGAGATTTCTGACCTTTTGTTCATCTGACCTTTTCATAACTGTGCATGCATATCTGTTTGTGTGGTTGTATCCCCCTCCAGAGTGCACTATTGACCGCCGCATGATCTTCTCAGTGCCCGCCTCCCTCACAGAACCCCCTCTTTCCCCTGCTCTGCTTGTTGCTGCCAACAACTCGACCTGCAAACCACAGAGAACAACGTCTGAGTATGCCTTGTTCAATATCCCAATGGATGGCTGCGGTACACGCAGAGTGGTGAGATTTACTTAATAAATGCAGATAATAAAATATTGAAGAATTTAGAACGATGTCTGAACACTGATTTGGAGAAGTGTTCATTTAAAGAATATATATTGGGATGTTGATTTATATATATTTTTTTCAAATCCAAGAAGACAAATTTAGCTTAATTGATCTTATCTGATTGTTACACATCTCATACAGTGCTGGTCAGAATTATTTGAATATTTAAATTTTTACTCTATCTAAAATAAAAATTATTGTTTCAGTAATTTTTTAAAATATCAAGTTTTTGAATTACGGCAAAAGACATGTTGACATTGGAGATGAAGCTAAATGTTTTCAACATGCAGCTATTGGCATTTCTCACCGGTATTTTACAGAACATCTGGCAAAGATGTCAATGTATTTTGGAGCCACCTAGAAGCTGTTTGAATTTGTCTACTGATGGTAGATTTGAAATGGTCAGTCTTTTTATTTTTAATTGTTCTTTAGTTGGATGTGTGCATCGGTTCATCCTGCTGAAGACCTGACACATTTGCTTAAAACTTTCTTACACCAACATACCTCCATTCTAAAAATGCTTTACTCCACTACAGACAGGTGGAAATACTCCCCTTTTTCTTTAGATTATCACACTTTCTTTGGTTTAAGGATTATTCTGAAGAAAATAAAGGGCAACGTCTGCCATGTTTAGCAGTGAAATGGAGAGCTTTATAGCTGTGGTCATTCTGTGTACTGGTCGCTTCTATTACTTCCAGGTCAAAGCCTGCAGCAGGGCCCGCTGTATGTACTAAGCACATTTGCCAGTTTGGGTCCAAATAATCATATACACTATACTAATTATAGTAGTGGTATGGTACTGTTATATTTATATATTTTATTTTTACGCTTTTGTTTTTTTTTGTTTTTTTAACCTCTGGCGGTAAAATGTGAAGCCAATGCAGAAGTGCAAAAAAGTGCAGTTCACCCCTCATCCGCTAGGGGTTGGATCCAAAACAGAGCAAATCCCCATAGACTCCCATGTTAAAAAGACCAACTTCACAGCAGAAATAAACGTGTTTTAAAGCCTGTTACAAAAATCTGTTTTAGGATTAATAGGTCAAGTTTACCTTCATGACAACTGTGAGGGGGTGAATGTTTTTTCTAACTCATCCGTTTCAATGTTATTTAATCTTGAAATTCGGCATAATTAGGAGTGTGTCCTTTTGATTGACATGTATACAATATCCGCAGCAAGAAGGACACAAACGTGGTTTTTAGATGGCTAACAGTGCGCCTTAGCTTTATTCCACCTACCTTCATTAGCCGGTTAGCTCACGTTAGATCCGAGTTGGCTCAGTTAGCTCTTAGCTACAGGCAGCTTGGAGTTTGATAGACTTCAGTCATTCAACCCCACGCTCACAGCCCCCCCCCCCTCTCAGCCCACTTTGCCATTTTTGTGTTTTCCGGGAGCAACAGCAGGCATAACGCTGCCAAGATGATGATGGTAGGAACCGCCCAACAAGCTTCACTTTTGCACTTCAGAAACCTCTGGGTGACGTCACAGTCCATCCGTCCATCTTTTATATACAGTCTATGGAAGGGAGCTGACTGGGCTTGTTGGAAGGTCCTATCATATACAGTCCTGTCATTCTTTCTTCCTTTTAGGTATTGAGTTTTGTCAAGTGTGTATGTCCTTATACAGCACATTAATTCTGTAGCTGATTGTGTAGAAATATAAAAGTACATCAGTGGATCACACTGTTGCACAGGTTTGATATTCTGCATGCAAATTATCATAAGTGTTGGTTGTGCAAGGGATTAAGCAAGTATGTTACATTTTTCTAAGTGTCTGCATACAGAATTTAATTTCCACTTCTGTCCCAACAGGTGGTAGGGAAGACCGTTGTCTACATGGTGGAGATAATCAACATGATACAAGCAGTCAGCCTCAACTATGGCACCATCACGAGGGATTCACCTGTCAGGTCAGCTCATGTTACTACTTGTTAAGTTACCTGCAGTGTTCACAGCAAGCGCCTGCATCGTGTTGCAGCTCCATCAGAGCTGCCACAGATAATTTACTTATGTTATACCTGATGTGGGTGTTTCCTCTGGGTCCTCGAGATAAACACTGTGCCTCACTCTCTTCCAAGCTTTACTCACCAGCTCTATTTTTGTTGTAATAGTTTTTAATTGATTTACATATTTTATAAAATACCGTATTAACTAGTAATTGAGTGGATTCATGCTCACTACACTGACAAAATAAATGAAAATAACTTGATGAGAAATTGTCCTGTTAAAATGTGAAAAAAATCTAACAAGTGGGAAAAGATTTTAATGTTCAAAAATGTCTTCAAAGCATTTCTTTTGTTTGCGGCGAAACAGGAGCATTGCTGCCAAAGCAAATCTGAACTCTTAGAAATGCAGCTGCTGCACAACAGATGCACTCCTGAACATTTCCAGGGGAAGCTGATGGAGCGATGAAGCCAAGAGGAGGCTGAGCATCTGTTTCTCAAGTTAATTTACTTTCAAAGCTAGTTCTGAGGACATGCTGCCTGACCACCTCAGAAAGCTGTACATCTAATCAGTCTCAACAGTAACACTGGAAATCAGAAATGTAGATTTGATATTTTATTGCAAGCTCTGCTTATACATTCAAATAAACGTAGAAATAAGAATAAAAGTGACTCTAATTGTTGTGCTTTCTGTCCCTTTAATTTTCAGGTTGCTGGTGGAGTGCAGGTATGTACCAGGAACAACGATGTCTGTGAGCTATGTGGTTAAAACCCCCACCTTGGGTCCAGAAATTCATACTCAAGGGGTCTTTGGAGTCCAGCTCAGGATTGCCAAAGGTAAAATTTTCTTAATTTTACATAGATTAAATTTAGACACCAAGCTGTTGCTGTTTGAAAATGAGTCAAATGACCAGGTAAAATTCATTATTAGTAGCATCTGATTGCTAAATACATGTATGGCTTTGAATATGTGAAGTTGTTAAACAACTCCTACTTTTCTTTTCCTATAAAATTGTCTCATATTAGATGCTGACTACAGCAGCTACTACCCACAGTATCACCAGCCTCTGCACATGTTGGTGGGGAAACCTCTCCATCTAGAAGTGCAGCTCCTGAACTCCCCAGATCCCAGTTTGGTGCTGCTGGTGCACTTCTGCGTGGCCTACCCCCGCTCTGGGAAGGCTGTGTGGGTGCTGCTTTACAATGGGTATGTTGGAACATGTGTGGAAAGGAAAATAAAAAATATGCACACAAAAACTGAGTTCAGCAGAAGTGGCTGAAGAAAGAAGTAAAATGTTGATTTAATGCACGCACACCAGCTGTGATTCCTATTTTCTGTTTTTCTCTGACTTATGACTTTAAAATGACTCTTTAGGTGCCCCAACCCCTTGGATCCAGCACCCCCAAAGACAGTGCTGTCTCACTCGGAGCCATCTTCGCCTCAGAGTCAGACCCGTCGCTTCACCATCAGCACCTTCCAGTTCCTGCCCGATGATGAGTTCCAGGACATGGATGAGGAGGTAAGACTGAGCAGAGACTCTGCAGCTGAATCAATTGTGTTTTGGAGAAGTTTTGTATTCATCTAAATACTTCAGTAATTTCTTGAATTTGATCTAGAGGTCTGGTTGAATCTGGAACAAGGCTTTTTGCCGAGGCTTGGGGTGCATTCATACTGGTGCTGGTGAAAATTTATTGGAATTCCCAACGCAATCGAGCCAGATCCCCTGGACTCTCATGGTGTAAATGCACCCATCAGTTTTTTTTTCTGCTCCCCTGGAAAGCTTAACTGTCCTCTAAATAATTTTATCTTGCTCTCTAAAGAACCTACCATACCTACCATAAAAAATAGGTTACATTTTTTTAAATTTGAAACTATTAATGTTATCATTATGACACTTTTTAAAATAACTTTATACAATCTGATCTAATGAATTGAAGCAAATTGGGTTTGAATGGGGTTAAAATCTGGAGTTTGCTTTTGAAAATGAAGAAATTTAAAGGAATATTTTTAACTTATTTAAGAAGAGTTTTGTGAAGTGCTCGTAAGTACCTAATGTTTGCAATAAGCCATGGTCAGAGTAAGCAAAGCAAGCTAAAAGCTACTTTGAAGGGACCCTGAGAGAGCACTTTTTTGGCATCTGATACTCAAACCTCAAATTTTATTGCCAAATGAATGCTGTATTGTGGTTTTAACACCATGCATCTGTTGTGTAAGACCTTTCTACAAGCTGGTTCAGTGTAATACAGTCCGTGTTGTGACACGGTATTGTAACAGACCGTTTAGCAACAGGCTCGTCCATCAGGATTTATTCCTGACTCTGCAGACTGAGCGCACAGACTGCTTTCAGCTGTAGAGCAGGGACTTGACTGTTCGTAAGAACTTTTATACAGCTCAACTTTATGCATATGAGCACCTTGTTAAATTTTACTGGAAGAGCAGCCAAAAAAAAGCTGTTAAGCTAATTGGCTGTTGGTTCCACCCTCGTATGTATTTGGTGAAAATGAGTTTATTTTTCTTCTGATTTTATGGCAGGAAGGTAAAGCAGTTTTTCCCATATTGGCAAACTGCATCGTGATTCTTTAGTTATGTTTAGCAAGCTTAAGAGGTTAAATATACAGCTGTGTGCCCCAAGGGAACAAAACGGTGGAAAGTATATGCCCGCCTATTCAGCCGAAACATGCAGCCTCATGCTTGGCTGGATCTAAATCTCTACATCAGCGTTTATTAAGTGTTCGAAGAGGCCATTTTTTGTAAAATTCCACTTTCTGACCAGTCGCCTCCCGCTGTTGCTTTATTATACTGCACACATTGAATTCCTGCTTAACTTGTGCCTCTCTCTCAGATCTACTTCATGTGTTCAACTGAGATCTGCTCACCGCAAGATGGGCCATGTGTTGAAGGATGCTTTGGCCACTGACGGTGAGGAAACTGTCATCTGCCAGACCATCCATACCACCCCTCATCAACTCTGGTAGAAGCTATAGAACAGTCTCATTTCAACTCTCTTTACTTGAAAACAGCCTGAGTTGGTTGTAGCTGCAGATCCATATGACAGCAGGAGAATGTTTAAGTAATGAGTGGTGTGAATTATTTATCAACTCTGATCTATTTCCCGTTTATCAGTTGAGACAAGGAGGATCCTGGAGTTAGTCAAGATGATGATGATGATTTGGTAAGTCAACTAATATTTGAACTTGTGTGTTACAAATTATGTTTGTATTCTGACCATATGTTGTTTTTTTTCTGGCCTCAGATTTGCCCTAATTTACCCTCCCAATAAAAGCTCTTAAATTAAAGGTGGTTTTGTATTTTTGCAGCCCAGTAGGTTTTGTAGAAGGTGGCATTGAAACGTTGGAGGCAGATGTTTGCATGGACATGTGGTGGAAGTGAACTGGACTGAATTTGCTTTCTTTGACTTTATGTGGAGCACACAGTAGTTTCGAACCACTTCAGCCGTACACTGAGTAAAATAACTGGAGGTTTGGGTTGTAACCAGTCTTCCCAGAGATAAGTATTGAGTAGTAAAGTTTATTTATAAAGCCCTTTTCACAGATAAAAATTACAAAATGCTGTACATGGGTGCAAAAAACCAGAATTTCATAAAATAACCAACATAAATATTTTCTGGATAAAATAGTCTTCAACTGCTTTTTAAAAGGGTCCACCGAGCCGACCACCCGGAGGGATGGGCAAGTCATTCCAGAGTTCTGGGGCTACAGCCAGGTCTACCTGGGTTTTAAAACGGGTTTTGGGGACCTTCAGGAGGCTCTGGCCTGAAGGCTGAAGGGTGCGCCCTGAGGAGTAGAGACACAGGAAGTCAGCAGTATACTGGAGGGCCTGACCATTTAACACCCAGGAAGTCAAAACGAAAATTTTAAAATCAATGTGATATTTGACTGGAAGCCAAATATCAGCTGATAGTCCAGAGGCAGAGTTCTGTACAAACTGAAGTCAGTCGCCTTATTGAAACAAGTGAAAACCGAATTGCAGTCGATACGAGATGAGATAAAAGCATGAATGAGCATTTCAAGATCTGATTTTGAAAACATTCTCCTAACTTTGGAGATAGTTCTCAAATGATAAAAACTATTTTTGGTCAGTTGGTGGGAATGACCCTCCAAAGACATGGTGTGATCAAACACAACCCCCAGGTCAGGCTGGTTTTAACAGACAAGCCCAGAGCACCAAGCTGGTTTTTGGTCAGGAGGATCTTTTTATTGGGAGCAATGATCAGATTTTCTGTTTTCCTTGAATTTCTCTGAAGGTAATTTGAAGAGAGTCAGTTTTGATGCATGACATACAGTGAAGGAGCGCAGATTAAAAAAAAAAACTCAGTCACTGAAAGAAGAAAATAACTGAATATCAACGTAAAAGTGATGACACATTTTTAAAACTAAAATCAGCTGACCGAGAGGCATCAGGTAAAACAAAATAGGACCAAGAACAGGACCTTGTGCAACTCCACAAGACCGGCTGGACACATCAGACATTGCATGGCTGATAATAAAAGTTCTTCACGGCCCGAGTCTGCAGCCATCACATCCCTGGAAACTTTCACAGTTTCAGTGGAGTGCATTTTCTGAAAATGATTATAGAAATCCTGCTCCATAAAGGATGTCCCCTGGCCTGCCACTACCTTGTCTAAAATTAAACGATGAGTGCAACACATCACTGGGCTCTGCATCTAAAATTAAACTTTTGTATATTTTTGTCTAAGATTGTTAATGGATGCAGTTAACTAGGTGACGGGACAGAAATGAGCTTACAGACCCCTCCTCCCCCCATTTTTAAACTCATTTACTGGAATGCTAGTGTGTGGTAATCGGATGAAACCATTTAAAAGTGAAGGGCAAACCAAGTATTGGATGAATGTCAGTTAAATTAGTCACAGATTCCAGCATTGACTAAATATGCAATATGGACAGCTCTGAGCAGCTGCACGCTCTCTGCCATGTGTGATCACACAAACTGATAGCTTGATTGTCAGAACTTCATTTTATTTTTCCTTTTGGTTTGACCAGCATGTATTACATCTAAAACACTGAAACATGTCAATTAGCAGCATTAACTATGTTTGGGATATTTGGCAATGAATTAATTTTGACTTTCTTTAAACTTTTGAATGTACAACTGTTCAATTTTGCTCTTATTGCACAACATGGTGTTCTCTGAACCATGAATGGACCACTACATGTTCTGGTTCAGTCATCACTTGTATCTAAACAATCCTCTTCATAGTGTTTACATTTTTACATCATCGGACCAAGATGACAACTAACACAAGTTATTGAGACAGTACTGATATCTCATGTTGTGGTATACCCACCACTGTAGATTTTGCTTCAATATATTGTTCAAAATGAAGGAATTAGCTTTGTGATGCTACTTAAATGCCTTACATTCATAATATATCCGTGTATTAGGAAATGTTTTACTTTCAATTTCACAAAATAAATTTGAGTATCCCTAACTCTGAACAGTGTAACATGTAATCTCCATGTGTAATGTACTGTTACACCACCTTCTGACAATGCTGCACATTGTAGTTTATTGGTCCAAACCACACAATGGAAATGTGCCAACTTGGCATTCTGTTGGGAAAACACTCACAAAATACATATGGGCACAGCTTGTAGCATTGGTATGTTTGTATTTTGTGGAAAAGTGACAATCCCTTACAGTAAAAGTGTAGTGATGTTAGTTTGGAGCTGTGCAAACCATGCAAAGAAATAGTGATACTATTTAATCGTATTAACCACAAGATATGGTTTTTCTTTACTACATTTAACGATAGAATAATTATAGCAAGTTCAAACGTCCAAGTCTTAAATCTTACTGTGATGGCCCATTGACAGATGTGTCTGTACTACAAACGTTGGTACAATAAAAAGTATGTAATTAGCGATCTGAGATATTATATGGATTCTGACCAATAGTTGCATATTCTCCAGAAAACAAAGGTACCTAATGATGAAAAATATGAGTATGTATGCATGTCCAGTGTAATTGGGAGCCGTAACACCTTGTGTGTCTAGCAAATAGCCGTTTAAAATATCTGCCTCTCGTGGTACCCTTTGACCACTGGGTGTCATCCAAGCAATAAAAATGCCAGCGGAACATGAGGCGCTTCGTGCAGCATGACTCACAGCTGGGCTTGTATGAAGACCTTGGCCTGAGCATTGGTTGTGTAATGAGTTGGGCATAAAATCTTGCAGAGCAGACCACCCCTTTGATATCGAGCAGTGTAATGTGACACCATTAAACAGTCGGGAAAGCCATAAAAACTCGGCCGCATGTTGGAGAATTACGCACAAGAAGAAATGTGAGGGGGACACTGGGAAGAGGAGTATTTGATTTAAAGGTTTTGGGGTTGACGGTTACAAGCATAGCAATCTCTCAGGGCTATCCCCCTTCCTCCCTCTCTCTCTGACACACCGTCTTCACACACCTCCCCTCTGTGAAATGTATGGAAGCACTGCGGCACACTGCGTGTATTTGCAGGCTGCATGGCTGCCTGGCTCAGCGTTCAAAGGCAGAGCGGAAGATAGGAGGAGGGGAATGACTACAGCAAGAGAGTAGGAGGAGGGAGAGAGGGAGGGAGGACTGTTGCCTTTCTGTAACACACACGCTACATGAACACACCGCCAGGAACGAAGAGTGGAAAGAAAATAATAATCGACAGAGGGGGAAGGAAACACCGCAGCCCCTCAGTCCGTCCGTCCGTCCGTCCGTCCTTTCTTTTTTATTTTTTAAGCGGGAGGGAGAGAGTGTGTTTTTTTTTCTTTCTTTAAACGCAGACTTGCGGAAAACATGGGAAGAGAGAACTGAGAAGGATTGACTTGCAGTAAACCTCCCTGTGGTGCAAATCTGTGGCTAATAAGGCGGAAAAGGGCGACAGGGAAGACATGTTGAGGGGCTTTTCGTCTTGAGGTTGCGGTAGGATGTTAATGTTGCGCTCCTAAAACACTCCGCTCTCCTGGAGAAGGAAAACAGAAAAGGGGAAAAACAAAACAGGACAAATGGACATTGAGCGGTAGACTAGCTCAGGAGCCATTGTTGGGATCGGTGCTTGTTTAATTGGGTTTTGTTATGATCTGAAATAACGTAGGCCTCTAAGGCAGCCCCGCAGTAAATAAATACACGGTCAGCAGACAGGGGGCTGCTTAGCTTAAATTCTGACTGACAATTCTGCTTGTGTTTTTGTTTGGGGAGGGGGGTGGGGGGACATATTATATATTGAACTGCTGTGTTTAGTAAGTAAGAGGCGAGCGGGGTTTATGAGCTAATTGTTAAAAGAAATTTCCTAACCGGGGAGCGAAAACATACCAACTCAAGGGCCCAGAAGAAAAAAGATCAGTGAAGGCAACTTGGCATATTACGACCTTTTTAAATCCTCCGCCGATCGGCTTTAAGCACCGAAGCGCAGAAGATCCGATAGGTGATCTTAGCCCCCCAGTTTAGCTGAGAGAAAGGGAACAAATAAGATATTTTCAATGTTAATGTCGACCGACGTCGCTTCCATCATGCTCCCTGTGTCCCGGGCTCTCATTGACCGGGATAGAGAGCTGGACACCATGGCCGGGGTGCATCCCAACCCGGCTGGCGCTCCTGCAGCTGTCCGGGGCATGAAGCGCGGAGACCCGGAGCCCGACGGGCAGGCAGCGGCCGCTCTGGTGGACTCCACCGGGGCAGAGTGCAAGCGTCCCCGCATCGACGGCTCAGGAGGGATCGGCGAGGTCGGGCAGGTGAGGAGAGGAGACGTCTTTTGTCCACAGAGAGTAAACTAACACAAACGTGGTAGACTCAGATACTTTCATTTAAGCTTTGTTTTCCTATTCTTCTTCCACAACTATTTACTGTACCTATTTTGGTTAGCCTACATGTGCGATCTGTTTTTTTAGTCTAAGTGATTGTTGCAGATGCTGTAGCTGCAGCATTAGGCCCTACATGTACTCTGCCCTGTCCATTAGCAGCTGTGCTGTAAATACCAACACATTTCACAGCTGCAGAAGACTGCACATGTGTTCACTTTTAAGATGGAGCTAGAGTGTTAACAGTGTAATTCAATGCTGCCCACTTACTGTGGGAGACAACTGCAATAACTAGGTTGTATCTTCCTGGTTCTCTGTGTTCAAAGGCTCATAACATCCCCGTTTTGACACGGTTACTTTAAAAAGTCCAAAGACATCGGCTGGTTGAACATGCAAAAATCCCACAGAGTTCCAGCACAGGGAGGATGTAAACACATCTGACCTTTAATTATAATTGTTAAAAAGACTTTGAGTTAGGCTATGTTAAGCTGTTTCTAGGTTTAAAGTCATAACTCATGTTAATGCTTGCTTGTTTGATCTTTGAGGGGAGAGGGTGACTAGAGAGGGTATGTGAGGTAAACCAAAGAGCCCTAGCTTTTATTCTGGCAGGTCATAGCTTATCCAATCAGCATTATTGTATTGATCCTCAGCTTGCTGCTCTTTTATAAAATTTTCTGACCTTTTTTTCTGTGTTAACCCCTTGTCTTTCAATAAATGTGTTCTTCTCTCCCCGATTGATCCAAAAATGGCCATATCTTGTTTAATAGAGCATTACAGGAAGGCAGGGCATCATTAGAGTGGATTACATAGGGTGAAGTACTCCACTGGAAGACAGAAAGGCATTTCTTCATCGCTGAAAGAGGCAGTAATGGCGGTGAAGTGGCCTGTTTGCTCCTGTTTGGAAAAATAAATGGCTGGCTTTACATCGCCATGCAGTCCGGGAGTGCTGACAGACAGGCTCGGAAACGTAATGCACTTAAAAACACATGTGAATGGAAGAGAGCGTGCTTGACTGTGTGGGGGAGAGAAGCTCAGATCAATTGCTTTGGCCTCTAAAACGTATTGAACAGACTGGGCAGTCCGGAAATGAGAGTGGGCAAAGATACTCCCCTCCCCAGTCCCAGCCTCTCAGTCAGGAACAGATTTGCCCTATCACTGGCAGTAAAGAGGCTTTGTTTCCAGCTTATAGGATCACATATCATACTAAAAGAGAGAAACGGGTGGGGGGCTTATAACCAGCTTGATCTGAGATCTTTAAGGGAAAAGGCTGATGGGACTGCATACATGCACTTGAGTAGAGCTGCTGCAGTTACATGATTGATTAGAAAGTTAATTATCAATTACTGAAGTAATTTTCAAGCAGACACAATAACAAACTAATTTTCAGCTTTTTTGTTAATATTGTTTAAAAATGTTTTTCAAGGCATCATTTTACAATTAAATTAGTTTTTTATTCAGACATTATATAAACTAAATGATGGCTACATTAATGAAGAGTGAAAATAGGTTTATTGTTACAAAAAATAAATAAAAAACACATTCCAAAAAAAAAAGGCTCCAGAAAGAGAAAGAAAAACTCATCCAATGGTGTATTTTAATTCCTTTCATCTGACATCATTAATATTCTGGAGGCAAACTAGGTTATGTGATGAGTTTTTTTTCCTTACTTTTTAAAATGACTTTCTCAGAAATGTCTATAAAATTGGAATGAAGTGTGTCTGTGAAACTAATCTGCAGAGGATGGAAAATATTACAGCAGTCACCACCCCGATTCTCAGAAAGCACAGAGGCTCCTTTTCTTTAGCCTTTCCGTCCTTCATGTACAAGGAAAAACAACAACAAAAACTTTATTGCTGACATAATGGCAAGAATTGAACTGTGCCCTGCATGTGAGGGCAGCGGTGGGGTGTGGTTGTGGCGAAGAGCAATCTCTTCGCACCACTGCAGCCTGATAATGGAAAATTTTCCCATTTGATTATTGACACGTCTGTTTCTCTCATTATGGCCCGATGTCATCAGAGTGCTGGGGAAAAAATGCTCCATCGAGTCGGATCTGCAAAGTTTTAGCCGAGCAACAAAGCATTTCTAAATTGGTGCAGCATGCAGGAGATGACTGAACGCTCAGCGAAGACGAGCACATAAAGCAAGTAGAAGAAAAAGGCTGAGTGCTTTCAGCAGTTTGAGTTTGCAGCTCACCTCCTTGTGCTGACGCTGCACTTATAATCCAACAGTATGGATTTTAAATTAATATTCTGCTCCCTCTCCCACCAACTTCAAAACACACAATCCATCTACTTTGTATTCTTGTGCAACACCAGGGGAAGTCCTGTTTTTTTTTTTTGTTTTTTTTTTCCCCAGGAAACAGAGGATTTATAACACCCCACATCTTCAGCTCCAGTCAGATTGTGGGGAATGTTGAGAGGAGGTTGTCTGCTTCTACATCTATCCGGTCTGCTGCTGAGTGCTGAGCGGCTCGTGTTTTGTTGTCACTCTGCGTAGAAACCGGGGCTCTCTCTCTCGAGCCTAATAAGGGCCCGCCTGGGGTGACAGTGCTGAGGACAAATGACTTGACTAGGACACTAATGTAGGTGGATCACCCCTGTGAGCTTTCATACCAGCCCCGGTGCTGAAATGGTATGAAAATGTCAGCAAGAAAAATGTTCTTTCACAGCTGGCTGAGAATATTTGTTTTGTATTTTTTTGTTTTTTAGGACGGGGGCAACTCTGTATTTCTGTGATAAATTGCTGGTAAAAATGTTTTGACTGATGCACATTTAACAGGACCCAAGAGTGTTTTGGGATGCTGTTCCAGGCAAGAGTTGATGCGACTGAAATGTAGTTATCCTCACATATTAACTGCAGTTGAGTGATGGGTGGCTGCTGTCTTCCTGGCATGATGGTGTAGAGAAGTATATTAACTTTTGCTCATCTAAAAGTAAGACGTTAGCTTCAGTATTTCTCAGATGCAATGCTATGTGCTATTGTGGCATTTTAAAACATTTTTAAGTATTTGGATTTTGTTTAATTCACTACATGCCAGTGTATTATATATGTTTAATATTCTAAATTTTTTTTAGCTAATAGTTTGGGCTCAGCTGATATGTTAATTAGCAATCAGTTTTCACTGGCTTTTTCATATTTGCCTCAACCAAGTTTAAGCTGAGGTCTGTCACAATATCAGATTTCCACTCTGACATTTTATGGCTCAAACATTCCTAATTCCCATTTAATCATGATGTTAATTGGACACTTGGGGGTGTTGAATGACACACAAAACAAGTAGCAAGGAACTGAAAAAACCCCAAATATCCTCAATCCTTAGTCTATAATGTTTTGATTTGATATGCTAAGATCAAATCAGATCAATATCACACACACACACACACACACACACACACACATATATATATATATATATATATATATATATATATATATATATATATATATGAGAGAGAGAGAGAGTATAGATATATTGTGTTATATAACGTCACCCTTCATTTAGTGCTCATTACCTAGTTTGTATTTGATTTGATGTTTTTTTTTTTGTTTTTGTTTTTTTATTAAACCTGACTTGAGTTCACTGAAGTAGGGCTGGGAAATATATCAAGATTTTCGAATATATCGAGACTTTATCAGATGCAATATAGAAGGAGGGAATATCATTTAAATCGAGATAGCTTGTTTTGAGTTAAAGCTGCATTTTGCACAGCTGTATCTTTGTTATGGTCATTGAAAAGTATTTTTAATTTATTTTGTTTTAGGAGCATTTAATTTAATATAAAGGTACTTTTATTTCAGTCAACTGTTTTAATGCACATGTACTGCTGATATTTAATAAAAGTATATTTAGCACTGAAGGCTGTAAATTAGAACTGTCTCTTTGGTTACTTGACAAAAAAAACATATATATATATCGAGATAGATATCGTATATTGTGATTCAGGTAAAAAATATCGAGATATAAGATTTAGTTCATATCGCCCAGCCCTACACTGAAGTACTCTAAGTCTGTATCTACTTCCTGTCGTCCCTACTCATATGGGTTCATCCTTCCAGTCGTTGGTAGAGGACCGTGCATCTCATACTTGCAACTATCCTGCTAAGAATGAAGTGATTTTGTGGTCTATTTACATTTAGCATATTTATGACGTCATTATGACATCACTATCAGCAGCACCATGTTCAAACACATTACAAAATGTCTTCCTCATCTTCATCCTCTTTTTTTTTTTTTTTTTTTTTCCGGTTTACTTTTAAAAGTTTTGTCAAACAAAAACATTGTGTTTTCCTCCTTTCAAGTGCTAGTGCAGTATTTTTTTTTTAGTTCTGACCACTGGTTACTATAAGTTACTGCAGTTAGTTAGAAAGTGAATATCCCAGCTTTTTTTTTTATTTAACGCCAAGGTTCAGCTGTTTGTTGTGGACTGTGGTCTTGCGGCTCACACCTGTAAATTTTGTTCATACTGAGGTGAAACATAAAAAAAAAACAGACATGATCTTTATTAGGGCTGGGCGATATGAACTAAATCTTATATCTCAATATTTTTTACCTGAATCACGATATACGATATATATATCTCAATATATTTATTTATTTATTTTTGTCAAGTAACCAAAGAGACAGTTCCAATTTACAGCCTTCAGTGCTAAATACACTTTTATTAAAGATCAGCAGCACATGTGCATTAAACAGTTGACTGAAATTAAAGTACCTTTATATTAAATTAAATGCTCCTAAAACCAAATAAATTAAAAATACTTTTCAATGACCATAACAAAGATACAGCTGTGCAAAATGCAAAAGAAAATATGCTTTTAACTCAAAACAAGCTATCTCGATATAAACGATATTCCTTCCTTCTATACTGCGTCTGATAAAGTCTCGATATATTCGAAAATCTCGATATATTGCCCAGCCCTAATCTTTAATTAAATCAGTTGCTAATAGAGCACAACTAAACTATATTTTTGCCACTATTAACAGCTGACATTAGCTTATTACAAATATATCTTATTTTATAGAATATGACAAAGAAAAACACAGTATGCTTGGAATAATTAAACTGTTCATCACCCAATTTGTGACACAAGATCTATGACTCCATTGTTTGTGGTCGCTGTGGTGTTTTGTGTAGTACATTTTACAGAGTAAGATTCATAGCTGAGCAGACAAAAAAAAAACACTAATCTGTATTTAATTAATGATATCTATCATATTTGTTACAGTGGCTGATTTTGTATTGAAATCAATACTTTATGTATGTATTCACAGTATCAACAAAGAAGCTTAAAAGTATACAGACAAGCAGAAATTACACTCACGTATGGGTGCTCACCTGCTCCATGTACTTGAATTCAATAGCACATAGCCAGCGCTGCTCGCTAGGGGGCTTTCAGGTTGTATCTGTGTGATATCCAGTCCAGCTCATTCAGATGTTTGCGTTATGGCTCATATTATAGCTGCTACACATTAAAATGTCTTGAAAGGTTCATGGCTGAGTTACACATGTGGAAACAGTTCTTCGGTTCTCTCTTTTCTCCACCCTGTATTCTGTCATTGATTCAAGTGCTATTCAAAAGCAAATTGAACTAATCCCTAAACATCATCAGCCACAGTGTTCTTCCAAATTTGGGCATCAACGTTAGGCTCAGGAGCCCAGCATCAGTCTTCAGTTTCACTCGCAAGATGTTGCAAACAAGTTATGATGTAAAGTAATCGGTGTGTGCAATCAAGTTGTGCAGTGAGATAATTACAAGCAAATGCTAGTGCTCTCTTATCAGATTGAAAATAAATAGATGGGAAAAAGAAAATCTGTTTTATTTTAAGATCAGTGCAGTGTACCGTGGGTTCCTCATGCGGCACGTGATTTGGCAGCCGATGCTGCTACGTGATTATCTTTCTTCCAGAACTGTCAAGACAGCTTCCAAAATCCACTTTGTCTCTGGCCAGCATCCCCTGGAGGAGGCACGTGTAGGTTTACTGCGAACAGTCGGTGGAATGTGAAGTATATGGAGAGAAAATAAACTTCAAATCGTCTCGCTGGCCGTTTGGAGGCTTAACACATAAGTGCTTTGTGGAAGAAGTGGATTCACATCCTCTTGAGTGTATTGAGTGCCCTGCTTTGCAGTTAGGTAGGATGACTCTCAGAGCGGTGTAGTTCCTCTCCTCCTCCTCCTCCTCCTCCTCCTCCTCAGAAGAGCAGCTGTCCCAAGGCACGATAGGAATAGACACGAGTCTTGTGACCAAATTAGACGTTACATACACACCTGCTGTAACCTGTAGTGTTTAGAAGGAAGTTAGATTCATGTGCACAATAGATTATACCCACACTCCCCCATGAACTCGGCTATCACCCCACTTTCCCTTTACCATCTGTTGAGTTCAGGTCATTTATTTTCTCCTGAATTCTTAGCCGGGTTTTCCTCTGTTGTTTTAGCCACCCACCCCCCTAAAACCAGCACTATGACCCCCCCCAAACCCCCCCACCCCTCCCCAGACAGGCCTTGGCTGTTTGCTTTGTTTGCCACCATCAACGAATACAAGCCAAAAAATATAAACTACGGCTGCATGAAGCTCAGAATCCTCTTTTTGTTTCTCGTGTACTGAGACTGAGGCAGACTCATTTTGTGCAGCCTCCATGCTGCCCCCCCCAACCCTCCCAGTTCCTTAAGGAAATTAAGCACATGACTCCGCTCATGTATGAGTCATTGTCTTTGCTCCCTCCATCCCATTTTCATTTTTCTGTACGCTACCCATTGCATTGCCAGCTCCTTATTCAGCCACTTGCATATATGAATTCCAGATGTTTTCAGACATCTTTAACCCCCCCCCACACACACACACACACACACACACACATACACAAACACACACACACACACACAATCTTTCATGCCACATATTGCTCTATAGCACTCTAACTTTGCCCCCCTCCCCCATTTTTTGCTTTCATTTTGCTTCTCCTTACCTTCAGTATATCGCATTTAGAGTTTGTCCTCATTGCAAAAGAAGGTTTATACTTTATTCATGTTATTCAAGCCTCTAAAAGGCGATTCATTATTTAGAGCTTCTACCTCCCAAAGCCAGTTCACTAAGTACGTTTTTGGCTCTGAGATAGACTCACACAAGCTTTATTTTTCAATCACGAAGGCGCTTCCTGCTCCTTGCTCCTCGACTCTGCCTCTTACGTTTGGATGTGTTGTGCTCGGTTTTACTGAAATGGCCTCATGGGGTCCAGAGTGAGATGGCTACAGTATTAATCAGGCGAACTCAAGCTGTGAAGCGCACAGAGCAAAGTGGCTTCCCCCAGGGACAAAGCAGGCTAGGGACATTGGTTCCAGATGAAAGGGAGATCACAGGGGAAGGACAGAGAGAAGAGGGAGGAGCTGAGCTGTTTTCTAATCTACTGATATGAAGTCAGAGACGAGCAAATCTGTTTTCCCTTATCAAAGTGTGTCATAATTGCTGTGAAAAGCAGCCTTTTTAATGGAATACATTATCATAAAAACCGTAATGCGGCATTATTAGCACAAATAAAGTTGGTAGGAAACTATTTTAGGGAGTAGAAGCGTGATTCCTGTTTAATATTTGGCTCTACACAAAATGACTTTATATTTCTGTGCATCTTGTTTAACTGTAATAACTCACCAGATGTTTCACGCAGCTGTCTTTACTTTACATGGCCAGAAAATCGAGAGGAATGTGTTGGGAGATTGCATCAGGGCTCTTGATGGCGTTTCACACCAATGGGCTTCATGCTCGCTGACACCCCTGACCTATTTATGATTTAAGAGCCATGGTGACACTCGTTCTTTCATTCCTGTCTTTCATCTACTGCTCGCATGAGCTCACTCATCCCCGTTATCACGTCTTTACAAGCAGACAAAAGATCTGCTGGCTGGAAAACTCAAGAGGAGGCTGGCTTGGGAGATGGCTGGAGTTGTGTCATCAATGGAGCTAATTTGATTAGGATCCAGAAACTCATGTAAACTGGAAAGTCATATGAAGAAAATATGAAATGATTGGTCTGTTTTCTTTCCAAATTTTCAGTGTATGTTTACATAAATCTCCTCTTCTCTTTCAGAACAATGATCCTTTGACCCTTGGTTACCATGGATACCCATCTCATAGTCAGGTAAGGGCAATCAGACGCCTGCAAGAATCCATGTTGCATAACAAGCCACGTTCCAAAAGCTCCTTCGGTTGCACTGCACTTGCAGCATTATGTCTCAGTGTAGTTCTCTAAGCCACAAGGTGGGGGTGCAGATTTTAATTTGCTGGTTGGGTAGAAGAAGACATGCCTCCACAATCATCACTCTTCCATTCCCATCCTCCACCTACTCTCCTTTTCACCCTCAATAATAGTAATCATCGTTCGCCTTGTAGAACACGCTTATTTCATCCTTAAACCTTTAAACACTGCAGTGTTCTAGTTTTGTTGCTCACAAAACACACAAACACGCGTGAAAATATTATCAGCTGCATCACACGCTTTGTGTGAACTTGGCTGAGTGTGAGTACACAATCTGTTTGCTTGCCTTTGTATTAGCTGGCTGATTGTGTTATTAGACTGCTCAGTTTATGTGGTTAAGCCTTAGATCATCCTCTGTTCATCCACTCATCCTCTCATGCTCTGCCCGTAATCCCTTCATCCCTCGCTCTCTGATGCTCGGCAACCTCTGGCTTCTTATCTGCACTTTATCTGTCTCACCCATACTCTTTCATATGTCACGATAACAGTGTTGTTTTTTCTCTCTCTTTCTTTTTTTAATACTAAGTGGATGCTGTGGATGCCTCCCAGTGAATTAGACCATTTTTATTCTATACGAGGATGCAGGAGCTTTGAATTATTTCCTTCCAAATTATGTTTGAAGGGTATTCATTAAGTTTTGCTTTGTGAAAAATCTCTTGCTGGAATGGAAACAAGTCAGTCAAGGGTTTACTTCTTTAGGGGCTTGGAGGTGTGAACTGACCTGGGGAAAAAAATGGTAGAGAGGAAGAAAACAATGCCGGGCAGCGGAGGCTTCCACAACACTGAGGTGCTAAACTGTCAACAGCAGTGTGAGAATGATGTTGATCAAAGGATCCTGAAAGGAAGAGCCTGGAGAGTAGCAGGAACTGTGTGTGAAGCAAGAGACGGCCCTCTTGCAGATGGAATATGAAACCCGATGACTTTATCTGTCTGCTGGGGCAATTTAAAGCATAATTTGGGCTTCTGTTATTAATTCCAGCTGAGTGTGTGGACACACCTACTCATTCAGAATTAGTGGGTTGGTGTGTCTTTTGACTGGTATTGCATATGATAAAATCAATAGTGTTTGGCTTTATTCCAAAAATGTCAAAAGTGTATGGAAATAGCTCATAGTTCATGCAAGGTCTGTGGTGCTGTTATAAAACATCAATTTGAAATTGGGATCAACCTTTGTTTCTTTATATGCAAAGAGCGTAACATTTAACCCAAAGAAAAACTTGAAATATAAATTGGAAATGAAAGTGTATCACAAAGTTGTGGAGCTGGAAAAATAACCATGTAAGTGGTTTAGATAAGTGCTTTTCAGAACTGTTCAAAACCTCATGACATCATCACACCATGACGCCATCATTTCATTGCAGATTACATTACAGTACCAATGAGACCCATGTTACATGTAGGACATGCCTGTTTGGATTGTTACTTTTGCTCAAAATGGAGCTTTCCTTCAAAAGTTTTCACACAAATTCTAGTTGTGTTATACTGTTCAGGAAGTCCGACATAAACAATGTCAACTTTACATCTGTTTTGCCTTCTGCGCCTGACTGGATTGTTTGTTTCTGTTGGATAATGAGACGTTTGGGTCGTCACAGCATGCAGCAGTCCAAGTTCGATTATGTGCTCGCGCTTCACTAAACATGACAAGAAACTGCATGATATGGTGTCGATGTTGGCAAACAATGGGTTTGAGTGCTATGATGCTGTTTGTCAAGTTGTATCAAAAAAAAAAAAAAAAATTGCAGATATATTTAAGCTGAAGGTTGGACAAAGATTGTCATTGCATACGATAACAAAGTTTTTCACTGTACACTTTAATATTTGCTTTACAATTGTCACTTTTATTTAAGAATTAGAATGAAAAGCAAAGCAAACATTGGGTAATTAGGATACCTGCCACGGACAAAATTTAGCATTTTGTGTGAATTCACAGGGTCAATTGTACATTGAACACAAAAACACAGAACCCCACCCCCCACAGTAATCCCCACCCCGTCATGAACAAAGCTTCTCCTGGAGCATAACTTGACTGGACCAAAACAAAGTTTTTTTCTTGTTCTTGTGACCTCGAGCAAGAACAAAGATCTCACTTCTCGTATGTAACAGGCTTTATGAACAAACAAGCCTGTAACTCCATCTTATTACATAGTAAGATGCTCCATCTGGTCACGTACAAATGACAGTTACACATTTTCTAACATTTACACTCATGTATCTTCTATGTTTTTGGATAATCAAATTTTTAGTTTCATTTAAAGTATTCATTTTATTTGGTTTATTAATTATTAGTCAGTTAGTTAGACAGTCTAAAGTTAAACCAAAACAAGTAGCTAAAAGATGCTAACATGTTTTATAGAGCTGAAGGAAAATTTGGTTGGTAATTTTGTGGGTGCCCTCTGAACAGTAGAAAGCATAAATTTAAAAAAATTACATTTTCATTTCCTTTTTAGGCTTTACAGGCAAATATGAAACCACATGGATAGTTATCTAAGGACAAAGCTTTTTTTGCAGTAGCTTCCTACTCTGATGTGCAATGCTGTTTCCTTATGACACCTGGAGCTTCTTAGGCCAAAAATATACTTGTTTTCAAATACACATATGCGTGTTTATCAAAGTTGGGTAACATTTTTTGTATTTGTTTGAAGCTTTGTTTGTGCACGGTCTCAGAAATGAATGCTAAATGTTATTAAGGTGCAGTATGTGAGTAACAGCGAGGGGTAGTGTTAGGACGAATTTGACCAGAAGCAAGGTAAGAGCACTGACAGCCGTAAAAGTATGGAAAGATTGGAGATGTAAATTTGAGAGGGGCCTTGCATACCAGCTGATACCAGAGCTTTGTTTTTTTTCTGCAGTGATCTCAAAATTAACCAAACACTAACCAATATTGTCACTATGTATATCGTTTTGTTTACATCCCACAAAGTTTTACAAAACCCAACAAAGTAATTTTTGTGCCCAAACCTAACCAAATATTTGTTTGACTCCTAAATGTAATGAAAAAATCAAAAGACCAAATTAATGAAAACAAGAAAATGAAAAATAACTTTCCAGAATTTAGGGGGGGGGGACAAAAGAAAAACTCCCACTATATTTAACACTGGAGTTGGGTTTAAAAATTTGAGTAATCAATTTGAATTGATTAAAATTTAGTTAATCCAATACTGATTCATAAAAGTCAGAGCTTAATAAAAAAAAAAAAAAAAAAAAAATTTCCTTTTCAACAGTGACCCTATTCACTGATGCTGGGCGGGATTTTGGCTGATATACCAAATTGAAAGGTTGTCTGTGTTGCTTCTGTCCAAAATCAGCTTCTCTCACTGAGATGATGCCAAATTTGCATTTTAAAAATATCACTTGAAGTAATTTCTGGACATCTAATAATAAAAATTCTAAATATAAGGCTGAATAAACTATCATAATCTTCACAAATAAGGAGGAAATGGATTTTTATGGATTATTTTCACAGCTGTGACAAAGCACCTATATGCCCAAAATCAGCTTCTCTTACCGAGATAATCCCAAATTTGGATTTTTTAATTCGCCATTGGATTACAAAACTATAACTGTAAACTATTTGACAGCTTATTACTTCTCACATTAGCAGCTAGCCCTAAGACCATGGGCTCCATGATGTTCAAACACTGAATGTTATGGTAAAAAAATGGAAATGGTGTCATCATACACATGAACTGGTAAATGTAGTGTGTATGTAGACGCATTGTATCAGATTATTACAGTAATTGATTACTCGCAGACATTTTTTTTATGGTCATGTAAACAAGCTCAGTGTTTTATAAAAATAGTTACCTGAGAATGTCTTTAATATTCAATAATTGGTGTTACGTAAAAATCTGTAAGTGAATCGATATCAAGTTTAATTGGAATCATGAAAATCTAACTGAATCAGGTTGTTAATCGACTCTAGTTGATTCAGGATTCAGGATTTTTGTAGATATTCAGCCCTGTTTAAGACCCACAGAGCACAAGCGAGTTTATTAATAGAATCTACAAATAAATTGCTAATAATGGCACTAGAACACTATAAATTGAAATAAAACAATTTAAAGTGGCAAAAGCAGGTTATATTTTTGTCATCCAAATCAGCCTTGTCATAAGATGCTCGTCAAAATGCAGTTCCTCAAGATAGACAGTTTGTGGTGCTGATTCTCCACTCATGCCGATCAGCCACAGTAGAATAAGGAAACATAATATCATTATACAAAATGTCAGCCTAACCTCAAATGTTGAAAAAGGATGTTGAAGTGACAGAAACATGACTTTTCAGGCAATTTCATACAGTTGTTTTTACCCAGATAAAAAAGAAGTTTTTAACAATTATTTAAAAATGGTTTTGATTATGCCAGTATTTGTACTTTCAAACCTTTCTTAAAGGAAAATATCAGTGCAGCTTTGAGTGCTCTAACGTTATGATGATATGTAGACTGTAGTTATGTTGTATTATTGTAAGATATTATTAGCTTTGACCTGATATGATTGAAAAACGCAGACTTCAAACAGTAGTCAAATGTGCAATTTACCAGCACATTTGCGTAACAAGGTGCATGTCTGAAAAGGATAGAGACAGAGAGAAGGAATGTCTTCTCTTCCTCTCCCAGTGGTGCCAGCAGCCCCAGTTAGTTCACCTACATGGAGAAAGAGAACAGAAAAAGAGAGAGAGAGAGAAAAAGAGGAGGGGAGGACTGCGACATGAGAGCGAAGCAGAGGGGAGGGGAAAGTTTGCAGGTGTGACAGAGGCAGTGAAGTAGGAGGAGGGAGGCGTCAGGCTATCTGGGCGAGAGAGGAGGACTGGAGAAGAGAGAGAAGAGATGAGCAGGCAAGGGCACAGCAGCAAAACAGAAGGCTGGGGGTAGAGGGAAAGCAAGGAGCGAGTGGGAGAAGGAAAGAAAAGAGTGAGTGGGAGACGAAGAGAAAAAGAAGAGTCGGGGGGTGGGGGGGGAGAGAAGAAGGCAAGTGAGCGAGCAAGCGAGGGAGAGTGACAGGGACAGAGGCCAGCAGAGAAGGAGGAGGTGGTGGAGGAGGAGGAGGAGGTGGGGAGGGGATTGGCAGGGCAGACAGAGCGAGCGGGGGCAGAGAGAGGGAGATTTTGAATCTGTGAGACAGACAAGAGAGACTGAGCTGGTGAGGTGACACAGGCTCGGAGAGAGGGAGAGAAGGCGAGGCAGCGCGAGAAGAGGAAAGGAGCGAGGAGCGACGACAGTTTGAGTTGTTGCACAGACTACGATGATGGGACTGTACTATCCTAACGTGTTGTCGGTGAGTGTTTATCTTCATATCTTTCCACATCCTTATCGGTGTACGCGTCTGCTGTATCTCGCCGCCAAGGCTCAGGCTGCACTGTACACGAAACAGCATCAGAGCGAGCGGCACTGTCACTGAACATTAAATGTTAATTAACTACTAACAGATGAGGTCTCTACTTGACCCGTTTACTACAACAGTCCACGCAGGACATTTCTGACTCTTGTTAGGACTCTGCGGACAGTTGCTATGACGGATATAAACAGTGAAACTAGTGTAGTAAGCATAGATGACAGCTATACACAGGCTGGAGATTGTATCGCTTCAATTCTAATTTGCAATGCTGAGACGCATGAGCAGCGATGTATTATTGTACGCTGTTGTTGTGGCATCTGTTCTCCTGCCCAGAGCTAGAAGTGTGCACGCAATCTGAACAGCAAGAGCTGCCACTGCCAGAAACTGTGCTCTGCCATGTATTATGTATGCTCAGAAGAATCTATGTGAGCATACAGCACACCATGTTAGTCTGTACAGCTGCATGTAGCAGCTTCTACCATCAACTATTTCCCAGGGAAAAGAGTGGAAGCAGAGGAGCAAGAAGGGGAGTGGAGAGGTAAGTGAAAAAGTCTTTCTTCTTTATTGTCCCTGCAGCTGTCTCCGTACGTCGCTCAAGCCCGTGAGCGAAAGGGACAGGTGTCCACTGAACAGTTGCCCCTCTCTCTCTCTCTTTTTTTCCCATTACTCACTCTTACTTTCTCTTGCTCCTTTCTGCATCTCTTCTGCTTACAACACCTCCTCACTGTAATTTCTGTGTCACACATTTCCCAAACACACAGAAGCTCAAGCACACAGTGGGCTGCAAAGTTGGTGCATGAAGTGTCATGTTCATATTACATTTCAGTTGGTGTGAGTCAGGATGAGTGTATGTGCTTGTGTTTCCTCCTGTCTTTGCTGGCATGTGTGGACCTCTTTTTCAGCTGTACCTTGGATTCCTGCTCTCTTTACTGTTTGACCTCTTTTCTCCCTTCTCTTGCTCTCCCCGGGGCCCTGGCAGCTGTTATCTCAATGTTTTCCTTAAAGAGCCCCTGGAAGAGAGAGAAAGGGGGAGTGGGGGTGGGTGGAGGCTGGAAGAGTGAGAGAGAATGGGAGCATGAGAGAAGAAATAGATTTTTAACTTTCGGACAGTCACCACGTAAGTCCGCGGGCGAGGAAAGCTCGACGCAGAGGAGGACAGATGAGGTGAAAGACATGGAGAGCAGCACAGAATGTGTACAATACTGTAGGTCAGCCGGAGAGGGCTAGTTTGCTCACTAACACTATTTCACACCATAAAGCTGACTTTGCAGTTACGTGTGTATAAGTATGCCAAGTTGCTGTATGGTAGGGGTAATTTATTAGCTCTGTAATAGCGCTACTTGTGCTAATTCTGTTGGCCCGCGCTGCGAGAGTTAAAGCAGCAGGTCGGGTGCAAAAGACTGAAATATTTTCTCAAGCCCCACCTAAGTGTGTGCCCTAAGGCAAGGGAGAGACGCCTACCTGCTGCAAAAGCTAAGCACATATTGCCATGCTTGCATAAACTATAAACCGGTCGTGAGGATTCAAACCTCCCCCTTCTTGCCTCCTCCCCACCACCACTTTCTGCATTCTCCCACCCGGCTGCCTCCACCTCCCAAATCTTGTTATTGATTCTTTGCTGGGTTTACAATGATGGTTGTTAAATGATCCCAATGAGCCGTGTTGCCTTGGCAACTTGCATGAGTCACTCATTTTGTGCTGATTGTTGGATGGTTCGAGGCATGAGGAAAATGTTGATGGGAGAGCTGTGAGAGGTTAAGCACCTTTTGGACTGAGCTTCTAAAAGCATGGTTAGGAAATGTCTTCAATCAAGCTGCAGTGACAGTTTTGCCTCCTTAGCAGACATTTGTATCTCGAACTGCTCTGAAAGAGCTCACTGTGAAGCTTAGCGTAAAAACAACAACAATAATAATAATAATAATAATAATAATAATAACTACCTTTGACACAGATAGGGGGTTGCACTTGCACTCTTCAAAAAGGCTGCTGTTGACAATGACAACAGAGTCCGTGCCTTTTTAAAGCATGCTGGACACCAGGACATGTTCTACCTAAACAAGACAGACTGGTTTCATGGTCATGCCTAATGGTGTTTGCACGTTGGGTAAATACATATCTATCAGTGAGTTTGTGTGTTCACCTGCACATGTTTGTCTGGGATCATCTTCTCTTTTGTTTTGGAGTGTTTATCTTTCATAAATGCTGCAGAGGTGCTGAATGGACCTGTGGCCCAGCCAGCAAGGATATTACAGGGATAAGCTGGAGGTTTTGTGTGTGTGTGTGTGTGTGTGTGTGTGTGTGTGTGTGTGTGTGTGTGTGTGTGTGTGTGTGTGTGTGTGTGTGTGTGTGCTCATGTATGAGGAAGGGGAGACCCTATAAGGCAAAGGATGGGGAGTAAGATGGGAGGGGTTTGCTTGACAAACAGACATCTTCCCCTATAAGGAGATGGAGGAGAACTCGGTAGGAGGGGCTTGGACGCTGCTGATATCCTGTTGCTATGAGGCAAATGGGCTTGATTGACATGTGTGGGGGCGGGACGCATGCAAGGGTCCCGTCTGGATTTTATGAAGCGTAAAGAAGTGAAGCACACAGCATAGAGAGTGGGAGGAAAGGGAGAACAGCAGCAAGAGGAGCAGAGAGGAAGAGCAAGAGGGGGAGGAAAGGGGTTGACGTGGGATGGAATAATTTAACGAGAAGGTGTCTCCTGCCTCATCGGTATGCCAGAGACACGCAGTAAATGTTTCTCCAGCTGTTTTCAGCGTGGGTTACAACAGCACAGGCTCAAATGCCAAGGCGCGAGTCGAACACTGAACTTCCCCAGTTAATCCGATTATTGAGCCAAAATGTGAGCGGCTGTTAACGTGAGTCACGCTTTCCATTGTCGAGTTCGTCGAATTGGCCTATAGAGTAATGCTGGCGGCTAGAAGGAAGTAAGATCCCGAAATGTCATTATTCATGTGAAATGACCCAGTGATGGCCTAGTTAGCTATTAGCCATGTTTCCTCTCCTCTCTTCTCGTCTCCTCTCCTCTTGTCCCCTCATGTAGCGTGGTGACACTGCTGCAGACGAGCACACTTTATAACATGCCCTCCTCAGACGCACTTGGTGCTGCTAACTGACCCGAAAAGAAGCCAGCTACAGCTACCGCTCTGAGTCACTGGCTTTGCCCGGCCAACACATACACTTACACAACTCCTTAATGTCCTAACACCAGGGGAGTGCGCGCACATTTTCAAACACACACTTACAGAACCTGAGTGCTGACACAAATGCACTGCATTGAGTTTGCTCCCTTCCAATTGACCAAGAATGCCCTCCTTCTATGTCTTTGTGTTCCTCTTATCCCGCTATCTGTGTGCATTTATTCAGTAGATGCTTTTATCCTGATGCGAATCACAAAGGCCACTCGCAGTCAGCAAAAGGCCCATAGCTTGGCGGGTTGAGAGAGCAGAGGGTACAAAAAACGCACCACACGTGCACGCACTGTTTGCGTAGATACCAGGCTATTGACACGCTGTATCAGGTAGAGAGAGGACTGTTGAGATGCAGCCAAAATGGATCTCCTCTGAAAAGGCCAATTGTGCAACACAAATACAAGGTTGTTTTTGGCTTGTATTCCCGCTTCTATTTTTGTCTGGCAGAAGGAGCTGTAACAGCCGGGGTAGTCCATTCTCCTGCTGGCTGTAGTCTGTTTGAGCATGAGCAACAACAGTAAGCAGACCAGTGTGACTGACAGAGCTGCGACCAGTTCAGTGCTTTAAAGCTGCGGAAATTGGGAGTGTTTCAGCCAACGTATCAAAACTAAGCTCAATATATCATATCCCAAGTGTGCAGTATGAAACATCCAAGTCACCATCTCCCTGCCTGGTTGCATCATAACTTGTCAAGTCCAAGACTGACTCATCTGTAGTCGAGTGAGATGTGTCATGAGTCACCAATGTTGGGACTCCAAAATGACAACACAGGAGCCGTGATGAACATTTTACTGCACGGCAGGAGGGAAGTTTTCCCAACAAACGGGTCAGAAGGTAGAGTTTTGATAACACTCAGTGTCTTCTAGTTGGTTATATTCTAAGTGGTGGGGGGGTTGCAGAAGACTGATCCCTGAATAAACTTTCCACAGCCATTTTACTTTGGTTCTTTCTGTTTATTTGGTCCAATTCAAGGCTTATCATGCAAAGAAAAGCCATTTATTTTGCAGCAAGTACTGCACATTGTACAAGACATCTTTAAATATTTGATAATGTTAAAGTCGAAAGTATAGTTTGTTAGAACTGCTTGTTACAGTTGGAAAAGCTTCAGAGTGCAACATCTTTTAGGCTTTAAATCCACTGAGGTTTTGGTTTAACAGGTCAGAGTTATGTATCATGTTCCAAAGCACAGACGCAAACAAAACAGCCACGCGCGTAAACATGATAACATGCTGTTGACATGGAAGATCATCACTGGACGTTAAGCCTGTAATTTGTTCAGTTGTTGTATGTTTGTGTAAGTGTGTATACAGGAAGGTATCAGAGTAGAGCACTGTCTCTCCACAGAATCAAACTTATCCAGAGACTCAAACGAACTAACATGTTACATCAGAACATGTTATCTGCGCTTTTTGGTTTTTATGAGAATAAGCTAACGTAAACAGCTGAAAAAGATTCCCAGAAACCTTGTCCTATTTACTCAGACGTGGCTCCAGACAACTTTTTATTTAATTAATTAATTTATTTTTTTGTTGTAGTTTTTTGTGCCTTATCCTTGTGAGCAGCTACTTGTTTATTGCAGTGATATGTAACTTCACCTGCCAATGACACCACACAGCCTGGTTTATTCACCACAAACTGGTTAATGGAGATAAACCAGAGCTCAGTAAAGAGTCGTTAAAAATGTTTTCTTCAAAGTTTCTTTAGAGCTGGTTAAGAGGTTTGGCTGAGGGTGAGAGAAGGTTGTGTAACCTGCTGCAGACTATTATTAATAGAATAAAGAAACTGAGCTCTTGAATGGTGCTGCACTAGTGGCAGCCTTTAGCAGTAGCTGTGGTTGTGTTATTTTTTTTTTTCTTCCTGAGGTTTGCTACTGAGCTTTTTCAGTTAAATTACTTATATTTAAACCTTTTTTTCACCCTTGGTTTCGAATTCTGTTCTGCTTAAGGGATTTCTTCATTTTTCAACTTCATCGTGCCAAAAGCAAAGTTGTTTATGTGCTTGAGTACTTGATCGAGCCAAACAAATCCCAGGTGATGTGCAGAATGACACCCATAATCCAGGTGAGTCGAGGAGGACATCATAGATGAAGAGCAGGAGCAAGATGTAAAGAAAGGAGGAGGAAGTATCAGACTCTTACACCTCTTTGCATTGGCCTTTCGACAGAGACTAGAGACAGAGCTGTAAGTGAAAGAGGATGGTTTGCAGTGCTTCCTTGCAAGACATGGTGTAATTCTTGACTTGTTGTTGAAAAAAGGAATGTGCACCCCTCCTATTAAACTGAGGGTTATCTACATGTTAAATACAGCAATGCAGTTGTGTGATCTTCAAACTTTCCAACAGTTTGTCAGTATACTACTCATTTACATTTCACCGATTCATTTTATTTGATCATTAATTTATACCCCATCAATACATTTTCCCTTCTGGGGATTTCAAATCTAATTAAACATTTAAATTTGGAGTTATTTATATAGTTGTGTATGAAGTAGGACGGAAAATGAAGAACCTAATCACAGTAGGTTTGTGGCGTTTGACAGCATTTCATCCTTGTCTTTCTGCCACCATTTAAAAACACTACTTTTTATTTTATAATGGCACTAGATATAAATATGAGGGATCCCTTTAACTTTACATAACCTTCCTCATGTTTCCATGAAAATGTTTCGTCACTTCAGTGGTATTTTGACATAACAGACACCTTGTTGTTACGAAGCCTTACTTTTTCATAGTATTTGTGTCAACAATCAGTTTTTTTTTATTTTTATTCTATTTATTGTTCCAAAAACTGAACCCACACTTCTACAGAAAAGGTAAAATGCTATAAAATGCTGACTGTGTGTCACCCCTTTCCTACTTTTCCCATTTCACCACTTCACCTAAGCTGGGTGATCAACTTTCCCTTTCTAGCTCTACAGCAGCAGCTCTAGTTTCCTTATTCCTGTTTGGTATCCAGGTTAGCTCCTACCTGGTGACCCAGAAGGACTTTCTCCACCCACTATCATTTTCACGTCTGCAGATGCATTTAATCTGAGGTGGGCCGTTTAAAGGTGACGTCACCCGTGTGCCATTTAGGATACTGTGATATTTTTCCATCATGTATTTAAAAGCCTGAGCTGGACTGACAAATTTACATTTTTCTACTCTCCTATTTTTGTCTCTGTGAGTGAAGCGAATGTAATGAATTCAGTATTCTCATCAGAGGATTGCAGCTCGTGTTCACATTATCACCATCGGTTATGTAACAGATTGAATTTCTTTATACAACAAGGAGAAAATTCCTCACATCTTAATGATTTTCTGTTCTGTTTTTAAGCTTTCATTCATTAGAGCATAAACTGTTTACAGCGAGCACAGTGAAATAATGTGGGAGTAATGTGTCGGAAGAAAAATATCTCCAGGTCAGTTTTTCTTTATGTGGGAAACTTGAAAAATGACTGAGAGTCTGCATATTGTATATAGCTGTAATTGCTACTGCTGTAGTCCATGCAAACAAAGGGCATCTGTTGGCAAGGCATGAGGCAGTTTTGCTGCTACAGGACAGCGAGGCAGAGATGTGAGGGATGTTATCACTCAACGGAATCTTAATTTGGATGCTCGTGGGCAAGATTGGAAGAGGTTCATACAGCTGCAGGGTTTAGATGAGCGGACACAGCTGCTATCAGTAAATGTGAATGAAGTTAAAGTTGGATGCTGCGGTCAGAAATCTGGTGGCTGTATGGCTCGAGTGCCGGGCACACCAAGGAGGGAGAACATGGTTTCTGCTCTGAGACACTTCACATGGCAGGCAAGCAGAGGAGATTTCTGGAATTTCAGTATGAAGAAAGAAGATGTGCGCAGTGAATACTGTGGCAGCACAATGTGGTACCAGGCCTACACTGTTAAGATTAATGACACATGTATTTACTGCTTGTTATCGGGGAACGTGAAGGAGTAAGATAACGGGATTTCTGGTTGTGATTACACTGCTGAAATCACAAGAGGCAGACCGGTGCTGCAGTCATTAAAGGTTAGTTTCAAAGCATTTCTCTTAAAGTGGCTGATACTGTCTGCTTTCGCTCTGCATCAGCAGGAAAAAGAGGAATAGCTACTAGGTGAAGTAGTTTCTGCACAGGTAGTGTAACTGATGAGATGATTGTTGCTGATAGAAACATATAGATTACACCCTGCATATGCTATAATTGACACTTTATTCCATCAGGCAAGTGATTCAAAGAAAAAAATAAACGCATGCAGTGCTTATTATAAGCTTAAAATCTCTTTATTTAGTTTTTTTTTTCCTCAGTTGATTACCTGCAAAGTCCTCCACCTATCACTGTCTGCAGAATTCAGCTCTCCTGAAGCGGGTCTCATGTCACAACATTGATGTGATCCATGTTGACCGCGTGCATCCCCAGGTTTGTTACTGAGTCGAGGGGCTGGACTACTGTATCACAGGTGTGATGCTGAGAAAGGTCAAAATCCAGGAGACAGATGGCTTACACAGATGTACACACACACATATACATACACATACGTACAAATCCTCCCACACACTTTTTACTATCCCAAAGGGACAGTGATCTATTGTGCAACTCAGATGGGCACCGCTGCAGCCTGCCATTTACACACACACACACACACATACATAAACACACATTGGCCAAGCAGATGTCTAAAAAGTAATGGTAAAAGGTGCATCGGCTATTATTATTATTATTATTATTATTATTATTATTATTATTATTATTTCTTCTCTTCTTTTTGTGCCACCTTATTGCTTCCTGATAATTTCTAATAAGAAAAATAGTAAAAATTGAAATGTTGATAATAACTACTTGTGGAACAGGAAGAACAAGGAGATCAGGACTTGTGTGAAAGTGGAAAAAAAGAACTTGGAGCCAGATACAAAAAAGGCTGCTAGATCATATTTATAGAGCCTCATATGTTTTTACTTTTTCTGATAGGAACTACTATTTTAAGTGCTTTTGATACTTTTGTCAATTGTTTGTTCATATGACTCATTAGTTTGGTTCTTTTGTTCTCCGTTTTTAATATGCAGTATTTTTATATCAGACACACTCTGTCCCTGTGTTGATATAAACACTAGAACAATGATGCAAAAGTCTAAGAATTCATTGTTCTTTCTCTGGCAGAAATTCAGGTGGAGGTTTTTCCTTTTTGTTTTTTTTTTTTTAAATCAAGGCTGCTTGCCAGCTGGTTGCTGTTCCACACTAAAATATCTCAACTTACCACTGAATGTATGACCACATCTGATTTTATACCCTCCTTTTTTAAAAAACTGCTTGCTAATTTCAAGCGCTTTTGCATGCTAATCATCCAACAATGTCGCTATTTTTAAGTTAAGCTCATGCTCACCATTGTGACTCATACTTGAAAAGGGACATTTCTGTTACCCTTTGAAGTGTTTTTGGCACCTATAGATTTTTTTGTAACGTCATTTAAATGTCCGACAGACTTGAGGTACCAGTCTCGAACATTCCTGTCCTTAGCCATCTCTGCCACCCATTAATGCAGAAGCATAGGGAGTCCCAGATGGCTCAGGACTTTTGGGCAACTGGAAAAGCTGGGAAGTTCTGCTGAATGCTGTAAAAACAAACAATAACATCTCTGACTGCTTGTACTTTCTGTCTCTCATTTCTTCTATTTTTACTCCACAACTATATTTTTCTGAAGTGACTCTTTTTTTCTTTTTTTTTTTCTGTTTATTTTTTCCAGTCAGTGCAGGTATAAACAGCTATGACGCTGTATTGACGCAGCAGTCAACACACCAAACTACCAGAGCATGTCAGCAGCTTCAGTAGCATTCACCTGAACACCCCACCACAACCTGTCATGCTATAATAACATTAATCAATAAATTAAGAATATATATATACTCTCTCACTTAGTTAGTCTTTAATTGATTCGTCATCCTGTGCAGTCCTTGGAATTATAAATAGATCAGAAAGACAGTGATGGATGGTTTATCTGTGCAGCTATGTATCAGACGCAGACCATGCCTCTTCTATCAGTCACCACCTTTTATCGTCCACCCCAGTTTTTCTCCCCCTTCCCTGCCGCCTCCCTTCGCTCTCAGCCATTACCATTTAGGGTATCCATGCCACACTGCCAGTTGCAAGGAATGCGGTTACACATTTGTAAGTGTGTATATTTGCAGATGCTTGTTATTGTTCTCCACAACGTTGGTAACCTAAACAACTATGTTGTGGGGTAATCGTGTTTGAGATACTTGGGCAGGCTTCCATACTAACAGTTGGTCTTTGTGTGAGCGTTGAGGTGTGTGGGTGTTTGCGTGTCAAAGGTGATTTGTGTGCAGAGGCGTTTGTGAGTGTGTGTGCAGGCATTAGACACTCATCGTTTTACAACACACTGAGCGTGGAGGTATCTGACCCTCAATAATAGATGTGGCTGCAGTGAATATTTAATGGCTAAGGGACGTAGATACATGCACACTTTATACACACATGGGGAAATTATTGATATTAAGTATTTCTGCCTGTATGACTTTTGGATGAAGGCTCCTGGTGAAGTGTGTTAAGGCGCTCAATGAAATTTCATCAGCTCGCTGCTTTAGCTTTAGCAGCCCCCTCATTACTCTCTTTCCTTCTTCCATCAGGGCTCTCAGGATAGTGCTGGCGGTCAGGAGGGACTTGTACCCCCACCTTTCTCTCCGTTCCCACCTCCTCCACCACCGCCCCCTCAGAACGGCCTGGCACTGGATTACGGGGGCAGCCTGTATGCAGCAGGGGCTGTGCAGGGCCCCTTGGAAGCCAGCGGAGCAGGGAACAGCGCAGCCAACGCCGCCAACAGTCTCAGCGCCCAAGTGAGTGCCGGCCTCTACATCAGAGTTTTGGTTTTAGAGGACGCAGAAAGCAAGTGTGTGAATGTATGTTGCACAGTGGGAATGATGATTGCAATAAATTGACTACTGAAGGACACAGTTTACAGGTTCAACATCTCCGTCTGTTCACACAAAGTTTAAGTTCTATGAATCTCTCTGTGCTGAATGAGTGATCTTCAGCATCACACAGAATTAAGTTAGTGGTAAATGTTTACTATACTTTGCTAGTCATGACAGCTAAGGTGCTTAAAATGATAGTGTTTAACAATCTGTAGCAGTAAAGTTGGCAACCGTTTGCAAAAAATGACCACAGCTGAGTGCTTTAAAACCTGACATTTACAATATGATTTTTTCTCTTTGACAAGGTCAGTTTATTAGCTGTTGTGTGGCCTTGACTTGGTTAATAAATGTGATCTCAGTTTTATGAAATCTGTACCCTCACAAGCCATCACCCCCAAATAAATAAATAAAAATACAACTGTGCTGCTATTTCTTCTAGTCTACACACAGCATCTTCTCAGGCCTTGTTCTTGCAAAAAGTAAAAATGTTTTTCAACTTTTATGAGCCCCAAGTTGAGAAACAGAAAGTCATAGTTACACACTATCTTCTTTTTTTCCACTACTGTTTGAAAGCACTTACACACACAAAAAAAATCCTATTTTCAGCTACTGTTTTGGTGTCTAATTGCAGAGAAATACCAGCACAGCAGTGCTCATGCATGCACATAACAGCATGGGTCGTTTGCACAGGCTTGCAAAAATACTTAACTCCAGAATATTAATGATATAAAAATGCATATTTGTTGGCATACTTTAGCAAAGCTTTAGCATTTTAAAAGGCTAGTTGAACAATATGGGGGAGTAAAGGACATGCTGTGATGTTTGGAGATGACATGCATGTTCAAATGCCCCCCCTCCTCCAAGTGCCCACACATAAGTTTGGGCTGAAATGACAGGGACTGGGTGAATTTAGCTAGAGCGGATAACCCTATTAGCAAGTATATATGCTCTTCTGAGAGGAACTCGACATGTGTGAAATTTGGTTCTCACTTTATTTGTGTGGGGAGGTGAATATATTTCAAACTGAATATGTGAAAAAGAAAGGCAACCTCTTTCTATTCTAAGATTTACATATAAAAAAAAAAAATCACCTGGTCTGATCCAATTCCTAAAATTTATTAAATATAATCTCAGATGAACCACAACACATAATATATGACATCTCATCACTTTTTATTTAACCAAAACTAAGTAAAATGCAGGTCCAGGCATATGAAAAACAAAACGCAGCCTGTTTTCATGTGAATTGAGACGTTCGGTAACTTTCAGGTGCTGGTAATTAAATACACTTAACTGATCACCATTAGAAGAGATAACCTCTGTAAAAACTAATATTTTGGTGGTTTGAGGCATTAAGGTGTATGTTAACTCAAGGCTAAGGAAGAAAAGAATCAGCAATTATCCTAGAGAAGAAACAGTTTAGTTATTTTGAGTCCATCATACTACAGTGAGAAAATGGAAAATATTTTATACACTTGTTAGTCTTCCCAGGAATGGACGTCCCACCAAGTTTACCCCAAAGTTGGACTGCAAGGCTTGAAGAAATTGCTTTAAAAAAAAAAACCCAGCAGCTACATCTGAGACTCTACAGGCCTCAGCACGTTAAATGTTAAAGTGCAGAACAGCACAGTTTAAAAAGACTGAACAAGTACAGCTTGTTAGGAGGGTTGCAGGGGATAGCCTCTTATCTCTAACATGGCAGCACAGCTTCGGTTTACAAAGTTGCATCTCAACAAATGACAAAACTTCTGAAACAATTTTCTTTGGAAAGATGAGACCAAAATGGAGATAAATGTTCATCATGCACAGCAGCACATTTGTTGAAAACCAAATGCAGCATATCAGCACAAACCGCATAGCAACTGTCAAGCAGGACGGTGGAGGGGGGAGTGATTTGGGTTTGTTTTGTAGCCACAGGATCTGGACATCTTGCAATCACTGAGTTTGCCATGAGCTCTTCTGTATACCAGAGTATTCTAGAGTTAAAATGTGAGGCCATGTAACTTGCAGATAAAGCCTAACTGAAGTAGGGTCATGTAACAAGACCGTGGTCCCAAACACAGCATTTACAACAGAATATCTGAATAAGAAAGAACAAACCTCAAGAGATCTAGAAAGAACTTGAGCACTGCTGTGGGCCAAAAATCCCACCAAAACAATGTGAGACTGATAACATCATAGAAAACAATTTAAGTTATGTTTGCAGAAGGTGGTTCTACTAGATTTTCTAGAAGTTGATACATAATTTATAAAGGGTGTTCTTGCTTTTACATGTGATTGTATCCAGCTGACAGTTTTACGGCGAACATTAACAGCTAAATGGATTTGAGGGGAGAACAATCAGCCCGTGAATCCATTAGGATCAGTGCTAGTTTCAGGTTGCACGGCTCTAACAACACATCTTTGTTGCTTCCTCTGCGTCTCTTTCATGTCTTGTTATGTCTGTTTGTCCCTGCAGTCAGATGGGTCCTCCCAGATTGACGGCCAGTCTGGAATTGGTTCGGGAGGAGGGGGTGGTGGCGGGGGTCCCGGAGATGATTCAGATGCTAAGGGCACCCCCAAACGCCTCCATGTATCTAACATCCCCTTCCGCTTCAGAGACCCTGACCTACGGCAGATGTTTGGGGTATGTAGACCAAAATATTCAGTTTTAACTTTGCATTAACGCATAATTAGAACATCGATAGATTCCAAGCTTTTTCTAATTATCCTCAAATGACTTTTCAGTAAATAAATGAAGTAATTAGTTGACCTATCTGAGGAGAAATCCAGTTATTACTCAGACTCAGTTTGTCAGCTGGTTATTTAAAGTCAGATCTTATAATCTGGCTTTCAGATGTATTGTTAGAGGAATGCCTGTAAAATGCAGTGCTGAGGAAAGAGCAGATGCAGGGAAGATGTGGGAGAAGACCAGAGCTGGCTCAGCTCCAGCTCATCATCGCTGAGCAGTGCTGACCCCCTGTGGCGTGCTTGTGATGCTTTCTCAGCCTCCTTATTTTCCTCATCTTCTTTGTTGTTTCAGCAATTTGGCAAAATCCTTGATGTGGAGATCATTTTCAACGAGAGAGGCTCAAAGGTAGGAAAAAAAGAAGAAAAAAAAACAACTCTCAAACATTTCAGACTTTGCTTGAAAAGAAAATGAGCTCAGCGAGAGCTTAACCGACATTCCCATCCACCTCTTTCTGCCACGGCTTTTCCTTCTCCATTTTCTCCCTCTCCTCTGCTTGCAGGGCTTTGGTTTTGTAACATTTGAGTCGAGTGCAGATGCAGAGAGGGCCAGAGAGAAGCTTCACGGTACGCTGGTTGAAGGACGTAAAATCGAGGTAAGTCAGCACCCTCAAAACAGTGGCCATTTTCTCCTCTGTCCCCCCTCCATTTCTAACAGTGACAGTGAGTATTGTATATAATGGTTGTTTCAGCCCCAGAGAAGGTTTCCGGATGGCTGTTTTTTTTTTTTTTTTGTTTTTTTTTTTGTGTGTGTGTGTGTTCAACTCTACCCCCTCTGGCTTCACTATAGCATGGTGCAGTGGTGCAGCACGCACAGACGTCTCTTTAGACGGCACTTCCTGTTGATGTTGTCATTGTTGATGTTCTTGTTGATGTTGTGGGCTGTCCATTTGCACCTTGATCTTTAAGCTGTGTGGTTTGCAAAGCTTGCTGGTTGGAGTGGCTACACAACAGGCATGGCCAATGAGACGTCCCAAAGACGCGGTTGCTGACGATTTCTGCTTCTGTCACAGCATGTAGGATTTTAATTTTCCTTTCTTTTCTGTTTTCCTGCACCTTTTCCATCCCCATCGTCACTTTTTCCATGATCATGAGTGGCTGTTTTTGGTTTATGGTTGTGTTTTATGACTGAACGGGCAGTTAAAAGCCCCTGTTGTTTTCCTCTGGGTGTGGGGGGGGAAGTGCCTGCTGGTGTCTGTGAGAGGCTACTGTATGTTGCATGGTTGGAGCATAAGGTCGGATGTTGCCAAGGAGTTTTTCTCTCTTTCACTTAACATTATGCGGCTTCCTTGGGGTCGCAGTTTTTTTGGTGTTTGGTGTGTTCAGAGATCGATGCATGATGGGATCATTTTCATGGGAGGGGTGTAAGTTTGGGGAATGAGACTGCTGTGAGAAGTGTGATGTCATTTCAGATTTTTTTTTTTATAAAGAAATAAAAAAGATTAAATCTCAGATGTGCAAGCTGGACGGTAAAATGTAAAGAAGTTTACTGTTTACATACTTTGCATCCACTACTCTTGAAAAAGAGCACCAGGTCTCATGGAAGTGCATTTTGTTGTGACTTTTTTTTTTTTTTTTTGTTAGCATGAGCTCAGACTTGAGTTGCAAATGGCCTTGGGAGATAAAACACACCATGCTTTCGCCATTTGCTCTGGCTCTTGATCTTAAACCACGCTTTATATTTTCTTTTTACTTGCCGCTGAAGCTATTCTGCATGGTCTTTTTGGATGTCCTGCACTCTTCTATGTGTCTGTGTGTGGGTGTGCAGAATATTTAAAAAAAAAAAAAAAAAATGGAGGGCGGAGAAAGAAGTGATGAGAATGCCATAGATAGCTGTCGTTCCCTCTCCTTTCCTTTTTTCCAGATAGGTTCTTCTCCATCTCTTTCCACTCCTCTTCACCAGGCCAGTCTGTCTGTCCGTCTCTCCCAGTTTGTGTCTACATTTCTGCTCTACATCCCTCCCCTCATATCTCTGTCCATTTCCTTGTTCTGGGATGTAGTCAGGTAGCATTAACAGTGTTTTTCTTCTTTTTTATATATATATATATATAATCTGGTTAATGATAGTTTGTTTTTCTTTTTATCTTTTCTGATCTGTGTTCCTGGTGGGTTTTTTTGTTGTTTTTTTAGAGACTAGTTTGTTGTGACACGGCTGATACCTGTAGGTGACTGTTACATCACTTCCTCTCTACCTCAGGGTGGGGGTTGCTTTTCATTACCTCGTTTTGTTTGTTTTCCTTCCTCTCTCTCTCTCTCTCTCTCGCTCTCTTGCTCTCTTTCCTTTCTTTTCTTTTGGGTTCATCATTTCTTTCTTACATATATTTTCTCTATTTCCCTGATGATTTTTGTATGTTGTTGTTGTTGTCAGTCTCCACGGTAACTGCTCGCGTGTCCTCACGCCGTTTCCCTGGCAACGGTAAGTCGTGTACACATGGCATCATCTTTGAATGACCCCTCCCCCCTCCCCTCCCCACCCCCATCCGTCCAATCGAAATAAAATGCACCCAACACCCAAATGAAGGACTCCTTTGCTGAAGGGAGCTTGATTGACTGACTGATTGATTGGTAGAATCTGATTGGCTAATCCTGTAATTGATTGATAGATTGATTGGGGAGGTGGTGAATGAAACTACGAGATTAGCCATTGACCGCATGGCATTATAATAAGGCCACTTGTATAACTGAATGTACTGCATCTATCTGCAAGTGCAACAACTATGACTACCACTTCTTATGCATTCATTCCAATCACCTCTCTAACTGCATTCAGCATTTAATTCCAGAGCTGTATCCTGCATGGTTTACTCTCTTTCTAGTCATCTGTATGACGTCATATAGCACTATGTCATCTCTCTGTGTCATGTGTCAGCCAATAGCTGCATTTTTGCACCTTAGTGGGACAGCATGCCGAAGCATGAGTGCTATGTTAGCTTTGGAGAGGGGATAATAGCTGTCTGTATATCATGGCGTGCCGTTGTGCTTTATTATCACTTCCTGTACCAATGTGTAGGCTGCTGTCAAGGTACAGCTGTGCAGATTTAATATTCCAATTAAATATATGTATGTGGATGAATAGTTTGTGTCCCAAAAGGGGGCTGCAAGAACACAGTAACTTGAAGCAAATCTGCTTACATAACTTCGACAATTAGAGAGAGAGAAGGGGAGAAAAAAGAAGCTGCCCTGAAATAATTCGTAGTGGACTGCAACGTTTCCAGCAGTGACAGCTTTTCCTTGTTCTGATTTCTGTGAAGAGGTGTCTTTGATTTTACTTTTTGATCCGTTTGGTTCTGGATGGTGTGTGTCGGTGGTCGTGTGCTAAAAGGTGTTTCTGGTGTGACACTGATCTGAAATGCCTGGCAGTGGTTCACAGCCATGGTTCCATTTGGTATTTTAATTTACTTTTTCTTCTGCATTTCCTTTCTTTTATTTTTTTCCTTTTTTCTTTTATCTTTTATCTTTTTTTTTTTTTTTTTTTTTTTTTTTTTGGAGGAATGATATTTGCATCCCCCATCCTCTCTGTCTCTCATCTAGCCTCTTCTCTTTCTCTCCATTCTTGCACCGTTCATTATTTCGCCATCATTGCTCATGTACAGTTAGATCCAATGTAGGCAAATGTTCAGGTGTGTGTTGTATGTGTATGGCATCTTTATTGTTTGTTTGTTAGAAGAACTGCACATTTGGATGGATTGTTCACTCTCTGCCTTTCTCTTCTCCACCACATGTCTGTGTTGTTCTGTCTTTTCATGTGGACTGGCACCTCCTTCTGCATCCCTCTATTTCTGTCTCTTCTCTCCCTCCTCTTCCTCTTCTTTTTTCTGTATGATGTGATTTGATTGGGAGGGCTCTCAGCCTCTTTTTTTGATTGGTCTCTTGCTGCATCTGATGCTTGCTGATTGTCTAGTTTTGCTCACCTCTGGAGATGTGATGCGCTCTTGACTGGCTGTATGTAATTTATGTACAAACTCTTTGATGTTTTTATTTTTTTCTTCTTCTTTTTTGCATTGTGTTCAACTGATGAATCTGCTGCTTAATTCACCTTCTTTTCCCCTTTATTTAGCAGCAATATAAGATGTTCTTGGATTTCTTTTTTGAATGCCTTTGCTCTGAAATATTTTGTTTTCTTTGTTCTGTGTGCCGACGGTTTCATTGTTTGTGTGCAAAACTGCCTGACTATTCACCAGGATCCTCGTTTTTCTGTGTCTTTCTCCTTCAAAAGAAGCGCATGCCTCAAATACCATCGCTGCCCATCAACAGAATTAACCCTGTCATGAGTAAAAGAAAAAAACAACTGATAGAAGTATAATGACACCTCACACGAAAAGCAGAAGTTTCCTATGACAGCTCCTGTCTTCATTCTATTTATAAAAAGATTTGAATATGCAACTTTTTTTTATAGCTTCTCACAACTGGTTTAGTGACTATCGTGTTAAACTGATCCCTTAACCTTGTTGTTTGCTGTCCAGGTCAACAATGCAACAGCCAGAGTCATGACAAACAAGAAGATGACCACGCCGTACTCTAACGGAGAGGGCCTGGCAGCGTTACCATATGGTAATGGATTTAACTCAGTTACACCTGTGACATATTGATTTTTTTCCAATTTGGTTTCATATCACAGTGTGCCAAATTTATATAGACGCCTATGAAAATGATTAAAATTAGCATTAATGCAGAAAACTGGATTTATTCAACCTCACATGGGATGATCATAATTTCATTAGAAAAAAATCTATATATCAGAGCTGTACAGGTAGTGTGGCACTGAGTGAACTGCTTGTGGATGTAGCAGCTTTTTATAGATGCAGCTTCATACGGACTCTTTTTGTGACGATCAGCAGACTCGCGGAGGAGTGAAGTCTGGTGGCTTTAAGTCGCTTTCCAGTGAAATTTTTAATGTTCTGTTTTTGTCATTTATAGCCGGCTGGAAGTTGAGTCCTATGGTTGGAGCCATGTACAGCCCTGAGCTCTACACAGGTAAGACAACAAGAAGTCTAATACCCACCAGAGGAAGAACGTAAGCCTTTCTCAGTCTTATTTATCAACCAAAAAAGCAAAACATTTAGCTGTTTGCAGTTTCTCAAATATTACCCAACTGATGAAAAAAATAAAATAAAAAAAACTCCAAACTAAAGTCAAAATGTTATTCATTTATTTGTATTTTTACAACAGTTACTTTTTACATTTTGAAATAATTCTGTATACATTGAAATCTTTTTATTTGATATTAGAAATCTCTCCTACAAGAGAGACTTGGCCACAGTAGCAGCAATAAAATCAAAAGTAGTGTCCTCTGGAGAGAAGTAATGACATTCCTCCTTCGCTGCAGTATCTATAATACCCTTACAATCATTCATTGGTTTCAGCCTTTTTTGGTTTAAGTGTTGTTGGGAGATTGTTCCATGACTGTGGTGCATGGTAGGAAAATGCTGCTTCACCATTTTGCCTAAAACCCGGAGAACATTTGAGAGAACTTGGAGGTGAGCAGATGATAACTACTAGAGCTGAAGATGCATTGAGGATTGAGAGATTTTATGTTTAAAATTAAACTTAGTGAAACACGATACACTGATTTGAGGCTCCTAAAAGTGGAGCAGACTGCATTCTTGTACATATATCACCATAATCTATCTCAGACAGAACAGTAGCCTCCACAAACTTGACTTGAGACTTGATTTATTTCTAAAATTTCTAAAATAAAAACTGATCTTCCATTTGAGTTTCTTAACTATATATGGATATGTAATTTAAATGAAAGTTTTCCATCTATCCATATTCCCAAATACTGTAGTTATAGGAGGACCAATCCTTTCAAATGTAATATTGAGTTGGTTTAAAACCAAAATTTACTTTTGTACAAAGTGTTCCAGGTGATTAAAACATGGAGCCAATTCAGAAAATACCAAACTGCAAATCTGTCATGCAAAATTTGGCTGCTTTAAAGAAACTAAAATATCAATATATGCTGTTTTTTTTTGTTTTGTTTTGTCTTTTCATTACACGGTTTAACATGTGGGATCTCAAAGTTCTACACAGTCTCTGAACAACATCCAGCAAATTTCTCTGCATTATGTTCATAAAAGAATGAAAAGATAAACATTTATAATGTTGGTCAGGCTCACATGTAAAAATGTGAGGATAATAAAAAATGAATAATGGTGAGTTTGAATACACATGTCTGTAGAATGATTACTCATTAAGACTTAATGAGTTCTTTCTTTTATTTCCCTTCTTTTATAAAAAGTAAACTTATTAAAACCACACATTTATCTGAATATAATTAATAAGTAATGTTATTGTTGTATTTAAAACTGGAAGCTGCTGGTTGAAACTTGACTCTGACTGTGTCAGTACCAGGGTTTCCGTATCCAGCAGCAGCAGCCGCCGCCGCCGCCGCCTCCACCGCCGCGACCTTTCGAGGCGCTCATCTCCGGGGTCGCGCTCGGCCCGTCTACAGTGCGGTCAGAGCAGCCGTGCCACAACCCGCCATCCCGGCATACCCAGGGTAAAGTTCACTCAAAATCAAAATGCACAAATAAAAAAATAAAATGATCTGTAAGGAGTAATTAGTAAAGGAGTCAGCTGTCCTCTAAACGCATGGCTTCACTTATTACAAAGCTAGTAATCATCATTATGCATGCTGTGTGTTTGAATAGGTTTTTATTGAGATCTAATTGACTTTGATAGTTTTCTGAGCTGAAATACCATTTCCTTGTGCCTCCAAAGTGGTGATGAGATGATCTTGTAGTGTTTTGTTGAGTTTTGTTTTCTTTTTTTAAATTTTCCATATGAAGCAGCAGTAGTATCACTTAAAAAGTTGTTGTATCATACAAAGAGGTGGTATTTTTGTCTTGCATGTTGCACGGTGTGTAATAATCTCACCCTTCTTTCTCTTCTCTCTCTCACAATCTGTTTGGCACCGTTTTCTTCACCTCTCCCCTCCCCCCCTTTAAACCGTCACTCATGTTGTTTTTCTCTGCATTGCCCACACGGTGGCGCATCCCACCATTTTTTTTTTTTGTTTGTTTGTTTTTGTTTTATTTGGCCATCCCACCACGGCTCCCGTGTACTCTCTCCCTCTCCTTCCTTTTCCCCTTCCTATTGTGGTCTGTCTCCTTCTCAGTGTGATGGCCTATCAGGATGGTTTTTACGGTGCAGCCGATCTCTACGTAAGTATGCCTGTCTCTCCACCGCTGCCTCACTCGTCACCTACGTTTTCCTCCTCTTGCCTGTGGGTTTTCAAGTGTGAAACAGCACGGATCAAACCTGTAGAGGCGTTTACTTTTGGATTTTTTTTTTTTTATTCATCCCTTCTCCACATTTCATTTTAAATCTATTTTAAACAAGTTATATTTGTCCTACTTTTTCCCCAAAAGCACATAATCTCCACTCATGTGTCAGATTCTTACATTAATACATAATATTTCAGTGCAGAAACTCAATCACTCCTCAGTGCAGGACACCCTTAAATCACACACTCACTCCTGAGTAGACTCTTCTAGGGGTTGTTTCTGTGCATTTGTGAGTAAGTTTGTACCAATGTGATTATGAGTGTGTGCCTGTGTGTAATGGTGTGTGCGTGTGTGACCAGGTTGACAATAGCTGTTTCTGTTCTCTCTGTAGACTAGTGTTTCAGGACATTAGTGGCAGATTGCCCCAGGTAGGGTTTACACACTCTGTGTGAGAGCCAGTGTGCATCCTCCTCGTCTCCAATGATTGCGTGCTGCTAGATATTATTGACCATCTGAGATTGAAATGCCTTCTCTGTCTTCTTCTACTAACTCACTGGATTCTGACATGGGTGGACTTACGGAAGGGGGAGAAAATGATTAAGTTAGAACGTAATTTGACGTAGAAAATATTTCTTTTTTCTAGATTAAATACCGCATAAATAGGCAAGTATTTTCAAAGTCATGCAACTGAGATATAATTTCGTTATATGTAGATTAACTCAATTAAATCAGTTCCCTGTCATACATTCAGCCAAATGAATACAGTCTGTAACTTAATTACTTTTCATCTGTTTGCAGCTGCATATATAAAACAGAAGATTAAAAATAATTATAACTGCAGTAATTTCTAAACGTCTTAAGCCACTATTTTTTTTTTTCTTCCAAGGATCCAAACTTTCTTGTAATCTTTTAAAGGGGTCTTTAGCAACAGTTCTCCAGGCTTTCTGAAGGTCTCATTTAATATTTTTTTGTTTTTGTTTTTTAGAACTCATTTTCAGTCCAGTCCATGCATTTGATTATTTAGGCATTAAAAAGGTACCAGACTCAATGAATTAACCAGTGTTGCGTTTATGTGTTACAAATAAATTAGGAAAGTATCCTATTTAAATCGAATCTTTAGGGTTAAGCCTGTCATAAATACACATTTGTTGTCATTTATTTAGTTGCATCTACATAAAATTACCAACATTAACACAGTTGAGACGAGGTTTTGCCTGGAAACTTTGCATATCTCAGAGGATAATATGGTGTGGAGTGTGTTGTCAAAAAATGTCAGGGAATGTGAAAAGTGGCCAAAAACCCCCCCACTGTAGTAGATGAACAGAACATTCAGTTAATCCATCTACTGCTCACTGAATCCTCATCAGAAATGGTATCAAAGGAAGGATGGCTGTCAGGAATCTTTTCTTAGGAAAAGGAAACGCAGAGAAAAGTTTAGGTAGATGTGTGAAGGAGGTTTGTGTTGCAGCCAAAACAACGTGGAGGCTCTGTCATGATTTAGGACTGCATTCAGTCAGTCATTCAGGATCTTTTCCAAATTGATGGGAATACAAATGTAGACAAGTGTCATCAGATTTTAACACCACCTGAAAGAACCTGATTGGTATTTTGTCTTTTGATTTCATAACTGCAGTTCTTTGTGTTCTACGATGGGCGCTCTCTAAAAAGGTTGATGTGGGAGGAAAAGCAGATGTTAGTTCGATGCAGAACATCAGGTCAAATATCAGCCTGAAAATTATGGTCACAGTTTTCAGTCAAATGACAGTCCTGATAAAATAAGTGTTACTCTGCTATTATTTTGCTTTAAAAAACCGACAAAGATCAACTTAGTTGAAAAACTAGAGTATCCCTGTAATTTAGCAGGCAATTCGTTTTGCACACTGATCTGCTTCAGAATGATAAAACTTGCCTTCCCTTCCTTCTGTTTAGGTCCGGGAACATAATAATAACCACATAATAATTACACAAATAATAAGGAAAAAAGGGAAGAAACACAGCATAATTGAGATGTAGGTTTTTTTTTTCTTAAGGATCTAATGTGGCATCATTTGCTCTTCACACCGGCAGTAATGGGACGCGAATATTCATCCGATCGACGGTTAATTCAGACCCCTTCCAGGATTCTCCCTATCTGTTTCACCTGTGGCATGCTAACTGAATCAGTGTCAGCATGCAGACGTACTTACAAGGCTGACTCCCCCCTCACTTTTACTTTATTCCACCTTTTCCCTTTTTATGTTGCTGTTCCGTCTCTTCCATCTTTTTTCTTCTTCTTTAGTCTTTTCTCTTCTTAGTATATTTTACTATTATTTTCTCTCTCAGTCCACTCTTAAATTTCTCAGTTTTGTCAGACTCTTCTATCTTTCCACCATTTTCCACCCTCCCCCACCCTCATCACCTCCTTCCCAGTCCAGCCTTTTTCCCATAGCAGCAACTGTGTGGTCCTGAATGCAGGGACTTGGTCGTGACTGATTCTTTAGGGTAGAATGCAGTGGTGTGTGTTTTAATTTTTCTTATAGGGTAATTTGACCTAATACATGTTTTGAGTTTGGGAAAGCATGCTGTGTCTGTCAGTGTTTGGTTGCTGGCCATGTGAGAGTGTGCAAGTTTGCCTTTTGTTAATCCAACTGGCTGACTGTCGTCTTACACCTGTAGTATACTTTTATTTTATTGGTGTGTCTGTTCATCAGCTGTTCATCCAAACATAAATAATGACACAATCATCTTGCCACCCCTTCCCTTTTCTCTAACTGTGTGTTTTTGGAAGGGAACGGGAGTGGGGCACAGTTAAGGCTGTGAACTCTCTCCCTCCCTGTCGAACTCACACTGAAGAAAATGAAGCACTTAAGTCCTGCAAATGGTAAAAAGCATCATGTACAATTAAGGCTATTTTCGCTGAGTTAGTTATGGAGTGAGAGAGCCACACAGAGCCTGAGCTACATCCTTGTGAATGCTGTACTGCACCAGATTATCCAGTTTTGCTGACCGTCTGCTTGTTAATCTTTCGCTTTTCTCAGCAGTTTTTCTCTCACAATGTAACAAACCCTTTAAATTCAGCACTAGTGTTCTTTTCTGCAGAAGAAATGGCAAACACTGAGCAAGAGTCGTCATCTTCTTTTTGTTCCTCCCCACCTATTCCTTCATTTCGTCTCCCTCTCTCCTTCTCTGCACATCTCCCTCTTGCTTCTGTCCTCTTCATCGCCATCTCACAGGGTGGCTATGCAGCTTATCGTTACGCCCAGCCGGCTGCTGTAGCGACTCCTGCGGCTGCGGCTGCAGCAGCTGCAGCTTACAGTGACAGGTGAGTCGAATGCACACATCTTATTTCCATCTCTGAGGGGCCGGCATTTCAAGTCACAAGAGGGAAAAAATTACGACATAAGGACAGTTACAACCAACAACAAGCCAAAAAGTCTGGACTCTGTAATAAAAACAGTCCAACTATTTGCAAATAATCTTCAAATAATATTTTAATCACAATAGAAAATTGAAAATATATCAGTTGTTAAATGCAAGACTGTCTCAGATTGACTTGTCTCAGTTGGGATAAAATGTGATGTGCAATAAAAAGTTACATGATTGGGTATTCAAAGAGCACCATAGAGATTTAGAGACTCTCAGAAGTAAAGAGGGGCAGAGGTTGAGCGGTCTGCAAACATTGTGTCTATTAATTGTGGTGCAGTTTCAGAAAAACGTTCCTGAAGATAAAACAGCGAAGACTGAATATCCCATCATTTGTCCTTTAAACACCATAGATGACAGTGTGTCAGTAACTTGGTGAAAGTCATAAAGGAAAAAAATAGATTTGAAATAGTTTAGTGTTCTTCATTATTAATTAAATTTCCCTTCTTTTTTCTCTCTAAAACATCGTGTGATGTTTGTCACAGCTATGGACGAGTTTACACAGCAGACCCCTACCATGCTGCACTTGCTCCAGCTGCCTACGGGGTCGGAGCCATGGTAAGTTCAGACACCCCAAGTCTGGATTTCATGAAGCAGTTAAACAATCATCCAACATGTCGCTGATTGATCAACTGTGGATTTTGGACACTGATTACCATATTTCCTCAACTAAAACCTTGTCATTTTCAAATCCGCTATACTCCATTTTAAAAATAAAAGAAATAACAATTTTATTTGTGTTAACAACCGAGTTGCATTAATGCAAGATCAGCCGCTGCTCTGAGCTCAGTTTAAATGCTGAGTGAGCGACACATTACTGCAGCATTACCTTTACTTGTACTGAAGCTTTGTTACATCCTGACCTTGTGGTAAATAAAGGCCAGGTTACTGTTTGAGAGAAATACAGAATCTTTTTCATGCTTAAACCACTAAAAACGAGCATTTTTGTTTTAGAGCTCAAATCGCTCCAAACAATCAGTTTTGTGGCATTACTGGAAATTTTATGTTTACCATGTAGAGAAAATCAGCTAATATGTTTTTGTCTTGATAAGGTTTAGATGAGTGGCAGGATTTCATCATCTATCTGGAATTTAAATGACTGCCTGATTAATTGAAGTCCAACACAACAGATCTGGGGTCATGCTAATAGGCCAACATATAAAATAACAGCAACCAGCTCTGATTTAAAATAATCTGTTTTTCTTTATTTTCCTCATTATTGACTGAAAGTTTAAATGAATGCAAACGATCTAAATATGGTTTCTTCTCTTCTTTTATAGGCCACACTGTACAGGGGAGGCTACAGTAGATTTGCCCCTTATTAAAGACACTACATCTCACAGGAGCTCCTTTTCTTCCATTGAATTAATCTGAAAGAGCTCCCCCTGTTGTTGTGGAGATGGACTACACCCCGTTTTAAAAGTGTGGAGTTGACCACAACAAAGATATTTCAGATCCTACCCCAGAGCAGTCTCTATGTTTTCTTATATACGCTACTACAGAAATAGAGGAATGCTGTATTAAAGACTGAAGGATGGCCTTCACATAAAAAAAAAAAAAGAAAAAAAAGAAGAATAAATAAATACGACTGAAATGGCCACCTTCCCTATTGCACGGCTGTATTATAGTCTCCCCCTCTTATTCCCTCGGCACTCAGCAGCACAAGATTTGGGGACGGAGCCCAGATGTTCTTCCAAAGGCTGTATGTGGATAATGGACATTTCAACAGCTGCCACTCATGTGAGAAAGAGCTGAGCGCTGTGTGGCCCGCACACACGCTGCGTTTAAGGAAAAAGAGAGGGAAACAAGCAATCAAGGTGTCATTAAAAAAAAAAAAAAGTGGTAGAGAGAAGGTGCCTAGAGAGAGCGCCTGAAAACATTTTGAACCAGAACGATATGATAAAGCGCCCACCTCCCGAACGTGGGTGGATAGTAGAGAGATGTTTTCCATCCCTGCTGTGTTCTGCTTTGAAGGAGATTGGACATGGCAGCTTGGAGAGATTATGGAAAGCTGAAGGAGGGAGGGTTTATTAGAGCTGTTCCTTACCTCAAGTTTTCTTAGTATGTGGAAATGGTAAACCTTTAAACTTAAAATTGTTATGATATGCAAAGAAATTAGTTTAGAGAAAAAAGTTACCAAATTATTATTATTATTATTATTACTCTTGTAATTATTCTCATTATTATTAAACCATTATTATTATGTTTTGACCCAGCTGCACAGCAGTCACTGCTGTAATAGAGGTTTAACAGTGAACTTTGGGGTTGAAATCAGAAAATCAGCATCTATATGTCCACCTTTCAACTATATGACGCAACTACGTCTCACACTTTCCTGGTCACGCACAAATTTTAGGACACTTCGCGTGAAAACCATTAACACTACAAAAAGTGCAACACTACACTGCAAAACACTTCGTATTTAGTTGAGATTACGTCCAACTTAGCTCATTTACCTACAGCCCTTAGGTTCAGGTATCTGTTGAACCTTTAAAGTAGAGATGTATTATTTGGATTTTCCCGTCGTGCTCCATCTTTTCTAGAGTCAAGCACCGGATGAGTCTTCCTGAAACATATTTTAGTTGGTAATTGCGATTAAGATGCTGCCAACAGCAATTACTGAGCAAGAGAGATTCTGTCAGTGAGTTAATAGCGAATATTTAAATGCAAAACATGTTACTATTGTGCATATTTCTATACTATTGTACCCTATATTTCCAAAATGTGGCTTTTTTGGCTTTTGGTTTTTGTTCCAAAGATTTGTAGAAAGCACATCTTTCTGCTGTATGTATAAATATATTATCTTTGTTATTTGTTATTCTCATAATACGCTGGCTGTTTTTATTTACTTTCTTTTCATATGAGTGTTGTTCCTTTTCCAGTAAGGTGCACATTTCAAGTTTTATTTTGTGCTTTGGATTAAAGCTCGAGCAGTGAGCATACCCAAGTTGTGAGACCTGGAGGTGTGCAAGTAACATTACCAAAACTTTATTTTGTCCACTCAGTTGAATATTCAGGCAGTCCAGACTTTGTTTTTGTTTTTTTTTTGTAATGACTATAGGATCTGCCAGCATGATATTCTGGATTTTTTTTTTTTTTTTTCTTGTGTGATTGCGTTAATGTCTATATTTTGCTACCGTTATGTCTGGAATGAATGAGCACAGGTCTTTGTCAATTTGATTTAAACCAACTGGGTTTCTTTTTTCTTTTTCCTTATTATTATTATTATTATTTCATGGTTTTTACAGCAGATTCCTAACATTTCAGTGGTCAAATCTGTAGGCTTTACCAGTGTGGTTGCTTCAGGTTTGTTGAAGATATCCAGTAAAATGTCTGAAAGTGTTATTATTCGTACATAGGCAGGTTGATATTCCAGCTCTGTTTAAAAAGAAAAGAAAAAAAAAAAAGCTAGATATCAGTGTGGGATATGATCTATGCTGTGCTAAAACAGGACTGTTGAGAATGATTTTCAGTGCTACCTTTGTGTTTTCCACTTGTCACATATGGAAAAAACACAGGACAGTCACAATTGTTCTCATGACATGTAACTCTTTATTTTTTATTATTTTTTTCTTTGATAATATCTTCATAATAATATAGAATGTGCTCTGGACAAAATTTTAAAAAACAAAAAAAAAGGCACCAGCCAAAGATGCTAACAGTCCCCAGCATGTTCTGGTTCCCAACGTTAGAAGTGCTACAAAAAAATAAGAAATAAAAGATTAAAAATAAAAACACAGAAATGGTCTTTTGGAGCCACCGATGGCATGGACAAACCAGCATGAGCGATATTGTCAAGTTAAAAAAGAAAAAAGAAAAAAAAAAATAGTTTTGCATGAATCTTGTGTCTTTCATATTTGCCTCTAGCCGCAGCAGAGCCCAGCTGCTCTTTTCTTTACCACTAACCTTGATGGCGGGCAGCTGGCGGTTCGATGCCGGTTGACACAACAAAGAGCACAGAGCTATTTGGCAAAAAGGCCTGCTGACAACAAAAAATGGCTGCTGCAAAAATACCACGTAGCGGCTTCATTTTCCCGTCATGGTCTTCTTGCCACTGTATTATAGACAACTATTTAGTCATTCTACATAGTAACTATGGTTTTCTCAATGAACAGTCCTCTGTCCCGTCTGTACAACCCCACCCCCCCCACCCCACCCTCGACTGCCATTATGTTTTTTGTTATTGAATGTCCATATAAAATGTTTTATATAAAATGTTTTGTTGTGATTAAGCTTCCTGGTTGCTTCTTTTTTTAAATCTGATCATTTACTGAAGGGAATTAGTGTTATTTCACAGTTGCTCTTCAAAAAGATCACGTTTGAAGCTGAGTGATGATAAATCTGGTCCTTTACATTTACAACAAACCCATTCTGCCTTTATTTTTTTTCTTTTTATCAGAATTATTTATCTCTTTTACTCACTTTTTATGTGCTGTTTTATTTATTTATCTTAATTTTTTTTATTGTATTTTGTTTTATTCCAGTTTTTTTCTTCATTTTTTTCCTGTTTGTTTTATATAACTGAATAAATTTAGGCATTAAGGGGTTAAACTACTTACATCAGCTTGAATTAACTTTACACTGTTTAGTTTTTTGTGCATCTGACTATACATTTAAATGTACCCACCGAGCTAACGAGAAAACATTTTTTAGCATTTCCTCCTGCAGTGACGTTTTCACTGACAAACACCAGTTCACCCACTTGTTTCCATTACTGAATACTGGGATCAAGAATTCTCTGATTTCCAAATAATAATGAAAGGGAACGCCTTAAGAAGCTAGATTCCATGTGTCATTTCTTTCCCCAGAAAATAGCTTATAAAGTCAAGAAAGCTTTTTTTTTTGGATTTATTGACCTAAAACAAAAGTAGACTTTTGTGTTTTGAATCTAATTTAACTCTCCAGTTAAATGAACCACAAGCTGACAATATTCTGTTTGTAGAAAAGCTTAACAGCAAACTTGGAAGCAGCCATGTTTTTCCCCACATGATGCATCAGGCCTATAAAAGGTTGCATTCATAATTCAGAGATACCCTACTATGGATGCAACATTACTTTATACAGTTATACTAGTAACTGGGAGCGCCCAAGCACAGTCATATCTTCACCTAGATGTCCGTAAGGACAACAAAGCCCAGCAGCAATATTTGTATATATGTGGAAATGACATGTAATAATTTATAGAGAAGCTGAGACTGAAGGGGAGACAATTGTTGCATCTGGTGAAATTTGACTTTAAATGGAAGGTGAAGCCAGATAACTGCAAAAATTAAAACCAGCAACCAAATTTCATGGATGTCGAGCAATTTTGAACAAATCTAAATGTCAGCTGAACGGTGATGCTGGAGAAATATTTGAGGAATCCGTGAAAAACACGGTGTGATCAAGTAATGATTGTATGTTTACTGGGCAAGAGAAAAGGTTTAGCTGATTAAATCAAGAGAAAACTTGAGGAAATAACCAGTCAATGAACTTGAACCAACAGAGGATTCCAGTTTTGTCACAATTTAATGGCAATTTAATGTTTTGGTCCTCAGGACCAACATATTAGAAAGACTGCTGAACATAAACATCCGTTAAGACTTCAACTAATTACAGCAGCTTTAATGATGCACATCTGGACTTTACATCAGAATTGGTAAAAGTCTCTTCCACAGTATTGTATTCAGGATCAGTCAAATGACAAAAGTTTTACTTTATTATTCCGTATGACTGCTCAGACTCAAACAGTGGCTTTCCTATACTCACACATACATTCATTATTCATAAAAATAAAAATATCGAGACCTCAGCGAAGCATTTATAAACGAATAAATACAATTGATACCTTATACAAACTGTATTACAAACTATTTTGACACATCTCTGAAACAGCTGTGAGGATGGTTTTTTGTGCATTACAAGAACAGACATAGTCAGGTAGCCTGGGAGGCAAAGGAGAACGGGGTGAGATGGGTGCTGTACTGGTGGTGCAGGTAGGGAAAACTGGCAGTGTGAAGACACGGGAAGCTTTCTAGACAATTCCATATTTCGCCAGGTCGCTGAGCTCCATGTCCCCGAAGGCCTCCCATGGGCAGACCACTGTGATGTCTGTGCCCAGTCCCTCCATGCCGGGGATGTCGTCTCCGAATCTATGACAAAAACAAATGCTTCAGTTCCCAAGAATCTTTTCAGAAATTATGAGACTTTCAGAGGAAAGAAGTAGAAAGAACCTTACCCCTTCTGGCCTGGTTTAGGGGCCTTGCTCTTGAAGGTACGAGTGGTCCTCTGCTTGAACTTGGGAGGTGCCTTCTTGTCGGCGGGTGCTGCAACGGCTGCGTCTGCCATCTTTTATGCTCTGAGCCAAACAGAATCAACATGTTACTTAATCTTAATCTTTAACACCCTTTCCCATCATCCCGATCGCCTCTAAGCCCCAGCTCCCCCGCAGCTTGATGATATAAGTCTCCCAGGTGAGGTCAAATCATGGGCCATGACTGTCATAGCACTTTAAGCTAACACCATTACGCAAAGAGCTTGTGTCTATTTTTACAATTTATAGCTTTTAAGATTATTCTTGGCATAGTTATGGACTAGTACACTGGCTAAATTAACAGCTAAACTGAAGATAATACACTTAGTGTGGGTCAATAAATCCTGACTCCTATGAGGAGATTACAGATTTAGCTAATTTTCAATCAGCTTTAATCCGTCAAACAGGCACATTTTACAGGAAGGCTAAACAGTTTTACTCTACTGAAGGCTGTAACACAAAATAAATTAGTTCTTAGATTTTTTGCTTTCTTCTTTCAACCCTCCTTAGTGCAGCTTGTATTAACACATTTCTTTTTACACTTTAGACCAGTGTGTGCCGGCCATGGAATCAGACCCTCACTGATGAAGAAGCAGCATAAAAACGATGACAATCTCTTTTCAGAATTGTCATTTTTATCCTTTTGTTTTAGCATTTTTCTCTTTTCTTGTCTGTTTAGATGATGATTTTATTGGTGTTATCAGTTATATCATTACAGCCATGTTGTGCTGCTTTTTAGAGAATATCTTCAATTTAAAAGCTAGGACGGACTGCCGCTCCCAGTGACCCGGAATTAGAGTAAACAGGTACAAAAAATGGATGGATTGATATTTTTTAGTTCTGTTTAATAAATTTTGAGATGTCCTGCAAAAGTAAAAAAAAACAATCCCTTAATCAAACACTTAATAGGAGAAAGTCATAATTTTTGATAAACTATTTATCTTCCAATAAATCTTCAGTATCCCTGGAACATGAAGGGACACTTCTAAAAAGAAGACATGTTGTCAAAGGACTAAAACTGACCAGACGGGTTAAATGATTAACCCAACGCCAATGATTAATGAAGATCATCTCTAGTCTTTAAAATGAGATTACATTAAATCAAGCAAGGTGTTAGTTTGGTGAAACAGATTCAGTCGGGTTTGTCCACTTATCCATTAATTAATTTATTAATCTTTTCTTTCGTCAGATAAATTAGTGATAAATTGTGAGCGGTTGTGTCTGTAAGATGAAAGATCAAGGGAAAGTTAACTTTAAGAGCTAAGACAAGCAGAACTTTTGTTAAATTAAACAAAATGATAAATGTAAACTTTTTAAAGTTCTTATAAGGCAAGAACATAATAATAATGTTTGTAGCCAAAGTTCCCAGCAGTTACCCAGTTAGAGCTGAAGCAGAATAAACCAGTATCAGATTTGGGATCTTACCTGCTCCTGCAGTGGTATCGTTGGCTTCTGCTTGATGTCTCGCTGGTCAGCTTCTGTCTGTTTGCTCTTCTCGCGGCTGTCTTCTTATATACTTATTCCTCACCCCCCCTTTTTTCCTCTAATCCCGCATTAATGTGTGCTGCCATGTGAAGATACTTGCCACCTTGCATAACGAGGCACTGTGAAAACTAAATCAGGCACCCTCAAAGATTACTGTCTTCTGAAGAGATGCAGTTTTTTAAAAATAGAACAAAACTGTATATTATTAGTTTAAACCACAAGAAATGTTGTAGATGTGCTTTTAAAAAGATAAACACTACAAAGTCACAGATGAATGAGTTAATAAGATGCAGGAAGGTTCTGGAAAAGTGATGATGAATGTGTTAAATGAAAATGGCCTTGAATGAGATAGAAATAATGTTAAGATAGAGAGGGGGGTAATTGTTGTACATGTCGCATCATTAATATTTTAGCCTCCCCTGAGTTTTTGTGTCACATTGATAATCTGCCATTTAAGGATCCACTTAGTCTCAGCATTGCTCCTCACCCTCAGGCCATGACATGAGGGGACAGCTTAAAAGATGAATGGTTAAGTATTCTTTATCTGTCTCCATGTGACTGATCTCCTGAAAAGGAGTTCAAGTCCCCTCATCTCTTATATCACATGCTCCAGATCCTTTTGCAGGTGGTTTCAGGACACATCTTTGTTTACAAATGATGTGAAGTTTAGTTTTAGTTTTGATCATCTCTGCCAGTTGTTTTCATTTTCTGAAAGAGGTTTATACTGTACAAACACAAAAAACAAACTAACAAGAAAAAAGTTGAAACAATAAAAAGTGGCCTTAAAAGCAATGCCTTCCACCCTCCACCTTCTTCCCTAAGCTCCAACCTACCTCCAAGCCCCAAGGACCAAAAACTTGTGTTTTGTGTTATAAATAAATAAAATTACCTCAGTGAAAGTGGGATCTCACTGAAACACAAGAAGCTGATAACAGTTATTCATTAAGAGGTAAAAAACCAGATATACCAGTTTTAAGAAAAAAAAAAATTATTAAAATTAATTTAGAGACCAAACAAATGTTAAAATAAAAGCAAATACTAAGTTAAACTGGTTAATACAGTTTATGGATGAATAGAAAAAGAAATAAATGAAATTCAATGAAAAACAAGACTAATAAAGAAGGTTCTGATTTAACTTCTACAACATCTACTTTTTCTGCTGCCCTCTGGTCTTCAGTAAGGTTCTTCCACAGACTTCAGATGAGAAATGAAACCTCTCTGTGGTTTTATTTGCATCTTTCTTTAGGTATTATTCAAAGGTCTTTTCTAGAAAGCCTGAGGATTCTGGAGCATTTGCAAGACAAATAAATCCAATAAATAAGCAGGACCAAGATTTTTAAAAACTTTAAACCAATAAAAAAAAACTTGATTTCTAAAACTGATGTGCAGCCAATGTAGAAAATTAAAAAGTGTAATATGAACTTTCTGCTATTAGTCATCATTCACCCTGCTGGATTTTAAAGCAGTTGTGGTTTAGGTATATACTTCCTGGGAAGACCGGGAGGTAGACCATTACATAATCAGTCCTGCTGGTGATAAAAGAATGTGGTCTCCATGGAGTCTCTATGCTATCAAATGTATATTTGAACAAGAAAACATGGATTTTCTTTTGTCTTCCTTTTCTTTCTTCTTTTTTTCAGTATTTTTTATCATGAATAATATCATAAGAGGTCATTTTTTTTCAGGTGGAAAAGTAACTACACCCCATTCATTTATTATTACCCATTTCAACCTAAATAACTTGTTCTATTTGTGAGACAGACATCACATTGTCCACTGATAGGATGCAGGATTCATTGTTCACTCAGACCACAAGCTGCCATGATGCAGTGGAGCAACCCCAAACCATGACAAGTCCACTACTGTGCTTCACAGTGAATGGTTATACTTTCATGTTCTTAGGACAGGCTTCTGCAACTTGTTCAGAGCCGCAAATGTTACAAGACCTTTTGAAAAAAGAAAAAAAAAAAAAAACCCCAAAACTTATCATTTTTGATAAATATCTACTGTGAAACATTTGTTGTCATTTTTGAAGAATTACATTTTTATTTAGAGTTATAGGTTTATAGGAGTTATATAGGTTTTAAAATAAAGAAAACCATAAAACTTTTGCAAAGAGAGGATAGACAGAGTTTTTTCTATGGTATGTGGATATTTGTGGAAAATTATGTATAATAAACAAAAAGCCCATAGTTTCTAACCTAATGACAAGAAAAATAGATTAAAAATATATATTACTGGTACTTTTAGTGTCATTATGTTATAGAAATTCAGTGGAATTATTCCATGAAGAAAGAAAGAAAAATTGCTTAAAAAAAACTACATTTGCTATATTTTAAAACATTAGTTAGTTCTGTAGCATTTTCAGCTCTGTATTAGGAGCCATTCCAGAAAGCCACTTGTGGCTCCGGAGCTGCAGGTTGCAGACCCCTGATGTAGGATTATCTGGGGACTTCGTTTGTTGAGGAAATTCCAGTATCAAACAGTAAAGAGTTTATAATCCAATCATTTCTCTCTACTTTATCCTCTTTGGGGGTCACGGGGGGCTGGAGCCTGTCCCAGCTATCCCAGGTCCATCACAAAGACAAACACTTAAATTCAGACCCACACCAATCGGTTACCAGTTAATCTAGAATTTCTGGACTGTGGCAGGAAGCAGGCGAACTGGAGATCCCACACTGGCAAAATGTAAACATGAAAACATCAGATTGAATGCTGCAATAATACATGAATAAACAATACATGATATTCAGATAACATATTGATCACATACTGACAACATATGCTTCTTGTTTACATGTGAAATTGAGCTAAAATTGAAAATGTTCTTTTAATTATTATTTTCTTTGAACCTAATGGTCCCCTCATGAGTTTAACATGAAAAAAAAATTCAGATAATTTTCTTTTTAGTGTGTTTATTTGAAAGGATATGCAGATCTTTTAAATCCCTTGATGGGCTCACAGTCATCCATCACCCTTTTTTTCTTGGAGCCTCAGTAGATCTGATAATGATGACATCACATGTTGCATTAGCTTCAAGAGCTAAAAGAACAGCCGGTCAAAGATGTAAGAAGTCAAATAGGATCGGCTCCCATCACGGTCGACTAATCTGGAAACCCTCCTTTTAATGTTATAGATTTCAGTATGTTTAGAAGTGTACATTTTTTTGAAGAATTTATTTTGACTAATTATTAAGTTTATTACAAAATAAAATTTTATACACATCTAAAATTTTACATACATCTATTTATATAAAAATCAACTTTTTTAAGTATCACTGTTTCAAAAGATTAAAAACAACATATTTATTTTTTCTTTATTGATTTTTTTCATATAGTATATATATATATGTGTGTGTGCGTGTGTGTGTGTGTGTGTATGTGTGTGTGTGTCTATACAAATAATAATACAACATCACATACATATTCCATATTCCACACCCACCCCAGACCTTGCTATCACATATGATGTTATCATATGTTGGGTTGTGAAAAATTAAACAAATAAATTCCTTACAAATTTGTCTTGGATCTGGAATGAATGGTCATGCAACACTGTTAGAAAAGGACTCCATGCTTTCTCAAGCTTCCCTTCTTATCCATTAATTGTATATCTAATTTTCTCTAATTTCTAATTAGACATTACATATTTAATCCAGGGAGAAAATAAGGGTGGTGCAGCATCTTTCCACCTCAAAAGAATCAGGTGGTGGGCTAAAAAGAGTGCTGGAAGCCATTATTTTATGGCCCCCTGCTGGTAGCTGCAACCCTTCAGTAACTTTTCCAAACATTGACACCAAAGGGTTTGGATCTATTTTAACCCTCAAAACTGTAGTAAGTGTACTAAAAATGGCCTCCCAATATTCCTCCAACCTAGGACAGAGCCAAAACATATGAATCAAAGTCGCTTCGGTCATCTTACATCTATCGCTGATTGGACAGTTTTTTGGATAGATTATGGCTAATTTGAATTAGCATAAATGCACTCAATGTATTATTTTATATTGGATGAATGAGTGTCAATCACATACGTCAGTGTCGAGCACAAGAGTGTACTTGGCCTAAGATACTGGCCCATGTATTCTTCTCGAGTGGTTCTCCCAGATCCAGCTCCCATGCATAATTAATTTTGGAACTGGAAACAGAATTTAATGCAGAAATTTCTCTTAACATGATTGAAACTACATCCTTTTTTGTTGGGTTAAAAAGCATTGTATTATTAGAAGGGTTTGTTGGGAAAATGTAAGTTAGAGCTCTTAATATAGTGCATAACCTGTTGATGTGGTCAAAGGAGGAAAACTGTTTTCTATATACATGCCATTAAAGCATTTAAGACCTTTTCTGTGTCAGATAGTAAAGGCAGCATCATGTATTGGAGGTGCAAAGAGGTAATTGGTCATGAATGGACTGAAAAGGCTAAAAGTTTCCAGGTTAAAATGCTTTTGAAACTGAGAATTTCTCTTTATTACTTTCCTAACCATAAAGCTGACATGTGGCATCATCCTTAGAGGTGTTGCCGGACTCATTATAGCTGGCAGGGAAACTGAGGCACCTGAGTGAGTCTACATCTTAACCCAAACTCGTCAATCTTTATCTTGGTAATAATGTGCCCAGTAGGACATAGAGTATAACCTGTGTTTGCTGTTCCAGACACACATCCTTTTTTTTTTTAAATTTAGGAATAAACACAGGCAAACATTGGAACAAGTACAAAAATTTGGGGAGAATAGACATTTTAATTGACATTAATGGACATTTTAATACTTTCTCAGCATCCATAGAACCAAAAGTATTGGGACATCCCTCCAAGTCACTAAATTTAGATGTTTCAAGCAAGGCCTATAAAGACATGGAGGGACTTGACTGGCCTGCACAGCATCCTGATGTCAGCCCGTTAGAGCACCTTTTGGATGAATTAGAGGGGAGACTGTGAGTCAGGCCTCTTTGCCCAACATCAGTGCTTGACCTTACAAATACTAACCCTAACAAAATGGTAAAAAATTCTCATAAACACACTCCTAAAGCTTGTGGAAAACTTCCCAGAGGAGTTGAAGCTGCTACAGCTGCAGAGTGGGCCAACTCCGTACTAAACCCTGCAGATTTAGAACGGGATTATCATGAAAGTTCGAGCAAAGGCAGCTATCGCAATACTTTTGACAATATAGTGTATCTATATAGTTTACATTCAGTTTTTGGTATTTTTTCATATATGACTGTAAAACTGTAAATCTATCATAAGATAGTAGTGTAGCTATAAGATAAAGAGAGGGTTTTTTCATGCAGCAGTTCTTTCTGATCTTCATATCATATCAACTTGTTTGAAAAGTTGGTTTTGTAGTCAGAAAAAAAAATGAAAACACTTGCAGTTAATTTCTTTGTTCCTTAAATCAAAATTGTTTGGTGATAAAAACCAAAATGAACAACATTATCTTCAAATAGACCCCTTCCCGCTGAATTCTTTAAAGTAATTTTAATACTGCCACTCTATACTGCCCTTAAATAACACTTCTACGTTTCATTATAATTTGCACGTTGTCGGGCCTGAAATACACCATGTGCTTATATCGAGCTATCCTTTATCTCACCTATTTCTGGCTGAGCTGCTTCAGACAAGGGCTGAGCAGGGCTGACACATGAAAGAATGACAGAATCTGAGTGGATTAGGGGCTCGGAGGACTTTAAAAGCGAGCCCTCAGACTGAGAGAGCACCACAAGCAAGAAACCGACAGGCTCATCAGACAGCTTCAGGAAGACTGAACAAAAGGTGAGATGAAACTGCAATTTTGTCAGCTCTTGTTTGGGGACTTGGGGCTTGTACAACTTTGATAGCGTATATCACCCGGAGATGTTAAAAGGACTTGTATAGACTTTGTATGCCTTCTTTTCTGCTTTCAACTATTTTCTTAAAAAGGATCAAAGCAGGGGGACAGTGTTGCTTTTGCAGTTTTTTCTTTTTTCTTGAGTATTTTGACTGAAATGGAGCTGAGAAAAGACACTTGATGAGGAGTAGTTTGGTTTTTCCCACTTTCTTAGTGCTCCTCGAGGCCTTTAAACTTCTGTTTCCAGTGTTCCCTCATTTAAAATAAACTAAAAAGTGTCCAGGAAACTAGCTGTACAATTTAATTTGAAATGGTTAGTGCACATCTCTCTTGCTGACTGGTGTGATTGTTTGCAATCTCAATAAAAACAAGAGGAACTAATGTGAGGGCATAGTGATAGTTGGCATCTACAGTGTGTAAGTTATGAGTTTTAAGGGAGGTTTAAAGGGAGAGAACTTTGCATGATCTGATTTAATTTACCTCTTTTTTCTTCTTTTCTTAAAGCATCCAAACAAAATGGCAGACGTCGCTGCTCCCGCCGACAAGAAGGCACCTCCCAAGTTCAAGCAGAGGACTACACGTACCTTCAAGAGCAAGGCCCCTAAACCAGGCCAGAAAGGGTAAGGCTTGGATATTTCTGTGGCCAGACTTACAAAATATACATTTTCCAACATTTTAGGGCAGTCTTCATGTCAGCATCTCGGTTTGTACTCATCAAAGCTTTTCGTGTCTTTGATGCAGATTCGGGGACGACATCCCCGGCATGGAGGGACTGGGCACAGACATCACAGTGGTCTGCCCATGGGAGGCCTTTGGCGACATGGAGCTCAGCGATCTGGCAAAATATGGAATTGTCTAGAAACCATCCCGTGTCTTCACCCGCCCGTTTTACCTACCCTCCCTGCATCACTGTTCCTGCATCCATCTCATTTGTTTTTCCTTCCACTCCCAAGTTACTTTCCCTCATGTCTGTTCCTGACAAAGAACCAAAACTATTCAGAGATGTGTCAAAATAGATCCCTCCATCCTCTGCCTTTATCCTTCTTGCCACTATGCTTCCCATGTGGTCCTAATGTTAACTGACAAGCAAGTAATGTATTAACTTCATGTGCAGAGAAGGCAGCTTTTGATGTTTTAGAGTTTGACCTGATAAAAGCACCAAAAAGAAGAAAGAAATTCCTCCCTTCTTGCACTTTATTTTCCCTACCTTTCCACCAAATCTCCATCATCTATGCCGACTTGCTTCCTACCTCTTCCTCCTCTTTACCTCGTTTTTCCGTCCTTTATAACCCTTGCTTTCAGCACACAGAGAAAAAAAATGTACGAAATACATTTTGTTAATATGAAAGAGGACTTTGTATCTGTTATTGTGATATCCTCAGACTCTCCTCTTTCACCTCTTCTACTCAAAGCTGCTGATTCAACGTGCACTGAAGTCTGGTATTGTACTAGATAAATTACCTTTTGTTTTTATATCAGAAGTCTGTAAATCACTTCATGCTGTAGTAAGTAATATCAGCTCTGTCTATTTCGCAGTCAGGAGAGACAGCTGCATGAAAAACAATAAATGTGAGAATTTTCCACAGAACATCGTTGTGTCTTCATTATAAACAGAGTTTCACTCCCTGTGAAATGATTGCACCATTCTCCACAGCCGTCTTGTGCCTCACTTTGAATGTCTTCATTCTTGGTACAAGGTACCCTTTAGTGTCTCTGAGTGTGTGTGTGTGTGTGAGGCAACAATTTTCTATTTTAAAACTGTAAAAAAAAAATACTATCATGCATGTGAACTTTAAAAAGAAAACAAGGAGAAAATGTACTGGAAAAAAGAGGACATGGAAGATAACTAAAGCTATTGTTGCCATGGCTACTGGCCCTGCTTTTTCACAGAAATAGTCTGTTTTTAGTTTGCTTCCTTCAGTAAAGAGAAATCTTTTACTGGGGAGATTAACACTTGAAATCAACAGCAGAATCACAGCAAAGGTCACTATTTTTAAGTTATGAGTTCATCCACAGAACAGTTCTGACCATTGCAGAACTAATTTACAGTGTTTAGGTGTCATGACTATGACCCAAAATCAGACTGGGATGACTGGGTTAGTTGGTGATGGTTTATTTACAGGAAAGTATTCTAGTTGTCTTAAACAGCTTGTATGACCAGTGGAAGTGGAAGCCAGTGATCGAAGAATCTATCTATCTATCTATCTATCTATCTATCTATCTATCTATCTATCTATCTATCTATCTATTTCCAGTATATGTCTGAGTCAAATGTATTGTGGCTTTCTAAATTCAGCTACTCTTAAGTGTATTTACAGGCACTTGGAGTAAAAATAACAGCATCCTGACTATTTTGTCCTCCTGGTAAGAGGATTAGATTGCAAGTCAGTGACAACACCACTGTAGTCATTCAGGGTTATTTACTCTGTGTGCCTTAATTTGTGTCCTGACTGACTTTACAGTCATCAGTGACGCAGTTTAATTTGGCAGGTATTATCTCTTTGGAGATGCCTTGGCAACATGATACACTGGGATTACCCTGAAGCACAGGCAAATACCAATATGTTCATTATAAAGCATCAGGCTCCCCCAGGGCTTTTCTATCTGCTGCAAAGGGTTTAAAAATACAAAATGCAATATTTGCAATACAGAAATCTAATGCTAGTCTTTGGGGCAGGAGTGGCTCAGGTGGTAGAGTGGCTCGTCCAGTGATTGGAAGGTTGGTGGGTTGATTCCAGCTCCCCCAGTCAATCTGTTGCTGTGTCCTTGGACAAGACACTTCACCCTCCTTTACTCCAGTCGTGTATAAATGAGCATGAATATTCGGTGAAGGCGCGTATTGGCTGCCATGTTTCCGTCAGTCTGCCCCAGGGCAGCTGTGGCTACACAAGTAGCTTACCATCAGCAAGTATGAATGAGTAATGGATACAATATAAAGCTTTGGGTGCCTTGAGAAATGCTATATAAATCTAATCTATTATCATCTACTGCAAGATTGGGTCTCTTCTTGTAAATGTCAACTATTTTTTCAGTAAATGTGATAGTTCCTGACAAATTGGCTCTTAGTAGATAGTATTTTACCAAACAAAATAACATGAAAATTGGTAAAGAACTTGTCTTCCATTGTCACATCAAGAAATGTTCCTCAGCAGGAAGCCTGACTCTGGGTGGTGTTTAAATGTTCCTATTTCTTTAACCAAAGAAATCTAAACTGAAAAGAAAGATGAGGATGTTTTTCAGATATGCCAGTTCTTCCTGAGTACATGCATTTTACTAAGAAGCAGGAGACGTCACTTTAGAGAGTAAACTGACTCGTCATGCAAGGATCTGCACTCCTGCATCACAAGTTAAAAGAAAGATAATACTCAGATTATTGCTATGAAATCAGACTGTGTATTTCCATTTTGGGCTTAAATTACCAAAGGACAGTTCTGTAAAACGGCACATGTGCTGTTAGATATCTGTGATGGTATATTTCCAAAAGAGTTGATAAGAGCAACCACATCAACTAAGAAAACTATGTGTATGCATCTGCTTTTCATTTTCATCCTTATTTTGATGTTCTTAATATACTTCTCATGAGAATGTTCAGTACAGAAACTTTGCTCATCTAAATGGTAAATATAAATAATACACACTTGTATGTACACACACACACACACACACAGTGTGTGTGTACATATGTATAGTCTCAAATCAGTGGTGTTAAGTTTGTCACTTTGGTTTGGCATGATGCTGTAAGTCCTCACTCTGAGTTTGGACGCGCTGACAGCTTGCAGCCTGTAATTGGATTGGGACTTGTCCATATGGGTCACGGCAGATAGACACAGTTACTGCCTGTTCTGCACATTTGTAAACAATTCTAATTTATTTAGTTTATCTTCATTTATATATTTTTTTCTTTTTCATGCATGGGATGGGGGATTGGGAAGAAAACTTCACATCTTAAGTTTTCTAGATTAGATCTTTAGGATTTATGCATGTACATAAATGTGGTGTGTGTATAGTTAAAACTAGGATGATTTGTAGCATTGAAATGAGAGAAAAAAAACTTTTTTTTTATTATTTTATACATAAATAAACAAGATATATAATTACATGCAGAGGGAAAGTTTACCTTCATTTTTTTAAAAGTCCATTCTGCTCGATTCTCTCAATATTAAACAAATATTTAAAATTATTTGTACCTAAAACAACACAAAAAATACAATAAAGACAATAAAATGCACATTCAGTTTTTACATACAGAGTAGATGACTAAGTGCATGTTTAATAAACATTTTGAGGCATCTATACTGTACAAGGTCAAGCAAAGAGAGTTTTTCCTAACATGAGAATGAGCAGGTGGTGGAGGGAAAGTCTAAAGGCATCTGGTGGTCAGGTGGTCAACAGTCAGGGGCCTGCCGAAGTGTGAACATGGTTGATAGCAGAGAATAAGGTAATGAATATGCTATAAAGACGTATTATCCAATGCAAGAACCTTGTCCTTGAACCAGTGTTTTAGGGGTCTTTTCCAGCCCCTTCTGTTTTTTTACCACAAGGATGAGAGGCCTTTTAAGCAGCCAGTATCTATAAAATTACTCTAAATCTCGGGGGTAGGACTCCATATAAATGTCATTTATGAACAGATTGTAAGTAATTGGAGGTGATGAGGATGTCTGAGTTATTACAGCTAAAGCTTCTGCGGCAGACAACTGACACAGTGGTCGTTACATGTTCATTATCTACTGTATGCAGATCTTGTTTGATGGGAGACCTTTAACCCTTTCATTTATCTGATAAAGGATTGTAGTGAAGGGGTTTTCCCCATCCTCTGTGGACTCCTAATGTAAGGATCAGTCATTCTGAAAGCTGTTTGTAAAACACTCCCACACAGCTGACGCAGCACTCATGACAAGTTTTTAAAAAGATACCAAAAGTACCCACTACTTACATAACGTCATGAGGGAGATAAGTTGAGTGATTCCTCTTCACTCTAATAATTTTGTTAACTGCATACATTATTCTTGTCTTTAGTATTTTGTTCAGCTTTGTTTGTGTGAATAAATTAAAACTCCTTATATTTTTTAAAGTTTCTTTTTTCATCTCTTTATTTGTATGTCAAAGTTGTACATGTGCCTGTTGTTTTGCATGTGCAAATTGCATAAGAGTGCCATGAACAATGTCTGAAGTAGTCTACCCACAGGGTCTAAATATTACTGAGACGTTCTCACACAGATTAAGGACGTCACAAAGCCCGGCAGGGTTAAAGCTTGTGTAACCGATGGTTGAGAAATAACCTAGCTACAGCCTCATTAGCCATAATCTGTCATCCTCAGTTTACCTGAATTGCATCACCTGATCTTGGAGCTAAACTGCATGTAGTGTCAATCCTGTGTTAGGACCGCCCACATGTATCTTTACAGATTTTGATTTCAGAGTAAGAAATCAAAGATGTTTGATTTATGCTTCTCCATTAAATTTCAAGACTGTTTATTAGGGTGTAAAACCAAAACTAAGAAGCAGACTGATACAAACAAGGATGACACTGGGGGAAACAACGACAAGGCCTGGCAATACACAAAAGAAATCAGGGGGTATATAAGCACTGAGAACAATTTACAGGAGAAACAGGTGTAGCAATCTGGATAAAAATGGATAAAGACCATGTGCGTAGTAACATGAAGAAAAAGATAAAACAGGAAACTAAAACAAGACGAGACAAGAACGAAGAGCAGTAACAAACTAGAACTGAAACAAAAGAACCGAAGCTAGTACCCACAAACTATAATACTGTTAACTATTCATTCAGTTCAGATCTGCTTTATTTATATAGCATCAATTTACAACAGTAATCTCAGGACACTTTTAAAGTGTAGTTCAATATCAAATGTTTTAAAATGTGAAATATGAGATGACTGTGCACCCGCTGCTCTCTGATTACATGCTATGCAAACACTTTTTTCTTTGTTAACATGATATGCGTTAAATTATTGGACAGCTTGTGTAACTCAGAGGATACGTGCATCTCATCTGGCTTCTTTGTTTCATTGTTTGAGTTTCTACTTCCGTTCCGCATTCATGACCATGTACAAAAGACTGAATTAGTTATTATCGTCACACATATTGCGATAACTTGAGCTTGATCATACAGCACATGTACAAATGCCTGCCTCTGTCTCTGGGTGATCATGTAACATGTTTTTCATCAGTGCTCTATATTGGAGCGATGACAGATAGACGAAGCGCTCGCCAAGTTCTATGTTTGCTTTTAATCTAAATAACAAGTTTACCCTCAGTCAGACTTTTATCTAAAGTAACACCCAGTTATAGTTGCCATAAAACATACTGATGTAACTTATGAGTCCACTATGTTTTTTCTTTTAGAACAAACTAAAAGTGTCTCTCATCATCACCATCCCTGCAAAAAACATGTTGTTACAAAGCTGATGTTTTCATTTCTGCCAGTGTGTACTCTCACCAGCACATCTGTTTTATTATATGGGCAACTGGGTATGTAATTTCATCCTGAACTGTGTTCTCTGTGAGCCTGATGAACATTTAACACGACTCCACAAAGATTCTAAAATATCCAATTTATTCCGGTCCTTCCTGCTCTTTCCATCTTTCTTTTCTTTGCTGTGTCTGGCATGCTTTGTGTCAGGAATGTTATAAACAGCAGCTTAAGTGGAAAGCGACGTGTCAGAGCTGGACTCACTGACACATGCTAAAATGCTGCCTGTTGACCTTTTTATTTCTTTTAACAAAAATAAATAAATAAAAAATTAAAAAGACATTTCTACAGAGCCAAAGACAACCAGATAATTTATAACAACGTAATAAAGCACAGATAAAGGAATGGGGAAATATTAACCCTTTGAGGCATGCTGTAAATGAGACAGTCCTGGTTATCTATACATAAGCAGATGACTGGTATCTGTCCTGGATTCCAATTTAGGTTCTTTTTCTGTACTTATTTTGTAGAATCTTTTTTATATTTAAGCCTAAACACGGATTTTGTTTCCTTAGAAGAATAACAATACAGTAAATAGATTTAAAGTGATTTTGTGAGTCTGTTGTTGACTCCATTTGAATATAGGAGATTATCCCATACTGCACTGAAGATGTCCAATACCTTCCTGCCTAGACCTTTAGACAGGGTTCAACTTTCTAGATCCACCCATGGTGTATCACTGTTTCATTAATATTATTCAATCATATTTTTGTAATTAACTGCTGTTATTATTATCAAGATTATTATTATTGTGCATTTTTTGTGAGGCCCCATGATAGTGTGGGGTTCCCCAAGTTCGCTTAGTTGCTTAGTTCGCTCATACCTTGGGCCAGCTCTGATACATGAACTAAATAATGGTTTAGATTTCCACACAACTTAAAGCATGAATATTTATCAAGATGCAAACATGTTACATTTACAGAATTTACAGTAATGTTGACATTGCATTTTAAATGCCAAATTATTTCCCATGTACTCATCAAAAGCATGATTTGTTGCATAGTTTACATCAATAATATTTTTATAAAGTTTTATTTGCACAAAAAAACAAACAAAAAAAAAAACATAGGTTAATAACACTTTGGTTAATAATAACACTTTAGGTTTAGACCACACAGTTTTAAGATGGATAACAAATAAAACAATATCGTCAAAATGGCCAAAGATTTTAAATTATGTGTGAAAATTATTTAGATTTTTTTCCCTCTATTGTGATATGTCTTTAGGAAAAGGGTTTGGAAGTTATCATCATTGTTCTGACTGGCATTAACAGATACTTAAAAACTGTCATTATAGAACAGAAATCTAGCTGCAGCTACAGTATGATGATACAGACGACACTGGTTAGTGGACACCGTTTTAAATATTGTGGGTGCTTTTTTCTTCTTTTTTTTTTGTCAACTCGGCAGTAATCTGAATCTTGGAGCTTTTGATGCACCAACATGCATGCTGCATTACATAGAATCAAATGTTTTAGTTCATGCAATTGCATTTGATAGTTTGCCACTGGGAGCAGTGTGGAGTTTCAGTATCATGTTCAGGGTCACTTCAACTTGTGAAGAGGTTGAGAGGAAGAAACTCAACTTTGTGTTTGGTGGATCAGTTGAAACATACAAACCCTTATTCCCCACCACCCTTCAACAAAAATGGACACCTTTTATAACCAGAATTATGCTGATTTCTAATTAAAAACTGAATATATTTTAACCTTTGAGACTCAAGCTTTAGTTTGACTTGCATTAGAGATTTCTTGTAGTTTTGGGGGGTTAGGAGGAACCAAAGAATAGAATTTTATTTTTTATGATAATAGATATTTTTATGACTATACATGTTTTATTATATATTATGTAGATATAAACCTAATTTTAAACTGAAAAAACAAAATCTCTTCTGACACCACCAAATGGCTGTGTAAGTGTTCAAAAGGTTCCAGTTACACAGAATTTAGTATTATGGTGCAAACAACTAAATATGTGATGAGGACGCTAGGTCTCAGGAGGATAATTATCAATAAAGTGAATAAATATAACAACATTCACAGTTTTCAATGAAAAATCTAAATCTAACAGGAGTGTGTCCAAACTTTTGACTGGTAGTGTACATGACAAACTAATTATGATGTAAACAATCTATTATTATTATTATTATTATTATTATTATTGTTGTTGTTGTTGTTGTTGTTGTTGTTATTATTATTATTATTATCCACCCTACTGTTTCATTGTTCCTGCTGTTACTCAGTAATAATTTTGGTGAATTTAGCCAAATAATTTATTTTCTTTTTTTGATAGGTCGGGGCTCAATCAGATCAATTTCAACCTGTCTCCATATCAATGTTTCAAGACAAACCATGGTTTATATCCCAACCTAATGATGGATGAATGTTTTACTCTCAACAACGTTCACTGATAATGAAGTCTAAAACTGGAAAACTCCTTAGGATTGGTTGAGATGGTAAATGATCTCATCTTGTCTTGCCTCACAGGCCGTGGAGTAATGTCATCCTTCTTACTCTTCTGTCATTTTTGATAGTTAGTAATGCAAAGTGTAGGCATTTCAATTTAAAATGCCTTGTTCATAATGAATTCAGAGCTCGGATCATGCAGAAGAAAATATTTGTGAGCAAGATTTCTTGTTTTCATGCTCAAATATCATTTTGTTCTCTCTCAAAACTGCGCTCACACTCAAAAAGTCCCTTCCTGCTCTCAAATATATTGTTCTTCCTTTTAAAACTTCAGTGTTGCAGGTTCAAATCTCTTGCGCTCAATCTTGGCCTCTTTCCCTCACACTGAGACACTTTCTCTGCTCTTGGATTTTTTTTTCTTTTTTTTTTGTTAACTTGTCCTGTCCAGCATCATAGCAAGCAAAATGATAATCTGGTTGCTGTATCGTGCTGAACCAATATTGCTCTGCCAAGGGGAGGCCTATGGGTAAGGCTCCTCTTGATAATCTGATTAATTTATTTACTTTGAATCATGGAATCTATGTAATCTTGCTGGACCTGACCGGAGGGGACAGAAAAAGATGGAAAATAGCAAGAAGAGCAAAAGGGAAAGAAGAAAGGAGACAAATAGATCACAGACACAAGGAAACGACCCTTCAATCCACACCATCACCAGACAACAAACTGTTACACCTGTACATGAACACACATTTCCTACAACTTTTACAAAAGCAGAAACACACACACAGAAAAAACAGGGCTGCTAGTCATTAAGAGTTTTTAAATAATAACCAAATCAAAAAGACATAACAGCGACCAGATACTAACTCACAGGAAAAAAAAAAAAAAAAAAGAATTATTATTATTATTATTATAAAAACCCACTGTACAACTCAGTGACTGTGTCAGCATGCAGAGCATGAGAAACAAGAAGTGATCAGTGATGAAGAGCGGTGAGTGAGATCATGCAAATGCGACCACGCCTCCACGGAGGCCAGAGGCAGACCAGGGCCAGAGGCCCGGGCCCCCAACAGCAGACCCCGAGCACCAACCCAAGCCACCCCACCACGAAGACGACTCCAGCCCCACCCGAAGGGCGGCAGAGGAGAGCTCCACTGAGACACTTTCTCTGCTCTTGGATTTTTTTTTTTTTTCTTCCTCTGTTTTGGGCTGAATTGGCTGTCTGTCAAACGTCCTCCAGCCAATAGAGTACTAGACAAATTAAGAAAAAAAAGTCCCCACCTTCTTCAGGGCATGCTTCTTTTACTTGACACAGTGCACTCAATAAATCAGTACTTTACTGGGATCGTCAGTAATATAAATATCCCAAATCAGCCATTTCTAGTTAGCATAATGTTTTTATTAGGCTTTTCTTTTAATATGCATGTAAGTGTTTTTCATTTAAAGCAAAGAAACAGTGACTTGCTAACTTACAGTAGAAGTACTCATTTAAAAACTGTACCTATACAAACATGCGTTATGCCAGGTATGAAGTTAAGGAAATCATAAATTGGTGCATAAATGTTCTGCTTTCATTGTACTATAGAATTAACCTACAGTATGGAGCTGATCGTTATTCCTATAGGTTTGCTAAATATGTAGCAGAATTATCACAGTGCAGTACTGTTGAGTAATTGAGATGCTTTACTATGATATCAGCCTTGTTACACTTTGTCATTTAAAAACATTTCAGATGTGTTTTTTCTCTCATAAAATATATAACATGAAACTAACCAGTATATCTCAACCCTGTTATTCCAACAGAATCTGCATCCATCTTTTTCATCTTCACTTTATGTCCAGGGTTGGCAACTATATTTTTTTTGACCACCTGGATGGTGGGCCAAAATTATATATATATATATATATATATATATATATATATATATATATAGATAGATAGATAGATAGATAGATAGATAGATAGATAGATAGATAGATAGATAGCTTTAGATATCTATATGTGTGTGTGTGTGTGATAAGTTATTTGTGTAATCTGTGTGTTCCATAAATGAGTCTATCTTTTCAACTGTAGGGCTTTAGTATCCTTTATTGTTCAGCAAGGGGAGAAAGTAGGTCGGGATTTAATCTAGTATGTCTTATGAGGTAGCTTCTTTGCCAGCTAAATTAAACACTGCACCAACAGCAACAACAAAGTTCTTTTCCTTTTCTTTCAGTATAGTCTTTTTGCTCCTGAACTGCAACATGTCTTTGACGGTTTAGTAACCATCATGCTCTGGGGCCTCATTTTGAAAGCTGTCGTAGGTTAAAAAAAAAAAAAATATGCGTACACCAATTAGAGTCAACTTTTGGGATTTATAAAACCCAAACCTGGTAGGAGAATGTTCCTACCTCCACGGCAACTCTGAAAATCTGGAAAAATGGAAACTGCAATGCCAACAGAACACAATAAAAACAAGGAAATGACGTGAAATGTGAGACATTTGTGCACAAATAATACCTTTCACACCATATGTTATATATTAAAGCTATTTGCAAAAATGAATAAATAGGCACATTTGTTGGTAATACTCCTAAGAGTGCACGCTCAGAAATAAAAACAGGATTTACAAGATAAAGGGAGATGGTATTAACAAGAACCTCAACCAATAAAATATGTTCTATCATTGTGAAACAAAACTTGCATGTTATAAAATACATAAAATAGGCTAAATAAAGTTTTCTGCTTTCATGATTATGATTCATATTGTTTATTGTGCTGACCACATGGTCAATAACTTTTTGAAACAACTTAGAATTTTATCAGGTAACACAAAGCAGAAAGTTTAAGTGATGCAAAAGAAAAAGTTTATTTGGTTCTAAACACTGTATTGTATTTTATATGCATCTTATGTAAAGTTTTTTGCTCTGTATTTAGAGAACCACTGTTAACATAAATCATAACTTCTGTTTTCCTTTGTTTCATAATTGTAGTTTTTATGGATAAATCATAATTTCAGAGGATTTCTGTGGTCGTTGGAGCAGCTTTAGGATTCTTTTTTGTTTTACTGCGGACGACAATTAAAATGTACAAGTCTTTTCTAGAGGAGTTTTTGGAAACTTTGTTATTACTCTTACACATCTATAATCAAAACAGACATTTTCATTTGGAGACTCACAATATCGTCATTCATTTTAAAGATGACAAAATATGCACTGCATTAAACTGTGAGGAAGATGTGTAACTGAAAAAAAATCTTCAGAAAAACTACTTTAAATTGTAATTTTACAATGAGAGTAAAGCCTTACCAGCTCTCTCTCTCTCTCTATGTATATATATATATATATATAAAGTCACTTTGTAAGTTAGAGTAAAGTCACTTTATATCAGTGGTTTTTTACATAAAGACTTAAGCATATGTTTAAAGGCAGAACTGGCTTTGTCTGCATGGTGAAGAATAAACTGGATTTGTGTCCCTCCTGTGGTGGCAGAACAAAAGTACAGCCTAGTTAATCTCTGGTCATCCACAGGTCACATAAACTTCTTCACAAACAATTTACAGCCAGCCATCTTGTGTGTAAATAATTACTATCAACGAAATTATTTTAAGAGAAGTCAAAACACACACAAACACACACAAAAGTTTGCAGTGCTGCACATAAATAAAGACAACAGGATAAAGGGACCCTCTCATATTGAGATTACATACATCCTGTGAAACTGACACGTAGTCCAACATCCATGCTCCCTGAACTTATCAGAAGCACCTGGTTGGTTCCCACAAAGCTTCCAATCACTAACCACAGAGGTGGCAGCGGCCCCATCCAGCTGCCATGTGGCGGCCATCAGAGATAGAGCTGAGGCGACAAGAGTCCTTGTGAAAAGTCAAACAGCTGCAGAGTCTTCTGAGCTTTCCTCAGGTTCTCTTCCGTTTACCTTCCTCCCTGAGACGTGAATCAGTCACAACATGCTGGTCTCTCTGTTTCTTGCCCTCCTGGTGTCTTCTGTCAGTGCCACTGAGAAAGGTAAACTGTGCTATTTATTCTCTGACCTCTCTATAAGTCTTTTCTGTGATTCCTTCTCTAATGTCACACTTGAAGAAACCGGCTGCCTGGTAAGTCTTTTTATTATTCTGGAAATATGTGGACAATAAAAGAATGGGTTGTCATGCCAGTTTGTTATCGGGCTTTTCCAGAAGATAATGCAAATGACTTTCATGATCTGCACAATTTTTCTTAAGCCTCCCTATGGCATTCACAGTTTTAGTTTGAGTAAAAAAATATATATTTATTTCTGAAATTCGACATTTTTGAATCAGAATTATTCCTTAACTTTGTATTGTTTTGTTTTTTAGATTTGGGGGAGCTGTCTTTCCCAAATTTGTACAATTATTACTATGCGGCCCAAATACAATAATGCATAAAATGCAGCTGACAGGTCCAGAGTTTGGGACTCAAACCTGGGCCGGCTGTAATAAGCTCAACCAGTTTAGCATGTAACAACGATCAATGACTAAAAACTGTGTTTTTATTGGTATCTAATCACTTTACTAAAATAACTGTAGAGCTTTTATTCTCCTAGAATGAACCATTTATATCTACTTGCCATGGATCCAGATACAAGGAAACTACCATATTTGTACCACCATTTTTACTACAGTGTCTCTGAATGGACAAACAATTCTGTGTGTGAAGTGCAAGCGCATTTGCAATCAAAATCTAGGTAACAAAGCAGAGCAGCACTGAAGCCTCCAGTACTAAAGCAGCTTCTAGCAACCAAACATCCAACATGGAATTTTTAACAAATAAAACAAAGAAATAAGCTATAGATGCAAAAAATATGTCATGTCTGGCAACTAGAATTCTGAGAAAAAAATATTGAATAGTTTAAATAAATGTTTTGTTTTTAAATATATACAATAATTTACTGTTTATTTAATTTGAACCTTTTATTTTGAATGAATTTTAATCACTGCATCATTTTATTGATCAAATTTACATGTTTTTCAAGTCCCTGCTATTTTTAATTTATTTGCTGTTAAGATTTAATATTTAGTAGATTTTGTGTTTATAAGTCTGACTTGAGCTTTTAAATTTGTTTTTGTAGGAGCCTGATTTTGTCCCATTAATTATTGGCATCTTGCATGTGCAGTTTTATGTGCATGTGATATATAAATGTTTTTGTGATTATTTTAGAATTTTTTAGATATTTTTTATCATGTCAAATTTCACAAGGTTTTAGCTTGCGAAACTGCAAGTGGATTTGGTTATTGAAAGCAAACGTAACCCCTAAGAGACCAATGTGACATAAATGTTACATACAGTTTCTGAGACATTTTGCTTCAATTTATGGTATAAACTTTGATAGTTTATACAGGGAAATGGGAGGACGAATAACAGGCAGAGCCCAGTTTGCTGAGATTAGCGATGCGACAGGCTGGCCTGCTCTGCCATCCAGACCAAGCACATTCTCAAAACCTCTCATTAGCAAGACACAGTCGTGGCCAGTTATCAGAAGGAAAACTAATAAATCCTCTCCACAACAAACGGACATGCAACTACAGAACAGGTTTGCTCCACTGCTGCAGGATTCTGGAACTACATCCGATGACCAAAATGAAATCTCCCTACACACCAGGGTAAGACCAAAGAACAAGTCAGAAAGTAAAAGGCGACAAGCTGGGCCTTCGACTCTGATTGTCGGTGACTTCGGTGTGAAAGACGTTGGAAATATGTGTGGAAAACGTACAAAAGTACTGTGTTTTCCCAAGGATATGGTATCAGATGTGAGAGGCAAAATTACTCAAATTGTGGCAGCGCACCCAACTGTGGAAAACCTCATCCTGCATGTGGGGTCGAATGATGTTGGGAAACAACAATCTGAGGTGCTGAAGCAGGATTTTACTGAACTGCTGGATACGATCAGCTGTCTGGATGCCCGGATATTCATCAGTGGCCCTCTCCCTCCCATCAGAGGAGGAGTGGAGAGATTCAGTAAGCTGTTTAGTCTGAATGCATGGCTGTCGGCTGTATGTACCACACATCCAGTTAATTTCATTGACAACTTCAGCTTCTTCTGGGACCGCAGGCACTTTGTTAAGATGGATGGATTCTGCCTGAACAGGTCAGGAGTGAAGCTGTTCACATCCAACCTGTTTTATTTCCTGAACAGACACTCTGTTCCCTCGGACAAGGACAACAGACAAGAGAGACCAAAACAACGTGATAAGACAGAGCCTAGAGGAAACTTTAAGAAAAAACCACCTCAGCCCCCTCCCGAAGAAAGCCCCAAAGCTCTCAACGAGGACTCACCCCCTTCATCTCATCATACTCCATCCAAGTTACCCTCCCCCTCCCCATCCTCCCCACCCCTCCTGGACTTCACCTCCCAGATGAAAGAGCTGGTCACTATTGCGACCAAACTAACCCCATGCCACAGTATGTTTCTGTCCCCCATAAACCCCCCACCGGGGCTGCTAAAGGAGGGGCACCCAGCCCCTCCTGTACCACCATGCCAGCTTCATGTTTCGGATGTATGATGTGTAGAGGGTTTTACTTCTTTTGAATATGTGGCTCTTCAGTTGAAAGCTTATTATAAAATAATATATCTAAATTTCTATAGACCACCAGGGCACTGCGCAGAATTTTATGAAGAGTTTGGTGAACTGCTGGCTACAATCTGTTTGGATTTTGATTGTGTAATTATTGTTGGCGATTTTAACATCCATGTAGACAATCCTCAGGACAAAGCGACTAAAGATCTGGGTAACAGTCTGGAGAACTTTAGGCTGACTCAGCATATAACAGCGCTCACACACATTAAAGGACACACTCCAGATGTCACGGTTTCTGGGTTTTGGTGGGTGTTTTGATCATGGTTTAGGATTTTGGTTTGGTTTGGTTCATGTTTAGTTCGGTCTTGTTCTTGGTTTATAGTTCTTGTTTTGTTCATGCTTTAGGTTTCAGTTTTGTCATGTTTGGTTTTCCCTCTTGTGTTCCTGTGATTTCTGTTCTGCCTCATTAGATCACCTGGCCTGATTTGTCATCCACTTCATCTGTGTCTTGTTACTCCCTCTGTGTATAAGTACTCCTGGTTTTCAGTCACTCCTTGTCAGATCCTCTCATTTGGTGGTTTAGTTCATTGGATTTATCCCTGTCTTGAGTTCTGGAAATAAACCTGTCACCTGCACCAATTCTGCCTCCTGCCTCTGACTGCCTGCAATTGGGTCCTCACCTCCTCCGACGTCCGCCATTCATGACGCTAGACTTAGTGATTTCTAAAGGTTTGGATGTTTCCAATGTTACTGTGTGTGATCTGTCTGATCATTACTGTGTTTTCTTTGAGTGTACAGTTCCTGTTCACACAAATGTCTAAACAGAGATGATCACAAAATGCTGTATAACACGACTGGGATGTTTAACCAGGTCTTCTCTTCAACACCTGCCCTGTCAGGCGGTTCAGCCAATGAGCTTGTCACTAGTTTTAATGGTAAAATGTTAAGTATTATGGATGTCATCGCTCCTATTAAGGTGAAAGTTGTCTCTGGAAAGAAAAAGTCTCCATGGAGAAATTCCACACTGGTGAAGCATGGAAAAAGAGTGTCAGAAAGCCGAGCGCAGATGGAGAAAAATCTACAGGTTCATTATTACATGTATAAAGAGAAACTTCACTCTTATAATCTACAACTGAAGAATGCAAGAAAGTCCTATTTCTCTGACATTATTAGTAATAGCGCGTTCTTTTCTTATAAAAGACGCTCTTTGCTCTCGGCTTACATGCATCCAAGTTCGACGCGCTCCAGTGCTCTTTGGTTCAAAACAAATGATCATGAAGTCCAAACATTTCTTTCCTCTGGATCAATGATTTTATTTCCAAAAGTGTTAGCGTTTCTTACCGCACCATGACGTGACTGGCAGGCATCTTTCTTTCTTTTTATCAAAACAAAACAAAAATAACCAACGCTGGCCGCGGTCTAAAACTGTATAGCTGCGTGCCTGAAACCGAGAGCTCACCTGGCCCCAATAGCCAACACTAATATAGCCCAGGTGCTGCAGTCACCTGTCCATAAAGAGGGGGCGGAGATGAGAAACGGCATCAACCATGCGCAACAGTAAACAATCAAAATAAACAATTCATTACTTTAGTTCAACTCATAATTCAAATCCTAATACTTCACATTTTTATCTCATAAACTAGCAAATAGAACAAATAACAGCCATTCAGAACAATATAAATCCATCAAAACATAACACAATAATTTGGCTCCTACAATTAGCAAAAACTATCATAATGCTCGGGTCTTATTTGCTATTGTTGACAGGTTAACAAACCCTCCTGTGTCAATAGCATCTGAACTTTATTCCACCAAGGCCTGCAATGAGTTTGCCAAATTTTTCATGAAAAAAATCCAAAATATCAGACAAGTAGTTGGTTTATCAACAGCAGGTTCAACAGACATACTGTGTCCATTGAAAACCAGTTTAAGCACTATGACACAGTTTAATCCCATTAACAGCAAAGATCTGGGCAACATCTTATGTCAGCTGAACTTCTCCTCTTGCTGCTTGGACATCCTGCCCACAGGTTTCTTCAAAAAGGTCTCAAAGACTCTGGAGCCAGATCTGTTACAGATTGTGAACTTGTCCTTAATTTCTGGCATCTTCCCAGAACTTTTAAAAACAGCTGTAATCAAACCCTTACCAAAAAGGGACAACCTAGACAAGACACAAATGAGCAACTACAGGCCGATCTCAAATCTTCTTTTTCTAAGTAAGATAATTGAAAAAGCACTTTTTCAGCTATGACTTTTTAACACAAAACAACTGCTACAATGTCTTCCAGTCAGGTTTTAGACAGCACCACAGCACTGAGACTGCTCTGACCAAAGGCAATATTGACATATGTTTGAATACAGATGATGGAAAAATGTTAGTCTTAGTCTTACTGGACCTCAGTGCTGCATTTGATACAGTTAACCACAATACAGTATATTGCTTAAATGACTGGAGAACTGGGTGGGCCTCTCTGGCACTGCACTACACTGGTTTAAATCTTATTTAGAGAATAGAAAGTACTTTTTGTCAATAGGTAACTTTACATCTGAGCACACTAAAATTGCATGTGGAGTTCCCCAAGGTTCCATCCTGGGGCCTCTTCTGTTTAACATCTACATGCTCCCACTGGCACAGGTCATGAGGAAAAACAAAAATAGTTACCATAGCTACGCAGATGACACACAGATATATATTACAATGTCACCGAGGCCCCATACAGGCTCTTGGTAAATGCACTGAACTTTCTTCAGTTAAACAAAAACAAAACTGAGGTGATTGTCTTTGGCGCGAAAGAGAAACGACTAAAGGTCACCACAGAGCTTCAGTCTATACACCTAAAAACCACCAACCAGGCCAGAAATCTGGGTGTACTGATGGACTCAGACCTTAACTTAAAAACACATTAAGGGAATTACAAAATCAGCCTACTATCACCTTAAGAATATATCAAGGGTAAAAGATCTGATGTCTCAGCAGGACCTGGAAAAACTAGTCCATGCATTCATCTTTAGCCGGCTTGATTATTGTAACAGTATTTTTACAGGTCTACCTAAAAAATCAATTAGACACCTGCAGCTGATTCAGAACTCTGCTGCTCGAGTCCTCACTAAGACCAAGAAAGTGGACCACATCAGTCCAGCTCTGAGGTTTTTACACTGGCTGCCTGTCTGTCAGAGAATAGACTTTAAAGTTCTGTTGCTGGTTTATAAAACTCTGAATGGTTTAGGACCAAAATACATCAGTGACCTCTTGACCCATTATGAACCTGCCAAAACCCTCAGGTCATCTGGTTCCAGTTTCTTATCAGTTCCCAGAGTCAGAACCAGACATGGAGAAGCTGCATTCAGCTTCTATGCTCCACATGTCTGGAACAAACTCCCAGAAAGCCTCAGATCAGCTGAAACACTCAGTTTATTTAAATCAAGGTTAAAGACCCACCTGTTCTCTGCTGCGTTTCATAGTTTTTATTTAGAAGTCAAAATCTACATCTGGTTCTTTTAAGCTGCAATCATGTTTTAATATAATAATCTTTAACTTTATTTCTTGCATTTTATCTATTTTATTTTAGCATATTCCTTCTGCTTTTATTTCATTAATTGCATTTCTTTTAATCTTTATTTATTTATTTTTTATTTATTTCTTTTTTAATGCACTTGTCTGCACCCTGCTGTAATGATTTATGTAAAGCACTTTGAATTGTCTTGTACATGAAATGTGCTATACAAATTGCCTTTGCCTTTTGCCTTTAATGAGGATTTTAAGTATTTACCAAATTACAGTGTGCTGATGTTGCATTATAATACAGTAAAATGTCATCATTGTGCTTTACATTAAATAATTAGTAGTTCATACGATAAAACTGAACTGTGACAGCATTTACAGATATTTAGTTTAATACTTTAAATACATATTTAATGTATGTCAGTTCAATGTAAAAACCTGATAAAGGGCCAAACACTGGCCTCTCAGTTGTTGCTGCTGGGATTTCAGGTAAAAAAAACAACACTTGCATTTTTTTTTTACATATGTGTTTTGGGGCACCACAGTTGAGGTTGGCCTAGGGCTCCACATTGCCTTCGACCGGCACTTCCACTCATAGGTAAAAACACATTTATGTTTAAATCATTTCTATGTTCACTTACTAATAGATGGAATCCTAAACACTGTACCATAAAAAAACTAGTTTTTGTCTTTATAGTAACTGATAATCAGTAACTATTTGGTTAGGTTTAGTAACCACAACTAATTTCTAAGAAGTTATGAGTCAGCTATCAAAGTAAAATAAACAAATATACAACCTTATGAAGATAGCATAATTAAGACACTGACAAATATAATAAAGACAGAGAACAATTTTTTAGCCAGTTCAGTGGGTGTAAAAGGAACCAGATGTTAACAATACTACTCCTTTATGCAACAAGCTTCTAAGATGTTTGTGTGTGTGTGTGTGTGTGTGTGTGTGTGTGTGTGTGTGTGTGTGTGTGTGTGTGTGTGCGTGTGTGCGTGCGTGTGTGTGTGTGTGTGTGTCAAGTCCCACAATGGTTACCATACAAACACAGACTTATGGCATTTTTTTCAGATTATGAGGGACTGTCAAAGTCTATCAAACTAATCTACACAAAAGGTACCTGTGTCATTGCTCTATTGCCTTACAGCAGGGGAGTCCAGCTTCGGCCCTCGAGGGTCACAATCCTGCAGGCTTTCATTGTGTGCCTGCTCCAACACACCTGACTCGAATCAATTAGTCATTGTGCAGAACCTCATAGGCTGTTGGACACATTAAATTTGAGTCAGGTGTGTTGAAGCAGGGAAACATTGTAGACCTGTATGGTATTAGGAGTTAACAAGATCATGGATGGTTATTAGTCATGTTGGTCCTGTGATGGACTGGTGACCTGTCGACAGCGTTCCTCCACTCACCAGATGGCTAGATTAGCCTTCTACCCTGACTAAGATGCAAGCCGACAGCAGTCATTCTGGCATGTTTTTTTAACACAATTTTCTCCTAAAAACAGGATAATTTATCTCATTATCTCGAGATAACAATTAAAAAACAGAACTAGAAGCACTCCGCCTTGTTGGAGGTAATAATAGCTGAGCACAGCTGCTCTCGGCTTCAGTACATATGTGAGAGCACTCTGGGTGATACTTTTTAGCACTTTTATGGACTGTGATATACTTTAAGTGTTGTTTTATATCAGCTAATGCTAGCATTCAGCATTGCTGTTTATTTGTTTAGCCACTTTGCTGTAATGGGACTGTGGATTCAGTGAGAAGAGCTGTAAAATCCACATTTATGCCATACATCTTATACATTTCTTCCTCAGATGGTGCTCTACCCAGGCTTAATGACACAAAAGCTGTTGAGGCCTTTATCGACTCTGCTGAAGTGGTGATCATTGGATTTCTAGAGGTCAGTCAAGTATATTGCATGTATAAATAAGTTTCAAACTATCTTTAAGACATCTCCTAAACACTTTATTATGCCAGGCAAACCAGACATGATCAGACAAATTAGCTGAGAGCAAAACTGGTCTCCAGAGGCCCTCATTTGCACCCTGATCTTGGTGATGCTGCTGTCATAAATAGATTTTGGAGATGGATTTGTTTCCTGTGGCCACACCTTTGGCAGCGCCTGCGTAGCTTGCTGTCCCACGGAGGCAACTTCTTTGGCCAGACTCTGTGTGCGGGGGAAGATGGCAGGCTTGACTTGAAATATATACATATCCGAACACTTGTGGGATTGGCTAAACTGTCACTTGTGTAAACAAGTACAAACACAGGGAAGAGGTTCATGAGAGGAGAGTGGAAGCTAGAGGCAGGGAGCACATAAGGATAGCACATAGCTGAACCGTGATGCTGAGAACAACGAGAGACCAAAATATTGGTGCTCTGACTCACAGAGAATGAACGCATAAAGGCTTCATGATGAGAAATAGGACTGCCAGAGCTCATGAAACAGTGTCACAAAAATAGCTATGATTCACCGTGCTTTGAGGCAGCCACATTCCTACTCTTTTTTTTTTTTCTTCCAATTTTCCAATTTCCTTTCCAAGAGTTTCTAGTGTTCCCTGCAACCAGACAGTCTTGGTTAGGTTACATAAGATTGATGTGAGATGTAACAATAATTACAAGTTTTAGGGGAAAAGGGCAAACATGTTTTTGAAATAAATCATACAATTTCTTTTTTTTTTAAAGAAGTGAATGCAGGTGCAATGATGAAGATATGGCTTCATTTTATTTCAGAGTGAGGAGAGTCGTGGATATAAGGAATTCCTGGCAGCTTCAAAGCAAATTGACTCTGTTCCTGCAGCCATTTGCACAGTAGAAGAGGTGTGGGCTGACTACAGCATCTCTTCAGACACCATCGCTCTCTTCAGAAAAGTACTCAGCGCCGAATCTGTTATCCATATTATCAATAAAACTGGTACTGTAAGTTTTGCTAGGGTGATTATGATGATGATGTGCGTTCTGTGATCCAGGCAGATAACCATCAGGAGAACCTTGTTATCACCGAGACTAAGAAGTTAGAAACCGATGGACTTGTTAACTTCATCACCATCAACGAGGTCCAATACATCACAGAGTACAACCAAGTGGTGGGTGAACTGCTCATACAAGTGTTAGCAGGCACACATTAGAATAGAATAGAATAGAAATACTTTATTAATTAGGGGGTCAAACACCAATTTTATCAGGATATGATATTATATTGATTCAATGGAAAATGAAGATTGCAGATATCACAAATTCTGCCACTATATGATATTGATCCCATACGCAGCCAGCATAATAACTAAAGTAGGACAGTCTTAATTAGGATTATGGTGCTTCTGGCTCATTAATCATTCAATGGTTTAATGTGGTTATGGCCATGGTAGTTTTGCATTGTTACATCTCTTGTATACATATGTACAATGAATGTCTGAAAAAGATTATTTCGAATGAAAAGTAAGTAGTAAGTCTGCTATTGTCTCTCTATTAATATCCTGTTTTCTCTCCATCTTCTCAGACAGCAGTTGGCCTGTTCAATTCAGAGGTGAAGTCTCACCTATTGCTCTTTGCCATCAGGGGGACTAAAGAATTTACTGAGCTCAAGGAGAAACTGAGAGCTCTGGCCCCGGAGTTCACAGGCAAGGTGAGAAAAACATCTCAAATCAGTCCATGTCTGGCAAATTAAAGTAAAAGAATGGAACATATTGTATGTTTTATTTATGTTCTTATGACCCCTGCATTTCAGTTATTATTTGTGCTGATTAATGGAGCCGGAAAGTCCAACTTTAAGTCACTCAAGTACTTTGGCCTCACATCAAAGGACCTCCCACGAGTCGGCATCTATGATGGTAATTCTGACATGAAGTGGCTCCTACCTGAAGGAGAGATTTCCACAGAGCGAGTGCGGGACTTCTGCCAGTCCTTCCTACGAGGAGAACTGAAAGTGAGTAGATGCTTTTATTGTTTGTTGCGTTTTCAACAGTGTTTCATTATGTGAAATTTGAAATTTTGATCTTATGAAAAGCTGTAAAATAGATATGCTGATAGCCTATAATACCAGCATCCTCACTGGAAAAAAAATCCTCGGAGGAAGAAAATACAGTAAATATTGTGGTGGACATCCTCATCTTGAGGATTAATATTCATCGTTGGTAATATCTGGGATATTATATGCCAGTTATGCAAGTTTGTTGGCTCATATCAAAGGTAGTGACTAAATCACTGAGTTACCATTTTTGCCATGTCTGATACAACTAGCAAATTCTGTTCCGCGCCTCCTCATAGGATTTGTTAAAACATTTGTTAAAAATCACCTCAAGTCAGCATCTAAAGGTTTTTGCTCATTAGCTGTAGTTTTTTCAGTTAATTACTCCTTTCATTCACCTTTTTTTTCAACTCTTCTAAATATGAACACAGAGAGTGATGGAGACTGTCCTTCTGACATTAAATAATCCCACTGCAGGTATTTGAAAACAATTCCTGGGGTTTCCTCTCTTTATCTCTTGTACATGACCAGATTAGTCTTACTGTTTTTTGTTTTTACTTGAGGTATTGTTTTGATTTAGCTCTATAATGTTAATAATAACCATGTGTAACATATCCTGTGGTGCCACCTTTATTGACTCTTCGCAGCATAGTTTATTTGCTGGAAATGTGGCCAGTGTGCATTTTCTGTGAAGCAACGTGTCAAAAGTTCCTCTTTAACCCGTTTGACATCTGAATGGAAATACAGCTGATGTGTGCAGGTATTTATCACTGTACAATTTGTCAAGTGAAACTATTGTTTATGACCTCTAGAGTTTCAAATGTAGGCAATTTGGCAAAAAGAGGTGTTTCACTTGAAAATGCACACTGTCAAACTTCAAGATTGATCTTAAAATAGAAAAAAAATGTTTGACACAAATTCTAAAAACAATAGCAAGAAAACTAGCAGTTTGTTGGCACTTTATATGGGGTCAAAACGCAATAACAAATGAAGGATAATTACAGGCATTCATAGCTGTGGCAGTAAAGTGTTTTTTGCCAGACAAAATACAGGAAACAGCTCTGTGTTACAACCCAACAGCTCCAGCAGGGTGTAGCTGTCTGGAGCCACACTGAAGGCTCCACATCAGTCCACTGTGCCACTAAACGTCTGAATTCACATCCATTCACGTAATAAATTCAAACTCAATTGCATTTAGAAAAATATTTAGATATACTGCGGTAAACTAAACCATGCTGGAGTGTAAAATTCAATTAATATCCACTAAAGCTTCAGCACAAGACAAATATGGATAAAAAGAAGTCTAAATGTTGCAGGAGTTTCATCAGTTACATTTCACAACTAACAAATAATGGTTCCCACATTACCACACTGCAGTATATCACCGCATTTTTACATCTGAAGGGACAGCGACAGTTTAACTTTGTTCCAGATTTTTCACTCATCGTCTGGTTTAAACTCAGACAAAAGAAACAAAAGCAGCAACCTCATTTTTAAGGGTTTGAACAATGTTTTCGACCACAGGGTGATACAATAGGTCTCAAAACTGTATCAAATATGATACATAATTATTATATCTTCAATAATTATCATAACTTAGTCATTTCTCTTCAAGTATAAATAGTCTTTATTTTTTATTTCATAAAAAACACTAAATTAAAAGCCCATTAATTTTATAAGTGACTAAATGACACAAACCCTAGTCTACTGGGGCCAGTTTTGTCCAATAGTTTAAATTGTTTAGCATAGTTCTGAGATTGATTAAAGAGCTCAAAATGGTTCAGCTGGTTGAGTGGTCATCAGGACTGGTGATTCAAATCACAACCCCTTAATATCAGACTGAACCAGCAGACACAAACGAAGGTGTAGATGCTTTAATAAAGCTTCACCAAACAGTTCGTGGAGACGCACACAGAAGAGAATCGGTACAGACTTGCAGTGAATGACAACAAGACTACTCAAGGAATCTGTACAAACCCAGGGTAAAAAAATGTAGGGATGAAAAGGTGCAACACATGAGAGTAACGATAAGACACTGGTGTAGTCCATGATGGCATGAGCAGAGGAATCCTGGATGGTGTAGTCAGTGTCAGAACCGGTGATCAGTAGACTGGCAATGCTGAGCGCACCAGCAGAGGAGGAGCAGGCGTGACACTTGTATTGTTCAAGCACGCTTGGGAAATTTATCACACAATGCATCTGATATGCTCCTGTGTGAATATACTAGAAAATGTGCTGCATGCATGGAGTGCAAATATATATTAGGAAGTTATTGACATTGTTTGTGTGTATGGATTAGAATAAAAGAAATATATATGACTTTGTGCCATTTACAAGGAAATGAAAAATATATACCCCCACAAATAAACAGCAACCCAGATAGTGTATTGCTTCAAAAAAGTATGTAAAAACTTCAACAGATGATGTTATATTTTCTCCTGTATTTACCTTATTGAACTTTTCCATTTTTCAGGATGTGAAGCAGGCTGGAGAACAACCCAAAACGGAGCTTTAGGACTCAACAACTGTAAATGTATTATTTTACTCTGAATTAAAAAATGTTAATAAATGGAAAACAGAATGGGTGACTTTTGTCTTGCAAGTTCTTCCTTTCAGCATAAGAACAAGCAAAGTCCACATTACAGTCCTCACTTGTTTACCAGTGTATGTTAAGCTTTGTATGTTTACACAAGTGTGAGTCTGTCTGTGGTCTGGTCAGCTGACCACAGGTCACTGGCCACAAGTCCCAGTGATGTGGCAGAGTTTGTTAGTCTCTCCGCAAATGTTAGAGTCCAAACCACAACACACCAACCTCAGAGAGACTGACAGAAAGCAGGCTGGGAAGATGGAGCTCGAGGTAGACAAGACTCAGAAGTCAATGCTGTTTCTCATACGAGAGGCTCCAAATAGAAAATTAAGTGAAAATTAGAAAAACACTCTCTGAACTTAAATCAGGATCCTCAATTCAGAATTTTTAGGCATCGTCAAGAGAGAAAACCCACACATTCGGAAAGTAGGACATCTGATTTACAATCAGCTCATTTAACTTAAGGACTTATCTGACTCTCTAAATATGGACCAAAAAGGAGATTATTTAGCTGTAAAGGCTCTATAAAAGAACAACAGATGGGCTGTAGACATCAACAGAGAGAAAGTTTGGGTCTGTCCCAGAAATATTCCCTCAAGCAAGAAGGGAATTTCAAGGCCCAGACTGGGATCAGTATAATTAGTGGTGCTGCATTGCCAAGCGGCTACATCCGGCGGAATTGGGGAAGCCTGGCAGGTGACTGTTTCTCAGAGACCAGATGGAAATATGCAGTAAGTGCCGCCTGCCATCTGAGCTTGTTTACGGCTGTAAGTGAGAGGGCTGACAGATGAGACAGTGCTGAACGAAGAGCTGATCGGGTCGAAGGGGGACAGACTTGACAGCGTGTTTGTAGTTTTATAACACCAGACAGCAGACAAAAACACCCCGCAATGAGCTTGTTTTTACTGTATGTCTATTTTTAAATACCACTGCACTGATTTAAAAATAAAAAATAAATACAATCAGTGATTCAAATATGGCTTATTTGTCTAGTTAATTATTAAATCCCATCTGGCTTTAAATCAGACATAAAACATCTACACTTGTGTGAAAATTTGCACGGCTTTCTGTTATACAGCTGATTGACATAACCACCCAAACTACAGATTTACCTGCTTCATCCTGTGTGGGCCCACAGTGAGCCTGTCCCACCCGACACCAGGTAAAGGTCAAACAACTGCAGATTTAGTTCCACCAAACACAGCATGACTGTGACGATAAAAATAACAATAATGAGAAGAAGAAGAAGAAGAAGAAGAGGGCTTTGGCTTAAAAGGCGAGACATTCTGTCTAAAAAGTGGAAACACATTTATACATTAGCTGTATCTCTGGTGTTATTCTGATGTGATGGCAGCAGATTCTCCAAAATATTGCAACAAAGATCCACAGTTATTTTACACAATGCATTCCCTTTTCTTTATAGTCTTCAAAAGGAGATTCTGTTATTGTCCAGTCTTTTAATGTCAGTACGGAACCGATTACTACTCCAAAAATTACAAAATAAAAACTTGTTTGAATATAGAAAATCAACTGAAGTTATACCACAGTCACATGACCTACTTGTTCTTTTCATGTGTATCAGGACAAATAAAAAAACTAACCTGGTCCTCAGCAAGTTTTTATATTAGCTGAATACAAACTTAAATTAAAAACAACAGATGGCATTTTACTGGCATTTTACTCTAAGTAATTCTTTATTGAACAAATACTAACAAAATGCAAAAGTGGTTTGTGGAAAAGTACATCCTACAGCTTTCAGTAATTAAGAGGTAAAGTAGCAGCCAGGTGTTGTGGATCAAATGCAATTAATTAACTGATTATCAGCAGGTGCAAGCATCTTTATTACAGCATAAGTTTGGGCACTGTTGGTCTGTAGCAATCAAGTGTGTTTAACACAATGCCAAGGAGGTAAACCTGTTATTGTACAGCCGTATTGGAGGGGTTTCTGAACACTTTGAAGTTCCCCCCAAATCCTACAAGTGAGAATTCTTCATAAATGAGAGTTAGGAGCTAGGAGCACACATCCCAGAAAGTTCACCCAACAGTAAAACAATGAAATGCACACGGGAACTGCAAAACTTTCCCCCAAGAGCTACATCTCAGAGTCTACAGGCCTCAGTTTGTATGTTAAATCTGTAAGTTTATGCAGTCTAACTGTGGCTAATTTAGAAGGGTTGCCAAAAGTAAGTCTTTTTTTACTTTTAATCCTTCAGGCTTTAGCCGTCTTTAAAGGGCTGAAAACATTAGCCGTGATCACCTATGACAGAAAAGAAAACAGGATAATGGTTTTTATTTACAATTTTCTTCAATGATAGATCATCAAATTCAGAAAACAAGAGTAGAAGTATATTTTAGTGCAATAATTTTTTCACTGAAGGTGATCAATGACCTGTGAGCATCAAGTCACTGTTAGCATACTGGGATAAAACAGGTAGATAGAAATTTCATGTTTCTCCTGTTTCATTGCAATTTAATCAGACAGAAACCAATTTTTAGACAGGAATAGATTCTCTGAAGTCTCTTTATGTCCATTGACACTAAGAATATGCATAAAAATGTATATTTGTGGAGCAAGTCTACATTTACTTTGTGCATGTCTGTAGGTGTTTTTTTCCTAAAAAAAAAAAAAAAAACACATGACAGCACAATTTTGATTTGAAAAGAAGCATCAGAACAAATCTCAGGACTTCTGAACCAAAGTAATTAAAACACCAAAGTGGAGATGTTTGGTCATAATGTACAGCATCAACATTTGGTTTATCAACACAAACAGTGGTGGATAAGGGATTATTTGGGCTTGTTCTGCAGCCTCGAAGTCATTAAATCAACCATGAACTTTTCTGTATATCAAGGTTTTCTAGTCAGATGTGAGAAAAAAGTCCCAACCTCAACCTGACTGAATGTTGGACCTGAAACAATATTGTACAAATGGACCAAATTCCTCCATAGTCATGTTAAACGCTGATACATTTTAACTACTATTTCTGCATGTTACTGCTGCTAGAGGTAGTTATAGATGTCACTGACTCATTTGGGTTATTACACACTACTTCATTTGGGCTTTATCCATCCATCCATTTTTTAACCCGCTTATTCCAGTGCAGGGTCACGAAGGGGCTGCAGCCTCTCCCAACAGCTCATTTTGGCTCAGATTATTGTTTATATAAAGCTCTACTTAACTAAGTTTTAGACATTGTAAAGACCAGAAAAGATGATGTAATTTCCCTTTAACACAAATATATGTTTTGTTTGAGGAGTTCAGCTTTAACTTTTAGGCCTTCCTTTAAAAATAAATTTGTGTTTACTTAGAGCAGGCTAGGAGTTAAAAGTACATGTTGAGGGTTAAAATTAATCGATATGGTTTGGTTTGGATTTTTGAATGTACATGGTTAGGATTAGCAAATTAAACAATGTCACAGACTTTGTAATTTAATACTTATTAGTTGCAGTTTTATCACGCGATGTGATGCTGCTTCATATAAAACAAGATCCTACCAAAACAATGTCATCTTATATCTGTCAACCCTGAATTTATTGTGATTCTACTACATGCTGGACATGTGGGCAAATGTTCCTATTTGACACTTTCTGCTGACACTGCTGTGTGCTGGCATGCTAAAGGACGGTAATGCAGCAGAGCAATACTAAATTATACTTTTCCAAAACATGCTGTGACTGTTCAGGAGTTATTGTGACCACACTGAGGCATAGCAAGATTTAGTCCTTTTCTTGGATTTTACTGTGGATCTTTGCTGTTTACCTTCAGTGAACCGATCTCTTGAGGCTGTTATCTTGGGGGTAAAAGAAGAAAAAAGTTTTATGATTGCAGTCTTTTTGTCTGCCATTGTTTTTCTTGGATTCTTTTATTTTTTAGATTTTTCTGCACCCATTTCATGTTTCATAGGCAACCTCAATCCTACTAATTCAGATTAACAATTGGTTTTAAATTAATCTGTTTAAATTATAAGAACTCTGTCATTCAGGTGTTAGTAATTTGACTTAGTATGCGTTTCAGAAATGTGGTTTCCAGAACTGTACTAGACTACATCTGGCCTGTTTTAAATGTTCTCTGGGAAACCTCTCCTATATGTTCTTAATATATTGGTGGTGTCTTGGATTTTAAATTGCTGGTTGAATTTGGTGAATGTCTAAGATTTGGTCTAATTTGGTAGATATCTGGAAAGGTTAGTGCAGCTATTTAACTGGTTAACACCCTGCACCTATTACTACACCTAACATACAGTAAGTTATACAGATAAAAATAACTGTTTGTGTGGCAAAACATGAATCTTAAATTAAAGTGAGACTTGAATATGAATGATGAAATATTCAATAGAAACAGCCATAAGTATTATGCAGCACTATTGTGCATAATTAAAGTACTAAATACAACTTCACATTTGACTATGAGACAATCTAACTTAAAATCAAGCCAGTCGTATCCACTAACAGGCTTCTCCAAAGTTACTGAGTGTTTATGTCATAACTAAAGGATTTGAGATGGAGAACATGATTATAGGTAAATTGATTGAAAGACAATAAAAAATTACAACATGTCCAGTCCATAAGGACTCAGTTGAAATGGACAGCATTCAACTCATCTGCCTCTTCATCTCCCCCCTCATCATCCTCCCCATAGTTAAACGATGCTGATAATATGCAGCTCTTCGTTTCCTAAGAGAACTGTACATTTTTTTAATCAAAGTGAAAACTTTGTGTGTTACCAAGGGCAGCATGAGAGTACATTTGACCTGTGTAGCAGATTATCTTGCGAAATAATTCACGACACAGTATCTATAGCACTTTGTTACTCCACGAGACAGACGAGAAACCTTGAACAACAGTGAAGTAAAAACTGAGCATTGCTTGTTGGCGAGCAACACAAAAGGAACTCGTCCAAAGCAGAATTACCCACTGTATGTCCTTCCTCTTCGGGGACGATATGGCAATTGTTTTCTCTAACTGTGTCCCCCACACTGAAATGCATCCACAAAAATGGACACAGAACCAGACATTGAAATTACATGGCACACAGTCCAAAACAAATCACTGACACCAGGAATAACGCTGGACTATGATACATGAAGGACACCGAGGTCACTCTGCAGCAGTCTCTTGCTATGACAGATGAGTTTGGTTGGGGACCCTCAGAGATATTTATATGCAAAGCGATATAAGCACATGAATGGTTGGTAATCTAGACAGTATTTAAGATGCAATATGGTTTAAGACAAAGCTGCAAGCTACAAATTTCACTTAAAAAAAAAAAAAAAAAAAAAAAAAAATCTGCTGAAGCCACATTTGAACCATATCATACAAACAGACAGCTGCAGCCAAACCCGCGTGCATAACGCTGTGCATCCAACACACTGGGGATGCCTAAGTTTGGCTCCATATATGCTGAAATACCTCAGGCGAGGCTGTGTGTGTTAGGCCACCGGTTAGTGTTTGTAAGCCATGGCCGTACCCTGGATCTGTTCAGGACCTGGGCCGAAATGCATCCGTAAATAGCAACCGACTGCGGCTCAAGCAGGACTCTGCAACACTCTAATTAAGCTCTGTCGCATAATGAGGCTCACTGCTGTCCCATGTCACTCGATTAGTAGCTTGTGGTCGTCTCAGACTGTAGTTTGGGGTTTGTGGGGGTGGGAGATCACATCTGGGGCAAAGTCTATAGTAACATAGCAGCGAGTGGAACAAGTGGAAACCTTGATGTTAAAGATGGAGCTCTCTGCATTGGGGCGCTCCCTGATTAAAATCCAATTACATTTCAAGGGTATTTTATAGAAATCTTGTAACACCACCAGTTTGGAGTTTTGGGGCTTGTTGCATTATTTTTACCTCAGTGATTAAGGGTGAGGAGTGAGAGGAATTTGAAGGGGATTGGCAAACAAGACATGTATAAAAATTGATTGCAGGGTAAAGATGGTAAAGATGGGGGGGGGGGGGGGGGGGGGGCGTATGAAAAAGATGTTAATTTTTCCCACAGAGAATGACGGGGAAACTATTTTGAGACTGACTTTATGTATATGTATATATATATATATATATATATATATATACACACACGCACACACACACACACATATATATATATATATATATATATATATATATATATATATATATATAATTCTAAGTTAAAGTCTAAATATATATATATATATAGGTTTGCATATCATACAATGCACTGTACATACAATCAAATGTCAGGAATGTTTGCGGCTAAGTAAGCTGAATGAGTTTTAGACACAGTGCCAGGGGATGAGTGGGTGTTTGTGGGAGCTTTCATGACAAGTGGAAGCGGAAGTGTAGACATTTGACTCCCCAGCCAATCAGAGGCTTATCACATTGTGTGGGTCTGGTCAGACAAAAGAGGTGGACTACAGTATATATTGACCTTAACTTGGGGCAAAGGAACAGAACAAGCCACTGAAGGCGAGCAACCAACAGAAAGCAGCATCTTGGCTACAGCGTGACACTAACTACAAGGCATCATGAAGACTCTGGCTATCCTCTCCATCTGTGCTCTTCTGTCAGTGTGCTGGTCCATGGGAGGTAAGGACAAACTCTTCCTCTTCTTCTCTGCTGTGTGGGGTGATGTAAGCAACTATGCCTAACAGATGTTTTCTTTACTCGTCAGCTGTTGAACCTGAGGTGATCGTGGATCCTGCTGCTGACACAGCTGCTGATGCTGCACCTGTTGACCCTGCAGCTGCCGATTCATCCTCCTCTGAGTCTGATTCAGCCTCATCCTCCGCATCCGACTCGTCCTCAGACTCTTCAGCATCTGATTCCAGCTCCAGCTCAGACTCAGCAGCCTCCGATTCAAGCTCCGAATCCTCAGAGTCTTCCTCCTCTGAGTCATCTGAATCTTCCTCCTCCGAGTCTAACTCCTCAGCATCCGACTCTGCTTCCTCTGACTCCTCTTCTTTTTCATCTTCTTCATCTTCGTCAGAGTCAGCCAGTGCTGAAGGTATGTAGCTGTCTGTTTTCCGGAAGAATAATCACATGGTTTTCCAATTAAAGATTTTTTTTGTATGAATCCAAAACAAGAAAACTCAGAGAATGTTTCTGCTTTTTGTTCCTTCAGCTTCTCAGGTGGTTATGAAGAGAGACCTGGCTGCTGTTCTCCTGAGGAGAAGAAGAGCTGCAGGAGGCAGCCTCAGCCCTCTGCAGCTGGAAAGGTAAGTCACTGGATTAAACTGACTCACTGAGCAGGATCACACCTTACACTCAAAACTTTAGCTTTCATTCAGCTCGACCTTTATCAGTCCTAAAAACTGATTCAGAATCTACATTATATTACATTTTGTCTGACCATCTTTCTCTTCTCTATCCCCCAGCCTGCATGAAGTCTGTGAGCTGAATGTTGCCTGTGATAACATGGCTGACACCGAAGGCATCGTCGCTGCATACACAGCCTACTACGGACCCATTCCCTTCTAAGTTAAAGACTTTTTTTTGTAATTCATCCGCATGCGGACATTTTTTTTTTTTTTTTTTTGGTTTTTTTTTTTGTCACTTGACAATAATAATGCAACCACTCCCCCAAATCTAGTCAAAGAGTAAAACGTAACAAAAGAATGGGACTGGTCCATCTTATGAAACTAGATGGAGAATTTATTAGCTGCAAACCATGACCAGCAGCAGCTGCCCAGCATTTAAACGGCCTCCTCTGGGCTTTAAGAGACAGGCACATGGAAACACCAGCCCGTGAATGATGCAGAAGCCCACGCAAGTGTAAATACTTTAATTTTTTTTTTTTTTTATCCTAGAATAACACAATGAACGGTGCTAAAAAAAAAAGCAAATGTATTGTATGTTAATGTACTAATGTTTTTTTATATCATGCCTTAGTTTTGCTTTAGTGGTAGTTCTAGTGTGCAGTGGATATAGTAATGAGCTGATAGTGGTGGTGTACAGTATCTGTAAAACACATTAGCTAGCTGTAATGACTGTAAGCACAAATTGCCTCTGGGTTTGAAAAAAATAAATTATTTTTGTTTTATCAAAATGTTGAATTGTCCTTTATTTAAATAAATAAATAAGTAACAGCCCTCTGGGTTTTGCAGACAGTATTTATGTATACTACTTCATGCATTACAGAGATATTCTGGAAATTTTCTCTGCTGTTGAGTGCTAAGGTTTTCTTCAAAGAAGCTGCTGAAAGGGGTGGACATTTCCTCTGGAGTTTATCTCTACTGGTTGCCCTTTACATATACAAAGTAGTCAGAAGATAAAATATATTTATTATAATTACCTTAGTAATCCTGGGGGCAGTTTATGTTTTCATTCATAAACGTGTCCAATACAGTGTAACAAACAACAAATCAACAAATTCATTGTCCTCACTTGGCTTGTGCAGTTCCCATAATGACCACTAGATGGTGGTGTTAATTGGCCAGGGAGCTTTCCAGGCATCCTCAGGACTTAATTTTGTCACTAAAAAGCATGGAGAAAAGGTCAGCGGTCTGACCAGAGGTCTTCTTGGCATTTTGCGGTGACTTGAAGCTAAACATGGTCTGGAAATCCAGTGGTTTGACAAGTAGAAATAAACATCTAGGCCGCATGTGATATATACAGTAAACTTATTTATTGTTGCTGGTACAGCAGGTCTGACTCAGAGGACTGGTTAACCAGTCATTACAAACTCATACAGTGCAAAATTGTGGTCAAACACAAATGTCTTTACTTTAAATTCTCCGAAAATCTTCTACCACAGTCGGATTTGTTTGCAAAACGACAAGAATCAAGTGTAGTGCTGCAGTGCATCCGGCCAATTAACAAGTTTAAGCAAAGTGTGTCGTCCCCCCAACCTCATTTTCTCCAGCTTATCAGTCGGCTCCAAAGCTCTCTTACAGGGAGCATTAAAGACATGTTTATAACTCACGTTACTATACACCTAAAACTCAAGGCCTATATCCATGGGCCAACCACACCCATGCTTTGAGGAGGTGAATCATTTGGAAAACTGAAATGTGGAGACTTATAAAGTGAATTTAAGGTGAGCAAAAGTAAACTTTAAGAATAAAACTTAGACCATTAGAAATTTGAAATGTTTGAGATGAAAGTAGTGAGGATAACTGTGTGCTGGCCTGATCAATAAGTGCACATGTTCCAGTCTGTGACATTGATGGTGTGATAGCTGACACACACTGTCAAAAGCTGAGCCATGTTGGATCGGCTCAATGTAATGATGCTTGTGTATAGGCTCAGTAAGGTAGATCTTTTCCTTCACATCTGCCCTCATGCTGTCACTTTCATCTCATTCTTAATTCTGCCAGTGTTACTGTGGTCCAATGGTCTTCTCACCTTCTCTTTGTCTGGCCAATCAGTCTGATCCCCGTTCTTTAAACTCTTTTGTTCTGTCATTCTCCCTCCAGGCTGACTCCCCATCTCAGCCTCACCCTGATACCCAAGAAACCTCATCAGAAGTACCCACCACCTCTTATCTCTGCTGATTCAACATCATCAAGACCCCAGGGGGTCCTGTCCTTTCATTCATTCATTTCATTTTATACTGAGGTCATACATTGGAGTTCAAATCACTGAATTTTGTTCTGTTTTTTTTTATTCAATTTATCTTAATTTAAATTCCAATTTTTTATTTACAGGAAAGAAAAGCCACCCCTAATTCTAGCAGGCAGATGCATCCCCTCACAAAACTCTCCAGAACTTTTTAAAGTAATTCCATAAATGATTGATTTAAAAAAAAAAACACATCTAGTTTAAACTTTTTGCTTGACTTTCATAGTTATTACCTGTAAATTGTTAAGGAAATTAACACCTAACAATTAGTGGGTTAATGTAACTTGACCTAAAATGTTAAATCATGTACACCGCCTAAGACATGTTTGTTTAATCTAAAGTTTTATTCTAATCAAATAAACTGAATAATCTTTTAATATCCTGTTAATAATCTTTTAAAAATGGTAGAAAAACAAGATCCATATGGTTTAATTCTAGATGTAAAGGTGTTTAACTATCCAGTAAACTGGGAACACTTTGAAAAGCAATTTTAAAAATATAATTTTTTTAGGTTTTATTGTACATGTTTGTTTTTATGGCTGTTTTACATTCAGTTGATATTTTCTTCTAACTTCCTGTTTTGATACAGCTTTTCCATTGAGTAGTCTGTAGTAGTAGTGTAGTAGTGTATTGCTACACACCTGTTTCACACACCTGTTCCTCTGTATTGTTACTACTCTGTGTTAAATAATCATTGTTGTTAGATGTTTGGTTTTATCTGCATTATCTATATGTGTAGATGGTGTCTTATTTAAAAGAAGGAGAGTCTGTCTTTTACAAAACTGCTAAAAAATGTTACTATATCATAATTTCAGCACCTTTATTGTGCCATTAGTATGCATATGTTTACCCTTAATTTAGATTTATTTTTAAAAGTTTATTCTTTCTATATTTTGCCCCTGTCTACACTTGGGTCTTCTCTTCACACACCTAACACTTTGTTTCCACCAGGATCAATCGTTCTCCAGCTCTACCACATATTACTGTAAGTTGGAACTGGAAATAGTCAACATGGGCTCAAGGGCACAAGGGCCTCATGTAAGGGAAACCCTGTGCTCAAGACAAGGTTCAGGTTAAACATTAGCTTAATAAAAAGCTAAATGACAGCCATTAGTTTAATCATTTTTGCATAATTGTGTTGCAACTTACCAGTTACATATTTTCCACTTTAAATAATTCATTTCACATCTAAACATTAACATGATAATCACATACATTTCCCAAGATGAACTCAAACTTTTTCTCATGTGGAAAAGCTTTGTAAGAAGTAGTTATTAGTAGTTGTTTCCCCTCAACACTGACATGTTGCTTATGTACTTCATGGTCTTTGTTCTCTGACACATGATAGGACTGTGCTCAGCATGACAGAGTCAGTTTCCCGGACACCAGCACTTTGGTTCCAGCTACCTGGAAAAAAAAAAGAAATTCAACACTCCCTGCTCAAGAGTAAGGAAGCTACCTGATCTTCTGGAAAAAGTTTATTAAAACTGTAAAACATTAATTTGATAAGAAAATTGCTGATAAAGTGACTAATTTGTTTATATATAGCTTTTGCTTCTCTGAACTCTCTGAAGTTTTACAGATACATAATAATTGTTCACTCCCACCTTGCTTTACTAAGAAAAACTTCAGATAACACAGATAACAGGGTAATAAACAGCAGGTTTTTGTACCTATGGGGTCAGTGAAATGTTAAAACTGATGAGTGTGAAGGTTTTTTACCAGGTGACAAACTGACTCATTCAACAGTTTCATGGTTCATTTTTTATTAATTGCAATGTAATTACTTTGGAGGCATTGTACAACTTAAAATAAAACAAAAATGTATAAAACACATCATTAGAAGCTCATTCATCTGTACATTAACTACATATTCCTTGAATACAATTTGATTATTTATTTTTTAATTATAAAATGATTTTACACCTTAAACGATGTGTTTGGTTGTCTGTGTACGTCTCTTATACACAGTAAGAAAAAAAAAAAAAGAGGATCTATGTAAAAATACAACGAGGAACACTGATAGAAAATGAGGGACTTTATCGTTCTAATCTAGCTCCGGTTGTTTCATACAAACCTATTAATCCTTAATCTTCTGTCAGCACAAAGCTCATGGCACCTTTTGGGAATTTGAACACTCAAAAAATACAAGCTTATTGTTTAAAAGCCAACCAAAGGATCAGTTACCTACAGGTCCACCCAGTTGCACATATCTTCATTTTTTTCTCATTTTTAAAATATTGAAAATAAAGATTAAATCATAATCAATACACATTGTTTTTGTAGCATTCAGAATTTTTTTCAATTTATTTTTATTTTTCATCCTGCCTTAAAAAAAAAAAAGATAAAAAAAAAAAAAAGTTTGATCATGTCATAGGAGATATGGTATAAATATTTTGTGGTGTCCGATGATGTTTCTTTTTAACGAGCCAATGCACAAATATTTACAAAGTTTTTGCTCTAAACAAGTGAACTGTGGTTTGTTCTGCCGGTTTGGATGCCTTCATACTTTTCCTATGGATCCGGTTTAAGAATTACATAAAAAAATCTCATTTGTTGTCCACAAATGCTACTAAAGCACCAAATCCAACATTTACTGACTCTTCGATAAATATTCTACTGAGAAAATTACAGGTACGAAAGCCAGAATTACTAATGTTAACACATTAACAGTGAACTACTCTGACTTCAACTAGGATGGCCGCCAATCATTAAAGGGGCAATAAGTGGAAATTTATCTTTTCTAGATTGAAGGAATTAAAAATGTGAAGAACTAGAGGTGTAATTTCATCTAGAGTATAGCATGATGTCACACACCATCTATGTGTGTCGATGTCCAGCCACGTGTTTACCAGTCGGTCTGGCCGCCCGTTCATGTATGTTCATGGGAGTCGCCGCCTCCTCCTTTCTCTCAGAGCCCTCGACCCTCCCTCGCTATAAAAGGCTTTAGCCAGCGAACAAAGGCAGCGCATATTTTCAAGCAAAATGGCGGAGAGTGGAATGAAACATTGACCAGAAGATGACCAGGATCTGACATTACTGAAAAAAACAACAGCCGTTGGTGAAGAAGTTGTCGGATGGAGAAAGGGACATAACCCGGACTAACATTGGCCATGTTTTTCAAAGAGGAAAGCCCTGCAAGAGCTAAAGATGCTACAATCTGACTCGAAGCTAGTTCTTCTCCTGGACAGTAAGTAACAACATAAATGTTATAAGTTACTCCGACACGTGTCACAAAATGATGATATTGTGTGTTTGCACAAGAGCAAGGTGAGTGGGGGTAGGAGGCAGAGGGAGGTGTGGCTCTTTACACTTTGTTTTGGTCTACAGGCAGCGCACAGCAGCAAACCTTGCAGTGAAATGATTTAGCTTATTGCCCCTCTAAAGAAAGAAACTGATTAAATAGTTTTCTGTCTCAGGGGTAAGTGGTTATGAGCTTGTTATAAACAGTGAGGCACAGATACATAATTAGAGAGAGATGTCTTCAGGTCCTTCCCTACAAATGAAAAGTCAAGAAACAACTACCCACATTTGTCTAGGTAAGCTAGATTGAAATAGCTTTTAAATGCAAGACTGTCTCAAAAGCTATGGTGCGTTTGAAAAGTCACCAGAGAAGTCTGAAAATCTTTAGATTAAGTGACAGAGTTGGCAAGTATACATATAGTACATATAGGTTTCCATCAACTTTTTGTAATTTGTATTTTAAAGTAGCGCATTAGAAAAAGGTTGATGGCTAAATTAAGAAATATCAAATTAATTATTAATTAATAAAGATGGTAATGTCCTTTGATGAGCTGTGCCACATGAGGATAGATGTATACCTATACACCTACATATAGATGTATAGTTGTATATTGTACCACTGTGCGCCCCTGAGCAAGGCCCTTATCCCCCAACTGCTCTTCAGGTGCCAAAATATAGCAGCCCATTGCTCATTAATATATCTAGAGACAGGTTAAATGCAGAGCCTAATTTCCAAACTGGGTTTTATTATTATTATTATGTAACCGCTTAAGGTCTAGAATATACTTCCTTTTGTGTGGGCATGTTTATCTCACCTAACTCATGTATTATTTGTGTACTTGAAATGTCACTTATGCATGTCTTTACAAAGTAATGTTACAAACAATGCCATATGGAGGTGCTTTCACATTTCTCTGCTGTTATCTTAACATAAACCAGATACTAACCTCCTTCATTGCACCTGTGTACAATGTTAACATCCTGCAAATCATTTAATGGAGATGGTTTTGTCATTCTTTCATGAGTTGTCCTGCAGCTTTGTCTGGTTTGAGTTCTCTGGTATGCCCAGTGGAAATGTCTTATTACAAGTGTAATATACAGAGTAAGTAAACTATTACACCCACGATGGAGCTGATCCAGCCTAATGCAAATAAATTCAGGTAAACTAAAAATGCAACCTGCATCACCACATACATGAAAATTTAGCTGCTTCTTCTTCTGAAGAAAAACAAAATCATGATAAAATCCAGCATGACAAAACTAACATCATACCCGGAAAACAACACTTCCTAAAGAGCTTCTTCTATTTCTCATTATATATGACCTTTGCAGCTTCCCCAGAGTTTTTAACCTGATTTGTAAATTATTTACCCTTTTTTATGGCTTTTCATATCAACCATATTGGCTATACCATGAGCTATACCAGCTACTGACAACACTACACATATCAGTTTATTTATTCCAAATTGGTAAATAGTAACAACCCCATTGCAAATTGTGTTTTAATTATGCAACATTTTAAAAGCTTTGTTCAGATTTACTTGTCATTGGAGGAGCACAAAACCAACAGTATTAATCTGCACCTGAAAACAGTGATGAGCAAATGTCCTATTTCCTTCCCCAGTTCTTTGAAGTCAGTGTTTAACCAGTTAAAAGAATTTACATTTGATTGCAGTTTTTATGTCTCATACCAAAACAATCTGACATGGAGCTGGGAGCTACAAACAGGACTGTTTCAGTCAAAGTACTTTACATGTTCTTGATTATACATTTTTTGGGGCTTGGTTGAGACCAAAGACTATACTGTATATTGCCCTTATTTGATGTATAATTTTAAGGCCACATCACTTAACTTAAAGCACCAACACTAGCATTCCTCTTTATATATATATATATATATATTTTTTTTTCTTATAAACAAATACAACTATTCTTTAAATTACACAAAAAAAATCTACTCAACATAAATAATTTTAAAAACCATTGTTTCTTGTCTCATGGTCAATATGCTTCTTGGCATCAGACATGGCCACACACACACACACACACTCACACACACACACACACACACACACACATACACACAGTGAATATAAAATTTCAAAGCCTGGTCATATTCAAAATCTTTAGCTCTATCTTTGTTTCATTTTGTACTTCTTTCTCTGCATTCATCATGGGGTTGTCATACACAGCTGTCTGCATTTTACTGCCTTTTTCCATGGATTGTACTTCTTGTTCTTGGTTATCAGATACAACTTGGCAGCATTTACAGCAGCAACAACATTTGGCTGCAATCCCAGTAACCACTTTATCCCAGGGAGCCAGGGAGTGGGCCCAGAGAGGGAGAAAGTCCCAGGATCGCAGCACTGCAGGCAGACACCCAGGTTTTCGTTTCTGCAGCACGTTAATGATCAAAATTATGATCAACATGACCACCAGAGGTACACCTACGCCCACAAGTACCTGCCAACCAGCCAGTGACAGGCTGAATACAAAGAGTGGCAAAACAAAGAAGCAGAAAATGATGTAGACAGCAGCAAACCAGCGATACTTGGCTGTGACGTTCCCTATACTTTTAGCCAGCCGGATGGGGATGCGGGTGAAGGGGATTGGGTACCACAGAATGATGCCAGAGATGTTGAACAGGAAGTGCACAAGAGCAATCTGTAGGAATCATTGCAGGTATTATTAATTATCTTATAATAATACAAGCATTACATGAACTAATACGTCTCAATTTAGTTCTTATAAGTGACTTTCTGCCCAGTCAGGGAAACCAGAATAACCTGTTTTATCTAGGTAACTAATTTTAGATTAAATCATACTTTTTCCAGTGAGTTTTTCTGAAAAATAGAATTCTGCTTGATACAAGAAAGCAATAAAATCAGATGGAAATTGTTTCCAATCTATTTGTTTGGAAGTCTAAGTGGAAAGAAAGCTAGCTGAGCAGGGACAAGAACTGAAATTTTATCAAATGGTAAAGAAGCATCTGAAGCAGGGATCATCAATCCTGATCCTTGAGGACCAGTGTCTTGAGGGTTTTATAAGTTTCCCTACTGCAACACACCTGACTCAAATAATTTGATAATTATCAGACTTGTGCACAGCTTGACATCAAGCGCCGAATCAGGTGTGTTGCAGCAGGGAAACTTAAAAAACCCTCAGGACACCAGCCCTCGAGGACCAGGACTGAGGATCCCTGGTCTAAAGAAACACTAAGAAAATATAATTTGATTTCTACTTCAAAAAATCTAAAAGATGCAAACTTAGTTGTTTATTTTGCTATATATTGTCCACTGGATAAATCCTTTTAAACTCCATGGTGATTGGACAATTATTTTGAGCTGCAATTAAATGTTATACACTAACTGTTCTATAATGGGCCATTAATACTAAACCTTGACATATAAGGCTACACTTTCTTTTCTCCAAGTTGTATAACTGTTGTAAACAGTAGAACAATAAGCACTTTTCTATGAATCACTCACCTGTAGAGCATTACCCAGTGTTTCTCCTGGACTTGCCATGGCTGCCAAAATGGATGTTGTGGTGGTGCCAATATTTGAACCCAAAGATAGTGGGTATGCTCTCTCTATGCTGATGACACCAATCCCTATTTACATAAGAGAGACACTGCTTAAAATGCACAAATTACTCTCTTTTTCTCCAATGAGCACCACTTTCTTTATTACTCCTGTTTTGCCATAGAAGTACAATTATTAGCTATAAGTTTAGCTAACTTAAGATAATTAAAGCAACCAAACATAAATCAATAAAGGACAGAGACAGTGAATGAAACAGGTGAACTGATGAGTGGATGATTGATCTCACCAACAAGTGGAGTAATAGCTGATGTGAACACCGAACTGCTCTGCACAATGAAAGTCATTCCAGCACCAACTATGATGGCAATATAACCCGTGACCCAGCTGAATGGAAATGGGAAATCTACACACACACACACATACACTTAAATGTTTCACCAACCAGTGTATCATGTTAAGTTAACTGAATGTCCAGTGGGAAATGATGCACACCTGTGTTGATGATCTTCTTGATGACTACAGCGACCTGTCCCTTTAGCATGGAGTTAAGCAACTTGACAATAAGGATCAAGCAAGAGCAGAGAACCAGCAGAGAGAGAGCCAGCAGGATTAGACCCACTGCCATGTCAGGCAAACTCACGTTCACAAAGAGATGCTTACCTGAAGAACACAGAAACATATTTTAAGGGTCTGTAAGTGGAAAAGCTCTGATTAAACCATGAACTTTTACTATTATTACAATATAGTGTTGTCTTAAAAGAACAAAATGTGTCAGTTGCCACGTTTACATGGACACAAGTATTCGGTTTTAAAGCCTGATCAAAATAAAGATGCTTTATGTAAACATACCAATCAGAAAAATCTGATCTGATCACGCTCAATCAGGTCAAAATGTAATTCTGGTCAAGAGGGGTTGGTTATGCTTAGAGGTTCAAATGGTGTGCATGAAAACGTATGTCTGGTACAAATGATCCTTATTGGGCATGCCTGTTACATCAGCCATACATCAACATTATGTGATTCCACATGTCACATTATGGCTTGACTTTATTTTGACTACCAGTCAAAAGTGCATGTCAAATTTATTTATTTAGTTTGAACACGTGATGCATGTAAACGCACGTCATGAGCAGAATGAATTTTTAAGGCTCATGTAAACATTAGAGTTCTGACTGGAACGCCACTGAATATATTTTGTGCCTGTAAACATGGCAATTGTCATTTTTCACTTCTTTGAAAATTTGACTTACATTTCTGTAGATTATATGTTTCGGACACATTCTTCAGTGTAAAGGTGTAATTGCCGTCAACCCAGCAGAGTGTGGGAGAGGTGCAGTTCTCTGGTCCTGGAACTGTGACATTCATTAAGGTCTGAAACACAATATATGTTGACAGTAAAGTTATTCATACCAATATTTGGTCAGGTATAGTTTTTTGACACACTTTATTACAAGTCTTACTGTGTTGGTATAGGTTAGGCACCATTTCTTAATGAGACTCTTATTTCGGGCTTCTTCATCTCCAGTGGCCATTCCACTGAGGACAGACTGATCCAGCTGAGTCAGACAGAAAGAAAAACAAAAGTACAACAAAATGAAGATAACAACCTCATATAATGCTCTCCTATCTTGCTGATTGACTTGGGGGTCATATATAGTTCCGAATGGGATTACAGATATCACAAACACACATTAATGTCCATTTAGCATATAGTTATTAATAATCCCTCTGGAGTAGAGGGACAAGAGACAAATATCACCCACATAGGCAGTTGATGAGATGATTCTGTAGAAATGCAGTGTACAATGCAATGTGATCAAGAAAAAAGTTGCTGATGTAGAACAACACATAGAAGTATATTACATGCTGCATTCACTTGCACTTGGACATCTGAGGTTTACCAAGGTAGAAGTCAGTTTACACTACATATGCAGTATATGTGGTAATATGATTCTCTGTTTCTGGCCCCACCCTTCCAGTTGACTTGATATGTAGCATCAGTCAACCAAATCTCTAAATCAACACTGTAGTTGACAGCTTGTGTCAGATACACACTCTGTGCCCCTCTAGTTTCTAACAATATTCTTCAGACTTTAGCATGAAAGACAGTCTGCAAAAGAAAAAAAATCTCTCATAGTGACATCTTGCCTCTATGATGGACTCAGTGAGGGGGTCAGTGATCACGTTTAACAGGTCTGGGGGCTCTCCACTCTGGATGTGAAAGGAGTCGATGATAAGCTTGGTGACCTTGTACAAATAACCCGTAGCAACTTCCAGAGGCAGCAGCACCAGCACAGACAGCCAGTTGAAGAAGTCGTGCACTGTGGCGCCTGCAAAAGCCCTGCATACAAAAAGAAAAAAAAAACATAAATGCAAAGTAACATTTAATGTATTTGACCTATATATCATGGCATCTAGGTAAAGATAAAGTAATAGACTCCATTTATGAAGCACTTGTTTTTTATTGATCCCCTAAGGAGTTTTACACATTTACACACTGATCAGTGCAGTTGGGAGCAAAGTGTGGTTCATAGTATGGTTCAATATCTTGCCCAAGGACACTTAAAATGGCTTGGAACATCAGGAAAGAAGCTGCTAACCTTTTGATTGGCATGCAATTCAAACAGTTGAAGTTGTTAGAAAAAATCAAAGAAAGCATTTGTTGGAAATGTATCCAGCTTTGTACAATTACTCAAGAGATTTTCATAGATAGAGGTGTCATATTGTGTTACATTGCTCTTTGTTTATATTGCAATTTTTAGTTTTTTGCAAAATGAGGATACTAATTATTTGGAGGAATTAAGGAATTGGTGTCAATTTGTGTGCAATACAAGACTTAAGCTGTTTAAACAGCCCATAGTTGTTGTTTTATTTTCCTGTTCGTGATGCATCATACATTTTGAACAGAAGACAGATCTGGACAAGCCAGTCAATCACACACTCCACAAGCCACACTGTTGTAAGTCATACAGAAAGAGGTCTGACATTGTCTTGCTGAAATAAGCATCTATCTAATGGGAAAAGAATCACCCTGATGGTAGTGTATGTCTTCCCAAAATTCAAATATATACTTGTGGTATATTGTACCAATACTGTGTTGTGGTAACTTCATATGTTTGCAAGTTAGCCATGCCACTGATACAGATTTATCCCGTTCTGTCACAAATGCAGATAACAGCTTGATGTTGTTTTTCCTCTCGTCTTTGTCACACAGAACCAGATACTTTTTATTTTCTTAAAAGCAACTGAAACACAAAGTCATCTGACCACAGATTGTGTGTCCACTGCCTTTTCATTTGTCTTAGATGAGCCTATGCCCAGAAAACTCAGCAGTATTTCTGCTTGTTTCTAGTGTTTTGTTTTTTTTTGTTTGTTTTTTTTTACATGTGTGATAAAATTTCAGGTTACAATCCTGGATGATGCAGCAGGCTGTGTTGAGTGAAAGTCAATTTCCAAGTTACTCCTGAACTATTTAGATCATGATGGCTAAAACACTTTCATGCAGAGTTGCATGAGGGTTCAAAGGTCGAATATTTCCAACAGTGGTTTCAGACCTTAGCTTTTACATACTGAAATTACCCAAATTCACCAAATATTTTTACAATAATATGTAATGTAAATATTGGAGGAAAAAAAGCTAAGTTCTTTACAGTTTTGCTTTTAGAACACATTTTTGGGAGTTTATCTATGATTCTCTGACAGAATTTAACACAAGGTGATGAACCATAACCAATTCTTGCTTACAAAGATTAAGCCTTTAGTGGACATTCCTTTTATACCTAATACTGACACCCTTACCACTCACATCAGTCATTTGTAAAATCTTCTGAATTCTGTTTCTTGTATATTCTAACAACATTTCTCTCTATTTCTTGTCATCAAATTATAGATTTGTTTATATTTTTGAAAACAATGAAGCTGGGTTGAAAATTAAGTTTTTTGCGGGGCAAATTCAGGTTTGTGTCGAATAAAGGTTCAAAGGAATTAAACTACAAATAAAACATTTCCCAAACAAAGGTTGTATTTTTTTTCTAGCAGAATTTCCCATTTCTCAAACTATAAGTGTACTAAATATAATTTTTCATGATATTGCTGTAGATACTGCTTTAGACTCAACAAAATGAAACAAACAAAATCATTACCTGCGAAAGGTGCTGCGCTCACCAGCCTGCGTCATGGCCACAAGCGTATTGGTTACAGAGGTGCCAATGTTAGTGCCCATGATGATAGGAACAGCTACCTGGACAGTTAGCACTGTCAAAGCACAAAGATCTCTTAGTGTTTCATCCCTCCATGCAGAAGCTCATCATCATTTCTGCATGTTTACTCTATATTTTTGAGTGGCATAAAAACTTACACCCTGAGGAAACCATGCTGACCACAATAGAGGAGGAAGTGGATGAGCTCTGGACCAGCAGAGTGACCAGAACACCGATAACCAGTCCAGCCAGCGGGTTAGACAAAATTGAGTTGTCCTGGAAGATGTCACCTGCTGTTTTACCTGGGGAAGGTGAACATCAAAGCATGTGCACCTTCATGAAAAGGGTTGCTGTAGTGTGTTTTATTTGCTTTTTTTTTTTCTTTGCATTACACATCAGGAAATCTACTAACTTTAAAGTTCATAATTAAAAAAAAGGCTGAATTCAATTTAGCTCAGACTAGACTAACAAATCACTGTGATTAAAAAAAGATAATAAAAAAAAAAGGCCCATAGCATGTGGGTCTAAACATGGGTCGTGACAAGAAAATAATCTACCTCCAACGAGCTGAAAAGCTGAGCTAAGGATGTCAAGGGAGCAGATGAACATGTAGAGGAAACCAAGCAGCAGAATCAGCTTCATCACTGACAGCAGCACCCTCAGCACCTTGCCTTTGGCATCCAGAGCTGCAACAAACAAGGAAGATTACATCGGATCAAATACATGATATATGAAATACATGAAAGTGGCAGGAATCAAAATGGAATAAAAAAGTTAATATCGACCTTACAGTTAGGAGCAAGAACAACATGGAGGGAAGGAGTGCCACAACACAAAACTCAATTCAGTTTAGTTATTTCATAATTCTCTGGAATAATGTTATTTTTGTATATTAGTAATATTATTTCAGGTTTGGATTTTACCTATCTCTCTGCAGCAGTAAACTGCGGTCACTCAAGAGTAGAGGGTAGTTAGCTAATCTTAACTTTGACATGATTTGTCGGTGATATGCTGGCACAGGCTCAGCAGACTTCCTGATAAGTATCAGGATCATAACATTTCTTACATCTATGCTTTCTAGACAATAACATTTCTGACTGATTTTTAGAGGTTTTCTGGGATTTACTACGCGCATTATTGAGTACATTTTTTTCATTGTAATTTTACATAAATATCAAAGGTCAAACAGTTTACTACATAAAATCTAAATGTATGTGTTTTTCTATGTGTATTTGGAGTTTGAATTACAATACAAATAATACAGTACTTTTATGGAACAGAGGTAAATCACAGGTCATACCTGACCACGGTACTCCGGTGTCCTTCATCTCCGGAAGGTCCCACGGGTCTACATCGTCTGACTCCTGCTCAATCAAACCCATAGTGGAGTGTGAAGGACTCGCCTTGACTTCTGAAACACACATGAGATCTGAGTAAGCTAGCTACCTTTTTACTTTTTATTTTATTTATTTATTTTTTTACTGTACACAGACAGTAAATCCATTAATCCAAATCCTACTTTGGTTCACCAGTAGATTGTTGTAAAGTGCTACATAAACAAAGTACATTTACATTTACATTTCTAGTCTCTTTGTGTATTTAAAATGACAAAATTGACATAATTAGCTGGAAATTACCTTTGCTGTTCTTGTCATATTTATCCTCGTGGCCCTCCCTACTCGCTCTTCTTTGAGAAGCCATTGACTGAAAAAGGAGGAAAAACTGTATAAGAAATTATTTCCAAAATAACCATGGTTTTAGTTTGTATATTTTTTATTTGCTTGTACTTACAAACTAATTTTTTCTTTTGTGTTTAAAATGTTTCTTTCTAACAATTAGGAATGGCAGAAAATCTGCCAAGAACAATTTTACTACTTATAAAGTAATAGCTTTTTGGAATCAAATTTTGCTCTATGTATGTATTACCGGGTGTTTTTAAAAAAAAAACACACACATACAGACATGTGCACACACACTTTTCTCACATGCCAGATTATTGATCTTATTGTCACATGCTGTGGCTGCAGTAAAATTCCATTAACAGTAGAGAGAAGGAAAAGTAAATCAATCTCACAGCAGAGCTACACTTGTTTCGAGATATGCATCATTAGTTTGCTATTAAGATTTGATTCTTTAATTTTTGATTAAATACTCACATACACGATAATAACATTAACTTCTGTGTTCCAAATAAAGTCTTGTTTTCTATAATTATTTGTCTAGAAAAGGATTACTACGCAGATTTCACTGAATTCATTTCCTGTTTGTTTTTAGCTAAAATCCAACATTTCTGTCATTATACATCAAACAATTCTGCTTTCATTTTGATTACCACTTTGTTTCCAAAATCTTCTGTTTTCATTTGCAGAAGCAATTAAAAATACACAATTTTAAAAAAAAAACACAATTTAACTTCTCATGTTATCTTGAAATTAAATTTTATCTATTCCAAGCGGTAGCAGTAGTAAAGCATCAGACTGACATCATCAGTTTTCACCTGTGGCGGGCGCAGTGAGTCCATGCTTCATGAGGGCTGAGCACACCTTGTCTCCAGGTTTAGAAGAGCTGCCTCTGCCCAGGATAGGTGGAAAGGTTGGGAGGCATCAGAGGAAAGTGGGATGTGCAGCTTTCACGTCAGCAGGAACACTTTCTTCTCTTAGATAAGCCAAACACACCTTTCAAACCTTGATCAGCCGTACCAACTTGTTCTCTTCCTGTTGTGTTGCAATCTAACTCACTTTGATCCTGATTATAAGTCCCTGTTTATGCAGCGTCCACATACACACACTCACACACACACACACACCTCTACACGTGCTGTGGTTAAAGCTCACCTAAACACTTAAAACTCTTGAGAGTTGCTTGCTTGTCCAATATGAAAATGTGTCCATCCATTTTAGGAAACCTTGTTCTGTCCGAGTCTGTTAACAAATACTCTGTTCTGTGTGTTACGCACAGCCTCAGAGTGACTTTTGCTGGTCGACCCGTCGATTAACCATGGGAGAGGAGTGACAGAGAGGTTGGCTCCCCTGGCAGAGATTTATCCAGATTTCTAGGGGTGTTTGGTTGTGGGAGGGGTGCAGGGTGCATTCAATGTCACACAGGCCCAACTTAAGTTTGTAAATGTGACCATGTTCTATTTTGGGGGAAGTTTTTTTCTATTCATTGATTCTCTTAATATAGTTACGAATTGATCCATGTTTCAGAACATCATTGACACAAAGTTTCAACCTATAAAACTGGTGATGGCGGCTCGGCCAAACTGAGCCACTGACTTTCCATGGAAGCTGTGATCAGACAGTAGGTGACTGGAGGATAATCTGACTGCATCAGTGGAGGCCACACCACTGATGGACTACCACATTTCCTTATTTGGCTTCTGTTGGTGTATTTTGCTAAATCTGTTGTAATCTACAATAGTTTTAACAAAACGCTTAACACTAAAACATAAATAAATACAGACATTTTTTAAAGCCATGTTTAATTTGTCTTTTTTTTCCTTTTATTGTACCAAAGATGAAACCGCATTGATGTACTTATTGCAAGCAGTGAATATCAATCATAGCTAAAGTTTCAGGTTTGCCTGAGGAAGTAATTAGGACTTCTATCAGAACATTTTACATATTTTCTTTTTTTTAAAAAAGGGCTCTTTTAGGGGCCCATTAAAGAGCTGGTCTGGTTTGTTAAGTTGACCCTATAGTGGCCTTGGCGTCATGGATGCCTCAAAGTGCATCCATGCAGCCCAATTCACTGATGACCCTGTCAGTTCATGTGATGCGCACTAGAGCTCCCCAAGTGTGGCTATAATTGGTCACCCTGGTTTTGACCTTAACCTTATAGAGGAGCTCCTCTACCATGCACACCAGCACAGATCAGAAAGTCAGACAGAAATCATTTTTAATCTGACCTCTCCTGTCATGCAGTAAAACTAGACAGATAATAAACAGGAAAACAATGGATCAAATCCACTTCTACTTTTAGGTTTGCCAACTCTGACATAAGAATATAATAATAAGAATATGCTCTATTGTCATTGCACAGAATGTTACAAGATTGGTGCAGAATTTCCTCCCCTGTAGATCAATAGGTTAATCAATCAATAAATAAATATACACCATTCTAAAAAGATACTAAAAACAGTCTCTCACCCACTCATCATTCATTTATTTAACTTATTGTTTATTTATAGTTGTAGTTCCTGAGCATCCTCAGGAAGGTCGGTCTGCTGGGCTTTGCCGAACACTGCTGCTGTGTTGGTGTGCCATGTCAGGTCATCAGCCACATGAACACCCAGAAACCTGAAAGAGGGGACCCTCTCCACGTCAACACCGTTAATCCGCGGTGGGGCGTGGTCTGCTCTCCTCTTCCTCCCGTCCATCACCATCTTCTTCCTTTTGTTAGTGACATTATTCGCTGCACACCCCAACTGAACATCTGCACTAAATAAACAAGGGTCTAACCAAGTTAATAATTTTATTTTATTTTACTTATTTTCACCTAAATGAAAGTATAAGCAGAATATGAGACAATCAGAGGCTTCATTGTCCAAGAGTTTGCAAGTGCAACAGCATCACCTAGTCTGTATGGAGCGTTACTACAGCGCTTATTCATAGAGAAGAACTCAGAGAACGTGTGTCTTAACAGAAATATCAACAAAACATTCAAATTCACTTTAAACGCTGCTTGTCATCCAATTACAGCTTTTTAACTTTTCCAATGTTCAGGCCCTTTACAAACCTTCTGTGTATCTGAGTCAGCTTTTTAAGCTTTAGATAGTAATTAAAGATTTCAAGATTTTATTCTTTTCCTATTAGCGTGCATACACTTGGTCTGGGTACACTGGAATTGTTTGCAGAGCTTAGAGGTTAAATAAAATAGCAAAAGGAAAAAAGAAAGAAAGAAACACTAATTTACATTTAGAGAAACATTCATTTACATTATGTAAAACTTGTTGTTAATGGTGCTATTTATGTTGTTTCAGTCATCAGTCTGACTGCGGCTAAAGTGACTAAAGTCTAATTCTGCTAAAAATCTACACTTGTTAACACATTTGTGTGTGTGCATGTGTGTTACAAGATATGCTGTAGTATTATGAGCTAAATAATTTCTTAATTTCTGCTTTGAATCTGTGGAGAACCACCTACAGTCTAAGAAAAGTGAGCTCATACAGCTGTATACTTCACACAGAACACTGGAGGAACCAGTCCTGACAGCTGGGTGTAGTTTCTACAGTATTGTGCATGTGCTGTTGGCTAATAGCCACAAAAAAATAAAAACATATAGAAAAGTGAAAGATCTCACTTTAAAAATCCTAAATTGATCACAGTTTGCCAACAATGTGCAGTTTACATGTTGTTTCTGTTAAATGAGCTGCAATGAAGTGCAGACCATTCTTGTAAGTTGTTTTTTATTTTCTTTATTAAAATTTCTTAAAGAGGCAGTTTTTAGTATTAAGCAACATCAAACTGCTTAGTTATAGATCACAAATGTAGAAGAAATAGACATTTAATATGGCAAAACTACAGCTGCATTATCTACAAGGAGAAAAAGTTAAAGGTCTTATTTTGACTAAGAGACCATGAGAGATTGCATCTGATCAATACACTTCATTGCTTACTGATATTGATCATTATCAGTGCTGCAACCTGCTGCAACATATACAAATTCAGTGGATAATAATTCAGTCTGCTGCTTGTGCCGCCACATGGGCGGTGTGAGGGTGAAGCTGGATCCAGCTGTGGGTCATTTCTTCTTCATGGAAGTTTTTCCAGTTCAAGTCAAATCCCTTCTCCAGTCATTTGGCAGCTGAATTGGCTTCCATTTCACAAAACATGTAATCATCTTGTAAAAAATGGTTGTTAATCGAGGTAAAGGATTTCACAAAACAGTGGATAAGTTTTATCATAGTTTTTTTTTTCACTTTAACACCAAAGTAGGTTTTACAAAGCAAATATTAATCATTTCATTGACATGTAACTTTTTAAAAAAAATAGTTTAAAAGTTTTCTGCACATAAGTTTTACTCGTCACTTTGTTCTTGTTCAGTCTGAACTGTCAGTTTTTCTTTATGTGCTGATTTCCGTACATGGAGGAAAGCAGCTTTTTAGTTCATTCTGCACGTGTTTTTATGTGAGGGGCTTCACACACAGGGACAGCTTCATGTCTGCATCTCGGCTTAGAGGCTTCCAGTTGGGTTAAATCCTTGGTTGAGCAAGTTTGGTAGAGGAGTGTGACAGTTGTGCTGGTGGAGCTTCTTGGAAAGGTTTGACATCCACTATCAGCAAACCCAAGGGAACTAAAACTGAGAAAACAAATAATACATCCTTATGGTACAAACTCCAAAAGACAGGAGTTTAAAAATGCTATGAAATATTAACTTCAAAGGAAATTTACATCTATTTATTTTGTCTAAATACCCGTTTGTTTCCTTACTTTTTCATTGTAATTTAATTATTTTCTATGATTTTATTATAATTTTTGCACACCCTTTTAATTATGTTTAATATGATTTACTTTCACTTGATATTCTTTTAAGTACTTTTAAGTTGCTTCTTCTGCACCCCACTGTAATGCTTTTAATGTTTTATGTAAAACTCTTTGAATTGTTTTGAACATAAAACATACAAATTAAATTGCTTTGCTTTGCCTTTAACTCTGTATGAACTTGGTGGATGTCCACTCAGTCTTGATCTGAAATAAAAAAAAAACAGTTATGAATATTTTCTATAATGTCTCATATGATAATTTAAATGCAGTATAATTTTATCTTTAGCTTATCATGACTTTTTTAAAGTAAAGAGGACTTACTCCACATGTTCTTTGTCTGTGTTGTTCTGTTATCAGGTGTGCTTATCAGGCTATGAGCTCTTTATCATTGTGGAAACCTTTGCATGTACAACAGGAATGTTGGTTCTGTCATTTAATGTTTCTTTTTCCCCTTCAGGTCCACAGTTATGTCTCATCTCAATCATGATCACGTCAGTGAAATAAAAAAGTCAATTTGAGTAACTAATACTAAAAAGACAAAACCTGTGCAACAATACTGAGCAAGAATGCATTATATACTGTACATTTAAATGACTGTAAGTCACTTTTTTCTCAAATCAGTATCACATCCTCACCTTTTATGTACACTCTGTGACTGGCTTAAAAGATGCAAATAAAAGTGGAGTGGATCCGGGACTGGAAAGATGAAGTTGGAACTTCTTAAATCTCTCATGAAGAATATCCTCTAGGTGTTAAACCGTTGGACATAAGTTGCTTGGCATTGGAAGAGAAGATTTGACTAATTTTTCTTGGGACGCAACCCACAACTCTGCTGCTCATCCTAGAAAAGTATTTTCCTTACCAATGCAGCACAGTTTCAAAAAAAGAAATAAACTGGTTTTCCAACAGTATAGATTTATTGCCAAAAAAATGTTACAACACAGAAATAAACAACCCAACATTTATTTTCTTTCTTTTTGTGCAAGGTTTAATGTATAATATAGAGTTTAATGTATAATATAGGACTACAACTACACTAGGGGACAATTCACAACAAGTTTTTAGCTTTTAAATTAACAGATACACAGGCAAACTTTTCTGATTGCATATTCTTTAAGAAATTTGACTCTAATGTATTTTAATGGCTGTTCTCTGCTGCTCCCATCCTGTACTCTGAGGAGTATGAGAATACTGACGGGAAACCTGCTTTAGCGCGTACACACGCACAAGCTTCTACTTCCGGGTTACGTGAGTGTAGAAGCAATGACATTGTACCATGCATTAAACAAGTCAGCGGTGTGGAATTGGTAACACCTTTATGACCCGCATGATTTAAAGACTTAGTAAGCACTGACATTGCGGTCAATATGTCGTCCAACAATACAAGTTTCTCGGAGGAAGGGCAGCGCAGAGCAGCACAGGTGAACTGCTACACAAACATGCTTTACCCGACCTGCTAGCATGTTAGCTAACGTTAGCCAGCGTTGACTTTGCAAGAAGTGCAGACATAAACAGACTGCGTTTTGTTTCCTTCTGATTTAATCTCGTCAGTCTGACGCTGAGTCTGCGTGTGTTGGTTAAAAACGATCTGCTGCCAGTTAATTAAGGAAAAGTTGCATGGGAACTAGCTGGACTGTTGTGTTCATTCGTTACCTCCAAAGAGGCATGAGATCACTTTGTTATGAATCGACGTATTTGTGTGGTTGGGTCCTGGTAATTCATTGAGTTAATCCTTGAATTGTATACTCCGTGGCAATAACAGAGGGTGCAAATATTAGGACCACCTAGAAATGTAATGTCATGTAATCCAGTCCACCAACACCTCCTAGACTGAATGCGTTGCAGCTTCCTAACGGTTGAATATGAATCAGAACTGGTGTATTTTATTGGATTAAATTCACAGATGTAACGAATAAAGTTACTGATGAGTGCAGGATTCATGCTGAGAAGGAGAGTTACAAATCGGCACAGCATATAAAATAAAAATAGCTAGTGTTGCAGCTAGTTAGAAATAAGTAACATTACCAGTTTACAGTGCAAACAAACAAACGAGAGAGGAGAAAGGAAGTTTTATGTAAATATATTAAGTAAATGTTGGGTGGACAAGTCTACAAAGTGGAAGCTCAAGAGTTTACAATTGAGTGAAAACATCTGGAGATTAAACTTTTGCAGCATACTGAAGCAGCGTCCTGGAATTTAGGGACATCTAGTGGTGACATTGCAGATTGCAACCATAATAATCCCTTCCTCACTTTCTTCTTCCAACATGTTATTCATTAAACAGTAACTTAAACTAAAACTTTACCAATAATGTATCCCTACAAATGGTAATAGATTATAAATATATATATATATTTTTATTTTAAGAAAGACTTATGATGAAAGATGCACAATAGTCTGAGGTGATCTACTGGTAAAACTTTGATGACACCATTACTAAATTATTTAAAGGCAGTTTTGTCTACATTGTGTTTTTTGTTTGTTTTAATAGAAATCCCAAGTACTTGTGTGATTTTACACATAAAATATTGGCTACTGTCACATATATATATATATATATATATATATAAAGTGTTATATTACAATTTTTGCTATATCTCCAGGCGCCTATGGGCATGGACTACATCCCCACAGAAGAAGAGAAGAGGGTGTTGAAGGAGTGTAACAAGGAGAGCTTAATTTATAGATGTAAGTTTCTGTCCTGCACATACAGGTCAAGGTTGATATTCTGTATTAAATCCAAAACATATGGAGCCAGTCAGTGGCTATAGACAAGAAAATGTATTTCTTTGAGGCCACAAGTACAATATTCAGCATACAGGGTACTACCTTTCTACATACTGTAGCTGAGACATGAAAGATCTGGTGTGTCGATTCTGTGTATTCATTTGTTCTTGTGCACAAATGAACTAAATCATGCAAATACAAAAACATAAATCCTGAAACAAGTTGTATCTTGTGCTCTCAGAGCAGTAAAACACAGGTTTGAAAACACATTTTTCCCCACCTAGGCTACTGAAAGGCTTAATACATTATGCGATGGACAAATGTGTTCTAACGTTTGCTTTCTTCACAGCGATGCCCCTCTCTGTGATCAGCATGGCTGTCACCCAAGCCCTTGTTGCCAGAGGTAATATGCATTAAGTCAAAGAATTAACAACCAATTTGCAACATTAATTTTGACTGCTGTTAAAGTTTAAGCTGAGAGCAATCTGTTATCATTTGTAGGGACTCTGTCTGCTTCTCCAAGGTTTGGATCTCTACCTAAAGTGGCCTGTAAGTTCATCAGTAAAACATGATACAGTTAAGCAGCACATCAGAATAAAACCCCAGCCTGTATTAAAACACTTCAGGGGAATCTTTCTCACACAGTGTCTTTATTTTTATGATTATTTTCTCAAAAGAAAGCTGGGCTGTGAGATTACTACAGAAGGGGCTGTGTGTCAGTGTAAATTCACCTGGAATTCATAAAAAATGGTTATCGCCTCCTAAAAGAAAACCACATTACTTTCAGTGAAGACCAGAGGATAGCAGCCCAGTCCAGTAATTTGTAATGTCTGATGAACCTGTGCAGATTTACATGTAGAGGTGTTACTCAGGTAAATATCCCAGGAACCTATCACTCGATGTCAACACCTCCATCAATCATCAGTCAGAGGAGTCGAGTTATAGCCCCCAAATTCACCTTAGAGACACCATGAGGATCCAGAAAGAAGTGAACTCCAAGATAGTATGTCATGGGAAGACTGAATACTTCACTATAAAACCTCCTTCAGCTTCATGTAAACTACCAGGATCTTCTTGTTTCATTTCAAGCCAAGGCAGTTTGATAGAAGCAGTGTCGGGGTAGTAACGCGTTACTGTAATGCTGTTACTTTTGTCAGTAACTAATACTCTAATGCTTTACTCTTAAAATACTCAGTTACTGGTACTCTATGGTGCGTTAGTCCAGTACTAGCTATATTAACATCTCAGCCAGCAGCTGTGAGCTTCTTCCTGTTTACAGCGGTGATGCAGCACAACACGGGCAGCGTTGTAAAGTCCGCCCCGTTTCCTTGGTTACAGGGCATGCCCCTACCTACACACACTTCACTTGGGAGAGAGAGACTGTGACAATGTCTGCGAATAACTAAGAAAATATGTAAATAAAATATATAATAAAGAGCAGGAGAAAAACTGGAGGGCTCAACATGGAGGATAGATTTCATTTTTCAGCAGCTGTTATTTTACTTTTTATTTCTATTTAATTTTTCAAATAAAATGATTTAAATAAACTAGAATTAAAAATTAATTTGTTTTTTTTATTTGTATTATAATTCATACAACATTGTAATAAAGTTGTAAGGCTTGTAAGGGGTGATTTTTATTTAAGAATGTTCTTTTTACAAAAGTAACTAAAGAGTTACTTTTACTTACTTTTTGGTGTAAGTAATCAAAGTAACTGAGTTACTTCTTGAATGAAGTAACTAGTAACTGTAACTAGTTACTTTTTTTCAGTAATTAGCACAGCACTGGGTAGGAGGACACATCAGCAGAGTTTGAGGTGGAATATAGCAGGACATCACCGTGATGAGACAGACATCTTTGTAATCAGCAGACTCTCTGCTTTCATACGACACCTTGTTTGTGGAGAAATTAGCAGAAGCTCTGAAGTGGACAGAGCTGTTCTCTTGTGTTTGTTACATTCTCACATAATCGATTGGGGTTTGCATTGTGTTTCATTTGGATGCCAGTGATTGGTAGGCTTTTTTAGTTGAGGGTCTCCCCATCATTTTGATATGTTATGATTGCTGCTTCCTAGTGTGTGCAAGGATGTTCTGTACTGCACGTATCTTATGCTGCGCCCTGTACAGGAGGCTCTTGTTAAGAAGAAGTTAAGCTACAGTATAATGGCTATATTACTTGCATTGCTTACTTGTCTGATTATCATGTGCCCCCTATTTGAAATCATGCGCCATCTGAAGGATGTGGGTGTCATGACAAAAAAAATGTTTAGAAATCGGGACTAAATTCTCTTTTAGACATTTGCTTCCAGTCTGTATGAAAAACATATTTTTGAGTGCCTTTGTTCATTTAGTTGCGGGTTTCTGTGGCTACCTGGCTGGGAAACTGTCATACATGAGGACATGCCAGGAAAAGTTCAAGAGGCTAGAGAACTCCCCTCTGGGAGAAATCCTCAGACAGAAAGCAGGAATGCCTCCACATCAGTAAGTAGAAAACACACAAGAAATCAGCCTCATTAAATGCTAGTGTGTTGTTGAACTGCATGTTTGTTTTACAATCATTGGGATGAGTACCTCTGTTAACAACAGTCCTCGTAGCCTTATTGTTTACTTTCCTTTCCCAGTCCAAATGCTGCCCAGTCAGAGTTTAGTGAGCCAAACGCCCAGTCGTTTGACCCCATGTTCCAGCCTGCAGAAGACTCCAGCACCACGTCCAGCAACAACAGAGATTATGGATACAGCTATAATCCTGAGCCAACTGCTCAAATGAGCAGGGCAGATGACTTTAGCGCTCCAGGTACAACATAGAGAAACAACTTCATCAACAGGACACAAATCATTTCAACTTATTTAAAGGACATAAAGCACAGTCCATACAAGTTAAAAAGGTGAAGTTGGAGATGTTTCAGTTGTCCAAAAAGCTGGTAGCAAGTACAGATATCTTTATTTTTTTAACCCATTCATTTTAACTGGACAACCCTCTTTGTCATCTTTAGTCCAGTCATATGATGAAGAAGAGCCAAAGAGGAAGAGCATCCTTTATGAGGATCTGAGGCTCAAGAACAGGGAGAACTACGAGGTCACGCTCATTCAGAAGGCTGACACACTGCTCAAAACGCCACCACAGAGAGAGCTGGAAAGACCTAAGAAAGAAGGTCAGCTGCTTCTTCAGAGATGCAGATATTCAAGTTAATGAATTCTTTCATCTGTGAAAGCCTGACTTTATTTTTCATTATAGTGAAGAAGAACATCTACGGAGACGCATGGGAAGAATAACTGTCTGAACTGAAGAAGTGATACGTCCTCTGGTGTCACTGATGATGTGGAACACGGGAGTCACAGTAACCACGTTTTATGTAGTTGTACGAGATTCTGATTAATAATGTTGTTGGAAATGTGAATTAAACCAGTTTGATGATTGAAATCTCATTGACACTAACTTGACTGTAGCGTGCTTGTTTTATCTTAAACTTCCTCTCAAGCAATAATTAAACCCCCACTACTTTTTTTTCCCTGAAACTATTCACTTTTACAGTTATCCTTTTGTTTCATTCGACGTGTAAATAATACCTAATTATTTTACATGTAATGCTTCTTCTATAGCATGTAAAGAAAAAAAACCATAGGAACACATTTAAAGTCGTATTTTTAATAGAAATATTGGTACAAAACTGAAATATGGAAACAAGAAAACATTTTAGCCCTCATGGAGCATTTAAGAAAGTTTGCTTCCCCACAGTGGAGAATTTTAACGAACCCTTCACGCCATGCAGTTAAAATAATAATAAAGCAGAGAATTTACATGGTTAAAGCTGACTTTGAGCACTTTGTGGAATAAAAACTACACATTAGGGGCATATTCTGCCTGCTGAATCTAAATGTCTTCTTTCAGTAGCCCTCCTGAAACAGACCTTAATAATCTGGGCAAGTCCAAACAGTATGGCTTCATTTCCTTGTCAATCGGATCCGAAGTTGCCCTGACCAGTATCCTCTTTATCAAGAGGAGCAACAGTACCTTCGCACCAGCCTTTCAGCATCCAGTGGTAATCATCACACAAACTGCAGTAGATCCCAAGAACACCATCACATAGATCCAGAGGAGTGCTCTGTCACATTCACAACCATCCACATGGGGGATACATACACTTGTGTATTACACTTCGATGTATTATCTTGAAATAGCTGCAAATGTTTGGCACATCCTTTCATTATGTCTTCTGTCATCCTTGAATATGTTTAAAAAGATTTAGAAAAGGGAAATCATGTTAAATTCAAGATGCATCAAAACCAGGTTGCAGTGTCTATGACAAACTTAGTTTCATCACTTCATGATAGTATTAGGAGCGTAAGTTATGCCTGTGTACAGCAATAGATGTGCTAGGGTTTAAACACACACTTTTCTAGCACAATGACATTTTGCAGTTTATAAACTTTTGTTCAAACCATCATCTTGAACAAAACCTAAATATAAGCAAGGGTGTTACATGACTTTGAGGAAAATGTGGGGCTGAATATCTTGCCCATGGATACCTCAACATGTTTTGAGGATTGAAACACTAGGGTCTATTACAAAAGGGACTCGTAATATTTTAACATTCAGAGAAACATCTTAATGGCGAAGGTGAGAAGATACTCCAGTTGTTTCATTTTATATGTCACACAGTTCGATGATGAGATGCTCTTAGAGCCCACAGGTGTTTTAACAGTTTAATATAGAGAAGTATTGTATCTAATTGAATGACCACAGCTACTGTTGTCCATGACTGTGACTGTGGTTGTGATTGCAGCTGTGGCCAAAACTCTGCTCTGAATAGTGTCCATGAGTGTGTCCAAAGCTATGTGCTGAGGGATTGGGAGGAGGCAAGTAACTAGGCAAAGAATCGACTGAATTCGGCCAGCCTTCGTACTTTGTGGCTGTGGTATTAGCAGTGTTGATGCTGGACAATGGAGCATATGCCTGGACAGGATAAGATCCAGGCGTGGGATTTATTTGTGGAAGCAACGTCTTCCTCCTCTCTTCAGTGGACGCAGGAATGAACATGACACCACTGATGCTCCTCAACAACCTGAACAGCATCATCTTCTCCAGCACTCCAGCCCTGGCCTCAGACAAGTCAATGAGAGACAGCCATCCTTTACCATGTGCCCACCCGATCAGGGTCCCAATAATATTGCAGGGCAGCACACTGTGAGGGATGAGGGCGCTGCAGATTATGAGGAGGAGCCAAGGGAGAGCCATGGTAGGGAAACTAACTCCACACAGAAAAGCTTTGGTCATCTTCGTGTGCATGGTGGTTAGAGCAACACAGGCCAGAGTCACAGGAAGCAAACCCTCAGTATGATTATGCATGCCGACATCCTGCAGGAGATCCAAGAAACTGTAAATCATGCCCGTTGTGGAGGAGAGCAGAAGGAACAAAAACATGAAACGGACCGTGCCGACGCCTTTCTCCACGCTGCTACACAAAAACAGCATAACTGTAATGTTCAGGAGAAGCTGCGCCAAAGTTTTGTGGTATAAGGGATACAAGAAGAGCCTGTGAATATGTCCACTTTCAAAAACGGTTGCACCGATACTGAGGATGCCTTGAGTCAAGTTTAAATAAGCTTGGATAAAAAACAGAATGCATGACAATAGGACCACTACGAGAATCCCGCATGTGGGAGCAGGAACCACATCTTTGATATTAAAGATAGTCTTCAAGTCTTTAGTAATGGTCATCTTGAGAAAAAAATAAGGACATGCAAGACAAAGGACTTGGAGCAAAAGTTTTGTGGGGTTTACCAAACTAAATCATCTGCCTTCACACTTCCGGAACTGGACTAGTATAACCATTTTCAAACCATTTTGAGCTGACGAATCCTTTAAACCTCTCGGGTTGAACTCGTGCTTGATCACAATAATGTTACAAGAAGAAAAATAAAATAAAAATAAATATTAGATCCAGCAATTAAATAATTTGATGGAAAATCTTCACAGTTCCGTAGTTTCACGCAGCTGAACTGCCCTCAGTTGCTAGCAGGAAACTTCCGGTCACGTCTTTGCAAGATAATATTTTGCAACATATATTCACACAATGACGATTTAAAATACTTTACTTGTGTAGTAAATTAGCTCATGTAACACGTTTTAAATGTATTTCAGTTATAAACAAGAATAGTTAAAATCTCTAAGATCAAGTGGAAGGCTTAGTGTAACTCAGTAACTACACTCACTTATTATTTTGAAGGAACTTTGGGCCAAAATCCGGTTTTTGTCTTCCTTCTCAGTTTATGATTTTCAGGTGACTAGTTAATAATTTAATTTTACAAAAGTTTTTTATACATTTTCATCTTAATTCTTATTTACTCTTTAACTCTGTGGAGGATGTTAATCTGTTATGTTATATTATATATTCCTCTTTTCCACAGATTTCTTTCACCACCACTTGTCCCAACAACAGTTAAAAATTTAAGTCAATGTTTGATTTCATTTGATACTGATTACAGAAAATTTAACTGCACATTAACAATAAGAAATTATGTCAACAATGGCATATCGCAGTTAAAGGAAATGTTGTCTTTAAGAAGAAAAATGAATATTGGTGGGTCTAAAAATGTTTTGACTACATCTTTTCTCTATAAGGTTAAATATTTCAGGGTGAAGTCAAAATTAAAATTGCTAATGTATTTCGAAGTGACTATAGTCTAAAACTAAGTTTTATATTCTAGTGGCTCAGAACATTTTTTTCAATGTTGTAATTCATATCACAGCAGTACTTGCTGTGATATGACGTTACTTTAAAGTTTCCCCATTAAACCAATTATTCTAAATATTTGCTCTTTTTTTAACTGATCATGCACCATTTCGATGTGAGGGGGAAACTACAATAAACGAATAAAATAAAAAGAAAAAAAAGAAGAAGAAGAAATTGCTTAGTTTCGTTTCTTTAAGAAGATCGTAAGTCCGTCTGTCCCTCTTCCGGTGTCGTACGGTTACTGCGGCGGATGTTGATGTTTTGTTTCGGAGCTCGCAGGAGTATGTGAAGCGCTGGTTATTTTTTGTGGTCATCTTCCCATTCTTTTTTGTACAATTTTGTTTCGGTAAGGTTTCGTTGTTTGTCGGCATCGTGTCTCTCCCGGTGTCTCTGCCGGGAAGCGCGAGACCGAGTCGTGCGATGATGGAGGACTTTGATGAGATTTACGAAGAGGAAGAGGAGGAAGAGGAGGACGAGGACAGGGCCGCGGAGGAACAGCTACTCAAGTACGCTCCGGACCCGGTGGTGGTACGAGGGTCTGGCCACGTCACTGTGTAAGCAACCGAAGATGCTCACGGGAATGTAGACAAAAGTTAATCTTTATTACGGAAAGAGGAACAGTCTCCGTGGATAAGGGCTGCTAACTGTTAGCCGTCCCTGGTGACCCGGCGAAGTAAGCTAGATGCTAACTTAACAGCAGGCTAACTGGGAGCAAGTGGCCGATGAGATTTGACTTTCCATTTTTCCACTAGTCTGATTGTGTGAATCTATCGTTGTGAATCAACAAAAGAACGTTTAATCGTGTTATTTAAGCCACTGTCAACTCAGGGTAACGTGTCGTTGCAACAGGAGACGCTATAATTCCAGATTGCAACACTCGTACATTATAATCTTTTCATTTGTAATCCGTCAGGAAATAGTTACTCTTGATAGTAAACATCTGTTTCTGTAAAAAATGCCCTGACAAAGACAACTAAGCACAGCATGATTATAAAAATACATGCATAATTGTATACAAAATAATATATTCATGAAAATACTCTGAAAAGGAACTAAGAAAGAAAACACGAAAACTTAAGAAACCATAGTTTAATGACAACACTCACTGATGGCCCAGTAAATGGTCAGTACAGAAGCTAAAGACAGATGTCCCAAGTTTATAATTAAACCAATGGTTTATTCTAAACTAGATGTTCAATGTCCAATAATCAATAACTAGATAAGAATATATATATGTGGCTATATATATATATATATATATGTATATATATATATAGCCACAGTTCTCTCATATAAACTGATTGTATATATTGCTTAATCAGAAATATTTATATATTTTATTTATATAAAGAATATTATTACATTTGATGTTAGTTTGATTAATAGTTCAACTGGAAAAAATAAAAGCTTTTTTGACACTATAGATGAAAAAATTGTAGTATGTCTGATTCACATTTCATAGCCCTCTTAAAATAATAGCCTAAGTAATTTTTTTTCAAGTTTTTCTAAAAAAAACTGCATTAATCCATATAATGAGGACAGTCAATTCAGTTTGTCATGTATGTTGTTATGTATTGTTGTAGTATGTAGTGCTAAACTGACTCTACTTGCAGCACACAGTTTCATTATATTTACACTCATACGCTAAGTCGGTGAGACTGATACAGACAAGTATATTTGTGCTTTGTTTTTAATCAGCAGCATCTCAGTGTTGCTGTTCTCATTGAAAGATTTGTCAGAGTAAATATGGATATGTTGTTGTTGCAGTTGTGATTAACTTCTTTCATCTTCTTAGTGGAACCAGCAGATGCTCTTGTGATGTTTCATCTCAACATGTCTGTCCGGATGCATATTAAATGTCAGGCATAATAATGATAACAGGGTTTAAATTTGATTCAATAGTTAATGTTTTTCTTTCTTTGTACTTTACAGGTTTGGACTTAGTAACAAATTTGAGTCAGAATTTCCTTCAGCGCTTACAGGAAAGGTGAGTGTGTTGTTCAGTGCTAAAATTGTATCTCTACATTTGCTTATAACAATTAACTCGTATACATTACCATAAAGATTTTTATTTGGACTGATGAACCACGTAGGATTCACATAGCACCTCTTCAGAGGGTCTCTGTCGGTTCTGATGACCTGGTTTTGGTGTCACTCAACTGTTTGACCATGATTGGGACATGTTTGGTCATAACGTAATATCTCAAATCAATCAAAGCTGCATTCAGGGTCACCCAAACATGATATCTGGTTTATATAAACGCATATAAACTGTTTTATTGTATCTAATGTACCACAGCATGATTGACTAAATCCTCATCCAGACACACACACATACACACACTTTTCTTCTGCACTTATCTGAAGTTCTTGGTATTACAAAATGCCCTGTCCTGTACTTGCTAGCTATTGTGTGTCCCCTGTTCAAGGCAGGTTTTAATAACATGATTAATTAACATATAATTAATAAATTAATGTTGTTGTTTTTTTGTTTGTTTTTTTCAAAGATATGCATTTTAGTCACTATCCAGTGTAGTGTTGACATTTTAATTCTCTGTGGTTCCTACTTTGGCTTTTCTCTGTTCACTAATGTAAAACACATTAAATATCTGTGGTTGAACAAAGAAATGAAACAACTTTATATAAATGCAGCATTTAATGGTGATCAAAAAGAGACTGAATCATAACAGTTTTATGAACATGGCCTTCCTTTAGGTGGCACCAGAGGAATTCAAAGCCAGCATCAGTCGTGTGAACAGCTGCCTGAGGAAGACGCTGCCGGTGAACGTGCGGTGGCTCCTGTGTGGCTGCCTCTGCTGCTGCTGCACTTTGGGCTTCAGCTTGTGGCCTGTCATTTGCCTCAGCAAGAGGGTGAGAAGCCTGCTACATTATCTCGCGCTCTTAAGCATCCCAGGCTAAGCTCTGTCCTATTTCCAGCAGCACAGAATTCAGCAACTAACATAACATTGTCCTTTCCAGACAAGAAGATCGATAGAGAAACTTATAGAGTGGGAAAACAGCAGACTTTACCACAAAGTGAGGATTGAATATGTCAATAAAATGCATGGATTGATAATGAACTTTATTAAAGGATGTCAAACATTTCTCTGATCATTTGTACTCTTTGTTTGCAGCTGTGTTTGCATTGGAAACTTAGCAAAAGGAAGTGTGAAACCAACAACATGATGGAATATGTAAGTATATGTTCTTTGGCAAATATTAGAGCTCTGTTTGTGTTATCACCAAGAAAACAAATTAGATAATGTATGCATTACTGCATATTAGGATTGTCAAGATACTAAAATTCCAAACTCGATACCGACGCTAAGGACGATGCTCGATCATATTTTAGATACTATGGAGGAGCAACAATGTATTATTCTTTTAATCAGAGTCAAAACACCACAAAAATACCAACATAATCCAAACAATAAAATAAAAAAATAATAATATATAAATGCATTATTTTACAGCTGTATTCGCTTGTGCAGAGATAGTCTTCATACATGCACTTTGTCCCAGTTCTTCACAATACTTGACTAGATCGAGTGAACAATAGAAAAAACAAACTAGTTAAGATTGTCTACTTTTTAAAACTAAATTGTTAAAAAATATTTTAAAAGATTAGCTTCAAATTGTTTTTGTCTAAATTAAAAGGCATTAATACGTGACTGTAAGCCAAGGTGTGATCAGCCAGTAGCAGCTTCGCGCTGGTTATGGAGCAGAAAAGAACGTCTTCTGCTCGTCCTGCAACTCGAGGACAAGGATGGGGGAGGGGCCTGCGGTAGCATCCACGACTCATTACGAAGAGTAAACAATCAGTGTCAGTCTCAAAGTCTCCAATAACGGCAGAAAAAGTCGCTAAAATTGTTGCTAGTCCTTAAAAAGAAAGTGAGGCTAGAGAGGTCTAAAAACCCGTTAACTATGACAAGTTGCTAAGTTGGCAACATGGTAAACAACTGGTTCTGCAGGAAGATGCCGTAGGGCTGCCCACTGCAGTGCCTGTTTAAAATAAGAGGTGGCTAGTTGTTTTTGTGAACCAGCAGACGCCAAAGTGGCATTTAAGTATTGATACCCATGCTAATTAATATATAACTAAATACTAAACTTTAGAATCGATTAGTATCTGAGAATCAATGTTTTTATTTTATTTTTACAACACTCTGTATATTATTCCCAGAGTAAGCAGCAGGGGTGAGATGTCAAATCTTTTATGACTTCTGTAAAAACAGTGTAGAAAGTTTTCACCTCGTGAAACTGTTGTTTTCATGCTCATCCCTGACTCGCCACTAAGAACCTGTTTCTGTTACCCTGCAGGTAATCTTAATAGAGTTTCTTCCTAAGATCCCCATCTTCAGACCGGACTAACAGCCACAGCCGAGCTACAACTTCGCTGCTGCTGCTCAGCTGTCACAGAATCACAGCGGCTGTAAAGTTCCTGAATAACAACTCCCCTTGAATTACTCCAGTATTTGTGTTTACATAAGTCCTCCCGCTGTGTTTTTTTTTTTTTTTTTTTTTTTTTTTTTTTTTATCCCTGTCCTCAAACATACCTTATCTACATCCTTGTTTACAATTCAGTAGCCCCAGTTTTGTTTTTTGAGGGAATTCAACATTTAACTTTGGCCTTCTGGTTAGACTGGTGCACCGTGAAGCTACTGCTACCTGGCCACCACCCTGTGGGATGTTACAGGTGAAGCAGCCACGGGCGGTGTGTTGTAGATTTCTGACCTAAAACAAGGAGTGCACATTCAAATGGAGCTCTGTGAGACATAACTGGAACTTTGTTTCCTAACCTAAGCACATGGCACAGTCAGACCATGATAAAAACACTTTCAAATGTCGCACTCGGATTCACCTGCAAAAAATACACCCCAGTGCTTTCAGAACAGTCGTGGTGCTCTGGATCTGTACTGGAGGCTGTGGAAGTGACATGAGCTGGAACTCCAAAGGAGCCTTTATCTGAATCCACACTGTAGTGGAGAGACTGGCCAGAACCACCGAACACCCTCTCGCCTCTGTTCACATCTCTGCACACTTCACTGTGCACCACCCAGGGACAATCACACACTCTGACTGCACTGTTCATCACACAAACATGTCTCTGAGCTATACGGCTTACCTGGCTCGGTTTGTTTTCAACATTGTGTGTGCCCAGGTGATGAACTGGCAGCCTAGCAACCGCTTTTGAGTGGCGATGGAACAAAAGCCACTGGCAATGAAAATTTTTTTCTTTTTTTTTCTATCAAGATTTGTTTACCATTTTGATGAAAGAGACAATTGATGCTTGGAGAACATATGTATGAGTGTCACAGAAATGAGCTAAAACCTTTTAGAAATCAGACAAATCATACATGAAAACAGACTCAACTCTGTAAAGCAGGGTGCTTTGGTACATCTTATTACCATAACCGATTTGTTTTCTTGTTTTGGGTTATTTTGGGTTATTAGTGTGCGTACAATATATGCATTCAGGAAAAATGGCGCCCTGATTTGGCAAAGGATATCCGGGATTGTTCTTTTCATCTGTGGTCATGTGACAACACTGAAGCACACGGTCGCAACGTCCTTCACTCGTGTACATGGTCTGTTTCACTTATGTGTTACGGGGTTATTTAAGTGTTAAAGTTAATGGTGAAAATATGCATCTGCTGTTATAGATGTATTTTCTCATGTTTGGGTTGACTAAAAGGATTAAGTTGTCCTTGTAAGGCATTTACCAGGGTCATCATGAAGCAAGATTAACAGTTAACATTGAGTAGAACCACACTGCTCCCAAATCGAGCACTAATCAGTGTTTTTATTTTGAAAATGGCTGTTTTCGTCCTAGTCTGACAGAACAAATCCCTCCAATAAACAGGCCTGCTGCCTGGTACCAAATAGGACACCAACAACCAGCAACCTGCTGCTGAATAAGTAGCATTAAGCTGCGGGAAGTGGAGATATTTCTCTCATAAGTCATTGGAAATGACAAAGTTGGACATCTTTAAGATGACAGAAGTTCATGAAAGATTTCTAGCTAACAATCCTGGTTTAGCATGAAGCACGTAATTTTAATTAGATGTTTTCAAAGTTTTTAAGAAACCCAGAGAACAGATGGGATTGACAAGGACAGCTGTACGGAGATTGCTACATCAAGCTTTTCCTACTGTGTCTGCATGCCAGCATCCAAACATCCAGACAGGGTGACTGTGATCATGGAAATCAAGTGTTTGAACAGGGCCGCCTTGTTTAAGGACAGATTGTATGTGGGGCACTCAGGGGAGATAAACAACAAAAATGTAGCGTTGCAAAACCTCACCATCAGGTATGTTCCAGAGTTACACCAGGGTGTCGACTTTAATACACAGATCACACGTTTGCTTGAATGTTTGTTGGAATATGTGTAAAATGATGCATTTGCAGTTGTTTTCAAGCTGGGGGGTGGGGGTAGAAACGCCTCTCTTCCCTTTCTAAAGTCTCTGTGGTCCTCCTGTTCAGATAACAGCGGAAGCACATACACACATGGACCCACACACAGATGTAGAACTAGTTTATATGTAAAAAGTCCTCAGAGTCACTTAATTACTGCTGGTTTGCCTATCGGTTCATCTGTCACCTTTTCTACGTTTTGATTATGTTCTGATAGGTGTAAATCAAGACATAAGACCTATGATTTTTTTGGGGTGTGTGCGTGTGTGCACAGTGTATGCAGATGTAAATGTTCTTCATAAATCTAATTGAATCCTGCACAGAAAAAATCATTTTTATGTAATCTTGAGAGTTCTGTGTGGGTGTGTGTGTGAGAGACAGATATGTGTAGATGACTTATGAGCAGATGTATGTACAGTAATGAAACTAACAATAAACAAACAAGGCTGTGGGCATCCTCCTCTGGAGTAACGTGGCATTTGTTTATTTATTTTCTTGTTGAAAGAAAGTGGTTTATAATCAGACCAATGTGCCACACTAAAGGTGACATGCTGTCAGTCATGTTCACCACGGAGACCTCAACACTTTTTTTTTTTTTTTTTGCAATTTTTTCCTGTACTTTATAAGTGAGCTAATACATTGCAGTGGTTGCAATTGTAGATAAATGAAGTATTTTTATTTTCATACAACCTCAAAACAAATGCACATCTCAACATATTTCAATTTCTTTAAAGGTATAATATGTAACAAAAAGATCAACGACAGGAAATTTTATCTATCACTAAAACCAGTCTATTAGTATCTAAAGAAGTGTTGTGTTTTCATCCTCTGGCAATGAATCATTTATATGAAATATACTGTATATACTGGTCTACAAGCGGCTATATTTGTGCCACCATCTTTACTATGGTGTCTCTGAATGGACAAACATCTCTGTATGAAGTGAGAACCGAGGGTGCTTTAAAACTGCAGTACTTGGTTTGTTTGATAGGTTCTTGACCACCGTTTGGGAAAAGTAATGCCTCAAAAAACACCAGCGTTGCCTGTAGTGCAGTCATTGCCACACGTGAGGCCATTGGATCCATTTGCAGATGAAAACATGTTAATGTCGGGAAGAATATTGGCCATTGGTGGCTACTGTCCATTCACAACTGTGCTTTTCATTTGAAGTAACCTCTATGCTCATCTTTACTTTTCCACTACCACAGTGTGTAATTCTTACACACTGTACCTTTAAACAATCTTCAGGAATAGTTCTCCAGGCTTCTTGAAGATAAGTTTGGTCCTTTGGAGAGGCTAGTCTGTGATGGATAGTGCTCCTCTTTGGAATCACTTTATTGATGCTATAAATATTAAAATATAAAACTCTGCTATCCGGACTTGTGTGAAGGCACAGTGACATCTATTGTGTACATTTCTGGAGTCGTCGCTACACAGCAGCGTCCCGAGGCTGAGAAACCGCACTGCATCACATGCTAGCAAGTGGACATCAACAAACCGGCTGTTGTGAATGTGCGCCATAGCTGATTCAGCAAAGAAACGCAGGAAGACATTATAGGAGGAAGAGAAGAAGAGAAAGAGAGAAAGGCACAGAGCCAGAGATGAGACAAGCGATAAGACTGTCTTTTACTGGCTGGAGAGAGCTCACAGTACAGGAAGAATGCAAGATGGATGCTGAATTAGCCGTCGATAGGGGGATCATTGAGAAAATCTACAAAAATGCCATAGTGCGTCTTTACAACTCTTACTATGCAAAGCAAAAGCCAAATGTCAACAACACTGATGGTTACTTTGGCAAGACAATGCCAATCCACGTTCTATCCACAGAGTGTGGCTTTGTAGAAAAAGAGTCCAGGTACTAGACTGGCCTGCCTGCTTCAACAAGCAGTGTCTGAGTTCCTAAACACTCTCTGAGTGCTGTTAATATGAAAAGCACAGAGGTAAGCTTGTCCTAATTCTAGATAGATAGATAGATAGATAGATAGATAGATAGATAGATAGATAGATAGATAGATAGATAGATTTTACTACTGCATTTGAGTCTTATTAATGCTCCAGTTGTTTAGTAGGTAGCTTTAGCATTTTTTATTGAAGACCTCAGAAAGTCCTGCCACATATTTTGTGTAGACTTACGTCTTTGCCTGACTCAACTAAAGCATCTGTAGTAACTTAGAGTCAGTTAAATCAGCTTGAATTCTTTACTGCTATATTCTGTATTTATTGTTTAGATCACCTCATGTAAAACCAGTTGTGCCAGTATTAATGCATTTAAGCAGCACAGGTAAAAGATACTCTAGAATATATATCCATAATGTGATTATGCATATTCATCATAGTTGTATATCCAAAATTACCCAGATTGTTCAAGTCACCTACTGGTAATTCACTTCAGTGATATGAGCAATCAACACATTGTGACACACGATCTTAAATAACGCTAGTTCCAACTGGACTGTAAATATTTGAAAATGGAAGTTATTGACCCTGATACCAAAGTCCTGCTCTCAGAAAAATAGCCAATCAAATTTAAGTCTTTGGTTGGAACATTGGACCCGCTGGTCTAGTCAAAACACGCATTAGAAAACAAACTATTTTGTACTATTCAGATGTGTTATCTGGGTAAAATGACAAGTGAGGAAATTTGGCAAAACAGCTGACCTTCATGAGGCACTTTTAGGTCATAAGCTGACTGACTGAACTTGCCTAAACTTGACTGACTTTTCCTTTATTTATTTAAGTGATTATGCAATGGCTCCAAGGAGAAAACCAGCCGCAGTCTTTCAGCTGGCAACATTTAATTACTGCAAAGAAAATGATTAAAAAGATTGAAGCTAAAAACTAAAATGTAGCAGCATTAATGAAGCTGGACTCATCATGAGAGCTGCTGCTTTACCTTATGAATTACTGTGGGGCCGATAGCACCCTGGTTCCCGGGGTGTGCGGCTGGAACATCGGGGTGTGTGCTGGCCTACGCCGGGTGGCTGTCTGGGGGGGCCTGGTCCTCCTAGGCATGTTGCGGGCCCTCTGCCTTTGGGGGGTGGGGCGGCCGCCTCTGGGCTCCTGGGGCCCTGGGCCCTTCGCTTGGACTGCCCTGGGTGGCCGGTCCCTGGCGGGGCCGGCGGCTGCTGATCTTGGCCCACTGGGACCTGTGGACCGTGGGGGGCTCTTGCTGGGGCTCTCCTCTGCCGCCCTTCGGGTGGGGCTGGAGTCGTCTTCGTGGTGGGGTGGCTTGGGTTGGTGCTCCGGGTCTGCTGCTGGGGGCCCGGGCCTCTGGCCCTGGTCTGCCTCTGGCCTCCGTGGAGGCGTGGTCGTATTTGCATGATCTCACTCACCACTCTTCATCACTGATCACTTCTTGTTTCTCATGCTCTGCATGCTGACACAGTCACTGAGTTGTCCTGTGGGTTTTAATACTAAGTGATAATTTTTTTTTTATTTTTTTTTTTTTTTCTGTGAGTTAGTATCTGGTCGCTGTTATGTCTTTTTGATTTTGTTATTATTTAAAAACTCTTAATGACTAGTTTCTTCTGTGTGTATGTTTCTGCTTTTGTAAAAGTTGTAGGAAATTTTCTGGTGTGTTCATGTACAGGTGTAACAGTTTGTTGTCTGGTGATGGTGTGGATTGAAGGGTCGTTTCCTTCTGTCTGTGATCTATTTGTCTCCTTTCTTCTTTCCCTTTTGCTCTTTTTGCTATTTTCCATCTTTTTCTGTCCCCTCCAGTCAGGTCCAGCAAGATTACATAGATTCCGTGATTCAAAGCAAATAAATAAATACATTAATCACATTATCAAGAGGAGCCTTACCATAGGCCTCCCCTTGGCAGAGCAAATTTGTTCAGCACGATACAGCAACCAGATTATCATTTTGCTTGCTATGATGCTGGACAGGACAAGTTAACAAAAAAAATGAATTACTGCAACAGTTCAGCGGGCTACCTAAGACCAGAATGACACAACAAATAGAGAAGTGGCCACAAATTGGTCATTGTTTGTCTTCACTTGATCCATTTTATTAGTTCAATGTAACATGAAGTGGTCGTCAGTCCCCATTTATCTTCTTGATTGCTGAAAAAATGCCCTAAGTTTGTGTTGTTTTTAGCTCTTCCAGTCATTCAAATTGTGAGATCAGTCGGGCTCACTTCAAGGTTTCTTGTGAAGTCATAAAAACGGGAGAACGAGCCAAGGCTTTAATAAAAAGATGCTGGGAAATGAAGCTTGTGAACTTTTTGTTGGGATTCAAATCAAAGCAGAGTTTGCAGTGATCACGTCAATAAAGGCTTGTAAATGAATTTTCTTCACCTAATTAGGCTCCTTATCTAGTATTTTGTGGATAAATTAAAGTTCTCAGGGCAATTAAAGATATTGCTGCTTTTTGCTTTACTTGTGGGGACTGAGGCTGCTAAGTAAGAAGCCGACAATAACGCCAGAAAAACTCATTAATGCTGATTTTACATTTTTGCTTCATGTTCTAGCAATATTTACAATGAAGACTTAATAGACTTGGCTCCCATGAAGAATCTCTAGGCCATGGTAGAGGTAAACATTAGCTATTTGGGTTTGTTTCGCCACCACTTTGTTTGCTGGAAGCATGCAAGTCACACAATTAGAATCCCAGCAGTCACATTGGAGATATGTTGTGTCATAAGTTAAAAACAAATCTGTATTTGTTAAGTAAAAGTTGCAGATCTGTCTACTCATTTGATTAGGGAGTGTTTTTCTACCACTGCATTCATTATTAAAAAAATTTAATTTTTATATAATACTGGTATATTGTACACATAATTTTCAACTTTATTAAATTCCTTGAATTTTACATGGATGGAGTAGATCAGTAATAAAGCTGTTCAGAGGAGCTGATCATCAGATTTAAGGTGTTAACAAGAAATAAGAACAAATCCTTCACTGTTTCATAATTGCGCCTTAAACTGAAAACAAATTAAATTATTTATTTATGTGTAATTCTTTAAAAGGGAAGAAATGGAAGAACTTGAAGTCAGTCAGTAATCATCTTTATTTCTGTGGAAAAATTCTCTTTCCAGACTGTGACATGACATTTCTGGCTGTTAATTTTTCCCATCTTTAGAAACTGAACTGGAAAACGCAGTGAAGAGGTCAATAATCTCCTTAAGTCCTGTATCACTTTTGAAAAGCTTCTCCATCAAGTTGAAGTCGTCAGAGCCCATGTTATTGAAGGAGTCGGTTAAATCAAAGGACTTTTCCGAGGAGACAGAGGGCTCTGGGCAGAAACCTAAGAGGGAGAGAAGTGAGTCATGATTTAATGTTATGAATCATTGTATTGAAAAGTAAAGAAAATGGAAGGACTGAGTCAGGTTCAATGGTCAGATCTAACGATCTGTTTTTATTATGCCAGCTGTTTGCTTGTGTGTGTTTGTCCTAGTTTCCTGCTGTGCTTTTGCAGGCAGGTTTTAAATGTGTTATATACACACCAGTTTGTAATGTACTTTATATAAAGAATTTATAATATGTTATTTACTTTCTTTGCTCTTAGGCTTTGCTCTCTTTGTGCAGCTGCTGCCCAAATAAAGACTCACTTTACATTTCCTTCCTGTTTGTACTTCAGGTATATTCCCATGACAAGGGTCATGGGAAAGCTGGAGCCTAACCCAGCATTTTTTAGCAGGTGAGAGGCAGGGTACACCCTGGACAGGTCACCGGTCCATTGCAGTACTTCAGGTATATTCTATTTTTAAACCCCATGAAAAACATGCCAGAAACATTTCATGTTTGAAAAAAAAGAGAGAACTGCATGAATACAATGCAAACTGCTAAATGAGGCTCTGTTTTGGCTTTTAAGCCTCACAACCTGATCAAGAGCTTGTACCTTTCTCTGAATCCAGCACAACAGCTGACGGTAGGTTCAGGCACTCCAGCTGCTTTGAAAACTCTTCCAGCTCTGCAGCACAGACCTTAGCTCTTCTACCTGGAAGACAGAACACAAATGTGTAAATCTGTAAAACCCAGGAGCTACGTTTCAGACTCTGCATGTGAAATGTTCATGTTAACCACATTACTATTAGATAAAGGTTGAACACATATGGTTAGTTTCTCTCCATAAAAGACTTGGCAGCACAGCTTTAGTTTGCCAAGTTGCATCAGAACAAACCTCTTTAAAGGTTTCTGAGAAAAAAAAAACCTTCAGGTACAATATCCTTTGAACAGACTAGATAAAAGCAGAAATAATAGTTGATAGTTTAATGAAACACAAACATTGCAGCATTGAGGTCTGAAAAGGTTGTAAGATGGGAAAAAAAGGAAGGTCAAGCCAAAGTATCTGCATTGAATTTATAGAGGTATGTAACTCATTTAATAAGCTACAAAGAAATTCTATTATCAATCTTAATTGCATTTATTTTTATTCATGCCATTTGTCTCAGTGTGTTTGTTCTTACTCAGGAGCTGCAGACTGCGGTATGAGCCTCTTCCAATTGTGGAGTTTGAGTACAAAACCAAGCAGTCAGGACAGCCAGTATAGAGCAGAACATCAACCGATGAGTAGGGTTGCGCTGCAGAGACATTTACATTCACAATATATTTTAGCTGATAGGCAACAAAGAGCAAGTCTGTTTGGTCAGTGACTCTCTCACCTATAACAAGACTGTTGTTTTCCAAAGTCATGTTTGTTGAAAGACTGAAGCAAAGGCCCAACCTTTAACAAGAAAAAATTATTCAAGATATGTTTTCTTTTTTTTTAAATCTGTGTATAGTCAAAGTAAGACATGACTGTTAAATACACTGAAACATTGTTGTTGTTTTTGTTAAAAAAAACTATTAAACAACCTATAAATTTAGGTTTGAAATTACATTTTAACATGCTGAGAAGTCCGAAGGCCATTTATCTGGTCAGCAGCAGTGATGTTCCACCAGCTGGTCTGAGCAAACATCTTTGTCAGCACCTTGGATCCGGGTATGTCTGTGCTCTCTACTAAGTGCGTCCATCTTCCCAGAAGCTGTGAAAGATGACATTGAATTAAACATTTTATTGATCCCAAAAAGGAAAAATCTATCCATTTAAAAAGTAAATTATGCATAACTGAGCTGTATAACGTGATATTAGAGTGTCTTACCTGATCCCTTCCTTGGATGTTAATATGCTGGGTTAGAGTTTCGCAGTCAGTCACAGGAGCTGACTGTCCAAGAGACAGAAGACTGAACACAGCCACCGCAACGTGAACGAGCTCCATGACGGTTTCCTGCTGATTGTGTGCGTTCAGACTTTACGGTGGCGCTTTAAAGTAACAAGGTTCAGCCCACATGCACTGACAGTGTCCTTGATTGTTTACTTTAGTGTTGTAATCTCAGCGATGAGACACATTAGCAGAGAATAAACAATTAATTCCTCATCTGAGGAAGCTTTCCCATCTCCACTTAGGTGGCAAACATTTTCAAATGTTGACAAGAACTTCTTAGGAACTGGAGCCTAATCATGAGAAAAGTGCAGGCAATGCTCTGAAGATAGGCAGATAGTTTTTATAAAATCTAATCAACAAACAGATGCTGCACTGGCAGGTAGTCCAAAAACAAATGTCCCAGCATGACAGAAATAGAGCAAACTTTAATGGATGCTGAGACATTGACAGTAAATGAGGCAAAGAATGTGATGCTGACCGTAGGTGTCCGGGGGAGTTACTGACTGACAAAAGCCAGGTATGGTAATTGTGTGATAGAATCCAGGTGTGTATGGACAGCAGGAAACCAGACCACCCATTTATTTCTTATACCCACTTAGTCCAACCCAGGGTTGCAAGAGGACTGGAGCCTATCACAGCTGATCAAACAAGAGACAGGGTACACACTGGTCAGAAAGCCAAACCACCTAAGAGCATCCAAAAATCAGACTGAAGTAATACCAGTTATAAAACAAAACAAAAAACCTAAATGTAACTTAACAAAGCCTACAGAAGCTATGAAAATAAGGAGAATGAAGTAACACTATAAAAGAACTATAAAACACCAAACTCATAGAGAATGGCAGCTGTGGTCACAATGAATCTGCTGGACCAAAGAGGAGTGGGACCGTCCAGCTTCTCCTCAGCTCTCCCTTCAAAAGTCATCATTTCTGATGGCGTAAATTAGTCGCCATTTTAACGGGGCTCTTGTGAATCTGGAAAGACACCATCAATGTTTTTAAAAAGAGGCTAAAGACCTACCTTTTCAGCTTCGATTTGATCTTAATTCATTTTACATAATTTTATTTCACCTTATATTATTTTCATTTTACTCAACTGTATTACTTTTATTATTTATGTAGTCATTCATTCATTCATTCATTCATTCATTCATTCTTAGTTGTTCTTATTGTTTCTTGAGGTTATTGAAAAATTGTTTTAACTCCAGTGTTTTTCTCATGAGGATCCTCTCGCTGGGGGTTTTGCCTGCTTGGTCTAAGGGTTGTTGCCATGGTGATTGCCATTGTCTGGGTGGCTGGGTCCTGCCCTGCAGCCTTATGGCTGTGGTGTAGGCCTTGGTCTGCCCTGATTGGGGTGGTTGCCGTGGCGGCGGCCTCTGTGGACATGGGTGGACTGGCTGCTGATGTGGACGGATCCCTGTGATATTGTTTCCCCACAGCAGCATCAAGCCAGATGTTAATCATTTTTAGTATTTTACACCTTTATTCAGTTTAGAGACAGAAATTAGGCAGACATATTTGTGCAAAATGGGGAGGGGGGACAACTGCTTTGTGTGTGTAAAAGATTTTAATGGGTGTTTTTTATTATGTAATATATTTTGATGTGTATAAAGGCTTGTTTTATTTTTAATATGCATGAATTGCTTCTTTTTTTTTACCATGTAAAGCACTTTGTGTTGCCTTCAGTATGAAAAGCGCTTTGTAAATCAGGTTTGATTTGATTTGAATAAACACATGTACAGTACATGCAAGGTTTGGACCACCATTCTTGTCCTGCTTGACATGTAATGAGGAGAAATCCAGTACTGACTTGAAGCATTGCCAGTGCTGCACCACTGTGGCCTTCACTTCTTTTCAGGCCCTATTTGCCATCTAACAGAAGAAACTACATGTGAATGAAGAGAACATTAAAAAGACATGAACTACCATCAAAACTCTCTTCTTCTGGGTGGTGAGAGATTGTTTCAGCAGAAAAAAAGGTCAGACCTCATTTTGTGACTACGTAACTATGCCATATGCCTGTCATATTGGGATTTAGTTTTTGTTTACATCCAAATATTTTACTTTTACCAGTGACACTAATTTCAATGACGAAAATTAAGATTTTGTCTTAAATTTCATTACAGCTCTCCCATGTAAAAATGCATTCATCACAAATAAAAATTTATAATAAATCAGTTGACAAACAGATCAAAAATGGTATCCAGAAATCTTGCAACTCTGTGTCCCGTCCTGGCCTCCAGCAAGGAGTTAAGGGCACTGAGCCCCTCGGACGGCTGGATGTCGTCTGGGCACATTTCTGTGTACGTGCAAAGATCATAAATATGACAGTCAACCACTGGAAGTAGCACATGTGGGCAAGAGGAGAAGTCTCAAATCTCACCGTTGTCTGTGCTTAATATGATCGGTGGTGGCATCCCAAGACATTCTGCTTGTTTCTTAAACATTTCCAGTGCAGCAGGTGAAACGCTCCTGCTCCTGCCTAAAAATGACAGATTTTATTTCAACAGAATACATGAAAAAGTAATTAATCATTTACATAAATAAATTCAGAGAAAGTAAGCCTATTTGCAAACTGATTTTTGTGCCTAAAACCAGTATAAAGATGGAAAATATGCTCTGAATTCACAATCAGGAATATTCATTTGCTGTTAGTTTCTTACTGAACATGAGAAGACTTTTAAAAGCGTTATTTCCAGAGACAATATCTTCATGGGCTACTAGACAGTCCGGGCACTCAGTCGACAGGTAGATCTCTTTGAGATAGAAAGGTTGCTCTGCATAAAACACAACATAAACAGGTAAGCAGAACAAAGAAGAGTTGGTGTCCATCATAAATAACTGATCTGTGTGACTCCGCTTCACTCACCGATCAACATGGTGCTGTTTTCAAAGATCACATTGTAGGCTAAACTGGAACATGTGCCGTATCTGCAAAGGTGAATACAAAGGAAATTATTCTGATAGCTCACTGGAATGCCCAGACAATCATTTTATTGTCAATGACGCTAATATTATGTTTAAAAAGTCATGTTCACTAAACTTTAATAAACCAAAACTCTGCAGCTTTAAATATTAGTTCATATTTAAGTAATTAAAAAATACAAGCATTTATTATTATTCATAAAGCATTAAGGTTATTAATCTGGCCATGATTAAGTTTGTCAAAATACCAAATACAAAGAAAATCCTCCAGATGCATTAATGCAATTAATGGTTCTGGGCTGGAAATGTAATTTCTTTAAGTATAGAGATGCAGACTTGATGTGGTGTGAGAGAAGATTTTACATTTTCTGAGTCTGGACGAATTTCAGGACGTTGCTCTGGGAAGTTACGAATAGTTCCACCCAGACACTGGTCATCAGGTGGGCCAGGGAGCGGCTTCCTGGGATGTCTGAGCTCCCCCCGATGTACATCCACTTTCCCAACATCTGGATCACAAGCACACAAAAACAGCACACACTATAAAAGATGATGGAAGTTGGAAATCCAAACTTCCTCAGTTCTTGTGTTCCTTTGATGCACGTTTCAGTTTGATGCACGTCAGTGGGGCATTTGAAATGGATTTGCAAATAATATTTTACAAAGTAAAGATTCTAATCTTAGCACAGTAATTTAAGGCTCAGTCTACAGATTTTGATGCTATAATGTAGTTTACTAAAATTTACTGGAAGAAGCCCAGAATTCTGTATTAAATTAATCAAATTAAATTAAATTAAATTAGGTAATGCTTAGTTTGTAAGTAAATAAACTTAATGGACAGCAGTGGAATAATGTCACATAAGTGTTTTAGTTATGTCAGCAGTGAAAAGATAAACAAATAGCATTACATAAGACGTATTCTCACCTTTCTTTTAAATACATTCTTATTTACACTGTAGGAAACAGTAAGACAAAAGAATCTGTGCATGCATATTTAAAACCTCAGTAACAACATTTTATTTAGCAGCAGTAGCTTTTCTGGCTTTTCTGGCTTTTTTTTTTTTTTTTTTTTTTTTTACATGCTTTATGTTCAGCTTTACAGTAACTAAACTTCTGCAGGGTGCTTGTGATGCAAAGCAAACAAAAAAGAAAAGAACTTACTTCTTCAGGGCTGATGGATATCCGTTTCAGCAGCGGGGCACAGCTGCTCAAAGGGGCACAACGTCCCAGTGAGAGAAGACTCAGCAGCACAACTGCAACACACTTCATGCTCTCGATGGCTCTTTGCTGATTTTCTCCAGGTTTTCCTGTTTGAGTCCACACTCTTCACGTGTGCCTCTTCACTACTTAAAAAACTTCAAAAGCTTCCCCTCTGGATGCCGCATATATTCATGTGTCAGTGAGCTGATGTAACCAAAGTAAACAGCCAGGAGGGGGAAAGAGGGCAGACTTTGGTCTGTTTAGGAGGCTTGATCGGATCACATGGAACAGTGAGATTTATACCTATATGGTTTTTATAAAACAACAGTTACAATCTTCTTTGACTTCACAGTAACATTAGTAAGTCTGGACAAAGGCTTGAATGTTGAATCATTTGTAGGTTTTTCTGTTCTCATTGCTAAACAGGTACTTTAATATAATAATAGATGTAAATATGATTATAGACGTTTTTTTAATCTTTCAAGTCAGGAGTAAAAGTGGCAAGTACATAACGCAGATTTCTGTGTGTAGGCAATAAAATGCATCTGCAATGACCCCTATTTAGCAAATTAGCACAATCTAATGCAGCTGCGTTTAGACATCTGTTGCCTATCAATGACATAAATACAAGTAAAACTTATCTTTTCAGTTTAACATGAGAACATGTGAAACAGATGGGACTGTTAAAAATAGTAAATAAAATAAAATAACACTAACAGCAACAGCATATGTAGTGGAAAATCCTAAAATCTCCGGGGCAGGGCTGTAGCAAAGACTTGAGATACATTGAGGTTAAATTCTTCCAGCAAAAGTCAGTATGGTGCAGCTTTACGAAATCAAGGATTGATTTGAAGCTTCTTTGAACTTTGTGCTCACCTGCTGCTCTGATGATTGGACCTCACAAATACAGTCAACCCTACAATCACACAACTGTCTCATCCTTGCATAACAGCTGACCTGATGTCCTGTTTCTAAACATATGGAATATTGTGCAGAAATCTTGACTTTAAATCTTTTCTTTGGACATTCGCTGCTTTTCATTTTTTCACAAAGCTGGAATCCTGGCATATCTCAGCACGATGTGCAGTGTGTCCTTAAAAGCTGGAAGAAACTGGAAGTGGACGACTACAGAAATGTCAGGGCTGGTATATAACCTCAGTTATGCATCTGTCCTGTTCAGCTGATCCATCTACTCTCATCTACATTTAGGGAAACAGAAGAAAGGCTGAGGTATGCCAGATGATACAAGAACTGGACTGAATATCAGCGACAAGAGGTCTGATGGAGTGATATTCACACCCAAAAAAAACAAGACATGATGCTTGATTTCAGACACTGGTGAACACAAAGTAAGCATAATTCATGGTGCAGACGTCCTGGTTGTTGATTCCTAGAAACTCCAGGTCTTTTATTTCTTCAGCCATCAGGCTATTGAATTCTGACAGTAGTCTTTTAATTAAGTGATATTTTACATGGAACTGTATAAATTTTACATTTTGCCTATTTCAGTCTTAATAGTCTAAGACTATTAGTTTAATGTAATTAAACTAATAGTTTAATTAAACTATTAGTTTAATTAGTAGTTTAATGCTAACTACACCATTTTTTCTTATGACTGTTATGTGATGTGGGTGAGCTATAAATAAATTGTCCTTTTGGGATCAAAAAAATTGTCTTGTTTCCTCCTGGAACTTATTTTTATTAAAGCAGTTCTCAACAGAGAATGAAACGAAGGCTAGCCAACATCTAAAGAGCTTTTGGAAGTCCTTCAAGAAGCCTGGAGAAATGTTCCTGAAGAACACTTAGAGAAATTAAAAGAATACTTGTCTGGTTCAGATTGTGTTTCATAAGAAATGAAGGCTGGCTCAAGACTTCTGTACATGAACATGAAGATGTAAAGAAAATACTTCCTTGTATCAAATGTGCCCTTTTGTTGCAGAAGCACAAAATAAAAGAATAAGATGCTTTTGACGTCTAAGTCAGAAATAAGTTTTTAATAGATTTCTTTTCCCAGACATGCAGATGAAAATGAAAATTCTTCGAATAAAAATCCTTAAATTTCATTTACAGTATGTCAACATTGTGTGAATTTAAATGTGCAAAAAACTACTTTTAAATTTAGAAATTTAAGGTGAATGCAGACCATCTTCGTGGTCTCCCGGCTTTGCGCGGTGAAGGCGAGACATCCGAGTTACAGTCTGACAACGCTCTGCAGCAAGTCACTGTTTCAGCTCAGCTCATTTGAATTTGAAGACAAAACAAAAATTCTGTTTCTTCTAAAGATTGTTACAAATCACCTGTGATCAACATTTAAACAATAATAGATTTTTCTTTTTTTTTAAAGAAGAAAGTCACAAAAAGGCGTCTTATGAAAGGTGTTTTTTTAATCGAACTCAACTGGCAGCTTTCTATAGATGTCTTCATACAGAACAAGAACAAAAGGACGTCAAACAAACAATAAAAAAGGAAGCGTTGGGCTGATCATCCTGACTATGCAGTGAAATCTGACCTAATTGTTACTGAGAGAGGGGTTGGGAGAAAACAGAAGACAGACTGATGCATCATACTTTTGATAAGATGGATGAGGAGGACGAGCAGTCCTTTTCACCTCCTGCTCTCCCCCATCGACTCTTGCATGATGGTGATGAAAGAGGAGGAGGAGTACAGACTGATGTAGAGGAGGACGACATGATGCATCAGTGACTGCAGCTTTCCAGGTTTTGTCGCCATCTTGCTCAAACAGTGAGGAGAGACTACTCCATGCCCTCCTGGTTCTCTTGATCTGCCCCCATTTCCTCGCTGGCTTCCTTGCCTTCTTTGCTCCTCTTGCTCTTTTTGTGTTTGTGCCTCCGATGGCTGTCGCCCTCCTCGCTGTCGTGCCTCCTCCGGCTGCTGCTGCTAATGGAAGGAGAAAGACGAGGGTGTTAAAATGACAAAGGTAGCGAGGGAATGGGCGATCGAACAGCAGCGGGAGATTAAAGGGCAGATGCAGGAGGACAAGAGGGAGAAGCGATGGAAGATGAGAAACCAGGGAGACAAATAAAGATGAAGATCAATAAGGAAATAGAGAAGGTACAAGAGGACAAAGAATGACAAGGGGGGGGGCATGAAAGGGATTCAGAAAATGAAGGAGGGGAAAGGTATTAAGCAGAAGAAAAAGGCTGACAGAAAAACCTTTCAGATTAAATATTTATTAAGCCTGATACAGTTGCTGTCACCACCTTTCCTACGCAGCTTATACACACTTCAAAAGACAGACATCTTAAAAATTCAGTCACCCGTTTTCCAACAAGTCATGGCTAGAAATAGGAGGCCGTAACCATTTAGCTAAAACCAGTGAACACCATCACCTAGACTGAAAACACACTGTACAGTTTATAAAATCTGTTTTAGAGGAAAACTCAAAATAAAAGTGTCCCATAAAAGAATTCTGCATCATTACCAGCTGATAAAATAAAAAGACAAAAAAGTTCCTGTATCATCAGTTCTTGAAAGCAGGACCCCTGTTATCAGATCTGTGCATAAATCTGACACGCCAGAACTTTCCACCACTGAAATACAACCTAATTAAAAAAAAATAAAGGTTTTCCTTTAGAGAAATTAATTTATGAATGATCTTGTTTTCAAACTAAAACTAAAACATGTCTTACATTCATTGAAGTTAAAGCCTTAATCTGCTCAGATCTAGATGATTTTACCATGACTCCTCATATTAAATTAAATAAAACGAATGAAAAATACTTTATTAATCCCTGAGGGAATTGCAATGTTGTAAAAGGTTTTTTTTTTATGATACGTGAAATTAAACTTTGTAGTTTAAATGCTGTGCCTGCATTTAACAAACCATCAACAAGCGGTTTTGTAGATAAAGTGTGTTTTTTTTCTTTCAGACCCTCCTTATCCGGATCAGCTTCTCCTGCAGTCGTGAAAACTGAAAAGCAACCAACATTTATTTTTATTTTTTATTTCACACCCCAAAAAGTTGTGGCATCTTCACTTCTGTGCATTCTTAAATATGCTCCCTGCACAAAATGAAAAACTGAGTATGAGAACTAACTGGTGTGTCTAATGCCTTGCTCATTGCTCTGGTTTCTGTACTGTAACGGAGGAGCTAAAACCAGCTTATCACACAGCAAAGATGAACAATGTGAACAGGCCTGTGAAAGAAGCTTGGAATCGATACATTATGTATGGAAAAGGTCATAAAAATGATAAAAACACAAAAATCCAGCATAAAACAGTTATTGTGACCGAGTGTGGACGAGCTTACCTGCGAGAGGACTTGTGACGTCCCTCCTCTTTCTCTCTGTGCCGCCTCTCTCTGTGTCTTTCTTCTTTTTC